>NC_089854.1:28826724-30196724 GCF_036373705.1 Amia ocellicauda | reverse complement strand
GGGTTTGTCTCCCCAACGCAAGTGACGTTTTTGACGTTTGTTTTAAATAAATACAGGAGATGCCACGGAAGTGATGGCACCCCAAATCGGCACACAAAATAGACAGTTTTGCATATTAAGCTAGAATTCATAGTACATGTTTTAAAGGTGAACATCCACAAGTTCTACCCCCTCTCATAAATCCATAGACGTATCATAGAAAGTCTGAATTGGAAATAAACATCATCACCCCTATTCAGTATTATAGATTCAATCATGTTTTGTTCAAGGCTCAAAGGATTGCTTGTAATTTAATATTTTCAAAAACCTAGCATAAGTGGTAAGATAACTGCTCAGTAAATTGCACATCTGTGGCTCTTGTTTGCCCCGGCACAGCACTGCTGTCACTAAAAATACTTCTCAAGCAGCCAGTGTGCAAGTGCTTATTGAAAACCAGTATTCAAGGCCATCTTTAAACCAGCATAAAAATAGACTTCATCTTAAAGCTACAGGCCCTGACAAGAATGCTTTCTTGGTGTTGCTTCTTCAGTTATTCTTTGCTCTTCTGTTACATGTGCCATTGAGACCATTGCATTATTTGCAGAATGTTCATGTTCCTTAAAAAAGATTTACCTAAAAAACAAAACAAAACAAAACAAAACACTGACATTTTCTTCCTGTATATGTAATTTCTCACAGCGTTCACTTTAAATTTGTATTTCTGAAAATCCTTCTCAGGCTAGGATCTCGGTGAACTGGATATGATGGAGTAAACCAATGGCCTGTGACATTTTGTTTTGAATAAATTCTGATCAGTTCTTTATTCTTAAGCCTTTCCTCATGTTTTCAGTTCATTACTCCATGTTAGGGTGATCTGTTTTTCCAGTCAAGCAGATGTAATGATAATATCTTTCACCTCGTTGATGTGATGGTAATCATGGCTTGCATGTTACAATTTATGACAAGGTCAGTGTCTTCTCAATGAGGATGCAATTTCATAGGACCAGAAGGGTGAACTGAATTAAAACAACATGCATTTACAAAGAAAGAAGAACATTTATTACATCTGAATGAGCAGAAATCTCAGGCTTTCAAAGAGAATGGCTCTCTGACATCATAAATAGCTAGCAATTCTGTAATTGAAGTGGCTATTAATCAGACATAATACAACTTCACAGTAAATCCCATTAAATAATGTGTAATAACAACGTGAAACATAATATTTTGATAACAATGTCGATGTAATGGATATATTTTGAATACATGAATACTCAATATATTTTGATTTTGATTTTTTGTCAATCCATAATTCATTTATGAAACTTTTAAGCAATCTATCTTATTTATTATCTTTCTGAGTGTAAGCCTATTTAAATATCCTCTCAATTAGGGTCAAATTTAAATACTGATCGCATTATTAATACATTAAAAAATAAAATACTACATTCTCAACACAGAACTAAAATATTGCCACTTTAAACTGCAGTTTTGTAGTTTCAGCGAAATGTAATATTTCAAATATAAAATGCATAATTTTCAATTCTGTGTTTTCCATAATCTCTAGGCTAAAATACGTATTTCAAAACATGTAACCAGTAAATTGATTAATTTGTGCTAAGATACATAAGCTCAAAGTAGCTATTTGAACAACAAAACTTTAAGCGTCTTTTAAGAAACATATTATGTAATATGCATCTATTTTTTATTATTATAATGTATTATTGTTGTTGCCATCATCATCATCTTTATATAGAATTGTCTTACAGTTTTAAAAGAAACGTTTATGTTTTCACTGCAAACAACACATATTGCATATTGCTATATTGCATTTAATCCTCATAACAGTACAGAATATTACATTTTCCTTCAAGTGGTATGCAAAAAAATGAAACACTGAGCATATTCTTCATTTATAATGCAATGAATTTGTCTCAGCTACATGATGTAGGGGTAAGTAGAAGTTAATAACAAGTCACTGTATTTTCTTGAGTAAATGTATGTCAGTTTGTTCCTTAATTTCTGTCACAATTCCATTTACATTCCCTGCCTTGTATGTAAAAAGCAATTATTTTGGAGATTTGAATTGTAGAAGATGATTTGGTTATTGTTCCTGTGCAATAGCAACAGTAGAATATGTACAAAGACAAAGCACTTACATAACAACAGGGTAAGAAACAAACAAAAATATTATTTTTTCAGTGTTAACAACAATACATTTCTATGTTTATTAAATCAGTGGAATCCCTTTGCATAATGTTGGGGCCTTATAATAAAACACTTTTTTTTCTTCCATAGTATTACATTTCCTCTCAGTAATACACCACAGCCATACATTCTTAAGATCCCAGATTGACATTAGGAGCATACAAGGTTAGTAACTCTTGGCTCTAAGCTATTTAAGGCCTTATAGGTTCAGAGCAAAATTCCAATAACCTTATCTCAGGGGTAATGTGATCATTTGTCTTGGTTGTGGTCAGAATCAGTGTGATTTTAAGCATTCACAGGTTAATGTCCATCCCAGTGGTAAGTCGTGGCAAATGTTAACTGTGCCAAAACAGCACAACATTTTGCCCCAGTGTCCCCCTTTTTTATCTCTTTTATCTCATGTTCACAAAGTATTGAAAGTAAGTAACAACTGAATACATTAAGGCCTGGTTTCACAGACCAAGTTTAGCACTAGTCCTGGACTACCCAATGATATTTTATTTAGGGTAACCAGGGTCTGTGAAACCTGCTGAAAGACAACTATTTACTTACTTTCCCATTTCTGTAGCTGCAGTGTCTCCTTCTAATATGTACAATATTAACAAATATTATACTGTCATGAAATGCAAAGCCAGTATCTGGAGGGAGTTCTGGTTCAAAACATTCTGTGGTGGGTTGCCTTTTAAATTATGGATCACTGTTTATGATGAATTGCATGGATCTTTTCTGTAACAAAAACAGACTCATAACAAAGGGCTGATATGGCCTCTTACCTGGGAGAACAGACCCAGCCTAGGTATATTACATTCAGATCCATGTGAAAGTGTTACAGGTGACCAGTTCTTAAATTAGGTTCTTGGTGGGCAAGATATGATGTCAAAGGTCAGGTTTCCTCTGCTGTTCGCCCTCATGAATAAGGTTTTGCTTTCATAACCTGACTAATGGCTAGGGAATGCAAAACAAATGTTGGATACATGTGTCTGCCAAATCAAATAAGAATGTATGATTAATTTATGTAATGCAAGGCAATTATGTAGTATGTATTTGTAAAACACGGTACACATTGGAAGTGAAGCTTAAGCCTGTTGTAGCCCCAAACGCTCATGAATATGTGTGCTTGTATGTGGATTTTCCTTTTGGGTAATCGCAAAAAAGATCATGACCTCTTTTTCTGTGTGAGACTAAGTCCATTGCCTGACCTGGTTTTGATGGGCTGCACCTTTGCCTTTGCAATCTGTGTGGACACAAATAAACCCACAGCAGGTTGTTTGTTAGGAGACTCAACTGAGAGTCAACTGGGGCTGGGCAATGCAGGCATTCTTTGTAATCGGTCACATTTCCATGTAATAAAAGGAGAGATATTTTTAGAAGAAAGAAAAATGTGTTTGCATTCTTCAGAACACACCAAAAAAAACACCACCACACCTTTCTGTATTTTATTACATAATATATTCTACAATAAATTTGCTAACAGGGACAGCACACATAGTACATGAAAGATAAAGAATATCCAGTAGTTTTAGGAATAAAACCAATTTATTAGTCTTTTTTACAACAGGAATATAACTAGCACAGTGAAAATACTGCAAATTAAAAGATTATAACGAAAGACCAGTTTTATTGTTCAAAAACACATGAATGCAATATATGTCACGGAAGCAGGCCAATTTCATCACATAATGTGAAGGTCATACATGAATAATTTGAAATTCTCCTTTTATTTGCCTTAGTATAACACTTTGATAACTGAATAATAAGAAGACAACAACGTATGCCTAGTGACGCTGTGGCAGAGAAGCCTGCATTTATTTTTACTCTGATCGTAATAAATAATTTCCAAGACATGCCACCTACACACATGATACAACAATAGCATATGTTTTCAGCAGCATCCATTTTCTGTTTAATACATTGCTCTTTCATACGTATCTACTTCTCATCTTGTTAGAATGTTTCAAGAAGCCTGTGAGATGCATCTGAGCAAGTACCTTAGGGAAATCCAGTTTTTCCAATATTAAACTGAACGTTTCTCCCTTTCAATACTGCTGCCCATGCAAGTGATGAATGAAACATAGATCAATAGTGTGTATTTTTTATTTCCTGTCAGAACACACAGCTTTTATGAGGTAACTTGTAATTACATTGCCCCGACTCAATCCATTCCACATGAACTGGTATTTCTCTGTTTCACTTTGTGCCCATGCACGTGACAAAACCGGTAGTACTCTGCATATCCTGATTTTTGTTTTTATCCATTTACTGTACCAAACATGTTACTTGCCATCCACAAATAATGGCACTGGGCTATTTCATAGTATCTCAAAAAAGGTACTCCTTCCTACACTATCACACAATGCTGATAAGAACCTGTCCATAAACTAACAAGCCCCTCCTTCAATATGCTCTGGCTAATACTGTATAGTTGTCTCTAAAGTCGTTCAGTTCCATGTAAATTTCATCCAAATACCTAGAAGCTGCCTTGGGTGAAATATAACCATGTACTGTGTTCAAACCGTTGAGCTGGCAAACCGGAAAACCTGTTTAATCAACAGGAAAACAAAATGCTCTTTAACTGCAGCTTTATCCACAGTAACGTGTTGTTCTCATGATTTTAAAAGAAACTTTAAAAGAAAGGAGATGACCCTTTGCAATTTATCACGATCCCTTCTAAACATATAAGCAGCAACAGAAAATGCTCACATTGTTCAGAGCGTGGGAGAAAAGCTTTATACATAGCGGCTCAATTGAGAAGACATCAAGAGTAAATGTTGTTTTCTGAGTAGTTTACAAAGCATAAAAAAAAAGAAAGGACAAAAAGCAGACATCCAAACTGTGATACTTCTTGTAAGCAAAATCTCCAGCATTTGGTCAAGTAAACAGTGGTAATAAGTAACATACATTTAAAGGGCTCATAAAGGCCAGGCTATTTGATCCTATTGATATACAACATGGTACATGAAAGGAGTTCTGTATGTTAAGTTACAGGTTGTTTTTTTGTGTGTGAAGCTCCACAATTATTCAGATACCATTTTAAATTGTTTTATGGGAACATAGTGAACCTGTGACACACTATAAAACATAATTGTATGATTCCTCACTGGTTTCTAGGAAAATCTTGCTTTATATATATGTATATATGTCCAGAAAGATATTCAACGTAAACTCCCCTGGCTGAAACGCATAGCTAATACATTTAATTGATATCGCATGTACGTAAGATGCATCAGATATATGTTAGGTCTATTGCATCTTTCATCTGTTGCCAGGTGATTTTGAAGCGCAGCTCAGAGATCACACTTTCTGTCTGATAGTAATTTAAAAGCTAGAGAATTATCTTACAGATTATTATTTTTTAATTCAATAATTTGGCATTATTCAATTAAGGTGTTTCAATAAAACTGAGGTAATGAAATTCAGTTTGAATTTGCTTGGTTCTGCTCATCCAAAGCTTCCAGACTTTCAAATCGTGCAGCTTTCAGTTGTTTGCTACCTCTGTATATCTTGTTTGGTATGATGAATGTGTTTTAACTTTTTCGGGAGATCTCTATAGCCCACAATTAGGCATATTCTGTGATATGCAAATTAATTTCTTTATTAAATGTTTCTTTTACATTTTTCTCCCATAGTATAGAATTCAAATAATCATAGGGTCACAAACAAATATCACCCCTTTTTAAAAATAAAAAGGTAATAATGTAAAAGGTAAAGAGATTTAAATTAAAAACCTGTCTGGTAACAGGCAAAACATGTCTGAGAGTTACGCCATTCGTTTTCAGCTACTAAGAGCACTGAAAACAATAGCAAATGAATTTCATCGCACAGCTTCCTATAATTTTCTTCAGGTTCACAAGGTCGTTTTCTGAAGTGCTCCGATGACTATCATGCACCAGTAGCCACACCCCTTTCTATAAGCAGAGAGAAAAATATTGACACCATAGCAACAAGACAGTACCCCCATTCACATGCTGTACTCCACTCATTTGTTTTGTTTTTAGTCAAATATAGAACATACTGAAATGACCCATATATTTTTTCCCAGAAGGACTTTTGTTACCAAAATACAAATCGAGACTGGTGATCCACCTAGCCTTGGGGTGGGTCAAAAATGTGTTGCTAAGCAGTGTTTCCAGTCATGTGAGGAATGAATGACACAGATGTAGTGAAGTCCTTGAAAAGCAGGTAGATCAAGCAGCTGAGCTTGTTTTCTGAGTGATCATAGGAGGGTGACCCAAAACAAATTGTAGCACTAGGACCCAGAGAGTAATGTTTATAACTTTGAGAAGATCTCAAATGGAACATAGGCTTTAATTAAGTTCACCACCTCCACCACCCCACCCCTATTGTGTTGCAGTTGTTGTTCTGATGATTTGGATTGCCTGCTAACTACTCTGCTTTATGGTGTATTTTTCCTCCCCAGTCCCCTTGTAATTGATATATGGTATGTTTTCATTAATATTCCTCTGTATTTAGTGATGAGCAAAGACCTCCATTTAGACCCTTGCCTTCACGTAATCTTCCAGTTGGCTCTTTTATAAATAAGGAAACCCAGAAATAACATACATACAGTTTAACAATTTAACATGATTATCGTGTGAATTCCCAGATCTTGGATAATCTGGCCCAGTTTATGAGATGCTGAGTCCATGGTGTGACTACTTACTATCCCATTAGTCTGTCATGGTAAAACCAGAAAAACAAAATAAAAATAGGACTGGATAATAAGTCCCTTCAATTGTGGTTTTTAATTCTAATATCCTACCTTAGAACATTAAAGGTCATATTTGTAAAACATTCATATAGCTTAAAATGTAAATGGAGGTTTTAATGCCGCACAGAAGAAATAGCTGAAACCCACAATTCTAGTAAACCTAAATGTGGTACAACATTCTACTACATTCATGGGAGAATTTTAAAGGAACATTGTTTTCTATTTATTTATTTATCTGTGCCTAGATGATTAACAAACCCAGAGAGCTCCACCTTAGATTGTATTCACATTTAACACAATGAATTTTACTATGTCTGTGTGAAGCACATTTTGTGGGGTATGTCTGGTGTCTGCTTTGAGTGTTTTTATTTTAATGATTCATGTTTCATCATTATTTTACCTTACGTTCTCTGTGCTTCAGTCCCATTAGAATTTGAACCTCTGTAGACTTTAGTTCCACATTGCCTTTCTTTTTTGTAGTAATGAAATGTCAGAACTACCAGCTGTCTTTAAATGTATTATTTCAACACAACAGGGTATTGGGAAATAATAAAATCTTTCTTTATGGGACCGACAGTCATCCATGAAAGACTAAATAAAACAACGTTCATGTATTAACTTTCGATTCATAGTTCTAAGCAATTCTTTTCTCACTAGCCCACTTCACTGTACCTGTTCTGTCAGTAAGGTATTGCTCAGTGACATGACTACTGGTATCAATCCCTGTTTAATGCACATAGGCAAAACCTGTATATTACTTATTACTTATTGGATGCTGATCACAGATTGTTTGAAATGTGATCAATTTGTTTGTTTTTCTTTCCTTCGGCTGAAATAATGGTTCCATATGAGATGAGATTTTTTTTTTTAACTGAAACACAAATATAGAAGTGTAGTGTTCCTTGGTTTCACAGGCAGCCTAGTTTAGAAAATTGATTTTTGTTTTTGCCCCCTTAAAGTTTACAGAGTGTTTGATGTTCACAGGCAATATAATAAAATCTTGGGCGAATCCCAGCAGCCTTCAGCAGTAGACTCTAGGCCCACCGTAGAAAGCTGCAACACATTATTCTCTAATCTTTCCACTCCTGGTATCATGAGATAGACAGGTTTGTCCTCTGCTGGATAACAGACCTCTAAAATATCCTGATTATGATAGATTGATTGACGTTTGTCGGATAGGCCCAAAAAGTGTTCACTGTTTATCTGAGAAGCAGTCATACCTCATCAACTACTTTTCCATTTCACACGATAAACAAAGGCTAGTATTCTCATGTTGAAGTCCACCTAACTGGTTTACTCTGGGTGTAACCAGGTACTAATGTACACAAATGTGCTGCTGTAACATATTTCTAAATTCAATTTTGCAAGAGACAGATTAATGTAAAGACCTAAGAAGGACATTTTTTTGTTTTTTTGCATCACAGAGACAGTCAAATTACACATTATAAACGCATTGTGAGTTCTTGTCAGTTTTCTCATTTTGGTTTTGTATTTCATCCTCGTTGCTTTATTTTTTCCCCTGTGGGTTCTGAAAGGCTACAGCATTTGTGAACCTTTTAAAGAAGAGGTGATATTGAAAACCCAAGGCCATGTGAGGTACATGTGAGATCAAGATGTTGAATGTTTTGTGTGATGTTCATTTGCCATACATTTGTAAACAAGAACGACTGATTCCCTCTTGACAAGAGCCATGAAAAAGGATTATCATGTACAAGCTCATGAAACCTGATGACAGCGTTGCAGTAATGAAATCAGGAAAATAAGTCGGCCTTGTTTAAAAGCTATGAGCGTATGATCATCTCACCTACAGACTTAAAATAATGTTCTGTAAATTAAATTAGGATATAGGCCTACATTTTATAAATGTGTGTTTAATGCTCTGCCAGGCTAAATGTGAAATGTGATAATTAACATATTTGCATAATAATACCAGACTATAGACTGCTTTTGTGTTGGTCTAGAAAAACATATTTCCACCATCCCCCAATGGTGCTTAAAACGTGTGACTGAGTCAATTACTTTTACAATGCATAATCCAACCTTTATTTAAGTACAAATAAAGCACTTTATCCAAAAACAAAATTAATTCTGTTAATGCAGCAATATTCATAAGACAAATGAAAGACCCAAGACTTTTTGCCCCTAATTTATTCATCCAACTAACAAAAAAGTAATTGCTTTGTACATTTTAAAACAATCATTTAATTTCTACCAAGTTTAAACATGAGAAAATAATGATCACATTAGCATAATTATGCCCTGAGCTTTCTATGTAGCCATTATTGCACATTTGTGGTCACAATAGAATCTGGACTGTAATTTTTCTTTTTCAAGGGAAAAAAAAAGACTAAATTCATTATTACTGATTGTTGTTTAACAATCCAATATTGATTGAAACAGTGCTTAGGAATTTGCAAGAGTTGAAGCCGTCCAGTCCACATCTTTTTTTCAGTTTCACCTCCCATCAAATTCCAGTGAAGAAATGTTTCTGGAGAACCTTTGTTCCTGTTTGGTTTGTTTTAGCGAAGATGCCTTTCCTGGGCTGGTGCCTGGGCAGGTGACGGTAACACCTATGACATCGAGTATACGTCAGAAGGAGACGACTCCTGAGCGATGGCTGTCATACCATTAGCCAGTGATTCAGGGCAATGGAATTTGGTTAACAGCATGAGAGAATGTAAGTTAATTATCTTTCCATCAGTGCTCATGTTGTTGTTGATGATGTTTCCCAGAAAATATCATTAGGAGGCAATTAAATGTGCAAACTGTGCCTTGCTTCACTAACAAAACAGTTTGAAGTACCATTCTGTAATATCAGTACTAGTGGGAAAAGGGATCTCACTAACGACTACTATTATTTTTCCACAGTTTTGCTATATAGCAGTATAAGGTGGCTTTCATAACACTAGTGCTGGTTCTGAAAAATATGTCTCACACTGACATGAACCAATCCAGAATTCAAATGTTTTTAAATGTGTCTTACGAGTAAGTTACGTTTGTGAAATGAACACATCTTAATGGACTCTACTTCCATTTCAATTATTCAGTCTTTTTAATTGTGTATCTCCCAGCATGACACTCTTTTCTCTTGGTGTCCCATGACATATCAGAAAAGGTCATGGTAGCAAGCTTTTGAAAATGTCACTTTTTAGTATTGCTGCTGCCAAAGCGTGCAAAACAAGCTTTTTAGTTAGTGTGTTGTTTTTTACATTATGATTGTGAAGGTTTATTCTAATATGCTACAATCCATGAAATGCAAGGGAGCTGAATAGGGTTGTGATCCATTAGGCTGATATTTTCCCTTGCATCTCCTCGCCCAGTACTCCTGTCAGGTGACCGCTGGACAGAGAACTGACACTGATGCTATATGATGATAGCGACTGTATATAATTTCAGATTTTTCCTACTGTGTATTGTGAGTGTACTTGTATCTTGTACAGTAGAATGAAATAAAGAAAAACAGCAACACATGCCCCTTCAGCTGTAATATTGGTATTGCCTTTCCTTGTCAAATATTGTCTCTTATTATTATGGAGTGCAGAACCTGCAAGGAAGAGCTGCTGACCAATGTTGACTTACATTCAGGATTTTAGACTATATATCCCTTGCTGGAGGATGTTTTTTTAATATTATTTCATGAAGTCTACAGGCAATATACAATGACTCGACTCCAAGATGAGTTTTGCCACTTTGGCTCATGACCTTAATATTTTTTTAATTCGTAGTGGAGTTATTTTAGAGCGTACGATCCTTAGTTTGTCCGTCTTTTTTGAACCCACAATTTCACACTCGGCTCGTTTTTAGGTCAGAAGGTCAGAAGTGATACAGAACCAGCTTGTCCTGTTCATACGGGGAGATTAAAGATTGAAGTCTAATGCATGCTTAGGCATTTTAAGAAGGCAATAAATGACAAGATTGTTCGACCTCAACAAGAAATGCTGTCCGACTGTTTTATTACGAAAGAGTGCTTTTGTTGTCGTACCAGTCATTTCCCTTAATATTGAGTTGAATTAAAGTAAAGAAGCTGGAAGTATAGCTGTTATAAACCTAATATTGTGTGTCATGTTGCAACATAGATAAAATTAGCTCACATTAATACAAAATCTGGACAAATATTGTTTTCTATAGAATACTGTAGCTATATTTAAGAAGTTATTTGTTGTTGTTGTTGTTGTTGTTGTGTGTGGTGAATAAAGCAATTGAGGTCCAAAGCCCTGACTTCCACTTTAAATGGAAAGAAGGGGAATTAATGCCACTTTGGAGTACTGAATTCTCCTGGGTGCGCGCAGTACTTTCAAAAGATATACTCCAAAGATGAAATTCAGGCACTTATTCCTGTTTTATGCCCATGCACTTAAAAAATCAATTCCAGCTGAAATTCAAAAGCTAAAAGCTATTTTTTGGTCGGTTTAAGATTTTATGGGATTCGCTTGCACCAGTAAAGCTCAGCAGTTTAGTGGCTGAACAGAGTGTAATATAATTTTGATTATTGTTGCCACGGCTTTTAAAAAGTCCCCCTGCCTTCTCAACTCTCAAAGGAGTTTTCCCCCCGCATCAAGAAACACTGCCTAACTGGTCAATGAGCCTTGAGTTTAAGTGCTGTTTGCTGAACAAAATTAAGCACCGCCACTTGCTTTGTTCCCATGTATACAAATGTCTTCTTAATTAGTTTGTTTTGATGCACAAAGATAATGCTGAACAAGCGTGTGTGCCTTACCCATGTACAAACCTCTGGAGTCAATTAATAAGTGTCATTTTCCCTGCATGCTTTTAATGATTTAGATGTTAGTTTCCTTGACCCGTTTGGCAGATTTTTCTTCACCGTGAACAGGGGGGAAAAAAGTTAAATATTTTATTTTTTGAATAACTTAAAAGTAATTAGCAGACATGGCTGAGTTTAAAGCATGAGAAGAAAAATTACTTTGGTGGTTCATGTTTCCTGAAGTTATTACATATGTAACTGATGCGCAATCTGCCATTGGAAAAGTAATATACATACACAGTGCAATACAATATAATAATGTCAACAGACAGGGAGTCATAGCATCTTTTGTTTCTGAACAGGCATGTTAATTTTAATCAAATGATTATGATCGTGACTCATTGTGTGAAGCAGTAACTAAGTCACTTGTTTCTCAGCTGTTAAGGGGCTTTCCCAAAAAGAGAGACATTTGACTGGCTAATAAGGAACTTGCCTCTTGGGAGACATACTGCCCTGCCTGGTTGAAGAAAAAAAAGTAAGTCCATAATAGTTTTACTGTGTGCATTCATGTCATGAAAGGATATGAACTTTGGAGATTATCTCAACTGCGGTAATATGGTAGAGAGGGAGTGCAATGTCTCTTTCTGCTTCACAACACTTTTTTTTGTATCCATGTTGTATGTCTTCCAAGAGGTGACAATGGTTTAAAAACAGAATTTCACACTTGCTTGGATTTGTTTTTCTCTCCTTCATCATGTGCCTGAAGCTTGACCTGCAGAGTACAGTTCTTCCCTGCCTGGAATGGCTTGTAGAATGTCATGCTTAAGCGTGAACTTTCTCAGGTCCTGAGAAAATGAGACTTGTTGTCTGAGAGAGTTTAACCATCCCCTTGGCACCACAGGGGAAACTATCCTGGTGAGGGAAGGAAAAAAGCACAAGTGGAAAAACAAATAAAATAAAAGAAGCTTTGATTTAGATCAAAGTTTTGAAAATTGTGTATTCTGCACATGCACTGCTTTTAACCCCATATGAATTGTTTGGCTTTAACCTCTACTTTTTTCTACTGTTAGAATGGCAGTTTGTACACTGTGCCTTTATTGTAAGTGAACCTCCACAGGTTTCACTATTATATACACACACATACATACAATGTCATACAATGTCAAGTTATATACTGAATTGAACTTGGTTAATTACAATGTATCCAAATGAAAAGGAGTGAGAACTGTTCAATTTTTTCTCCAAGTATAACTTAATTTCTGTTTTAAAATGGGAGTGTGGGTGAATGCTATATCTTTTGCTACCTGTGGAGAGACCTTTTACAGCAGCTAGACTGAACCTGCACCATATGGTACTGTATAGAAGAAGCCAGTAATCATGATGAAAAAAGAGCTGTTTTTAATCAGGCACTTCACAGAATCGTGTGATTCCGAGCAATCAGGTTGCAATACAGAACCATCTGTGTCAAATAGTGTATTGCAAAAGCATAGAAAATCAGAGTCTGGGATGATCGTTAAGGTTGTTGCTGCAATAAAACAGAAGACAGAATCGGGTCTAAAATTGTTACTTTAAACCTAGGAAAGTATAATGTGACAGAGAGATAATTGGAGTTTCTAAATTTAAAGCTAGCTGATTTATTTCTTGTGAAAAAATTAAATTATCAAGCATGTCGGCAAAGATGGGATTGTTGTGTAATGGCGAACAAGTTTTGACTTCTTTTCAACTGAGGATGCATCCAAGACATGGCACTGTGTTTCTCTTCAAAATGGGGATATAGACACGGTCACATATCAAGCGTCTGCATTGGCATATTTTAAAGATTTAAGCAATTAAGGAATAATTATGATGTCCTTTTTCATCAGATCAATTGTAGAAGCATCTGGCATGTCGAAAAGCATATTTAGATGGCTTGATCAAGGTGGAAGAGAGCTGTAATAACAGGAGCTGCTTAATGTTTGTGGCACATTGCACATTGCATTACATTGCCAGTGGGACTGTCTAGATAGCTTTCTCTAAATTCTGAGGTAATGAGGACGATCGTAATTGACTAAAAATGGTAAATTGGAATGTGAACATATTTTGCCTGGTTTATCATTAAAATATATTAAAAAACTAAAAAACTATTAAAAATATGTAAACACACTCTCAGTTCACTGCTAATGGAGAAAACTAAATCTTATTCTCAAAGCATCAGTGAACTGCATTGTTATTGAAAGGGAGGAAAGACATTTGGTATTACAACCTGCCATCCAAAATGTTGTGCATTTTTTTAAATTATTATTAATGTTTTCATACCTCCCTTGTGAAAGGTTGTGCGTTTCTGCTCTGCAGATGGTAATAACTATACACTCACCTAAAGGATTATTCGGAACACCATACTAATACTGTGTTTGACCCCCTTTCGCCTTCAGAACTGCCTTAATTCTACGTGGCATTGATTCAACAAGGTGCTGAAAGCATTCTTTAGAAATGTTGGCCCATATTGATAGGATAGCATCTTGCAGTTGATGGAGATTTGTGGGATGCACATCCGGGGCACGAAGCTCCCGTTCCACCACATCCCAAAGATGCTCTATTGGGTTGAGATCTGGTGACTGTGGGGGCCAGTTTTGTACAGTGAACTCATTGTCATGTTCAAGAAACCAATTTGAAATGATTCGACCTTTATGACATGGTGCATTATCCTGCTGGAAGTAGCCATCAGAGGATGGGTACATGGTGGTCATAAAGGGATGGACATGGTCAGAAACAATGCTCAGGTAGGCCGTGGCATTTAAACGATGCCCAATTGGCACTAAGGGGCCTAAAGTGTGCCAAGAAAACATCCCCCACACCATTACACCACCACCACCAGCCTGCACAGTGGTAACAAGGCATGATGGATCCATGTTCTCATTCTGTTTACGCCAAATTCTGACTCTACAATCTGAATGTCTCAACAGAAATCGAGACTCATCAGACCAGGCAACATTTTTCCAGTCTTCAACTGTCCAATTTTGGTGAGCTTGTGCAAATTGTAGCCTCTTTTTCCTATTTGTAGTGGAGATGAGTGGTACCCGGTGGGGTCTTCTGCTGTTGTAGCCCATCTGCCTCAAGGTTGTACGTGTTGTGGCTTCACAAATGCTTTGCTGCATACCTCGGTTGTAACGAGTGGTTATTTCAGTCAAAGTTGCTCTTCTATCAGCTTGAATCAGTCGGCCCATTCTCCTCTGACCTCTAGCATCAACAAGGCATTTTCGCCCACAGGACTGCCGCATACTGGATGTTTTTCCCTTTTTACACCATTCTTTGTAAACCCTAGAAATGGTTGTGCGTGAAAATCCCAGTAACTGAGCAGATTGGGAAATACTCAGACCGGCCCGTCTGGCACCAACAACCATGCCACGCTCAAAATTGCTTAAATCACCTTTCTTTCCCATTCAGACATTCAGTTTGGAGTTCAGGAGATTGTCTTGACCAGGACCACACCCCTAAATGCATTGAAGCAACTGCCATGTGATTGGTTGGTTAGATAATTGCATTAATGAGAAATTGAACAGGTGTTCCTAATAATCCTTTAGGTGAGTGTATATCATCACAGGCAGAGTACAAAACCTTTTATGTGTTAAGCAATACATTTTTCTTGTTTCCTTTCCAAGTGTTATATTGAAAAAGTCCTCATGTATAAAAAATATGTTCCGTTTTGGAAAATTTCATTTAATTTTCCCTATGCAGTGGCAGTTTTTCTCATTAACGTCAAACATCCTGGGAATCCTGAAGACACTGCATTGTTTTGTGTTGTTAATTTCACTCAGGTTTAAAGTCTCTGTGTGAGCCAGTCTGTCCTGGCAATGGCTGCCTCCACACTGGATTTTTTGTTCCTTTTTACTGGCTCTCTTCCTTTGGGGAAGCTGAATTCCACTGCAGGATCAATACTGGGTCACTTCTGCCCTGGTTTCATTGTGTTCAGCAGTTTTGATCCGTTGTATGGCAACCAGTTGAGTTATTTAAAAAATGCAGTTACTGGGCGCTGAAACATTCTCACACTGAGACGCAGATGTGATTTATAATGGTTGGCATTTATTTCCACAGCCTACAGTTTTTTTTGTGTGTGTGTGTATATTTGTTAGTGACTTTCTATCCTTGCAGTAGTAGCATATCATATTAGAAATTAATTCTATTCATGGCTTTGCTCAGGGGTATTTGTAGGCATGAACAACAGTTATATATATGTACATATATATGCCTATTGCCATTTTAACATTTTAACATTTTCGCTCTTTGAGTTATGTCCCATATTTTGGTTTGTTATTGGATCCATTCATTTATTTATTTTTCTATCTCTTCTTGTTATTCCAAACAGACATCTTTCCATGCTCCTTTGTGTCATCAGTAGTTTCTGTATTATTTTTGCATAAAGTGACCAGGTTTCACAGCCATAATTGAGCACTGGTACTATGCATTGATCAAATACTTTTCTATTACGGCAAGTGGGTAGATTTCCTTTCAACAGCGTGCTGTTTCTTTCAAATGCACTCCATCCCATTTCCCATTATTCCATAATATGTTGTCCAAGGTAGACATAACTTTGGACTTCTTCAAGTATCTGTTGAGATACTTAAATTTTCTTAGATTAACAAAGGTGTTAAACATGACTTTTGTTTCACTCAGGTTAATTTTCAGTCCAGTCATATTGCTTGCATCTGATAATTCTTGAATCGAAGCTGCAGGTCTTCAGGTGTATTTGCAAATATGACAATTACATCGACAAATCTTAAATTGTACAAATAAGCTCCGCTAAACTTGATTCCTTCTTCAAGAGTTGCCGTGAAGAGTATTGAACAGATTGTGTCTCCTTGCCATATATATAATGCATTTTAATTGCAATCAGCAATAATTGTAATGTAGCATAAAACCCAAAGGAAGAAAACTTCACAAAAAAGAATTATGAGACAGAAAATCAGAACAGATTAGCCATATTTATAATGTTAAGATTCCAGTCCTGCAAAGTGCATCCTCAGACTCAATAGAACTGTGCAGGTTAGCTTATACGCCTGCACATGTAGGGCTTGTGGATTCATTTCTCTGCATAAAGACTGTATTTGCTTGCCTTGCGAAGAAAAGCATTATCAATTATCTCCATTTGGAAAGAAAAATGTAAAAAAAACTGAATAAAAACAATTGGAAACTTTCACAATCACACCATGTGCCATCCGCTTGTTTAATCTTTGATCCTAGTGTAACAGACACGTTTCCAGACAGTGAGCAAACAATACAGTGATGGGCAGAATAACACAGAACCCCCTGTCACAGGGACACTAGTGAGAGAACCAATGGCAAACTGTAATCACAATATGGCTAGCTTTGAGACATACGTTCAATAAACAAGGACCAAGTCTAAAACAATGATCTACAATTTTAGAAAAGCAAAACTTGAAGGTATGAGGTGGCACTTAGAAGAGTTAGACTGGAGCACACTGGATACAGATTCAGTCAAAAATGGATGCTTATATTTTAAGAATATACTACTTGAGGCTCAGGAGAAAATGGAGGTATCTTGGAAAACAAACAAGATGTCGCAAATGTTCTAAATGAGTATTTCACAGAGGTTTTTACAAACAAAAAAACAGATAACATGCCACAGGTTAACAACCAGTCCAGTCAAACCCTAAGAGAGATCAGGATAAATGAGGAGGAGGTACTAAAGGTACTAGCAGAATTAAAAACAAACACATTTTTTGAACATGCAACTGCAGCTGTAGATCATGTGAAAGCATATGGTATGATATACTTAGATACTGGTTGATGTATAGGAAACAGAGGGTGTCGATTAGAGGAGTCGCTTCTAACTGGAGTGAGGTTGTTAGTGGAGTTCCACAGGGATCAGTACTAGGGCCTTTGCTTTTTCTAATCTATATTAATGATCTGGACTCTGGGATAGTTAGCAAACTTGTTAAATGTGCAGATGATACTAAAATAGGTGGCTCAGCAGATACAATCTCGGCAGCACAGGCTATTCAAAGGGACTTAGATAATATTCAGTTGTGGGCCGACACCTGGCAGATGAAATTCAAAGTGCAAGGTATTACATGCAGGTAACAAAAATGTCCACTATAATTACACTATGGGAAGAATAGAACTAGATGAAGTAACGCATGAGAAAGATCTACAAGTCTACGTGGACTCCTCACTTTCTCCATCCAAACAATGTGGGGAAGCAATAAAAAAGGCAAACAGAATCTTAGGGTATATTGTCAAAAGTGTAGAATTGAGAACAAGGGCAGTGATGTTCAGACTGTACAATGCACTAGTTAGAGCTCATCTGGATACTGTGTGCAGTTCTGGGCTCCACACTTCAAGAAAGATATCGCTGCTCTAGAGGCAGTTCAGAGGAGAGCAACCAGACTTATTCCAGGTCTGAAGGGAATGTCCTACTGAGAGACTGAGGAACTGAAACTTTTCACCCTGGAACAGAGGAGACTACATGGGGACTTGATTCAAGTCTTCAAAATCATGAAAGGCATCGACCACATCAAACCAGAGGAGGTTTTCCAGATCAGCAGGGACACACGCACCCAGGGACACAAATGGGAACATTTAAAAATAAACTGGATAGTATCCTTGGATCACTTAGTTATTAATGGACACCAAATGAGCACGATGGGTCAAAAGGCCTCCACTCATTTTTAAACTTTCTTATGCTTTCATAAGGTGGGAGACAAATAGTATTGTGTCGGGGGGGGACTCAGATTGGAAATGGAGGTGATATATGTTGGTGAATACGTCACAAGCCTACAACGGGTGCCCTTTGACCCTCTCCCTACTCACCTCCTCCAAGCGACTGCTCCCTATCTACTCCCCTTCATCTCCTCCCTCCTCAACTCCTCACTCCTCTCTGGCTGTTTCACCTCTGCATTTAAACAAGCTGCTGTCATCCCACTCCTCAAGAAACCAACCCTTGACCCCACCTCTCCTCAGAACTACCACCCTGTCTCCTCACTCCCCTTCCTCTCAAAGACCCTTGAGCGTGCTGGCCACCGTCAGTTCTCTGCATTTCTTTCCTATCACTCACTCCTGGATCCTCTGCAATCCGGCTTCCGCACAGCTAACTCCACTGAGACGGCTCTCCTGGCAGTCACTGACTCCCACAGCTGTGCTCAGACGACCTCCCTCTCCTCAGTCCTCATTTTCCTTGATCTCTCTGCAGCATTTGACACTGTCGATCACTCCATCCTCCTATCCTGCTTTGCTGACCTTGGAATCTTTGGAACTGCTCTCGTCTGGTTCTCCTCCTACCTCAATGACCAGACCTACCAAGTGACATGGCGAGGTTCCTCATCCACCCTCCAACCTCTCCTCACATGCGTTTCCCAAGGCTCCATCCTGGGCCCCCTCCTGTTCTCTCTCTAATCTCGCTCCCTGGGCCCCCTCATCGCATCCCATGGTTTCTCCTACCACTTCTACGCAGATGATGCCCAGATCTTCCTGTCTTTTCCCTCTTCTGACCCTCTCATCCCCCCTTGCATCTCTTTCTGCTTGTCTGCTATCTCCACCTGGATGCACTCGCACCACCTCAAACTCAACCTCTCCAAATCTGATCTCCTCTTTTTTCCCCACTTCTCCTCACATTCTGCTGACCTCTCATCTCAATCCCCTTGGAATCTACGACACTCTATCCCTCTTCTTCTGCTGAAAATCTAGGAGTCACCCACGATCCTGCGCTCTCCTACACCCAGCACATCACCACATTGACAAGCACCTGCAGATTCTTCCTGAACAACATACGCCGAATCCATCCCTTCCTCACCGACTACTTGACTCAGCTGCTTGTCCAGTCACTGGTCCTCTCCCACCTGGACTACTGCAACTCCCTCCTGGCCGGCCTGCCTGCAACTTCTACCCGCCGCTCCAGCTCATGCAGAACTCTGCAGCTCGTCTGGTATTCTCTCTGCCCCGATTCGCACACGCTACTCCACTGCTCCGCTCCCTCCACTATACCGATACCTGCACACCTTCAGTTCAAGACATTGACCCTCACCTACCGCTGTCTCGACCACACTGCACCAAAGCTAACTTCAGACCCTCGTCTCCCCATACATCCCCTCCAGACCGCTTCGCTCTTCCGGTGCCAAAAGACTAACTCTGCCTCCTCTCCACTCCCCTTCCTCCAGAGCCGCTCCTTCTCATCCCTGGCCCATAAGTGGTGGAACGACCTGCCCACTGAAGTCAAAACAGCAGAGTCCCTGACCCCCTTCCGGTGATTACTCAAGACACATCTTTTCAGACAGTACTTGTAATTTAGTCATTTATTCTCCTATAAGATTGTACTTTACAACGTTTTAATATGCTTCTTGCATTACTTGTACTCGTATTATTTTGATTTCCCCTATGCTCCCTTTCCCCGTAGCCCTTGACTGTGTCCTAACATCTTGTCCGCACTTAGCTTTTACTATCCAGGTAAGACCTCATATCTTGTATTCACTTGTGTAAATTGGAATTTGTAAAATGTATTATGCTTTGAATTGCTTGGTATTATGTAAATCTGAATTTGTAATGTTTGATGACTTTGATACTGAACTGTATTTTTGCACTTTGTATTGTGCTTATGTTTTGTAAGTCGCCCTGGATAAGGGCGTCTGCCAAGAAATAAATAAATAATAATAATAATGAATTAAATACAGCTCCTGGTAGCAGGGTCTTGAAGATTCAGCACATAAAAACCTGTTTGTCTCCTTTGTCTCTGCTTCCTGAGAGCTGTGAGCTGAGCTGGTGGATTTCATTAAGGGCCTGTAGTGATTCAGGGCTGCTTTGGCGAGGGGCCAGGGCTCCTGCCGACGTAAGCACTGGTGTTTGCCAGTTTTAGCAGGCGGTGAGTAAACAGGGCCTGTGTAGCAAGAGGACACTAGAAGGGTAGCCAGACCATCTGGGAATAGTTCTGTTTCTCAACTGTCATTCTTGGCCCTTGAGTAGACAGCCTGAACACTTGCCTTATTATGGAAATGGCAGTACACTTATACATGCTTGAAAAAAAATAAAATTATATATATTGTTTTAGCAAATGATTTAAGATTTTTTATTTTCTTTGAACAATTTTATCTAAATTAAAGGTTAATTTAGGTTAAAATATTTTCAGTGTAAGATCAAGCTGATTAACAACTGACATTTTTTCATAGCCTTTTTTTGCTCATCTTTAAGAAGGGTGCCAATCATTTTGGAGGGCACTGTATATATATATATATATGTGTGTGTGTGTGTGTGTATTATTTTTCTTGACAGGCTGCACAGAAGCCTCCACAGAAAGGCAGGACATGAAGTGAATAGATAAATACAATTTAACAAGAAAATATTCATTCTAAAAATGCCCGCTAAATTTTACCAATAAATGTTACGTCTTGAAAGGGAATTGTCTATAAAAAGAAAGACATACTTCTCATAGTCAAACATACTTATATAAGGCCATTCTGTAGTGTAGGGATCCCAAGTCCAGCAGGTTTGACAGGAAGATTGCAATAGTCAGAAAAAAGTATATGTATCACTTCTAAACCTACAAAGCTATGCAATGGGAATAGCAACTCTGTACACTCTGTACACAAGCAATACCAAACCATGTAACCGAGCAAATTAAATGTACTTTTTTGTGCTAATTTGTGCAGGGGGGATAGACGGCTGGGCCCATGTTTATTCTAGCTCCTTTGGCAAGATGGAGAATGCAATGTGGAAAATTAATACTGTTGCTAACCAACCTAGTGGTGTTCAGGAAACCCTATCTGGCTGACAGGGTTATTAAACTGTGGGTGTTTTCTGTTCTCCGCAGAATGATCACAATGATAGACCATACACATAGTCAGTTCCATAGGACAACTACTAACTTGATATAATGGTCGTCTATCAGTAGGAACCCCAAAAAGTCAGTCAGGTCTGGGATAGCAGTATACAGAGAAGCAGAGTATATGAGTATATAAGTAAGCCCCTTACATGTGTGCTTTAAATGGTTATATTTGTTGGCTGCTCTGGGTTTGTTGTCTGTGTTTTAGTCCCCCTGGTTCTGTAATACACACACAGCCCTAGCACCTGGTAATATAATGATTTCTTTAACAGCTGCTTGAGAATTGGTTTGCGTAGGTCTCACAGTGTCACCGTGCTCAGACGCCAAGGGCTCTCCCGTATCCAGGCAACGTGCAATACCTGAGTGTGCTCACGTCACAAACACCTGCTTCAGCCCAGGGCCGCTCAGAAATAAACAGATAGATCAACACGTAAATACACACAAACTGAGAGGACATGAAAAGAACAACCTCACCTTCCTTTTCAACAAAGCCAAGCAAATAAACAATCTCAGGCCACATGTTCAAATGGCTCAGTCTTTGCTAATATTGACGTGTATGCTGTATAAAGACGCTTTATGCAATACTATGTTTAATTAAGGGTTTATGATAATGGATGTGGTTTGTTAACAGTCTCATAAGGGAACAGGGATTTTCAGTACAGAGTATGGGCTGGCATAAATGTAAGCTGCTGTGCAGAGCCTTTTGCTTTTGCTGTTGTTCAATAGGCAGCAGTGCAAATAAGTTATTCATCACCAGAGGAGTGCCGCCCTGTAACTGTGGGTGTGTAACCTGCCACAGACAATACCTGTGCTAAAAGGAAGGGAGTTAAGTTGCCCATCTGTCTTTGGAGAGGCTACTATCTCACTGGGAAATGTGTATGGTAATTATGCAGTCACGATGAGTGTTGAAGCCTGGGGCTTTTATTATGCAAAAAATAGAAAAGTCACATAAGAAATTAGAATATAGAATATCTACTGAGCTGTGCAAAAAATAGTAATTTGTAGTCATCATTACATTTCTTTTTTTTTTTCTCACAGATCATATCAATTTGTCATGTTTGAACGATAGAAATTTGAAATAGGGCCACAAGGTAATTTTCAGGAGAAGGTTTCTATGTCTCTGAGATGAGCCGGTGACAGGAGAGGGGAAATGTGACAGCAATGGCAGGGCATCGATAATCCTGCAGCAAGCTCCACATTTTACTGTGTTATTAGTGATTATATAATCGGATTTGTTTTTGTTTTGGTCTGATATTTTTTTCTGTCGGCCTGCAGCACCGAGTGCAGCAGTAGAGATCGCAAAGCTCCTATTCACAGTCCAATTAGGGCTAAAAAGAAACCTTCCCTGACTTGGAAGTGACTAAGAAGTCTGTGTGTTCAGGAGAGAACACAATCTGTTCCACGATATCCAGTAAACAAACTTAAAGGAAAAGGAAAAGAATAAGATTCCATCTACCTTTGAACACACAGGCAAGGGAAATTAGTTTTGTTCATTATTTATATTGTCTTCATTTTTGCCAAGGTTTCTCACCATGACTGTATTTCCAGGCTAGTAAAAAGTCACAGCAGTTGAGCTGGTGTCATGCCTTCAGCTGAAGGTGGTGGCTAGATTACGATGTTGGAGTGTTTTTCGTTAACGCTTGACTCATTTAATAATTCCTGCTTTTGACCTTTTTGTTTTGTTGTGATTTTAGAGTAAATTGTATTCAAAATTATTTTGAACTGTTTTCAAAATGATGTTAGAACAGTAACCAGCCATAGCCACTTTAAATAGGTCATGACAGGACCTCTGCCATCATGATTTACTTTTTAGCATGTGAACACGGCCCATGAGTTGAGAAATTGTAACAAAGTGGGCAATGCGCTTCTTTTATGACTGATAATTCCTTGAAATTGCTGCAAATTTATGAGAGCAGGTTTATTCTTATGCATGCCATTTATCAGTGACCCTTGCATTACCTTGCATAACAGCTTTTCCACAGAAAAATACTCAGTAAAGTTATTGAAGAGGAAGTTGCCTTGGTTCCTGTAAAGTTTTAAATGTCTGTGTTTCGTCTTTAAATTGTTCACAGAAAAGCCAAACGCACTCCATTTTACTTTTTTCCATCTGAGTACGCTTCAGTTCAAACTGACATTTTAGATTGTGGGTAGTGCCTTCTCTGCTTCATCAAACTGCTGATGCTTTTATATGAATTATGAGTTTCTTTCTACAGTCTATGCTTCTCATTTGACTGTGTTCACTGGGTTATCAGATTTTGTAGAGCTAATAGGGAAGTTCTGAAGGATGGGTGATGTTAAATTGGCGGACAATAGTGAAAGGTTACTGAATTGTTACTCAGCCCCAGACTTCTTTGCATTTAGAATTATTTATTTATATCTTCCTAGCTCATATTTTTTCTAAGTGTATTATTAAGTTCAGGTGCAGTTTGTCACCCAAACAATAATAACTGAAATGTAATTTTCTCACTTGCAGATGTTTCACTGCTTGTTTGGTTGAGCTATACTGGACAGGGTGTGACAGTGCTCTCTCCATCACAGCTGTTAAACCATTCAAGGCACTTTAAAGTCCAGGAGGAAATCTTCATTCATTTGAAATCTGCTTAACGTCTTTGGTTCAAGTTGTGTTAGTAAAGTGAATGTAGAACTTTTCTGATAAAGGCAAGATGAGACATTCAAAGATTCTGCCGCTGTCAAGGATAATACAAGGTTGTAGCTCACAGAAAATATAATCTTGTTTTATTTTCCAATTAAGTAGTGTATTTTTAGAAAGGTAGTGGTTCTTTAGTACGAGATTGACAGTTGGGGATGGTGCATGACTACAAAGCTACATCACATTTCTCACTGTTCCAGCTTTGTTGTTTAATTAACACTGTTCATAATCAAGTAAACCAAAATAGATGCATGCTTTTATGTTCATGTATGTATAATATCTTTTAAGTCTCGATTCTTTACCTCATTAGCACATCTTTCTGTTTGTTTATTTTTTCAATGAAATGTTATCACAATGAATAAAAGGTTGTTGTAAGGTAATGAACACAAAATGTACCTTAAAAGATTTCCTAAGAAGGTGTCGAATGTGTTATGTAAGACAAATACCTTCAGCAGGAAAAGTCTGTTGTAAAATGTGCAAGATCATATTGATCACATAAATTCCACTTCACCTCTGTTTAGATTAATTCATCATAGTTCATGAAAGATTAAATTGATATTCTTTGTATGACACATGGCAGGTAATTAAATTTTAGCGGAGTCCCGTGAGACACAATCAACAGTAAAATGCTGGAGAACATGCATGCATTGAATTCAAAATACCTTTATTCTTTTAGGGATATGTGCATCCTTAACATCTAAAAGGCTGATGTTTCATGTTATCTCGACACTGTATTGTAGCCACAGGTGATGTTTCAAATTGTCCAATAGCATTTTTTCTGTGTGCATTGACTAATGTCTTCAAAAGGCATCAGTATCTGTTAAGATAAAGAACAAACACACTGTGCTTTGCTTCTGTTATTATTCATAATATGAATGCATTTTTTGTAGCTGTTATTGGTTAAAGCAATATGAATATAGAAAATAAGCCTTGGCAAAGAGCTGACACTTTAAATGAGAAAAATGTTGCTTGATTGATTAATTGATTGATTGATTGTTTTTTCTGTGGAAACCCATTGGTGTCTCCCATGGAGGGAAGATAAACACTGTTGTATAATAGTCAGAGACTAATGAAGAAACAAAGCAAGTGCCATGTCTTGAAGAATGAAGCATGTGATTCAGTAGCCCACCTTTACCCTCCTTGACTCAAACTCATGTTTCTGTAATTTAATAATGCTCCCCGAGAGTCTATGCTGACCGTAGTGCCTTTGTGCAGATATGCAAGAAGAGGAATTGTGAGCTTGCATTATTAGGGAGTGAAACACGGACAGTTAAATGAGGAAATTAAACAGAGTATTTTATGTGGGTTGAAGGAGGTTCAGTGAGCAAGGTGCTTCGGCCCGTAGCACTGTGGAAGTATCAGAGTAACACTGATTGGTGGATAGCTGAGTTATCATGACTCTGGGAATGTTTCTAGAAAAAAGCGAGAGCTCCAACGCTTGCCTTTCAACCAAAAAACAGATAGATATAGCATTTGCAATAAACTGTAAAAGCTGGGGATGTGAAAGCAAGATGACAAGCTGTGGAGAAGGAGAGCTGATTCAGCCTGCTGTCTGCTCACTCGACCCACTGAGACACAATCAGCTGTATTTGAACTTGCAGGGAGTAGGAATCGATTTCAAGCCAATTTTATTAAAAGTTAAAAGAGGGCCATTAACAGCCTGATAGGCCTGATTCAGCAAAACATAAACCATGCTCAACTTTTCTTTTACCCCCTCTTATGTTTTTTTTTTTCTTTCTTTCTTCAGCTGAATTTAACACAGGAGAATTTCTGAAACACAGCCGCTTGGTTCATTGAATAAATTATACCGACTGTTATGGATAGATTTGAAAGTCAAGCAATAGTGAAGGGGAGTTATAAAACTGGTTTCTCAGCTGGCTGTAGTAGCATCTGGTTGCACGCTTCAATGAAGAAAACTTATACATTTTCATGTACACATGGTTTCCCAAGAGGTCCTGCAGGTTTTTGTGTGATTTTTGTTTTCTCTTCAATTTGAATGTAGGGAAAAAATAAACTAAACATATCTTGGAGAGGTCATCATCCAGCATACAGTATATATGCCATATATGTATGTGTATATTTAGTATCATCTGCCTCCCAAGAATTTGTCCATTTGTCAGTATCTCACCAGTATCTCAGTACCAGTTTGCTCAAGGACAACATCTAATCTCATCCTCCCATCTTCTGTGGGGTCTTACGCTCAGACTTGTTTCATCTCTTGGGATTCATTGCTTCTTCAGTTCCTCTCTATTTTTTCTTGCAAAAGTTCTGAACCGTTGCAATTTTATGATCTGCAGTCTTTTGATGATGTCACACATTATTGTTTGTCCGGAGATCCATTGTTTTTCTCTTCTTGTTATTCCCAGCATTCATCTTTCTGTGCTTCTTTGGGTTGTTTTGGAATGTAATTGTATGAGTTTCATGACCAGGTATGGAGCCACAAGTGAGTATTGGTTTGTCAAATTTTTGTTCACATTTCCGTTCAGTATTGTATTGTATTTATTTCAAATGTGCCAAATCCTATTTTTCATTCCATTTTGATTCATAAGAGCTCCATCTCTTCTGATTCATTGGCCAAGACAGAGATAACTGTTGACTTCAAGTCTCTTTTGGTCTACTACAGTCTTCCTACTCTGTAAAAAGCTCCTGGAAATTAATTTGATCAATTTTTTTTTACTCCTGAATTAGAAGCTGTGGATTTTCATTATTTTTGGCAGATATGACACTGTTATCAGCAAATCGCAAGAGGCTCAAATAAGCACTGTTTATCTTAATTCCTTTTTAGTCTCCTTTCTTGTGTCTTGTTCACTGCATTGTTCCATTTATGTGGGCCTTGTGTCTGAGACACTGTGAAATGTTTTGCAAGAATCCTCTCCTTTGCTTCTGCAACTTTTTTCAGGATCTCCATCATCGTGTTTTTTGTTTTATGACATAAGCCAATTCTTCTGGAATCATGTCTGGTGTTTATTGTTCATTATTTTTGTTCACATGTTCACTACTATACAGCTCTGTATATCTTTATAATTGCATTTTGGTTTTTCAGTGCTGTTTCATCAATATTTTTCTGGGTGATTATTTGATGCTTTGTTTTTGATGTTTAAGACTTTTGGAGAAATGCCTAAAATACATGACCAATAGGCAAGATCCTGAGAATTGAGTGCAATGCCAAAAGCTGAAATGCTTGACAGTCTCTCAGTGAAGTAATTACAAACTTGAAGGATAGGAAAACACAAGCTGTACTGTAACTTATATATATATATATATATATATATATATATATAATACAAAACAAAGTGGGAGTGTTGTGAGTCGCCAGTGGATAGCAGGTGCAGCTATTTATTCATGGTCTCTAATCGCTGACCTGCCTCAAGAAGAATATTTTGTGATACATAGGGTTAGTAATGCAGCTGAGAGGTTTCTAATTTGATGTCAAGTGGAACTGAATTGCGGTTCCTGGCTTAGACCCAAAAATGAGCTCTGTTATATTTTTTTCTGCTCAAGGGTGGGGGAGCAGCTTCCCATTATGCAGTACAGCAACTCCAGCAAAACAACCCCTTCGCTGCGATCGTCAGCTCCCTCACTTCCCCAGGTCAATGCGAAATGATTTTGTTACGTACCGGTATTCAATTAGCTCCTTGCATCAGTTTAAGCCACCAATAAAGGAAACGTAATACTCTCAAGATCTGTGGCTGGGTGTGCAAGATGTTTTCATCTGAATGAATGAAGACGGTGGCCATTTTGAAAGTCTTATTGCTGCCACAAACTTTGGAGCAGCTGTACATAAACATCCACTGCGTGCTTGGTTTGGATTCAGGCACCATGTGTTAGCTCCCTCCTGGGATGTAAATGAGTGGCTTCCTTTACGTGTGGTCCCATTTACAATTGATCTTGAGCAATTTGGCACACTGTTCAGAAGACATATAAAAACCACGTCTACAGCAAGTAGAGTCTCACTGTTGGAAAGCATGTTACAATGAACCAAATCCAGGAAGTAGATAAAAGAGAAGAGGGAAACATAGAATTATAAAGTTTAGAATATCAACTGAATTGACAGGGTGGATCCATCCATTATTATGTATTTATTTACTTAATTTACTTAATTGTCATTTTTTGTTATTTTAACTCAAACACAGAGTGTCATAAGATAGTAGAAATTGATTCTCTGTTGACTTCATAAACCTTCTGGGGACTCTAAGTAGGCTATGGAGGCTATGTAGCTATGGTTGAATTCCTGTATGGAATGACATACTATCAGTTTTAACCTAACCTACGACTGAAGTGTGTTAATTGTTGAATGAGGAACAATGAAATGAACATTTTCATTTCTGCTTTAATATTAATCAGTTGTAGCAGAACAATTGGGTTAACTGAGTTGTTTTCTTTTGTTGAATGTTGGTCTTGGAGGGGATGAATGTATTTTCCTGTCAGCTTCCAACATTTTCCAATTCATAATTACTTATTAATTAAGTGTTGGAGTTCTATCTTCAGTTTGTCCCAATTTCAATTGAAATGTAAAATAAATTTTAAATCAATTGAAATGAAAAACTAAACAAAACACCATATCTCCTTACAGTAATCCTACAAATATGCACTGCTCAATAGCACTGCAGCGCCAGAGAGTACAGTATGTTCTCTGTTGCAGTTTTAAATAGTAGAGTTGCTGTGTTACAGGAGACATATGCTGCACTCATATGCTTCTGCCGTTCACAGACTAAATAAGGCAAGCTCCATAAGGGTCCTGGCACAGGCTTTTGAAAACAACCTTTCACTTCTGCATTAGTGGAGCATCCCCTGGCTCCCTGTCTGGTAGACCCAAGTTAGGATCACAAATCACTCCTATTGCTTTGTCACAAGTTAAATATAAATAGGCTTGTATTCTTCTTTCAGCCAATGTTAGTAGCGCATTGTTCTAAAAAATGCAGATCCGACCAATTCTCAATGTAGATCAATTTTGGGGTTTGTTAAGCGCTTCTGCATGTTGTCATTTGTTTAAGATAAAATTATATGATGTGTTGGTCTTAAATAAATAAGATAAATAAAACAGCAAATTAAAATACTTAATAAATGTGGGACTCGCAGAACACAAGATGGACTTCAAAAACTGTCAGCTGTTTTAAGTGTTTGGCGGCAGCTGTAATAGGAGAACCAGTTGTTGATTACTATAGTGGGCCCAGACTTCTGGTTCCTTGAATATTAATATACAGAAATGTCTGTGAGATATCCCCACAACTATCTACATAAACTTATTATAGCAAACAGTAACAGCATGGTAACTATGAAATCCGGTCGATTTAGTACATTTCAGGGTTCACAGAATTACCATTAGCGAATGTTAAACCACCACCCAGAGATTCACACAATGACTTATTCAGAGAGATTTTAGAATATGCCTGGGGGTAATTAAAAATAATAATTCGAAAGATAATTATTATTTTTTTAAATTCTGTGTCTTGCAAAACATATCAATTTTTAATTTTTAATAAGTCATTATATCCCCAGTAATTATTAACATATATATTATCTTTTAATATACAGTGGTACGCTTTAGTGAAAGAAGAAAATACTGGCTGATATCTGGATTCTGTTTTTGTGCTGCAAAATCTAGTGAGAAAGTGAAGCATGCCTTTTCGACACCAATCACCTTGGTTTGGGAGCATTCGGAAACACAAGACAGAAAAATAACAAAATAAAAATAATAAATATGTAGGAAAAATAACTTCTGCAAATAAAAACATAACGTAGTGTAATATAATGTAGTTTGTCAGCTTTCCAATTACCCTTACTTACAGCTTCAAATGTATAAATAAACAAATGCATACATACAATTTACATCACTTGTCACTTACCATCAGTTCGTGTTAGCTTTATGCAAGTGACAAGCCCTAAAAAAAAATGTTTGATTCCCATACAAGGTGCCTGCATGTCAACCATCTATGTAAAAGCTATATAAAGTTATATGAAGAAATGTACATATTTATGTTTGCCTCGCAGTGCTTCTTTCTTTCTCTTTCACTTGGGTAATAACTATTTCAGCTGACTCACAAGCTAACTGCCATTTGTCAAAATGTTAGTGCTCACCCCCAACCCCTCAACCCCAGCATCAATATAACATTGTTGGTTTTTCCCCCTTTCGGGCACAATGTTACACATTATAATACATCCATGCTAGGTTTGAAAACCAGCTGTGATAGCATTTGTTACACTAGCAGCCACAAAACACAGACTTTAGCATAATTCGAGTGCACCGTGCTCTGCTGATACAGGCCTCCCATTATGTGGCTTGTAATCTAAGCTTTCAGGACCCTGTCTGTCCTTCTCTTTCCTGAATGGGCCACAGCTCCGCTCTTTCTCTTTCCTGATCTTTCACTTTGCTTACCTCGGCAGTATGATTATAGTCAGCCACTGATGGGGTGAGATGATTTATGCTGAGGAGACACCAGGGGAGGGTCACCTCAAAATAACTATGTTTGAAATGCACCGAAGTCTGAGAGTTTTTTTTTCCCTATCCCCCATAAAGGTCATCAGTGTGCTGTTTAAGTTGTCTCCTTGCATCCCCTCACATGTAATCTTGCCTCCTTGCAATCTGTACTAACTAAACCTGACAACTAGGCTTTTTTTTATCTGACCTGTGACACTGTGCTCAGAGCATTATCTATCAAGTTGTGGAAACCACTTCCTCGACATTTAAACTCCCCATATGTGTATATGTGTATGTATATGTATATGTTTCTTTGATTTGTTTGGGTATATTAATATTTGTGAAGAGGTTTTTCACCAGCATCTTCTTTATTAGACACTCCAGGCCTGTAATGCTCCAGGGTGTCTTGACATATTTTCAAATCTTGGTACTCATGTTGAACCAATATCTTCAGACCCCTACAGTGCATCAAAGTAGTTTGTTGTATATTGAGCTTTTACAGGCATGTATTGCTAAACAGAGCTCTCCTGCAGTTATCACTATATTTCTCCTGCCCATTTCTAGTGTTTCAGTCGCTACGGCCCTATAAGGTGTGGATGGCTGCACTCTGGTCAAGACAGCCTGCTCCTGCATTGAGTTTCTGTCTCTGTGGTCACCAGCGTCCTTGCTTCTTGAGGTTGAAAAGCAGGAACCTTGCAGTACTAATAATTTCAGCCTTGAGAGGAGATGAAAACTGCAAATCTTGATCATAGCTGACAGGATAGCTGATGAGCGGTGACTAGAGGCCTCCCAATTGTTTTGGTATAAATGGAACGGTCAGAGACGATGCCAATGCTGTTACGGTATGTGGTTTTATTATGTTTGCCTTCAATAGAGCAATGTACTTTTGTTTACAATGACCCTTTTACTAATTATAATGCATATCAATGACAGAGTAAGGTTATTTCATGTATTTGTTTGTTTGTTTGTTTATATACATATACAAAGTGGATCACAAATAGATTGCAGGCAGAGACAAGGTTAAAAAGAATGCCACAGCTTTTATTCAACCACTTAAAACAATTATTTTAAAAACAGAATGACTGACAATAAAAGTGCCACCCAAGCGATACAATGCAATTACTGTATAATATAGCAGCACGTAATGTGCAAAACTGGCAACATAGCAGCATGTAGTAGTAGCACTGCACTGTGTGTGTGTGTATGTGTATATATATATATATATATATATATATATATATATATTATATATATATATATATATATATATATATATATATATATATATATATATATATATATATTAACAATCCTTTCAGAACTCTACAAAGTTACTTTCAAAATACAATTCAACAAAAAAATATAAACTCAACCATTTGAAATAAATGAATCTGAGATGAGGTTGTTTGTTTCATATTCTTATCCCCTGGGAGTTTTTGCATCCTTAATGAGGTGTATTATTGTTTTGCAGTCATATGTTGTTGATGATGATGTTATAATTATTATTAGCAGTACTAATAGCAGTGGTTTCACATTCAGGACATCGTAAACATGTAGCAGTGTAAGTGAAAATGGGCAGCATAACAGTTAAGAATAACATGATTTCCACATGAATTTGCTTGGCAACCTTATGATTAACTAATTCATTTGGTTAACAAGAAGCTTATTCATTAGCACCCATGATAAACTAATTCATTTTTTTAATTATTGATGTAGTATTCTTTACGCCTTTGCAAAGTGATTACTGAAGTGCAACAAACCCAGACAAGAAAGCATGTTTGGACATTGGTGATGAATCATAGCCAGTGGGCGTTCTGGTGCCTGCTTTGCATTTAGGTGAGGGTAACACCAGCTCCAGACCCTCGCATCAAAAACAGAAGCCCTGCATATTTTAATTAATTCTGAGAGTTGGATCACTTTGTGCTAGTAGGTTGTAATGTGGAGATTACCACCTGCCACGAGTTCAGTTGATATTAAAAGGGTGAAATGGAAATGCAGATTGGGTACACTGCACATTTTCAGAGGGCTGTTCTGAAGGAAAAATAATTTTCTCTTCCCCTCAAGTGAAACACATAGCTCCCTGTCTATACACCTTCAAAAATAATCCATACAAAGGAATTTCCATTGCATATTTTATGTCCAATAAAGATTTTTCTGCCGATGTGTTTTTATTAAATTGTCTTGTAGATTTTAATATGGACTGTTCCTACTTAGTATGATATCCTATATAGACATGTCCCTTTTTATTATTATTATTATTATTATTATTATTATTATTATTATTAACAGAAATCTTACCATTATCTTCAGTTAAATCTACCTGTTATTCTGTGAACTTAGCTTTTCCTATCTTTCTGATATTTATGAAACTGCTTCAAACGTTTCTACATTCCTGTGTATAGACGTTATTTCCAGATGCACAAATGAAAAGATCTGATGAACATCTGTGGACTAGTCCGAACAGTAGAGAAAAGGAGCTGTGTGTCCATTGATTGATACAGTTGTGATTCATAAATCAAAGAAAAATCTGCCAACATATTACAGGTACAGTTTCCTTCTCTTAAAAATGTTGGAAAAATAGATCATACACATTCTTATGGAAATGAGATCTTGACAGTAGGCTTAATAAAAATAGCAGGTTCAGGATGAACACATAGAAATCTTATGAATTTATTTATGAAAGGCAGGTACACAGCTGTCATGTATCTACCGTTAACTACAATAATAAGGGACAGAACTTAAATTGGTGCTCCCAGGTCTGCTTCGCAGTTTGTTTTGGTTGTGTTTTAATTTGCTGAAATAAAGTAAGTAATTTCAAGCTAATCTTTTCTAATGCTTTGTGACACCCTGCCAAACTCACTTTGTCAGTTGCTGAGAGCTTCAAACAGAAATACCTAAAAGTTTAAAATGGATCTTTTAAAATCTTTGTATGAGTCTGAAATACCTCCAGACACTGAAAGTTAACATGAGCTATATCAAAGGGACAATCACAGCTTCTGAGAGCTCATTTGAATCACTGAAAATGAGAGCGAGGGTGAAACAATAAAGAAACGGTCCCACAACAAATCTCCAGTAGGCCTTCCTTCCAAGCAAAGTTTTTTTTCATGTGTTTTATATATAACATTTGTATTCAGGATTCGTACATGGAATGAAATATATATGTGTGTGTATAGTCTCTCTCCCTCTCTCTATTTATATATATATATATACATATACATATACATATACATATACATATATATATATATATATATGTCTGTGTTTGTGTTTATAGTATATAATTTACGATTCCATTAAATCTCCAGAAAAATCTATTTTGCACATAAAATGAAAGTTACTTCATATTAAAGAATTTTTAAATCTCTATCTAACTGGGGAGAAAGCATAGAGATCAGATAGAGATCATGGAGACTGGTAGTTCACCTGCAACACATAATTTATAATTTTTTCCACTTAAATGCTGGGAATTTCAAATCCATATTTTCATAACTACTTCAGTATAACTGTGCTTCCTGATTATTTAGCTGCCCTGTATGCTTTAGTTTATGTGCTTTACCACTTAGGGATTGATTCAATGCAAAAATATGTTGGCTTATGAGTGTCAGCATTATGACCCTAAAAGGAAAAAAACATTAACTTCAATATTTAAAAAAGCTCTTAACTGAAAACATGCATTTCCCCCATAGAGGAAATGGAAACTGTAATCATGTAACTGGTGGTTACATGTTTTAAGTATTCAAGTTTTCCTTTAATTTCTACCACAAGTTGGTGGAATGGTTTTGCTAATTATTTGCCACTACTGCAAACATGCAAAGTTTATATATATATATATATATATATATATATATAGGTAGGTGTGAAAAAATGTTGTAAAGTAAGAATGCTTTCAAAAATAGACATGTTAATAGATTGTATTTATCAATCAACTAAATGCAAAGTGATTGAACAGAATTAAAATCTACATCACATCAATATTTGGTGTGACCACCCTTTGCCTTCAAAACAGCATAAATTCTTCTAGGTACACTTGCACACAGTTTCTGAAGGAACTCGGCAGGTAGGTTGGCCCAAACATCTTGGAGAACTAACCACAGTTCTTCTGTGGATTTAGGCAGCCTCAGTTGCTTCTCTCTCTTCATGTAATCCCAGACAGACTCGATGTTGTTGAGATCAGGGCTCTGTGGGGGCCATACCATCACTTCCAGGACTCCTTGTTCTTCTTTACACTGAAGATAGTTCTTAATGACTGTCGCTGTATGTTTGGGGTCGTTGTCATGCTGCAGAATAAATTCGGGGCCAATCAGATGCCTCCCTGAAGGTATTGCATGATGCATAAGTATCTGCCTGTACTTCTCAGCAGTGAGGAGACCTTTAATTCTGACCAAATCCCCAACTCCATTTGCAGAAATGCAGCCCCAAACGTGCAAGGAACCTCCACCATGCTTCACTGTTGCCTGCAGACACTCATTCGTGTACCGCTCTCCAGCCCTTCGGCGAACAAACTGCCTTCTGCTACAGCCAAATATTTCACATTTTGACTCATCAGTCCAGAGCACCTGCTGCCATTTTTCTGCACCCCAGTTCCTGTGTTTTCATGCATAGTTGAGTCGCTTGGCCTTGTTGCCACGTTGGAGGTATGGCTTTTTGGCCTCAAGTCTTCCATGAAGGCCACTTCTGACCAGACTTCTCCGGACAGTAGATGGGTGTACCAGGGTCCCACTGTTTTCTGCCAATTCTGAACTGATGGCACTGATGGACATCTTCCGATTGCGAAGGGAAGTAAGCATGATGTGTCTTTCATCTGCTGCAGTAAGTTTCCTTGGCCGACCACTGCGTCTACGGTCCTCAACGTTGCCCGTTTCTTTGTGCTTCTTCAACACAGCTTGGACAGCACATCTGGAAACCCCTGTCTGCCTTGAAATGTGTGCCTGGGAGAGACCTTGCTGATGCAGTATAACTACCTTGTGTCTTGTTGCTGTGCTCAGTCTTGCCATGGTGTATGACTTTTGACAGTAAACTGTCTTCAGCAGCCTCACCGTGTTAGCTGAGTTTGGCTGTTCCTCACCCAGTTTTATTCCTCCTACACAGCTGTTTCTGTTTCAGTTAATGATTGTGTTTCAACCTACATATTGAATTGATGATCATTATCACCTGTTTGGTATAATTGTTTAATCATACACCTGACTATATGCCTACAAAATCCGAGACTTTGTGCAAGTGTACCTAGAAGAATTGATGCTGTTTTGAAGGCAAAGGGTGGTCACACCAAATATGGATTTGATTTAGATTTTTCTTCTGTTTGCTCACTTTGCATTTAGTTAATTGATAAATATAATCTACTAACATGTCTATTTTTGAAAAAAATCTTACTTTACAGCATTTTTTTAACACCTGCCTTGCACAGTACTGTGTGTATATATATATAATATTGAACTGATAATAGACACTTAATAGATACAGCAGATTTCTGAAGGTCTTTGGCTTGCCTTGAACTGATGGTCTCTCAGGCATTGATATTGCATTGGAGTAGCATCAGTTTCTCTGTTCTGTTTGCCAAAAGCCGGAGGACAAAATCACATGAAATTGTATCTTTAAATGTAATGTAAATTTGAATAGTGAGCGAGAAACCTAAAAGAAAATAGGATGTATTCTGTACCATTCTCAAAACATGCTGACATTAGAAAACATAAACTGAGGATATGTGATAGTGCAGTAAACAATAACTGATGATACAATGAAAGCAGTATTTAAACAAATCAATAGCTATGTGGATAGCAATAACATTCTGCAGAAGTTTCAGACAGGGTTTCGCCCCCCACTCGCACCCCCCTTGGTACTTAAACTGCCCTGGTAAAAGTCATAAATTATTTACTTGTATGCCGATTCAAATGATATTCCTGCTCTAGTTCTTTTAGACCTAAGTGCTGCACTTCAGGCTGTGTATCATGTCTTACAGAATGGGTGGGGTCTACTTGGAACGGTCTTGAATTGGTTTAGGTCCTTCTTATTAAACAGACAGTACTTTGTTTGCTGTACTGATTCTGCATCAGGACTAACCAATACCACACGTGGTGTCCCCGAGGGGTCTGTTTTAGGCCCTCTGCTTTTCTGTATTCTTCTATTACATACATCTTTCCATGCTTCATTGTGTCATCCACAGTTTCTGTATCAATATACACTACCGGTCAACAGTTTTAGAACACCCCCACTTTTCCAGTTTTTATTGAAATTTAAGCAGTTCAAGTTCAGTGAATAACCTGAAATGGTACAAAGGTAAGAGGTCAACTGCCAGACATTAAATAAAACTGAAAAATAATGTACATTTCAGAGTTATGCTAGTAATGCTTCACATCGTTAGAAAGCTGAGAGTTTCAGCTTTCATGGCATACCAAACACTTGGCAAACAACACAACAGTGAAGAGTACACATGGGATTGAAGAGAAGCACAGGGATTTGGTGCCCTTTTAAGGGTACCAGAGGGATTTGTCAGCTTAAGGGGTTAAATTTTGTTAAACAAAACGAGTCCATGATTTATTTTTGATCTCCAATTTTTTATTTGTTCTATGCTTTAATTTCAGAGTACACTGAGACATTAAACTGCATACATTTCAATAAAAAACAGAAAAATTTAGCTGTTCTAAAACTTATGACAGTTAGTGTATATATAGTATAAGTAGCAAACAAGAAAACAACAATGCATGTTGAATGTAAAAAATGACATTAACATTAAAAGTAACAAGTAAAGTAACATTCAAATTACACAACTGTAATGGAGAGGACAAGGTCATATATAATTCTGGGTTCTGTGTAGGAAAATATAGGAAAATAAATAAAAGCCACTATCTACTGTTGTTTCATATGCCAACTCTTCTTACCATTCTTCCCAAGGAGATCCCCAAAGACAATCTAGGCTGTGCAGTTTAAATTAAGTACAATAAAAGGTGCTTCACCTCCAGGGCACACTTCCCTTTGTCATGTATACTGTAGGGAAATGAGTACAGATGCTGGCTAATGGAAAATTGGCCCCTGAGACGCTAAAAGGGGTGGATCAGATAAAACATTGGGAGTGTAATCTTCCTATAGTTCTTATAGTCCCCATACTGCTCCACTGAACATTAAACCAATCGCTTGTGTTCATTTATTCCTGTGTTCCTCGGTCTCCTGAGCTATGAGACCAGGCGACTGTGCTAGCTGCTGTCCCTGACCACACAGCTCACAGCTCCCACCTTGTTTACCCAATCGAGATAATTAATTCTGCGTTCTGCCCAATCCTCTCATCCGCTTTCTCAGCTCTCAGAGCCCTGCGTTCAGCTGGCCCGCGTTCAAAACTGCCGCCACAATCCACTTCTGTTATTGCTCATTTCTCAGAAAAAGGTATTGTACGCACCAGTAGAACCGCTACAAATGAGTGTGTGAGAGGCAAACTGAATACCTGGCAAGATGTCAAGTAGAGTGAACGAACAAATGTTATCTAACCTGCAGTGGGGAGGGGGTTTGGGGGGAAGGGGTGTTGGGTGTGCAATTTCCTTCACCCAGACAGAAGCCAAACAGCATTGAACCCACCTCCCCTCTCCCTGAGTTGCAGCTGAAAACTTTTTTGTGCATCTGAGTGGGTTTACAGATTTCAGCGAAGTACCTTAATTAACATTCCAGTCTCTTAGGTAAATCAAAGATATGTTTTTCTTTTTCAGGAACAATCCACATTCCGTCAATTCTTTTATAAATAAACCCATAGAAATATACAAAGTGTTTATTAATTTAATTTCCCCCCTCATAGGTGTGCTGACCCAGAATGTCCTTTGAGGTACTATTATTATTATATATTTATATATATATTTTCACCATCACCAAAGCACTATTGTTACTATGCTGAGTTGTTTCTTGCTTTTTGCCTATTATGTAAGTTGCGAGATGCTCTTTGTTGCATTTGTTTTGGTTATTATTTTACATTCTGTCTAAATCTTTCAGTGAAAATAGCTTCTGACAAAGACAAAGCAGAGAGAGTGACTTGGGGAATTAAACTGGGTTTGCCAATGAGCACATATTGCTTTATAGTTTAATACTTCAATGACTAACTGGTGTTGCTGCAGACAGCTTTTTGAAGTTTTTTTTTTTTGTATTTTTCCTCACATTAGAAAATAACTAATTCAGAATAAGAAACATGGAAAGAAAATATCTGAGCATGCCCCAACTCCCTGTGTTCCTGTTTTCAGTTGTGTATGATCTTCAGATCAATCTTAATGTTGAAGAGGTTGCTCTGGATTGACATGGCCAATACCTTCCATTATTTTGAATAATTCAATCAAGTCCCCATCTAAAGTAACCTCTCTTCCAGGCTTAAGAAGTTAAGGGTTAAAGATTAAAGGTTAAATTACCTTCAATTGTCTAAATAGTTGCCAAATTCATTCCAATTCCAGTGTACTAGAGTATTTTCCACAGTATAGTATTTAATTTAGTCACGCTTGACCCTTTCCCCTCCTATTCTCTGCACATCTCTTCTCCTGTAAACTCTTGAAGCTTGTCCTTGAGCAATATTGGTGGAATCCGCCAATTTACCAACAATTCTGCAAGGCTTAGACCAGACCTTATGACTATCCCACGAAGATCGGTGCATCTCTCTCTGGGCCGGCCTCCCTGCCAACCCCACACATCCAGTCCATCTCATGTAGAACTCAGCTGCTCGCCTTGTCGTCCTCTCCTTTCCCAAGCTACTCCATTACTCCCGTCCCTCCACTGGATCTCTGTCACTACGTTCATCCAATTCGAAAACCTTGTGCTTGCCTACCGCTTGCTTGACCTCTCTGCCCCCCCTATCTTTAAACCCTCGTTTCTCCCTATGCTCACTTTTGACCTCTCTGCCTTGCCTCTCTGCCTTGCTGACAGGTTGACTATCTGTATCTATCCTGGGTCCACTGACATCCATATCCTGACATTCTGCACCCTTCCTCTTCTGTGGGGGAATAAACTACCCTCGGGCTTCATGACTGCTCAGTCTGCCCGCCTCTCTGGGCCTCCTCAAGATGCATCTGTTCAGAAAGCACCTGTGATACCTACAGATCTTCGCCACATCCATCACAAACTCCTACAATGTACCACGCTATATTTATTTCATCTCACACTGGTACTGTAATTCACCTTGTTCTTGCACGTATTCACTGGAGACTAGGAATACATGCTGACTTAGTGCCTGCACTGCTGCTTTTCTGAATTACCTTAGTTTTTGCTGTTTGTTGTTTGTTGTTAGTTGTTTGTGTGATGCAGTTATTTTTACTTGCGTTTATTGTCATTTTATTGTCCTTGCTCCTACTTAAAAACATCATGTGTATCTTCCAAACACTGTAAGGCAGCCTGGGTAGGGGCCTCTGCAAAGCAAATACAGACAGACAGACAAACTAAACTATAGTTCTAATTTGCTTTTCTTCCTGCGAACAACAGAGAATATTAAGTATGATTCACTAGACATAATAACAGCAATAATAATACAATCAAACAACTTGGTTCAGTGGGAATTGAATTAAACTCTAGAAAACAGATGGAAGCTGTGCCTTGAGCCTAAAGGGAAAATAATAATGGGAAAATCATTATTACAGAAAAAAGTATGATAGACCCATACACAATATGTTTATCACCAGTATATCATAAAAGAGAATTACAGTATAAGTTTAAGATGTGACTTCATGCACTGAATGATTGTCTTTTTTATTTTTATTTTAAATGAAATGAAAGTTTTATTGCATCAAACCTCACTTTTCAAAAGTTACACATTTTACATTCCTCTTACATTTCAAATGAAATGGTTTGTAAATGTCACCTTTAAAATGCATTAGACTGGCATGCTGAGACCTATGAAATGAGTCATTGCTTGTATTGTGAAAAGAATAGAAAATTTAAACAAATGGGTTACATAAAAGGATACATGTTTAAAACTGTATTTATCCTCACAAAGCTTAGAATTACTGTGACCTAGCTATTGAGCTCACAAACATCCAGTTGTTGATTGCTTGCATTTTTTTCCCATTTGTACTGAGCAGATAGCATTTGCATTTTATAAAACAGCACTGAATATATTATAGGCCTTTTCAGAATTTAGTGCCCAAGCAGTTGAATAATGGATGAGTGCATATACAGTGGCTGTGTAGGCAATGTGCCCAAGGTCTAAGGAAAACAATTAGGGTTTGTCAAGTTAATGCATGGATGTCTTTGTATAGCACAATGGATTGGAGAATGAAAATATGTTGTTTTTAATACATTCCTGGCTTATGCTATAGGAATACCAGCGTTCGGTATGAGGCTATATTGTTAAAAAGGGATCATTTTTGCTTTTCTTATCTGTGATCTCAATTCTTTGTGCACAGTGTCTGAATGTCACTTTCAGTACAAGTTGAGCTGACCAACTTGGCGTACACTCCAATGGCAGCAAGGGTGTCACCGGGTAACTGAGAGTTACTTATCTTCTCAATTAAAGCATCAATATGTTTATTAACCTGAAGCATTATAGCCATGTTAGCTTTATAGCACTGAAAACTGGAAGGAAAAAGTGCTTGACCCATCACAAAACATAAACAATTAATGGAAACAGCACACAGGAGAGAAAATTTGAGGTAAATGCATAGAGAATTCAGAAGTGTGAATGTATAATAAATGTATTGGTGCCAAACAAGGAGGAGATCAGATATGTGGATACATTTAAAAGGAAATGTAATGCTACTAAAAGCTTATGTTTTCTTTCCAAAACATTTTATTTGGCACTTAATTGTCTGAAACAATATCAACCATATGTTTAACAGAAAATAATTATATGTCTTTTTAGATCAAACTTCATTGAAATTATTATGTACAAGCAAATGGGGTGAAATGTATCCTGTATCTTCTAAGTTACAATGAAAATACTGTTTTTGTGTTCAAATTTAAAATCAATTAAATAAAACACACACACACACACTAATAATAATAACTTAATTCAAAAGCCAGAAAGAGAAACATTACCCACTAGATGGAAGAAAAACATGGACATTATTTATATTCAGTAAAATGTGAAACTGAATGTTAATACGGATCTAAGGACGGGTTTTATTTGTTTCTTCTTCAGTGTAATGTGTTACTTATTGCAGTACAACCCCTTTGTCACACATGTATTTCCCTATAGCAACACTATGGGTGTTGGAAACCAAACTTGTCTGTCATGTTGCTGACGTATCAATGTATGGGCTACACCCATGATAAGAGAGAAACGGGAGGAGTAAGGCCTGACAACTATGCAGAAAAAATAACATACTCAGAGAGATGGAGAGATGCAAGTGTGGTAAAGTGCTACGGCTCATGTATCCGAGTAATGAGGATACTTAGAAGAAGGTGGAAACCCTGGGAAACCGTCAATAAAGGGCACAGGAGGGGTAGGATACATGACGTGGACAAGATAAAAAGGGGCCGAGCCTCTGTACGAATGCTTGGAAAGCCCTTATCAGAATTCCACGCAGCAGGCTAACACGGCAAATTAGTGCATGATGTATCATTTTTCACAAAGTAGTTTCTCCACTGACAGGTGAAAGCTGTACACTATCACATATTTTAAATGTGTTTCTCAATGTAGATTAAGTGCTATTTCATTTTACAGTGAGACATTTATGTTCAACTGGGATTTAAGGGCTTGTACTATACAAAGCTGTACTATTCTTAAAGCTTTGCACACTCAGAAGTACTCCTAGGGCCAGTTTCACGGACCCAAATTAGCAATCTAATTTTAGGTAGAGTAGTCCTAGACTATTGCTAATTGAGGTCTACAGCTACAGCTACAGTGAACACATTCACCTGTTCAGAATCTGATCTCAGTCCTTTCAACTTGTGTAAACAGTACATAACATCTTTCTTAGTTGATGTACTCATTAGCTGTACTTGTGATTGGTTTGTATCAGAATGTATTTCCTGTACCAGCTGCTAATAATAAAAAAAAATCTATCTTTCTTCAAATGAAAACTGAGTTTGTTTTCTGCCTGTCTCACCAGAGAGACTTAAAAAGCCAACCTGTGGTATATATCATTTTTTTCTTCTGCTCAACTTTTACCAGGCATTAGGCAATGTAAAGCATTTTGAGATGGTGCTGACCGAGATTAGGTGCTCTAAAAAAATAACAGCTGACTTTGATTTCAGCCTTTGCTTGCGAAGTCCTGGGATTGCATGGATAAATTGGCTGAGGTAGGATTGGGTTGAGCTTAAAACTAAATAGGAAGATGCTCTAATTGGGCCTACTGGCACTATGCCTGACTGTAGCCAGTGTCATTGGTGTTCACATTTCCTAAGCACTTAGTGAAAGGAACCTTTTACTGATGGTGTCGGGGGCTCTTCCAAGAAACTAATGTATGAGGTATCTTAGAGGCTTTCACATTCTGCTTTCATTTCTCATTGCGAAGCTCATTTTGGAGTTTTTATAAGCATGCATGTCTCTCAAGCCCAACAGTTCAAATGTGCTTCATGGTACAAGCTGGATTAATGTCCAGACTTGCACAGCTGATTGGTATTTGTGATACAAAGCCCCCTCTCCCAACAGTAATAACAACCAAAGTTGAAGTTTAAGTCTTTGGATGAGTTCGGCACTTCCGTGAGCCATCAGTGTAGAGCAAACTGGCAGAATTCAAATTAAAAGAAAGAAATCCTGTTAGATTATTGAGTTATATGGGAGGCACACTGCTACTGGTGCTAACTCTTCTTGAGAATAAATATTTGTATTAAAAGTGGTGGGGTCATTTATCCAGTTTATCCAGAGACCTTAATAGTATTATCTAAATTGTGGTCTACAAGAGGCAGGGGATAATTTTACTGTGCAGGTTACACTGATTTACAGGATGTGAAAAAACAAACTTAAAAAACAACAGGCAGTTGATGCATTTATGAGCAAACTTAAAGTTACATGGGAAAGTGGCTGTAAGACATTTAAGTGGAAAAAATCAATTACAATTCCATTTGGAAACTTGAACTGTTTGTGTCTCTTTACTCAGGATAAAGAATGGAACATAATAGGTTGTTTTTACATAACAGTAAATGTTCTTCCTAACCGTGCATTTGCTATTGCTATTGCCGGTGAACTTTTGAACTTCCACCAACTCGGTAACTGTTCATATAATGAGTAAAGGCTTTCCAAACTGTATGTCCAGACCCAGTAAAATACCATGCAATGCTGCACAGTACAATGTTTGCATTCCAGTTTCAGTAGGAGTTTGCTTTTTCCTCTTTGTGGCAAACTCCTTTTCAAGTACTTTTCTATTGCAAATTAAATCATAGATGTTATGAAGAACACTTGGTACTGAATATGCTGGTGACCTGCAGTCCTTACCTTAATTCACTGATGAGGCCTTGTCGTTACCAATTAGGGAACAACAATGAGCAGTCTTTAGTTTAATCCAATTTTGTTCCAAAGCTAGTTGTAAACTGCTCACATTAACCCACTGCATGTTGGCAATGAAACTGCTCACAAAAGGGCCTGTGTTCACTGTTTTCCCAAACAACCTTTTTTAGAGGACAGGCACAGTACAGTAGACAGAAAAAAAAGGGAAGCGGTTTATACTCAAGATGCTACTGGAATGAATAACATTATCCTTGCTGCTATTCCTGGGCAGCTGGAAAAAATGCACATGTTCAACTGGAAAACATTAAGCTGGAACTTCAAAGCCTTCAAAGATATTAATACTGATCAGAAACGTGGGTTTATTTCGGACACATTTTGAAAAATTACTTTTTATTTGTTTCTTTGTTATTCCTTGTTTTTTTCTTTCTCACAGTTTTGGGTGAAGTGTTGTTAAAGGGCTAGTTATTCCCGTAAGACACATTTTAAGAAATATTAACCGCACTCCAAGAGGGCTGGGTGAAAAAGTAAGTGCTTATTTGAGAAAAGCCCTGTTATATATTATTGTATAATTTGCTCCAAAACATTTCTGCCACAGAGGAGTTCACCTGTTGGTTATCCAGAAACAAGAGTTATTATCTGAAGGCCAAGGAGTGCCACATGCCCCCAACACTGCGAACTCCACAACATTGTCTGCTGCAAAAAGAAAAGGGGTTACACAACACAGCACAGCACAGAATATAAGCAATTAAATAAGCAATAAAAAAAGCTTTAATTGCAATAATTTACTCACACAACAAGCCCCAAGCTGTTGCGAACGTAAGTAGTATGTTTTGTTTATGAAATAGCTAGATAAAGGTAGAATTAAATAGTTACTATTTAAATCAGTATATTTTTAATATATCAGCCATCTCTATTTGGTTCAGCTCCAGCAAGGAGTCTTTTACTGTTCTGACTATAAACCTTGGGCCTCTGTCAACAAACCAAGAAGCATGTACTGACTAACTAATGTGGTTGACATGAACCACATCAGAGTTTCCACTGAATGGTATTAATTTCTCTGTGGCGAATGTTTGTATTTATGAAATTGCTTGGAGATCTCAGGCAATTTGATTGATTACTAGTCCTACACTAGAAGAGCCTAATGCACACTTAGGATGTGCAGCATATATTGTAGTTGTCGTTGCTGTTTTTTAATCCCAAAACAAAATTAACTTTACTAGCGATCGACTCTCTAGGGATTTGTTGTTGATCCTCTTTGGTGAAAATATATTCTCAGTATTGACATTTCCAATTTGCAGTTAAGATAAAATAAAAATAAGGCCACGGTTTTCTTCTCTATCATAGACTGGTCCTGCCTGAAAGGGTCTCTTGAGGGTGAAGTTTCTCCTCACTTCTGAATTGATACCCCTTCAGAAATTAAATGAAATCTGAGAATTCTGAATTAAACTCTTCTAGCCTTTTATGTATTGGATCTGAAGATATAAACATCCTACAAGGTCATTATGGTGTCTAACATGAGATGAACCAAAAATATATCCTGAAGCTTTCTTTTATAAACAGCTTTATGTTACCATTAATTTATGTTTTTCATGTATATTTTGGTGTGTCTTGTAAAGCTTTTTTGATGCAACCAGGGGAGGAAGGAAAAGGAAGGGAAGGGAATTTGCTCAGAATTAAATAAAGATAAAAAAAATATAATTGCATTCCATATCAACCTGAGAATAGATACTGTTTGGCGAGCTGGAAGTCACATGAAAATGCGAGGTCAAAAGATTTTGGCACAGGTTGTTTTTTCCCTCATGGTACGGCGTGCTAGCATTAAGATAGGGATGTACCTATGAAGGTCTTCTTAACATATAAACATAGACCTTGGTCATTTAACATCTTTATTTTTTTTAAGCAGTTCCTGTTCACTGTGGGGAAGCTGGGTTACTATTCAAACAGAAAACCCTGCCAAACATAATGAGTTTGTGCAGAGGTTCAGTCCAGCCAGATGGCAAAGAATTCCAGGACTGTGGTTTTGCATTAAATAATCCTTTTTCAAAGTCAATGATGTCAAAAGTAAATGTTTGCCTCGGAGGTATTAAAATGCAAAATCGTCACCTTAGTGACACAGTTTAATAGTTCCGTGTGGAAACTGTTCAACCACCATCATGAAGATCGGTTTATCTGCAGCACATTATGGTTATTCTGCTTCTAAGGTGCAATGAAAGCTTTGTGCAGGCCTATGCAGTGAGGGATGGGTTACATATGCACCTGTGTGTAACATGTTTCTACCATATGCACCAGTTACAACAGAAATAGAGTTTGGCAATTATTGGCACCAAACATTTCTTAATTTTCTCCCAGGCTGAATTATTATTGTACTTCCTGTATGTTTCTATACAAGTCCTGTGTTCCAGTCAGAAAGATACAAATTATAGAAGAGAAAGTAACCATGCAATGTTCACCAACACTTAATATGTGGCAGTGCTATTATCTTTATTTATGAAGACTGCAAGTGAACTACAGTTGCCTATAAGATTTCCTTGAGAGAAGTCCTTCATACTCAAAATAGTTTGTTTTTTGTTTTGGAAACAAACAGAATAAACAGAATGAAGGACAATTCAAGTAAGCATGTGTGACTTTCCCCTGTAAAACAGCTGCACAAAGTACAGCAAATATTCTTTATATAGAGCTTTTTGAAACCTAAGGTCACATTTGAGATTACAGAAATTCATGTTTGTGAGAAAATCCTCCTTGTGCTGTTTTTAACTTCACGTTTCTTTGTTGTGATAGTTCCCAAGAATAAATTAAAGGTGTTTAACTTTTTCTCATTTACATGCATAAGACCAAAGTTTCTGCTCTTCCTATCTGACTGTTTCACCATGCTTACTTTGTATTTGTGTTCCTCCGGGCAAATCAAAATATGACATTGACAGGTGGATATGGGACATTGTTTTGTCATCTTGGTGGATGTGCCTGAAGCAATGGCTTGGCTAGAGGCCATTTTGAAAGATAGGCATTGACAATCATCAGCATGTATGGGTTGGTGATGTCCTACACAAATGGCAGAAACTTGGTCTACATTGATATGATATTGTCCAAATTCTTCTACCAACCAAACAATTTCTAATGCTTTATACTGAGATATACATTGAGGTCTCTATGAATTTTACTTCAAATGGTTGGTTCAAAGGCAACCAAATTCCATTGTAGTTTTACAGAGCCTATATATTGCAGTATATTACAGTACATTTGTATTTTATGCAAATACATTTAGAGGAAATAATTATTGTAAGTATTTTTATTTTTAAACTGTTCAGTGGTTTCTCATTAAGCAAGTCTTTAAATTCTGCATTAAGACAGTGCTGTTGTATTTTATTTTCTTCTTTAAAATCAGTCTTTGTATTGCTAAGCTAAGGGGAAAATGAAGGCATAGTATACAACACTAAAATAAATACATTAAAAAGATTTGAAAATAATTAACCTGTTGTAAAAAAAGATTAAAAACCATTTGCAGATGCATCTTATATGTTCTGCTGTTTCTTTATCTCCCAGCAATTTTTAATATCCAGTCAAATACATATCCCAGAGAGGATACCAGCAGACAGAAAGATTTTGGATCATGCAGAGCAGTGTTCCTGAGATGGCAAAGGCATTTCCTTTTCTTGAATTCTTCTACACACCATTATTCACACCCCCATAAACATGGGGAAGCTAACATGTGCAGCACAACCAATAATCTATCTACTAGAAGCAGTCCAAATATACATTGCATTCCTTATGCAGGGTAAGTTTATTCCGTCACAACACACGTCTTCAGTTTGGTTTCCTTCCAGGGGCAGGTTGTCAGACCTTCAGGTCTGCCAGTAAGATAAAGGAGTTTCAGTTTTTGTCATATCACCCCACGTACACTAGAGGCTCAGTTGAGACTCAACGACTCACCACAATTTGTAGCCGGCTGTCGGCTGGATACTGCATAAGCTCATGTTTCTTACTATCAAGCAATGAGGTATTAATACATTTCGGACAAAACCTAAATAGTGCACGCTGTCAAAATAATTACAGAACGTTTTCTGAATCTTTTATTATTATTATTTGTTTTGTTTATTTATTTATTTTGTTGAATAGAATTTCATCTGGGAAATATTCAGTTTGGAATTGTTGGAGAAATCATTGTCATTGAATTCTTTTAGTAGCTGTGTAAATCATGTAATACCATATTAATTGAATAATGGATAGTTTAAGGACGTAATTACTATTTCTCTTTACTTTGTGACAGGCTGAGATTACAAAGTTTTGGTGGGATACTGCATGATATTTTGTTGCCAAACCCACAACCCATTTTCCAAGTTTTTCACTTGGAAAAGAATAAGCAGATACAAATAGAGTGTTAAAGATATGCACTCCCAGCTAGAGTTTGAACCCTGTTAACACAAACCACCTTAAGAACTCACTTTGAAATTCAATAGTTTAATGCAACATGGCAAACGTGGTATAACCTTGACAGGCCACTCAGCAGCAGATGATATTGTGTCAGTGTTGCAGATCTTCTGAGAAATGCTGAGAAATAGCACCCTCTTTGAGCAATTGTGGAATAGCACCCTGACACTATCTACAACAGTTCCCTGCTTCTAACGAATGAATTACCAAATGAATGCTCTGCTTAAGCTAGATCAGCAGAGGCTTGGGTAAGTTTAGCCCTGCACACATTTATTATTGCAGGGACATATTGTTAGGGGATACAGTTGGTGTTTTAATATATGGACTATAGGGTAATTACCAAACTTGCTGAAGCATTCATGTTTCTAATTTCATGGCTCAGAAGTCAGCCGACATCTTCTCATTGGTGTCATCTACGTCTCTTTAAGGGTTAATTACAGGGCTCTTAAACACCTTGTCCAAAGGTTAAGTAAAAGAGTTGCCATGAGCAATGAAAATCAACGTCTCTGAGTCACAGTATGGATATTGTATATTCTACCTCAATAATCTTTATCGTTTTTTTTCTTTTTCTGTTCATGTGTTCCACATTACATTTGTTGTGATCTCAGAAAACAGCTGATGAAAATCAATATTAGATTCTTGTTTCTAGATACTAAAGCTGGCTGCTTCTGAGGAAAGCGTCTGTCTTATTGGAGCAGTCTGATGAAGTATGTAATTGCGTGGCAAGGGTCTGTAGTAGTAGAGAGAAATGCTTCTTCTATTGTAACAGCTCTAGCTGTTGTAAAGACAAGGTAAACCATAAAAATGGATGTAGATGTCTTGAAAATGTCATACTTTATACTCTTGTATAAAGGAAAAACCTTTTATGGGTTTAAAATTCCTTTTGTACAAGTCAGTCCTCTAATGGTTTCCTTGTCTGCATTGATGTAATTTATTGTCTTTATAGAAATGCAATCATGAAATGACATGACAATGCAATATTCTGAGCGTAAATGATTTAATTAATTAATACAATTATTTCTGTGAACTGGTTTATAAAGACTCATGGATTTCTATATCTTATTTCATTACTAAATTATGGAGAAAAACAATCACAGCCCAAACTGGCCCAATCTCAGTGAAATGTAATGCACAGTAATATCCTTAATATAGATAAGCATTATCCATTATATATTAGAATAGCATTGTCCATAAACACGACAGTAAAGACAAACAAACAACAACAAAAATCATGCCATTGTTACCCTTCACATATACCTTCAATTATATGCCTTTATGTAAAGCCCCCAGTACGAATATTGCTGCTGAAATGCAGGAAAAGTGACACTATACAGACTGATGATTTCGGACAATGGAAAACTGCCCCACAAACAAATTGTTAATTGTAAAGATACACAAAGGAGGATTGAAACAAAATGGTACAGTATTTGTTTTCCCCAAGACCAGCTAATAAGCATTATGGGCAAACAGATGCACACATGATACCGCACGGTGAATCAACTTGTCATCATGTCGGCCGCTGACATGAGTGAGGCTGCTCAAGAGTGATTGCACAGTGCAATGCCGCTTTTCCTTTGCAGAAGCACATTACAGTAATTTCTGTAAGTAGGTTCAGTGAGGGCCAGGGCTTCAGCAAACCATACCCTAGCTGAATGTGTACATTTTAATAGCTCCAGGGATGCCAGGGGAAAATGTCACATGAAAGTCTTTCAGTTGCCCCTGTGTACTTTCGCAGGTGCCCAAAAATAGATTTGTTCTCTTCTCGAACTGCATATTGCCTGTACTCTGCTGAGGAGCAGCCTGGCCTGCAGTGTCCCAGACTGATGCTGCTCTCTGACTTGTCTGAGCTTGCAGTTGGAGCTGAAGCCTTTAGCTGCCTTTAATTTTAGCAGTTATGTTCACGGCATTGTAAATAATTCAACCGTGGTGCTTAGGCAATAAACAGATTTACCTCCTGTTCTTTTATGCTGTAAGAAAAGCCATTGAAATAGCAATGACAGTTAATCTGAAATTCAAACCACTTCAGAAGGATACATGCTATATTTTGAGCAGATACAAATGTTTATTCTGCCAGCTACTCCGATGTAAGTCAACAGTTTGGCCTGTCCTATTTTGCTGGACTATCGTTGTTATGAAAGATATATACATTTTTTATATTTGTCATTACATTGTCATTCATTTAATGGGTAAATGTAGATTGTGATGGTATGATTGAAACAACAACGACATGGCTAATGCAGTGCTTTGGTTCTGATGGAGCTTTGTCATTCAAAGGTCAAGCATGGTCTTTTATTGATATTGTTTTTCTTTTTTTTTACTCAAACACTTCTGTCACACACATTTTTCAAACAGGAACAGGTCGTGTGCTATACAGAACTTTCATGTGCAAAAACAATAAGGGAATACAATCATATGTACAATCCAGTCCCCCCCCCCAACTCCCCTTTGTGGTGTACACTTCCAGACACACAAAGAGCAGTCTCTGCAGCCTGTCACTGAAGCTGTATTCACTGCGCATTGTTATGGAGAATGACTTTGCACCTGGCATGGATAAATAAAGGCCTTCATTCTTCAAAACGGCATTGTGCTTCCTCTTGCCATTTGTTGTTATTTTGAAGTGCTCATTAGGGTGTCAGATGACAGGGCCAGGGAGCTAAGTATAGAGGTTTCACAATATGACATGGGTAGCAGTGACACAGCCTTTTACCTTTTTGTCTTGTATGCCTTCACCCACTTCCCCCTTGGCTGGGAAAGTGCACACTGTTCCTATACTCTATGTTCATCAAGACTTACTCAATTTACATCAACTTACTCCCATGTTATGTACAGTAATGATACCTAAAGGTAGCCCATATGACTCCTTCACAAAGACTGTTGTCTGTGTCCTTTCCCTCTGCTCCTTTCCCAACCAAAGACTGGAGCCAGCCTTCCCCTTTCACTGAGCCTCTAAGAACATTTTGGAGGATCTTTCTGATCTTCAAAGGTGTGGTTGACGTGAGCCAGGTAAATCAATCCTCGTGATGGAGAAGGAAGTCTTGTGTCAGTGTGACAACCTTTGTACACCTCCTGTAAAGCCTGGAGATGTGGTTTCCAACCGTTCCACCAGAGATGAAAACGTTACCCTTCAAATCAAAAGCTTAACCCTTTCTCAATGTTCCAGTCTATTGAGCAGTGATGGAGTATCACCCCCAGGCAGTGTTTTCAATTAGGCATAGCTCAGCTTGGGGTAAACTCTGTTCAAAACCCAAGATATTAATTTTACTGCACAGAAGTGAAAAGGTGAAACTGCCGAATTCATTGGTTATTTATTTCTCAGGGTGACCCACCTTGTGTAATAATGCATCCCCCTTTATCACTAAGCAAGTAGACTATACCACATAATACCACCAGATAAAATCACAGTATTACTGTGCTGTAAAGAGGCAGCTACTTTGAATGTATTTATTTTCTTCTTGACCTTAAATTAGCAGTTTGTAATAGCAGTAGTACAAGTAGTAGTAGCAGTATTATTACTATTTATTTTTTAGCATTTGCATTTCATACCCATTTATTATTATGTATTATTATTATTGATGCAGATGCCCTTACCCAGGACGACTTACAGTTTTCATATGAAACACTTTCAAAACATTACAAAGTGCACTAAACACATTCAGTGCGAAACACGAGAAAATGACCTAGTACAAAAGCAAACATAATAGAGCTCTGTCCCTGGTGTGTGCTAAGGCATTCATAGCTTTCATTTTCTATCCATATTTCTATGGTGAAAAAACAAAACAAAACAAAAAACAGTAGAGCACTTGAAAGATGCTGAATTGGCAGCTATATTTTACCAGGATAAACAACATCAGGGTGAAAGGCAAGCTGCATTCCTGTGTTTCCTGTGTTTGCCTCTGTGGTGTTGCAGTTCACAGTAGACTCCTCACTGGAGCCACGGCGGAGCTACATGCTCAACACACACACTGTGAGGCAAACATGACCCAGTACGGGTGCGTTCACTTCAGTAGGCCTCTAAAACATGTCATAATCCTGCTCCCTGATCTACTGAACTCTCTCAAACCTATGGGTCTTCTTCCCTTCTAGATCTTGTGGCACTAGTTATTGGCAAGACTTCATCAACTTGGCTCATATACTGAGAGTGTTTTACAGCAGTGTCTAAGAGGTTTATGTCTAGAGGCCCATATTTGTTGTTGTTTGAATAAATGTTATGTTATCGTTTTTATTATGAAGATTTTATTGGCTAGCAAATAAAGTGGACACTTTTTATATAGATAAACTGGGTGTTGACATATAATTCCATCAATGTTGGCTGTCTACAATTTCTCAGAATATTGTCTTGCAGTCAACTGGTCGTGGTGCCCTCCACAATGACCAATATCTACTTAGCACCTGCAAAGGGAGAAATATGTTTTTCTGCTTCAACACATTACATTTGTCCCTGCATTGTAGTTAGAATACATATTTGGGACACGCCTAAATATAAATGCTTATCAGAATAACCGAGTGATTGAAGTAATATGTTTAAAAAGTTTTTTCTTTTTAGTCTGTTACTCTTTGTCCTAAATGTGCCTTCTAGAAATTGCAATTGTTTCATACACAATGTACCCTGTATGGCATCCTGTTTGTTGAAATTCATGCAGTGAATACTTATCTGCACTAAAATGACATATATACATATAAAATTGATGCTTTGTCAACCACAGGATCCATATATTCATGTCAAAAGTCCTGACTTGTACTGTAAATACTGTATGAATGTAGTATGGGAATAAGTTGCTTCGGTGGTTCTTTCTATTGCTTTAAAAGGATTCAGGATTGAATACATTTTCAGCACAGCAAGTAGATAAGGTTTATAGCACAGAAGCTCACGCAGGTCAAAACCTGTGTTATACTGTACTTCTTCAGCCATTCAGTTTACCTGGAGGGAAGCGCATCTGTAGTTTGAGCTTCCTGGCAGTGTCATGTCACATTATTACACTGATCGCGGTGTACCTTTTGAAGCACTTTCATGAAATCATGTGTTTCCTTGCTTTGGAAGTACGGGAGAAATATTTCTCTCATTTTAAAAGGCTTGAAGGGAGATTACATTCTGGTGGTGTCTAAATCTTCTCTGGTATCTGTGACAAAACTGGTCTTTCTGGCGGGCAGCATTTTAAGACTTCTCTCTCTCTATCTTTTACTTCTCTCTGTCTCTCTCATGTGTTTAGCCTCATGGGCACGATAGGCATAATGCCAGGAGGCAGGGGTGGCATCAGCTCAGCACATTGGCATGAGACTGGCTCTCTTACTGGGTCTTCGAAAGAGTGAAACCTTAACATGAGCTTGTGTTGTAAAGCTGGCAGTGCTCTGTGTTTGGATATGATGTGCGTGCGCTTCATTTCAATCCTCCTATGGATTGATGTTCACAGGTATAGTTATAGCTTTACCTTTTTTATTTTTAAATCAATTAATCTATCAGTCAATAAGGAAAACATACATTATAAATTACCTTTTATCCAAAGCAGCCTACATAATGTAACATCATTAACAAATAACATTATACAATATTAAAAGATTAATACAAATCAATATAAAGAAAACATATTACTAAAATGAATGTCTTGGAGATGCAGATACATTGTTTAAGAATTCATTTAGTTAAATAAATATTGTCCATCACTTATCAACTTATCAACACTTATCATGCATTGGTATGTATCTATGCTGTCAAAAGTGTAATAATAATAATAATAATAATAATAGATAAAAAATCATGAATACAATTCCCCCCCAAGGTTCCACAATGTGTTATGTGACCCCCGAATGCAGAAGGAGAGAGCTGTGGTATCAAGACTCATCTCAATGACTCCACCATCTCCCAAGGCGAAATGCCATTTCACAAGCCAGCCACCGTGAATGTCCTGTCCTGCACAGAACGGACGTGCTTCATGGCTGTAGCGCAATGTCGTAATTGTTCTAATCCCCAGGGAGGGCATAGCCAGGCCTGTGGGAACCATTTTCATAAACCTCTTCAAAGGTAATAAACTTTTCTTATTTATTTATTTATTTGGTATGTAATTCAAAGAAACAGAGAGGGAGGACTGCAATCTGGAAGTAAAAGATCTCCCACTTGCCTAACTCAGACTTAAACAGAACCATTGTTCTTCAATAGTCATACATGTCATCATATTTTATCATTATATTATTCCTTTATAAATAAATAAATAAATACCTATTTTAAAAAAGAATGTTAAATGTTACCTTGATTTGACATACTCAAATAATATATTATATATTAAGTACATATTGATTTACGATATATCTCCCCCTGCCCCCCCCCCCCCCCCGGATAAGTAGTGTTTTGTGTTCCAGTTGGACAGTTTTGAGGCAGACCGAGCTGGACAGAGAGAGGAACAGCATTTTACCAGTTTGTTGTGTGCTCAGCATTGTATTTGCTTAACAACAGAGACTTGGCTATAAATAATAAAAGTGGCTGAAGCATGGATTGCCTGAAAAGTCCTTGTTCGAGAAGCACAGACCATAAGCCTCCTCCACCGAAGAAAAACTAATAATAGCGGTATTTGTATATGAAATGGGATGCTTTGAGATTTTAAAATTGATTCCTGGAAGCCTTTAACAGGATTTGTTTGTGTTATTTTATTTTCTCTTGCTGCAGCATTCAGGGAGAAAGGGGGAAATAAAAAAATAAAAAAGTGTAAGCAGAATAAAAAGCATGTGCTAGTACTCAAAGAAAAACACGTGCTGTATCCAAGGAGTCAAGGGCACCTGTTTTGTGGTCCCCTATGTGCTGCAGTTATCTGTTGTTATTGAGGAAGATTTCCGACGCTGGGAGAGACCAGAAATAGGGAGCACCAGTTGTTTTGAAGGGGATGTCGTGCAAGTTATTTTCAGGAGCAACATCTAAATGCAATACCCTGTCCTTTGAAGCCCAGGCTATTTAAGCCACACTGGAGGGCTATTCCAGGGTGTTCCCTTAATTTTTAAAATGTGTCTCATGTCAGTTCCTTTAAAATAACATTGAGCTCAGTTTATTGAATGTAGGATATGTTTAACATTGTTTCTATGGCATCTGCCAAGCAAGCCTTCTTAATTTTCTTGCTTTGGCAAGTTCGCTGGGTAACACTTTGGATTGATCGTCTGTTTATGACTAATTCATTGCATCTCCTAAAAATAATATGAATAAATATGGGCTACATCACAAACCTCAAATGTATTCATTGTAAACTCAACTCTATGAAGCGTTTATTTTATTTTATATTAGTGCAGAATATTCAGTTATTTGGTTAAATATCTTAAACTGAGTCTATCATCTAATGTTTCACTCATTCCAGAGGGCATGATACATGTGTTAAAGTCTGTTAACCATCGTAAATATATTAAAGAGCATCAGCTCATGTAGAATTCAGCCAGGGGAGCAGCTTCTGGATGTAAACCTATGTGGTCTGAGTTAATGTTGGCTTGTCGTTTGTAAGCAAAATTGGCTTTTCTGTATTTGTGGTCATTGCATGCTTTCTTGCTTATTTTATTGATGTATGCATGTTGTTGGTTTGCTTTTACATATTACACTGGATTTATGAGGCAATATTCTGTGCAGTTCTTTGTCAGAAACTACAATAATGTGAATTCAAAGATTTTCCGGCACCTACATTAAAAAAATAAAATAAAAGCATGTTCTGGTTTTAAGTGCCCAGTGCTGCATCTCGTAAGGTGAGGGAAGTCAGAAAAGCCCTACGAAATCCTTCACAGGTCTCTATTGACCATTCTGAAGCGAGCTTTCTAACCTCCCTGAGGCACCAAACATGGAAAAAGCGACATCACAAACACAGCCTGGCGGGTTTATTTATAGCAGGAGCTGCTTCACTGGGGGTTTATAGCGTCATCACTTTGTCAGGGGACATTCTCTTCGCATGCTGCAACGCGCAGTCCTTATTATTGTACTGATGACTGCACTCACACACACACACACGCACACACACACACACACACACACACACACACACACACACACACACACACACACACACACACACACACACACACACACACACACACACACAGGGTTGCCTTCGGCTGTCAATAGAAATAGATATTGCTGTTCTGCATGGAAAAGAAAACCTAACTATTTGGATTTTTCTGTGTCATGTTATGGTTTAACATGAGAGAAAATATACATGGCATAGAGACACAATGGCATATTCATACAAATGAATAGGCTTCAGCTTTTGAAGATTAAATTAAGAAATAGATATAGCTTAACAATTTTGATTCCAGTTAGAAAGGACAGAATGTACTCAATCAAAAGCACACAACATTGGACAAAGTGTAACACTTTGTCCCAGTGTGTTTGGTAATATAGTGTATAGGTCAAGGATTTCAACCCTCATTGTACCCATTAATAGAGTTCAATTATTTAATGATGGTGCAATAATATACAGTGTGAGTAGGTTAATACAAGTAGAGGAAGCTGTATTACAATATAAAAACACCATTCAATTTAACCCCCACTGGAAACAATCAGGTTGTTGTTTGTCATGAAACTTAAAAGATAGAAATATGCAAAAGCCTTTTAATTTAATGGCTCTGGATTAGAGTGACCCATTTTTAACTGCTTTTTATTCCTCAATGGTAATGTTCTGTTTAAAAAATAATAATAAAGTAAAAGGGTTGAGTGCTTTGCAGGTATGAATGTTTCCTACATCCCTTCGATTCAACATATATGCATTACCTTTCCCATCTGAGACCCTTGGGTTGCACTTATAGCATCATTTAGTGTTTTGAAATATATATATATATATATATATATATATATATTTATGTTTTTGTTTTGATTTGTTCTAGCTGCTTTGAAAATGGTTCTCACATGTCAACATATGTTATGTGTTGAAGCAGTTTTATATATAAAAAATAATAAAATTGGATTTGTTTTTTGTTCTTTCAAGGGACTTACTTTCTTTTGTCGTGTTATGGTGGCATGCTTTTCCCTGAAGACCAAGTCATCACACATTGCAGGCCGGGATTTTGCAAAGGTAGGTTGTATGAATCACACAGGCTCTACAGCTGTGTTACAGTTCAGAAGCCGTGAAAAAAATATATATATTTCTGTATCTTTAAGTCATTCAAACATTTGAAAGAGTTTTGTAAGCTTTGTGTCTGTGTTGTTTAAATTAATGCAAAGTTATAAAACAGTGAAATTGCTATTTTAAAAGTGGAATCCAGCTTCAGCTAAATTGGCAGCTTCATAGTGTTCACATAAGTGATATGTTTACCTGTCTACAAGAAATAAAATAGAGGACATTTCTAACATTTAGTGTAACTTGTATACAGAAATCACAGAAAAGGGCCTTTTCTTCTTTGGATTGTGTTTTGGGGGCTTTTTACATTGCAAGCATAACAATACAAGATACTTGCTCCCCTTTTCTTCTGTTTTACAGAAGCGGAGAGCACTGAATTAATAAAACATTGCTCTTGTGGCAAAAGCATATGAACACAGGAGCCAAGAGTGTTTTTCAACTATAGATACGGATCTTGCAGTAAAAAATGTGTTTGTGTGTCTGCCTTGTATAAGCCACTCAGAATTACCAGCCTTTCTTATTATAAGGCACGTCCTCGGTAGAAAATAGCTACGTCTTTTTTATGAGCCTGCGTATGCCCTCCTATAATCAGCACGCAATTTCTGGTAATCTGGAATCAAGCTGTTCTGTAGCAACAATAGAGTGACGGTTCTGTACTGCTGACCTTTTCACAGAATCATTCCTTTTTTCTCTATTTCATTCCTGCTCCATGTGTGATGTCTATGCTACACATGAATGTCAAGCGCCAGCCAGCAGCTCCTCTGCCCCCCCATTCCCTGTAAATCTTAACTCTGGACACATTACTGAGATTGCCTTATGTAATATTCTGCGAGCCGCGATAGAGTCTTGAAAACGTTCGTTGTAATGGGCTCTTCTGACATGAAATGTCCCCGCAGTGTGGGTTCCGTTGAATTCAATCTAAATGCAAAACCAGCTATTAATCACATCCCCCCGAAATATTAATCAGTGAGAAATATGTGAGCACGTGGCAGCTACTCTGGGGGATGCTGTATGCAGCAAGGCCAGCCAGTGACATTGAGAATGATCATATCAGCCTTCACTGCTGACATGCCAGTGGAAAGATTTTGCAGGAGGATTTTTTCTTGCTGGCTGGACTCCACCAAATCCTAAGATCTTTAATAGCTCAGCAGCAGAGACAGATGTATTATCGGTTATTGACACACCAGACTGCATAGGTTCCTGAAGCTCAGGTTAATTACATCAGAGTATTTTCTTTCACAGCTCCCATTCCCCATCGAATTGCTGGATTCTCCAACGGGAGAAAAAGGACTTGTTCTGGAACATAAATTCTGGGGAAGAATCATGGGAAAGATTGAACAAATTAGCAAAGCACACTTGGGTTGATTGCATTGAGGTTTTGAGATGCAGGAAAATGTGGAACTGTTATGTAAGGCAGTTCACCTTTAAGTGCTTTGCAAGCCCATGTTATTGTGTAACCTTATTTGTAATACCACATCTGGGTTATCGTGACATTATTATTAAATATTATCATGCAACCAAATAGTTGATATAATTGCAGGGCTAGTTCAGACCCTTTCAGTAAGGTTCCTAGTTTAGTTCATCTGTCATATGAAGGATCCTTTGCATTTCCTTGAGGAGTTAATTTATGTAGCACGGCACATTTACAACTGCATCGGGCAGCGTACCTTCACTTTTGATAGGAGCAGTTATTGTGAAAACCAAATGGGTACTACCCTACATTTTGTTATATATATCTGGGACATTGCTGCAATCCCTGATTGTAAAATTAAATGGTTAATGTTTTGTGTTCTTAAAATCAATATTCTATATACCCAAAAGCAATGGGACATGTCTCCCTCCTTATTGAATTATGTCAGAGGTCATGTAGAGGTCATGTGCTATGTAGAGACCTTTTTCTTTTCTTTTTTTTTTTAAAGGGCAGCATGGTACCACTTGTAAATAGTAAAATGGTGATAAGAATTTACTGCCAGCATTGATTGAATTTTATGTTGAGTACCTGTACTGCCACTAACACAATAACCCTATTTCATTAAACTGAGAGTGTAAAACAGAGGTTCAAGGAGAAATCATTTCATTGCCTGCTCTGACCTTGATCCCACCGAACACCTCTGGGAGGAACCTGGGGAACGCTAAGCCGAGAAGAGGCCACAGAGACCAGTTGCTTTAATCGCACAAGAAACAACACAGTATTTCCCTAGCTATATATCAAAGGTATAGTAGCATACATTTATTTTCATATTTTGTATACTGCTTTTTTTCTCTCATTCCCTCACAGAGTAAGAGTTAAAGAGAGTCTCAAATGTTATTCATGTTGTGCTTTTATTTTTATGACAGTCAATACATTCTATTGGTCATAACTCCCAGTTGATAACAGCAAAAATAACTCAGTGCTCATTGTGTTTGTATTTTATATATCACCTCAAGGCAAGCTTTGTGCATTTGGTCTGCTCTCATCTCTGTGGTTTCCCGTTGGTCACACACCATTCTGAGACCAAAACCTCCGCTTCTTTCTAAGCAGAAGTCTTAGACAACCCAACAACCTTTCAGCAGTCTTAGCTACAGGTTTGTTAGAATCATGATAATATGAGCTAGGTTTGCCAGTGTCCCCTTAATTGCAATAATCCTAATATTTGTACTTAACAAAAGCAATATGGCTTGAAGTCTATCAATGAATCGGATGAAGCAGCTAACTATGCATCAGATAGAGATACACAATTTGACTCCTACATGTTTGGAGACCCCTTGGATTATTTCACTGTAAACGTGACACACACATGAATCTGAGTTAAGCCGAGCACTCCACGCTTGTATTCTTTGAGCCTCTCAATGAGTGATCATTTGGCGGGAGGTGATAAGGGGAGTTGATTAAATGCACGACACACAAATTACCCAGGGTTTTTAAATATGCAATTAAACAAGGATTAGAAAAGCATTTGAGGCCCGCAGATAAATGGCTCCATTAACCCTACATGTGTTGTACACTGTTCATCAGACAGCGCTACTACTGTCATAGGGCACAGCATTCTGGAGTTTAGTTTTTACATGTCTCTTCATTACTAGAACAAATCGTGTTTTGGGATTTTCTTTATCTAGTGATCTCATTGACCCCCCTCTGAACTAAAAAATACCCTTTTTAAGATATGAGATACTTATCAACAGCTCAGCTATTCATGAGAAATAGAAAATCAAAGTTAAGGAAGCTATACGAACAAAACATGTCTGCTCTGTGTCATCTGCAGTAATCTAACTCCATTATGAAAAACATTTGTCAACTAACAACAAGAGGAATGTGGTATAAACTGCATCCTAATAGTGTTATTTATCATTGTTTATTAATTTGATAAAAGCGTTTCTCCAAGCAAATCACAGAGTTTATAATAATAACATATAATGACTAAATTAGATAGAAAAGTAATAAGTATTTTTTACTATTCAACCATATAGCAGTGTTTGAGAAATCAATTTAAAATTCAGAGAAAAAAATAACAGAAGTAAAGGACCCTTAAGGATTAGTGCACTCTTGGAGGTTGATAAATACCTACATTTAGTATTAAAATTACTTTGTCCTAGTAGTTATGTGAATGCTTGATATGCAGCAAGTGCCTTGTTCTGCACATAATAGACCTGGGACACTTTGCTGAAAACCTTAAAAAAAAAAAGTGCAATATGCATTCATTTTAATATGCATTCTAAATTTAAAACCACTGGCAGAGGTGAAATTGAAATGTTTGCAAGACTGCATTTTACACCACATACAAATAATAACATACCTTTTTCATTAGAGCTTCTGCTCAGAGACACTGTCATTCTTGTTTGTTTGATTTATTTTTAATGGGTGTTAGTAAGAAAAACATTGCATCATATTAAACAAATCAATACACATTTTGCTAGAACTGTCTAAAGCTGAAAATCATGGGATTGCCTTTTCATTTATTTCCTTCTGCTTCAGCATGTATAGTCCTCTTTTTCTACTTATTTGATATAATGTCTGACATTTTCAGACCAACACTGACATTCAGTATATATTAAATAGTTATTGCAAGAAACCTTCTTTTGCACTGTAATAAAGGTGATATCTGTATGTATGCTGTATACAGTTTTAATCGGATGTATTCAGACCCCTTCATGTTTCTGGTGATTGGTTTAGCTTTATTTAGTTTAATAAATATTGTTGATTAAAATTATATTTTATATAAAGTTTACCTAATTTAACCTAATGTCTAGAACAGTGAGCAAAGCAGTGTGCATAGCAGACTTTTAAACATATGAATTTCCTCAATCTCACTGTTTCCCATATGTACGCCTTTTTATTATACACAAGGATTGCTCCTTGGAAAACAGAGATGTGCCTTTTCTTTTAAGCCCACATAAAGCCCTTTCTAAAAGAACTTGTACATTTTTAATATCGACCAAAGTAATTGAAACATATTTCTTAAAAGAACCCATCCATGTGCAGTATTGAAATACTTTGATCATTTCCCTCTCTCTGCTATGACAGGTTCTGGGGTTTCAGAGAAATGGTTTTCTTCTTAATTATTTATAAAAAAAAAAAAAAAAACAATAACAAATTCTCCTTCTGGGCACAGCAGTGGTACAGAAATAGAGAACTGAAACAATGATTTACTGATGTTTAATATTTGCTGCTTAAGAACTAAAACAACTAGAGCAGCTGGAAGAGGAGGCGGGGAGGAAAAGAGAGTGGGAGTGCTGGCTTCTGTGTTAGCACTCATGAACTTTTAACTCTAGTGGTTAGACATTGCATAATCTGAGGTCTGTACTTGGGAGAAAATAAAAATATCAGAGAGGGATCTAGAGCTGCGTTATGAGACCTTGGTCAAGATGTTTTGTGTAGGCCCTCTAGAGAAGAAGGAGATAAAGCAAATGGTAGAATGAGTTTTCAAAAGCCTCATCTGCTCTTGTTTACACAGAGATGACCGCGCAGAGATGAGGACTGCACTGCCCAGACTGATGTGACAGTTGCTGCTTTGGGAGTATTTTTAGACTGAAGTCACCCGGTCGCTTGCTCAACTTTTAGCAAAAGCGTTTGTGTCTAAGCTTTGCCCAAGGTCCATACAGACTGTCATCGCTGATCCTGCAGATCTAGCAGGTACTTCATCATAAGAGGGGATATGTGGAGGATTAAACAGGATTTTGTGTTTGTAAATAGAAAGACGTTATTTCCACAGTTTTTTTTTTTGTTTTTTTTTTGGGGTGGGGGTGGGGGTGGGGGTGGGGGGATCGGGTTGGGAAGCTCGTTTTGGGAAGTGGAGGTGACATGGATAATGAATGTGCAAAAGCAAAAGGAAACGTAAGAGTCGCCGCGGGCAGTGGTGTCGTTAACACTCTCCCCTCCTCTTCCCTGTGTTTCTCAGACAGATTATCCCTGCGCTGAGCGAGGGAGAGGGAGAGGGAGAGAGCGGATTGTTGCTTTTCATTTCCACTGCCTGTCAATGTCAAACAGCTAATTGCATGGCATTTAAAGTAAGATGGGATTTAAAAACTGGACATAAACCTGTTACAGTGCAAAAATAATCAAACAAGGCCTATTTCTCCCCTAAAATGTAAATGTGATTTCATTTAGACCAAGGATGTCCCGCTTGGAGAGTACCATTATAATTCATTTTATAGGTTACCCTAAAGAACCAATGTCTGAAGACTAGGGACGTAATGTTAGTTATTGATCAGGCGATCTGGTCCTATAGGACTGAAGGGTCTTCCCCTGTTTGTTAGAAATGCATGATGCTTTCTACATTAATCTTTTGAAAGGGGCTTGGTAAATTACTGGAATAAGGATTAACAAAACCAAGGTAGGGATTCAATCAAAATGTTGACCCACCCACTAATACAAAACTACATAACTACATCAGTGGTGGTTTAATTTAAAATTTTTAAGTTGCTTCTTTCTTCTACACAAAAATGTAACCACTATGTAGTACAGGTTTGTGGTTGTAGTTAGTGGGTGGGTCGAAGTTTGGATTTAATCTCGCCCTAAATTCTTATTTGGAGCCCTTTTGAAAGTCCTGTTGAATGTGTTATGCCTTATAGAGGTGTCATTGTAGTCTAAGACTCTATCACTCTCAATTTCACAAGGAACCACACCTTCCAACATGCAGCAAGTCTCTTTTCTTTAACCACAAAGCTTTGTTGTGTGGTTGTGTTGTGTACAAAAGCAGTTACCGTAGATCACGGAGTTTGGCAATAACAATCCCAAGACAGTCAGGAATGTCATGTAATGGCAGTTGATGATCAAAGCAGTTTTGGCAATTATATTTCTGCTAAAAAAGGGGATCAGCAGATGGCTAATACATTTACTCACATTTCGTACACTTCTACTAAGAAACAGATCATACTGAGATTGTTTGTTTTCTCCCCTTGTTCACCAGATGATGTGTTTTTGTTCTTAAAGTGGTTATCGAGGATTACTAGAATATTAATGCATTTCTAATCATTCACATACAATTTATGAAGTACATTCAATAAGTGTCTGGTTGGTCTTTGTCGTCTTTTAGTTTTTCACTGTATGAATACATTTATAAAATGTATTTCCCCCCTTTTATCTGATACAGAATCCTTTAGCACTGTTGTTTTTTCCTACCCTTACATTTATTTATTGGGTTCTAAAAGTTCTTTGTTGCTGCTGGGGCCGGTGCTTATCCACTTCCTAATCTTCAGGACTCCCCCTGTATGGGAAGCTGGTCAACTGCAGCTAAATCCCCTAGCTAATTACTTGTACCCATTTATACAATTTATGCAGCTGCACTAAAACTTATAAGGACAAATTTAAATAATGTTTTGAACAGGCATGACTTAAATCTCTGTTTCCTCCTCCTGAGTATAATTCTTTACATCTTACACTGACTGTGAACCATTAATTCCTGATGATGTCACAACATCAGACACCTGACAGATCATTTATAGAACGATACTTCACAAAGATGACATAGAAACTAAAAAGTTGATTTATAAATACATTGTTTCCAAAGATTGTAGCTACTGATATAGCTCCATTTTATATAATCGGAAATCAACAGAACCTTTTTTTTTGTATGTTTAATTTATTCTATTTGGTTTAGGTCTAAATGGCAGGTCACTCTGGACCAGTGACGATAACATATCTCTTGCGGGGCTATTAGCTAATTGCATGAAATGATGACTATTTATAAGCATGTGAATCTTTAACTACCCATCTTGTCTAAAGTGTAAATTAAAATCGCTACATCTAATAATTCCCTGAGACATCTGAAGGAGTATAAGTATGTCTCTAAATAAGATGCTCCCGCCAACGTATGTTCTGTTAGCACTCGTGATGTCAGTGGATGATGTGCAAAGTGACATTTTGTTGAATGTTTTATAGGCACATAATATGCATTTATGTTTAACATTTCAAGCAGTGCTGTATTCCCTGCACTAATATTTGCCTTTATGTTAAGCTGTGGTTATTATGTTTGAAAAAAACAAGCACTTTGGTTTGCTTCTGCGTAACTGTAAGCCTTTCCGCAAAACAAGAAAATGTGTGCAGTTAGACAATGATTATGTTCTCAAGCATCCTAAGTCATATAAAACATTGACATTTTAAAATCTAGCAGAAATGTCTGATTTGCCCACAGTACTACACATATGTCAGTATCAGCCTATTGCATGACAGTCTGTATCAAACCCGGCACAAAACACAAGTTACTATTTGTTGGAGTATGCTCCATGTTTGTGCTTGGTGTTGGGCTTCGGAATGATGGTAAGAAGAGAATTCAAATGAGATCTGAAGGGTAATTTATGTATATATTGATTTAATTTATGTTTCGCTCCCCACGTTGGTGTGCACCACATTTACGGATTAGACAGAAGCAATTTATTTTAGAAAAGAAAGGCTTTCGTTTATTAATCACAGTATATTTTAAATACCACACAACTAACAAGATAAAGTGCCAGGAGAATATTTCTGTAGGTGAGATGAGTAATCTCGGGAGCTTATCAGTAAAGCCCAGCGCTCATCACACCAGCACACAGCTGTACTGTATGACTTTATTGTTACGTGACAGCAGCAGTGAATTGGTGCAGCATAAATTCTTTGGTACAGTTTTGCCTAGTAAATGACAACAGAAACACAAAGCTTTGCACACGCATTTGCAGAATGCCTCCTTCTCAAAGATACAGTTTTCTTGTAAAACTGATCATATTAAAATGACTACATATGACATCTTTGTTTGGATTTGAATTTGATCCATCGCTGTATTTCTCCTGATTTTCAATTCATATCGATATTTTTTTTTAATTATGTACAAAAAGGTGTTAAAATGCTAATCAATGGCTGTGCACGTGTTTATGCATTATGTGCTTAGAAAAATATGGAAATGTATTTTGATTAAATGCAAGCTGATACAAGCTAAGACAAAAAGCATGCAGTTTAAAATCTCAGTGATATTATGACTTGGTCGGATATCTGTGCGATACGAAAAGTTTGTGTTGACCAAGTTATTTATCCGTCTTTTCTAAAATTAAATATACTTCACATGTTCCACAAAAGTCAAGGCAACAGAAAAGATGGGAAAAAGATGGGAAAAGTAGGTTCATCCTCCATGGTGGTGGCATACTCTGTAGCTTACCAAGCAGCTAATGGAGGCATTGATGATATGTGTACGGGGTGGAGAATCATGGGAATTGACAAGCTTAGGTTAATGTGTCCTTGCCAAACTAGGACACGTGCCGTATTAAGGTGATTGTGGCAAATACAGAGCAAGCATGTCTCTCTATCTCTGTTTTACTATAGAAGACAGATCATAAGCCATAATAAACATATGAAGAATCTATATTTTCAAGTGTGTTGTACTGCAATGGCCTCTGAAATGGCACTTTTGATTGATCTTGTTACTACATAACAAGGAAGCAGTTTACATTGAAATGGTTTAATTACAATGATGCACAGCTGTTCGAAAAACTATTAGGAATATCTACCAAACTTGGTTTGTGTATAAAGCTTCTCAAAGTGCCATGCAACAATCCAGCCTTTCTAACTGAACCATTTGGATTAGCACACATGAAATGCAAAATAAATATGTAAAATAAATAGATAAATGAATATCAATATATCTATATGAGGCTGTGACAGGACACTGTCTGTCACTGTACGGCTACTGCTGACACGCACTGCTTAGGTGCTCATGTGCTGCAGCCACATCGTCAGCTGACTCTTCAACAGCCTGCAGGCTCATGGCTGCAGGCAATGAGCACTCCGGCGATTGTGATGTCAGCACCAGCTGTGCTTCAGCTATTTGACCTCTCTCTCTTCTCCCTCCGACAGTAGCTGTTCAAACTAAAGGAGGACTGATGCGCAACCTGCTCCTGCCCTAAACCTGTACGGAGCAACATTTGTTTGTTAGCTCCTTTCGTTTTGTATTAAGGTTGATTATTTTCCTTTAGCACTTGTGGAAAGTTTGCAGACAAAACGCTTTTGTTCAAGTGCAGAACTTTCAATAAAGCCCGGACAACGCCGGAAAAACCCGAGATCCCCTGTGGTTCTTATACATAGCGTCCACAGAGGCATATTAAAAAGGCTAGGTATAGGCAAGTTTTCATATATTTTTGTAAATACTTTATTTTAATGTTCCATATTAAAAGACATGTGAACACATAACCAATGGTATTTGTTATTTTAAAAATTGATCCTATTGAAAGAAAACATGCAGACATAAATGTATCTCACTGTTTCTATATAATAACCTATCCACAGAGGTTTCAAGGCTTTTCCTCCTGTAATTAATCAGAGAAAGAAACCTACACTTGTATAATTGTACTTATGTGGGAATGTGGATAATGATATTATAGGATAACCTTAAAGTCCTCGTATGCACAGTGACATAGTTCTGCACACAGGGCTGGGATGATGGAGTGCCTGGGGGCTTGTATTATTCTGTTAAAGAACATTATGTTTCTAAAAATGCCCTGCGATGTCTTTGACAAGCACAGGAGCATGGTATAGTATGGCTCATCACTCGCCACTGAAGGACTCTGATGAAATGGGATTGGGTCAGTGATATATGGCCTTGAGGACAAGAAATAGTGTGACACTTCCTAATAAAAAGCATGGGCCATAAAAACTGCTGAAGGTGACAGGATCTGATGGCAGTACAGGCCATGACGTCAAACAGGCTACCCCAGTGTGTCGCTCAGGCCCGGCCAGTGTTTATGGCAGCTGAAGGGAGAATTTGTCACAGAGATGGACAGCAGGAGCCCTTCAAGCCTATGCATTTAGCCTTTTGATTTGTATTGCTGAATGGTAGGCTTTCCTGTTTGTTTTACAGTCCTGGCTAAAGAAATAGGTGATTGCTGTGTGAAAACTTCCTCATGCACACTGTGAAGAAATCCTTTATCTCGGTGTTAATTGTTTCATCGACATACCATTCTTCATTTACTGATTTAATCAAGTGCTGATTTCATATCATAAATCAAAATAGTATGGTATCCATATTTGGTCACTGAAGAAAAAAGTGCCACACCCAAGAGTATAAGCAGGGAGAGAGTAGAAGTCTGAAACATAAGCCTTGTTTTCATCTTACTATTTACTTGGCTTGAGAGGGCTGGATTTCATTGTGTTTAGTTTTCCTTTAAAAAAGAGAATTAGTAAAAATGTCAGGTACCACTGGTATGATATGAAAATGTACAGCGACCTGTCCATATTACAGCTCAAGGGCAAAAGTATACAGTTTGTTTGCTTGAGAAGTGTACCGAAGCCTTAAAGAGCACTGAGATAGAGGCAGCACTGTTTTGATGTGGCCTTTGTAACATGCTGATTTCGGAGCAGGCCCACATATCCAAGGCCCACGGCGGAAAGCCAGCTATCACGCGGGGATTGTAAAAGTAAACACTCAGGCTGTGCTCTGCGTGCTGCCTGTGGGGGACGAACGCTGTGAGGAGAGGGTGAACGTGAATGTGCCTTGTGCCGCAAGCAAACAAGCCCGCTGGCTTAAGTTGATTTTTCGAGTTGATTGTTACCCACGTCCATAATTGCACTAACCCTACTTCACATGAGCCGTTCTGTTTAATCCTGGAGTCTGTGAACTCTTCCCGGCTGAAACTAAGTATAGACCTGGGATTGAAAGTAATAAGATCTCATTAGTTGGGAAGGTCAGAATTACAGCAGAGCATCACAATCCCCCAGCACAGCTGTCCCATCACCACAAAGAGCCACTGCTACAGCTGCTTTGACAGAGATTATTAAACACTTAACCACCACCCACAGCACCGGGGCTGTTGGTGTGCTTGTGCATATATTAAAGGTCTAATTTTTTGCTCTTTCTGAAATAGAAGTGCTTTAATCTAAATTATGTTTGAGCATACATGTCCATTTCACACTTAATGGCAAATCCTTAGCAAAACAGAAATATTAATATTACAAAATACAAGAAATTGCTCTACATACTGATATCTATGGTTCCATGTATCGTTGAGGCAGTGGCGGTTCTGGGGGGGTGGCCAGGGGCCCTGTGACAACAATCCCCCTGTGGCCCCCCTAACTAGCACCACGGACAAAACACTGTCAACACCTCCCCCCCTGCTCACATCACGGAGAAAACACCGTCAGCACCCCCCACCCCCCCTTAAAAAAGCGGCCAATACACCCCCCCTACTCCAGCAATGCGGAGAAATTGATGGCCCCCCTAATATTACAACTGGCCCCAGCCAGGCCCACCCAGTTGAAAGGGTCTAGAACCGCCACTACATTGAGGGGGTGTGTCACACTATTAAATCAACTCCCAGCAGCAACTGATCTTTATAGACATTTTAAAAGTTGCATCTCTTCACAAGAGCAGAGTTAAGACACTGTAATGCTAGTTGGTGAGGCGCTCAGAGTGTCTGGGACTTCTTACTGTAGCTGTTTATTGTGTTTCTCATTCATCTATTGCTCTGATTCTGGAAACATGGAGCCCATCTGACTGCCAGCAACACAGAACATTTTCTGAAGTGTCTTAATATATAGTGAAAGCTTTGCTAAGTGTTATCTACTAAAGCCTACAATGAAAACAAAAGGAATAATTTGATACACTATCTGAGTGATATCAGCCTATTGAAATGGATATTATCACAGCCATTTGAATGTGTAAATAAGTGTGCTTTAGCTTATTATCAGGTTTGGAAGGTCATTATGAACTAATTGTATTGCAATTAGCATTGCAGGTAACTGAAATACACACTTTGCTAGTATTTAAAATGTATCTTTAAACAACACTTTTTCAATAATTGTCTTCATTGTTATAGTATACAGTTTCTCTTTTTTATTTCTGAAGATATATAGTTATACAAGGCTTAATAAGAGTGTTTTTTTTTTTTCTTACTGAAACCCTATTACATTTCCTTATTAAATTTCTGCACGGCATACAAGTGAACTAAATTAGTTTTTGCTGACTGATTCAAATTGAATGTTATACCTTGGGAACGTACCAATGAAAACACATAGAAGCTGTCACAGAATGCCCTTGCTTTCTTTCTTCAACATAGGCCTCAATGACATTCTAAAACTGAGCACAACAAGATTTTAGCCATGCCATATTTGACCTAGCAGGAGCCCATTGTGTGCATACTTTATGTAGATCATAAGATGTGTATCAAAGAAAATAACTCAAATCAGCCCATCTTGTTCACTGGGTGTAATTCCATGGCAGAGCAGCTTGTTCCAAACCCCCAACACTCTATGCATGTCTCCTATCTAGTCCAGATTGACCAAATCAAAATTTGGCCTCTAATCACGGTGTCATGGTTGAGCTTGAAGTAGTCCTTGAGATTGAGTTTCATTCCATTTAGCACTTTATATACCTGAATCAAAGCCTTTTATATTCCCCTCAGTTCACCAAAAAAGGTCTTCAGCCAGTGCACATATATCACTCCATTGAAATACTCGTTACTTTTTATTTTTATTTATATTATTTTACTTTCTCTAAGGCAGCAGTGACCTGTTTTTAAACATGGGGACCAACATTGCCAACGTGTACATATTCAGAAAAGGGTTTATAAAACAATTGATAATTTTAGCATAATTCCCTTGATTCCCATTCAGAATTTGTTTTTGTCTTATTTTCTTTTTCATCCACACTGTCTAGATGAAGACAATAATGAATCCAAATTAACTCCCAGATCCTTTTTCTATTTAATAAAAAGGACAGTTGCAGAATGATATTAATATGAATATGGAGCATAACTAAGTGCAAAAACAGGAGTGATAAATGATCGCTGTCTGGAATAAATTTAAACGGTGCAAGATGCATCTTCTTGGCAAAGTGAGAAGCCATTCAGTTATTCAAGAATGAGAGATGCAAACCCAGCATTTAGTTCACGATGCTGTTTGTCCAACTGATTTACATTCTTCCTTAGTAAAAGAAAGTGTTTTACCTCAGATTTTTGAAAGAGAATGGAGTAGCAAAACTCCCAAAAGTACAGAGAAGTGTGAGCCTGTCAGAGGAACCTGGATATTGAATTGCCTCACCAGCAAAAATGCAGAGTCCCTTCCACTGATCAGCACAAAGCAAATACCAAGAAACATAACGCTTTTGATATTCAGTTGCAACTGCTGATTATTTTTATCTTGCACCCATGTCATTGCTTGGGAGCAGCTACCCGTTTTTTTTCTTTTCTTTTTTGCATGAACTTGATGGATCACTGCTGAGAAAGAATGCTGAGATAGCAAGACATTTTTCTCTCTCAACTCCCAGTTAATCTTGTGATGAAAATACATGGAAACGCTAAATGACATAGTTATGAATGTGTTACTTTCAAGTCTACATGCAGGCAGCATTGATTTTTATATTCCTTTTATTTTTATTTTACTGTGTTTTGTACCGTAGTTAGGTAAACCAAGCAAGCAGCACTGTTTATCCTTTACCATATTGTATGCTAATTCTGCTATTGCAAGCGGTTTATATTAAAGTTTTATTATAAAGATTCCATTCCCAAAAAATCTCTATTTCCTGCAGTTAGGTTGACTAGAGTAAGTCATTGTGTAAAGGTTTCTAATGAAAGACAGAGGTCTCAAATTTGATGCTCCATACTTATTAAATTATATGAAAGGAAGAATGATGCGCAGCCTTTGTCTTAAAGTCGCACACTATAGGCCTATTATCGTATGTATTGGGCACAACACCAAAATCTGTTTATAATATTTAATAGAGTATAGTTTCACTTTTGACCTCAATCACTGCTGGAGTCCTTTTGATAAACGTTAAGAGGAATTCTGTGTCATTGCTGCTCCAGGGAAGTTTAGAGCGCTGCAAACGGATGTTCAAGTTCATTCCAGAGATGTTCTATCTATGAGATTGAGGTCAGGACTCAAAGCAGGGCATGACATGTTTAAGACTGTTTTCTCTTAAGCACTGTGGGGAACTCCCTGCCACTGTGTAATGGCATTAAAATCTTGGCAGATGTACAGATTCTCATTGTAATCTGTCCAAAGTATTATAATACCTAATGGGTGCCTTTAAGAACCTTAAACAAAAACACTTACTTGTGGATGGTAAATAAATAATCAATCCATAGATACAGGGAACGGTTTTAGGTTTCCCTTGTCTGTTTGTTCTTTTTATTTTTACCCGTAAGTCCTCTAAAACTGAAGGCCCAATATCAGGTTCATACTTAAAAAAAAAAGATGGGTAGAAATTTCCACTTGGTTGCCTGAAAATAGATTGACTGTGGAAGGGAAGAAACACGCATGACAGATGACTGTAAAACAGTCATTGTAAGTCTTTGTTCAGGGACATCGAGCGAGCATGAAGTGGAGTTCGACAGTGTTTTGACTACATCCTGTCAGAAAGATGAGCAATCATTGCAAACATTAGCAGCACGGCGACTGACAATTGCGAAAGAATTCCTACCTGCCCAGTTATCGATCTGTCACAGAGTCCCCATCTTAATTAAATTTTAATGGCAAACAGGAAAACTCTGAAGATAATTAAACGTGTGTGCTGTTAGAGGTGGAAATTGAGGTGAGTATTTATGTGTGCTGAATCTGCATATCCCCTCTGGCTGAAATACAATTACTTTTAATCTTCAGACAGTTTTTGAAGTCAATAAATTCACATTGCACAATCAAAGAACTTAAACCCACATACACCGCTGTTCAGACAGTCACCAGTGGGAAATAACAGCAGGGATGAAAAAACACAAACCCCTCGCTACCCAACAAAACCTTCTTTACCAGGTATATCATTAATAGACTCGTCCGCAAATGAGACGAGAGCAGCGGTTTGACCTTTTTGGCTCAAGTGAGGGTACCTTGCCTTTTGTTTGACCTGAAACGTGAGTCACCAACATACTCTTTGACTTCACCCTGGCAGATATTCGGTATAACTCATTCAGCATCAGCCTGCTCATTTACATTGAAATCTTACTGGATGAGGGAGGGGGGCGGAAGCATAATCGGCCAAGCACTTAAAGTGACAAGGGGGTCTTGCTTAGTGTGCTCGTGTTAAGTTAAAACCTTTTTCAGGATGATCATCCCTTCCTTTCCCCTCCTGATTCCATACTAATATATAATGCTGCCATGATCAAGCAGCATCTGAAATGTACCCAGCATTGACCAGTTGTAATTAGCAATGGAAACATAAAAGACAGCATCTCTTTCTGGCTTTAGATTTCTGTTATTTTTGAGGTTTCTTTTGAACAGATGTATTCCGGTTGACTCTTGATTGCTTTGCCTCTCTCTCTCTCTATCTCTCTCTCTCTCTCTCACTCTCGCTCTATCTTTTTTAAATATAATACACAATGCCTGGAGATAGTTTCAGAAATAGAAGCGAAAGAGCAGCAGTGACTCATCTGTTTCAGCTGCTATCTCTGTTGCATGTTAATGCATTGAGTGCATTCAACGCCAAGGCACAAGAGTCCTGAAACACAAGATTTCTCTCTATACAAAGATGGCATTTCTCTTATCTTTCCCTATATTTTTTGTTTCTTGTGCGTGTGTGTGTGTGTGTGTAACTCTTGTGACAACCTGAGATGTTGCCATGGCATATATTTTATTTTATAATGGCCCCAAAGAGTTCATAACAGCCTGCAATACATATTTAAATCAGTGTCATACAAAATAACATAATACACCAACTGCACATCTCCATTTGCAGACACTTTAATTTAAAGCGTATATCTGTTGAGAAGTCTCTTTGTCTGTCTTTGTGCATTATTCTACAGGTTCAAATCCCTTTTTGTGGGGGAATAGGATGGCAGGAAAGAAAGAAGAGGAAAATAGAAACATTACTGCTGGCATATAAAAGAAAAGACAGAAAGCCAGCCGCAGTCGGCCCAATGATCAAAACAACACACACCCCTAAGCACATGTACTATGCATTCACACATACATATGCCCACAATGTGAAGTGTTGAAATTGCAGTAGATAAGGTTGTGTACGGTGCTAAATAGGCTGTAAGTTCCAACACAATAGCTATTTTAATTTAATTGCTATGTTTTATTGTCTGTTTTTGGAGATGTGTGTCCAAATGTCTCCTATACAACTCTTTCACTTGCTTTTTTCTTCTGGTTCAGTCTCTTATGGACATTTTTTTTTCTTTCTTTCTTTCCAGGGACCCTTGCATACGATCACTCTAAAAGCATGTATAATATGTCTCAGAAGATTTAGAATTCTGTGTTCTCGTGCACTTTTCCAAGTCTGAAGCTCAAGTTTCGGATGATTTATAGGGCATGTTTGCAGGGCATGTCTCTCCGTTGACATCCTTAGCATTTGCTAGTTGGTGATTCGGTTTAAAGCTTCATAGAAACATGCCCATAGGACCTTTAACTCTCTGTTAATTTGTGGCCAACCTTTCATAATTAAAGTTCTCTGTTTTACTGTGCTGAGTCTATTAAAAAATCGAATCAAGTAATTGTGCTAAGCTGAGAGAACAGCAGGTAAGCATATCCCTTACTACTGACTGCTTATCTCTGATCACTAGTTTATCTTTATTGAAATCCTGCTTGACTTTCTATCTTTCTATATGTTCCAGATACCCTCTTATAATAATTATTGACATTTGACATGAATGCAATGTTTTCAGGTTTTCAGCGATGGGGGAGCTACCAGATAAGAAACATTAAGAAACTAAAGGTGAAATTACTATGTTTATAGTCTGTTAATTCCATTTCTTCTTTCTGTTTCTGATTATGTGTTTTTTATGTTTCTTTTCTGTCTGGATCATTTGCCTTTGTTGGCTGCTTCAGCATACAATTGCCTCCAGAATGGACTAAATAAATGAAATCCTTGCCTGCAAGTATGACTCCCAGCCCTTGAAGATCCACTATACATTCAGCCCCATACCATGGTAACACTCATTGCTGTCTCATTTCTGTGTCATTTTCAGAGCTATTTTTGCTGTAACACTTCATTAACACAAGTGCATCTAAACTGTCTATCTGAAAAGAGACCCACAGTAGGCTAGGCAACAATATAGAAACTCCATAGAGACCAAAAGTCCTATTATCAGCACTATATCAACATGCAAATGCAGTGATCTTTCCACGTAACGTCAGAAGAATGCAGTAATATCTGAAGCCGCAGATAATGACACACGTTTGTATGTTTTTCCACTTGACATATCTGTGTGCCAAGTTTGTCTGGTGTGGCTGGAAGCTGGTTTATAATTCTGATTTCGTTCGCAGGCAAGACTTTGCCATCAGGAGACTTGACCACCTTCCCAAACATGTGGTACCATATTGCTTGCAGGTTGTAACTATATTGATATAGGAGATATGGACAAAGAATGATTACATCATTTTACATTCCTTACATAATATTTCAACATGTGAGTTTCTTTAAAATGGAATGGCCACAATGAGAAGCATTGATGGTTTCAGCCAAGTTCCTCACCAGAGAACTTCTTGAAGCAATAAATCATCTTTATATAACGGAGCAGCATCATGTAAGATGAACCTGCCCCTAATGGAGTGAGTCAGGGCCCGATCCGGTGACCTAAGACTTCTCGGCTAAAATCTCGGTTCACTGCGCTGAAGAGACAGGCCCGTACAGCATGTGCTGAGCTGCATACGCCTGGCCTCAATTCAACTTTGGAGGTCTGGAGTAGCTAAACTTGCCTGGGTATCTCAGCATGGATTCCCAATCCAACTTGAAGAGCACTACACAGATTTCCCATGATAACATGTCAGATCCAATTATGTATTTTGTCATTATCTGCATCTGCCTCTATGCTTCATTTCTTTTCTAATGGATTTATCCAGTGTTGGATAATACATCTATCTTTCTTAGTTTGTATAAAGCAAAAATGAATGTTTTATGTGTTGTGCAGAACTGGTTTTCGTATGGAAACTTGAATTTATTATTACAACTAGTCCCTGAAGTCATGCAAAACACAGGGCTGTAATTATACCATTTATTCCCCTAATATCATTCAGTATGGAGACCCCACAGGCCTGTTCGTCCACTGATAAAGTGGAATACAGTAATTACATTAATTTTGAATTCTCTTAAAATTAGATTAATGGAGAAGATTCAAGATTAGCTGCTGCCGATCTGCGTATTGCTTCATGAAGGCAAGCCATCGTTTAAATTGACCTATCATTCATATACATTGTATGGTCTTAGGACTGCATTGGATATATGATTGTTCAATACGATGTTGTGTTTTAGTTGAAATACAACAGATTCACTTCAGTCACTTTAAAGTCTGCAATGTTATATTTTTGTATGGTCTTGTTTGGTAGGAGAGTCAAGAGCACTTAAAGAGTTACTTTGGTGTGTTGTGTGGATATTATACTTAGCAGACAATCAAAAACTTTGACCCGGCCATCAATCTCAAATTACAAACCCAGTACTTGAGAGTGGCTTCCTGTCTGTCAGAGGCTTCTTACATCTATTCAATATAAACCCCTAATCAAGTACTAAGTTTGTTACTTTGCAATTGGTGGGTGGCTCCAAGTTTTATTTCACCCGAGCCAGCGTCTGAATTCATAGAAGAAGGAATGTAACATCCATTCATCAGTGGTTTTATCGCAAATGGCAGTCTGATGACTCCATTCACATTTATTGGGCCTCAAGTTGTGTTGGGTAAGGCAGGAGATGCAAAAGTTATTTCTCTGTTTGTTTCTAAAACATCCCAAGAGTCTCAGCCATTTTCCCCACGACAAACCACCGAAGCAATTTCACCCGCAGCAGGGTTTTCAGGCTGTGCTTTTTCCTGTCTTGCTCGAAAGAGCCTGAGGAGAAAGACATTTTGCCTGGTTGCCACTTTACACAGCACAGTCCCGCTGTTTGCTGGCATGATCCTGTGAAAAGGCGTACAAAATTGAAATATTAGGAGTATTGTCTGTTTGCCATGTCAAACAGCCTGTATTCTTGGCTCTTGTGGTCACATTCCCGATATGATTTCAGTGCTGCTGCTATTTAGTTATAAAAATGCAGCCTCACAGGGATATAATACAAATGTTTTAAAATCCTCTTCCAGTCATAATCTCCCACTCGCCTCAGATTACTTTTCTCTGTACCAAACATGTGATGAGAGAGACTTTGTGGATTTTAATATATATAGACACAGTTACAGGGCCACTCTTAACATGCTTTTTGTGTTAAGTAAAAAAATACACTTGAATAATATTTAATACTACTTGCAATGTGTGGACAAGGGCTACTAAATGTTTATTTTTGGTACAAAATGTCCTTAATTAACATTGCAACTTCAAACTGGTACTTAAACAATCCCGTCCAAAAACATATCCTTGGATGCCTGGATCTCCAAAGTAACAGTTTATAATCTGACTCAGCCAAGGCCATTTTTTCCCCCTCACAGACTCTTGAGAACAATGAGGCCAGTGTGACCCTACCTCTTTTGGTTTTTAACACAAACAGGCAATTCTAAACACCCAGTAAAATTCCTAGACATTTGGCTCACCTTACATCCTGGCACTTTTGCAAAGGTGGCCCCTGGAGAGCCTGAGAGAGATAATAGATAAACTGTTCATAACCTGGATTAATGAGCAGAGGTTGATCCGAAACTCTGTGCACCTGCAATAATGAAGAATACAGTTGTATTTACCTTGTTCTTCTTACAGTAAGTGTTGGAAATAGTTACACTAAATGTTGGAAATGTTCGCTACACACTTGCAGATATATACATTGCCAATATTTACTGTAAGTAGAATCAGGTAAATCCAACTGTATTGTTAATTATGAAAGCCGCACAAGGACTTTTCCAATCTCCCTGCATAACTTATAAAATATATGTGTATATGTGTGTGTGTGTGTGTGAAAATTTTATAATTTTGCAGTTAAGAAACCATCTGCAATCAGACATCATTCACGATAAACCGGTCAGAACAGATGTTATTTTTGCCACAAGAAAACTTGCTTCTATTTCTGTCACCATGCAAGTTTTTCGCTGTCTCAAGTGACAGCGTTCAAATACAGAAGCAAGTGTGATGTGACTGTTGAAACCACATGGCCGGTTTATGATATGGTTATTTTTACCTGTCTCAGCAGAGAGAGTGAAAAAAAGACAAATGTGCATTGCCTGCATAATTGTTTCAAGTCATTGAGACCTTTGCGGTCACATTACATCCATATAGATAGTGCTGCATAGCTAATGCTTTGAGGTCTGAGGAAATATTAACCCCAATGAGGTTTACTTTACGGCAAACTATATACTGTATAATTAATGAAAATAGAATAATGGTCATAAGCAATAACATATTACCCTTTTTTATTAGTAGATTTATTTGGATTAAGCATAACATGTTTTGCTTCAATATGTTTTTTTGGTAATACTAGACTGACTTATTTTGGAGGTGCATGACAGATTATCATTCCCCTTTGGCCTATTCAAATGAGAGGTGTAGCTTCCTGTAATATCTCGCTGAATTATACAGAATAACATACTTCTGTCAACCCATTGTAGGAATGAAATTCAAAAGTGCAGCTTGGGTAAAAAGAGCATCTCATCTGGCTGTGCAGAAACATCAAAGTAACAGAGAGCAGAGTGTCTCCAGAGTTCATTGTATGGCAGATGTGGGTGGAAGTTGGGAGGTTGAGGTTAGGAATCCACAAGCCTTTCATTACTACAAACAATGTGTTTGTGTGTTAGTTTACAGAGCAGGAATATGAGCAGACGGGATCCTTCGGCTACTGTCGGAGAGAAAATGCAACTTTCTGTTCCCTTTTTCCTTCAAATAACTTTGTGTTTTGTGCTGAAACCTCAGGCCTGTCAGGCTTTTTTTGTCTTTCTTTTTTCAAAATACATACAGCTTCTTTCACAATCTCCATAATGTTTTGTTAGCTGATGTATGAGTTGAAATCTAGTGGCGTGTTCCTTTTTTGGACAAAGGAACGCTGAATTATTTTGAAAATGGAAGGTTTTTTTTGTGCAGCTGTGATTGTTTGCCTCACTAAAAACTGTAAGAATGCTACTTTCCAAACACAGCAACCCCCTTACAAATAAACACAACCACTCTGCTTGACAATATTCTCCATAATTATCCTTCTTTAAAGTTAGCTTTCCCCAAATGCTAGTTTCAAAGAGATGCACTAACTAATGCTGTGCACCTGGTTGATTCTGCTTATGTAACAAAACTTCAAAGTTGTTTTTTTACATTTATTTTCTGCAAGGCAGATATTCTGCTCTGAGAAGCCTGCAGGAGCTTTCTATTCCTCTGAGGAAAGGAGATAGAGAAACTGAATAAAAACACAGACGCCATTATTGTGGATGAACAGAGGAAATATGGATTTAAAAGCTTTGCTGTACTGAACATGAGAGAAATATACTGAATCTCCAAACAAACTAGTCCATACAGTACGTTTAGTTTTTTTTTTGTTTGTTTGTTTGTTTGTTTTTTAACAATTTAAATTAGAAGGTTTTCTGGAAACTTTCTGTGACAGGAAATGTATTCATGGTATCATTAAAATGCTATATTGCCGACAGTACAGTTTTTTTTATAAAACATTAGTCTCCATATTTACATATCTTCATCATAATCATCTTCAGCCTTTGTTGATCCACTGCTAGTTGAAGGTGTCCCCCACTATATTTCTCAAACCAATATCTTCACCTAAGCTCATCCATCTCATTCCTGCAGATGTCTTGATTTAATCTTTGAGGAGTTATTCTTCTAAGTCCCTGTATGTCTCATGAAATCCCGTTGATTATTTTTTAGTTGAATGATAATCCATTCTTGCTGTGTGTCTGGCCCATTGCTTTTTATTTTTTATTTTTTATCTCTACTCTTGCAGTGACATCACATACTCTTTCTTGCATTCAACCCTCATAGTGTTTTGTTTCTGTCACTCCTTGTTATTTCTGAGCCCTCTTCTGTAGTATGTGGGTCATTTTTTTTGTTCTTGTTTCCGTACGCCGTATAATTGTTGTCATTTGGGTGATGTTATTGTTAAATGCTATAGGAGCACTAATTGCAACTGGAAGCTTGTACATATTGTAATTAATATAACTATCAAATGTCAATAAGCATTAGATTAATTAGGTTTGATCTTAATCTACATGACTGAATCACACTTAACCTGCTGGTGTGTAAAGGAAAGTCCTATATTAAGAGCCTTCACTGGTAAACAATTTTTAGGTAGCTAAACATATTATTTAATATGAGAATTACAATTACCAGAAAACTGATTTAATGTAATCAGCCTTCACTCTACGTTTGGTTTAGTCTGTTTATGTCTCTCTTGCTCACTTGTACCTTCTCCATTACAATTCAAAACCCTGTCGTGTTTTGTTTGTAATCATAGGGCTTTTAAAGATGAGAGTGGGGTTGTCTTTTTCATTTTGGCCTTCAGTGTGGTATGTTCTTTCAATTGAGGTCCTTAGTCACCTGAAGATGTATCACTTCAGGGATTGATACGCTTAGAGACTGTTGATTGCTTCTATTTTAGGCATTACTTTCCACATGAGTCTCCATCTGAGATCTCACAGCAGTTTCTTTCTCTGCAAAAACCTAAATTCCTGGAATGCCATTGTGGATTTTCAGTTTACGATTTCCAAATATTCACTTTGTTTGTCTTGAAAGCTCTCATTTACCTGACAGATCTCTCAAATGGGCAATTCTGATGATGGGATGCATTTATTTCAATGTGACCTATTCTAAGAAACAGCTAGTGGTGTTTTGTAAGATATTACTGATTAATCGAATGTGCTGATCCCACACTGCTCACTACAGAGCTAACAACCAAGGTAACAGCAAGGAACTGTGACCCTCAGCTCATACCCAAAACAACTATTTGAATGAACAATTCTGGGTGATTGCATTCATTTGGCAGAATCATTTCATATTGGGGAAATATGCATGAGTTCACCGATAGAGGAAATACAGGAAATATCGTCAAATGTGTTCCAAGGGTTAGCATTGCTTTATATAATATATATTGAGAAATTGTTTGAATTATATATATATATATATATATATATATATATATATATATATATATATATATATATATATATATATATATATATATATATATATATATTATATTATTATAAATAAACATTATGCACTGTATCTTTATATAGTTATTATTACTAACCCTTATCTAGGGTGACTAACACTTTTGACATTCTTTTTTACATGAAATGACCCATGTATACAGCTTGGTTATAACTTGGGGAATCTAGGTACAGTACCTTGCTCAAAGATACAACAGCAGTGTCCCCCACCTGGCATTAAACCCACAACCCCCGGGCCACAGTCCAGAGCTTTGACCGCTGCTCCACACTGCCGTCCTTGTTAGTTAATTTAGTTAATTGAGAGAGCATATAATTAATGTACTACTAGACTGTTAAATGGAATTTGATAATATATACATACACTTCTACAGAAGGTCTGTGAGTTCTAATTTGGAAGTCAAGTTATTTGATATCTCTGTCTTAGTACAGAAGCATAATTGTATGACTTCTGTGCTACAGTTAAGGAGGGAGTTACAGCGTTAAAGGATTCAGAGGATATGGCCACCAACCTGCTTTGTACATCCTGCCTTCCCTTCTTGAATTGCTTGGTCTGATGCACCAATGCTGTACAGAATGGCTGTTTTTGTGTTTTTTCCCCACTTATCACCCCTCTGGATTTTTTTGGGTGGGGAAGAATTGAATTGAAAGTGCTGAGAGAGGTTTTGATGTTGTATAGAGATATTCGTTCAGGCCTGGTAAAGTATCCCATGCATTCCAGTTTTTTAAAAAGACTTATTTGAGACAGAATCAGTCTTGCGACCACATTGTTTAACACAACTTGAAGATGTTTGTTTTGTATCCACTTTCAAAGTCTCTCTTTCTCAGCTTTCGACAGTACATTCAACGGCTGTCATAACTACTGGCAGACCTTTGCTGTTTGAATGTTAATAGGTTGCAAATGCATTGAGTTTATTCCAGATTTTCTGGAGTAAACTGCATTTTATTGAAAGCGTAGAAAATATTAATGTGTTGCTGCTTTGGTATCTCAGGTTTGAAGGCAGATTTAGCCTTTTGTCTGAAATCATAACAACTGTTGAGTTATGTTTAATATTTAATAATTAATGGAATGGATATTTTTTTAGCAATTAGAATGTACTTTGATGGACTGCATTTCTAATATGTGTAGAGCTTGCAAAATAAATAAAAAAACAGACTTCTAAACAGTTTGAATTGAAGCTACTGGCATTTCACTGATGAAGAAGTGCAGTTTAATGAACTATATAAATTTGACTAAATGAAGCACCGAAGAAGAGGGTGAATAATTTCAACTAAAGGGGTACATATAAACATGTCATTGAAACTCCCACAACTGTTACAATAAGTGATAATAAGAGAAGAGAGTCAGAATAATGTACAAAGTGTGCAGTACAATGTAGATAATTGACAACAAATGGGTCTCACAAATACTACACGTCTACTGCAGCTAAAAGGAGCTAAAGTGAAGAGCAGTGTAATAAGATGAATTGGTCTCAGGTTATTACAGTAGGAAATTGTAAAAGGTGTAATGGCAGCCAAGTGCTGGGAGGTACAATTCAACGATGGAAGAGCGAGGAGTAAATGGTAGGATGTGAAAATCTGGTCTGAACAGGAATGTGTGAATAAAGGTGGTGTGGCCCTAATCAGTTAATAGGGCCTTTTTATTCTATTACTTAAGATATATCCCCAACTAAGAACATTTGAATCAGTTGCTTTGTTGTTGTCATACATATTAAGGCAATTGATTAATGTGATATATTACAGTAGCATCTTTTACGAATACAAGTGTTTATCATACATAATACACAACTGCCTCAGTACAGATTTGTATGCATAGTTATTAAACCACCTGAAGATTATTCATGTACTATGGAAATTAGTTCTTAATTGTGCAAACTAATTTTACACTGCAGCTAATTTGAATCTAAAAATGCATCTCTTGGAAGCGTGCGAGAGGCCAGTTTTTTTTTCATTGTATTTCTATTCCTTTTTTTCCTAAGGGCGAATAACATGACAAAACTGAACTGTTCCAGTGTTGCATTTTCTTTTCTCTCCTTAATGTACATTCACTGCAGTTGTGGGCATATGAAGGTCATTAATAAAATTAGACAATGATTTTGATCGTTTTCCAGGGCTCTGAGATACAGAGCTTTGCTGTCATATGCACCACACCTCAGAACCAGAGAAGCAGTGAAGTGTTCAAGTACATTTAACTCCCACCGTATGATGTTCTCAGGTGTGTCAAAATCAAAAAAGAGAGGGGCTTTGTTGAAGGAGCTAAGTCTAAGTGAACTAATTGTGGCCATTTTCTATGAAGAATCTGAGCTGAGCCGTCTCCTCTGACCATTACTGCTGCACTGAAAACTACTTAATTCAGGTTCTTTAATGCTTGCGGCATTAGGCTTTCACCAAGTGTTTGATTGTAGTTCAGTTCAAAATCATGCCAGCAGCAATTACAAATAATGATTTGGTGTTCTGGGTGTAATCTTTGTGAACCACGTAGTTACAGTATGCTCTTTGGTGAAAAGCTGAAAATCATCTCTATGAGACCTATTTACTAAACAGTTGGCCTACAGCAAACATGCACCCATTTTCTTCCACAAAAGTGATGAAAAATACATGTTTTCTTTTCCTACATGTCTTAGTAAGAGGTGGTTTTGACAGCATTTGGTGTTTATTGGAGAATATTAGTGTCAACATTTATTGTCATCAGTGCAAAATCATTGTTGTGTATCTTATAGGAGACATATTTTCCTCATTGCTGTTGTTCTGTTCACTCAGTTTATTTATTTATTATGGGATACTGTAACACAAAGTACCCTATTTTCTAACAAAACAAATATGCCAAAATCATATGTTAATTTTGTCTGGTTGGCAGACTTATTTTAAGTCTTCAGAAAATGAAATAATTTGGTTTTCCACGTATAGCAGTTCATTATTAATAATGCATTTATTTGTGAATATATTTTTGCTATCAAAGCAAATAATATGGTCCTCTTGCAGATGCAGATAACTGCGGGCTATGCTGTCACAATTTCTACATGTCAATATCTGAGCTGCTGAATATAATCAATCTTATTATTCACCATTCCAGCCCCCAGGCCTAAATCAACAGAAACAGGGTTGAAGTCGGGCCTGTGCTGACTTTTGCTCTTTGATTCCTTTATTCAATCAATTCCGAATGCTGAATTTGAAGTTTTGAGAGCATAACATACATAAAATGGTATTTATATATATATATATATGTTTTGTTTTATTCCAAATAATAATAATAATAATAATAATAATAATAATAATAATAATAATAATAATAATAATAATAATGTAAATTATTAAGCTATGTTATTTATTTTCTCAAAGATTACTAGAAAACCAATTTTGATCAACTGTGGCAAAACGGTTGGCCATTTTAGTTTGGGACACAAGGGAAAGTGATTGTATGAAGTTACAGGGAGATTCATTTTCTTTCCTCAACATGATTTATATGTTTTCATGTAAGATTCCTGCCTGATGAATACGGCCGTAGTTGTGATTTGGAGTCGATGTTTATTCTTCATCTTTGTATCTTTTTAGTTGATGTAAAATTAAATTTTGCTTCAGATACATTGTACTTCTCATATCCTTTGGGGAGCATCGCTATGAGGCATGTACACGTGTCTACAAATTCTCAGTTCATTGATGTTGACATCTTCACCATCTGCTTTGAATCCAGCGTTTCCAATGTACAGAAACAAACCGGCTGTGATCACTGGACTTGAATTCACCTTTAGTTTGCAGGCGCTGACATAGTGAACAGGCAGAGCTTCATAATAAAACTTCTTAACCTCCGTTTCTAAAATACATGATTGCATAACGCAAGCAGACCTCACTCCTAACCCTGCCTGAAGCAACCAGTATGACTTTGTTTATTTCATAAGGCATACATAGAAAGCACACAAGTATCTTTCCATTGAATATCAACTGTGCTGCAAAATTACAGGCAAATGCAAGCCTGTTCAGTCGCCTATAGTTACTCCCAGAGTTATTACTACACCCCCAATAGCCATGAAGAACGTTACAAAGACACTTGTGTTTGTCTGTCGAAAGCCATACATGCTCTTTGATCCACATTTACAGAACGTCACATGTATCTGCATGTACTGTCTCCCTAACGCCCCAGTTATTTCTTTCATGTGTCCATCTTCAACACCCCCTCTCTCCTCGTACTGCCTGCTAGCACGTGCTGTTTTTTTTTCCCCAAGATGACAACCTTCTTTCTATTGGCTTAACAACTTTCAAAACAGCCTACTTTTAAACACTGTAAACAAGGAGACATCTCTTAAGCCCTGTAGATGCTGTAAAATGTCTATTAAAATATTAAGTAAATATGGGCTGAATAGCAACGGCTTTCTTCAGGCTTAATCAACAAACAGCAAAGGTGGAAGAGGCCATTCAAACCTCAGACTGGACTGTATGAGCCTCTGAAAAGATTTTTTTTCCAGAAAATGTGATACTATGATTTGTTGTTGTTTTTAAGGAGTCACCTACGAACAATAACTCCAACAGGACTTTTTTCAGCTTACTGTTCTGAATCCTTCGGTTCTCCTTTTAAATATATTTTTAAATATATATGTATATACTGCTTTAGAAGACATTAAAACACATTTCATCTATATGCTCCCTAAAGCATACAGGTCACCCCCACTTACAGAATTGAGGAGGGACTAACCTCACATGTAGCAAAACTATAGGTTACTTATTTTTCCATATGTAACAGCCCTGAAATGGATTTCAAAGAACTCATTGCATAATTCATATAAAAGGGGGCAGTGGATATTTAGAGCAGTTTCCTGTTTTGCTTGGTGTGTTTTTTTTTCTTTCTTTTCTCCTGATGGAGGAATTACATAAGTCCCATACCGAGATGAATTCAGGTCATGCAGCGGGGAGCGTGCATGAGTGATTAAACGAGACACTCTGAAGAATCTCATGTGGATGGTTTCCAGCTTCACGAAAGGAAGAGATTAACCCAAGCCTGCCCAGCAATGCCATGCCCGGTCTTACACAAGCACCCCCATCACCAGCTTCGTCTGCCGGGCTTCCATCTATTTCCAACAGCCCTGATGGTTCTCCAGAAATAACCCCTTAAAGCAGAAAATATGCAGTGTTTATTTTACGTGCAGCTAAAAATCCTCCCCCCCTCCACTTTTTCTTTTTTTTTTCTCTCCCAGGCAGCATCTGGAGTGTTGCGTTTCATACCCCGTCCCAGATACTGTGCGCCGTCCGTGCCGATGTAGGCGTCGTATTAACCTCTGCTGCATGACATCTATAATGCTATGAAGTAATAGATCAAATACGTAATCTAGCTAATCCGTAACACACATCCTTGCAGTCTTGCTGATCTGTGTGTGAAAGGGAGAATTCCTAATCAGATTTGTTGGGAAAAACCATGGTACAACCACTTCTGCTGAGGATATTTATGATTTGTCTCTTGCTTGGCTGTAATCCTAAACACTGACAAGTTGTATTTTAACTTGGCAGGCATCGTACTTACACAAATGTATTGTGTGGTTGGTGTAAAACATGGCAAAGATACTTTCAACAGAAGCCAGGCCAATGCATCGTGAAAGCACTAGTGCCGTTTGTCTAACCCTCGCTGTATTGTGGGCACGGGGCGAATCCACAGGCATGCAGTAACACTAGAGCCTGTGAGTTGTTTGTACACAAACAGTCAGAGAGGCTGAAGTAAAGATCCAGTCATGGCTGCCGACTGCTAATGTCTGTTTATTGATTATACTGTATTTGAGTTGAAGAATGGTAACAGAATTAAGAAAAGCGTGAGAGCCCACCCCTCTCCTGGATTGTCATGGCATTCAGCAGCTGGTGTCAGCAGCGTTTCCCAATGCACTGCTCAGCCAAACAGGAAGTGCGTATTTTTCATAAGACAGATTGCCATGGCATTTGAGCAGAAAGCTTAATCCGTTTCTGCTGCCGTTGCTTATGCTTTGGTGTTAGTTTGTTTGTTGTTTGTTTGTTTAGTTTGTTTGCTTCCTTCTTCTTAAACACAATTAGAAATGTAGGACTGGCAGGGAGTGTTAGGAGGGATCCTCTGAATAATATTGTACAGCGTCACACAGACATTCTGTGTTCATTGAATGCTCTTTCATTACTCAGGACTTGGTGCAAATGGCATATTCACTGGTGTTTCTTTTCTTTTTTTTATAAAAATCCCTCCTTACACTGTGGTGCTATTTATTCACTCATGGCAACATCATAATTCAGTTAAAAGGTCATTTCCAATCATGGCCTATGCCACGACTTACATAATGATGGTCCTTAGCGCTGTAAGAGAGATTTTTTTTTAAATGTAAACCCTGTGCAATGAATTAATGTACAGCCCATCTTGCTGTAGACACCATTAATATGAGAGACAATCATCAAACACTTGCAATGCACACTGTCCACTGCGTGGTACTGGAGGGCCCTGTGACAGGAAACAAGCTGGGCTTTGTATTCAAACAATAGCACGCCAACCTTTCTGTCAATAAGTCTCGCCATTTTCTTTGATTTTGTATAGTTGTCCCAGAGTTCCCTTAGCCTTGATCTGTCTTCTTCCATGTGTTTTTTATTTAACCTTTCCGCTTTAAGCACCAGCAACCACATATACACACTTCATACTTCAAACACCGACAAGGCATTATGTAAAAACAATGCCGGTCTCTGTACTTTTAATCTGAATTATGTTGATAAAGGCGGTCTTGACTTTATCAAATGGTCTCTGGTTAACTTTCTGCTCCCTCTTCACACATGATACATATTTGTTTAATGTAATCTCACCTAGGTTCTCTTAAACAAATATGTTTTTTTCCTACATTAAATGTATCCCACAAAAAGAGAAATGAAGTAAGAAGGATTTGACCTTTCAAAAAAATGTCCTTGGACAAGCTTTTAACAAATGACATTTTTCTCTCACAGTTTTATTCGCAGAGAAAATGGCTGCAGAAAGTCACAGAGTCTGAAGAATGGTTGAACCCATAGATTCTCGCTTACCTACTCCACCCTCAATATGGAAACCTATTGCCTATTTTTGCACGGTGTCTTGCTGGGAAACAAACACATTGGCTTTACCATGCTACGTATTCCACAGCCAAAGCAGTATTTTAAATATAGGCAACATCTGTCAAATTAAGAATGGCTCAGTCAAAGTTATGGGATAGCTTGTGCACCGACTTCCCCAACTGATGACTCGAAGGCTAACTGTTATAGGTTTAAACTGACCTTCATCTCATTAATTCTCTTAATGAGCAAAGCTGCCATTTGGAAGCGCAAGCAAGGGGAGGCAATGGTGTTGCTTAAATAACAGGATTCAATCTGAGAGGAAAAAAAAAAATACTTCCTTCTTTTAAAACCATTGACCTGTTTAGGAAAAATTCAATAGAAAATGTAAGGAGAAGGTTGCAGTTTTATTTTTCGTGTTGTTTACTTCATACCTTCACAACAATATCTATAATGTTGTACAACAGGATTTAGTGACTGCAAGCTGCAAGTCCCAAAAAAAACTAAAACAATTTGCATAAAATCATCTTTAACTGTGGTGCAGTTACATATTTTCCAAAATGGCATTAAGTATTTTTCATGTCATGATTGATGTACAGTAGAGCGAGAGGGGGAGAATTGTAAGAGCATCTCTTTTTTTTCCTCTGTGCTTTTAAAAATAACTTGTTTGTTGGGGACTTGTGAAAAAAAAAAATCTTCCTTCAGCTGTGCATGGATATGTGTATCTTTAAGATGTCTCAAAAATGGAAGCATAAGCCGGTGTAAGGTGCTCAGGAGATGTTACGCAACAGCAAAGCTCGGACACACCGTGATCTCACACTGACACCCAGTGGCCCAGCGGAGAAGGACGTGAAGGGATGTGGGCTGAACTGCCACTGTGTGGAGACTCCCATAGGCTGTGTGTTTTTTCTGTCATCCCTATTAAAGGCAAAGGAATAACTGTTTCTGGCAGTTCAGTTGCAATACAGAGAAGGCTGCAAGTAGAACTGAAATGAAGAATATTGATACAATGTAGCCATAACAACCCAGGTACATTTCTGGAGATTCAGAGATCCCCCCCGGCTAGTTCAGTGCAAGGCTAGGACACTATAGTAACTGAACACTATACATGCACATACTGAACCATTTAGCTTACACTCTGTCAAAGTGATTGGAGCTGCAGTTTTTCAAATACTTTTTATAGCATGATAAAGTGTTTAATCTGATTACCCCCCATCTCAAGGTGAGAGTGCTGCAAGGTTTTATTACTGTTTAATATTTCAAGAATCTTGTGCACTGGGTCACTGAATTACCCTCATAAAAAAAGAGGAGAGAAAAGAGGAAGGAATTGGGAAAGAGTCAGGGAATTGTTTAATCAAAAGGAGAATTCACCTGACTCCATGAGAGTGATCTTATAAAGCCCAAGCCGCCATTATCCTGCACTTGAAACGACTTGATCAAATCAAGCCTGGAGACTAGCTGGCATCTTTCTTCATCGGTGCTGATGTGTGCATTGTGAGCGTTCAGATTTTAAATATAGTGTTGATACTTTATCATAAGGTACCGCAGAGCATGCAGCCTAGAAAGATTGCTATGAATCACACAGTGTATTTGCTTCACTCGGGCACCTATATCATAGGAATACAAGACAATCCTACATGGACAATCCATAACATATGTCCTGTTTAAGCGAAGGTTGTTCCTTAAAGGAGAGGATTTGTGCTCCGGCAATGTTACTCAAATAGCCTTTTCACTTGTTTCCTAAGAAGCTAGTCAAGACAAAATAGTTTTTTTTTTTATTGTTTTTATTTATTTCTGGAAAACCTTTGCTACATTGAGAGACAGCACTATTGTTGTGTTTATGTTTAGTACTTTTCATGCTCTTGATGTTGTTTTCTAGACAGAGTCCTCAGGGCATTCATGTGCTCTCTGTAAATGAAAATAGATTGTTTCCCATCTTCACGCTCCCTGCAAATTTCCATATGAAGTGATGTAGTTCATAGCTGCAGATGAGTTTGAAACTGTACTGCCTTGATTTCCCATCTCAAGCCAAGACCTTATTATTCTGCATATATTTCCTGCTTCAAGGCAATACTCCCGAAAATGCCTAAACACAAAATAATGTCCCCCCTGTATTGGAGATAGCAGTTACTCCATTAATGATTAAAGTCGTTTATCGTGTTAAATATTCTCAAAGCTTGTGAAATAGTAGTGGACATACGTGTGCTGTGTGGGGGGGGGGGCTGTGCTTCTCCTGTGTATCAGTCCATATTTAGGCTTACAAATGACTGCAACCAGGATAAAGCGACGAGAGGGTGCTCACAATAAAGCTGCTGAGCTGCTAGCAGCCATCCAGAGCAGTGCCTTCATAAAGCTTTATTGCTGTTTGTCATAATTGATCATTCTAATCCTGCAGTGGGAACAATAAAGCTGTGTGAAGTAGCGTATTTGGAAACACTAATGCCTGACATTGAACATGTTTGGATCTAGAAATTGTAGCATTATACTTCCTTGCATGTTGCTGCAGCTGTTTAGGTAAATATCCTTTGTACATGCATAGTTTAAAATCCTGTCAACTTTCAGTTTTTCTGTCTTCCTCCATTTTGAAGAGGTATTCTTTTGTGTATTGTATTTTTGGCAAGGTGTGCAGTGTGCTAAAAGCTGTCTGCTCTGCATTTGGCCTTTTCCAGAAGAAAGGCTATCACCAGTGATGTCATGGCCTGTTATTGACGAGTAGTTCAGAGATGTGGGCAATAACTATAAAACACAACACGTGCTGTTCTTGTGAATTTTGTGATGTTATTGTTGATTTGGGTTTGTTGCAGTAATTGGGTTTGTTTCAGTAGTTTCCTTAATGCTTTTAAAAGCTTGATCGTAGCTTTCTGAGAACTATGGCTGTTTGCTTGGTGTATATTTGTGAAATACTGCTATTTTTTTTTTGTGTTCAACTTCCAAAGCAGATTCCTGTCAGGTGCCAGGAAATGATCTGGGAAACTTGTATGCAGCTAAAATCCAGGACTCCAAAACTATCTGATCATTTATTTCTGCTTACATTTCCCACTTCTGACATAATTAGTCATTTAATTTTTTAAATGACGTTTGGTACTTGAAGTAGCTATGTCTGCCCGAAGGGTTTCTTGTATTCGTATTGTCTATTTTGAGAATGTACTTATTTGGAATGTAAGTTATATACATTAAAATAAAAATGTATGGCACAGTTCTGAATTCCAGCTAGTTTCTATGTTGAGAAGATCTGGGTAAATTCAATGTTAGATTTAACCTGTTAAGAAGTTAACCTATTCCAGTTATTTGTTTAGTTGTGCTTTACTGCGATTGTTGATGTGAAAGGGGATTAGGGATTCATTACCCTGTCTTAATGTGGATCTTTCTGTTGTTGATAAAGCAGTGCAATTTCCCTGTTACATGCCAGTAATGTGATTAAGCGTTAAACAATGGCTTTGGAATAGCCCTAGTCCCAGTACCCAATATTAATTGATCATGTTCATTTGTCTTATTAGGGTGCAGCTCACTAATCCACTGCAGCCCCAGACCCTGTACCTGTCCTTCTGCAGGTGAGCTGGGAACTTTACTTCCTGAGCTTGCAGCAGCACTGTTATTTTTTCCTGTATATCCTTAATTGTAAAGGGAATTGTTGCAGAGAAAAAGCTGCTCATTGGTTTTTAGCAGAAATGCAGGCAACTCCTAAAACCATTGGGCACCTTTTCTCACCTAATCCATTTGTTTTAAAACATATCAAAAATAAGCAAAAGAAGAAGAAGTTAAATGGAGAATGGGACACTGATGGTGTGGGAATAGGGACTTGCTCACATTTACATTTCTTGAATACATTAGATTAGAGTTTATCTTAATATACAATTAATCTCCAGTTTAACACTGCCTCTTCATTTTGATTTTATTGTTTGCTGTAGGCACCACTTTCTACTTTCTTCTCCATAGCATTGTTCTCCCATCTCAAACGACCAAAAATAAAACTAACTGTAGATTATTATTATTATTATTATTATTAGTAGTAGTAGTAGTAGTAGTAGTAGTAGTAGTAGTAGTAGTAGTAGTAGTAGTAGTAGTAGTAGTAGTATTTATGATTTTAGCAGACTGTTATCCAGGGTGACTTACAGTTTACAAATGCAGATTAATGTTACCTATTAGAATTAGGATGTATGATTTGTATTTTATATTAACTGTATATTTTAACATGTAATTTTTTAAATGTAATTATATTATGATTGATTTGAAATGTGTACTGTGTTATTGCACTTTTGTATTGCTCATGTAGCCTGTAAGTTGCCCTGGAAAGAAAGAAAGAAATGATGTGTCCAAACCATTCTGATTTTTAAAGAAAAACTGTGGCAGGAAGAAGTATTTCTTGACAAAAGCTGTTTTTTTTTATTTGACACAGCCTCAACTGGACATTTAACCAATAGTAAAAAGGCCTTTGAATTATGTTTGAATAATGTCTGTCAATGTGAAAAAGCTCAAATTTTACCGCCCAAAAAAACAACCATTTACAGTGGAGATGTCAACTACAAAAGCCAAGTTAAATTACTACTTTTTCTCCCATCAGGTACATTTTGTAAAACAATTTTGGTGATAATGCTCCACAATTTATTTTGTAGCCAACAGTCTTTTCCTTTCAGTATTTCCAGGTTCAGGTTATTTCTCATGGTTACAACTGGGCCTTTATGAAGCACTTCTCCTTATTTTCAAGTGTTATGAAATTGAAATGCCAACATATCTCCCTTCTCTATGCTGTTTCTGAAATGTGTCTTTTTTCCTTCTTGTTTTAGGCTGCTCTGAACAGTCGACCCAGGAATTGAAATCCTTGCCTGTAGCTGAAGAAGTCTTTAGCTGGCAGTTATTTGAAGCAGTCCTTTGTAACAAACCTGTAATTTTCTTCATTAGAGTTTTGTTGTTGTTGTAGTTGCAGTGGTCTTGTTTCATTTCCCAAACATGTCTGTGTTGTAGAGTCTGTTTCTGTGGTGTGGGCTGCTTCTGGTAGCTCAGCTCATATAGCCCTGTGCTCAGCATCTGCTCTTGGGCAGGTCTCGGTCAGTGTCCCTGGGTTGGGGTAGGAAGTGGAGCCACGTTATCTGCCTTGTCCTGCAGTGAACCTGACCTTGTCCTCATCTGACACCTTTACAAGTTTATGGCCTGGAACCCAGTGGAGAGAGAGAGTGAATCATCAACATACACCGCAAACTAATGTGTATTACATCCATGTGGATACATTTATCATTAGTAAACATCAGGTGCTCAGCAGGATGATTTCAGCCATTCAGCCATACTGAACTAAAAGGCATCATCAGGGAAGCACAAGGACTGCTAGAATAGTTTCCAACAAAATGAAGAAAGAACAGAAAGAATGTCTACACAAAATCTGTAAATCAGATGAAAGAAATCTTATTTAAAGAAAGCATATAATAGATCAGTGAGTATATCATATTAAATTAATTAATATATATATATATATATATATATATATATATATATATATATATATATATATATATATATATATATATCGTACATACACATTTCTTCAGAAACACTTTGGACACCCTACTCTAATTTGTTTATTCTATACATGACTGTTATTAATCATTTATGTATACATACATTCCATTCCCCCTACAGAAAAATATAAAAGAAAAAGTATTAACACATATGACAGTGTCTGACAAATATGAATCTGTTAATTTAAGGGTTGGGTGGTTAAGAGATTTATCTAAAGTAACATTTTTTGTCACGGTGAACCATTAGAATCAAGAAAACGCGCACACGGCGTTCAGGATGCCCTCCGGTGGCCAAAGTTGTGAATTGCACCACAAGCAGTTTAAATACCAATACAATATGTGCATTGTTGATAGCATTTGGATGGTTATTATTCATTTAAATACTAACTTTTATCAATTTTTTAGGTTAATAATTTATTATTACCTATATTATATTCTACATACAGAGAAAATGAATAATACATATGGTATTATCATTATTATAATCATTTTCATGATTATTATTATTATAAGCACAATTTGGGGCTAGGAGCACTGTCTAGCTCTAAAGCATTTAATGCAAAATATCTTGCTTCTTAATGACAACACCTTTGAATCCAAACCTGTTAATGTATTAACGTGTGTGTGGTATGTGGTTAAGAGATTTCTCTAAAAAAAAAAAAAAAGGTTTTTTGTCATGGTAAAGCATTAAAATCAAGAAAACGCGCACACGACACTCAGGGTGCTCTCCGGTGGCCAAAGTTGTTGACCATAAGCAATTTAAATACAAACTCATTGCTATTGCTAACAGCATCTTTTATTATTATTATTTTGTATTTATTAGCAGACGCCCTTGTCCAGGGTGACTTACAAAATATAAGCACAATACAGAGTGCAATAATACAGTGCAATTCAAGGCATAATACATTTTACAAATCCAGAATTTACACAAGTGTAACAAGTGTACAAGATATACAGTAAACAATATATAAGGTCTTACATCCTAGAATGAAAAAGCTGATAAGTGCAGACAAGATGTTAAGTTAAGAGCTTAACAGGAGAATAAATGACTAAATTACAAGTAGAGTCTGAAAAGATGTCTTGAGTAATCACCGGAAGGAGGTCAAGGACTTCGGTGGGCAGGTCGTTCCACCACTTATGGGCCAGGGATGAGAAGGAGCGGCTCTGGAGGAAGGGGAGTGGAGAGGAGGCAGAGTTAGTCTTCTGGCACTGGAGGAGCGCAGCGGTCTGGAGGGGATGTATGGGGAGACGAGGGTCTGAAGGTAGCTTGGTGCAGTGTGGTCGAGACAGCGGTAGGTGAAGGTCAGTGTCGGTATCGGGAGCCAGTGGAGGGAGCGGAGCAGTGGAGTAGCGTGTGTGAATCGTGGCAGAGAGAATACCAGACGAGCCGCAGAGTTCTGGATGAGCTGGAGCGGCGGCTAGTAGATGCAGGCAGGCCAGCCAGGAGGGAGTTGCAGTTGTCCAGGCTGGAGAGGACCAGTGACTGGACGAGCAGCTGAGTCGAGTAGTCGGTGAGGAAGGGACGGATCCGGCGTATGTTGTTCAGGAAGAATCTGCAGGTGCTTGTCAGCGTGGTGATATGCTGGGTGTAGGAGAGCGCAGGATCGTGGGTGACTCCTAGATTTTTAGCAGAAGAAGAGGGAGAGAGTGTCGTAGATTCCAAGAGGATTGAGATGGAGAGATCAGCAGAAGGTGAGGAAGAGGCGGGGGAAGAGAAGATCAGATTTGGAGAGGTTGAGGTTGAGGTGGTGCGAGTGCATCCAGGTAGAGATAGGAGACAAGCAGGAAGAGATGCGAGAGGGGATGAGGGTGTCGGATGAGGGAAATGACAAGAAGATCTGGGCATCATCTGTGTAGATGTGGGATGTGATGAAGGGGCCCAGGGAGCGAGTGGAGAAAGAGAACAGGAGTGGGCCCAGGATGGAGCCTTGGAGAATGCCTGTGAGTAGAGGTTGGGGGGTGGATGAGGAGCCTTGCCATGTCACTTGGTAGGACCGGTCACTGAGGTATGAGGAGAACCAGGTGAGAGCAGTCCCAGAGATCCCAAGGTCAGAGAGGCAGGAGAGGAGGATGGCGTGATCGACAGCGTCAAATGCTGCAGAGAGATTGAGGAGGATGAGGACTGAGGAGAGGGAGGCCACCTGAGCACAGCTGAGGGAGTCAGTGACTGCCAGGAGAGCCGTCTCAGTGAAGTGGGCTGTGCAGAAGCTGGATTGCAGAGGATCCAAGAGCGAGTGATGGGAAAGAAATGCAGAGAGCTGATGGTGGACCGCACGCTCGAGGGTCTTTGAGAGGAAGGGGAGTGAGGAGACAGGGCGGTAGTTCTGAGGAGAGGTGGGGTCAAGGGTTGGTTTCTTGAGGAGTGGGATGACAGCAGCTTGTAAAATGCAGAGGGGAAACAGCCAGAGACGAGTGAGGAGTTGAGGAGGGAGGAGATGAAAGGGAGTAGATCGGGAGCAGTTGCTTGCAGGAGGAGAGTGGGAAGAGGGTCCAGGGCACATGTTGTAGGTTTGTAACCTAGGAGGAGAGAGGAAAGTTCAGAGTCCGGGAGAGGTGAGAATAAAGAAAAGGAAGCTTGATTGGTGGGAGACTTGGGCGGGATGGGAGTGGAGGGGGAACTGTTGAAGAGCTTGCGGAGGAGGCAAAATCATCTGCAGAGAGAGAGAGGAAGAAGGAAGAGGGGGAGGGGGGACAAAGAGGGAAGAGAAGGTGTAGTAGAGTTTGCAGGGGTTGTTGACAGAGGATTCAAAGAATGATTGGAAGTAAGACTTATTGGCTGAGGTGAGTGAGGAGGAGAATGTAGACAGTAGAGAGCGGTAGAGTTCAAGGGCAGCTGGGAGTTTGGATCTCTTCCACTTCTGTTCAGCGGCACGCAGACTGGATCGGGTTGAGTGGAGAACAGAAGAGATCCAAGGCTGAGGAGGGGAGGGACAGACAGGATGAGACATGAGAGGACAGAGAGAATCAAGGGAGGAGGTGAGGGAGGAGAACAAAGAGGAGGTAGCACAGTTAACAGACTGATGGGAAAAACAGTCAATGGAAGGTAAGAGAGTGAGAGCAGTGGAGGCAAGGGTGGAGGGGGAGACGGAGCGGAGATTACAGTGGAAGGTGACAGAGGGAGTGGGTGGGGTGGGGTGGGGAGGGAAGGGAGAGAAAGGGAGAAAGAGATGAAGAGGTGGTCCGAGATGTCCAGGGGTATCACGGAGAGTGATGAAGGGGAGCAGCCTCTAGAGAAGATGAGATCTAGCTGTCGACCTGCTCTGTGAGTGGGGGGAGACGGGGAGAGAGAGAAGTTAAAAGAGAGGAGGAGGGTTGGATAGGAGGATGTTGAAGTCTCCCAGGAGGATGGTAGGTGAGGACAGTGAAAGGAGGGAGGAGAGAAGGAAATCAAGTTCATCCAGGAAGGAGGTGAGTGGATCAGGAGGGTAGTAGAGAACTAGAAAGAAGAGGTGAGAGAGAGAGGTGAGTTCCACTGCGTGGAATTCAAAGCTGTTAGTCTTGATGGAGGAGAGAAAGGGGGGGACAGGGAAGAGGAGAGAAGGGGAGAGCAGGAGCCCTGTTCCTCCTCCCCACCCGGTAAGACAGGGGGAGTGGGACAGGACAAACAGAGAGGATAGGGCGGCAGGGGTGGTTGAGTTCTCAGGGGAGATCCATGTCTTGGTGAGAGCGAGGAAATCCAGAGAGTGGTGGGAGGCGAAGGTGGAGATGAAGTCGGCCTTGTTGGAAGCTGAATGGCAGTTCCACAGGCCTCCAGAGAGTGGAGTAGAGGGGAGGGAGGAAGAGGGGAGAGGCAGGGAGATGAGGTTAGAGGGTTTAGGGAAACAATGGTGTGCAGGTGCACGCCGAGAGGAAGGAGAGAGCAGGACAGGAATCGGAGAGATCGTCATGGCTGCCTGGTGTTGCTGTGCGGCATCTCTTTGCAGTCTTCTCCTCACTGGAGTCCTACAGCTAGAGTCCCTGCCCTTCGTAAGCGTGGCCCTTCGGAAGGAGGCACTGAGGCTGCTGGTGCTGACTGCTGGTGCAGAGGACCTGGGGGGCTGTTAAATAGCCAACCTATAACTAATTAGCAGAGAGCACACCTGAATTGCGTTGGATTACACTGCTCTGTCCAGATCCCACAAGTCCCGCCCTAGTACAGCGTCATTCGAACTAAGTGCTTTGAATGTCTGGAATTGCTAAACTCAAAGTAACTGCCTGTTCTGGTTGCAGAAAAGGTGAAGCTAAGTGCCCAACAACACTGTACGATCTCTCTCTACAAGTATATGCAATGCAGCCATATATGCAAGGCAATAGTATATGCAATCATCTTTGGATGATTATTAATTTAAATGGTTAATTTTATAAAATTTGTAAAGTCAAAATGTATTATTACCTATGTCTATTCTACCTACAAGTAACAAACAAATAACATATAGGGCATTGTTTATTTCATTAACTGACCAATTTATGTTCTATTACATGGACAATTCAGGCTCAATCAAAAGTGGAGTGAAACAGACACATGAAATAGGCAAATAATATCTGGCTTGGTAGCCCAAAATATAAATAAGTTACAATATATAAATATGAGTTGCAGCAATATCCAGCCTCTCTGCTAGCCCAGGTATTACTCCTGCTGTCTGTGCCGACTCTATTTTGCTTCATAAAATGCAGTTCCACTAGCTTTCAATCCCATTCGCTTCAACAACTCCATTACAACTCCAAGCTACAACACTAAAACACATGGCAGCAGCTACTTGCATAGCTAGCCAGAGAAACTAGTCAGATCATTTGAGTGCTAACAGTAAAAACAGAAAATAAAATATGATTTATTTTTTTGAAATCAGAAGACATTCATAACATTATAAGAGTCACTATGGTATGTACTAGCTTGGAAGCTGAAAAAGATTCACAGCTGAAGAAACACATCTACTGGGCTTTATTAACGTGTATGGGGAGTGTTTCTTTTCATTTGATTTCACTCCCGCCATTCCAACACAAATGGTGCAGTACTGTTTCTTATTACAGTCCTGTAGCCCTGAAACCTACTGGCATTCCTAGACACATACCATCCGTTCTACAAAATCATAGTGTTTTTGTCCACTTTAAAATATGAATCGTTCGGTTAAGGGAGATATCTGCGCCAATAAACAATCTAAGGTTCAGGATGTGCAATTTAGTTGAGTTTGATTTAATGGCAGCCAAAAGCACTATACAGAATTCAAATGGATCCGTATGGGATGTCTGGAACTAGGTAATAATTCAGATTGTGAAACCCCACTTTGTTGGCACTTTGGGTCACACTTTACAATAATGGGCACGAATACCACAGAAAAAAATGCTCATGACCTTCATCTGCGTTCTGCTGTTAATCGCAAGTTTCACACAGTTAGAGTCAGGTTAGAGATAGGCTGACAGACCACGTTTGAGGTTACATGGGGATAACATCAAAGCTCAGTGGAAAAGTATAAGGTATTTGTGTGTTACTCCAATAGTATTCACATCAATTCATTAAGAAATGGTTCCCATTATTGTAGTCTGACCTTAAAAAAGTGTTTCCGCACATTGTAATGTCAGCCATGCAGATGTGGTGTGAATCACATCTAAACTCTGTGTTAGTGGAGAACATTTTGAACTGAGACACATTTGAGTTTTGTTGTTATGAGTTTTAAATGTTTTTTGTTTTGGATTTTGTGGGCGAGAAATGTCAGCCAAGAGTACAAGACCGGCACTGCTCTTTGAATGATAAAAATGAAGCACTTGTGGGTTTTTATGTCTCCTAGTAAACATTTTTTAACATATGTATATCTCAACCAAGACATGGTAGGTATGCAGTTATGTAGTCAAATAGTACTTTTACAGTTGTCCTAGTACATCCAAAGGATTTTGGGAAGATTCAATTCAACTTTGATAACAAATTGCTTATATTAAACTGGTTGTTGACCCTTATAAATTATGTTCAGGTACAACACAGGTTCAGTGCAATGCCCTGTTTTAGCTGATGGTCAGTTACTTCTTATTCATTTGATCTTTCTTTTGTTAACTTCCTAATGCAGTGTGAATCAATATTTTCTCCTTTAAGTGAAAAGTGGTCATCTGAACAAAATGTACTATGAAAATATCTCCACCTCACAACACTTTGTGGAAGTGTACTGTTTATTGGAACTGGCCATTGAACTGTTATTAAAACATGATCTTATGTGCAGTTCAGCACTCCATTGTATGTTTTGACTGCCGACTGTGTTTTTCAGGAACATTTATGTAAGAATACCAATGTCAAAATGATTGTGCCTCTCCAGATGTCTGCGTAGAAAATGACTCTTCTGAGTGGTATTACACGCTGCTATTATAAAAATGTTGTTTTGACCATTCCTTTATATTTTTTTGTAATGGCATGGCACAGTCTGTAGTAAATGTGTTAAACGACTGCCGTTGTTATTGTACAAAGTTAATCATCTTGAAACCACCCTGTGTGAAAGCCCCTACCCTAGACTTAGTGTAAATTCATCTGGAAAACTCATATTCAGGATTCTCACCCCTGCTACCAAGAGACGTGTTTCAATCATTAAACACATTGAGCTGATCTGATTCATATTTTTATCTATTAACAGATTTCTCACATTCAACACTGCTATTCTAATGAAACCAACAGTATTAACTAAGTCTGAGACTCAACATATGAGACATTGATCGAATAATGAATATATTATTAATAATAATAATGTGTTATTCATTTTCAATTGAAGTCGTATAGAACATCGTGTATTTATTACATTTTAAAATGTATTAATCTATTATTACATATTTAAATGGATAATCATCCAAAGAAAATGTTAACAATGCACGTATTTAAATTGCTTATGGTGCAATGCACAACTTTGGCCACCGGAGGGCATCCTGATCGTCGTCTGCGTGTTTTCGTGATTCTAAGGCTTTACCGTGGAAAAAAAAATATCGGTGTTTTTTAGAGACATCTCTTAACCATTCAACCCTTAAATTAACACGTTTGGATTGAATGGTACTTTTCGCAATGTGAAGAAACAGTTTATGCTTAAAACACATTGGAAAAGCTTTTTAGTGTCCTTCTAGCCCCAGATAATGCTTAATAAATAATAATAATAATAATAATAATAATAATAATAATAATAATAATGCATGCCATATGTGTTATTTTGTTGTTATTAACAAAGCATGTATTGGTATTTAAATTGCTTATGGTGCAATGCACAACTTTGGCCACCGGAGGGCATCCTGAGCGCCTTGTGCGCGTTTTCTTGATTCTAATTCTTTTCGTGATAAAAAAATCTGTGTTTAGAGAAATCTCGAAGAACCTTAATTTAATGTATGATTAAAACGTCATATATATAAAATACATGTTTGTTAGGAAAATCTTCAAATGTACCATTGCGTTAGTTGTTTTCAGTACATTTTCCCCAGACATTAGGCTACTATTTCGTGATATAAAACCTTATACTGTGAGAACAAAATTATTATTTTTTTTCGCACAAAATAGCTCTATTCCCACAAATTTCCAATATTCTTACAAAATCAAGTAGCATATGCTGTAGCACCTTTTAGATTATTTAAAAAAAAAACGAAAAAAAAAACTTAGTATTTAGTTTATACTCTTCCTCCAGTAACGATGAAATAAACATTCGCGAGTCACAAATAAATAAATAAATACATACATAAAAAACAATAATAAACGAATTCTACAGTACCATGGGCAAGTCAAGTCAGATAAGCTACGGGCAAATATTACAATTTGCTTAATTAATGTTATAAATACCTAAATTAAATACATAGATTTAGATTAATTTATCTGAGTTGTCTTTACTTAAATTTGTTGTAATAAAAAACAAAACAAAACAAACAAAAAAACATGAATTAAAATGAATACGAATAACTTTTGGACTTAAAGTGTATATTTCAGAAAGTTTGGAGAATCCATAACAATGAATTGTCTATGCTTTATTTATGGATGTTTGGATGTGTTTAGTTAACGTGTTACTTTAGATCTTTCAAAAATAGTAGTGTTGTTATTGTTATTAATCTAGAGCTATTTGCACCATCACTATGTGTCATATGTTAATGTCACTAAATGATACTTGTCTTTGATAACTGTTTTAAGTCACTATAGCATTACTATCATAAGCATTACCATTAATATTAAGGTTTCCCAGTAAAAATGTATTTCTCATCAAATCTTGTTGTGGACAGAACTTTAAAATCACTGGTTTCTGTAGACAGAATTTATATATTACTTTTAATTTCATCACCAAAATGATCAATGAATATGTATTATTTAGTCCACAAACTCAATTATTTAATTGTTTCTCTAACCACAAAGGGGAAACCCTTCTATTACTGTTGTTTGATGTAATTAAAGACTTTTAATGATTTTTTCATGTCATGAGATAAAAAGCATGTTATAATGTACTTATACAACAGCAAACATGTTGCTTGAAACAAACTGTGCCCAATTAATAGCAATTATCAACTGCAGACTTTACCTTGAGTGTTAAAACCTTTTTTAATACTGCATATTTTTAATGCATGCGGTAGGTAGGGCTCTGGTTGTCTGCCTTACATCCTGTTTATAATAAGACTCATATGGTTTGACTGCTAGAGAGCAGACATAGAATCCTACTGGATTTGGGTGGCCTTATATATCTGCAGATATTGCCATAAAAAAAAAAAAATGTAGAGCTACAAAATGAAATAAATCCAGTGACATAAAGGAGAAAACTATTCAGGGCTAGTAAATCTTTCTATAACATTTTATTTCTTTTGGGGGGTGGATATTCTTGTTTCCTTAACTGTATTTTGTTGTTGTTGTTTTGAGGTAACCAGCTGTGAAATGTTCGATCCCAGCGTAATGCTATACCCATGGCAATTGATTGTGTGTGTGTGCAACACATCAAGGAAAATCCTTGCAATTGTTTTTTTTTTTTTTAATTGTTCCATTTAAGGCCTGTTAAATGTTATAGTGCTATAAACGTTTATTAATCCCTTATGTGATATCTGCATATAAGCACAAACTGTTTCCTGCTGACGGGGCAGGGTTTTTCAGAAGCTTGAATAAGTATGTAACTGAGGTGTAGTTATTGGTTAGAGAAGTGTCTACTCTTAGACCCAGCTGTACAACCAAACCAATGGTTCCCACCAAAATATAAAATGCTTCAGAAGACTTTGGCAAAGCATTCAAGAACACTGTCAATTAGAAATAAAATTGTGTCTTGCCATTGTAGTCATCCCATGAACTATCAAATACCCAGTGACAGATTTTTGGCCATACTGTTACATTACTATGTTTGTTTTGGTGAAATAATTACTTTAAAATGAGTAGCAAGAACAGGAGAGTGTTCGGGGATCCTAATGACATTAGCTTCACACAAGCCTGGTCCTTAAGTCCCCGCTCTTCTTCCTCCTAACTTGGTGTCCTGGTGCAGATCATTGGTGTTGCCCTCTGTTCTGTGTGGTGCCAATCTCATTAATGGTCTATGGCCGAATGATGAGGATTGTCCAGGCAGGGTACAATGGTTGAAAGGGCTGCCATCCGGTCTCTGCCCTGAGTAAAGCAGTTGAGTACCATTAAAACCTACCTGGACACATATCAAGGCAAAAAAGCTGCCATGCACACCACACCACATAAATGCAGACAAAATATATCACATTCGCTGGTAATATTTCCTCATCAATGCTGTACTTACTGAACCTTAGAACTGAAATACTATATTTTAGTTTTTTGTTTCCAGAATGTCAACATCCCTAGAAAACATGTGCATCACATGGAGTGCATTTCTGCAGGGCTGTTGGTCATTCTCTGTTGTCACAATCTAGTAATTTAGCAGCAGGATGAGAAATGTCAGTAAGTAATTTAGACAAAAAGCTATCTTGGGGTTCTGATGTAACAGAATGTGTGTTCTGAACTTGACACTTGGCAGTGTTTGAATGAAAGCCTTTTTTTTCAGCTCACAAGGTCAAGAGGTAGCAAACGTATGAAGCTGTTCTCAGCAGCATTCTGGGAAACCATGTGTTTTCCCTGTGTGTTTTTTTTTTAGGACAACCATGTTCAAGAGCTTAGGTTTTAAGAGTCAAAAGTTCAGATCCTGTCTCCAAACACTACTCCTTCTATCAACAGCCGAGCCTACTGTGTTGGGGCTCAGTGTGCAACCAGAGTCAATGGGCCTGTTGAGAAGGGATCTGTGCTTTCCAATAGGGTCACCCCTCTCAAGAGAAGACAGACGGAGACTCCAACTGCTCCACACACATTAAAGATCCCATGATGCCAAGAGTCAAAGAAAAGGGCCATGCTGAATATATTGCCGGATGCAATTCCCTCATGGCACTCCACTTCCCCACACCAACGATGGAATGCGACCTGCTTGGTAATGAATGTATGGAAAGATAATTTTTTATCCTGTTGTAAGTATATTCCTGCCCAGAATACAAATCAGCCAACTGCTTGTACACATTTTACATAATTGCCCAACCCGCAAAACATTTCCATGCTTTGCAATTACATAAATCTCATCGAACCAAAACAAAAGTATTAAACCTCACATTCAACTTTACCTGCTCCAAGTCAGTTTTTTTAAAGTTTTAAAGTGCAGACTGGCCTTTTCCTGTTGGCGGCTCCCTTTTCTTTTTCATTCAATATAATCCGCAATATAAGAAAAATGCCTTTCCCGAGAAGACCTTTATATGTCATAAATTAGATTTATGTTCCTATCATGGCACTAATTATTTTATATGCGTCCTACTCACCTTGCCATCTCAAAAAGCCATCATGCTCTCAATTAAAACTAGCAAGGATTAAGTCCAGTAATTAAAGGTTTGGAATTATGTTCCTTGCATACTAATAGAGACAGACAAAAAGAGATGCTTTCCCAACACCAGTTATCAAAATTATTTCAATCTGATTCTACAGTCTAATATGTTTTCTTCACCCACCAGACTAATAATTTGACTTGGTATATCATATTGACAAAATATATTCACATAAGGACAACTCCTTTCAGCTTGTTTTGTAAAGCCCAACCAAAGGAGAAGGAAAAAAACACTACAACAAGCTGTTTCACCAAGATTGTCTTAAAAAAAAGTAAATTTAGCCACAGACCCATTTATTGAAATATGTACTGATCTACATACATATCTTTTTTCCACATGATCATAATTCACATTCTAGGCTTCACTTCACAGTTTAAAACAAACAAGCAGTGACCTTGTTTGACTTTGTTATTACTTACCTTGTAAATTCCTGGGTTTTTAACCACCTGTGTTGTGTTCATGCTCCGTTAATAGAAAACAGCACTACATTAATAACAACAACAAAAAACATATTTGCTCACTCAAAATGTCATATCACATTTGTTTTAATTTTTCAAACATTCAGTTCAGAACCTTAGTTATATTCATTATGGCTGTTTTAATGTGCTTTGTGAATATCCTGAAATATACATATCCTCGATAAAGTATTAAAAAAGAAATATTCATTAAGTGCTTTAAGAAAGAAGATACATTAAAATATTTTCTGCAGTCTACACAAGGAAGTTATTAAATAAAAAAAGCAACAAAAGAAAGCAGCAAACAAAATAAATAGAAACTACCAGTACAAAAGATACACTTACATTCACAGTCTAGGAGAATTACAAGGTGCTACAAGGTAAATATAAAAGATCTTGCTTTATTGATTCACAGGGTCAGTTATAATTGACCTTTTCGAAAATATATTACAACTTTTTTTTTCAAGTGCATTGAGCAAAACTGATTAGGAATACATTACACAAAGGTTTACTCAAAAAGTTATTTTTAAGACTATTACTACGCTCTTTCACAACATTAAACAATAGTTAGAAAGAGCAACGTTTGCTGTTTGCTATTGTCTAAATGCATTACAGCATGTTTAAATATAACAGATACGAAGGAAAAAAATAATAATTTAAAGCACTACATAACGTGTGTACCAAATGCATTTAATAGCAGATTCAAAACTGTTAATGTATAAACTAAATTAACAAAATGCAATGTATTTTTTCCAGTAAGTGCTTCAGCAGAGTTAATTATTCAACTCCATGTTCTGTGTAGTTTTAGGGGCAGACTGAAATGCCTTTTAAGGCATATGGAGATTAATGTAATAGGGACAATTTCACAAACATTGTGTGTTTGTTGAATGGTTCAAATGTCCAGAAACATGATATTTAACCTCTTCAGTCACCAATAAAAACAAACACACCTACCCAAACCATAAGCACAGTTCAGCATGTAGCCTTTATAACAGTCAGTAACTGATAGCATAAGCAATGTAACCTGGTATCTGTAAATAGTGTTGCACATTTTCTGATCAATAAAGTGCAGTTTGTCATTTGTGTGCTGCATTATTTTGTATCGTTACTTTTTCATGGACTAAAGCCGACCAGAGGCACAGAGTTAGTGAACTTATTAGAGCTGCACTATAACAAGCTATACACAAACTGTGTGTGTTTTAAATAAATAGGACACAGGAGAGGGTAAACCCCAGTGAAACTGAACAATTATCAAAATATTTGTTTTGTACCAATTAAATTGGAGGAATTTTACTAACAAACCTAATGTAATTTAGAGCCTTCAAACCTTCCCAATATTGTTTGAATAATATTTAAATTTAACAGCCATGAAGGCTGTGCCATTCCAGCTCTGGTTCAGGGTGACAAGCCTGTCTAGGTCAATTATGTGTCGATTGAATAGGTGTCTCAAGTTCCTTTAAAAAGGACATGAAAGTCTTATTAGCATTGAATGGTCTAAGAGCAGCCTGTTAGAGGGGGGACCAGAGAAGGAAACTATTGGATTGTGGTGAACTCTTTCAAAATGTCACAAGTTTTCTTGTTAATTACTTCACGCAGCTTTCGAACACGTCTCACACTGGAGGCGCCAACAAAACTGTCAGGCTGCAACACTGCCATGCCATTGTCCACATTGCCCATGATAATGACCTGACCATCTGCAGAGGTGATGTTGGGGCAAGGGCAGTTCCAGTCTATATTCAAGAGGGTGACCTCGAGGGGTTCCTTCCCGAAAAACTTGAGCCCCATCTTTTCATCCTTCAGAATCTCTTCCACTGTAATCAATGCATGGCCCGAATCTTGGTCTTCCGTCAGCTCCGTCATCCGTCCCAGAATGACAAAGTCACTCTTGCAGAAGCTGGTGACCATCTTCTGCCGTGGCTTGCACAACTTACAGTTCTGATTCTTTGGGAAGGGGCACATTTCCTCGCAGGCTTCTTTGCTTTCAAAGTTGTTCTCGTTGCCCCCACACCCGCCATAGATGAAAGACTGGCACTGCTTCAGCACGTTGCTGTAAGCCCAGCGTGGCTCATAGGCTTTGCACGGGCCCTGGAGGGAAGGCAGACCACAAGGGTTGGCGAGCTCTGTGCCACAGGACATCATGCAAGACTCGTAAATGTCAAAGTGATTCATGTTGTTGTTGCAGTTGCCATAAGTGAAAGTAAAGCAGTTGTTCCTCTTGGTGTCGTAATACCAGCTGAGTTTCTCCTCCCCGCAGTCTTCGCTGTCAGGCATCTTGAGGCATTCATCTACAGGGAACTGTGTGGAGTTCTTTGCATCCTCCATTTTTGAAGGATCCTTTTTCACCACAGACAGGGGAAAGTGTGCCTGGACTGAGCCCCTGATGTTTCTGGCAGTGCAGGTATATACGCCAGCATCCTGGGTCTGAGCGTTGTAGATAACCAGCTGGGCTATGTTGGTGACGACGACGTTGCCCCTCACGTGATTGGGTTTCATGATGATGTTGTCCTTCCCTTCCACCTGTTTCTCCCATGTGATTTCCGGCTTGGGTCTTCCGGTCACGTCACAGAGGAAGCTCACTGTCTCGCCCACGAACACCGACTGATGGGCTGGGTTGGTGACCACCGCTGGGTGCAGGACATCGATGGCGGTGGTCTCCAGGTAAGCTGTGGTTGGGCGAGCTGTGGTTTCCACCGGGATGGGGCTGGTATTTGGCCAAGTGAGGTGGTATCTGCAGGTGACCACAGACAGAGAGATGCCTTTGGAGCAGGCTTCAGCATCCATGTAGCACCTGTTGTAGTAGGTCATACCATCAGAGGCACAGGTGAAGTTGGGCTCCCGCTCACATCTGTCTCGGCACTTGCACACTGGCTGCCCATCCCAGATGTCACATTCGGAGCCCTGCTGTGTGCACATGAACTTCTCGCAAGTTGCTTCCTTGGGCATCCCGACAGGACCTTTCTTCCCTTTGACATCCATATACCTGGCAGCCACACAGCTTTTATTCCCACAGACATTCGGGCAGCATTTCTCAAACGTCTCACATTCCTAGTTGGAAAGCAGAGGTGTTAGTCAACTTGCCAAGCACGTTCCTCGTCTACAGTTTAAGCAATGGTTGCCTTTAACAGTAAGTGTACTGCATTCTTTGAAAAGGACTAATTCATTCCTGATTTCACTAATGACTGATCAAGCTGGATTTCAAAATTATTTCCTTTTCAATAATTGTGTCCTACAGGGACATTCTGGAAACTTGGCAAGTGAAGCAAGTCTTATGTCTAATACATTCTATAAAGATCTCTGCACACTTCTAGATCTAGTTACTCACTTGATCTGATTCTAGAATATAGATTTTGGAAAGCAATTAAACATTTAAAAAGTTACTTTGGTAAGTGTTTTTACCAAGTTAATTCAGTAAATTACTTTGACATTGAAAATGAATATCCCTGTTGCTCTCATAGTGAACAAACAGCTGGTCTAAATATGTAATGTGCATCTACAAATTATAAATATAATGGTAAAGACATTACCGTCTAATTATATTGGTTGAAATGTCTATCTTTTTTAATGAAGAATTAAATGACAGTATTTTCTTAATATAATCTTAATTAAGCATAATTGCATAATACCTTGCATTATCATTTTATGGTCCTGTAAAGTCAAGGATTTGAAATGGGCAACATTACCAATGTACAACAACCCCAAATCCTTATAATTACCAAAATAAGCATTCATTATTAATATAGATTATCGTGTATGTCTTTATTTATTGAGTCAAGCTTTATAATAACGTGTGCCAGTTCTTAATGAATTGGTGTATGAATACCAGAGGAATAACACATGAACACCCCATGCACTTCATCTGAGTTCTGCTGTTAATCACATGCATAACAAGGTTAGACTCAGGGATATGGATAGGGACAGACAACAGGATTAGAGTGTATGCATGCGATCAACATCAGGAATCACTGGAAGTGCATGAAGCATTCACGTGTTATTCCTGTGGTTTTCAAACATGAATTCATTAAGAACTGGTTCCATCACTGTAAAGTATTACCATGTATTTATTTAACATAAAACTCGTTCTCTAATACTGAGCTGGATAGTATGACACAAAATACAATTTTTCCACACACCATATGCATGCTTCAAAAATCCAAATAAGGTTAGGTTGAACATTATACAAACATTTGAAGACCTATAATACTTTATATTAGTACTGCTCACATAAGCAGTATAGAGGCTACGGTAATTCAAAACAAACTTCTGCAAAGTTTCTTACCAATGCTAACAACAGAGTGGGTAAAGGCAATTGCAACGCCTGCACATTACAGCCCTGCGCCGATACCTGAGTAACACACGGGCTGCCCGCGGCTGCGCGCCTCGCCGCTGCTCACCTGGTCGGACTCGCACTCGCGCAGGCAGGTGCTCATGGCGTCCACCCACAGGTTGGGGTTCATCTCGTTGGGGCAGATGCCGGCGTGCGAGTACACCACCCTGGGCAGAGCCATGCCCTTCACACGGCAGCTCCAGAGCAACACCAGGAGCAACTGTCCCAGAAAGAACCAGATCCAACGGGGAAACAGCATCCACCACATTTCCAGCTCTTACTGCCTTGAGGTACAAAACTGGAAAAACAAAATGCAATAGTAGTTCGCACCTGCACAGCTGTTCAAAAGTGTAATGCGGCTGCCTTTACTCCTTTGTTTAATAATAATAATAATAATAATAATAATAATGATAATATTAATAATAATAATAAAGTCTACAAAATGCGGAGGGCTGACATCTAGAACTCCTTCAGTTCAATGAAACAAGTTTAATGCTCTTGTGAGGTTAAGTCGGTATTTATACCCTATTACTGTCCTATAAGAAGAGCTGCCGCATATATAGCCTCCGACCAGAAAACTCTGTTGCGCTCAAGTGACAGTTATGAATTGCTTCTGTGGAGTTGAAAGGATTTAAGACTTGAAAACATCAGTGGTAAAATTGGGCTGGAGCTGGCAGGACACCTGCCTGTTTGTGAGCCGCGGGACCGCTGGTTTAACCCTTCGAGCGCGGAATCGCTTGTGTTCTTCGGTGCGAGAGCAGAAGCGGGTCCGCAGCAGGCACCTCATTTCCAGCTTATTGATTTTAAGTACAACACTGGAAGGAGAAAATCAGCAAGCTGTATTAAAAGTTTAACTTGGCTTGGTTTAACACCTTTAACCCCTAATTTGTTGTTGATCTTATTTACACATTTTTGAATGATGACGGATGGGTTGCCAGTATCCTTGTTCATTTTAAATTCATCTGCTTAGTTGTTCTATTATTTATTTATTGGCTGACTTTCTATAATGCTGTAAGACTACTCAAAGCAACAGGTAGCCAGTTACCCAATCCTGATGCAGCCAGAACTATACTTACAGGGGCCACTGTGCATCACAGTAAACAGGCCAATTGTCACATTAAGACAAAGGTATTTTTTTAAATAGTAACACTTATATAGAACCAGCAGTACTTTACATAATGTCCTGAGTGTGGAAGTTGAATTATTGCCTGTTTAAATATGACATATTTAACATACATCACATCACATACAACACACATACATATACCCTACCTTAAGATATTTTAAATCTTATATAATAAATACATAGAGTAACAATTTACATGAATACATGTCAACATAATTTTGATACAATGTGTAGGCTACTTCTGATGTGACATTATTAAGAAATCATAAAATGAAAGAAAAAAGAAAACAGTCGCATACAAACTGATCTCTCCCAATCTGTTCTGGAAGAAGCTGATGATGTATATAAACTAATACATTCCAACTTGTTAGTTTTGAGACTGCTGCCTAGAACTGTACTTCTGACCTCAAAAATTCCCCCAAAGGCTAAATTAGATTGTTTTACCCAACTTGGTATTGAAGCTATAATTTTGATTAAATACATCCCAGTGAAGAATAAACAAGACATATATATTAAAAAGTATCTGGGGAAAATACTTCAATATTGGCTTATACATTCTGCATATAAGCCTCAATGTTGGGATATATATATATAAAAGCAAGGATGCAGACTGATTTCTTAATATTTTCATTGAGTTTGAGAGATGGCCTTAGAGTCCACAATTTACCCAAAGGACAAAAAGCTATTGTCGATAATGTAAAGTCCAAAGACCAAAGTGTAATTGAAGTAAACCTCCTGTGCTGAAAGATATAAGTTCCACAAATAATAAGCACACCCCCCCCCCCCTGCTGAGGTTCTCCGTTTTTGGAGTAATATACACTTACAGGGCTCATCGAGGGTCACAGACTGATTCGATTTAATTTTGTTTTTACTGAAAACCAAGGCAAACCCACCCTCAATAAACTTCATTTCATCTTAGCATTAAAGATGTGTGTGTCAAAGGCAGAGCACGTGAACATGTATTGAGCCAAAATGTCCAGGACTGTGTAACTGAATAGAGATTGGAGGTACCTATTTATATATTATTTATTTTAAATAATACACATTACAGATTAATATAGGTCATTATAACATGGAATTCATATATATATATATATATATATATATATATATATATATATATATATATATATATATATATATATATTGCTTTAGAGCACTTTCCGTACCAGAAACTATAAAAATGTGGTTTGCAGGTTTCATAGTCTTTGTGATCATAAAATAGTGCAATCTCACTCATTTGGCTAATAACAAATGTTTTGGCTGCTATTGTTCAAAGTTGTGAATTACAGAAGTTATTCACTGTTACACATCAAATGGCAATAGCATGTCAAGGTGATGCCATGGCAAAAAGACTTAATGTAGAAAAGCAAGCTTAGATAAAACTTTAGAATTTGTGTTCGCCAAACCATTATTAAGAAAAGAAAAAGTCAAGATATAAATAACTAAAATAGATCAATAAAATTAACAGCTTGTAGAGATTTTAAAAATAGCATGTTGGGCAGTTTCTCTAAGCCACATCCTAGGAAGCCCTGATCTTGTCTTAAAGATGCATCTAAAGAGCATGCTACATCTTAATAATTAATCCAATAGCTGGTTCACTTTAGCAATTCAGAGCATGGTTAGAATTAAAGGCAGCAGCACTACTGTTGTGCTATTTTCTAATAAAGAAAAAAATATGAAAATGTCTGTCTTTGTTAACATTGGCAGAACATGATTTCTTAATATGGGACCTTTTTATGCAAGGGTTGCAGATCATGCAGGGGCTACAGCAAATTTACATTGAATTGCCATGTTTCAAATGGTATGGCAAGACAGATCAGTTAAAAGTATAAAAGCAATCTGACTCACTCAATTTATTATAGGGCTATTCATTAATGTTAAGAGTATCTTAGTAGAACCATGTATAATAAAAGTGTTTCAAAGGTATTATTAAATAAGTTTATTTTACATTTTTTAAATGTTTGAACTAAAAAGAAAACACCCCTCAGGGACAATATTTCTGCTCATTTATCACACATGAAAACCCCCTGAAACAATATTTTGAAGGGAAATACTTTCTATGAACAACATCTGAGACTTCATGACAGACATTTCTAAAGTGGGTCATTATTTTTAAAATTAAAAAAACAAAAACAAGAACAAATAAAGGAAAAATAAGAGCAGGGGGTGTTGTGTTAACAGCATCTGTCAGGGACTTGCTTTAACACGAGCAGGAGGACTTTTTTTTTCCTGCTTGTGGGTTTATTTAAATAGAAAGGTGTTCAAGGAACTTGAAGCTGAAAATCTCTGTAACAAAAACCTTTTCAATTCTTAGAAATGTGCCTTGGACTTAGCCTTGAGAGCATTTACATACTTGTGATTTTTGCATTTGAAAAAAAACAAAAAAAAAACACATGCTTCCAAATTCAGAAACATACTCAAAGTTCTAATGAGGACAAATGCAGATGTCTATACTTGTTACCATACATCACTTAGGCAGTTAGATCAAGTTTACAAAAGGAAAAGGGAACAGCTGTAGATGTAAGTCTTGGCTTTGAGAAATGCTTTGGGGGCGTCATTGGCATACATCCACACACAGGCAAACTGAACATTACAGGTTCATGTCCTTGTTCAACCAAGAATCCAGAGCAGCCCATAGTCCCTCATGCTCACAAGTAAAATTAGTCTACAGAACCCATTAGCATTACTGCTGGTGAGTACGACTGATGGGATTTAATACGGACCCCTGTGAAAGCATTCAGTTGATTTATGCGGATACTTGACTTCCTCTTGCCGCTGAAAGACAGCTTGTGCATCACCTGAAATCACCCGTTATTTCTTTGTGAGTTTCTGAAGAGTTTGCATTCCATACCCCCGAGACCAGGTTCAGCCTCAAGCAGGTTTTGACACAAAGTGGTTGTGGAGAAGTGCAATGCAGGGTGTATCCAAATGCTGTAGTTTGAATTATTGTACATTGATTGCAGCTCAACACCCACAGAGTTAATCTTATATAGGAGACAGGGGTACGTCAAAATAGTGAGACTAATTATCATAATAATTATAATAATGAAGATGATGGATATGAATAATTATAACTTGCATTCATATAGTGCCTTTAAACCCAAGGGATCTCGTATTGTTTTATAAAAGTGAGGGGACTTTATCCACCACTGATGATTAGCACCTACCTGGGTGATGTACAACAGCCATTAGGGACAGAAGCTCAATGCATTGCAGATAAAATTCAAAGTCAGTTACTTAATTAATATCCTTGTGAATGTTGAAGTAGGCCAGACAGACAGTCTGATTTGGATGTTTAGCCAAGGCACTGGGATTACGACCCCTACTCTTCTGAAAAGTGCCCTGGAATCTTTAATAACAACATGCAGTCAGAAGCTCAAGTTAACATCTCAGCAACAGCGTTTAAGAGCAAGATAGGAGAGCCATTACAAATGAGTGCCAAAGTGAAGTACAAATGCTGAAACTGATTCAACAAAGGATTCAATAATTTCCTGCCACTATACTGCAGGACACTATACTTCACTTTTGACACTACATCTTAATGGGCAATTCAATTAGTTTGATTATAGATGATTGGGTTCCATAGGTCTTCTCTCCTCTGGTTTTACACGACTCATGGTACAGAAATATCCCTGGAGGAAACATTACACGCTTGCCAAGTATTTAATTGAAAAGCCATTAAGTCCGTATTAATATTATCATCACTTAGCATATATGAATAGTTAATATTTATCAGTTGTGAAAGTTCATGCCAACACCTGTAATTTTGGATTATGTTAACACACACATATTACCCAAACAACAAGGAGAACAACAAAACACTTCAGTTGTTTGCTTCCCAATCAATAAAGTGTTTTTGTCTCCTTTTTAAAAATACACCTTGTTCTTGTCATATACAAATTATATAATTCATTCAAAGGAAAAGTGCCTTGGACTTTTGGTGATATTGGCCTAAAAGATTAGTTTTTATATCTATACATCAAAGGATCTTCTGAAAAATGCAATTACATGTTTTCTCCTCACCATTTAATTCCACAAATCGTTGATGGCACTTTAGATTCCAAAGACAATTTGATTTGATGCATTTCTTATTATTTAAACCCTAGAACACACTTGGCTTCTTTTTTGTTGTATATAATAATCATATATTTATATAGCTTCTGTGAACAGACATGGTCCGATTTTTTGTCTTTTCCACCCCTGCTTGACCAGACCAGTCACGTCTAAATGGTCTGTATTTCAGACAGTGGGCTCTCCCCACCTTACTGGCATACCAGACTCTCCGCTGCCGACCACACTCACAGTGGGGCGCTCTAAAATTAACGAGCCTGTACCTTATTATCCTCCAAACATTAATCGCTTGCTTTCAAGGGCTTCTACATCCTGTTAGCTATTTTGTTTCAGTTTACAATTGCCCCCGTGTTCCCCTCTCACCACTGGAATCTAAGACCTTACATTCTCAACATTGCACAGATATGTTTAAGTGAAGCCTGTCAAAAATCGAATAACAAATTTGTGCAGAGCCCCCACAGAGAAGACCTGAGAGTAGGCCTGGGTTTCACACATGTATTGTCCACAATTAGACTTTGACTTTGACCTTCTTTGATCGCTTATAGTGTTTTTGAGCTGGCTCCAAATTATATTCATTTATTTATTTTTTAACCCCCAAATCCATTTCACCCTCATTTTGTAGATGTTTTTGCTTCCCATTGAAATAACATGATAAAAGACTGATTCTTCACATTATTCTGTCAGACATACTTTCAATGTGCACACTGCATTTTCTCAGAGAGATCCATTTTCCTTGGGAGTTTGTGTGTCTTGGCATAAACGAGTGTCTCTCTGCAGGATTTAATGTTTCAGCCTTTCATCAAAGGACTCTGGCTTGTAACCGTGTATTGATAATTTCCACCCACTAAACAACCTGTCAGCAATTAAAACAACAAAAACAAAATTCATAAAAACACATCAAGCTATAGCACTAAGGTTCAGAAAACAATATAAAGTATTGCTAAATATATTATTGCGAGTCACAAGTTGTTTTTTCTTTCTTTTTGCCTGGAACTTGTGATAGCACTCTGAGGCTTGCACAGTATGGTTAATTTGCATGAAGATAATTTAATTTAGAATTCAGTTGTCACTGTGTTTTTTCTTTCTTTTTATTCTTGGTTTAAACATAGAATACTATTTTACCCTCCATTGTAAAACAACTAAACTGTATCATTTCGAAACACCACACCTCATTAAAAGAAAACACATCAAGAAGTAAGGCTGTGAAAACAATACATAATCTCAAACAGACAGAAATCTTTTAATCTTATCAGTTTGACCTCCCTCCCTAAAACAATGGGATTCTTATAAATATCAGTTACATAGTGCTTACATCTCTGGTATTGTAAGACACCAGCTTAAAACATACAATGTTTTGCTGCCCTGTTAAATGGATTAATATGGCGTGCCAACTTATGACATTGGTTGTTGGTATAAAATGCAGAGATAAAAATGCATGTGTAGTTATATGAGCAGGATTAGTCTCCATGGCCCCTTTTGCTGCCTGTCACCTACACATACTTGGGAATACTTTATGAGCTTATGGAGGGGTCAGAGCTAAAAACTAATCTGTTTCACAGGTCCGTAATCAAGGTCACAAGGTTTGTTTTGCATAATAAAACATAGACAATAGCTCTGTTTTCAAAATGCATTTTGTTGCTATACCACATTTTAATTAGTTAATTCATTCATTCATTAATCTTTCCTTCACTTACAAGGACCATATTTAACCAATATGCAACTGACAACTTTTGGACCACTTCAGAAACTAGATCAAATAGATCATGATAATTCTGAAGAGTTTGTTGTTTACATCTGTTTTCATTGTGTTCAAAAACTGTCAAGCGAGCATTCCAATGATGTTTAAGCCAATAAGTCAAATATTTAAGTCAATATTCTTGCTGTCCTAACAAAATTCCAAGGAAAATGTGAAACAGGTGAGAGCAGAGCCCAAGAGACCCAAATCAAGGAGGGAGGGAAAATAATACAGAATTGTGTAAAGGTAATAAAACCAGGCAATAGGTTGGGATACATTAAGATAAGCAATGTCCAATAATTCCCTATTATAAATAATTATTTGAGAGCTTTTTGCTTGTCTTAGCTTTGTACAGTTACAGGTAGACATTCAGCTAGCAACTGGCTAGTAGCTTATCCTTTCAAACCCTCTCCTATTGTTTTAAAAACTGATCAGGCTTCTCCAGTTTCCCTAGACATGAAAACCGGCAAGTAGACGTGTAGTGGATGCTGTGATCCTGCCAACAGAGAAATAAAAACTACAACCCCTACGGCCAAAAAAAGCATGCAAAGCTCTTCATTTTTTGATGAGTGGGAGCTCGCATTGCTTCCAAGTTTGGCACAGTCACAACCTGCTCTTGTCAATGGAGGAAAAAAGAAAAGAAATACGTTCCAAGAACCGCAAAAACGTTCTGTAAAATTAGCAGCAGCCCACGAGACAAATGTTGCAGAAAGCTGTTCCCTTGCCGACCGATCAGACGATGGCTGATATGCCCGATATGTCCTCATATTATATTGTTTCAAACTCCTTATATGCCACTGTTTATAATTTTTTTGGACCTTTGCTCAATTTCAGATTGGGTCATAAATCAATGGAAACTGATCCACTGTGCCTAGACTGCATCTGGCTTTAGATGTTCCTTAAGGGCATCTTAGGTAAAGCTGCGAAGCAACTTGAGGTTATAACCATATTGTTATGTTTGTTATAGCTTCTCTAAAGATAGATAAAGGAAGGTAGACAAGCATAATGACTTCATAAATATATATATATATATATATATATATATATATATATATATATATATAGACACACTTGGAAACTACATTTCTCAAATTGTTGCAGCCAGTCACCTTCTGAGTCAAATCAGTGAATTGGCAGTTTACTTGCTATGGATGAGTACTTTGGCAGAAACTTTACCATTCCTTTTTTTTTTCTTCCTACTATGCATGCAGTTGATGTCAAAACCCCATCAGAAAACATAGGTTACTCCCTTTTTTGTAAAAATTTACCCATTTCATGGAGTGGACAATGATTGATTGGACATGACAAAAATCAAAGACAATGTGGACCTGATCCCTGCTAAGGTGAGGAGGCTTAAATTCTAAGTCCCAATTGAAAGACGAATGATCTGTGAACAGTCTCTGCCATGTGGAGGCTTTGGTGATGCCCTGGCAGCTTTGGTATGCCCCAGAGCTTGATATATTTATCCTGCATAGAATTGAGATGGAGGTATGCAAGTAAGTTGGGGTGACACTGCTTATTCTGAAGAATGGGCAGGTTCCCAAATATGACACATCTAACACAGGGTGGGGCATCCAAGGTTTTAGAAATGTCCATGGCAAATCCACTCCCTACCTCCTCAGGTCACGCTGAGCTGAATCAAGTTAGATTGTAGGGGTTGGTTTCTTAGACACAGATTAACACTGGTCTTGGACTACCTCATGCTAATTTAAGTAAGGTACTCCAAGATTAGTGCTACTCGATGTCTGTGAAGCCATCTGTAATTGTCTGAGAAATCTACCATGGCACTGTGGCCAAGAAAGGATTTAATTTCTAGAATAAACAGAATTTAGATAAGTCTTCTATTATTTGAATGTTGATATATATTTTAATGTTGTTCAAAAAATGTCTGGGAAATAAAAGGATAATGGATGACTGGGAGGTTGGTATCCCATGAGAGTGGATTGTGCAGCATTGTGCAAAAATATTAATATCTAAATGCAAATTATCTGAATCTCATACTGCTTAATCCCACTTACTGAGGACAAATAACAATGTTTATAGTCTTGCACGAACAAAACTAAATATTCACATATCATTTTGCTTGGTGCTGAATTTGTAACTCCTTTCCTAAGTATCAAACACCAAACAAAATCCAATTTTGGTTATAGCAGTTCAGACTTGACTCAGTAGTCTCATCTTTAAAAGCTTACATCTACAAGTTCCCACAAGAGTTTTCCACATGCGGAATGATCATTGACGAGAAAGAAAAGCTACATTTCACTCTGATCTGTATGAGATTAAAACCCTGTACACAAGACCATTTCTTCTCTCTGTGGGGTGGGACTTACTGTACACACAGAGCAGGCCAAGCGTCAGAGGTGTTTGGAAGGATTTGGGTCATGAAATTCAGCCCCCAAGTTCCTTACCACTTTAAATGCCTAGCTGCGGGGAATGATACGTGGAAAGTTTCGGTTCCAAAGCTCTTTGTAAAATTAAAGGTTATCTATGCCTGCGTCGCTGCAGAAGCAGGGATAATAAAAACAATGAAGGTGTTATTATACAGCATAAGCTTATTACACTGTCTGACTTTCGGACAAAGGAGGAGGACTTTGAGAGCCGGAATGCCCGAATAATCTGATTCCCAGACTCAGGGTGCAGCGAGGCTAGACTGAAACCAGCTGTAACACACATTCAAGAAGCTGCAGTAATATAATTTGCATCAGATATAACTGAATCTGATTTATTGCACTTACCAGAAAGGGGACCTCTCTGTGTTGGTGAAATCTTATTGTCTGTACAGTGTGAAGAGAGGAAAAAGATTTTGTTATAATTAGCCAATGGTTCTCTCTCTCTCTCTCTCTCTCTCACACACACACACACACAAAAATACTTTTCACTTTTTTTGGCAAACTTGTAATTCGATTGGTTTGAGGTAATATATATTTTAAGAATATTTATTTCTCAATTTTCTATTTTTGTAACCAATCACTTCAAAGCAATCTTTACAGTCTTCTTTTTCCTTTTGTATTTCAATATATGCTGCAGTGTCCCAGCAGTGTGGGATTATTATATGGGGTGAATCTTAAATTTGCAAATTTGCATATTGCATATTGAATATTTAAGAAAGGGTAGAAAAAAGATTAATTTAAGAAATGTAAAAAACAGCTTGCTTTTGATTTTCAATCCTACTGGAGGAGCCCTGGCACATTATTTTAGTATTAAACCACCAAATAGATAAATCCCAAGAAATTTGAATTTTGAAATATATATATATTTAAAAAAAAAAAACACCAGGCAAATCAATGAAAGTAAAGGTATATAACTTTATGTCTATATATACGTTTATTAGACCTTTCACAAAAATCACTTCAGTTTCACCTAGTTAGGATGGGCCTGTATTCCAATATATGAAATGGAACTTGGCTTGAAAATATTTGAATATGTTTTATATACAGATAACATGATAAAACTAAATTTGTATTGTTTCAGCTATAATCACTTTGCATACAAGCTCTTTAAAAGCAGTTGCTTTATTAAAGTTTTAAAGGTTGAACAAAGCAACAGAGGGAAAAAAACAAACACAAACGTTTCCTGTGGATTAAATCTAAAAACCTTTCACAAAGACGACTTTCACTAAAACCCTCTGAATATGCGACTTAATTTCAATTACCAAATTCTTGAATTTGTAGGTACTGTAAAAAAATATATTTAAAAATAAAAATAGGGAAATCCACTCAACATGATCTGATTACAAGGCCAGTCTGTGCCCTGCACTCCAGTCCAGGGCCTGACACAGCCAGGGGTCTGTATCTCAGCCAGAACCCTACTTTTTTACTAGGCATTATACTTGTCGCCTATTAGCAACGTTAATGGTTAGGGCAATTAACTGTGAACTTAAATCATCTCTATTTTAAGGTAGTCAGACATTCCTGCTTGTGCAGAGGCAGAGGCAGAGGCAATCTGTTGGTGGTTTGGTCATATTAAGGGTCTTCAAACTGTCACACATGGAGTTCTGCATTGAATAGTAATGGAAAGTACTACTGAAAATTTGAATATTGCCTGTTTCTGTTTGTGTTGTGAAAAACATCCAACTGGATTTTGATGCAAAGGCAGTCCCAGGCTAATGCTATGTGTTTCCACAAAATCAGAATATTAAATCCACTGCTTACATAAACCCACTGTGTCCGTCTTTACACTGAAGGCAAGTGTATAGCAGGGCTCAGTTTAGGTTCAAGGTCTACTGTATCTCATAGACATCACTGTACAAGTGTAAGCTGTAACTTTGTTTTCAGTTTTAGCTTGAACCTACAATATCAGGGAGGTCCAGATTGGTTTCCCAGGAAGGGTTAGAGGAGGGCATATTACTGAGAAGTGAACAGGCCAGTGCTGATCCACGTCTTTCAGAGCTCAGTAGGAAGAGAACACCCTCTGTGGAACATGGACCTACCTTGAGAAACTCAACCAGAGTCACTGTTTTATTGCTTAGCATGAATTCTTTCTACCCTGTGTATTTGAAAATGTTTATATTTTCATTTTCGGTGTAAAACACAGACACGGGCTGCAGAATGGTTGATGGAAAGAGTTTGTCTTGGATTTGGAGGTGTAAGGAAAGCCCATTATACAGTGTCAAAGACAAATGAAGTAGCCTGGGGCTCAGCCAGTTATATTAGCTATTCCCTCCTGTGGAGATCAGAAGGTAAAAACAACCGCAAAGTACTACAGCTACTCACTCAGGCTATTGATGTCTTCAGGTTCAAGTACAGGATAGAGTTGCTTCGAGTGCTGTTAAAGCTTGTTTGACATTTTTGAGGGCAAGGAGTGATTTTGAGTTTCAAAGCACTGGCACAGTGAGAATGTAACATTAAAAGTATCTTAGGGTCTGATTGATAGCTGAAGGAGAACAACATATTGCATTCTTCTAAGGCTATTGCAACAGAGATTGCTTAACTTACTTGCACTTCAATCATTAAGACATTTAAAAAAATCAATATATTTGCATAATTAATACATTAATTAATTGCCAATTCCCGAGATGTTAATGGCCCAGTCTTTCTATTGGAGTAGCAGTTACTAAAGGGATGTCAGATGTAGTTGACTGAGGAGAAGATTGAATAAAAAGTTCAGATCAGGATACACATTCAGCTCATGCCAGCACATCTCTGTGGAGTGAACTGCAGTTTCATTAAGGGTGTTAAATCAGTGGTAAAATCACAAATACATAAGAAAAAGCTGTAGCACATTAATTTTCTTTTAAACACACATGGTTTTGATAACTGCATAATTCAGGACGGCTTATTATTTCCATTTAGGGCTCTCAAACCTTGATCTGATCTGGTTGATTTAAATAAAATGACATTCTTTGAACTGTACATTTACATTAACTGACAGTAAGTTAGATGTCAGAATATCATCTTTCACATTGTCTGACAGAGGTGTTTGAAAAGCTGTATCTTTGATCTGAAAATCAAGAAAACATTAGATGTACTAGAAATTTTAACTTGCTTTAAAGGAAAGGTTTGTTTTATTATTTTATCTTTTCCTCAGACCTTATATAGGGAAAGGTATAAGGCAAACTAAAATGATTAAAACAACAATATTGATTTTTATTTATTTATATTCCTGCTGTGACACCAGTTAAAATATTAAGTAAGATTTGTGTGTCTGTGGAATGGCCACCTGCAGAAGAAGCATTATCTCTGAGGGGGAGTGCCAAAACCAGTCCTGTTTCATGTGGCTTGCCCACAGGGCAGAACATTACTTCCTGGCAAGCTTTCCCATATTGGTACAGTACAAGGGCATCATTTTTCAAAACTCTGGGGGGCTGACACTCCTGGTATGATCGTAAAACAAACTGTCAAAATGAAAACATGAATGAAAAGCGCAATGACACATTTCCATTGAAATCCGACCATTCTACATGAGCTGTCTTGCTGGGATGCGTTTAAGAATAAACATGTCTCCCACAAGGAGCTTTGCCAAGCTTTCAATAGGAATAATTTTCAGAAGGAACCACATTATAAAGAACCTTTCAATGTGTGGATAAATCACACCATGGCCAGGTGAATGTGTAATTGTTAAGGTATTTAATTGGAGACAAAACAATGCATGTCTTCTTTGGCCAAGACATTCCTTTAAAAACCTGTATATTTTAAACTAATGTATGGTGTATGGTTTAAAGTTTAATTTATTATTTGCTTTATTAGAGTTTATACCTATATGATTTCTGTTATATCTTTTGGTTTTATTGAAAATAAACATTTTTTTAATTTCAAGATTGAATAGCAAGATCTCAAGATCTCAACTAGTATAACATAATACAATATATAAGTGCACTTCTTTCAATGTACTTCCTTACATCACCAACACGCATGGAAACCATGTAGTGTTAAGTATGGGTTTAATCCTATAGTGATTATGGTGTTGGAATGTTGCAGCTGGTTTGCAGATTAATTAATACATTCTGCAATAAGGTACTATTTTTACCAGAAAATATTGGTAAAGAGCTATAACTTACCAATGAATTGTTATTTATTATATAGTCTTTAAACCTGTATATTGCTTTATATTTTAAGAACAAATATTCAGAGTTTCCACGTACAGGTTCATTTTCAGTAGTCTTGTTTTTTTATTTTTATTTAATCATTTATGGCTATAACAAATTGAAACTTTGACCTACCTATCCTGTTTTTATTTATAAATAGAAGGAAATGGCTTCTATCAATCTAACCACCAAAATGCTGAGTTTGGGTGATATCTGATACTGGGAAATAATTGTCCTACTTGTAAATTGCATTTGAAAGTCGTAATTCAAGTCGTAATTACGAGTGGGAACCTAGGGATTATGGACGATTCACAAGTTTACGATATGTGACGTACTATTACATTACATTACATTTGTCATTTAGCAGATGCTCTTATCCAGGGCGACTTACATTTGTACCCATTTATACAGCTGGGTATTTTTATTGGAGCAATCTAAGTGAAGTACCTTGCTCAAGGGTACAACAGGTCTGCCCCACAACCTTCCAGTTACAAGTCCAGAGCCCTAACCACTACTGTGCAGTGCTGCCTATTCGACTGTTCACCTTTCAGGATATCAGGTCTCATGCTGCGTTCAGGCGTTCATCGGAAGTCATACATAGCACTTGTTCAGAGGCCATGGAGATCCGACAAAAGATTGTTCTGCTGCTGCTAATGCGTTTTAAGAAACACATAGACACCAGTTTTGCTTTCCTTTCAGGCAGGAACAAAATGCATCAGCTAGACGTTTTATTCTTCCTTTTGTTTATAGGCTACATTCACACTTACCTTTGCAATATTTTAATGTGTGTGTTGTGACTGTACCATATTCATCTACCACTTTCACTGCTCGTCCTAATAAATTAGAAATCATATCCTGAAAGGTGAAAGGTCACGTAGTAGGTCACATATCAAACTGGTGTATCATCCAGAATCCTGAGTTTCCCACTTGTAATCACAACTTGATCGGATGTTCTAGTACAGTTTACAAGTAGGAAAATTGTTATTTCCCAGGTTCCGATACCACCTGAACACAGCCTATATTTATTAGGACAAGAACGGTGAAAGTGGCAGATGAATATGGTACAGTCATAACACACACATTAACATGTTGCTATGGTAAATGTGAATGCAGCCTATAAACGTGAAAGAATAAAACAGCCAATGCATTTTCTTTTTTGTTCCCGCCTCATTGAAAGGGAAGCAAAACAGGTGTCTGTGCGCTTCTAAAAACACATTAGCAGCAACAGAATAATCTTTTGTAGGATCTCCATGGTCTCCAATTTCCATATTTCACTCCAGTTTGTCTGCTGTCACTCGAACAGACTGAAGTAGGATTTACCCACGTAAGTGGTACGTACAACTTTCTGATGAGCTCCCAAACACAGCATAAGATTTGTACTTCACGGTTGGAGGGTAGGGCTGAGTGGGTCTAGTGGCCCTAGTCTTTTTTTTTGTTTTCTGACCACAATGGATTCATATTAACAAAGGTTCTGAAATGTAAATAAATGTTTCCTTTAAATGTTTACTTCAATTCAGTTAATATAAAATATATATATAATAATAATAAAGTTGTGTTATAATCTATGTTATGTTGAGAAATCACTCAAGCTAATGGTTACAATTATGAACAATGCTGTTGTTTCCAACGTCTTGGGAATCTCAGCAGTTTAAATCCTTCAACAGTAACACCAAGCAGGATTTGCATTTATTCTTAAAACACATATAGATTTGGTACTTCTCGACACTTATTTCGGCTTTCCCCGTCTGTTTAAAACTGTAATGGCTTTATCAATTCAATTTCACTGAAAGGACACTAAATGGTACTCAGGTCAGAGTGAAACAGCTGTAGATAAATTAGCATTAGTTGAGGCTGCATTTTTTTTTTAAATAAATGTGGAATCAAAAGCAATAACTCAATATACAGAGTATATTTGCTCACCTGAAAATAATCAATTAACTTCAAAGCAACATTTCTTCTTTGCACAACACTGTTCAGCTCCCCTAAATGAAATGAAATTATTTTGTCACACAATCAATTAACATTATTTCATGATCACAGTGTCTACAATACGATATCCACATCTAATACAAACAATATGACAAACTCAAAAGATTAAAAAAGTCCAAAGGTGGTTTAAGGTGCATGAAATATTATAGCACTTGCCATAAAAGGTGCTTGATTTAATGCCTTCTGTCAAAGTAAAACATTAAGTGACTAAAATGCTCCCTCTTGTGGTACACGACGAACTGGCAAAATCACATATCTTATGAACTACTAACAATTACATTAATTTGAGACAAAACAAGGCAAGAAAATGGCAATATATAGTTGTTCTCCATGCTTTATTAAAGAGCAACAATAGGTCTCCATCATTAACACGGGTTAAAAAGTGCCTAAGAATTTATCAAATTACATAAGACATATAAAAATATCAGTCTCTGAATGCATAGGTTAATTCAACTGTATATATCTACTTGAAGAACATGGATAACCAATACACTGTTTGTTTCAAGAGAACTGCGTAGACCAGGGGTGCCTAACTAGTGAACTTTCTAAGTCCTTGTCAAGATATCAGCACAACCAGATTCATGTATTTTATTTATTAATTAGTAATTGGTTCAATTGTAATATTAAGGAGCCAGCTGTAACATAAGGGCTTAAATTAAACTTGACTGGAAGGTCAGTTAGTTAGGAACCCATGGTTAGATTCTCATCCCAGAATACTATTTTCTGGTTTTAATATAATAATGTTCAACAAACCCATAGAAAATGTGAGCTTTTAATTCTGAGGATTGAAGGACTTTCTTGGATGCAGCATTTACAATAATAATAATAATAATAATAATAATAATAATAATAATAAATCCAATCCTAATTAATTATGAGGCCAACAATCCTTTAATGTCCTGGATAAAATAATACAAATGCAACTTTTAACTTCTTATAAATGCTGGATCCACATTGTTTTATTTATTTTTTTGGAAGGACTTCAATGTCAGAATTAGTGTCTCACGTTTATTATTCCCCCCATGTTTATCCACCTGAGGGGTTGAAAAACAAAGTAAGGAAGACACAAAATAATTCAATAATCATCATATTACAGGCAGTACTTCAAAGATGGGGGAACAAAAAGTTGTTAGAAATATAAAAGATAGGATTTCAACTTTCAAATGGGATCTAGGACTGGATATTCCATCTCACAACAAAATTACAAGACAGCAGGGTAAACTACCGGCAAATTACAAAACCCTCTTTTCCATCATAAACAGCAATTCAGCAGCTATGTCAATGGAATTGCTACATGAAATAAGGATTATTGAAATATTAATATACTCAGTATGTTATATAATTAGAGGGGGGCATGATTTAGCTTATTACACACCTTTGGTTGCCTTGAAATGGCTCTGAAACAGGTGTGATCAGTAAACTTGAGAAATGCAAACAAATGGTTGAAAAAGTAGCAATTGTGACCTTTAAAAAGCTTTATTTTGTTCTTTATCTTTGTATCTGTGCAGAAGGGCTCAAAGCTATGGACAGAAGGTGAAGTATTAACCAACAATTGTTATGTTTGAGCTGTTAAGAGAGATGACTCTTTTACAAAAATTTTTTTAAAGTAAAACAGATTTAAATAGTTAGCATGATACAGTTATAAATTAACATAAAATAAGGGGTTATGTAACAGATAACCAATAGCAATTAGTAGGCCATGTTAAACAGGATTCTCTCTCATTTCACACTCTAAAAATGCATTTCCTCAATTCCATTACAAATGTTTATTGTTGACAGTTCTAACACTTACACTTTAACTAACTGCTGTTGTAATGGGGGTTATTCAACAGCACTTTAAACACAGCAGCACAATTTAAAAAAAATAAAAATAACAAGAATGGGAAGTTCAAAACACAACAGTGAACACTACTGAGCCTATGGTAATTATCTGAGATCGTAAGAGCATATTAGATTTTATGTATTTTCAGATCAAAGAGAGATCAATTGCAAAAATCCATAATGCCGTAGTGTAGTACCTTTCATTTCATAAGCCTGGTGTTGCCAACGGAATCCACAGAACATACAAGTTCTAGTGTTTACTTTTGTTGGCTCAAGAAGGTTGAAAATTTCCAACAAAAAATATATGCATGTCAATTTCTTGGTGACCCGACCACCCCAAAAGAGAATGTTGCTTGAATGTTCATACACAATTTATGGATATGCAAAGTAAAATTGTAAATAATTATCTAAAGAAAGATATCAGCCTGAAAGCATAGACTTTAAGAGATATATAAATAACAGAGCTGCAATATTATATTATGCTATCCCAGAGGCATAGCTTAGTGTTACTTAAATATAAAAGCCTATTACCAGGCTTTTAGTGTCCCCACACTGTGATTGTATTCCAAAACAACTGGTAATATGAGCCTCACTTTCTACCTCATTCAGCAGGCCACAATTTCTGGAGAACTTATATCCTACGTAAACGTACACTGCTATGATGAAAAATATACCAATTCCCAGTGTTAAGCTGGGGTGGGGGGTGGCGGGTGTGATAAATAAAGTCAAATATGGGTGATTCATATTTCCTGGAAATGTACGTTATTTAATAATATAGTATGTTGTAGCAGTTGTATGCAAGGTAATAATCCAATGTTAAGACAATGTCAGTCACCATAATATGGTTATAACCTACTAAAACGTGTTAAACACTTATAATATATAAGAATATAGTATAACATGTTCACACAGGAAAAATGCAGCTTTTAAACCTGAGAAACCAAGTTGAGTTAATACACTTATTCTCTATGACTTAGAAGGTACATGCTGTTGTCAGTTGTGCTTTCTCCATTTTTAAAAAATATACACTGTAATATCTGCACAAATAAAATTAGAAAAGGAAAGAAAAAATGTAATTAAAAATAGAAAATCTCTATTTTTTTAAACAACCAAACCCCAGGCTTTTCTTTGAAGATCCAAACCTCAACAATAACAACAACAACAGATCCCCTACTCCCAGCACATATTGGCCACAAAACCATGTGTCAAAAAGTGTCTCCATTTACAGACACACCCAAAACACAAGTACCCTAGCATCTGTCTTTTCAACTCCATTACAATAAAGCAGTCACCCACCATTAAAATGAGCTTCTCACAGTGAATAAAACCCAGTGGATATTACAATGATATGTCAATTTTAAATGCAATGTTTCCATTTTGTTTCCTCTTCAGATCCGGATTGCATTAATAAGTAGGCTACCCTACCTAACTGCTAAGCTTAACATTTCTCAGTACAATAAAATCCACTTGATCAATGAATGGAAAGGATGTGACCGCATGAAGAGACAATGAACCAATTTCAGCATATTTTCAGCTGAAGAATGTGATGTAGCTTTTTGTTCCTTGTTCATAGGCACTCCTATAGTAAACATAACTCTGTTACACAAAAGGAATATTAAAAGAAATTTTATAAAACATCACCCTACATTCGCAACACTTACATTATTTCTTTCTTTTTGACCTATACATACCAAAGAAAAAAATATATTGATTTTTGTTTTATTCTCTGGGGGTGGGGGTGGGGGGTGCAAACTAAATGTCCCGACTTCTTCCAAAGCACCAATGTGTACTTTAGGGGGTAATTAGAACCCAAAACATTAAACGGCATGGGTTTGCAGGGTTATTGGCATTGTCACGACACGAGTGAACTTAAATGGGACAGCTCAAAAGCTAACACCACATTTAATGAATGTCTCAGTTACTGGAAGTGAATGCATTGAACACTTTCCTAAATCACAGCAGATGTAAAGTGATCATAATATTGTTGAAAGCCTTGGTATTTTCAATGACTAGTAGTGCAACACTAAACATATATTAAAGCTTTTAAACATGTTTTGTTAAATGCATTAGATAAGCACTATTACACAGTCTGCAAAAATGCACAATTAATTTTAACAAAGCAATACCAAAATTGAATAAGATGCATCATAAATAAAGGCTGTTTTCAGTTATTACAGTTAGATGTTATGTTCTGTTGCTGTATTAAATTAAAAACGACCGTGCTTTCATATTGTCATGAGATAGTCGATAAATAGGTGCAGTATACACCTCAAGCTAAAAAGGAAAATTAACAAGTGATGGCTTGGGTGACGTTTGAATAAAAAATAATTAAATAAAATAAGTCCAGTATGTGCTGTAATTCATGAAGGAATTTGTGTTCCTTACTACAAATTGTGTGTTATTATTTATTTATTTATGTATGTATGTTTTGGAAACCAGAAAGGTTAAGTCTAGTTAGTACATACATATTGCACGTCTTAAAGATTTCACTTTTATTAAAAATGATGAACTGTTGAAAAATGTTTTTAAAGGTGATGGAACGGTTTGATCTCCCTTAAAACCAGAACACATTGCTCTACTAAAGCTTCATATAAGAGATGTTTTGGATCAGGGAAGAGAACATTCTGCCAATGACCGTTTAATATTGTATAGCCTTGTGTTACTATATGTTTGGAGTGTTTTCGTGTGAGTTTCAGTCGTGCAAAGTGACACATTTAAAATCTATAAGGCTGAATTACAACAGCGTAGTTACATAAGTAGGTCCTTACGAATGCTGGCCAGAAACTCGCATGTAAACATGGCCAAAGTAACAGTTTTGCATTTCAGTATAATTTAAAAATGTCCAGCTTTGGTTCCATCTTACAATACGATACGCGTGTTTTATTGTAGATTATCAACATTAAGATGGGGGTACCGAATTAAATAAATCACTCTGGAGCCTTGTGGTGATAATGTCAGGAAGCTTAATCCCTCCTAGTCGCACACCCGTTAGAAAATGAATCTCTTGAAATACATAATCATGCCAGATCATAGACGTATCCCATACTGGGGAAATAAACTGGACTGGGGAAGAAAAAAATCTAAATCAAAATGATCCCTGCTATATAACTACCACAAACTGAATTCAACATAGAACTAAAGAAAAATATGGTTTAATATATTAGTACTCTGTGGGGAGGGGAGGGGTGATTATAGTAAAACAAATCTTTCAACCAGCTCAGCCTTCCATCAAAACGCAAACAAGCAGCATGGTTCACACTAGACTAATATGTGAGCTTCGAAGCTTTCATATTATAGCAAGGCCTCTCTGTCAACGTGGCTTGACCAGCAGCAGAATACAGGGAAAGGTTTTCACTCTTCTCCAGCACTACTTCTAGTTCTTGGAAGTCCTGTAATCTGGCCACATCTTTGTCCTAGGAAGAAAAAAGAAAAAACAACATGTTTTCATAGTCCCAGCACTACAAAACATCTTTAAAAGGTAGCTTTAATTTAGAAGAATGACAGGGTGCTTAAATCAGGTATGCAGGTATGTACAAACTAACCCACTGGTAAAAGGATGGCAGCTCCCACAAATCAAAAGTATTTTCAAGTAAACGTCATCTTATGGAAGGGAATTACATACAAGTGCACATCTTCAGGTTTGGCAAGCCATCTGTCTCTCATCACAAGTCAGTCTGCTGCTCTAGGGTTAAGAACGCACGGCTGCCCACATCTGTGCCCACTGATAGGCTGACATTAATAACTATTTCGCATTAACATTTCTGCTGTAATAATTCAGATTTTCATTTTTCATTGTCAATGTTTAAGGAGTCCTTTTGAATGGCATTTTTAGTTAAAATATTTAAAAGCATTCATGCACATAGGAGTTCAATTATTATTTTTTTCCAGCACTATTTTTCCAATGTCTGGTAAAATTTTCTAAATAATTAATAAACTAAAAAGACTATTATCGTATGCTTGGCCAGTGTCTTCTGGCTTCTCTTTACTTATTCAATTTCAACCACTCAAACAAAATCCTGTGGGAGTTTTGTTTTATGGGTTGGACCTAACAAACCGAGAGAGACAGTTCTTCCCCACAGACAATGCACAGCAATAGGACTATGTTAACATTTTAATAGTCCAACCTTTAGCCTTCTTGTCTGGGTGAAGATATATTTGTAAGAGGGACGTAATCAAGTTAAAATGCAATGTGAGATTGCTGAACAATATTACTCTCTACATAACAGTTCCTCTTTTCACCTTGTATAATATGACAATATGAGTCACCAAGGTATTCATGCTTTTCTCTTTTTAAACACAATTGGGCACACAAGGCCAAGTTACAACATTTTGTAAAGAGCAATGAAAACACCATCATTGTTCATTTGTTTAATTCCAACACACAGATGTTTTGTAAAGCTGCTTTGTTATGCAAAAATAATTCAAATACAGAGACAGCCCTGGCTTTTCTCTCTCTAAAGGTGCTCAGAAATGCTTGCCTTTCGCAATATCGTGTTTGGTAGTTTCCGTATCTTCTCCACGTGATCGATGCTGACTCCTAGCTCTCGACAGCAGACTCTCAGCAAGGATCTGAACGTCAGCTCCTGGCGGTCCAGCTCCACTTCAATGAAGTCATTCTCTCTCACGCTTGGGTTCTGGATGCGCACTTTTAGCACCAGCTCTGAAACGGTGGCAGATCAGAACTAATTGTAAAATTGAAAAATTGATAAAAATGTTGCAAGGGAAGCTGCTTCAATGCACACGTGCAGATTGAGGAATCAAGGTGAGCAACTTTGGCACTTCCACTCCATTTCATCCACAATGATCCAATCTGCACTTGATTCACTGTATTGATGCTTACCCTGGTGCTGAAGAGAATCAAGCATTTGGTGGAATACAGGTTTACAATGAATTGGAACGGAATTGGAATGCCAAGGTTCCCTGTCCTTCCCCTAGTCCACTAACAATCACATTTTCTGTAAATGGTCCAGGCAATAGCCATTTCCAACATAATGCAGCAATAGATTTCATTTTTTAATTTCATAATGCTTAGAGAGGTCTCATTGGATGTCGTAGCTAATGCATCTGTGGTTATCTTGTGTATAACAGCTAAACCCAGGTGCTGGATGAATCGCAATTCCCTGGGGCTTTCACGTGCTCAAAGCAAAGCCATCTGCGTCCAAGACCAGTGTGGTATAACATGATCAAATCAACCCATTGGGCTCAGGAATCAATGCACACCCGAAGATTGTAATGGATTTGAGCCGGTGTAACTGAAAAGCCTAGAAATGCCCAGCACCCAGCAAGTTCAAATGTGCACAATGACTAATGTAAAGACACAGGATGTCAACACAGTAAAGCATAGGCTAACTGATGAAGGTCCATTCTTATACAACAGAGAAACTTTAGAACCTTATGTATTCAAACTATTAAAAACCAATCCTGTGATTTGTAGAACGTCTATATCCAGTAGTATTTCACTCTTAACATTTCATACACTTAATCTGTAGTCAAACAATTTCTACATTCTACCAAAGAAAATAAAGAGAGAAAATAGCGGGGATGAAGTAAATCTACACTCTTCCATCAGTATTTTTCAAATACACTTATTCACAGGACTCAAAAACCATCCAATTTAATGATAACACAGATAAATTACTTAAAGGAAAAGGCAATGATCCTATAGAAAGTTAATCCACAATACATTTTATAAATATGACTTTCGCACATACCTACAACTTAAGTGTACTTTTGTAATGCTTTAAAATGTATTTGGTAGCGATTATATTACTGCACTTAAAATGTTTCTTGTGTAAACTGAAAGCTGCCGTGGATAAGAGTGTCTGCTAATTATTAAATAATAATAATGACTAAGTATATCTAAAAAATCTCATTCACACAATAGCAATATATTACCATAAGTTCTGTTTAACAGGGAAAAATAGTAAGAAAATAAAACCATTCCAAATGCTCATGACATCTGAAGTAGGGCTTGATGTGGATGAGGTACTAAACATCCTTTGTGCAATGTGTTTGTAGACTGCAATTGTCTAAGGGTTGATTATTCTTAGCAGTTATGCGGGACATCTGTGAAGGAAAGAACATGTTGCGTTTTACCTTGCATATTCATGGGAAATGTACTGGTGAAGAAAAATGGCTGAAATGCTGGCATGGACCCCATCTGGTTACAGTTGAGCTGCTGAGGTATGGACTGTTGTCTGCTGCTGCTGGTGGCCACGGATGTGCCGGCATTCCCATTAGGAGACAGCAGCGGTGAGCACAGGGGTCCATTCTGAGCTATCTTGTGCGAGTATTCACTGTGGTTGGAATGGCTCGCCTCCGAGACGGTTCCGTTCATGGCTCCCAGAGAACTAGGCTGGGCACCGTTCTGTTCACCCACAGGTATGTACGGGCTCTCAATCTGTGCCACCGGGTCATTGAAGAAGCTTGGCTCTTGTTCCAGTTCTGGCGAGGGTGCCCGCTCAGTGCAGGTTTCCTCAGAGCTGCCAACTGATCCATTGTGTGAAGCAACGTGGGCTTCTGGGATCACGCCAGGGTTTTCAGTGTGGATATAAGGGAATGGAGGATTCAGAAGATAATTTGGGATAATTGGCAAATCATCCTCCTTGGATTCGGTGATTTCCTCTTCTTCCACTGAATGAAAAAACAACAAAAGGCATTAGACACTGGAGAAACTCTACGAGATACAGAAAGTTACTGTGACTGATTGTTGCACTAGCAAATGAAATCAACAGGAGATGGCATGGTAACCGTAAACAGAGCCAGAGGAACAGAATTTACCATGTACACCAGAGCTCCACAACAGCTATTTTTGGAGATATCTACGCTAATACATGTTACACGGCGCTACGTTTTCTTCTCAGCACAACACATATGGAAGTCCTTTGCAATAAGAAGCTACTCTAAAATAATGTAAAGTCATTGTGGACAGAAGATTCCACACATTTAACTGGAAATCTAGCAACATTTAACATCTAAATTACAGCTTTGTTTTTCTTAACTGTTCAGGATTTACGTTGGCTTACCTCCTAGAATTTTTCTGATACCAGGTTTTGAAGTGAGCTGCACTGCCATTTCTCCTTTTGAAGTAAGAACGTCTTTGTCGGCACCTGAGCTCAGGAGGTAGGCCACGATTGGTATATGGTTCCGTTTGCAGGCCCAGTGCAGACAGGTCCTAGAATGTGAATAAGACAATTAAACAAGGACAAAAAGCGTATTGCTCTCTTCAATACCCTTTACTGAAATATTGGAAAATAATTCATAAAACTAGACACAGAGTTGCCAAATAGTTGACAACCTATCACATTCTGACAAAATACCATTTAAAGTAAAAGTATAGTATGTTTAACCTTGGAAAGGAACAATAAAACTATGAAAACTCATGCCTTGTGAAAAAGAATGAAACACACACCAACCATTAACTTGTTATTTTGTACAAACTCATCTTGCAGCCTACATAATAACTAAAAAAAAGTCAGCCTTTGAACCAAAGTATGTCTGGGTTTCTTATTTTAATGAAATGTGAAATTCTGCTTTGTCTTCTTCCTATAAATAATATCTAAATTAGTGCAGTACTTAAGATTATCAATGTTTTGTGCAGACTAATGTTCTTGGCTTCCTTTATTTCAATATTTCAATAAAATAAATCAGCACTGTGGGTGTTTTCAGGGGTGAATGACTGTTTATTTTTGAAGCATAATCAGTCTGCCCTATTTTTATGTGCAATCTAGTTAAACTCCATAACACGGTATACCCAAGAAGTGTTTAACACGTTTCTGAACCGACATGTCTAACCAAACAATTGCAATCTACTGCAACTTCCTTCTGCCTCAAAAACTTCAGCCTTTCATTGCCTAGCCATCTTATCCAGAACAATTCAGGTCAATTATGTCAACTAACACACACACTGTGCGTCGCCTCACCAGTCCAGCGCTATGTGCTTTAAAGCGCCTCATTTCGGAGGGGGTGACTAACTGTACTCTTGTTTTTTAATGACATCTGCAAAAACACCAGCCTTCAATCATAATAATGAGTGGTATTAGCCAGCACGGGCCCGCGTCTGTACAGAGTTTGGCATCCGATCCCTGTGATCACATTACTGCCGTCGCCAAACAGCCGCACGCATTATTTAGACACCACTAATTGGATCATCTACGTCTTCTATTGGTGGATTAAGTTACTTTTAGATACATGTTTTTTTTTTTTTTTAATAACAGTATGTTAATAAATAAATAAACAAACGTACCATCCATTGATTTCATTTTGCGAGTTCACATTAACTCCGCTCTCCACCAAGGACCGCACTTCGTCGATATCCCCGATGGCAGCCGCTTCTCGCAGCCGCTCCTGCAGTTCCTTCTCCACGGACGGGCTGCTCATTTTATCCGCTGCCCGACGGCTTCATAAGACACAAACTTGACGCGGTTGCCTTCTGCCTGCCTCCACAGATGAGCCGCGCTGCTGGAGTAACACTGGGGACGATGCGCCGCGTTTCTCAAAACCGCTTTTTAAAGTTAAATGTTATCATTGTGTAGTGGGTGTCGCTTTTAAAAATGACAGCGACGATCCAGCCTAGTTTGTCAAAACGAACTGAACTGGTTCTTGCCTTTTCAGTAACTCGCTACTGCGGTGCTCAGGAACTGCTCCTCCCATGGGGGGGCGGCTTTGCGTGTAACACCGCGGCTGCACTTCAGTTCCTACTCTGAAAAGCACTTCCGGAGAAGGAAGAGTCCGGCTGCTCTTTTATTATTAATGCAGCTATTAAAAGAGAGAGAGAGCGCGCAAAAAGAAAAAGAAACCAGCGTTTCGTGGATAATTAATGCAGTGAAAATCTAGTAACTGGGGGAAAAGGGTTCAATTCAATGTCATTTGTCAGCTTCACAAAAGTAAATGCATTTTGTAAAGACCGGGTTTTAAAATAATAATACAATTAGTACATTACAACTCAAAACATGGTTATTTAGATTTCGAAATGGAGATTAGTTATAGTATACTAGTTATAGTAATTCAGTTAAGACTCGTATCATTGTCTGTAGTGGCCCAGAATAAAATAACACGTTTTTTTTTTAATAATTATTATAAAAGGGTTGCAACCTTACAATGTTCTTAAAACATGACACACATGGAGATATGGTATGATGTGTGTGACTGTATTATATGTCCAGGTCCTCCACGGCAGGAGTCGCTCCGCCACTGACTTCCAGGCCTCGGCGAGGATCGTGTTTCTGCCCCCCAGTGCGCCGAGGTCGCGGGGTGTTGTGGGTAATCGCGGTTTGGCTTGTGTCATCCGCCATTTTGTTGCTAAAACAGGAGCAGGGCAGAGCTGCAGGAGGAATCAACTGAGGGAAAGCGAGCCATAGAGGGAGGAAGAAAGAAGAGAGAAGAGAAGAGAAAAACCACCAGAAGCAAAATGATGTCCGCCGCCCAGTTACTGGACGAGCTAATGGGCCGGGATAGGAACTTAGCGCCGGACGAGAAACGTAGTAACGTACGCTGGGATCATGAGACGGTGAGGTTTTTTATATTTAATTCAAACGACAGGGTCCCAAGACAGGGCTGACGCGAGGGCCGGCGGGGTGTAGGGGACGTCCGAGAAAACATGTGGTGAACCCCGCACTGCTGGAAACAAAAAAGATGAACCAAAGCAAAAGGCGTTATATGAACCGGGCTGGCGTTACAAGTTGTGTTTCTGCAGCGGAGCAGCGGGCAAACTTCCCCGGCTGTTCTGTTGCTAATGGGTTGTCCTTCCTGTGCAGCTGGGTCTGGGAAGGAGGGAAGCATGGCATCTATTGTTAATACCGTTAAACACTGCAATAATGAGCAGGGCTCGTCTTTTGTTGAGATTTGGATGTGTAGTGTTTAGGTTCAAACTGCACACGAAAATACTATACTTTTACGTGTGTTTAACGGTCAATCTTCAGTATTGATTTGGCGTTACACGAGCTAATACTAGGCCGCTTCCTGTTTACCACGCATTGCCAGCAAGCATGAGTTATGAAGTCTAACTTGTCTATTCGTAATGTGATGTATAAATGAATTAAGGTGGTGGTGGGGGTGGGGGTACTAGCTTTCTTTAATGTTCAATCAGTTTATTTATATTTGTTCTTCACTCTTTGTCTTGATTATTTCAAATTACATGCTGCACAAAAAAACTCGACGTTGACATTCAAGTTAGTGATCCAAAGCTTAATGTCCGGATGATCCAGTTTTAATCACACCACTATGAAATATTGTTCAAATAATGTTTGTGATTTCCTTTTTAGTGTTTCGCCATTGCTTATCATTCTGGTTTGTTTTTGCCATTTATTTTATAGGTTTGCAAATACTATCTCTGTGGGTTTTGCCCAGCGGAATTATTTACAAATACTCGATCTGACTTGGGTGAGTTCTCATTTTTGTCAACATGATGGATGTTAATTGCAGATTGTATAGATCAAATATTGCAAGCTGTATACTGTGAAGTGCTTGTACTTGATTTATACAGGATTGTTTGTGTTATAAGTGATCATAAGTTGTGTAACCCTGGTTTTGTCTTAACTTACTGCTGTCAAAGTTGTTGAACATCTTATTTTTCCTGTATAGGTCCGTGTGAAAAAATTCATGATGAGAACCTGAGGAAACAGTAAGTATGTTTTCATGTGGCTATTGTATTTAGGGCTGTTGTATTCGCATGTCACCCTTGTATGTGTACTTCAACTGGTCCGCTGTCTTACAGGTATGAGAAGAGTTCACGTTTCATGAAAGAGGGGTACGAGAGAGACTTCCTTCGGTATTTACAGAGTCTGCTGGCGGAAGTGGAGCGAAGAATCCGCAGAGGACATGCCAGACTGGCACTGTCTCAGGCCCAGCAGAACGCCGGCGTGAGTTTCATCTGCAGCGGATTTGCAATGCAAAACAAAACTTGTGTATTTGTGTTGTGTGAATATATTGAGTTTTGGTTTGCTGTGCAATACAACATAGTTTAATGATACATGCTGCCTTAAAGATTATCTGGCATTTATCTGAAAGGGATTTTAAACAATAAAATCAGTTATACAGACATGTAAATGGATTTACATAGTGTTGGCTGTTGTATGCCTAACTTAAGTAGCCACTTCTATAAACTGTTATGGTTTTATAACCTTAATAGGAAGGCATGGGAAAGTAGTGATTTATAAGTCCCTACAGTTTTTGCAACATTTGTATCCACTGAGGTTTGCTTAACGTTCTTTCCATGTGTACATCTTTGCTTTTTTCCTAAGCCTCGCTAAAGTTTAGCAGCCAAAATTGATTACTGCAGCTATCATTTACGTTGACCACATTAGTTTGAGTTATATATTTATATTTTCCTTTTCTTACATTTTTTTAGCAGGCACCTGGACCATCGGGAAAGAATGAGGAGAAAATTCAAGTCTTGACAGAAAAAATAGAAGAACTTGTCCTTCAGGTATGACTTTTTCTGCATTTGGTATCAATGCACAAGTTTTGAAAATAAGCAAATTTAAATTGAAGAATCTGCTTTTCTGAAATAGTAGTGGCTCTTGAATAATACCTGTTGTAATGTACGTCTTTTTAATTTTACCAATAGAAATTGTGATGGATTTCTTGATGCGACAGCCGAGTTCTGCAACCACTGATTTTAATACAAATAATGTCGGCACTCTCATAATTACGTTTTTGTCCTCTTGCAGATAGAGGAGCTGGGCTCGGAGGGGAAGGTGGAGGAGGCCCAGGGGATGATGAAGCTTGTTGAGCAGTTAAAAGATGAACGAGAACTGCTTCGCTCTACAACTTCTGTAAGTGTCAGGGTGCAGTGTCCTTTGTAACACTGTAAAATACTGTATTGTTGCTTTAAGTGGAAGTTTTAGCCCACAATAATTTGTGGTGGTGAGTTAGTTTTGACCTTAGCCCAAGATTCAATTTGTCTGACCCTGATTCCAAGAGCCAATTCACCAGTGGGGGGGTTTATCTGTCAAATGCATCAACATTTTGTACTTGTGCCTTAGTCTTTTGGAATCTGAATGTATTTAGTTTTCGTTTCAGACTATTGAAAGCTTTGCAGCTCAGGAGAAGCAGATGGAAGTGTGTGAGGTGTGCGGTGCATTCCTCATCGTGGGAGACGCCCAGTCTAGGGTGGACGATCATCTCATGGGGAAGCAGCACATGGGCTATGCTAAAATCAAATCGACTGTGGAAGAGTTGAAGGTAGGTGTCGCAAGTTACTAGTTTAACATCCTGTGCAATGGGTATGGGGCCTTTGCTTATGCTTCACTTCCATCCAACAATCCGCTAGCCCCCACCCCTCCTGCTTGACATATCGTCAGTGGCAGCACCGTGCTTGTATTTAAACATTTATATACCACAGTGGGTTGTTTTTTTACTTGTTTTTTTCTGCATTTGTTTAGCCAAGCAGCACTGATTTTTGATGTTACTTATTTAAATAAATAATTGAATACATCAAGGGTGCAGAGGATTACTGAATATTTACAGACTGTCACCTAATTAAATGAATGATAGTGAAGTAGGGTAATGGTACGCCATTAATCATTTGAATTCCTCACATCAGGAGAAGCTCCGAAGGCGTTCCGAAGATCCAGAGCGTGATGACCGAGGAAGGAAGGAGAGAGAAGACCGGGAACGCGAGAGAGAGGAGAGGGAGAAGCGGAGGAAGAAGGAGGAGGAAGAAAAGGAGAAGGAGAAAGAGAGAGAGAAAGAGAAGGAACGAGAGAAAGAGAGAGAAAAGGAGAAGGAAAGGGAGAGGGAGCGAGAGAGGGAGAGGGAGCGGGAGAGAGACCGGGACAGGCGTCGTCGCAGTCACTCGCGCAGCAGGCACTCGAGCAGAACCTCTGAGAGGAGACGCAGCCGTTCCAGGGACCGCAAAAGGTCCAGGAGCAAGGAGCGGGAGAGGAAGCGAAGCAGGTAAGTGTGCTCTGTGCCAACAGGTTTCTGCCCTGATCAAAGGAAGCAAGTAGACTCGCTGAAAAACAGAAAGCTTTCTCTGGGTGTCAAAGCACTTAAGTGGGAAATCAAAATGGAACTTCAAATTTATCAAGCAGACTTGACGTTTATATCTTCAAAGACTGAAGCCGAAAGCCTTTTAGAATCGAGTCATTTCTGTGCCTCTGTATATTGTCGGTGATGTGACGCATAATTTATTTGCTTTGGACTCTTACTCATTTTCCTAAAGGGTAGGCTTCATCAAAAGCATTGGGATCTAAAACGCTTTCTCTGATTTTGAAAAGACAACACTGATTTTAGTTTTTTTTTTTTTTTTTTTTCCATTTTGGGGTTTCCTTCCCCCTAGGAGCAGGGACCGCGAGCGCCGCAGGAGCAGGGATCGCTCCGAGAGGAAACACCGCTCCCGCAGCCGAGAGAGGAGGCGGTCCAGGAGTGCGGAACGCAAATCGCACAAGCACAGGAGCAGGAGCCGGGAGAAGGAGCGAGACAGGAGGTCTAAAGACAAAGGTAATACTGCAGTATTCAGAGCGTACTCTTCCCAGAACTCCTGTTCATTTAAAAGAAGCAACCAGGAGCTTGAATGAATGAATGAATGCATGTAAAAATCATTTGAGATGGGAATTGTTACTATGTATTGTATAGGTTGTTTTTTTTTGGTTAACACTTCACGATACATAGTATTTTGTATTGGCCTTTCAAGACTTTTTGTTTGCTCTCAAAATTGAGAGATTAGCAACCTCTCGCCATACTTGCAAAGTATCCCATGTAGGAATTTTTCTCTCCATCAGATCGGAAGGACTCGGATGAGAAGAAGAGCAGCAAGAAATCCAGCTGTGACGAAAAGCCGAGTGAAGCCGGCAAGGCTGAGCAAATGGAAGTCGATGCTCCAAAGCCTGAGATCAACGGCACAAGTGAAGACCTACAATCTGAAGGTGACACTCAGTCCAATTAAAACTGATCTGATAGGACCTCAGATCAGGCCGAGGTAAGTGCAAACTCTCGGCGTGGGTTAGGTCTTTTCCTTTTCCCTTTCCTTTTTTGTTTTATTTTTGATTTTTTCGTTCTCAATAGTGCAGCGTAAGTATGCACGGAAGAAGATGGAACTAGACCGATGAGAAGAAATAGAAAAAAACAAACCCAGAAGGGAAGGCCAGTGTAGTCCTGCAAAACATGTTGGAGGTACTTTATTTTGTATCGGCTATCTTGTAACGGTTCTTTAAAAGGACATTCCCAAAAATAAAATTATATACATGGGGGAAAAAAAAAGAATTACTTCTGTGCCTCTGCCTGTACTGTAGCTCAACCTAATTGTTTATTAAACTACATCACTTACGAACACTTATCAGTTAATTACTTTTCCCCCTATATATATATATATATATATATATATATATATATATATATATAGATATATACATACATACATACATACATACATAATCTTCTCATAAACCATTTACTGTTATAGACCGTTTTTTTGTTTTTGTTTTTTTTTCCCCGTTTTTTCTCCCCCCTGTCTCTATTAACTTCCTGAGGCACATGTGAAGGATTTTTTTTGTTTGTTTGTGAATACAGTCTGCTAGTCTTGTAAATGCCAAGGATGTTTGTAGTTTTTTGCTTGATTGCCTTGCATTCTAATGCAGTTTGTTCTGAAACTCGAGAGCCGATAGCATTGGGATGATGGAAGTGTAGGGTTTTATGAATTATTGCAGCTGACTTCCATACCTCACACAGCGTTGGTGTTGTGAGCGACCCATGAAAAGCCAAATTAAAAATCAAGGATACTGTCAATCTGTCCAGGTACTCACCCCAGGTACTCCTTTCTCTACCCACATCAATGTTTGAATGCTGTTGCCTGTGAACTTCTTAAGCTTGCTGTTGTGTATTTTGTTTACTAGAATTTTTAAAGGTCTTTATTTTTCCTTTTCTGTGTACTTTCTCGTTAATTCATTATCACCATACAAAAAAAGTGTGTGTGTATATTTATATATTCATGCTGTGTGTGAATATATATGTATATTCCACTGACACTTGGCCTTCTTTGTCTAAATCTATCTATATTTAGGAAAGGGAAGTCAAGTATTAGTGAAATAAAGATTGAATGAGAAAATGGAGAAAAGTAGCCCTGATACAATTTAAACTGCTGTAATATTTTTCTGCACATTTTCTGTTGCAGTTAAGCTACTTCTGCCAATAATTATTAGTTTCCACACTGTGTGTGTGTGTGTATTTATATAAAAACTGAAGCTGCTGAAATAATGTACACTTTTGGGGGCAGGGGATAATAGGGTGACTATAGGATTAACTCAATCCTGTACACTGGTCAACTATCTCACCTGTTGAGAATTGGGAAAAGTGTTGAAAAGGAGTTAATGCTTATAATTGAAATGGTTCAAATGCCTATAACTTTTAGCCGACTAAGTTCTTATAAACAAAATGGCCAACACCCCCTCCCTATCCCACCCCACAACAGAGTAAAAAGTGGTGGCATTTCATTGGAAGAGGGTATGAATAATGTGCAGTGTTGAGAGGAGTACCCATTTATCCTTTATGTGCTTTCTTGCAGTATGTTTTCTGTGTCCTAATTGTGTGGTTTCTAAACATTTTGTGCATATCAGGGGCAGCGGAGAAGTCTGGGAGGAAGACCTGAAGACTACCTTTCCTGCACTTGCGATACTGCTGCTTAAAACAAGGTGAACGAGAGCTGTAGTGGCCTAGAAACATACAAACAAAAAATGTAAAATAGAATTCAGTTGCCATTTTTAAGCTCATTTTCAGGACTGGTCACATACTTTAAATGATTTGCTACAGTCCCATGCTCCAACACATACCATCAAGTAAATTTGCTATTCAGTTGTGTAATTTGTTTACATGTATTTAGTAACGAACAATTCAAGAATAAAAAATACTTGTACATGTGGCTTGTTCAGTTTGTAACTTCAGGTTCTACTTTACACTTTTTTTTTTCTTTTTGAGATCACAGTCTGTGGATACATTTGTAGTTTTGGATGGAAACTTGTAACGGTTTCCCCGCTTAATCCCCCAAACCCCCCCCCCGTTCCTTTTCATGTTAGGTAAATTGCAAAAGGCTTTTGGATCACTTCTAGTTTTTGAGAAGTGAATGCATTTTTCTTTCAATTTGTTCAGATTTTAAGAAAAACCTGTATATTTTTGTGTTGATTATGAATAATAAAAATAAGTACAACCATTTGTTTGTTCTATTTCCCTTCTGCCTAAAAGCAGTTTAGAGAAACATAAGTTAAATAAAGGGAATCTGACAACAGTGTCTGCAGGGAGATACACGGCAGCATCTGAGGTAAGGCAGCTATGAGGAGAGATGCCATTTTATGTTAAATTGCAGACGTCCTGTTATGCCTTAGAATTGTATTCTCTTATGTACCCCCAGTGGGCTTTTTTTTTTTTTTTGTCAGTGTCAAATGACAAAACTGTTGACTTTCGCCATTTGTAGGTAGGACTGGTACAATGTCAATGTAATTCTTACTATTCCTGTTATTAAGTAAGGTTGAAATCTCTCGCATGTGGCCTCTATAGGGACACTTTAAATTCCTATGTAAACTTTGCTGAATTACTGTTCTCACAAATTTTCTAGTATTGCAAACCATATTGGAGTTAAGTAGACTGTAATGTTACAATACAGTACATGAAAAAAAGACCCTTCTTTAAAAAGTTTATTAAAGATTTGCACAGTAAAAAAACGACTTTAGTTTAATTTAGGTAATCTTCATAGTATTCAAGTTTTTACATGTTTGGTTTGCAAATATTAATCTCGCACTCAGTTCAACAATTGTCCCTAAAGAGAGAACAACTTAAATACAGTACAAAAATAGTTCAGCTTGTAATGAACTTGGTGCATTATGCCCCTGTAATTACAGAAGCCCACGGTGTCCAAACCCTGGGCCAGGATAATGCTCTGTATACAAATGCCACATTCACTTCCATGTCTTCTCCTGTGTGTAAGGCACTCTTGTGTGTAGTCAACTCATGGATTTATGCCAGTCCGGCATCTTTGGCCATGCCATAAAATATACCTTTCTTTGCAATAAGGTTTGTTGGTGTATCGAATTCTGCTATTTGTCCCTTGTCCAATACGAGGACCCTGTTGGAAACAGAAGAAAATCAGCTGCAATTAAACCGTTTGGAGAAAAAGACGGCAATTGCAATGGAAATCGGTAATTATAGACAATCCCTAAATGTAATATTTTGGGAACACTTGAGTGCTGTTGTGTGCTTCAGATTTCTATACTCCCTTCCGTTAGTGTTCAGCTTTCATAAATTGCAGTAGATACTGATTCAATCCTTGATGTGGAAAAACTTAAACAAAACAAGGTTAGGTTCTGGAGTTCTCTGTCCCAATTTTACAAGAAATGTTACCTTGTGTAGTCCATTATTGTGTTGAGCCTGTGTGCAATCGTGAAGACTGTACAGTCCTCAAACTGCGTTCTGATGGTAGACTGGATCAGGTCATCTGTCTCCAGGTCTATGGCAGCTGTGGCTTCATCCAGAATAAGGATTCTGGTTTTCCTCAAAAGAGCTCTTGCTAAACACACAAGCTGTCTCTGGCCGACACTTAACACAGACAAAAACAGGTCACGCATTACTGCACCTGGAGATTTTGTTTTCCCATGCAAGTTGTTTGACCAGGTAAAATTGCTGTGCTGATCTAACCAATCCATCTGCAATGTGTTTCTTCTTTAAGTGGAATAAAATTATAACCTGTGCTTGGAAAAGAACTACTGGACAAAAGCATTTTTTCTTTAAGAGTCCCTGAATGTTTTTATTGTTTTGCTTTGATTAAACAAATATGGATAATCATGAACTTTAATGGATATCTAGATTTCATGAATAACCCAACTAGTAATCATGAGAAACTGCATGATTTTGTAAAACTGAATATGGATTATGGTGCATTCTGCATAAACTGGAAAGGATAGGGCTGTTTTTAGTTATTTAAATTTTTTGTACCTGAGATTTTCTCCACCTTCCGAACATTCATGGGCGAGTTTCAGTGGCTGACTGCTGACAAACTTATCCAAATGGGACAGCTGTAGAGACTTCCATATCTCTTCATCAGTGTATTTTTCAAATGGGTCGAGGTTCATACGCAGAGTACCAGAAAACAGGACAGGATCCTACATTGATGAATAGAAAGATAGAAATTGGGTAACCCACTGCAGACTTAATTTCTGCACAGCACCCAAGGTTAAGGCATGCATTTAAAAGCTGTGACTGTGCACTTTGCTAATCCAGATGTTTACATTAAAAATAAAGATAAATGTCATGCTAAAAACAAGGCTCTAAATGAAAAAGCTGGACAGGGAGTGCACCTGAGGAATGATGGTGAGTTTGGATCGCAGGTCATGAAGCCCGATCTCAGAGATCTTCACCCCATCGATGGTGATCTCTCCCCCTGCTGCCTCCAGGATCCTGAACAGACACAGAGTCATGGAGGACTTGCCCGCTCCTGTCCTTCCCACGATGCCAATCTGCCCCAAAAACATGCAGATTATATTATAAATCACAGCATGAAGCCATAATTTGTTTACAGATGATAATAATAAATCTTTATTTCCCAATTTGTCCTTCTTAACACAAATAACTCCGTAGTCACCTATATTATTTTTATACAAAATGTTAAATCCTAGATTAAATTCAGACTACATATTAAATCTTAGTTCTGCTGTCAAATATAATTTCCCAAGAGATTGGTGAGTGAAAGGCAGCATTTTGTGTCTGTACAGACAACATTATAATTAAAAAGCCTTTCTATGGTCTCATTTGATAGACTGAAGCTCTTCAAGCTGCTACTGCTGGTATGTCCAGAATGTGTCCTGAACCCCTTAATAACTAAGACAAAAGATGTAGTGTGGGCTATGATTGTATATAAAGATATAAATTAATAGGCTATCTGTAAAACCTAATAGGCAATAGGTTATACAATTTACAAATAAATAAAAAAAACTGATGAATATAGAATCAGCTGTGTATAGTGTCTTCAGTTAACAAATGATTTTAGTGGTCCCCAAAAGACTGACCTTTTCCCCTCCTTTCACGCTCAGAGTGAGGTTCTTCAGCACCAGGTCCAGCCCCTTCCTGTAGCGCACGCTGTAGTTGTGGAACTCCACGTTGCCCAGGGCAGGCCACTCTGGAGGGGGCTTTTTGTCCTCTATGTCCCAGGGGGCCTGGACACACAGTGATCTCCACATTAACACACACAACCCCAACTTGCTCTGTTGAACTCACAATGTTTATGACAAAATACAGCATCCCCCTCTGTAATTTACACTCACTGCCTTACAGTAACATTTCCTCAGCCTTTACCTTAAAAATCCTAGCATTAGAAAGGAGTGATCCAAACTAATCAGGTGGGTCAACATTTGTTGGATTTAAAATCTGCATTCATTGTTTTTCCAGTGTGCACAACTGAACATCTGAAAGTATATACAGCTCTGGAAACAATTAAGAGACCACTGCAAAATGATCAGTTTCTCTGGTTTTACTATTTACAAGTATGTGTTTGGGTAAAATGAACATTTGTTTTATTCTATAAACTACTGACAACATTTCTCCCAAATTCCTAATAAAAATATGAATGTAATGGAATGGCTGCCATACATGTAGAGATGCTGATTTCTCTTAATTTTTTCTAGAGCTCTATACTACTACTGTGACCACCTCTCGCTGTGTCATCATCTGAACCTCATGCACCAGAAAGCCTGTAGATTGTTGGAACAGCCTACCTCCATCTCAGTCTCTGAGTACTCCTTCACTCTCTCCACAGCCACGATGTTGCTCTCCAGGTCCGATGTCATTCTCACCATCCAGTTCAAAGACATGGTGACCTAAGCAACATTGGAGCCATGGTTATACAAGCACACTGAAAACTATAGGGTTACACTGATTGGGGTTTTAAACACTTATTCAGTTGCATGCACACACAAAAATAAACAATAGGTTTGTATTCTTTACAAGGAAAGGATTGCAAAAAACCTCATGAAAACAGATAAATGCTTCCCATTCATTATGATAACCAATTCCTTAAGTTATTTATGCAGATATGCTGTGAAAACTAATCCTATGTTTAAAGTGAGATCTTAGCAGCTACCACAAATACACAGCACTAAACAGGGCTTGAAACTGTAAGTAATATCTTGTGACCATAGACATTAGAGTGTAGCCAGAAATGCATATAGCCTGAAGATTAAAGAAGTCCGGCATACAGCCAGACCCTGAGTTCATATAAACAGTGAGGTCTGTGACATTCAACAATAAACTACTGAACAGATGTGGAAGCAAATTATAAAAAAATGTTATCTGGTGTACCTGGCAATCATACAAAACACTTACAATGCAAAATATTTTAGCACACCCAAGGGCAGGTTCTATTTATGTACATATGGATAAAGGATACCAACCTGCAAGGCATAGGAGACAGAGAGACCAACTAAGCCCGGACTTAGGCTCTCTCTCCCAATCACTGCGAACACCGCAGCGAAAAGCACAATGCAGTTGCCTATGAATTCAATTCGGATTCCTAGCCATCTACAAGGAGAAAAGGTTTACAATGCGGTGAATTCAGGGTAATAAAATCCTTAACAAAGATGAACACTATCTGTACTAAGAAAATATAAAACAAATATCATAAGCTGACCGATGCCATATGTCATTTTGTGGTTATAAACAGTCCTAGGCTTTAAAAGGGGTAAATAATTTTCTCCTCAAAGAATAAGACAACAATTTCCAACACTATTTGTTATCTAGTACTCTGAGGATAAATGTAACTTGTACTGTTTTCCAAAATTCAGATGCATTACCTACCTGTTAGCAACAATACCAGGGTAGTAACTTTTCTGGTTCTCATCCACTTTTCCATCATTGATGAGAACAAAGTCCTTATGGCGGTTATACGCACGGATCACACTTGTGCCCGTGACAGTTTCTGAAAAGTGGGAGTATATGGGAGACCTACTGATGGACTCGAGGCGTTTAAGCTGTCGAGATGTGGCCACATAAAACCTCTACAGTGGGAATAAATAAATACAAAAGTTTAAAAGCTTATAATAATCCAGGGGGAATTCATTAAACAAAGGGGTTGATTCAGAAAACATTTCAATACATTGCCTCATATAATTTTATAAACAATCTCCAGTTTTAATACAGTACTTTTTAAAATTTTATAGCATTTTAAGATTTTTTTTCTTTAACCCACAAAAAACAGACTTGGGAAAAATTGTATTTCAAGCATTACATTAGGGTTCTAATACAATAATTAGGCAAGGTGTAGATGCAACTGACACCACTAATGAATTCAAACTGTCATGCAGGCTTTGCACTGTGACAAATGTTTTGTGAATCTGACCCACCAGTATTTACAGTTAACCATCAAATGAATATACTCATAAACATCCAAAAATGTTAAATCGTATTATACATTTTAAATGAATCAATAATAATAATAATAATAATAATAATAATAATAATCATCATCATCATCATCATAATAAAGAATACAAATGCTATCATAATGTTGTAGTACATGGTTTGGCTTAATGACATTTATTCGTTTGCCTTGTGTTTTAACAATCTGCTAAATTTGAGGATTACAATTCTCTTTTAAGCTGTTTCAGCAACTTTATTTCCTTGATGGCAGCAACCCAGATCAACCCAATATATACTAAATTATACAGGGCAGCAGTGTGGAGTAGTGGTTAGGGCTCTGGACTCTGGAGAAAACTGCTGTTGTGCCCTTGAGCAAGGTACTGTACCTAGATTGCTCCAGTAAAAACCCAGCTTAATAAATGGGTTATTTTATGTAAATATTCTAAGTCACCCTGGATAAGGCTGTCTGCTAAGACATATATTATATTAATATTTGGGTGGTAAAATTGTTGGAAATTGAGCATGCTGCTAAAACACATAGTAACTTTTCATAATACAGTCCTTTCAAACAGGAAACATGCAACAAAGCAGTTATGGGTTTTAAGCAGACGTGCAAATAAATCAGCCATTGCAAGAAACCCAGAGGTAATTAATTAAAATTAGAATTGGAATATAGGAAGATCATAGTTGCAGTTAATTGATTTTTAGAGCATAGATTTTGCCTGAGAAGAATAATGATAATCTTTGAAAGGTTATAGAATCCCGGACAACCATTACAACTGCCATATCACAACACTGTCAGTAACTTGTGTAACTCCTGGTGTGTGGAATGGAAGATAAGCACGAGCTTTCTTGCTGAACCCTGAATTATGCAATGCCATAATTTTCTGCTGGGGACTAACTGAAGACACAGGCTAGGAATACAAAATTAAGTTTATTAACAGGTAGCATTAGTCAGAGTGAAAAAAAAAATCATAAACACGCTTCTTATAATAGGAATCGGACTTGGGAATTCCAATTGAAGGAAGAAAATGAATTCTGAAGTTTAGAAAGCTTCCATTCCCAGTTAAACCACTTGTTTTGAGAACACAACATGCATTGGCTGTGTCAGGTGTTGTTTTAAAATGTCAGCCTGGTTACAGAATTACAGCTTCAGTCTCATCAAACTAGTAAATCTAATAGAGGCAAATTGTATTTTTTATCAATACAAATTGATTATGCTAATTATACATGAATAAATACATTACATAAAAATAAACCCACCTCTCATCTAAAACCATCCCTTGGCAACTTCCATCAATTAATTTATATCATATAATGACATTAAGCGGATCAATCACTTTGCCATCTCCAACTCGCAAACTTTCCAAACAGCAGCAAGTACAATCTATATTATCTAAAATGTTGTACTCCAATCCCTTTAATTCATGCAAACTCAGAATGCTTTATAAAATACACAGTTAAAGAAAGTTAAAGAAAAAATACAATCAACTGGTGGCCAGTTAAAAATAAATAAATCATCTCCCTCCATTTAAGCAGAAGCTCAGTTCATTAATTTGTCATAAGCACACATGTCATAAGCATACACATGCTTAGATGGGAACTCTTGATACTTAGTAAGGATTTTTCTTTTTAAATAGGGTGTTCTAGAACTTCAAATATATCACTGTGCAGACTGGCTGGATACAAATCTTGTACAGGTTGTACACTGCATTGTACAATAGGGCACACAATTTATTATCAAAAACGTTTCTGTCCTGTTTTACAGTAAGAGTGCCACATTTAAAAAGCATATTTATTCAAAATGGGTACGATGACAAACACCTTAAGTTCCAAAATTAAAACTGCAGGTTAGCTGAAGGCCTAACCACTAATATCTCTGTTCTCTGAAGTGTGGGAGGGAAATACATACCCCTGTAAAAACAGGAAACAATAGCCTTTAGCAATGAGACATCCAGTTGCTGTGGATTTCATCAACAGGAAAGCATTTCCCTTGTTATTGAATACTCACACAATTGCTTTTTTTATTTAGTTTAGGGCAGAACCATTTTAAAGCAAAAAAACAAAAACAAGAGAACACTATTAGCACTATTTTGATATACTTTACAAATCTCACAATCTAAGAAAGATCTGTCAATAGGTTTTTGTAATGCTAAAACGTGTGGGAGTAATGGGTTTAATTGAAGTCATATCTTTACTTTGAAATCCTTATAAGAAAGATTGATGAATGTAAAACTGCCCAATGGATATTCTGTAATTCTAATTCCTGATGAGAAATTATCTCGGTTTGATTTTACAACAAACCAGTGTCTTCAATCTTAGATTTCTAATGGGTCTGTGGCATACAAAATAAAAATATTAACTCTCAAGAAATTACCACTGATACTATATACCTTCAGCTATAATAAATGCTTTACACAACAAACACGTATGCAGTTCGATTTAATGTTGAAATGTCTGGAACCACACAGTCTATGCCAAGGTCTATAATCAAGGCCTCATCATGTGATTTCCACATTTTATTTGGAATTGCCTGTGCCAGGCTTCCTTTCAATGGGTCAGAACAATGAAAACCATTTTGTTTCTTTACGGTCAACAGAGATCTTGTAAATCAATCCAAATCTTTGAGATTACTTTTAAGTGATCATAATAAGTTAAATCCGCAATGAAAATAGAACAGCGAATTCCCTAAGTTTGTTCTTTGAAAGATTGGTACTTTTGTACTGCATAGCACAGTAATACATAACTTAGTATTAGACATCTTAAACTCTAAAATAGAGTATCTTAAGTTTCTTAACACAAACACTTAACACTTTCTGCAAGGTTTGTATTCCACTACAGTACACAACAAACTAAAACCTTTCCCAACCTGTTCAAATAATAAAACTAATGGATTTCTTTTTAACTTCATTTTTTACAACTGCAATCAAGCTTATTTCACATGAAAGAAGAGATCCTAGATCCTGAGTCTTAGTGATTCTGAACATCTAGTTAAATAGGTTTCTCCAGTAATTTACTGACTGCAGCTGCATTCTGGATATACTCTGTGTTGTTAAATTTAAAATATGGTTAAGAACAAACACCCCCCCATCAAAAGGTCATTTTCTTCCTCACAAGAAAAAAAAATATATCTATATATATCTTTTTTTTTGTGAGTCTTTTTGAGTCTGAATAATGAGTCTTTATTTATCTCATTCATTTCATACATGTACGAGATAAATAAAGACTCATTATTTTTCCCACAAGGAAGCAGTGAAGAGTGTTTCTTATGAGGGTCATACTGGAATTCCTACTGATATTTACAGCAACTGGTAAGGAATTACAATTTTTTGGTTTAGTTTTTTTATGATGAAGAAAAAAAAAAATCACACACTGAATAATTCCATGTAACTGCCTTCATAAGTCCAAAAGTCAAAAGCAAAATAGTTTTAAACTTAAATCTCACAGTTCTAACTCGCAGTAGAGGCACAGGAGACAAGATTAATATATAATGGTAGGTCAGTAATGAATTTCAACACAAGTTCCTGATTTTTTGAGTGAAACAATGAGGGCAATAATTGTAACGCCTATATTATAATGACTGCTCTGCTGTACAGTGTTGGTCAACCCAGTTACTATTATACCAGACAGGGTCCCATAACATTCCCAAGATATTAGTAAATTATTAAATCTGAGAAGAGCGGTTACATAGAAGAATGAATGGTAATGCCATTTAAGAAAAAGAAAAAAGAACAAAGGGTTAATGATTATAGTATTGTCCCTGGATTGATTAGATTATACTGACAAAAAGCTGTTATTTATAAAATCAACCTGACTATATGAATTAATATAAAATAAAAAATAACTTAAACCCACACTTCCATAGCTTTATCAAAGACAAAGACTGCTGTTCTTTATTTTCAACCTGAAGTTTTCTTATCATTACAATTTCTATTCTAAAAGTTTTTTGTTTTAGTTTTTAAGAATCATTAGGCTTTGTGGTGTTTTAATGTGCTTATTACAAATTTGAAATGCATTACCTTAATTTTGAATTATTGCTGTTCGTAAAGGTGATTTTAAAACAGCATTTCTAACCAAATTTATTTGTCTCTTAGTTTGTTTGAAGTTACATACTTTTTATTATTGCACGTATTGTCTTTCTGCACAAAGTGAGATGAAAGCTTGTGTCATTTCCATAGAGATACAGGCTAGCAAGGAACAGCAGTGCAAACAAACACAAACACCAAATAATCAAATTCCTATTGTAAACTACTAATGCTAGAATGCCCAAACCACATGCTACCTGAAACACTAGGACAGGTAAACACAACTACAAACACAACAACAAACACGTGGCATGCTGTATTAAATTGTTAGCCGGCTTGTTCCTATTTACCTGGACCCACCAATAGAATGCCATTAACGGCACTATCACTATGAGGAAGACAGGGGTGAGGGCAGAGCATATGAGCAGCACATTTGCTGTGTACCAGAAAGTGCGCATCCACAGATCAATATTTTCAGGGATTTGAGAGTCAATTATGTCCACGTCTTTGCCGAAGCGGTTCAAGATTCTCCCTGAGGGAGTGGCTTCGAAAAAGCCCTGAGGAGAGCGCAGGATGGCCCGAAGCATGTTCTGGTGAATGATCTGGGCAGCTTTCAGCATGCTGTAGGCCCGGCTTATGAAACAGATAGCCAAGAGCAGCACACCTGTGTAGCAGCACAACGAAAACAAGGTCAATTTCACAGATTGCACAACCAAAACAGCACCGCAGTGCTCAATACAAAACAGCAGCTCCTCACTGGATTAGTCCATTTAGCCAGTGTGGTGCAATTACTGTCACTGCTTGGAACTCTGGGATATGTACACATGCAATAGTGGAGGGTAGGGGGGAAGAACAGTGTTATATAAACAGCAGCCTCCCTATTTTAAAGGGAAGTGATGATAGGCAAATAGATGAAGAGGACCGCAGGGACGTTTCCATTTACACCTTGGAGAGGAAAAACAAAACAAAACATTGTCACAGGGACGTGTTTTCAGGGATGTGTTTTGTTTCTACGATCGCTTAAAAAAAAAAAAAAAAAGGAAACAAACAAAAAAGACTGTAAATAACCTTTTGTCACAGGATGAAGATCAAAAACAATTCAGGTAACTTATTCATTCTCTGGTAATGAGGGTAGTTATTCATTGTTGCATGGTGTTTAGGAGCATATTTGTTTGAATTTCTACTTCTATGTCTGTTCATCTTTTTACTGTGTCTGTTTTGACTCTTGCTGAATTTCTAGCACTCTTGTTATGAAAGGAGTGCGTTATAATTAAAAATATATATATTATATTCCAACTCCAGTGACAGCCTGTAGTGTTTGACAGATGTAGTTAAACACTGGCTGCAGATTTGGAATGCACAATGAATGTGTGGAAAATTAGATCCAAATTATTACAATGTTAAGTTACCCACCATTTCATATATAATACTACACCAAGCTCTAGGATTAATTCATCCAAGTTAAGAAGGAAGTGAATCATTCTTCTTTCTTAGGCTTGTAAACTACAAGACCTGTGTTGCTTCACCTTTGACTGACCTACAGGATCTAATAAAATCATAGAAGTATGCATCAGATTTTTCTTCTGTCATCCAGGGATCCCCCCCGCCCCCCAAAGGTGTGCAAACATTCCCCCCCTCCATCTGCAAAGAAATAACAGCCTCAGATTGCTCTTCAATTGTACAGCACCTGCAACCGAATCCTACACATTAAGTTATCTGCAACTCTACCTAAAGGAAGATACAGTCAAAAGAAATGAGATTTGACCCGTCTCAAAACTACAACAAACAAATAAACACTAAAGAAAAAAAGACAGCACAGGATCCATCTTATTAAAACAGTCAAATGACTGCAGCTATAGTTTCTATACTTATAATACTGCAATGAACTGAGATCGTTCCCAAAAAAAAACACTGTAAAACAAGGCACAGCAAACATCTAGTCCCACAGCAAAACACAGTATCACTGAATCAGTTCCAACCACATAAAATGTACAGTACCCTTTCTAAGAAAGACAAGTATGCTAGATATCTATTAACTAATCCTGAAGTCAACATGTATGCTTTGATTGATAATAATGCAACCCTAACCCGCCCCTCACACACACACACACACACACACGCCTTTCAAGATATTCACCTTTTGTTGCCTTATAACCTGGAATTAAAAGTTTATATTTTCTCCCATTTAACTACACATCCTACCCGACCACTTCCAAGTGAAAGTTGCTTACAACGAAACTGTGTTGCTGTTATACAAGTAGTAAGTGTCTGCTTGGCCTACAATGGCTCTGAAGTCAACAGAAACAGGTCAGTGATAAATAGTGTTAGAAATGACATCAGTGAAAGCTACTTAAGGCTGGGTTATGTAGAATGGAACTGGGAATGACCTACATTTGGATCTTTATACCAGCCTTCTCTAGCTCTCCCTAACACATGACTCAAGGCAAGACCCATGCCAGCTTGACCCACTATTGCCAGGCAAGTAAGACTAATACACTTTAGACAGATAGGCTGTCTGCTTACAAGACCATGATTAAATAATTACAGCACTATAAACATTGCTTTTTGGTTAGTTTAAATAAGGCCATGTCTGACTTTCTTCTCCAACAGAACATGGGCTACTTTATACTGCAATTTATCTAAATGTAACATTTAACTCAATTTTACTAATTGTATTTGAACAGCTTGGAAACTCACAGTCTGAGGTTAAACATTACACAAAGTGTGCTGGACTAAGAAGAAACGCACAGCGCTTGCAAACTAATATGCTACACTGATCCTGTAAGAATCACTTCATATTAGAAAATAGATTAATCTATAGATTCATATGATTAATCAAGTTCATATCATGTGACCTTCAAAATAGTGCTGGATATTATATATCTGTACAGTCAATGGAAATATGCCTTTGAATTTTGAATAGAATAGAACTAAATATGCATTAAATCATTTAAGTTAAAGGTTATTTTGGGACGTGTGAGTGCACAGAAAAAAACGTATGTTGTTTCTCTAACCTAATTATCCTTTCAAAAGTTCAATTCATTTTTAAATGGCAATTTATAAGCTGTGCCATTCCTGTTAAATGCACACTCTGCTTCCACCTTTGCATCCTCAACCTAGTGTAATCAGCCGGGTGTGGATCATATGTAGAGACAGAAGGAAACAGAAGAGGACAGGAAGTGTGCAAACCGCAAAGAGGATAAATGAATGTGTGGTTATGGAGGAAAGATAAATTAGTAGGACAGGACTGGATTACAGAATGAATGACTGCATCTCCACAACAACTTAAAGGTGCCCTATCGCAGAGCTCACTCTCATTCTGTGGGTGGGTTTCCTCTGGAGAAAATACATTTTGTATTATTTTATATTCCATTCTTTCAACCACATTCTTTGGACAACTTTCTTGTGTGATTTCAGCTGTTTTGGCATAATTTTTCTCATTTTGCATTTGTTTTAATACAGTTTTCAACATAAACCCTCAAAAGGCTATACAGAGGAAATAACTCTTGACTTGTCTGAGGAAAATACACTAATTCGTGAAGCTTCTTAATTGTGCCTGCGAGGCGATTGAGATAGTCTTTAACATGACATTTCACTGCTTTGTCACTATTATGAATTTTAAATCACATTAAAATCTTTTTCAGGAAATGTCCAGCACATTTATTCTCCTTAACAACAGTTTTCAACCTAATGCTCTTGAAATGGGGTGTGATTTTCTTCAATATCCATTTTTATCAACACTGTGAATGCACACAGTGCCAAGCAGCAGCTAAATCTGAGTGATAGTTAAGAAACATGATTTAGCAAAGAGCAACTGGACAGACACAAGACAGCCTGTCAGCCTCTTGTCTGGATTGTGATAGGGCACCTTTAAGAAACCTTGTGTTTAGGTTTTATTTATGGATCACAAATACCTGCACAAAGAAGTATATGAATGCCAGGGGTGCAATGACCACAGCAAAGATAGGGGTGCTGGAAATGATAACAATCATGGTTGAGAGGGAGGTAAAGAATGTTCCCAGGAACATTAAGATGGTGGGTGGGATGACTTCGTCAATCACAAAGATATCCTTGGAGAAGCGATTGATAATGCGCCCTATGGGAGTGGTGTCAAAGAAAGACTGAGGCGTGCGAAATTTATTCTCTAGCAGGGCGGCATGCAGTGTCCTGGCTGCCCCAATGCCGCTCAAGGCCAGAGTAAAGGACGATATCATAACCAGGACTCCTGTTTTAAGAAACAACAACAACAACGACATTATCAGTATGAACACACAGGTGGCTGGAATGTTTTGTGGAGGCTGCTTGGGAAAATAACAAAAAACAAAAAACATCCTCAAAGTTCATAATACGAGAAACTGCTGCACACATGCCAGCATAGGATAATAGTGAAATTACTTCAGTCTATTCATGTTGTAAATACTATGTGAGACAATGCATGAGGGATAAGCCTCATTTAATCATTTAGACTGTGTACAATTAACAAGCAGCCAAAGGAAGGCAATATTGCATTATAATAATGTATAATTCTTGTATGTCTTTTGGAATAAAAAACCCCTCCTGCCTATGGGCCTGTGGTTAGTCATATTACATTCTTTTGAAATGGTTATTTGTTGAATGTGTCATGAAGAACAATACCTGGAGGTTCACATAACCGCATATAGTAGTAAGAATGCTGGAATGGTAATGTTGCAACATCTGTTGTAGCTTTAAAAGAGTACATTTTTAAATTGTACTTTATGTACCCTGGCTACATAGAGCATAGCAAATAAAATCTGGAAGCAAATTCACCTAATCCTCATGCTATCTTAAAACTCTTGATGTGAGTTTAACACAGAGTTTGGCACATTATATAATCTGCATTAATGCATATGCTCTGATTTGGACACAATCTATTGACATTTGTTTACAGTAACAACTTCAGTTTTTAGCAATATTTTCAAAGAGTCAAAGGGTGAAATTGTTTATTTTACTTATAGGTATCATCTACAAAACTAATTAAACAAAAAAGAAAAATCTCTAAAATGATTAGCATGTTTTCAAAGAAATCTAAATCTTTTTTTAAGGATATGTAAAAAAACTTTTCTCACAAACATTACATTAAGGGAATCTGTTTCATAGCCATTTTTGTTTAGCCTACGTATTTTGATTAAAGTTGCATGTGAATTAGAATTAACAGACATTCACACACATACAACAGACTGACAAAGCATTCTTTGGGCTGGAGACTTATACAAAGTGTAAATTATATTAGAATATATGCTGTACATTACAAACTGAGTCTCAGTGCACTTGTTTTAATAGAGGAATGTGATGGTTGGTGCTTACCTTGAGACAGTCCCAGAGCGGCATAAACTCCCAGCCTCATTTCCGTTTTGGGCTGGGTTCCATTCACTGGTTCGTCGTTAGCCCATTCGCTCAGCCAGATGTTGGCTCCAATAGCTGCTGCATTCTGACAGCCATATAGTATGCAAATGAAGATGCAAAGAGGAGGTCCCACAGCCTTCATATATTCCCAAAACACTTTGAACTTCACCTGAGATGCGAACAAGCAAGAGATACAAGAACCAAGACAGAATTACACATTCTGCATTATGATTAAAGACAGCATTCTACATTCTATTAAGATATCTGTATATTCTTCAGTTTTGCTTAACTATGTTTTTCACAACACATGCTTTACTATGTATTTAAAAATGAATTATTATCATATATTATAAAATATTATAGGGTATAACTATGAATATATTTAACATAAATCTCAGATTTTTTCAAAGTGCAGTTTTTTGGAAGACCACAAGGGGGCAGGTTGGTTTCACTTACTCTGCCTGTCTCTGCAGTTTCAGTGTGAATTAGTTTGTCAAATGTAGTTTTTGTCTCAGGCACAGGTTCAACATGTCTTTTCTCGCTGCACCTCCGACGTGTGGACATTTTCTTTGGGTTTTCCATGTCTGCAGACATGATGCTTATTTGCCTAAGAAAGGTTGCATCAGATGTAAAAATAATAATATAATAATAATGATAATAAACAGAACTGGGATAAAGTAAAATAATATTTTCGACTACTCCACCTAGAGACACAATATATTAATATTTTGCACATGCGTGGTCTACTATATTTATTTGTTAACCTTATAATTTTAACATTTGTACATTATCTTGGAAATTATACATTTAATACACCACGCTAAGCAGCGCCATAAAAATAAACAAACCATTACTAGGGGTAATTATCACATTGTCCTTCATTTTATAAGACACTTAGCTTTGAAAACAATTTCATTATCCTTTATATTTAGATATATTCTAATCAATCTATCAATATAATAATTAGAATGTTTAAATTAACATATACGGTATATATATATATATATATATATATATATATATATATATGCTTGTTTTGTTAGTTTGATCTATGCAAATATGATTCTACAACACACAAATAAACAAACATTTGCTTTGTATTATATTCTAGCTGCATTGCCGATAGATGTCTGGACAGTAGACTTCTCCACTATAGGCCTTTATCACTTGTCATTTTTACAGTTTTTAAGTACAGTTCTGCTCCAACATTAAAGGATTGCTCCCATTCTTACCTAATGAAATGTCTGCGTGCTTCGTTAACAACTGGCTCATTGTCTACCATGTCTGTGTGGTTACTCAGAGTATCTTCAGGGAAGGGCTCCTCCTCTTCAAGTATTGACACTATAAATCAAATTAAATCTATAGTTAGCTTCTTCTTCTGCAACTTTGCCAACCACACTTTATGAGGCCAAAAAAGATGCTCAACTCTCTTATAACAAGTGATATATTGCTGTGACTCCTATACAATATACCAAGCCTCACAGAAACAGAAATTGCCCTTGTGTTGCTCAAGAAGACCTGCTTTTTGTATCAAATACAATATGTTACACTTTTAGCTGCCGTTTTATGAATATGCAGACTTATTTTCCCTCCTGTGCATTTTTTATTCACTTCCTGAAAAGACAGTGTCTGCGTGGTGACAAATGTTTGGGGAAACTGTGGTTAAAAAAACAAAATAAACAGTCAATTAAATGATGTTTACAGAAAATATTGCCCCAGAGACAACTATAGTTGGCAATGTATGCCACATTATAACTGGCTCTCACATTTCCATGCCAGTGTGGCGAGTTCACACCTCCACAGTAGTGCTGATTTAACGGGATATAAAAACGCCATGGCCTTCCTTTATAAATACTTGTTAAACTGTCTGGTTAGCTGTAAAACCACATGCACGTGCGCCTGGTTAGGTTTTCAAGGTTTAGCAAATTACACTCAGCCTTCCTAATTGACAATTTGCATAATCTACACAATTAAGTCAATCCAAAAGCACATCTAAGGCCCTGTCTACACTATGCACTGAAACCGTATTAGTTGGCTTCTGACCTAAAAGTGCTGAATACGCAAGCGTCTACACCACAGACTAGAATTGCAAACGGACTTGGGACTACCTCGGGGGAGAGTCTTCAGTAGTTTTAAATGAGATCAAATCAGGTATTGTGGATGATGTTGTACTAATCTAATTTTATGAGCACATCCTCACACATGCATATGAGCCTGCATATGCCGCTATGCTGTTTGTCAGTTGCTGCTTTCTTGCGGTTCTGAAGAAAATATACAAGCAGCCATGTTTTCTGCACCCCTGGACTGCATTATTGCATGCTTGTAAACATGAGTGCATGGTGGGATACTGTACCATTGCATTGCGCTGTGAGGAACTGTAACCAAGCCTCATGTGGATGCAGTAGTCCTGACTAAATGTACAATCGTTCTTCTGTGTGGGCACTTTGAGCTTGATTAGTTAGATCGTATTTAAGTATGGTTCTCAAGATTGGTTATATAGTGTAGACAGGAAACTGAGAAGAAATCCAAAACGAAGACAGCATTTAGAATGAACCAGGACCATGCTTCCTGCATGCATATTCAGCTGCTTAGAAAGAAACACCAAGCACTTTTTTGCTTAAGTTTACCTTGTGCAAACTGGAGGGACATTTGACAGTGGTTACCCTTAAAAGAAAATAAATAACCTCCTAGTAGGATTATCCCATAAAATATACACTACTGGTCACAAGTTTTAGAACACCTCAATTTTTCCAGTTGTTATTGAAATATTCACAGTTTAATGTCTCAATGTACTCTGAAATTAAAGCATAGAACAAATAAACAATTGGAGATAAAAAATAAATCATGGAATTGTTTTGTTTCACAAAATTTAACCACTTAAGCTGACAAACCCCTCTGGTACCCTTAAAAGGGCACCAAATCCTTGTGCTTCTCTTTAATCCCCTGTGTACTCTCCACTGTTGTGTTGTTTGCCAAGTGTTTGATATCCCATGAAAGCTGAGACTCTCAGCTTTCTAACAATGTGGAGCATTCTCTGATGTGAAAAATGTGTTTTTTAATACATTCTGAAATGGGGGGGGGTGGAGGGATACTTATTATGACATATTCTGGAACCAGACAGTCTACTGATCAAAACTCTCCCCCAGAGCACACTGTGCATTTACCCCCCGGGCTCTGAATGACGGCGGCGACACGGAAACTGTAAATCGGATGTGTTTGAGAATTAAATGCGCTGGTAGCCAAGAGAATAAGCTTTCAAATTATGTGCACATTGTAGGAATACAGTGTAACTTCTATGCACAGGAGCTGCAGGTAACACTGCCAAATAATGCTTAAGAGGGTGTAGTAACACAGTATATAACTCTGAAATGTACATTATTTTTCAGTATTTATTAACCTAAACTAATTTTTTTAACCTCTGGCAGTTTACCGCTTACTTTTGTACCATTTCAGGTTATTTCAGGTTATTTCAGGTTATTCACTGGACTATTGAACTGCTTAAATTTCAATAAAAACTGGAAAAATGGGGGTCTTCTAAAACTGTAGATTATATAGATAGAGTATATCATAGTTCTTTTACCATCTTTATAGCCAGCAAAATTAATGAATAATAAAAATAATTGCAACAATAACAACAATTATGACATTAAGTATATTTAAAGAATAATGGAGGTACCAAGTTCATCTTCTTCTATAATGTCTTCATTGGAGTAATTCCTCAGGAATTCTGCGAAAGCCCCGTTCTGCTGCAGCAGGTCCTGATAGGAGCCCATCTCTGAGACCTTGCCCTCTACCATCACCACAATATTGTCCACTTGAGGCAGGTAGGTGATGCCATGAGTCACAAGGATTCGGGTCTGTGAGAAATTCAAGAAAATCCAGGATTACATTTTTTTCCCGGGCATGTAGCCTCAGTAAGAGCACAAAAAGGTTGCTGGATGCAGCTAGATTTCCTACTCCACTTTCTCACTTACTGACTCTAGACGCACTTTCTAAATGGCAAAAGAGACACCAAAATATCTGCAGGCTTCCTGAACTAGAGAATTAAAAACAATTGCTGATAGAAATCTGCATATCAATATGAATCCACTCTGCCTCATTCTATATATTGCCTTGTACTCAATCTAAGGTTACACTATCATCATGCTTCAACAGCTCCTGCCTCTCACAGGAATGCTAAACTTTGGTTTATCACTACAAGAATGTAATGGCCTATATAAACCTGTCTATAAAATATGCCTAAAGTGAATATACAAAATGCAGTTAGAAAGAAGAAAGGATTTGACATGGAAGACGATAACCAGCACAGTATACCAAAGCACTTCAAAAACATAAATAGACAGGGAGAGATAAAGAACAAATTTAAACAAAGTAATACAACTAGAACAATATAAAGAAACCATTAAAAATAATATGTAAAAAGTGACAAACCAAGTAGGTAGTAAACTAGCAACTGCAGGGATGTAAACAATGAAAACTCTAAAGGATGTGATTTAAAAAACAGGACTGCTCTGTGTAAAGTGTAATAGAACAAGGTCATGTTGGGCTTAATGTGCACAAAGCAAGGCCTTGCGGCTGCCAGAACTCTACCTTTCCTTTCAGGGCTCCCTCTGGACCGATTACTTTGTCGAAGATGTGCTTTGACACGTGGGCGTCTACCGCAGAAAGAGGGTCATCCAGTAGATAGATGTCAGCCTCACTGTAAATAGCTCTGGCCAGGCTGACCCGCTGCCTCTGACCTCCTGAGAGATTAATACCCTGAGGGAGACGCACGTCAACATTAAAGGCAGCAGGAACGTATCACCACAACGCAAAGCACCATGTTGACCCAAGATAATCTGCTAGACAGCAGATGCATCGGATTAAAACAGATAAATTATCACTTAAGTTATCACTTTGGTCAAGGGATTACATGGTTTGTATGGTCTCCTTGATGTTATCTCATTTAAACTACAGACACAGCGTATGAGAGACACAAGTTGTGATTTTCATGACAGTGGGAAGAAAATAAACTTGGTAGCAGTATTTTTAGTTCCTGAATTAAAGGACTGATTTACATTTTTGGAGGTACTAAAAGTGAATAATTGATATATTTTATTCATTCTCTTTGAATGATGTTTATTAAGTAAACAGAAGGAGGTTTTCCAAAATTATTGTGCAACCAACCAGTTTTGAAAATCACAGTGCAAATATCTGTGGGCCTTAAGAATGCCAAATCACTTTGTAATTCAAACGTTCACAGTCAGTGTTATTTTGCAAATGCACACTTATTAGAATCTGTACCCAAACCAGTATTTTACACATTAGCTAGCTGGTGTGCTTGTATGTACGTTTTTCATTGCTACCACCATTCAGATGTACTGATCTGAAATGCTGTGATTTCTGGTAGGCTTGACAGAGTAGAATGCCACAGTCATCATGGTCTGGCTTCAGTCTGTGCACCTGCTCAGCAAGGGAAACTTCAGATTGCTCTCAACAGGAATATCTAAGATAATTTGGTTGCTTTTCTCAGAACCAGCATTTGTACTGTCCTGAAGCTCAGCTCACTTAATGCATCTTAGCTTGATGTGCTCATGTAACTAATAGTCCAATTAACCTTTGCTTTTTACACACTGCTGAAACAAAACTGTCCTTTGGTCTACGGTACCTTTTCTCCGATTTCTGTCTGGTCCCCCCCAGGCAGAACCTCTAGGTCAGTGACTAGTGCACAGGCCTCCAGGACACAGCGGTATTTCTGCTCATTGTAAGGTAGGCCAAATAGGATGTTGTCTCGGAGTGTGGCATTCTGGATCCACGCCTGCTGGGGAACATAGGCAAGTGAACCCTGAAAACAACAAGAAAAAAAAAAAACAAGAAGGTTCAGTAATGGATTTTGTTAATAAAGGAGGCCTTGTTTTGACCACCGACGTGCACCTTTCTCACAGTAACAGTAAGGGACTTAACAGAATCCAAATTTCTTCTCGAAGAGGGTCAATTAAAGATAGCACTTTTAACTTAGACTTAAAGTGGTTGGCTTCAAAAGTGAATCAGTTTCGTAACAGTGAGTTCAGAGCACTCTTCAACCTTTGGGTTCGGGTGAACTATAAATGCTGAGACTGACTGCCATAAGACACAGGACATTGACATTCAACAATAGGAAGGAAACCAGTATTAGGGACACGTAACAAACATTAATACATAGACTGGAGACAGAGATGAAAAGGTAACAAACCCTTATTGAGATATCCCCGTCCAGCTTCTCCATTTCTCCCAGCAGAGCACACACCAAAGACGTCTTCCCACAGCCCACATGGCCCACCACAGCCAACAGGGAGCCCTGAGGAACCATTAGGTTGATACTGAAGAGAGAGAGAAGAAAATATCCCTGAACATTAAGCAGTAGACATTAGGAGAGATGGAATGGCTTGATAAAGGGACTATAATATCTTTCAGGTTTGATTAGCTTCATCCTGTCACAAGTGAGCTGCAATTAAAGGGTAGGAAGGAAATTCTCTATCCCCATCTCCCACTCATCGGATGAGAGAGGGACTGTTCTGCATTTCTTAAGAGCAACCTTCAGATCAGTCATGTAGGCTCAGAGGTGCTCAGGAAACCAAAGTGGTTGCTGAGGAAACCCGTCCCTCACATCCCTATCAGAGCTCAGCCAACTGTAGATTGGCTATTAATCAATCCTGGTGTGCATCAATTAAAATGTAGCACAGATTTAAACCAGCAATAACCAGACTACAGATCTCAACCCGGGATCAGAGAATAGGCTTTTACCAGTGCAATCATTTGCAATTTCATCCTGTATTAGTGTGAATCATTACAAACAATGTTTAAATGCTTAACTGGCAAAACTGCTTAAATGCAACAAAAATACTTACTTGTGAAGAGCTGCTGGATCTTTTTTGGACCAGGTGAATTTTCCATTTACTACAGTAACAGCGTAGCCTGAAAGAGAGCGGAAGACATTAATATTCAGTGTGTTAACAGTGCAGTTTCCCATTCAGGGAAACATGGTACACGGTGTCTCATGGTTACTCAGAAACAGTAACAGTTACTTATCAGTGTTATGTAACAGAAGGGCTATGAGGAGAAAACAAAACAACAAACAATATAGATAAGTTAGTTAATATTAAAATGGTGTTACAGTTTCTATCCCAATTCACTATACATTGTAATTAAAAGAGACATTTTCACAAATCAACTGATATTAACAACTCAGGTATCAGCAACACTGATGAACATCCCTATTTGAGGTTTCCTTCAGACTAAGTTATGAAGGCAGTTATCAATTACAAAATAACTGAAAAAATCATAATCTTTATTTGGGAGAATTGCCTTCTTCGCTGTGTTTTCAAGGTGGGTTTGTCCAGTCTAGGTCAGTTAGTAATTGCAATTGTTCAGAGAGGTTTTTGTTTATATATACATATACATCCATTTCTGAAGGATCATAATGAATGAAAAGCCAAACTGATTCAGACCAGCTGGGTGGGTTAGAACTGGTGAAAGGGACATTTCCTCTCTGAAACAAAAGCTTTCAGCAACTTGTTTACCTGAAGCAATATTCTTCCTGTCAACGTTGTCTGGGTCCAATTCATCATGACTCAGAAAATGCTGAATGCGTTTCAAAGAGACATTAGCCTGCACACACACAAAAAACACCAGACACCATTTTAGGATATTGCTTTACTTCCATGATTGATAAGATCGATAGAGAGATAAAAAGATACAGACACAGAGACAGGCAGACAGACAGAGAGGCAGACAATTAAAACAGATAGAGAGAGCCTTTTCTCTGTCCTAGCTGCAGAGATCCATTGCTTTCCTGTACACAAGTCTCATTTTACTTAAGTACCAAAACAGTGAAGTCTAACTAAGACGGGGATTAAATTGAATGCTTGCTACAGGACAATATTATTAGACTCTAAAAAGCAGAATGATCAGGTTTTGTTAAGGTTTTGTTCCTTAACTAAGGGGCAATGGTGGACGATTCAATTACAGAAGTGCTTCAGCATTTAGAAGAGTGCTGTTGAGTTTGTCTTTCAATGGTATATTATGGCCTCCAGTCATGCAGAAACAAAGCATTGACACCCAGAGCTTAGCCATATCAATACTGCAAGGCTGCCATTGTACTGGTAATGTCGTGACACATTCAATGCTACCCTAGAGTTACCCTGAGAGGCTAATATAAATAAATACATAAATAAATAAAGAATATCTCTATAGAAGTAGAAGTAGTGTTTTGTTTACCAATTCTGCAGCTATGTTTACTCAAATTGCTTTTAAAACAATCATATTTAGATTAAGATAATAAGACCACACATAGGAGAAATGAAATGCTTAAACTTTCATGAACTTTCTTTTTCAAGTGGTCTTGAGAGACAGTTAATGATCCCTTTTCTTGTACAATGTACATGTTTACAGAGAGATTGAGCTGCATGTGAATGTTGTCAGTATTTCTTCAGAATACAGGAAAAGCAGAGATAATTGATAAGAATTCTCATGAACATCTACTGTGTACAGCAAACCTTGTTACAAAAACAAAGCAAAGGCTCAAAAGTAAATTTTCTGTACCCTTACATCTGAGGTTCAACACACTAAAATGTATTAAAAAAACAGTACAAGGTATCAGTATGTAATTTATGCCACCGTTGGTAAGGGCATCTGACAAATAAAATAAAATTACACTTTGGTTATAAGCAATTATAAGCAAATTACTTATTAAATTATTTAAAAAGTTGACCGGGCTATATATATATATATATAAAAAAAAAATTTAAACTCATTAACATCTATTTAGTTAGAATACGGTTCTTTGCAATGTGACCTCTAGACTGGAGAAAGCTAATGGGAACCTTCTTACTTCTGGAATTAACTACATTACAGCACTGCAGATTTATAGAAAATATCTGCTAATGGGACAGTTGGCTATATAAATCATGTTATCATAACTTAAATGAAAAAATAATTCAGAACTCTCGATAGGATGGTCAGTACAGGTATATATACTAGGAATTAAACTAAAACACACACACACACTCACACACTTACACCCCCACCCACACCCACACCTACCCAAACACACACATCCACACTTGATTGTGAATATTCTTATTACCGATAGCTGATTAGAGATGTCCAGTTTGCTCTATTTTCTGCAGATGGCTTCTGCAACTAATGTCTACATGAAACTTAGAAATCCTCCCTAAATTACATTGCGATAGTTTGCGATGAATCCAGGACCTGTTTGCGGACTGTGCAGAAAAAACTACAACAAAACCCCTAAACTAGGGACAGTTCTGTTTCACTTTACCTGTACAATGCTGCTGATAACCTGAGGGAGCATGTTCAGAGGAAACCTCAGGATGTTGAAGAGAGACAGGGACACAAAAGCCTTCTGAGCATCTAGAACGTTCTTGTCATCCATGTTTACGTAAACAGCAAATGATGTCAAAGCGACCTAAGAATGCAAGCAAACCACATCAAGGAGAGCAAGGTGAATTGTAATAGCAAGGGAAGAAGAAGAAAAAATCCATAATGTAGTACTTTGGTCCTTTTCATAAAATGAAATCAATTGCAGACTATCCAAAACACAGTTATGCACATTGCACTTGTTTGTTCTTCTTTTTAAAGCAAACGGAGTGATACTGAATTATATTGACAGAACATTAGTTTCAGCAGTGTGTTATACTGCATTTTGAAATACAAGTGAATAAACATAATACTTGGAATTGTTAACCTACAGTTGGATTATCAGTGTCTAAAACCAAGTTAGCAACCCTAGCAATCAGTGATTATGTTAACAATAAAACTGAACTGTGCTGCAAATAACAGTTTCAAGAGCCAATCATGAATTTGCACAGCATTCAAGGACTCCTTGCCTTAGAGACAGTCATGCTCTCGGAATACTTTTCTTAGTAAATAAATGTGTGGCTTCTGAGGAAGCTTTTCAGCAGACATGGGTTATCAAGATAGCATTCCACATGTATAACTATCAGTTGACATCCTTCTGCAGACTTGAACAGTCTGATTTGAAGCTTTACATGTCTGATTACAAGAAGCCCTTCTCATTTGCTCAAAAACATCAACTGTAAATACAAGAAAGTCTACTTTCAAAACGAACAAAAGCACATATCTCTTTAGCAAAAAGTATAATTACACCTTGCGTTTGAAGAAAAAATGGGCTTTGTAAAATAAATATTCAGCTCTGGAAAAAATTAAGAGACCACTCCAAGTTCAGAAATCAATGTTAAGTGGCCTCTTAATTTTTTCCAGAGCTGTATATATATTAAATATTGTAGGAACATGTAGGAATGCATAAAATGAAAAGAGTGGCTATCAAAATTATAGGATATTAACTCCGTTCTGAACTGGAGACTTTAGTATTCTGTCAATAAATTCTGAAAAGATCTCATTGATAAATAAGTATACATGAAATGAACATTGCTAATAAAACTATGTGACTCATCAGCTCAAATTGCTTTAAAATTATGGATGTGGATAGTTTTGACCGCAGCTGTATAGCTGAAATGCAGATAAAGATGCATCCATCTACACCTTGTCAAGACTGGCCTACTCCATTGTACAGACAGTTGAATGGGGGCATAGAAAAATGTACTACTTTTTAAGCGCATGACCTCTGCTTATTCGACCCTGAATAACATGAAAAGGAACTTACCAAGAAAGGGGCACTGGTCCAAGCAAAAGTGGAAACAGCCCCAAGATATGCCGTCTTCCGCAAGATGTTCAACTCGTTTTGTCGAATTTCCAAGACCTTCTCCTTGAAAGAAATCTCCCAAGCATAGAGCTTCAGAACCTTGATGCCGTTGAGAATCTCATTCATCAGCTTGATACGGGCATCTTTGTACTGCATGAGTTCCACCTGAAAGAGAACACAGTCCACTCTTTGCTTAACCAGCATTTCCCTAGGAAAACTTTGGCATTTTGAAGATCGTAATGCTTTTTAGCTTCTGTGCTGGCTGGAAGGATTATAAAAAGCCATTACCTTTCACTTTTAATCTAAAATGTCAACTGTAAAGCTCTTCATAAACAGTATAAAACCTGTTTCAACATAAAAAGTTTAATAAGTGCTGGTTATTGTCCCTGGTTAGCACTAATTTAAGCCACTGTAGTTTCAGCTCAAGCAAGGTTACTGTGGCTACAGTGTTAGTTCTGTTCTGTGAAAGTGTAAGTGCAAGATGGCCCTCATTCCTATCACAATTAATCTTTTTCAAAATAGCAAAGTAGAAACACTCAATTAAGTTAAGCAGACCAAATGTCCCTCCAACATGTATTTTCAAAATGGAAAGGTTTCTGCTAAGTTGAAAGTTTCTGTGTTGGGGGTAAGGAATTTTACTGGCCGTCCACAATCCTTAAAAGTGAAGTCAGTCATCTTAAGCCAGTTAGGTGAATTATAGCCCAAGACATACAATAAATAATGCACCTTCTTTATATAATTTAAATTATTACTCCAGCTCTGTATAAATTAATCACATTTGCACATTTTAAATGCATACTATGTGAACTACACAAACTACTCTGATAATAAGTGCACAGCAGATATTTCCAACATTAATATAACTAAATGTTCTGATGATAAAAACATTGTTTTCAGATACTCAATTATCAGATTGAAAAACTACCGTCTTTAAACAGATTACATTCTGCTTAATGAGATACTATGTGTTTGGAAACTCTAAAAGAAATTAGGTTTGATTTTCTGACAAACTTTTTTTTAACATCCACAGAAACTAAATAGAGACAAATCTTTGGATAATGTAAATCAGCCACATCCCAGTCTTTCCAGGCAGGATTGAACTAACAAAATAATAATATAAAAACATTCTAGAGTGGCTCCAGGAGAAAACAAGGTTTGGATAAACTGTACCTGAAATGCTCTGGTCTTCATGGCAATGGCTGCATTTAACGGGATCAATAAAATCATGACTGCCACCCCAGCCAGGACAGCAGGCCCGAGATACTACAGAGAGAAGGACCAAAATAAAATTAACACATCCACTCAGCAGACTGCTCCGCATGTGTGTAAAAATGACTCTGCCACTCTGCAGGAGAAGTGTTACTTGAAGTGTTACTTGATCCTTTAAAAGAAATAAAACAAAAAGGGATTCCAAATTAATTTATAAACATAAACCTCTATTGATATCAACCAATGAGCTGCATGTAGAAAGGGGCTATCTTGTTTTTTAATGACATGTAAGTATGCAGTCACATGCCATCAATGAGCAAGTCTTATGAGCATTTTAGAAGGGTCTTAAGCAGCTGCTCCCAATGTAAAAGTCCAGTTCGAATGTATTTTACATATATGTCCCCTCTCTCTTTTTGTTTTTTGGCATCCCAAGTAACTGTTTCACTTTCATCATTATAGCCTGGAAAATGAGCAGCGCTTTTAGACAAACAGTACATCCACATATCTCACAAAACCTAATCACATCATATTATCATAAATGCAGTTACCACATTTATTGTATTTTCTGTGTCAATGGAAATCAACTACCATATATTGGGACACCATTGGCCCATAAATAAGTCACATACTTGCTGAACAGAACATGTTTGATCAATCTTTAAAAATATGATTGCTCTAAGAAGCAGACATATTGTCACTAAATCCAGCAAGTTTGCTTGGTGCTTTTCCAGGGTTTTAAGTTTTTCACAAATTTTCCTTAACTAATCCCAACAACCCCTCCCCCACCCGCAAAACAATATTCTGAAATAACTCAGGTCTAATACAGTTGAAAACTCCACATTCTATAAAAACATTATATATTATTTTGGATTCTAAAGAACCTGATGAAAAAGAGATATTTCTTCTCACTCTGGTTCACATCTGTCTTTCTAATTCACCATCCGTACTTCAAAGTTCTCTCACTGACATCTAGACTGCTTTATTTAACACTGCCAGATCACAACGGCAGCAGTAGACCAGACTTTCACTGGAGTAGCTGATATCTGGAATTACTCTTCTAACCCAACATTTTAACTAAGTATATGTTTTTTGTCAAGTGCAGCTACCAAGCACCAAGAGGCCTGAAATTGGCACAACATTTGTAATTTCCTCATGACTAATAGGGCAAGAAAACATTTATGCCTTTATTACAACCACAACAACATAAGAAGCCTGCAGCTGGTTTAGACTTACATAGGCTACTACATCCCTACTGAAGAACAGTTAGGAATATTGGGGGATTTTTTCTATTAATTGTATGAAAATTATGTAAGACTTGTTTAGAGCAAATCCTGCCCTATGATTCTGGAATCAATCCAGTGAAAGCACTAGGTTTTAAAAGAGGACAAATGCATCACCCAATAGAGCTGTCCAGGCTTGCCGAGACAAGGTGAAGAGTGAAAATCCACTTGCAGACCCTCCATATTGACTGTAGGGGTCAGATTGAAGTTTGAGCATACCTGCCAGAGCAAATACAAGGCTATGAAGATCTGGAGCGGAGCGGACCACAGCATGTTGAGAAAGGTCGTGAGATCCATGAAGCGTTGGGCATCAACCGACATCAGATTCACGATCTCACCGACAGTGGACGTGCGCTTTGCAGCGTTCGTAATCACCAGTGCCTAGGATAAATACAGTAATGTATGACTGAAAACATCCTGGTTGAGGAAAAGTGTTCTTAGTAGACAGTAGATTCAATCATTTCTGGTCACTTTTAACCCAAGAATAAGCATCTCTATTGGTCACGTGGTGTTGGAAGCTGGGGATATTTGCATTTCCCAATTAAGTTAGAAGTTAGAAGTCAATTGTTAGATGAGGAATTATTAATAAAATGGGGGTCCACGGTGCTCCAGTTCACTGCAGATACCTTTCTGTAAATAGCTCCGACGATGGCGGTGCGGAGTCTCATGCCTGTGACGAAGCAGTACTGGAAGTGCTGATGGAGGATGATGGTCTGCAGCAGGGCACAGAAGAACATCATGATGGCCAGAGTATAGCCCCACCAGTTGGGGGCATCCTTATTCTTTGAGAATTGAATCAGCCAGCTGGAGAAGACAAAAGAACAAAGTTAGCTCAGGAAAAGTGCTTCAAAGCACAATCATTTTGCTAACCCATCAAGGGTCTCTGCCCCATCACTCTCTCCCTACACTATGATAAAAGAGAGACATTGAAAAACATGTTTGGGGATTTAATGTCATTTGGAGGTATGTTTGCTCCTGCTGTAAAATCAAAAACAGGTATTTCACCTAAGACACAGTATGTAAAAGATAATTTTAAATAGTCTTTCAAACAAGCAAGCTGAAAGAATAAAAAGCAATTTTATGAAACTCTGGAACTCATTTTATTTTAAAGCACAAAAACAATAATACCCAATACATGCTAGATGTGCAAGAGATCCTGAATTTTACATGATCAAAAATGTGTGGTAAATCCTGTTGTTTTTTGGCAGTATTTGGTTTCTGACTCCACTACATGTTGAATATGAAAAGTATCACGCTGCTTCATACACAGTAATTTGAAATTCAAAGCAATTCAAATGATATTATTTGTTATTCAGAATTAGACTGAAACAAAAGATAAGGCTGATTACATTGTTTACAAGTTTAAGCTTCTTAATTTGATTGGGAAATATGAAGTTGTTATTTAGCTGCTGATACAGCTATGTGGTGTTTGGCCTTTTCTAATTTTGTATTCTGTCACATTTCTAAAGTAGTTATTTAAAATTTACAAAATTAAACAAACAGCTCTGTAATCTGTATCTGGTAACAACCTGACAGAACCATGGCATAGCAAAGAACAAAACTATTCACAGGTGGGGCAGTGCTGTTGTATCCTTGAACAAGGTACTTAACTTGCTGGTACTTGCTCCAGTAAAATGCCCAGCTGTATAAATGGGTACAAATGTAAGTTGCCCTGGATAAGAGTGTCTGCTAAATGACAAATAATGTAATGTAATGTCTCTTTTCATAACTACACAATATGGTAAATAGATGGATAGATGCATTGATAAGATAATAGAACACCTTTCTTTTTCTGTGTATTAGGGAAAATTCACTTCCCTGAAGGTGCATGGCTGGTAGAGCCTTGACAGTCAACAAGAACAAGATGACAACCAAGCCAAGTTGTTGCACAGTAAACAGGCGTGGGGAGTGAGGGGGGGTCTCCTTCAAAAATACTACTAACAGTTCTTACTCCAAGAGCAGTGGGTTCACGAAGCCTATCAAGTCCTGAAACAGTTTGAAGACGGAGCCGATGACGAAAAAAGGCCCAAAGGCCTTCACCAGGGCTTTGAGAAAGGATGGCTCCTTGGCCTCCTTCTTTCCAGTGAGCAACACTTCAGCCTCTTCTGTACCACCATCCACATGGTTTATGGGTGCAGACTGGGATCCGGAATAAAGCACCTGGTTATTCCTGTGGCACAAAACAAAGAAAACGAGACAGCTTTACAGAGACTTGAATTGCATTCCTCTACAGGAGTGCACAAAAGGGCAGTAGCAGGTATACAATACAGTGAGGGAAAAAAGTATTTGATCCCCTACTGATTTTGTACGTTTGCCCACTGACAAAGAAATGATCAGTCTATAATTTTAATGGTAGGTATATTTTAACAGTGAGAGACAGAATAACAACAACAAAATCCAGAAAAACACATTTCAAAAAAGTTATACATTGATTTGCATGTTAATGAGTGAAATAAGTATTTGACCCCTTCGACTTAGTACTTGGTGGCAAAACCCTTGTTGGCAATCACAGAGGTCAGACGTTTCTTGTAGTTGGCCACCAGGTTTGCACACATCTCAGGAGGGATTTTGTCCCACTCCTCTTTACAGATCCTCTCCAAGTCATTAAGGTTTCAAACCTTCAGCTCCCTCCACAGATTTTCTATGGGATTAAGGTCTGGAGACTGGCTAGGCCACTCCAGGACCTTAATGTGCTTCTTCTTGAGACACTCCTTTGTTGCCTTGGCTGTGTGTTTTGGGTCATTGTCATGCTGGAATATCCATCCACGACCCATTTTCAATGCCCTGGCTGAGGGAAGGAGGTTCTCACCCAAGATTTGAGTACATGGCCCCGTCCATCGTCCCTTTGATGCGGTGCAGTTGTCCTGTCCCCTTAGCAGAAAAACACCTCCAAAGCATAATGTTTCCACCTCCATGTTTGACGGTGGGGATGGTGTTCTTGGGGTCATTCCTCCTCCTCCAAACACGGCGAGTTGAGTTGATGCCAAAGAGCTCGATTTTGGTCTCATCTGACCACAACACTTTCACCCAGTTCTCCTCTGAATCATTCAGATGTTCATTGGCAAACTTCAGACGGGCCTGTACATGTGCTTTCTTGAGCAGGGGGACCTTGCGGGCGCTGCAGGATTTCAGTCCTTCACGGCATAGTGTTTTCTTGTTGTTGTTTTCTTCGTGACTATGGTCCCAGCTGCCTTGAGATCATTAACAAGATCCTCCCGTGTAGTTCTGGGCTGATTCCTCACCGTTCTCATGATCATTGAAACTCCACGAGGTGAGATCTTGCATGGAGCCCCAGACCGAGGGAGACTGACAGTTATTTTGTGTTTCTTCCATTTGCGAATAATCGCACCAACTGTTGTCACCTTCTCACCAAGCTGCTTGGCGATGGTCTTGAAGCCCATTCCAGCCTTGTGTAGGTCTACAGTCTTGTCCCTGACATCCTTGGACAGCTCTTTGGTCTTGGCCATGGTGGAGAGTTTGGAATCTGATTGATTGATTGCTTCTGTGGACAGGTGTCTTTTATATAGGTAACGAGCTGAGATTAGGAGCACTCCCTTTAAGAGAGTGCTCCTAATCTCAGCTCGTTACCTGTATAAAAGACACCAGGGAGCCAGAAATCTTGCTGATTGATAGGGGATCAAATACTTATTTCCCTCATTAACATGCAAATCAATGTATCACTTTTTTGAAATGCGTTTTTCTGGATTTTGTTGTTGTTATTCTGTCTCTCACTGTTAAAATACACCTACCATTAAAATTATAGACTGATCATTTCTTTGTCAGTGGGCAAACGTACAAAATAAGCAGGGGCTCAAATACTTTTTTTCCTCACTGTAATTATATTAGCTATAAAATTGGTGTTTTAATGTATTATGCAGAGATTGTTTTCAATCTGATGGAAATCTTTCTCTCTTTTTCTTTTTTTGTTAACTCATTCAAAGCCAGACGAAGGAATAAATCTCCAAAGGGCAGTCCCAGAAGGGTATTTGGTGGTTTTCAATGAGGTTGAATATTTTTCTTCACACTGTAATGTAACACTATACCTCTGAACTTTTGCCTTTTCCACCTCCCATTCCTTGAGAATATTTGGCACGATCACAGCAGAGCTGTCTTGTTTGTTTAAGGACCACAGATCCTTGTTTTCCAGTGGGTTTCTGTAACCCTTTATAGCCATTCTGAAAACAAAACACAACGGATATTAGCAGTTATCTGTGAACAAGGCATGTCTTTGTGGAGTCAGACAATGATGTATTCCAGTAAAACTTTAAGCTCTCTAAAACAAATGTTGTCATGTTTTCCTTTGGCTGCCAATAAGTAATTACTCACCTTTTCTGTTATGTCCCCAAATAGCTAAAAAAATAAATAACCTTCTTTTAGAGGTTAATTTGATACTATTATTTTCTAATTAACCATTGTACATTACTCCCTCTGTATAATTAAAGCTTTATTTTATGACCTACATAATAGATTGGCTAACCTGTAGGAACCGTAAATGAATGTGTGGATACATTTTGCAAGACAGCTTTAAGAGAACACGTATACTGAATTATACATTTTCACAAAAAGAAAACACTCTCCTAATATTTAACACTTGAAATGTTTAGCTTTTATAATCTGTTGAACTATTAAAGACACTTATGTTGTTTTGTTTTTACTTCTGTTATTTCTTTTTTCTCTGCTCACAAAAAGCACTTGATTGACAGGTCCAAAAGTACAGCCATGGCGGCACCTCAATGACTGAGACATGTTTGTGCAGTTAATTCAACACAATTAGCTGTGTTTGGCAGGTTAGAACAGAAGTGGAATGAAAAGCTGAAGGCACTGGGGGCCTGAGGGAGTGACGTTGTGTACCACTGGGTGTGGGGATTGTAAAAGAATTTCACCTTGTGAACCACCAGAAAGTTATGGTGGACAGGAAGCCAGCAGTTTCCTCTGGACATGGATTCTGCCAAGAAGAGAGAGAGAGAGAAAAGGATTTCAGTTGGAATTAAACAGACACTTTCATATACCTAAAAGTACATGTCAAGAATACAAGCAATTGTGTCAAATAACCGGAAAGTAACAGATTTATAATTTAAGTCACTTTGCTCAAATGTTTTAGAAATTGCATACATTAATCAATAATGTTATCTTAGCACCTGCTTTGCCTCTATAAAAGTGTCAACAAGACAAGCGGGCAGATATGCTTTGGGCTACTACAAACAAAGACATATTCATTTCATATACAATATACATGACATAAAAATAAATGACAGAAAATAGACCTATTATAAATTAGTCATCCAGTGTGTTTTTCCACTGATGATGCTAGAGCTCTATGTGTACATTCAAATGGGAGGGAAGTTTGTGGTCGGCGGTCAGCATTTCAACTCACTGGGTCAGTATTGATAGAGGAGAACAGCGGGGCTTTTTCATTGAAGCAGGACAGAAAGAGTTCCAACACGATGAGTCCAAAATAAATATAGAAAGTTGTAAACCTCAGTTGATCTGTAATTTCACCCTGGGAAGAATGTATATTTTATTATTATTATTATTATTATTATTATATTTATTACTTAGCAGATGCCCTTGTCCAGGGCGACTTACAAAATATAAGAACAATACAAAGTGCAATAATACAGTAATTTGAGGGAAACAATTGTGAGTAAAGTCAATCATGCCTTTTGGAGTTATATGACAACAATTATTCTGAAATCTATGCTAACTGAAGAGCTACTTATACAATACAGAAATTGTTTAATGCTTCTGATCCTATAACAAGCCAACATGTGCATCACGCAAGGCAATCAAGCTCTAGGGAAGAGATATTGTTTATCTGACCTATTTTACTAAGAAAGGTCTGTAGAGATAAGACCTGTCTCCATAACAAAACACTTCAGGGAAAAGGCATAAAGGCTGAAGTACAAATGTTTCATAACAAAAATAAATAATATATAGATCATGAATATGAAAATAATAACTTGTGAAAATGTGTAAACTGGGTGTAATTTAATCTGTAAACACTTAATTTGGTATTTTTGTTCCTCAGGTCCTCCCAATATATTTACATCTATGCTAATCAGAGTGTTGTCCACAATTCACAATGGCAGTCAATGGTGCTCTTCATAAAAAATAAGGGGCCTTCAATCTAAACCATTAAACTCCCACCTCCAGACCGAATGATCAGAAAGACAACCTTAATTTTCCCGATACATTTTCCTCTTCCACCTTTTTGACAAGTTTTCTACATTCTGACCTGAAAAAAACACTGTTACTCCCTTACTGTACATGCTTGCAGCTCAATAATCAGATCACTTTTTAGCCTAATTGTTCATTTCATGTTGAATCAGGTTGTGGATTTCCTATTTACCCCATATTGACCATTGCATACTGGCAGTGGGAGGTTTTTGTCCCAGTATTTTGGGTAATACAGTGTGTATCCGACTGCAGGGTAAGGTGTCTGAAACAACAGCACTACTATTCTTTCACAAAACTCACTGCGTCCTCACCTCAACTCTCCTTAATCCAATCTCTTTAAAGAGCACCCACTGGCTGCTTACCTTCTTGGTGGCCTGTAAGATCTTGGAGCGGAAAGGCACGATGGCACACAGCACTGATAAGAACCAGAAGATGAAGAGGACCCCAGAGGACTGGACCCCCTTCAGCCGCTCGTACTGGATCAAGAACGTGGCTAGTAACTAGGAAAAAAGGACAGTCAGAGTGCTGACTAACAACGTAAATATACTTAACTACATACCCCTTGTGCTTCTGTCTCACAGGCCTTACTGGTATATTTAATGTTGGAAGCAGTGCTCAACTGGTTCAGTTTAGTAGCTTGACTAAGAAATTAGAAACCCAGATTAAACAAAGCCAATAGTCTTACAAAGAATCAGGTACATGAAATCAAATTAAATATTACAGGTACTGCCCACAAGTTGCATGTTTAGCACTATTTCCTTTGGAAGGACAAAATAACTGACTGAAACATTTTTGGTTCCAGATCAGATTAGCTGAAAGTCCAGAAAGTTACCTGTAGAACGACTGTAGAATTAATTTCCAATCTTTCCCTGCAGTTATCTATTAATTAAAGTATCCTAAAGGCAATGAAAAACTAAAATGAAAAAGGCAAATTGACACAAAGGCTCCTGTGTTTTAGTGTTCTGTCAGAAACAGTAACTGTGTGACCCCTTGTAAAACCAAGGTCTTATGGTGTAGTGTAGTACTGAAGTGTACTGTGTACATAAGAATACTGTTCTAGGCACAATGAGCAGTGCCACAAACACTGAGTAAACTACTTGTAGTATTTCTTGAATGTCCCATTATCCTAAATTTAGAGATTATATTAATCTTTATCTAACAGCAGAAAGAGATGTCTGTTGATTTTTGATCAAAGAACATTTAAACAGACTTCCATTTAACATTGAACTTCCTTACCATCCAGACTATACATTTCCTGTAGGAAAATAACTCTTGTTTCATCAAGACAAGATATTTGCATCGTATCACTTTACCAGTGGTGAAAAAAGGTGTCCTGAGTCAAATTTGTTTCTCCCTGGAAACAAGCCTAAGGACACTGTTTTTACATATTTTTATATGTTTTCTGATATACAGGATTACGCAGAATGTGTTAAAACCAATACAATCAACAACACTGTAATATTAATAGAAACAGGTTTATCAGCAACAAAACAAAACTAGTGTTTTAGCTCCAAGCTGTATTATATTTCTTTGTAATTTTCACAATTACCATTGTCATGCCAACAATCAGGGGAGTGACAAATTCAAATGGAGGCTTGGTGGTGCCGTTATAAAATTCACGAAATGTGTAGAAAAGGTCTGTCCAACAGATAATCCACAGCAGCACACCAATAACCTGCAGAAACACAGAAGAGACTTCACATAGAGAGGTGAACCATACCGTGTTGTTAGTGTGTGTGTGTGTGTGTGTGTGTGTGTGTGTGCATGCACGCATTCTGGGCATTGAGAGATGCTTTTGAAAACACACCACTGTTTGTAACACATATGAATTACTAAATTATATATATATATATATATATATATATATATATATATATATACATATACACTCACCTAAAGGATTATTAGGAAGACCATACTAATACTGTGTTTGACCCCCTTTCGCCTTCAGAACTGCCTTAATTCTATGTGGCATTGATTCAACAAGGTGCTGAAAGCATTCTTTAGAAATGTTGGCCCATATTGATAGGATAGCATCTTGCAGTTGATGGAGATTTGTGGGATGCACATCCAGGGCACGAAGCTGCCATTCCACCACATCCCAAAGATGCTCTATTGGGTTGAGATCTGGTGACTGTGGGGGCCAGTTTAGTACAGTGAACTCATTGTCATGTTCAAGAAACCAATTTGAAATGATTCGACCTTAGTGACATGGTGCATTATCCTGCTGGAAGTAGCCATCAGAGGATGGGTACATGGTGGTCATAAAGGGATGGACATGGTCAGAAACAATGCTCAGGTAGGCCGTGGCATTTAAACGATGCCCAATTGGCACTAAGGGGCCTAAAGTGTGCCAAGAAAACATCCCCCACACCATTACACCACCACCACCAGCCTGCACAGTGGTAACAAGGCATGATGGATCCATGTTCTCATTCTGTTTACGCCAAATTCTGACTCTACCATCTGAATGTCTCAACAGAAATCGAGACTCATCAGACCAGGCAACATTTTTCCAGTCTTCAACTGTCCAATTTTGGTGAGCTTGTGCAAATTGTAGCCTCTTTTTCCTATTTGTAGTGGAGATGAGTGGTACCCGGTGGGGTCTTCTGCTGTTGTAGCCCATCCGCCTCAAGGTTGTACGTGTTGTGGCTTCACAAATGCTTTGCTGCATACCTCGGTTGTAACGAGTGGTTATTTCAGTCAAAGTTGCTCTTCTATCAGCTTGAATCAGTCGGCCCATTCTCCTCTGACCTCTAGCATCAACAAGGCATTTTCGCCCACAGGACTGCCGCATACTGGATGTTTTTCCCTTTTCACACCATTCTTTGTAAACCCTAGAAATGGTTGTGCGTGAAAATCCCAGTAACTGAGCAGATTGTGAAATACTCAGACCGGCCCGTCTGGCACCAACAACCATGCCACGCTCAAAATTGCTTAAATCACCTTTCTTTCCCATTCAGACATTCAGTTTGGAGTTCAGGAGATTGTCTTGACCAGGACCACACCCCTAAATGCATTGAAGCAACTGCCATGTGATTGGTTGGTTAGATAATTGCATTCATGAGAAATTGAACAGGTGTTCCTAATAATCCTTTAGGTGAGTGTATATATATATATATATATATATATATATATATATATATATATATATATATATATCTATATATATCATCTGGTCCAGGTCACACAATGAAAGCTCCTTTTTTATTTCTTCTATGTCTTTTTCCTATTGGAATCCATCCATCGTTTGTGCATCTATTGTATTCTCTTGGCCCATTGCCATTTTAAAACTTTCACTCTTAATTATGTCCCATATTTATGGGATATATATATATATATATATACACACACACACACACACACCACAGTTCAAAAGTTTGGCGTCACTAAAAAATGTCCTTGTTTTCCATGAAAACGTAGATGAAATTAGTCTGAATATGAAATATAGTAAAATGAATAGGAAATATAGCCATTGACGAGGCTAGAAATAATGATTTTTAATTGAAATAATAATTGTGTCCTTCAAACTTTGCTTTCATCACAGAATCCTCCATTTGCAGCAATTACAGCCTTGCAGACCTTTGGCATTCTAGTTGTCAATTTGTTGAGGTAATCTGAAGAGATTTCACCCCATGCTTCCTGAAGCACCTCCCACAAGTTGGATTGGATTGATGGGCACTTCTACGTACCATACGGTCAAGCTGCTCCCACAACAGCTCAATAGGGTTGAGATCTGGTGACTGTGCTGGGCACTCCATTATAGACAGAATACCAGCTGACTGCTTCTTCCCTAAATAGTCCTTGCATAGTCTGGGTCATTGTCCTGTTGTAGGAGGAAATTGGCTCCAATCAAGTGCCGTCCACAGGGTATGGCATGGCATTGCAAAGTGGAGTGATCTTCTTCAAGATCCCTTTTACCTTGTATAAACCTCACACTTGACCACCACCAAAGCACCCCAGACCATCACATTGCCTCCACCATGCTTGACAGATGGCATCAAGCACTCCTCCAGCATCTTTTCATTTGGTCTGCATCTCACAATGTTCTCCTTTGTGATCCGAACACCTCAAACTTAGATTCGTCCGTCCATAACACTTTTTTCCCAATCTTTCTATGTCCAGTGTCTGTGTTCTTTTGCCCATCTTAATCTTATCTTTGTATTGGCCAGTCTGAGATATGGCTTTTTCTTTGCAACTCTGCCTAAAAGGCCAGCATCCCAGAGTTGCCTCTTCACTGTTGATGCTGAGACTGGTGTTTTGCGGGTACTATTTAATGAAGCTGCCAGTTGAGGACCTGTGAGGCGTCTGTTTCTCAAACTAGACACTCTAATGTATTTGTCCTCCCACACCTCTTTCTATTCTGGTTAGAGCCAGTGTGTGCTGTTCTGTGAAGGGAGTAGTACACAGCGCTGTACGAGATCTTCAGTTTCTTGGCAATTTCTCGCATGGAATTGCCTTCATTTCTCAGAAAAAGAATAGACTGATATGTTTCAGAAGAAAGTTTAAAGGCCAGTTTTATTGCTTCTTAAATCAGCACAACAGTTTTCAGCTGTGCTATCATTGCATAAGGGTTTTCTAATGATCAATTAGCCTTTTAAAATGATAAACTCGGATTAGCAAACAACGTGCCATTGGAACACAGGACTGATGGTTGCTGATAATGGGCCTCTATATGCCTATGCAGATATTCCATTACAAATCAGCCATTTCCAGCTACAATAGTCATTTACAACATTAACAATGTCTACACTGTATTTCTGATCAATTTGATGTTATTTTAATGGACAAAAAATTAGCTTTTCTAAGTGACCCCAAACTTTTGAAAGGTACTGTGTATGTATATATATATATATATATATATATATATATATAGATGGAAGGTGCTTTACACAAAACAATGTTACTTGTTCTCTTTAATTTGCATATTCAAAGTATTCTAAAATTACAGTGATACATTTGCCTAATACATAAGCCTTTCCATTATGTTTGCATAATGTTTCCAAAAGCCTGTTAATGTGTATGGAGAAGAGTGCACTGCTGTACATGTGCAAAGATGCAAAGACAATTATTCAAGTTATTTGAATCTTAAAAGACAATATGATGATGATGATGATGATGATGATGATGATGATTATTATGATGATTATTATAATTATTATTTCTTTGCAGATGCCCTTATTCAGGACATGCAGAATGGTTTCAAAAAGGGGCAAGTGAAGAAGTTGGTTGTGTTTATTTAAAACCTGACCTATATAACCAAATCTGTTTATTTATACTGTTAAAGGTGCAAAAAACAGATAAATATTCAATTTTTTATCAACTATTTGAAAGGAGTTGAATAAATCATTTGAATTAGGTCACAGAAATTACTTTGTTCCCCCTTTCTGCTGCTGCCCACTGTACAATTGTACTAGAAGAATTGATGCTGTTTTAAAGCCAAAGGGTGGTCACACCAAATATGGATTTGATTTAGATTTTTCTTGTGTTCACTCACTTTGCATTTAGTTAATTTATAAATATAATCTATTAACATGTCTATTTTTGAAAGCATTCTTACTTTACAGCATTTTTTCACACCTGCCTAAAACTTTTGCACAGTACTGTATATAAAAAAGGCAAAGGGAATGACCCCATAATTACATGTTAGGGGCTGTATAAACACCATTTAAAAAAAGAAGAAAAAGGAACAGTTGGCTTACAGTTTTGACTTTGTTTAGTATTGACATCATGATGTATCCTTTGTTGTTTTGCTTGAGTCGCATGACGTAAAAAGGGAAGGTAAACCACAAGAAGATACAAGGGATCCATGACAGCACTGATTTCTGAAAGCATTCTGGGAGATCTGGACTTTCAGTGTGCAGTGTCAGGTTTGAATCCTGTGGAGAGAGAACAAGTGTTTAGAGCTTGATTGGAAATACAAAGTTCATTGATTGGAACTTGGCATCCATGCTGCATTAAATACCCATCAATTGCAGCTTCCTACAGACAGCCTTCTTCACAAACTAATCTGCAATAATAGCGGTAATTCTCTTTTTTGAAAAGAGTAAACCAGGCCTGTTCAATGTTAATAAAGTGTCTGGCTCAATATTACTAAGCACACAGCTTGACAACATATCTAAAGACTCTCAGGGCTTAAATAAATAAACTAATTGTAATAGCAACTTCACCAGTTATACACCCGGTTTATGTTTTTATAATGTTCAATTGGATCTATGACCATTTAGCTTCAGACATAAGACTTTATCAAGATTATCAGTGCTATTCACTTCACCTGTCAGTGGTCATAATGTTATGGCTGATTGGTGTATATTTTAACTTGATCTATAGGAGACCAGAATGAAAATAATGTGCTCAAAACGGATCAATAACATTCTCATGTTGTGTTCAGAATCCCAACAACAAAAATCAAATGATTGTTGACAGTCCAATGAAAGGCAAGAAGTGCTTTGAAAAATAAATCTTCAGAAGAACCAAGTCAAGATAATATTTATTTACCTGCTCTTATGAAACCTATTGATTTGAAGAGTGGTGAGGGATCAGTTTTAGGGTGATCGTACAGTGAGGGAAAAAAGTATTTGATCCCCTGCTGATTTTGTACGTTTGCCCACTGACAAAGAAATGATCAGTCTATAATTTTAATGGTAGGTGTATTTTAACAGTGAGAGACAGAATAACAACAAAAAAATCCAGAAAAACGCATTTCAATCCTCTCAGATCCTCTCCAAGTCATTAACGTTTGGCAACTCGAACCTTCAGCTCCCTCCACAGATTTTCTATGGGATTAAGGTCTGGAGACTGGCTAGGCCACTCCAGGACCTTAATGTGCTTCTTCTTGAGCCATTCCTTTGTTGCCTTGACTGTGTATTTTGGGTCATTGTCATGCTGGAATACCCATCCACGACCCATTTTCAATGCCCTGGCTGAGGGAAGGAGGTTCTCACCCAAGATTTAACGGTACATGGCCCTGTCCATCGCCCCTTTGATGCGGTGCAGTTGTCCTGTCCCCTTAGCAGAAAAACACCCCTCCCGTGTAGTTCTGGGCTGATTCCTCACCGTTCTCATGATCATTGAAACTCCACGAGGTGAGATCTTGCATGGAGCCCCAGACCGAGGGAGACTGACAGTTATTTTGTGTTTCTTCCATTTGCGAATAATCGCACCAACTGTTGTCACCTTCTCACCAAGCTGCTTGGCGATGGTCTTGTAGCCCATTCCAGCCTTGTGTAGGTCTACAATCTTGTCCCTGACATCCTTGGACAGCTCTTTGGTCTTGGCCATGGTGGAGAGTTTGGAATCTGATTGATTGATTGCTTCTGTGGACAGGTGTCTTTTATACAGGTAACGAGCTGAGATTAGGAGCACTCCCTTTAAGAGAGTGCTCCTAATCTCAGCTCGTTACCTGTATAAAAGACACCTGGGAGCCAGAAATCTTGCTGATTGATAGGGGACCAAATACTTATTTCACTCATGAACATGCAAATCAATTTATAACTTTTTTGAAATGCGTTTTTCTGGATTTTTTTGTTGTTATCCTGTCTCTCACTGTTAAAATACACCTACCATTAAAATTATAGACTGATCATTTCTTTGTCAGTGGGCAAACGTACAAAATCAGCAGGGGATCAAATACTTTTTTCCCTCACTGTAGCTGCAAAGAAAGTGTCCGTGCCACTTCAGAGATACGCATGTGGAAAAACATTGACAAAGCAAACCCATTGCTTTTTTTACTGTTGTCGTTTTGATTTTAATGTTTAAAATGAAAAACGGAGTACTTAAATTTAGTGTGCTGTCCTCACTCACCTTGGCACATTATTACTATTTTGGACTTAATAGATTTTTTTGGAACGTTCGAGTACTTTGATGCAGCTTTTTTTTTTTTGAACAGATATTGTTCTTCCAAAGGTTTAAGCCTGTAATTGGCCTTAGATGCAGTAGTTTTCCACTTGGGTTATTGTGTAGTCTGTAATAGGATATCATGAATCTGGCCTGGAGAGAATATAGCAGTTGTTGTAGCCCTTTCAGTCTGTTAACACTAGCTTTCAATTAAACAAAAAATGTATCAAAGTCATCCATCTATAATTTTTAGAGAGTCAAAAGAGAATACAATGTATGCCTTACATTTTATTTTACATTCATATGTTAATATGGTACATTTTTTATATTTTTATCTGCTTTGTGAACTGTTATCAAAGAGTTTGTTGCCATGAGACACGCCAAATAGCCTTATTGGGTAATTTATGGGGCTACAGTTTGATGTATTTTTATAAGAACAGGAAGTCAGACTATTGTATACCATTATTTAATTGCCATAAACGTGGCACATAAGGTCAAAATTAGACATAGGACTGACTATGCTGAGTTTGCGAGAAAGAGATGTTAGCCTCCACTTTCAAAACCATACCAAAGGAACTGTCTACTGATTACACTGTACCCACCTCATAACCGAAAAAATTAAATTAAAAAAAAAACCTAATTTACATGTATTAAAATTATTCACATCGATGGTCTGTATCAGTGGGTAATGGTTGTGACCCTGGTTTCCTGAATAAGGACGTAGCCTCAGACAGTATCACTGCCAGACTGTGCAGTTACTGATCATGTATATTCATGCTGCCCAAAGGCCCAATGCATTTGGCTTGAGAGGACGTTTTCCAGCTCGGCCTGGCTATGGCTTTTCAGTCTGTGAGATATACAACGTACAAATGTCAGCTCTGAGGAAGCAAGAGACTGACCTGTGGGTATATGGTATATATAGGGTATATATTTGCCCTGGACAAGGGCATCTGCTAACAAATAAATACAAATAATAATAATGGTGTATTTAAATTATTTAATTGCATAATCTTCCCTTTGGACAGCTTGAATACATATGCTCAGTATCACTTTCAAAAGATCTAAAATACTGTGAAGCAATATTTTGTCTTTTCAGCATTTATTACTGTTTTTATGATTATTATGCCTATTTTACCTTTATCCAAATTTGAGTAAATGGTATTCTGATACTCTAGGTGAAATTATATCAAATTAAAATAATAAAGGAAAATAATATATTCTCAAACTTACAATTCTTTACATTTAACGCTTGATGCAGTGTTATTTTATGGTGACATTTTGACAACACTATCATCTGGTTCTGCAAAGCAAGGTAGGAGCAATGCATGCATCTGCCTATTAGTACAATTACTGAGCTTCAGAACCTGAAAAGGTACACATGGAATAAAGAACCCTTCATCTTTTGAGATATGTTAGTGATTATATTTTAAGTTTTTGTTGTTGTTATTGTTCTTTTTTCACCATAAAACCTTTAAATTAAATGACACATGGATTGGCATTTGAATGACAAAGTTAGCCAAAAGTAGTCTGCAGAATATATTTTCAGAACATTTTGTGATGAAAGCTGAGGAAACTGAAGGAGATAAACCTAGCAAGTTGGAACACGTTTCTCATGCCAATTTAATAATTTACTGTGGTTTATATTTCAATTCTGCCAAAATAAATAAATGTGTTCTCCTAGTTGTGAGAATGTGTTAATTGTAATACAAAATCACAAAGGAAATACAAAGTTCACTAAAATTTAAAAAAAAAAAAAAAAAAAAGCTTGGCCCTAAGAAAATAGCATTTACAATGTCCTGTATGAACAAAAGTAACTTCAAGGTTAAGGAAAACTATGATTATTATTTTTTCTGATCACACGGTAACCCAATACTGAGATCAAATACTTCAGGAAATGAAACCAAGGTTGTGCAATATGTTTGTAAAAGGGGTGGTGCAATATTGTAGCCATGGATCATCTCAATTTGGCAGATAGGAAACCGAAATCTGAAAATGTGCGGGGGCAGGAGAGGAAGGGAAGGCATGGCATGATGGAAAGGCTAAAGAGCAAAATACAAATAATTTGTTACATTAAAGCTTAAACAAGACATCTGGAGTATGGAGGGAGAGAGTATGTAACATATACACAGTTTTTAAAATGATGTAGCTGGTCAAACATTTGAGTTGCAGGATTTAAAATATCCAAAGTTCTAGGGTGTTCTTCCAGTCACATACAGGTTTCAGATTTGCAGATATGCCCAAATTATTAAATACAATTCAGATATTCTTTACATAAAATTGCAGTCTGGAAAGCAATTTCAAACAATTCTGTGCAAAAAGTGCATATATAAGCCTATCATTTCAGAGCCTGTCGAAAGTACCAAACATGTATTTTTGATCTGTTCTACAACGGTATTGAATATTATATTGATAGGCTTATATGATCCCATTTAAATTCAAATCATACTGTAAATTATTCAGTTCAAAAGACTGAATGTGAAAATATATATTATAGTTCAAGCAGATTGTTAGGCACTATGTATAGTATACGTATGCGAAAGTGAACCACAATTCACAATATTGTTTTATAATACAAAAACCTTAGAAGTGGCAAGGTATAATGAAGGTTTGGGTTCTAGTACCAGTTTAAAGTCTTACACTTTTACCCTGAATTGACAAAGAAAAATAAATAATATGTACTTCAATAGAAATAGAAACCTGTGGTGAAAGTCTCGCTCTGAGAGGTTTTTGAGGCCTTGCACTTCATTAACACACCAAGGTAAATGGATGCTAAATCTATTCCCCCACAAGGGGAAGTCCCAGGTAGTTCCCAAAGGAGGGGGGAGAATGTAAAACATGAAATTGATTTACTTCAGCATGACTCAGGTTTCAGAATGTGGAGCAACAGTACATCAAAAGGAAACAACTAGAAACAAGCACTCCCAATAAGTGACAATCTGTTAAGTTCCACATATGCATGAGGGAAGGAGACAGAAAAACAGGCTGGTGCCCATGTCTGAGGCCAGGAGACACAGCTGGATAGGCCTCATATAATATCAAAAAGAGCAGCTGAGGGTCATTCTCAGGAACCCACACATTCAAGAGGCCAATCCAAATTTAAAGGAGCAGTTCACAGCATCTGCATTTTTCTACCTAACTGGTCATATCATATTCCAGGTCTTGCGATTTCCTCTCGCTGTTCCAGACTAACTCAGGCAAAGTAACCCAAACGCACCATTGGGGTATATTTACTAGTCTCTGTCATTGTGTTGAGTGCACGACAAACAAGATCTGCTGTGCAAGTGATTGCCGCCACATGTTTGACATGTTTTCGTTTGTTGCCTCTAAAAACCATAATACACATTTGCTATGCTTTTGAGTAGATTGCTTTTGTAAAATTGTCCTGGCATTTCCTTTGCCTGTGCAAGGAATGCCATTGAGAGATCAAAAAACACACCATCCTGAATACAAAATGGGCAGAGATGAAAAACATCAAGAAAGCAGTAAATTCAAGTTCAAAGATGACCTCCGGCATTACACACTTGGGAACTTCCACACATCCAATTATCTAATGCATTTGGCATAAAACTGGATTATTTCCTTCTTTTTTTCCTTATTACTATTGTTATTCTTTTTCTAATGACTCATATATAGTAATAATCATAGTAGTGGTTGCAGGCTAGCAGTAGCAGCAGAAGCAGTATGTAAAGGAAATTGTTACACTTCACCGATTTATTATATTCACAATGCTTTTGTAACAGGTTCTGGGTAAGAGACACTACACATTTCTAGATGAAAGACTATACTGCACCCATGATATTAAGAAATCAGTGGATAAGGTGGTAGGTAAAGCTACAGAGAAAAAAAAAGAACTGAGACCGTGCCCTTACATTAGAGATAAGCAGCAGTCTGTTCTTCATGGAATGCATTACAGGATTTACTCTGTGCAAAAAGGTGGTGTGTAGGAGTGGGCTGCAGCAATTATTCACCACTACGGATGTTTACTTTAACATGCTTATCTCTACTCACTTGGCTGGAACTGTTAGTCACAGGTGTTGCTTTTCCAGGGCCTCAACCTTTAAATTGTTCTACTTTCCATAGGAAGGTCACTTCCCCTTCCAGAATGTTCATCACGCAGTTGGTTCTCAAAATATTTACTGTAGCTCGATCCAAGGACGATAATTGTTTACAACAGATCTAATATATTGCTTTTCACAACCAATGTATGAATCAGAAACACAAGTGTAAGTACACAGTGTTTACAAATACAAATTACTTACAATTGCCAAGAGGGCGTCGTTTTACACAAGTTTGGGCGTGCTTTGGAGTAATGTGAAAGAACAGACAAGTTACAGACAAGCTCTGTTTTCTATTAGGTCAGTTCTGCCAAGTCATTTCAGAAGTGGTTTACCTTGGTAACATGTAAAATGTCAATCTAAGAATAAAGTACAAAACATCACAGATATAACTGGGAAGACATAAATTAAAACTGAAACAGAAAATGCAAATGATAGAATTACTGTTTTTCAAAATAATACAAGTAGGATAGTTTAAATGCCTTTAATGAGCTAATAGGCTTCAAAATGAATTTATGTAAAACAATGTTAGAGGACTAAGTATGCTTAATAGTTGTGCAGTTATAGAATTAAATGGGTTATTAAAGATTTCATATAGTTATATGAACTCAAATTTTCATGGATAAACCTTTAACCTTATAGTTAAATACCACTTAAAGATGGCTGTTAAGATAGATTACATGTGAAATACACAAAATAAAACTGAACAACAACAAGTAGATAACATGGAACTTGACAACATGATTATTAAGATACCAGCAAATTGTAGGCTAAATGACAAACTTGAAACCAATCACATTTTACTTTTTTGTCCGAGGCCACTGTCTATCAATTATACATAAAAATGTGATAGGGTGAATTTTGTTTTATATGTGAATTGGCTGAGAAAGTCTGTGCACCTGGTCTTAGCAAGAGAAGAGATATTTACCTGTAAGTTTAAAATAGCGCTGTGTGCATTCATGACACGTCACACAGAAAACACACGACTACTCGTTCCAAAAATGCACAAAACAAAACAAAGAATTTGCAACTTGTTGAAGCACAATAAAGTGAACGCTAATCAGCCTAATTGGTTCCATACCACAAATTCATATAATGTAGACAAATTATGTATTATATTAACCATTTGTGCACATTCTTCACATATGTCAGTTTTTGCATGCCACTTATACCAATGGCTGGTTACAAAATGTGCAACAGAGATAATAACTTTATTTGAAAGTATAAAAGCATCATAAACGTGAATGGAAATAAAGTGCGAGTCAAAAGTAAAATGCAGTTCATCCATGTAAAGCTCCTCGCTCATTCTGAGAAGCAGAATAACAGAAAAGGGGACTGAATGTTCTGGGTATGTTCTACAATACATAGAATAATGCTTACATTCCTGTTGTAAGAGTTACACTTGCACCAATAAAGGTTTTTAATTGGTTGCATTGGCAACCATCTGCTTACATATTATTGCAGTACTTAAAAGGTTGGGCTTGAAGTATTTTTTCTAATTCAGTGCTTAATAGTAACATCAGAACCAGCTGTGCATACCAGAGGGCAAGTCCTTAAAATTTCTTCCAGACAGCAAATTACAATCTGACTCATAACCTACATAGGTCATAACCTACATACAGTCAGAATAAATATACCATCAAGTTGTAGCTGACTCGGTTCTGAATTTCATAAGCATTATGAATTATATATATATATATATATATATATATATGAAAGGAACACAATGAGAGATGTTTGAGGACAGTGCCATATAGTCTACAACATGTTTAGCTGAAGTAGGGAATTATGATTATGCTATTAAATGAATAGTTTATTTTCTAGAAAAAATATAGATTAAGAGTTAAAATAAATTGAGTGTTTGATTTCTGCATTATAGTTAGGCCTACACAGAACCCACTTCTCTTGTTCTACCATTTAGATTTCAGGAGGCTACTGATAAAATATATTTGTCTAATGAATAAATCAACAAAACATATATATTAGCCTTGCTCCCATAATGAAAGAGTGCAAGAAAGGATTAAGATAATTATTTGAGTGTTAAACGTCAAGACAATAATAACTACAGATAGAAATTTGGTCAGAAATTACTACAATTATTAATAATACTATGGTATTCATATTAGCACTTCACGCCTTAGAGATGCGAGAGTAAATTGGCCCATAGTTTCTTCAAAATATATTTATTTTTCAAGAATTGTTGGCTTTCCTCTCTGTAGTAAATCAAAAGGAATTAATTATTAAAAAATGATGGTTTATATAGGACATTATCATTTTCACTATAATTTAATCTCTGTGGAAGTTATATTTACATCTTTTAAGTAAAACAAATGGTGTAGTTTTTTGTTTTGTTTTACATACACAGAAAAATGTAATATTGTAGACATGACATACACTTAGAAACTGAGTGGTTATTCATTCATTGGTTTCAATGTGTAGCCTGAAAGGCTAGAGAATGAGTCTTGTTTAAATAATCAACTGAAGAGTGTAGAGTGCTACACTTTCTTTTACATCCAATGCTTGGTTTTGATTTTTTTAACTAATCCAATAACAGATTGGCAACACTTTGAGAGACAAAAGTCACAATCTTGGGTAATAGGCAAAAAACTAACAAAAAAAATCCAAGCACAATTTGCAGCAAATAATATTTCAAACTGTTTATGGTTTTAGGGCTGGGTAAATGGAAGCCATTCCCAGAACAGTCTGTGCTCCTGTTTTCTAAACTAAGACCAATCGTTTTACTGTATATTAATAATCTATTCACAGAACAGTTAACAAATGGCAAATTAAATTTACTGTCTTATGATTCCCCTTTTCAGTTTTATGATATTAATTAATTCTTCTCTTTTTAGACAACAAAAAGATAATGTCCTGAAGCACATACTCGAAACTGCATTCGGTAGATGACCAGCTGAGAAAAGTGTGAAATAAATTCTTCCACCTTTAGCAACTGTTGTTCGGCTGTAATAAAAGGAGCGAGCACAGGCGTAATTCCTTCTCAAAGGCACAATTATTGGTTTTACTAGCTAGACTTACACAGACCACAACATATGGACAGATGGTCTCTATGAAGTGAAAGCAGTGAAAAGCTGTGCGTGGGCTTTCTTTTACTGCATTCAATAATTAATTCATATTCATGATTACAGAATAACTTCAAACCAATTTCAAGCCCAGAAGGTACTATTACATTTGTTTTTATCGCAATGCCTTAACAGTCACAAAGTCACAAAACCAGGTAACACTTACAAAATACTGAGAACAAGAACCGTACAATGTTGAACACTGTATATAACGAACTTAACGTACTGATCATATGTCACACACCTACACTTAAATATGTAATCAATCAAAATTAGTTTTTAATTGCAGATGTAGTAAGGTTTATCAAGGTTTATATTATGTTTTCTATAACTCCTGATGTGGATTGTCTCAGCTGTGAGAAGACAGGTCGGGTGAGTACATGTCTCATATACCATCCCTTCCCTTCTTTTGAAATAAATAATGCTCAATACTTCCACGTGACGAAACTGAAATTTGTGGACTTGGAATACCAGTCTGACAGGTAATTGAAATGCTGTAATCTGCATATATAACAGTTACTCTTGTGCTGTTCAGATTCATTCACAATCAGTATTTGTGGAATTCCCTTAGGCTTTCAAAACACTAAGGAGGTACTTCCTCTAGCCTCCTAATACGATTCATCCTCTTTTTAGTTTGTATCACAAATCTGTATGTTTGGCACAGCTTCCCCACTTGTCTGCCTAAAACTATGATTGCATTTTACTGCATGGTGCCAGCCATATAAACAAATCCTCAGAGAGCTACATTACATCAAACCATGTGTTAACTTTCTTTAATATTTTATTACTCATTAACTCAGAAAGAGTGATGGTAATTGTGAACTGGTGTAAAATCATTGATGAATATGGGCTTTGTTGTATATGTTTTACAATATTCTAGTGTATTGGGATTTATTATACAATGGGGGAGGAATCACCTCAGTATTTCAACTTAACTTTTTTTCACTTATGATACTGCTTTGGCTCAGCTGAATTTCTAGAAAGCTGTGATATGACCTAAGCTGCCAACTCAATTCAAAACCAAGAAAGCATATTAATAATAACATTGAAACACCTCAAATGCAAGGTGAAAATTAATACACAACAATTGAAAATCAGGGCTATGAGATTTTACTTATTCCATGACCACCACTCACAGGCTGAAGACAACTTATGTCTTAAAGGCTACATCTAGCATGAACAGAATGGTTTGTTAACAAAATCATCAATAAAATCTAATTTGACTTTCATATATTTACTATAGGTTTTATATTTGTGTGTAGATAATTACCATTAACCTATATCAATTCACTGCTATAGGGTAAAGATGAAGGCCTCCCCAAGATGTTTCAATATACAGCTTCTCTTTTCCATGTCACACATGCAACGTTACGATTTCATCTTTCAGTCTTTTATGTGGTTGTGTTCGCCGTCTTTTTTCACCCCTTGGTATCCATTCAATAGCTTCCTTTGTACATCTTTGTTCTATTTTATGTTCATATCCATTAATTTCTTTGTCTATTTCTTCTTGTTATTCCAAGCATACATCTTTCCATGCTTCTTTTTGTTGTCCGCAATTTCTGTATCATTTTTGCATATGTAAGCACTGGTAGTATATATACAGTGAGGGAAAAAAGTATTTGATCCCCTGCTAATTTTGTACGTTTGCCCACTGACAAAGAAATGATCAGTCTATAATTTTAATGGTAGGTGTATTTTAACAGTGAGAGACAGAATAACAACAAAAAAATCCAGAAAAACGCATTTCAAAAAATTATACATTGATTTGCATGTTAATGAGGGAAATAAGTATTTGACCCCTTCGACTTAGTACTTGGTGGCAAAACCCTTGTTGGCAATCACAGAGGTCAGACGTTTCTTGATGTGTGCAAACCTGGTGGCCAACTTCTCAGGAGGGATTTTGTCCCACTCCTCTTTGCTGATCCTCTCCAAGTCATTAAGGTTTCGAGGCTGATGTTTGGCAACTCGAACCTTCAGCTAGGAAGACTCTGTATAGGAAGTTGAAAAAAGTGTTTCGTGATAATTATATAATGTTTTATATTAATACTAGCATTAGAAGTAGTTTTGTATACAGACTGAGCAGATTAGATTTAGCAGGACAAGTAAAGGGTCAACAAGGTCGATTTGTTAGAAACTCCTGTCAGTAATGAAAGATTACACAGTGCCGAAATAGCCTACAGAATTTGTTTATGACTTAATCGTTTCTCAAGGTAGGCAGAAATTGTTTCTATTAATGAGCGATTGACACTAGGTAAATGACGACCATGGGATCGCATCTTACTAGTGCACATCAAAGACTTTTGTATCCATCACCTCTTCACGGGAGGACAGATCGTAAACGGACCTGGACCTGTATCTTCTGATTGGATGAACGGCCATAAGATGTTACGTCATTTTCCCATAAAGCTGCACTCATGTTTGTAAACATTAAGTCCTCACTGAAGGAATTATTCCTGACGTGGGGCTTCCGAGCGGCTTGATTAAAGTTCCGTTTGCTTTATTTCCACGACTTCTCCACTTATTTCCGACACGGTTCTACAAGCTCCCTCCACAGATTTTCTATGGGATTAAGGTCTGGAGACTGGCTAGGCCACTCCAGGACCTTAATGTGCTTCTTCTTGAGCCATTCCTTTGTTGCCTTGGCTGTGTGTTTTGGGTCATTGTCATGCTGGAATACCCATCCACGACCCATTTTCAATACCCTGGCTGAGGGAAGGAGGTTCTCACCCAAGATTTAACGGTACATGGCCCCGTCCATCGCCCCTTTGATGCGGTGCAGTTGTCCTGTCCCCTTAGCAGAAAAACACCCCTCCCGTGTAGTTCTGGGCTGATTCCTCACCGTTCTCATGATCATTGAAACTCCACGAGGTGAGATCTTGCATGGAGCCCCAGACCGAGGCAGACTGACAGTTATTTTGTGTTTCTTCCATTTGCGAATAATCGCACCAACTGTTGTCACCTTCTCACCAAGCTGCTTGGCGATGGTCTTGTAGCCCATTCCAGCCTTGTGTAGGTCTACAGTCTTGTCCCTGACATCCTTGGACAGCTCTTTGGTCTTGGCCATGGTGGAGAGTTTGGAATCTGATTGATTGATTGCTTCTGTGGACAGGTGTCTTTTATACAGGTAACGAGCTGAGATTAGGAGCACTCCCTTTAAGAGAGTGCTCCTAATCTCAGCTCGTTACCTGTATAAAAGACACCTGGGAGCCAGAAATCTTGCTGATTGATAGGGGATCAAATACTTATTTCCCTCAGTAACATGCAAATCAATTTATAACTTTTTTGAAATGCGCTTTTCTGGATTTTGTTGTTGTTATTCTGTCTCTCACTGTTAAAATACACCTACCATTAACATTTTTGACTGATCATTTCTTTTTCAGTGGGCAAACGTACAAAATCAGCAGGGGATCAAATACTTTTTTCCCCTCACTGTATACACACACACACACACACACACAATCTACATATAGAGAGATTTTATTTTTCAAAAGGGTACCATGATAGACAGAACGTATGTTATTTTGTGCAGCATATTCTTTGATCTTCGCCTTATTAGGTATTTCCATTTCATTCAATTAAACAAACAATTCTCTCTAATTCAATAGACTCTTTACTGTTGCCAAGCAAAAGAGTAGCTTGAAGCTTGAGCTGAACCAGATAATAAAAACGAATCAAGTGAAAAGGATGTAAAGTATGTATAAGAACAGACAGTCTACATTACATTATATGTTTAGATTCTCTAACTAATAGCTTCCTGTTCCTATTCCAATCTGCAATCCAAGTGTGCTGAAGAGCAGCCAGACTTGTGCACTTGCGATTGGGCCTGAATCAATGCAGCTGTGGTTTCACATGCCAACTATATTCCTTATAAATGTCACCTTTGTTTGGTTGGGGATAAAAGATTACTGGAAAGAAAAATACATCCATTTAGCTGAAAATATACTTTTGACTCACCATTTAAAAGAAATAAAGATAAAACTTGCTTAATCATGAAAATCCCCACAGCTCCCAAGCAGCAATACTGAGCCTGTCTCTTATTACATAGTGTTTTATCCAACCTTTTCAGATTCTGAAGGGGATAAAAGCAGAGATGATATATTATTTTACAACTTGCAATTCATCCAATTACTCTGTTTCTCTCCGGATTGTAAAGCATCACCTTTGTGTACTTTGTGATTATATTGCACGTTACATATATTTTCAATATGGAAGCAGTGTATATTCATGTAGAACACATACAGTGAGTAAATTAAAAAGGATCAGTTAAGGTTAGACCTGCAAAATTCTTGCTGCAGGGTGCTGAAACTGAAGCTAAAGCATAGGAACACGATGTGCATTTAATGTTCCTTGAGTACACCACCGTACTTTAAACAATTAAATAAATCAATACTGAGAAAAAAACATTATTTAAAAAGTTGCCATAGAACCATACAATGACCTAATATCACCACTAAAAACAAGCACCTTAACACACACAATTCTAACATTTGATCCGTTTGAGCACTTCAAAAACTAAACCTAAAAGTAGCACTCAAAACATGTCAAAACCAATTGAGTGTTTTGATTTCGATCATTTCAAAAATATATGTTTCTTTGACCTGGTGCAAAAATTCCCAATTACACCACCCCCACAATGAGTCACCTAAAATGTTTTTAACATTTACACATCAAGATATTTCTCTCAAACAAAAACATCCAATACTCCACATACTAAACGACTTTGTGTTTGAACTCATTGGTTTTGTTCAATCACTATCAGGTGATTTGCGATTTGAAGGGCGCTTCTGTAGTATACATAATGTATACCCCAATATATACATGTTAATAAAACAAACAAAAACATTTGAATAATGCTAAATGATAGTTATTAAAATGTGACTCCAATACAAAACGATCTTTAGAAAATATATCTAGTAATGAAGTAACACATTTACAACATCAAAAAAGATATTTAAAGTATGTGTCTTTACATTCAAATAAGGTGTGTGTTTTATGAATGGTCACTAATATTAAACAAATTAAATTAAATTAAAAATAAAATTACCTCCATTTGATATGAGTACTGCTTATATCAATATCAATATAAATATCAATATCAAAAATTAGGCCTATTATTAGACCGTTTATAACCACCATAATCCACTAAATAATTCCACAGTTACAGACTGGTAGTAATACATTCTGGGATTCCTTAGAAATAATGTGTAGAGAATGTTCAAGAATGTTCTTGAATGTAATCTAGGGGCTGAACAGCTAAAGGTTTAAGGGATTCATTGTGCAATAATTTAGTGTCAAGTCATTGTTACTATCACTTACTACAAAGCTATACAAAATCTTTGTGGTTGTTAGCTTTTTATAGCAACTAAATGTCATGTGCTATGCATTTCTACTTTCTGAATAAAAGCTCACAGTTATAAAGGATGCAAACATCCCCTCATTCTGAAAGGGAGATTTTCAGTTTTTAACTCATGGTTCCTGATATTAATTAAATTCAACACTAAATTGTAGAGCTGTAAGTATATAAGTAAATAATAATAATACATGGGACACACGTAACTGATTTGTTTAATCCAGACACAAGCCAGTATAAAATGAATAAGTACACTGAAAAAAAATTAATGAAAGTGGAAAAATGACAAAGATCGATCCAGGGAAATTCCAGACAGTGTGTTCAGAATGGTTGCGGTTGCAAAAGGGTTGTGTGAAGGGTTGCAAAATCTGCAAATCTACAAGTGACTCTGCAATATTCCTACTGAACATTCATAAGACTAGACTCTGTAACAGAAATGCAGGCCTCTGTTTAATCTCACACTTGCCCTGCAAAGGCCTATAAAAGCACAACGAAACCAAAAGTTTAATTTCTGTAAAAATGCTTTTTTCAGATTTCAAGGGAGTCATTATTTGCTCAAGCAAAATGTATGTCTGCAAAAGGCAGAAATTATGAAAGTGAAAGTCAAAGCTGAAAGCTGACGATGGGGGCAATTAGAGGTTCCCAAGAGTTGCGAAATGGAAAGGAACGAAGGAGTGATACAGGAAGCACCTCCGCAATGGTATAAAAGCCAAAGTGTATTCAGCAAAAAACAATGCCAGGTTCTGAATACATGTGGACATTGGTTTGCTTGAAATATTTTTCTATTTTTGACACATGCTATCGATGCACACAAAATTTTAATTGAAAATTACAATTAAATTTGACATCTTGCTAAAATCAACTTTTAGTTGGTTGTCAAATTGCTGCATTACACAAAAATGCACGTGATGACATTTTTCTACAAACTGTAGTCTGTAAAGCAATTTTTAAAGTTCTGTATCCGTCCTCAAATCCAAAGACTTTTCAAACTTTTTAACTTTTTTTAAAAGCAAATGTCATTAAAAAAACCATACAAGGTTTAAACCTCCCAGTTGTCACACTATTATCGCAAATTCATTACGTCACACACAGAATGCACATGTAAGGTCAATGCATATTGAAAAAAAGTCTAAGACTTTAAGTCATTACACTTTGGTTAAGCACATCGGCCAGATGAGCGGCCACATTATAAACGAAATGCTCCCAAGTCTGTAACTACAAAATCTAAACATTCAATGGTAGGTTAAAAGGCTTAGGAATAGAATGATTGCTATCATTACCATTTACCATTACCTTCCTTGGCAGCCACATTATATAAGTAATTACACAGTTCTTCCTGCAGTGTAATGCCCTACACCTTTGCAGTCATTCATTAGTCCAATTCAATTGAATTGCTGTCTTTTCTGCTTTGAGCAACAGCAGATGTAATTTGCTTATACAGCTCTTGATATTTCTCAGTGTCAAATCCAGCTGAACAGGACACAGGAAGCAAATATGTCAAAGTTTGGTTCCTTATTTTCACCACTTTTCAAGACTCAGAAAGGCGATAAATTGTAAGGAAGAGAAATGATGCAGAAGACCAGGAGACAACAGCACAATTTTGTATATCTATGGGAATATAGGCAATGCCATGGGTACCACAGATATCATACAGTCAATGGTGTACCACAGAAATAAATTACAGATCAAAATACTGTACGACAAGCTGAACTCAACTCTCCTACTCAAGCATAGGAAACAATATGAGCATTTAAAAATGATGATATTACTGTGTTGTGGCTTGCTGCAGACAGGATCACTTGATCTAGAACACCAGCCAGATTACATGCAGCTCAGGCAGGTTGCACTTATTCTTCTGTTAAATTGAGGGCTGCAACAGCGATGTGCGTGCAGAGTCAGAAGCGGTTTCCTGAAAATCATGAAAAGATCCCTGCCTTTCCTGAGCCCGCTGTGCAGTCAAGCCAGCGCACATGTCAAGCATTCCCCTTAAGAATACTTCACTGGCTCACAATAACGATGCAGCGACGCAGTAATACAAACTGTTATTCTTATCTTCCTCCACGCCCAGCCTCGAAATGAGAATGTTGCATAAGTGGACACCAAGAACAATATTGTAGAAAAGAAAGGTATGCCAAAGCAAATACATTTCAAGGAAAGGGGACAGATCAAAAGTGGATTTCTTCTGGAGGATTTTTTTTTCCCCACCACAAACCAATACGGCACTTTTAACAATAGTGTTAAAAACAAATATAAAAAACAGTGGTCTACTATATGTAATACAGATGATTACACTCTGCTGTTCCTGGTTAGATTATGATTTGTCCTGATAACTATCCATATATATATATATTTATTTATTTTTTAAACAAGAATCCTCCACCAAAAAACAAACAAAAAACAACAACACATGGAAGCAAATTAGTGACTTAATTGTCATTAAAAAGAAACTGTAAATATCAAAATGGGATGTGATCTACTTCAGGCAGTCAATGCATAAAAGGTTTCATTTCACAAAACAAGATTGCTTAGAAATTTTGTTTCACTGATGCGAAGAGAAAATAGGAAGTGTAAACTGCCTCACCAAGCAGAATCTTAAAGTGGTACAATCAGAAGATATCGCATGCTGTATCCATAAATTAACTTTAAGTCACAGAATCCCCTTTGCTAACACACATATGTGCATATGGGCATGAAAAAAATATTCAAAGAATTGTGCCAATATTTCTGAGTACAGAGATCTTAATCAGCAGTTCCTCTGTTATGCGTTGATATTTCTTAACAGTCCCACACAGTGTGGTGTTTATTTCATTTATTTTTAACTAAAATGTATTTTAATCATGACAAAAGATCAACTTCATGAGTAATGATTCTTAAATCTGTTAAAACACCAAAGCACACAAATGGGCACATGGCATTTTTAGTTGACAATTTATTTTATATGTCATATCATGGATGTTTTGCCCATCATCATAATATTTTTCTCAGTTGTTTGTTCCACCATACTTTTGTAAAGCACCTTAACACCTTAACTTCCAGCAGTCTTTGCATTAAGTCTGTGTACATCCCCCTCTTCTGGAATCTCCTTGGTTTCACTGTAAATCAGTGATTAATTAGGTTTCAGATCACAAACTGTAACCACCGTCAGTTTTACAGTTGCACTGGCACCACAAATCTGTGCCATTCACCCTTCGTTCTTCTTCACCTGAAATTAGTACATTCCTCATGAACTCCATGAGTGGTGACCTTCAAAATGCAATGGAGGCAATCCCTTAAGAGAAGAGGCCAGGCCAAACACTGCCAGATGTGAGTATTTCCTGTTATGCTTAGGAAAGGCCTACTATCAGACTGGAGGACCAAGCTCTTGTTGTTTGTCTACCCCTGACACACTCAGTGATTTCTAAGCAGTTGCTGATTTTATAAGATTCCTTCAAAGGCTCCGACAATAAGCACATACTTCTTGCTTTACAACTCTCCTCTTCTGTTTCCATACTACTGAAGTACAGGATGTTAAGGTTCCTTAGTTTACCCAACCACCTATAGTACAATCAATACATTCAAATATGGTTGTGCAAAATAAGATATAACCTAATATAATCATATGCCCATTATTAAAAGCTTCTTTATCAGCATGACTTCTGAAACAAATGTTCTGAGGGCCACCACCCTTGTATTCCCTGATGAAACACAGCCTTTGATAATTATGTTTAATAACTTATCCTTGTTTTTGGAACAAGCTTCTTTGAGTCTTGTGCATTTAAGTAAGCAATTTCAACAGATTTGAGAAAATAAACATTAGAATTAAGGGAAACATGTAAGATTCTTCATGCATTCCCAGCCGTATATGATCAGTAAAAATGGGAGAATATGATGGCAGTATGCCTCTCTCTGGGCTCTCAAAGAATCCTGCATCGATGGAAAACATATGAATTTCAGTGGTCTGTGAAATATTGGATCTGTTAAGATGTACATCAGCTATTTTAATATTCTATTCAGTACTCAGTACACTAGAGAGTAGTCAGAAAAAAAATACAACATTTGCCTTTAACGTGTCTGGGAAAGTATAAAATCAGATTAAAGCTTATGCTCTTATACATTGGCAAAAGTTGCAAAATTGAGAAACAAAGGAAATGCCATTAGTGTTTTTTTCTGATAAATCATTTGGACACCAAAAAAGTGGTATATGTAGTGTCTACAGTACCTGAAAAATATAGGCTATATCTGTAACAACCAACATATTGATATCAACTCCAATCCAGTGAGTTCCAGCTCCAGGCGGAGAATTATCATTTTAATAATCCAGTCTTTGGTAGTATGCAAAATATGACTATTATAATTTTACCCAATTATCTTTCATTACATTCTTATGTATAAGCTATATAGACTAGACAGCTAATGGGGATTTCTATATTTTGTTATAACCATGAAAACCTCAGCAACTGACATTGTTAATAGCAATTTTTAAGGTATTTCTGGCTACCGAAGATAAAAGTAACAATATTTCAACAGTTAGGGCTACTTTTACATCGTGTAGATCTGAAAGATACAGAATGATAAGTCACGATCATTTTCATTACTCACAATTATTTGAAAGTTGAATATATAAGGCTGCAGGTGATGTATTTTTAAAACACTGTTTCCGTGACATGTTTCGTTTCACACTGATGTATTTTCATGCATTCTTGCAGCAGTCCCTCACTAGATTATGTTAATATTCTAGACAAACAAAATCTAAGCACCTTTGGTCAATCATTTGGCGAGTCATTCCTAGTTTAGACATCTGTGGAATGATGAATAGGGGGATGGTGGGTCAGACTGTAAAAATGTGTACTGGAATTAGCTGTGACTTCCTTTATTCCAGGTTTTTCAATGTCACCTGAACATTTTAACCCCAGAGGCTGACTGACAAACAAGTGTGGTGTCACTACTACCGAAGTGCTGCTTTGACCTTTGGACATTTGGCAAGGATGGTTTCCAAGGCGGTATAAAAAAAATCTAATTCTGATAAACTTTTGAAATTCGTTTTCAGATAATCCAACTCTGAAACAAATGTAATCTACGGTAATCATTTGTGACCAGACTCAAGAAGATATGATGTACAGTATGTTTGGATATCCCTTTTGGTGGCCAGCATCTTCAAAATGTGTTCTTTTGTGCGACTGTGTGAGTTCCAGTGGTGTTAATTAACAATTAATTTTAAACTACTGACAGCTGATCTGAGAGGTAACAAAGGCACAGGTGGTTATAATTCAAACTGTCTGCAAACTGTAGATTACTTGCTTTCTGACATTTAATGTACATGCCCTTGAACCACATCACATTCATCATCTCCTTTGTTGTAAAAGCTATAGAGTGAGAGCTCCGAAGCACATATTTCCTTAAAATCCTATTGTTGCTGCAAAGTGCTGAAATAAGAGACGGCTTCATGAACGTGGAATGCTTGACAAATGTGAAACTGCATCTCTGAGACCCTTATATGACCACTGTGCTATTATTGTTAGCCCCATAGTTATTTTGTCTGCTGCTTAATGGAAAATAAAGTTTTACTCCACCTCACAGTTGCCAAGCAGCTCTTTAAAACACAACGCGACATTCAAGTGAGTGCAACACTTATGTAAACACATGAAGAATTTTACTATGAAAACAAAGTGTGATTGACAATGCGGAGATCCAAGTTGCCACTGAAATTCCATCTGATTAAAGTTTAAAATTAGGGGCTTATATGAGCCAAAGAGAAGCCATTATGAGACAACACAGGAAAATAATTTAATTTCACTTTTTTAAAAATCATTATACCTGTGAAATAGATCATTAGCCAGCATGAGTAACTCAAACCTACATCACAATAGTACTCAAATCCAACAAACAGAGGAAATATCAAAACCTTTGTATACTGTCTCCTGAGGTAAGTACTACAACACATACTGCAACAAATACGTATATTTACAAAAATGGCCTTGTGACACTTTTCTGACATCATACTTGCACTCATGCATAGAGCAGACAGAGGAAAAAGAGAGTCTGGAATGTCACTAAGCCAGATTTAAAGGCAAGTCCTACTATGGTGCATTGCCAAGGACTCATACTTTGTAGTCATTGTTAAAAATTGGAAAGAGCACATTTTAAATGCAGACATATGTTTATCGTACAGTGCATCTGAGTTCAGTTACACAAGGCCCCAGAGTCTGACAGTACTGCGAGCAGAATTCTATGCCAGTGTCATAGCAACCCCATTTCATCACTTGTTCTATTACAGGAACTGTCTGACTGTCTGAGTGTGGGGACTGAATTTAACCACTCTTCAGGTTTTCAGGTAGCTTACAAATGACAGTATCTACCAGTCTCTTCTCCTTATGAAAATGTTTTTTTTTAAGCACAGATATCTAATACAGTACAGAAGAAAAAATGAGAATCAAATAAGCATCCTTTGATAAGACGTTGCTTTCAAAGCATATCTTCTGTAAAAAGCATTTATCTAATATCAGTATGCAGTGATATGATGTGTCATGACCAACTACAAAACACAAATACCATAATATTTACTTCTTAAACTGAAATAGTCCTATTCAACAAGAGGATGAGCAAGGCCATTCAGAAACCAGTTTTCCCCATTTGAAATCCAGACTTTATATCATACTGATCATTCTGATGACCTCTTGTTAGATTTCCCTATTCAAGTGACCACAAACATGTCATAGTGCAGAGGGGAAAAAGAAAAAGAAATCTTGGATAGTGAAGGATTTGTTAAAAAGTACAATGTAACCTCAACCATGTTGCCACTTCCTTTAATACATAATGGTTCTTTAAATACCCCATATGCCCTCTGCATTGTATATACAGTGATACAGTGATGCTCAAATCAACAATGTCTTCTAATTGTGCAAAGCTAGGGGGATACAGTTCGATTTTGGACAGAAGCAGTTATCATTCTCAGTTAGTTTAATGCTATTTACTCAGTGCTTCTGTTTATTCGGTCAAGACCTTAGTCTCACTGTTAAACAGGGCACTGCAATACTGAGCTAGGTTGTACTCATCAGGGGGATGCTAAGCACTAGTCCATTTCCACATGAGCACAGCTTTTTGTTTTTATTTATTTATTTATTTTCTGGATGGAGCAATGAAGCTTATTTAATGGACTGAACATTGCCTCATCTCCATCTAACCTCTCCTACACCCAAAAGCCCTGTATTATATTCATCCAATTTATTGTCATTGTAAAGCAAAATAACAAGATGATTAGAGTACTCCTCCCATGAGTGAAAATACACTAGAGTACATTTTGAATGTATAAAGCTCTCTTCCCATTAAAACCCAAGAGTGCTTTAAAATAATCAGTATTAAAAACGAAATGGACACAAACACACTGTGGCTACACTGAGTGCAACATTTTAGGAAGGATGAAAAGTCTTTTTGATAAGAATCTGTTACAGGTGCCCCCCCCCCAAAAAAACAAAAAAACATAAGGAGGACAAGGGCACTCATCACCCACTGGACAAAATCCTAAGAGAAGTCAAGTACTTGGCAGACTTGCCAGTACATCTGTAAGATATGCAATAGGAACTATGAACCACAAAGCCAAATCTAGATAGTGGTGGAATACTTATTTTCAAAAGCCATACACAGGTCAACTCTAGAAAAACCTACTGTAGAGAACAGTATAAACAACCAAGAAACAGCACAAATATTATGGATTGACTTCAGTGAAAAGAAACAAAGAAAAAATGCACAAGAAGGCAGTGTGAAAACATTTTTCAGCTCTTGAAAAAAATTGCTACAACCACAGTACAATTTAAATACAATCCCAAAACGTGTACACATGGATGGTATATAAATGTATCAGTTCTCTAGGAAAATAGGAAATACGATTACATTTTGTGGTTATACTAGGAGCAGTTCCTTTCAAAGATTCAGGATATTGGCCAAATAAACCAGGGCATTGCACAATAAGGGTTATAAATTATTTAGCTTTCCAGTCATTGTATTTAATTGTTTTTGTAGGTAATCATTCAGGATATTTTAATTCATTTCTAAACTTTCTAAACAAATCAGAGATGTTAATATGCTATTTTTCACTGAACAATTGTCAATAATAAACTATTTCCTCTACAATTATTTATAAATTTATTTTAACTTAGTTATAAACGAGGGAGCTTGACAGTGTAAGGAGTTGGCAGACAGGATATTCCATATCATCTGAACGGATACTGCAAGACTCTGGTTTGTAATATCTTTGTTCAAATGTTGCTCAACAGAAGCAAGAGATTACTACTAAACTTACCATCAAAAATCAATCATTAAAACATGTAATGACTATTAAAAAAATATCTTCACGCGGCAGTTTGTAAATTACACAGACGCACGCATGACACTTTTATCGCTCCCCACCATGTCATGATTTAATCTGGTGCTGTATTTGCAGAACTGTGTCCTCAGCTATTCAGTTATTAGAAAAGGCATCATGGTTTCATATACATGAATTTTGTTTATCATGCATTTCAACATTTTTGGTTCTTTTTGTAACTGCCAATCCTGCCAGAGTAGAACTGATTGCTGTCTGTACTTAATATTCCAACTTTGTGTGTTGTACTTGTGTGCCTACACTGAAAGTATTAACAAATACACAGATACTAATCCTCAAGTTTAAGGTTTGGAAGATGAGATACCAAATGCAAATTGGCCTGTTAATGTATACACAGAACAGAACACAGTGTACCATCAATGTACATTTAAAATAAGTTAACACAGGTCTTTTTACACACCGTCAGCAAACTGTAACAAGTCATAGACTGGTCAGATATTGACCTGAGCACATTGAAAATGCAATAGAAAGTATATATACAGTGAGGGAAAAAAGTATTTGATCCCCTGCTGATTTTGTACGTTTGCCCACTGACAAAGAAATGATCAGTCTATAATTTTAATGGTAGGTGTATTTTAACAGTGAGAGACTGAAAAAAAAAATCCAGAAAAACGCATTTCAAAAAAGTTATAAATTGATTTGCATGTTAATGAGGGAAATAAGTATTTGACCCCTTCGACTTAGTACTTGGTACCAAAACCCTTGTTGGCAATCACAGAGGTCAGACGTTTCTTGTAGTTGGCCACCAGGTTTGCACACATCTCAGGAGGGATTTTGTCCCACTCCTCTTTGCAGATCCTCTCCAAGTCATTAAGGTTTCGAGGCTGACGTTTGGCAACTCGAACCTTCAGCTCCCTCCACAGATTTTCTATGGGTTAAAGGTCTGGAGACTGGCTAGGCCACTCCAGGACCTTAATGTGCTTCTTCTTGAGCCACTCCTTTGTTGCCTTGGCTGTGTGTTTTGGGTCATTGTCATGCTGGAATACCCATCCACGACCCATTTTCAATGCCCTGGCTGAGGGAAGGAGGTTCTCACCCAAGATTTGACGGTACATGGCCCCGTCCATCGTCCCTTTGATGCGGTGCAACTGTCCTGTCCCCTTAGCAGAAAAACACCCCCAAAGCATAATGTTTCCACCTCCATGTTTGACGGTGGGGATGGTGTTCTTGGGGTCCTTCCTCCTCCTCCAAACACGGCGAGTTGAGTTGATGCCAAAGAGCTCGATTTTGGTCTCATCTGACCACAACACTTTCACCCAGTTCTCCTCTGAATCATTCAGATGTTCATTGACAAACTTCAGACGGGCCTGTACATGTGCTTTCTTGAGCAGGGGGACCTTGCGGGCGCTGCAGGATTTCAGTCCTTCACGGCGTAATGTGTTACCAATTGTTTTCTTGGTGACTATGGTCCCAGCTGCCTTGAGATCATTAACAAGATCCTCCCGTGTAGTTCTGGGCTGATTCCTCACCCTTCTCATGATCATTGAAACTCCACGAGGTGAGATCTTGCATGGAGCCCCAGACCGAGGGAGACTGACAGTTATTTTGTGTTTCTTCCATTTGCGAATAATCGCACCAACAGTTGTCACCTTCTCACCAAGCTGCTTGGCGATGGTCTTGTAGCCCATTCCAGCCTTGTGTAGGTCTACAATCTTGTCCCTGACATCCTTGGACAGCTCTTTGGTCTTGGCCATGGTGGAGAGTTTGGAATCTGATTGATTGATTGCTTCTGTGGACAGGTGTCTTTTATACAGGTAACAAGCTGAGATTAGGAGCACTCCCTTTAAGAGAGTTCTCCTAATCTCAGCTCGTTACCTGTATAAAAGACACCAGGGAGCCAGAAATCTTGCTGATTGATAGGGGATCAAATACGTATTTCCCTCATTAACATGCAAATCAATTTATAACTTTTTTGAAATGCGTTTTTCTGGATTTTTTTGTTGTTATTCTGTCTCTCACTGTTAAAATACACCTACCATTAAAATTACAGACTGATCATTTCTTTGTCAGTGGGCAAACGTACAAAATCAGCAGGGGATCAAATACTTTTTTCCCTCACTGTGTGTGTATATATATATATATATATATATATATATATATATATATATATATATATATATATATATTGCATCATCCCCTTTCAACTCTTCCATTAGCCTCCATGGTCAAAATGTTGTGTTTGCTTATTTTTTGTTTGGGTTGAAAATACAGGTCAGGTATAAATATTTTAGCTTGAGTGTGAATATTTGCTTGAATACACTCAAATATGTGGGAGTGGGGGGTGGGGTGTTAAACCTTGAGAGTGAAAGTGTCTAATTCTTGAGCGATTCTGAGGATATAAAAATTATATTTAGAATGTAAGCAGCCTTATGAAAGTCTAGCTAGTTAGGCCACTTCTATGTTTCATGAGAAATCAGCATCACAATCTTACTATTTCTGGGTCTTAAAGTGTGAAATTGTCAAAGTGTGTCTTTTCATTTACCATTAGACTTATCAACATTTTCAGAGCATTGTGTTACTGAGCAAGGTAAAAGACATAAGAAATATGCAGCACATCTTTTACCTTTAATTTAATCTCAGTTAATCTTTGTGCTTAATGGAGTAAAATCTTGAAAAACCCATGTTGCTTAGCAGAAGCAATTTAACCTTTACCCAAATGTTAGACTTTTGATGATTTAAAGAAATCTGTTGATCTTGGAGGACTGCAGGCCTCCAGGGCTATGTACTCAAATATAAACAAAACCTCATACATAATCTAGCATAGTAAATAATTGTATAACTTCTAAGGTCTCTATTTGTTTGCATTATAAACAGAAATTTGAAATAGTTCTTATGCTGCTGGAGTGGAAAGTTGTTTAAGACATTTTAGACACCACATATTGTATTCTGGAAGACTAAACACTACCCTGAAGCAGTGCATAAACCAAGCTCTCTGTCCCTAAAACAAATACAACAAAAACATCCACACTAGCAGTGATCTATCATTCAGATTAATTGAATTGTGGAGAATGCTACAACAGTAAAACATATCTGGTGGTGTGGATAGCCTTAAATTATGCTTTGTGAATGAGATTAAGAAGAACAGCTGACAACAGTCTTCTACAGCCAACTCATCTTTAATGTGGAAATGCAAGTATTATGCTAGAGTTAAAAATATCTCCAGAAATGATAAACAAGACTATGATATGCATAATGCTTTTTTCTTCATGTATATATGTTTAGTTAAAGGGCAGTTCCACATGTCTATAAAAGGTGTAAACATTTCTGTAATTCACAATACAATATATGGCTTAAAGCACTGGTTAAAATAATAAAATAGGTGTCAAATCACACCAAATAAAAGTGCATCCTCAGAATTCACAAATGCAGACCTACACCAAACACAGAAAGTCATTATTTCACCAAAGTCTGTGATTTTAAAGGAAAGACAGATCTGAGGTGTTACACTATGTATTCTGCTGCACTACACTGAAAGAAAAAGAAATCAAACTGAAAGCACCGTGTGTACAGACAGGGAGGTATGCTTCCATTTAAACAGCAGGGCTTGAAACACAGGCAGTCACAGTCTGAGATCAGGTTGGAGATTTGCAAGGCATTACCTCAAATGACCCGGCATACCCACACTGCTGAAAAATGGCAGCGCCAGTACTAAGCGACAGCTAACTCAAAAACAAAATGAGATCACAGAACATTTCAATCAGCTGTGTGTGTGTGTGTTCTGTGCAAAAGCAATGACCTGTCAAACAGCATACTGCAGACAGAAACAATACTGTGGTAATCATGACTAATACAAGCAGCATAATCTGTTTATAGGGAACAGATCTGTCTCTGCAGTGGCTGGACAAAAGGTTATTCATCCACAATATTGGAAGCACCCAGTTGGGCATAGAAGTAATCTTGATGGCAAGCTGAGAGAGTTACAGCACTGCATTCGTAGTCCCGATAACCTCACTGCAAACAAGCTGATGACACTACACTGAAATACAAGACACTGGCTAGCATGTCTTTGATTTCTTACATGGTTTCATCCATACAATTGTGACAAACATTGACCACTGCTTTGAAAGAAAAATCTGGCAGCAATGCTAATGCATTTTAAGGTAAGACATTTTCAAGAAGAAACCTTATTTTTGTTGTGTACCATAATTCATTTTCTGCACACAAATGCATACTCACATTTTTTCCCCACCACTAAATGTATGTATTTACCACCAATTTCAAAATTCCCTCATACAGGAAATACCCATCAAAAAATAAATAAATGTCTATCATGCTATATGAACTATATGATAAAGAAATTCCCCGGGGTCAATGCAATTCTTTAATTAATGGAGTGTAATGACCATCCTTGAAAAGGCTTCTTAAAATAGATAAGAGACAGGTTGGTTCAGTCTAGTAATTCAAATTGGATGTGTGGATAATACTAAAACACTGGCAGTCCTAAAGGGGTGAACTATGCATCCATAGCTTAAGGTCTATTGTACCACCGGAACTGGAAACTCTTTGAGATCTGGAAATTGCTGCTGCAGAACTTAATGCATCTCAACCAGCTGAAACAGGGATCTGTCACAGGAGTCATCCAAAGTCAGCAAGCCCAGAGAAGAACGTGAATCAAAACTGCAAATATACATCATCCCAGTCAGGTGAAGCAGATGGGTTTGCATCCAGTGACAGCTGTCTGCAGTGCCTATTCATTCTACACGGTAACTGTATGTAAATAATGTTCTGTAAATACAGGTCAGCCATGTTAACCATTTGCGATTTGAACTAAACATAAAATGGATAAAAAGCACACACTATTCAATTCAAATAACTTTTCCTACAGTGGCACCCCATTACTTGTTGATAATTTCTAAACTTTTTCTTACCCTGATAAAAGATAAGAATTTATTTAGCACATTTTAAATAGCATGTTAATAACACCTCATATGTTATGACTGATTTATTGAAATTAAATGTCAGCTATATGGATCTATAACATGATAAAAGAAGGTGGTTTAATTATGTAATTATTTACTAGAAGTGTGTACGTGCCCTTAGTTCTCTGCTGCAATGATTTCAAAATCCAATTCTACAGAATGTAATCAACTTGCAGAAAGCAGAAAAATATTAAATGTTTCAATTTGACATACTAGTATCATAGCAACATGAAATGGTTTCATCATATATGGTTTAGATTATACAAAACATGACACTAACTCATCAGATATCTTTTAACAATGACACTGCAGAAAATAGTCCATGCTGTATTCAATTGCAGTTAGTACTGTACAGGTACAGTTGATACAACAATGTTGTGTTTAGTTAATTGAGAACAAATGTATCTTCTAAGGACTATCTTGTGATTACTATGGTATGTAACTTCTACACAGTTATATGGTCAGGTAGCTGACAGGATTACATTTCTGATATTTGATTTGGTATAGATTTTCAGGTTAGCTAACTACCTCCATATAATATGGTTGGTATTTTTGTTTGTTTGTTTGTTTGTTTTTGTTTGATTTTAGGACAGACAGCATCTTCACAAAAAGTAATATATTTTTCCAATCTGAAAAGGTGTCATTAAGTACAGAAATTCAACTACTTCCATGCATTCTGTATACCCTTATGCATGTCATGAGCTTCAATATGGTACAGGACCTCGAAAAACGATGTCCAGAGCCTTGTTGATAGGGCTTCATTAACATGCCCTATATTGTACACAATGACAACAAGCAAAAGTCTAGTGTCAGTTGTGATTTCAGCTTCCATGGATGGCAGACGGGTTCATATTGTTCAAATGTAACCGTCTGGCTCCTTCACAAGAACTTGACAAATCTTCTCGCACTCAAAAACCCTTGTGTGCCTCGAATAACCCCGTAAACACTTACTCAGCCAACACAAATATGTGCGCTGCCAGCAAAGGTAACAGAGCTGCTGTACTGAAGACAACGCTGGCGCACACAGAACTATAACTCGTACCTAAAGGATTTTATGGCGTTAGGTATGCTATGCATTTGCTAGCAGGCAGTGAACTGTGAAAAAAAAAATGTCAAGCAGTCTGGAAAAGATTAAGGGATTAGTTAGCGCAGCTCGCTACGAGTTTAATACTACATTCGCAGGATCTAGCAGAAGCAGAACCAGAACTAGACAACTGATCACGTCTGCAACAGCCACAAGTAATGCGAGGGAGCTGGAAATGATGCAGTTTTAACGCTTTAACTCATGCTGGTGCGGGTGCAACTTTATCTCCCAGTGTGGGGTTGACATCTGCATCCTTTAGCTCACCTGCATCACACCTGCAATACAGCGCTTTAGTGGCACAGCAGCACTGGAGACCAGGCAGTGCGTTACACTGTATCTGCGGAGTACACTCGGTGTGGCGAGCGCTTCCTTCCATTGCCTTCACTTGTATGTGACGCAAAACGGCTCCTCTTAAGTGAAGTGCGCTTTCCTCACACTTTCAGCACGCTGGGTACGTGGTCAGAAAAGTTGCTGTTGTTGTTTTTTTTTACCTGTGGCTACTTGCTTTTAAACCCCGCGCTATACAGGTCGTCCAGTCGTTGCGAACTTAACATGCTTTCAATTTCAGGACGTTAATGTGACACTGTTTCTCCCAGACACTTCAAGCCACCCGTCTGTCTTACCCAAAAAATGAAGTCATGGCAAAACGCTTCCATTGCGCTCCGCTGCTGCGCTTCCCTGGGGTTTAAACACGTCTCCTCGGTTCTTCTTTGGATGTTGCATATATCAAGAAACGACACCGTCTCTCGGACACGATTTCCTTTACCAAGCACGGAGTTGCACGGCGCTTCTCGCACTCGCCTCCTGCTCGCCTCCACTGTGTGACGTCGCGGACGACTTTCTTCACGTGAAGGAGAGGGAGGGTGCGAGGCCTGTAAGCCCCGCCCCTCCCCAGACATCGCTGCCTCCCTCCTGGATATACAGTAGTCTTGTCATGTTGAATATTATGCAGGGGGAATAAATCAAGCTGAAACAACGCAGACTCATGTATGACGCAGAATTATGTTGTTTGGTAGCTTGTAAATATACCTGACATTTTCTGTGTAAAAAAGAAAATCTGTTTAAACATGTTCAAAGTCTGTCATATATATGTTATGTGGTCAGCTTCTGGTATTAAAACAACAGAATGTGAACACTATATTTGTGTGTAACTATTTTTGTGCAGTGCTGGAATATCATTGCTTTATAAAGCATTTAAATATAACATTTATTTCACCTAAACTCACTAGCTAAATATGCCTCACCATATGACTTTTGGACAGACATGTTGAAATGATCTCAACAATTCACAGTTATTTCATCATTCATTGTGCTAAACTGGATAACCCTGCAACAATCATGAATCTTACGCCCACTTCCATTGCTTCAGTTTCACCAATTTGCATGGTGGTTTAAGTGTAAAGGGGTTTGGTTTTACTCGCTTGACCGAAGTTGTACCGCCAACGTGAAAATGATGTGCACGGTTTATCAGGGATGGGCAGTATTTATGATACATGTATTTCAAATACATATTTCAAATACAAAATAGGATTTTGTAATTTGTATTTGATAGGGTTGATGAAAATGGCTTCATATTTTGTAACAAAATACTTTAGTGTTTTATTTTGTAGTTTAGAAATACTGCAAAATACTTTGTGAGAAGCCTACATGATGACATCATAAAAATGCTGCTGTTGAGATCAGAACAGAAAATTGATCCATACCCGAAGAAGAAGGTCAAGGTGAGAAACATGTAGGTTGCCAGCTTTCCATCCATTTTTAGCATAAATTGCTTCAATTTTTAACAGTTCATGTCACAGAGGATGTGGACGTTTTCCAGAAGCCAACTCAGAGCAAGGCAGAGCTGGAGTCTTTGCACTACTTTGAGGATCAAAGGAGGGACTTGGCATCTTTGGAGCAGTATCCCCTAATCAAGCACCTTTTTTGTGAGGTTTAACACAATCATCCCATCCTCAGCTCCAGTAGAGCGTTTATTTTCCTTTGCTGGACTGATCAACCGGCTCCATCGACGACGTCTAAATGCCACACTTTTTGAAAAGTTAGTTGTGCTTAGAGGCATCAGTAGCTAAAGAGACCTCTCCAATGTAGGCCACAGGGCACACACACCCATTCAATACACTCCCTCTCTCACACACACCCACACACTCACTCGATCACACACTTACTCTCTCACCCACACTCACACATAAGTTTGACTGTTTTTGGTAGAACTTTTGAACTGTTTTGGAATACCTGGTCTGTAGTATTCTCTATTGGAGTTGAAGTAAATGTTCTTACTACACTATTAATGTGTATGTGTCGTCTATACCTATATTCTGAGGCTCTCAATAGATTCAGTGGATGGAGTTGGTTTAAAAGTCCTTTAAAAGACAAGTTCTGTTGCTACTTTCTGATTACGTTTCTGGCTACGTTTAAAATCAAAACGTATTGATCATTTAATAATTGTTGACAAAGTGCTAAAATGTTTGTTTTCAACTTCCAAATAGGTGTCCAATGATTGATAAATAAATTATTGATTGCTAAATGATTGTACCCTAATTGAAGTAGCTGTTTAGTAGGATCATAATTTTGCATACCATTGCATGAATGACTGCCTGACACATAATGTATTATTATGTTTATGATTAACAATCATATGATTAATTACTTAGAAACTAGTTGCTATGAATAAAATTACCAAACACCAACTAATTAAATTAGGATACAATTATGAGTCATTAGCAAACTGTTAGTTTAACATTAAACTGTTGGTTACTTTAAAACTAACCTTCATCTGGGTGATCACAGGGATATGTGAATATTTGATCTGTTAACTGGTTAATGTCAGATTTATCGCATGACTCGTTAGGCAGAGAAAAGCTGTTGCTATCAAACATTGTCTACTTAATCAGCTGAGTCAGTGTACTGGTGAAGGGATAGATCAAATAGGCCGATAGATGGAAGGTTTGCAAAGTGATTTCATGCTCCCTTGTAAAAGTATTTTTAGTATTTTTAAAATACAAAAATACAGTAGTTTATTTTGATACATGGTGTGGCTGCTGTATTTTGTAGTTTATTTTGATACACGTAAAATTAAGGTATTTGGTATCTTATTTTAAAATACATTTTGATGCATCTTTGCCCATCCCTGCGGTCTATGATGTGCTGTTTGATGTTCCTTATGTCTGATCAATATTTAGTATGTTTTGATTTGAATGAATGGAGGCGTAGACCTGAAAGGAGGGTGGAGGTCTAAGACAGGAAGGCAGAGCCATGATCTCCGCAGGTGTTGGGGCCTAGCGATTGAATCATGTGAAACGACGAACACTGGGTGTGTGTGATAATGACTGGGTATTTATACTTACTAAGTGAGAGAGCTAGATCGGAAGTTGTCTACTCTCGAAATTGTTTTACGAATTTCAAATGTGTGTGCAAGTTAACATACATTACATGTGGACAATAGATGATGGAAAAAGCCTCCCTGTGCTGGTAATAGATTGAGTATTGTGTCATATAAAGGCAGATTTATATGTGTATCTCTGGATACAGGAGATACAATGCCACTATTGAGGGAAATGTATAGTGGTAGCTTCAACATCTATCACAACAACTGCACACCATGTCACCAAGCAGGGACTGTAGTTCAAGGCCTGTTCAGAGTCCTAACACTGATGTCCATAGAACACTATAGCCCAATCCATTTGGCAATATAGTTAAGGTATCCCCATCCCCAACAACAAATCAAGAAGGACAAGAAGAAGCAAACAAAAGCCAAGACCATTAAATTGCTCACCTACCCACATTTAAAACACATTACCCAATGGTGGGTTGGCATTAGGTAGAAAAAAAATATTGTTGGTCAAACAAAAAGCCATCATTCAATTCTCAGAAGTGAAATTAGTGTTTGCCAGGTGGGTCAGCATTTTCAAATCAGTCTGCTATAACGCAATATTTATCTTGTTTCTAATAACTTTGAAATATGAATAAACTAATTGAAAGACAATGGTGCAGAGGCAATGCTCATGAAAATCTTATCTTGCTCAATATTTGTCAGTCTTTTCCTATATACAGTAAGCATTTTACCACTTGTTACATCACATCCGTGCCAACAGCTCATAAATGTATTTAACAGTTTTACTGAAGCATGACCATGACCACAGATCCTAATGCAAGATGTAGGCTATACAATTAAAATTACAACTAAAACAAGTAAAATACAACAAACTTAAAGTGACGCAAAAGAAGAGCATGAGGTGCAGTAATATAATATGCATGCATAGTGAGTATATAAAAATAGACATTTTGTAGATATCTGATGTTCTCTAGTCGGCAATACAAAGCACTGTTGTACTAATAACAGTATACATGTTGCCAAGCGTAGAGTTGGACCTTAGGCTATACTAATGTACTGTTATTACTGCAGTCAATGTTCATTTTAAGCTGACATCCATGTTCTTCATCATTGTCTGTAATACTAAAACACAGATCCTTGTCTGACCTGTAATCTTGTGACAGACTGAGAACCACGAGAGTTTCAATGAATAAAGAAATAGTGAAGTTAACAAAATACACTGTTTGTGAGAAAAAAACAAATTGATATTTGTGATAGTTTTCGTCTTAGGGGTGATTAATATACAGCAAAATGCGATATATGTGGTTTATTCTGTTTAGAGGAAGGGTCAGGGGCGTACCGAGACACTGAATGCATGTACGCGTTTAGTCAATGGACCCATCATTGCTCCAGCTGATGTTTTTTGTGTTGTTTTTTCCCCAATGAGCAATAAACAATTTTTGAATTTTGTTTTTTCTGAGCTTTTTCTTCACTTCCCTTCACTACCAGCATTAATACAGGGTCTTCACCTAATACATACATTTAAACTAATTTTTAGAAATCTGCAAGGAAGTTATGCTTGTGATATAAAAAGGCTGTCCTTGATTGTCAATCATGATTCATCTCTTTTCTTTTGGATTCAATGAGCACATACATTCATTTTTCACTTTTTTCTTGGCAACAGAAGAGACCCATAAACATTTCTTGAGAGATTGAGAACTTTCTAATGGAGGTATCATCTGATGTAAATGTTTCAAAGTTTCAGGTTTGTATGTTGTTGTGCTGGCTGGTAGTTCCCTTTTTTGCCCTGCCCAGAAACTGTTGAATGATAAATATGTTGTCATAACGTACAAAATGTTCAGGAGGCCAAGAAAGGGAAAAAAAAAAAAAGCAAACCGCTGTTGGGGGAGATTTTAAAATTATGACTTTCATTTCTATATGAGTAGGGTGTGATTTTCAAATACTGGTGTGCTATGTTTAGTAATTCCAAAGGTAATGAAGAAAAGATAAATACTTCATAATTTTTTACTTTTATTAAAAAAGTTATGCAATGCACATGACAATGACAAGTATAAGTATATAAGAATCAAAACTAATTATATTATTTTGTTAGATTAAAAATGACTAATTATACAATCTCCCAGAATTATTCCCCCTGAAAATATAATTACTCTATAGAAAAACAGGAAACAATTAAGGTTAAAAGGAGCTGAAGACCCATTTTGGAAAAATCGAGAAATTAAAAATCTGTGATCATATTTCAAATTAAATAATTAAACGGATTTGATTAAGTTACAAGTTACTTTCTTGAAAAATCTTGAAACAAAGGGATACATCCATATGCATAAAATATTTACCTCCACACCTTTTAACTTATTTTCATCCCGTGAAGAAAATAAAAACACAATTTATTTGCACATAAAAATTCACAGAGTGTTTAATAACAATGTTAATATTTGTTTTTGTGTTATTTCTTGTTCTGTTGGGAATTGGGAATCTTTCTTTTTCAAAACTGCATATCCATAACTTTTTAATATAAAATATCAAAAATCAAACACCAACGGTACACAATTTTAAAAATTGAGCATTTACTTTACTTTTGTATTCTATGTGACTCTTCCCCACTTCTGAAGACATGTTTTAATAATATGTCATAAAGGACAGCAACACAGAGTGTTTTAATGTTCTTGAAATTATTGAAGAACTGGCCATTTAACATTCGTAGCACTGGTCTATTCTTCATCCCGAGAACACAAAATCAAACTCCCTCTTGTGGTTAAACTTAAATACATGTACAGTAAAAATATGTATTGAAACTTCAGATAGTTGTTGAATTTAACTTTGTTAACTTTAAGTTGCTTATGGGCAGTGTTGGTTATAGCTTGTATGACTCCCTGTGTGAACCCCCCCTTCAGCACCGCCCCCAACGCAGAAAAAGCACGATTCTGCACTAACTAATTTTTATTCATACATTTGGAACACAAATAATCAAAACATTTAAAACTATATAAATATAAACATATATACAAAAATAAGACTCATAGTATATTAACAAAGACAAATAGAAACAAATTGTAGTACATAAATACAAATAAAAAAGAATCGTATTATTACACTATTACCTTATTGCTAACAAAAAACACGAATCCTATATCACACAAATACACAAACAGAATAACCCACTTATAAAGAAGAGAACCTGATTATTAGATTATCCATGTGTTGATTTGGCACTCGAGCATCAATACATTACCCATCCCCCAACACTGTCAACCAAGTGTCAAGACTAAACCAATTCACCTTGCTGGTGTGCAGACTGGTTTTATATTATTCTTAACGATTTCAAACAAACCACCCTTTGCCTTCAATTCAACAGCATCAATTCTTCTAGTTTATTTGTCTATTTTTGAAAGCATTCTTACTTTACAGCATTTTTTCACACCTGCCCAGTACTGTACCCATTACATATGTTTTCTGTTAATTTAAAAATATAGCAATCGGGATGATGTATTTGAGGAGCAGCAATGTAATGTGTGTTGGAGGGCCTGTGTGGAAAGGAAGATATTGTACCAAGAGTATGACTGTGGGGCACATGAGATTGTGTGTGTTTGTGCTGATTGCATAAAAATTATATGTGGATAGGCTTCAGGTGTTTGAATACAGTGTTCCCAGCTGGGCCTGTAAGGGTGGAGTTCAGAGACTTGGAAAGGAACAGCAGGCGGAGCTGGAGTGAAACTACTGAGAGGCAACTGAGGGAGATTGCTGCTAAATGCTACCACCTGCTGTGTAAATTGATAATGGCTTTTGGCTGTGTCTTCAATGAGGTTTGCCCAGAAATGTTGTTTTGCAGAGGAAAATAACTCCCCTGATTTCCCTTCAATCATTTGTGTAGACTATTGTTCAAATCCTATGTTATTTGCTATTGAGAATATCTGTATTTTTGTGCCCTTAGAAACTAGTACCCTGTAGATTGGCATACCCATGTGAAAAAAGTACAGGGAAGTACACGTTAAGTATATTAAGAATACTATACATAGACTAGAAGTATATTCAAGTATTCTTACATGTATGGTACACTTAACTGTACTTCTTTTTCATAACTATTTATAGCACTAAAGCGCTCTCATAGACAACCCTACTTAGTACCAAATCCTCCTTCTGAGTAATGTTTAAAAGCTAGAAATACAAAGCCACACAGTGCAAAAGGGAAAGGGTCAGATACTAAATACTTTCAGTTGTGTCTGAAAATCACAGCTGTCTTGGGAATCCCAAGAAACGCAGCATTTTTGTATTTATTGTATGTAGAAATGTTAGTTTTCAGACAGTAGTTTTGAATTACTTAATTAAACTACATTTTGTTTCAATTTGATATATAATGTTGTTTTAAGTTATTTTACAATGGATGGCTTAAAGGATTATTTTGATTTAAGGTGCACAGCCTATAACAATTTGTAGCCTGGAGAGTACACTACATGGCCAAAAGTATGTGGAAACCTGCTCGTCAAACATCTCATTCCAAAATCATGGGCATTAATATAGATTTGGTCCTCCCTTTGCTGCTATAACAGCCTCCACTCATCTGGGAAGGCTTTCCACTAGATGTTGGAACATTGTTGTGGGATTTGCTTCCATTCAGCCACAAGGGCATTAGTGAGGTCAGGCACTGATGTTGGGTGATTAGGCCTGGCTTGCAGTCGCCGTTTCAATTCATCCCAAAGCTGTTCAATGGGGTTGACGGTCAAGGGTCTGTGCAGGCCAGTCAAGTTCTTCCACATCAATCTTGACAAACCATTTCTATATGGACCTCACACTGTGCACTGGGGCACTGTCATGCTGAAACAGGAAAGGGCCTTCCCCAAACTGATGCCACAAAGTTGGAAGTGCAAAATCTAGAATGTCATTGTATGCTGTCAAATTAAGATTTCCCTTCAGTGGAACTAAGGGGCCTAGCCTGGACCATGGAAAACAGCCCCATACCATTATTCCTCCTCCACCAGACTTTACAGTTGGCATTTATCATTTGGGCAGGTAGCTTTCTCCTGTCATCTACCAAACCCAGATTTGTCCATTGTACTGCCAGATGGCAGAAATTTGACAAACTTACTTGTTGGAAAGGTTGCATCCTACGAGAGTGCCACGTTGAAAGTCACTGAGCTCTTCAGTACGGCCCATTCTACTGCCAGTGTTTGTCTATGGAGATTGCATGACTGTGTGCTTGATTTTATACACCTGTCAGTAATGGGTGTGGCTGGAATAGCCAAATCCACTAAGCAGAAGGGGTGTCCAGATAGTTTTGGACATGTAGTGTATTACATCCATGCTAATCAGACCAATAGGTAACTTGGATTGCATTGTACACAACGCAGAGCAATGCAGATTTCAAAATAAATGATTAGTTCCGTCTGAATCAGAAATCTGGTTTTGGAGTTCAGATATGCTGTAGTGTAGCGCATTTTAGATTAAAACCACTAGAGGGGGTGCATCACACATGAGAGAAAACCTACAGGGTTGAAATTCTGAATCCCAAGCTTCTGTGAATGTATTTCTGACACACTTCCTCCAAGAGTGCATCGCATACGCACATACATAGGTTTGAGTGTATAAAGAATGAATGCTTTATCTGGAGAGGTGTCCTATCTACAAACAGTACAAAACAATACAAATACATTCTCACAACGTAAAACATAATGTATCCATTTGTAAAGCATCCATGTTTGCATACAACCGCAAAGTATCTTAGTGTATGCGTAATTCGTGGTGATTACCAGCAATATAGTTGCATAACAGGTGTTAAAGGGGATTGAAGTTGCTCAGTACCAACGCGGGTATTTGAGTCACTTTTAGTCTGGATGTGTGCTCCGTTTGATCACCGGCAAGATCCATGGCCAGGATTCAATCAAAACTTCGACCCACCCGCTAATAGCAAACGACAAACCTGCACATCACCTGTACAGGCTACAGTGTTGATTTGTAGAAAGTGGCATCTTACTAAAAATGCACAAGCAAATGAGTACAGCTGTGTAGTTTGCGATTAGCGGGTGGGTCACAGTTTTGATTGAATCCGGCCCTTGTTCTCGTTTGTTTGCGGAAGCGAAGGTGGAGTTGATCCGAAGGGAAATCCTATCGTACCCACCCTAATCTTTCCGCTAATATGAATGGCCCATGGAAACACAATGTAAAGAATCGTCCTGCTCCTTCACTTACTGTCACATACACGAATCTGCGAATCCATGTTTGCATGTGCGTAGTCATGCTTTACGCATACGTATGGACTTCTACTGTGAATGACCAAGTGTATACAGCATGTTTAAGGTGTTTAGTGTTTCATAACCCGAATACGTCTCAATCACATTTACATTCACAGTGGTGTAGATGTGTAACCTAATGCAAGCCAAACGATTCATAACGCAGGTTATTTCCTTCCTTCCTCTAACCCGTTAATCAATTATTAAATGACATAGCATTTGTAGCATTATTGCCATTCCTAAATTTATATTTGTATTTTGAATTACGGCATGTGCAAAGTGTTTCTCCCACGTCTAAAACGGTTTACAAGACCCAAAGAGTACTGAATAATCAGTCACACGTCCACCCTGCGACTTTTTTGGTTTTGCACGCAGCCTGCCAATGAAATGCTACATTATGAAAAGTCACGAGTCCCGTGAACACTTGGACCGTGTGTGATTCGGTGGCAGGTCTTCTTCATACAGTATAAACCATACAAACGCAACTGCGTGCTCGGCATGTGAGTAAATAAGTTTCAACCTAAACAGACCCTCCCGGCGCGCAGGGGAAGTGTCTGAGATCCCGCAGTGCCGGTGACGTCAGGCTGCGAGTCGGTGCGGCGGTGCGGGCGGTGCGGGCCAGAGCCAGCAGGCGTGTTTTGTGGTTTGTTTTTTTTAAATCTTGGGTATCTGTTTTCTTGAAGAACATTGTTACTTTTCCTGTAAAGCATGAGAGCCGCACTTTTAAGGCATTTGCCTAACTGGTGTTGGTGGTGATTTCATGTTTTTGTTTTTGTTCACGGCAGGTCTTTTTTCGCGAACATAAAAACCAGAAGAACTGCTGTGCAACTTGTTTAGGACCGTGTCGTCTGTTCCGCGGAGAAGAGCGACCCCCAGACGGCGGTGTTTTGAAGGATGGCGGAGCACGCATGTCTGGTGGCGTGTGTCCTCTTTTTCAGGAGGATCATCTGAAACGGTGACTTTGCCTGCGTGCTGGACCTTTTCTGTCGGCACAAAAGCGAGCACAGTGTGTGTTATGGAATACAGTCTGGGGAATAATCAGTCTCGGACTCGGAAGAGATTGCTGCTTAGTTGGTTCAATAACTGGGAATAGCACCAGAGAGACAGCACACCAGGATCAAGCATTGATCAAGAGCGCCAATCCACAGAAGAAGAAGAAGGACACCTCACTTTTGCTTTTTGGACTAAAGCATTTCTTGCCAGAACAACTTGATATACCTGCACGTCCGATCCCCTTGTGTACTAACTTTTTAATGAGACCAGAACTGCTGTACAAACCAGGGGCGCTCAAAGATACATTTGTACCCATTTAAACATCGAGACAAAGTAAAGATGATTTCCGAAGAGCGAAGTAATCACATCACCAAGCAAGCCCTGAATTTCCCGGTGGGCTTATTGATTAGCTCACCAAAGAGAAAGTTAGCAAAGCTCGGCAGGAAACCAAGCAATGGATCCGTACAGTAAGTAATGGGTTAAACGACACCTGCTCCTTCCCACTGTTTTCACACACTTGATCTAATGTAACACGGTTTGCAACACAGTGTCCGCTCCTGGGGAGGCAGCTCGGCCCCCGGGCGTCTGGAAACATGTCTGCGTGATTCCTCTGTGCTTTACTCATTCAGAAGCCTTTCGATGTTCATTTGCAACGTTCATTGATCTGTTATTTTGCACTCTTCGTCTAACAGTTCTTTCATGGTTAACATCTATAGAAATACACTTCGAAAAGTCAATCTTGGCAAGCAAATTATAAAACCAGGTCGGGTGCGTGTGTGTATTAAAGTGGCAATTGCTCATGTGTGGACGTCGATGTGTTTTTGAACGGTTATAATTGAGATTCATGTGTAATTAATGTCTTCCCCACGCGTTAGCTTCTGAGGTTTATTGCACGGTGCAGTGTGTTACACTGCTTTGACATTCTTTAGGGCAGTTAACATCATCCCTTCATTTTTTTTTTAATTATTATTATTTATTTTTTTAATAGAGGTTTAGTTCAAGACTTGGGGGGTTAGCTTATTGTACTGGAAGGAAGATCACAAGGTGCATGTCCATTGAGCCCAAAACGCAAAAGCAGATTTTTAGGTTGTTTAGTAACTGTTTTTCAAACTTGTTTAAAAGTCTCTATGTTCAATGACTATTGAAGGGTGAAGGGTGCTGTCACTAAACGTATAAGCCTTGACATTTTTAGAACAAATCCAGCATTTCACTTCTCTTTTCCATGATTAAAGGACTTTTGACAGTTTAAGACTTATTGTAATGCCCTTTATGATAGTAATTCAATCCAATAATAAGTTGTAAAAATGATTAAAAAATAAAATAATGCTCTGTAAGTTTTGTACAGGTGTAGGGGAGGACTGTGACATTTAAAGCATGTTTTATCTGGATATAAAACAAATCTGCCATCGTGTTTTCTCCATGCAAACGGTGACGTTTAACATCATTGAATTCTAACTTTTTTTTTTTTTTCTTCAGACCTTTACAAATGACAAACATAATAGTAATAAAGCCGAGCTTGTAAATCGTTATAGTAACCAACAAAAAATGACAGATATTTGACAGACAAATGTATGTAGAAAGTTGCTGTTGCTAGTAGGGTTGGCATTTTGAGTGGATTGTTGCTCTGATTGCTCTGACTTACAATTTAGCCTATAATGTAATTTAATCAGAATGCCTTAAATCTCTATATTAATCCAAACGAGATATATATAATTTTTTTTTTTTTTTTTTTACTAATGCTTAGTTAAAATACTACAATATAACCTTGACATAAGCCTGGCAACTGTAAAAGTATGCACTATTGGTACATATCACTATATTAGAGTAAATCAATGTATTAAATTGAAAATTGAACTACCCCAGAATACCAGGTCCCATTCTCCTTACACACTCACGCACATTGAACAATCACTTTACAAATGCAAGCTGCTAGTTAAATACCAAGGAACTCAATCCAATACAACTGTGAGAGCTTAATAGGTAGTGGGCTCTGTAGTTTAGCTGTAACAACCAAATTTACCTTCCAAAGAGAATTAGCTGAGCCCTTTGCATGGTGGATTCGCATAGAACTTAAGATAAAAAAAAAATTGTCAGATCCTGTAGTCCTAAAGATTAACAGCGCCACCGAATAGCACGACAGATTGGCACAGCTTCACCTAAGCGAAGCAGTCTGTTTCACTGCTTGTGCGGATGTCAATTAAGATGTGTCAGGAATCCTTTAAGCTTGGGGTAGCAGCTGCATTGGGCATCTGTGCTGGCAGCATTGACTTTTGAAATCAGCAGTATCTGAAGATGCTTAGGCACTTCACATGTAACACGAGCCAAAGAAATGAAGATGCCACCATGCAAATTAAGTCAACAACTGGGTGTTCAGTTCAATTTCGGAGAAGTTATTTTTACTTCTGAGTTGACGTGGCAAATATTGTTTTGCTTGACAATAATGATCTGTAAAACAGCCAAATAACAAAGGGAGTAGTTGATTCGTGCCTCTTGCCTTCTATCTGGGCTGCTAGTGAAATGTTTAGCTTTAAAAATACAAGCAGTTCTGTTTTACTAGATGTCATTGCCATTGTTTTATTTCCTATTCAGCTGTTGTTACCAAAATAGTTTCTTGTTATATTTCTTGTGACAGAATGTGACCTTCTTAGTGTTACAGTGGGGTATTGCATCTGATTCGGCTGTAACAATTAGCTGAATGGTCATCATCAAGAACAATCGTTTGGTTCCCCATAACCCTTATATGGGCTAAATTCCATACAAGTCCATAGACTTGGTTCTGTTTTGTGAAGGCAGGGGGTGGATGACTAACTAGGAACAGAGCCCAACAACATATTAACCAAAAGACAATGTGTATAATATGCCCTGGTGATGGGCTGGTGTCTCGTCCAGTATGTACCCTACCTTGAGCCCTGTGTCTGTGAGTTTAGACTCTAGCTCACTGTAACCCTGTACTGGATGCAGCATTTATTGAAAATGGATGAATATATTGAATATCTATTTTTAATGTAATTATAATAATACAAAGCTCTGTCTTTAAAACCCTAACAGCATGAACCATCTAGACATCATTAGTATCTTAATAGATACAAAAAGGCATCAGGCAGGACATTATAAGTCATGCTGAGTGGTAACTTGACATTTCCAAACATGGATTCAGAGAAGCATTAGGCAAATGCTGATGTATCAAAGCTCTGTATCTGCTTGTAGGCTTTCCCAGAGTCAGTTGTCAGGTAGACCATTGCTCTGCCATGATTTTTGCTAGATTGAGTTCTCAGTTACTGCAGAGGTGTACCTGTATGTGAGTGTAATGTGTACCTCAAGGGAAATTACCATAGACACATTGTTAATTATTTCGCAGTATAATCCTTTGCATTGTGTTGTAATACTGACACAAGGAGAAAGAGCTATACATACCTAGTTACTTACACTTAAACTCCACCTTTCTAATACAGACATAAAAATTGTGTTGATAGTGCTGCAAAATGCTGTCTTTCTTATTTACATAGCAACAGTATCCAATTGGAACATGTAATGACTTGTCTGCCCCAAGTAACAATACGCAATGTTTTTACCATTTTAATTTTCAAAACGGAGATATTTTCCAAGTTTGTTTTAAAAATTATTTTTGAATGTCTTTAGGCCTCTTTAGGTTAACTTTCAGATATTACTTATTTGTTGATCTTCCTATTTTGTATTTATTATTTAATTGGCAAAATCCTGTATTACATTAAGTCTAGGTAAATGTATCAGATATTGTCTGTTTATTTATAAGTCTTTCCATATGTAACTAAATTGTTTACTACAGATTTTTTAATGCATTTTCATTTTCATATTGTATAAAAGTCCTATTGAAATGCCTTTGAAGAGTCACTGAAATATATATATTTTTATCATTGTCTTCAGCAAATCTTCCACCATAATATTTAACTGACGAGCTTCATAAACTTCCTGTATCCATAGCATTGTGTCGTTAACACTGTTTCCTGTTAAGTTGTTTAGTGTACGAATAGTGGAGTGTACTTGGTTTTTCATGATTTCAGCTGCAGTTTGTTTCGCAAGCCAGGAAAGAGGTCCTTCTGTTCAGCTTTCAAATTAAACACTTAATCATCCCCCAAAGTTGACCTTTTCCATCAATATCTCTTTAGCTCTTAAGCAACTGATAACACACACACACACACACACACACACACCAGACCTGATGAACACACGGTTTAGTTTCAAAGCACTGTATGCTGTAGAAACATTTTTAGACATTGCAGAAACAAGCTTTTACTGTTTTACATCAGCAGCACTGTTGGGTACTTCAGTATTGAGCATGTCTTTATGTCTCCCTGCTTTAACATTTTGCCTTTGCTTTCAAAGCATCTTGATGGCAATTAACTCCTGAGGACAATTAATTTCCTTTTCCTGCAGTGTCGGCATGTGTTGAAATTGAAGTATTGGCCGTGCTCATTTTTGTCTGAGTGTTTTCACAAGTCCAAATGTTCTGACATTGAGAGAAGTATGTGTGAGTACTGTTTGGGCCGTCAGCTTTGTACACCAGTTATCATGCAGTGCAGTGTGGTGGGCTGTTGAGTTATTGTTGTTTTTTTAAATTGTGCATGTTCTCCTTATTTCTGTAACAGGTCAAATTCTTCCAACGCCACGACCAGGTCTGCTGAAGGCATGGGAGTCAGGCAGCCGGCCAAAAACAAGATCCGAAGGCACAACAACCGGCTGTCGACTGTGTTTAACAGAAGCCCCTACCTAAAGGATGGCCAAGAAGACTCGGCTGTCATGGGTGGAATCCAGGTGACCGATGATCCAGCAGAGCTGTCCATGCAGATATCTGCTCCTGGTGTCCTCAAAATCTTTGGCAACGACATCAGCAAAGGAGCAAACTACAAGAGCGTGCTGGCCACTCCACGCTCCAGTGCCAAGGAGCTGGTGAAAGAGGCCCTGGAGAGGTCAGGATCACTGTTATAATAGTTTGTTAGGGCATGACTTTTTAAAGGTTTGTTAGTCCAGAGCACAATTTGCTTGAGGTTCAAGGCATTTTTTTAAAGGTGTGTATGGATGTTGGCAAAAGTATCCACACCCTTCATTACAAATCAGTGTGAGTTGCACTCCAAAATGTACAATTACTTTTTTGATCATTTAAAATCTATATACATTTTCTGATAGAGTAGATGAATGATTGTCACACAGCAAAAAATCAACAGACTACAGTATGTCTGGGAGGCAGAGATAACCTAGATGAAAGCAAAGTATACATTTCTTAATTCAGTTCAATCGGGTAGCTCATTTTACATCCATACCTCAAATATGTTTATGTCTTTGAATCCAGAGTTGGTCTCTGTAGTAGGTTAACATTTCACTATGTTACTTTGATCCTCTTATCCTGATACAAATGTTTTTCTGTAGTGCCAGGTAATTGAATTTTAGGAGGAAAGCAGGTATGAACACAATTATCAACCTGCTTTATAGTGACACAAACAGACCGACAGAAAGGTTTAAACTTTTATTATCACTACATCACCAGGGGACTCTTATTTGGTTTCGAACAAAGCACAAAGGTTTGAATCTAATAGTTGGTCATTTTAAATCTACCACCTAACACCAAAAGTGTGTTTGTTGAATTACGTCATAACATTCCCAAGGAAGGAACCATCATTGTGTTTAATTCAGAGCTTTTTGTATCATACGTATCGGATGATGCACTGGCTGCCAACTTTAGAGTGAATAAGCACTCTCAAAGGTCATTAAAAGAGAACTGTCTATCAAGCTGAGTTTTCTCATTACTTTAAGAGGTGGGAGGAAGATTCTTGCAGTGATTTAGGAACGAAAAAACAAAGAAAGAAAAGAAAAAATCTGAAAAAAACAGCCACTCAGCAAATGGCGAGAATAGCATCCTCCCCTCTTTTTTGAATTCCTGTGAGTGAACAATCTCTGAACAATTTGGGACTTAGGAAAATTCCATACTGACCAAATTCTTGGATACAAACATTTGGGCTTGAGAAAAACAGATGTATTTTTGCAGTATGCTAAATACATTTTAGTCACAGGGCTTCTGTGTTTCATGTGTATATATAAATACTCCAAACCTCTTCCTATTGTATACAGAGTTGAGGTAAAGTGTCCCCTGCTCTCCTAATTTCTCTTCGAGTGCATGCTTGCAGTTTGAGTCATTATCCACTACCAAAGATCAGGGTTTAAGTAGTACTAGTATCTGTTCCTTCTGCAGCTGTGCTATAGATCATGGTAAGTCTGAGTTGTCTCGCCATGTGGAGTGATGGTGAAAAGATTTCATTTCCCTTGTCTTAGTTTTCTCTAGGTGGAATTGATCTTCAACAAACTCAGCCAATCCTTTATATATTGTATGTAGTGGTTTAATGCACAAAATGTATTAACTCTAAATGAATCAATGAAGGGTGTGAATACTTTTGACTGTATGTCCATCTCTGATTGTGGAAATATGGGGAATGGATTTACCTGTTAAGACAGAAACCCTCTAGTGAAATGCTTCCAAAACTGTTTTTACCATTTTGAAACCATTGATTCCAAATCACTCAATAAGGAAAAATGTTCTTACTATTCCTTCGCTTCTATTTCTTTCTTGTGGTTAGGTACTCTCTGGACAAGGCTGACGCTGGGGCCTACGTCTTGTGCGATGTGATTGGGCGGACCGGGGAAGACCACCAGTGGAGGACTGAGTGCTTTCGAGTGGTGGGCAGCAATGAAAAGCCCCTCATCTTACAGTCTCTGTGGAAACCCAAGGAAGGCTTTGCCCGGCGCTTTGAGATCCAGATGAAATCCAGCGTGGAGGAGAAGACCTCGAAGGACAAAGATACACTCACAGCAGGTATTGACCAGTACATTAGGGCCCAAGTATAACAGGTGCACTGTTTACAGGAGTGTAGGTGTAATGTAATACTTTTTTTTCCTTGACAGCAGATCTTTAGTGGTTGAGAGCTGAATATATCTGAATCATCACAAACAATGAGTCTCTGCATAACACCTTATTGCATGCTTATTTAAAAAAAAAAAAAAACTTCAACAGCAGTGTAAAACAACATGCACTGTAAAAAAAAAAAAAAAAAAAAAAAATCAAGATTGCTATTGATATGTAACACCATCTGAGATTTTAGAATGGAAAACATTAATTTCAAAAGCTTGAAGTATGATAGGTTAGGAGCAGGTCTGGTTTCTGTTGATAAAGCTGCTCTCCAGAGAAATGGTGTTTAAAGGTCTGAGCAGGGGTGTTGATTCCTTGACCATTACAGTGTCTTCAGGTTTTAGATGAACCTGAGATTGACAACATTGACAGATCAATTGTTCTCTCAAGTGGTAAAATTCAACGGCAACTTATGATTTAACACCTCTAGTCTGCCAAATAAGTAATGAAACAATACTCAGGAAATCCCAGGAAGGGGCCTTTTCAATGTTCTTGAAGAAATACTAAACAAAAGGTTCAGTGGCTCTCCCTGGTACTTTCCCTCCCAGATGTTTTGCCGTCACTTCGATTCCACTTGCTGATGGTATCCAGCAGTGTGAAAGTTTAAGGTCAGATAAGGCAGCAGAGGATGCTCTCAGGGTTTAGACAAACAGCAGAAGAATGGGAGACATGCTTTGGAAAGTGAAACGGGGCAAAGTGGCTGCTCTTATCATCCGTCTCTGTTTTTGGAGAGGGCCTTTGGAGCCCCAGAAGCTGGACTATCTCGGTGAGGAAGTGAAAAATGCGAACCTGTCCATTGTTATTCTTTCCATCAGTGCTTGCTTCCTGCACATCAAGAGTGTGTGCTCTGTTGACTTTGGGCTGCCACTGTTGTGTTTCACCGAGTTTTTCAGTGGGACTGTGTATGGGGGGAGCACGGTAGTAATAATGAGCTTCTGTGCCTTTGGCAAAACAATACGAGAACACCCATTCCCATAGCTGATAATGCCTACCACGACCGGCTTAAGGTTGGGTTCCTGTAAATTCCTCTGCGGTTAAAGGCTTGAACTTGACATATGTTTATATTTTACTTGTATATAGAATCGTCTTGCCTTCTGAAAATCTACCACTAAAAGCACGTGTCGTATGAATTATTTCAGAAAGACGCACAAAGACTGGGAAAATGAATTTATTGTCGTCTACTTTCATACACTACCTGCTGTATTTTCTTTGTCTTGGTTTGTGTTCTGCAAACATTCATGTTGCATTTTATATGGAGTCAAAGCTCCCGACTTTGTATGACTATATCCATCGTTTGTAGAGTAATCAAGATTTAATCCTACAGATGCTAAAGATGGTCTGATTGAAAGAGGTATCAAGGGTTATCTATGTGGCCTTGTGATGTCCTCCACTGAACTGCTGTTGTGTTGTGTTGGCAGTTTTGATTCTGAAAACCGATTTAACTGCTTCTTTTTTCTGCCTATCTGTTAAAAAAAAAAAAAAAAGTTAAGCATTAAAAAGGTATTTAAAGGCCATCTGAAACACAAGTTGCTGATGTTTCAGTTTTATTACTGTTCATCTGTATGTTAATATTGCAACGATCTGGGGTTGTTCTAGGTATGGCACCATTCAAAGCTGCTGACAAACTCTGCTATTTTAAGTCGACCATTGTTTATATCTAAACAAAAAAACAAGATAGAAATCTGTGATATGTTCACCCGACCATATTAGGTGTTTTTAGTTCTAAAACTGTCCTTTTTAGTTACATGTTTTTTTTTTTGTCACTGAATGATTACTCATGGTATTTCACAGGAAATCATATCCAACCATTTCCACCTCTTCTGTCTCTACCTTGCATTTTCTGATGGTACCTCCTTATTGTGGTTAGTTACAAGTCATAGCCTGTGCTAAAAGTTTGATGTATTTCTTTTTAGTAAGATAAATCTGTCCTGAAATCTTTGATTTGTGAATACACACGTAGCATATAAGAGCTAGTTCTAAAAACTGTAAGGCCACTGATTTATCTGATGAAACTGCCAATGTTTTGATCAATAACATTTTAAGGTATTGTAGAGAGAACATTTTTATTTTGTTTGGAGATGTCAGCGAGCACAGATCTAGCTTTCTTCAAACCAAACCTGAGGCTTTCAAGGTGTACTGGATAACAGCATTAACCATTCCTTTGCCTCCTTTCCCCTCTTTCTCAGGTATCAATGCACAGGCTCGCAAGCTGCAGAAAATCAGGTCCCGGGTGACCTCGGCGTTTATCGACGGGGACGTCAAGAGCAACCTGGCACTGTGGCGTAGTGTGAGCGAAATGGACCTCTCGGTGAAGTCCAAGGACCCGCACAAGATTGTGAAAAACCACCTCCTGGAAGACGCTGAGTCGGAGGCAGACAAAGAAGCCCACTGTCTGGGGATCGAGAAGGAGGAGACGGAGAGCAGTGATGACAACGCCACACAGTATTCCATTCACCCACCTTTTGACTTCCCCTACTTCCTCCTGCTGCAGGGCTACAGTTACAGACAGGTAGGAGCCCCCTCACTTTGGCCTTCACACAGGGCCGCTCTGTTTGCCAGGAGATGTGAGGCCACTTTCTCATAACCTCGGGTGTTTGAAAAATGCCCCTTTCTGCTCCATTTTACTGGGGGTTATTTTAAGGTTGTGTCCCATTTTGGAATCTGCCACCATTAATGAAAACTGAGTTGCGTTGGAGGACAGGCCGCAATTTAAATATTGTTGTTGTTATTGGTGAGAGGTTCATGAAGGGTCAGGTTTAATATAAAATCTTTCTGGAAGTGTAGAAGTTCCCACTGAGAGCAGATGCATAACCTACACAGTGGTGGCTAAGGGATCAATGAAATGGAGATCTTTTTGTTTTTCTTTTAAAAAAATAAAAAGTTTTTTTCAAAGGTTTAACAAATATTAAGTCCAAAGTTTAGTTTGGATCTTGAACAGAGGTTGTATAGGCCTGCACTGGAATTGTGCCCGTCCTGCAGTGTTAATATTCCTGTTTTGTGTCATGGGGAGTTGAATGTTGAAGGATCTTGATTCAAATCCTTCTCCAGCATAATCTGAAAACCTACAGTCGAGCCTTAAGGGATCCCTGGGAGAAAACAAAATCAGCTTCTGTTTTCCAGATAATTTACAATGCTGTGATATTAAAAGAGCATGATTGCCTGGGTATTGAATGGCAGTGAGAGATAAAATTCCCTGACAGTGTGGCTTTCCGCCACAAATCCCAGTTGTCTTTGCTCTGTAAACACTTCAAGGATGTCTGCAATGCTCTGCTGGACTCTTCAATGGATGCTTCAGTATTTCTGGAGACAATGCAGGATATTCTGAAGCTAATGTCTTCCCAAAGCATTCAGGTTTTCAGTTTTATTTCCCAGATCATTAATTGGTGAAGTGATTTGTTTCGCTGAGTGAATTTAGTCTCGCAAGCGTGTGCTTTATACATTGTATATGCATTTTAACTTGCATTTAAAAATGTCTTGGTGGTCACAATTTGTTAAATTGCCAATGGCTGAAGTTTGGATGGCTTTTGAGGACCAGTTTTTATAAGGGTAACAGAACAATTCTTAACTCTATTAGCAAACTGCAAAGTCTGTGTGCATTTATTTGCATATGTTTCCCCTCTGCAGAAGGTAACAGTGAAAGCATTGTAACATTAAACAAATATTTCACAATTGATTTGCATAGACACTGAATGATTCTTCTTTGACTGCATTTGTTTTTTAATAGCTAGAATACTAAGGAAAGTTAATTGCAGGGATGCATTGTTCACCTCCTGCCAACCTACACAATATAAAGAGCTTAATCCTAAAATGGCAGAGTCTGACCATCAGAGGTATATTAAGCCAATATTTTGTTACACCACTCTTGAAGTAGAGTGCTTGTGTGGTGATCCCTTGTATAGCTATATTGATACATTATTTCAACCTGAATGTGAAAATGATAATTTCATTACACTGTTATCAGGGATATTTTACAAGGAAGCTGGTCAGACTAAATATCACCAATGTTCGTTCTTATATTCTTATCAAACATGTTATAAATTGTGGAATGAAGCACTTTAATGAAGTTGCCTAACTCAGCCTTACCCTCACATGCTAATAAAGCACCTTGGAAACAAAAATCAACTTTGTACAAATCTTCAAACCTATGGCTTCATAATTTCTTCCTTATTTACCAGTGAAGTGTAGTATATATCACCAATAAATGGGCACCACAGCAATTGATTTTACAGGTTGTAAAGTCCCTCTTGGCCTTAGTGACTCCTGCAGTCCTTGTCTTATAGTTGCCCAGAGGTGTATTATGTCATTTCCCATAGCTATGTTTTCCATGCCTATGCAAATTTCTGGTGGAAACCCTGGTTATTCTTCCCACAGAACAGGTTTTAGTGCAGCAAGATGTTGGTCTTTGCTGTCTCTTCCTGATTAGCAGTTATGGTTAATCCCAGTGGTATTTTATTAGACTGGGGCCAGGACTCATAATTTGCCATGAAATGTTTTATCTCCCTCCTCCCAAAGTTAAAAAGTTTACACAATACACAATACTAATGCCCATCACAGAACAATACCCTGTATAGTAAAAGACCCCCATCGGACTGCATGATAACAACAAATGCGATGCAAGAAAGAAAATTGTCAGCATTTGATTGAGAACTCTGCGCCTAAACCTTTTTAGTGTCCTCTACTCACATTGTTCAGTAGAAATATTTTTATTCCCACTGTGGAGTTGCCAAAGAACATATTTTCTCCTCTGTTGGTCTGTCAGTAGGGCTCTTATCTGTATTAAAAAGCTCTGTTCCTGTGGAGCTAAGCACCAGAATCTTATCTGCAGTGAGTTCAGTGCAGACTTAAGAGCGCCGAGCGCCAAGGTTTATCCTGCTGTAGCTTTTGAAAGCAAATTAGTGTTGAAAAACAAGCTTAACACTCACTTTTTATGCTGTTGTCAATCCCCCCCTGCCCCCCCCCTCTTTTTACAATGTGGTGATTTGAGCTGATGCTTAAAAGAGGGGGGGGGAAAGGATTTACGAAAAAATAATTTCTCTTCAGATAAGAATGCATTTGTGTAGAAACGACATTCTCGCATACAATTTGGACAATAATTAATTATGCATAGAACACATCAATCCCGCCAGCAGAGATCACTTGAGGGTCTGTAGAAATGATCCCACCATATAGTAATGCAAAGTCTGTTTGCAAAATCAGCATTATTTCTTATTGATTTCTCAATTTGAATGTGACAATATTATACTAATGATGTCATGTGTTATATTATAATGACTTGTCATGTTGAACACACTATAACACCTTACTTTACCCCTTGTGTGTATTCCATTGGATGTTGTTACAGTACAGTACAGTTATGGCTGTGGGACAATCAAATGTTTTCCATGTGAAACAGCTCACAAATAATAAATAAATTCAGTTTTTTCAGGTTTTTCAAGTTCAGTCTGACTGTTATTGCTTACCAAACCAGCTTTTCCTGATATTGTGTGAATCAGCCCTGGGTGGCACAGTTGTGACATTAGACATTTACTATACAGTACAAATTACAATCCTGTACAAATTTGTCTTAAAATAAATTAGGTTTTTGCAAAGCTATCACTAAAGGAATCAAATAACTTATTGCACAATTTAAGGTTTACATTAAGCTTGGGTTGAAATCTTCTTACATGGACCCAGAGCTACATTTTAATAACAACATTTGTAATTGTATGATGAGTTTTGAAGAAGTTAATGAGGTGTTATTTCTGTAATCCTCATAACCTACACATATTTAACCTATGTTAAACAAGATTCTCTGCATTTCTCAACAGAGTTCATGTTGCTCAAATCCTTCCATAGGTCAATTCAGAGGTCTGTTTTGGAATCTGCATTGCACAGCAGCTGCCGTATTCAACTTAACTCCCTGGTACACACTTCAGTTTGTTTGAAATGGTTCTACCACCTATCATTTCTTCACTAGAAACTGTGGCTATGATGCCATACCCTAACCACAGGAATAGGGTTAGGTTTGGAGCCTACCTCTGCTGGGCACTGCTGTTCTATTCATAGATCTAAGGCTATCAGCCAAACATTATTTTTGCTGTGTCAGTAGTGGCTTGAATGAATCAAATGGCCTTTCTTGTAGTAATGGCTTTACAGGCCGTAATGACCACACATCCTGTGCCGTTGAATGATAGACGTTCCTCATATTGTTGATGTCCAGACTGCCATGTTATCAGATCCTGCCTCCTGTGCTTTCCTGTCTCAGGACTTTGAAAATCTCAGCCTTACATGATGCCAAGACAGACAATACCTGGGAGTTTGCTTGGCCTGTGGAAGTCTACTTTCTTTTACACCACATCATTCAAGAGCCGATGCCATCATTATAGCCAGAGTGCTTTGTTACTTAGGTCCACAGCACCATTCTCCACCCCATAGGAAGAGCTTAATCCCAAAATTGCACTTTTTCTGTGTTTCACAACTGATGTTTCCCTCGTTCAGCTGACATGTATTGATTTATTCCCTTTAATATTTATAGTGTTACACTAGCTTTTGTTTGACCTTTTGACTGATACGTGTCATTGCACTGGCTGAAAGGTAATCGACACCGTTGTCTTTGGTGAATATCGAGGAAACCGTCTTGATATAAATGGAATATACAGTAATCCCCTTTGTTTTGCAAGGTTACAATCTCGGGACCTAAGGTTTAGGATTTTGCTAGAATAATATGCAGGTCATGTTCCATAAATCCTTTGCCCCTGGGTTGGGTTTCATATTATGAAAAGATGTAGAAAACTTAATGGAACAGAATGGAATTACATTGAATGATAAAAATAAATACAAAAAAGTGCCTCCAAAATGTATACATTGCTCAGACCAATTAGGTAAGGTGGGCCTTATGAAAGAAATTGCTAATGTGCACCTCAGACTAAGTCTCCACAATGCTCTTAACAAGCCTCCAGTGCTGAAAAGGACAGTTCAGCAAAGTTGTGATTAGTATCGAATGTTATAATGCAGTACATTGGGCTGAACAAATCTCCCAAATCTTTATACCACTGCTTTATTTCAAAAGGAAAGGATTAGATTTGTGACACACTACTTTGCCAGGATGTTGTGTGCACTTCTATTGTGAAAGGAAACCTAAATCTGTGGATGTTACACATCAAAGAATTAAACTTGCATAACCTTTCCAATCCTCCACGTAACCCTTTCGGGAACTGTTCTGCGTACCATATGCGAATGTAAGCTTTTCTTTCTAATCATCTAATGGTTTTCAGTATAACAACATTACCTCTATAGAAGTTCATACATATCTATATAATATTAATGAATGATGAATGAAAACGTACGAAAAGCTGTTGAAGCTAGTCACAATTCACAGAAAATCAAAGGTGTAGGCTTTTAGTTATTTATTATTTTTGGCACATGCTGTATTTGTTCTCCCCAGGACTTTGTTATTTACCTGATGGGCGGGATGACCCACATTTTCGGACGCTGTAGTGAGCACTCCACCGGGGAGGACGAGGAGCGTCTCAAGGTGGACATTCTCCTTTCTGCCCCGGACATCCTGCCTCAGCACTGCTGCATCCGGCGCCTGGACAATCCCGACCCAAGGGACAGCGTCAAGAAGATGGTGACCCTGGTCAAGCCACTGCATGGTGCTCTGGTCACCCACAACGGGGTGGCCCTCAAGGAAGAGGCTGAGCTCCATCCTGGGGACCTGATTGGGCTGGGTGACTATTACTTGTTCATGTTCAAGGACCCCACTGCCACCACCGCCAATCAGAGACCCTCGTGGTTGATGTCACCTTGCCGGAGGGCGGGGGGCACCTGCAAAATGTGTGGCTCCTCCCTCCAGGACTCCCAGAAATTCAAAGCTGCCCATTGCAAGCTGGTCCCCCTGTTGAAGGACTCCGAGGGAGGGGACCTCTCCCTACAGTATGACCCTCAGCAGGAGGACCGACTCCTACAAAAGATCATCCACCTGACTGATCCCAAGGGTCCCGAACCCAAACTGACCCCGGCCTACCTGCTGTGTCTCTGCATTCAGCACTCTGCCACCTCTCTCCAGATGGCAGATTTCAGGAGGCTCTTGCTCAGGATAGCCAGTCAGATTCAAACTGCCATGTGGGTATGTATCTACAGGTTTAATTTGCTGCTGGTGTTTCTCCAGGGGCTGTTGGCACCTTAAGTATACCAGATGCAGTTTTCTTTTAATCTAGATTAGCAATTGTGGTTCCTGGTGGAAAATGTGTTCGCTGTCTTCAAGATATGCTTGGAGTCTTCAAATTACAGATTGCCAGAGATGTTAGAGATTATTTTTAAGTGCAAAGACACAGCGGAATGAAAATATCTTCATAACTTTTGATGGGTGTGAACAAAGAATGAATATTATAAATAGATTGTCTTGATATTTTTTTCAAAAGCAAACAACTGAACTTTTAGATTGGTCAAGTAATCAGTTCATATTTTGTTAGCATGCCTTTTCTACTGACATGGGTGATTAATGATTACTGTAGAAATGTGCAATTTCCATTTTATGTTATGTACTCCCATTGTCTTTTAATGTTCATTTAAAATTAGTTACCCTTTTTTACTTTTTTTATCACAGGAAAAGACCAAGGAGTTAGCTGCCATCCAACCCGAAATGTAAGAACATTTTTAAAATGTATATATAAATGCTTTACACTATTTCAAATTAATGATTCAATTCATTTCTCCCACAAACTAATATTTTAAGAAATACTTTAGCACCCACACAGGATTCATTTTACTTGTAAATTTGCTTGGTGTATGAAGTGCCCCTTGTTACACTATTAGGTAGATAATGCACTCCATTGACAGCCTAAAAGAGTTCGCTGGGAATGCAGAACAATGTATATAAGAGGAACTATTTTCTTCTTGTATCTGATTCTGAACCTGAACCCTCTTTATATCCTTTGTTCCCAGTAATGAGGTTTTAGTGCTGTATTAATAAAACAAAAATGGCAAAAATCTTCATTTTCAGTGGAAGAAATAAAAAAAATCCATATAGTTAAAATCTTGCTTTTAATACATTTATGCTTTGTTTGTTAGCATGTCACCAACAGCCACATGTGTATACCAAGTATTTACACCAGATGATACTTATCAACGTACTTACACACAAACTTAATTTAAGCAGCATAAAATATAAAGTAAAAAGTTCTTCAGATATTGTGGTGGTTTTTTAACCTTGTTGCTCTCCTGAACAAACACTACAGCTCCCTACCTCTTGGCACAATAATTTCTACACCAAGACCTTTACTGAACAGGAAACCAATCCAAATAGAGAAATGGCGCCAACAATATCATAATGAGTCAATGAGTAAAATCTTGAGCTTTCAGTTGAAAGTCATTTGATGACTACTTTCTTTCTTGGAGTGTATTGACAGTGGTTTCTGAATTCTTTCTTCAGCGGCTCAAGCCGAGTGCAGCAAGACCCAGAGGAGCTTAATCTGTTGAACATCAAGGAGCTCATCCCTGGCTTGCAACCCCTGGTCTTCTGGATGGCCAATTCCATAGAGCTGCTGCACTTCATTCAGCAGGAAGTGCCCAAGCTTCTCCAGTTGGGTGATGAGGAAGAGGACATTGCAGGTAGGTAGACTGACTATTTGCAGGGTAATAAATAAATATTCAAAGAAAGAAGTTACCCTTTTTTGAATTTGTTTTACTTGAAGTAATTTGGGAAATTGAGCAGGCCTTAACTTCTATAAATTGTAAACATCTCATTTGGCATTGCAAGTCATCCTGCAAATGTTGACACTAGGTAAAATTCTAAAGCCAGAAGCTCATCTCAATAGAAAAGGGACACTTACTCTGGTGTCACAGCCATATCCATAACAGCTTAGCTTAAATATAAATCCCCTTGCCTTATTAACTCCCAGGGACAAGTCTGTCACCTACCCCAATCCCCTTTTAGGCTCTTCCCACTCTCATGCTGTTGCGTGCTTTCCTGGTGAGGATGGCCAGCGCTTAGGGATTTTTCTTATTGGTTCACCTGGGTCAGGGCTATTTTCAGATTTTCAGAAAAGCACATCGGAAGTGTACTCTGACTCGCGTTCCCGGAAAAGCACCCTCATGCTTTGCACCAAAATATTATGTTTCTGCACATGAGGTTGTTCTGTCTGCTTCAGTGCCAATGACAGAAGGAGAACTTGTGTGAACCCACAGACCCAAAACGTACTATTGTTGTGTGTAGGTGTCACCATAATTTTAACATCCATTCACAATGCTTCTTTTTAAATCTGGAAAACCAAAACCAATGAAAAAAGGAGATACTAAAGTAATATATCCACTCATTAATGACATCAGATGTTTCTTTATTTTATTAAAGTTTTTACATTAATTTTCTGTTTCTTTCTAAAATTAAAAGTTTTTATTTTTTGATTGTACGGAACCCTGGATAGAATAGTTGTTAGTGGCAGTATCACAATCCTTAAATTTATACATTGACAATTTATAGAAGTCACGTAAGGCTTTGTGGGAAATGAATGTTCACTGTGCAAATCTGTGAAATAATTACAGAGTAGATCTTCAGTCTTTTTCTAAAACTTTTGGAACGAAGGGCATAATTTCAGTCATGTTTCTCCCCATTTCATTTGTGTCTTTCTTTTCAGAAATGTCAGATTCTCAGCTGTCTTCCACCAGAGCGGCGAGTGAGGAGGCCATGACTGTTCTTGAAGAAGTCATCATGTTTACATTCCAACAGTCTGTGTACTACCTCACCAAAGTAGGTGCTTCTTGATGTTTTCTTGGTTTGGTTTATTATATTTTTTAAACCAACTATAGGAAATGTACAAATACTAGCCTTGTCTGCTTTAGACTGCAGTTAACCTGTCAGATAAAAGTAAAAATAAGCCAGTGGAAAGTTACAGATCCTGCAGTGCATTCAGTAAGGGCGCAAGCTGTGTTGGTTCCCATCTTAAATCAAACAAAAAATAAAATAAACCAGTGAGCTTAAAACCAGCTGATGTACCATATCTTGCCAATACTAAAATAAATCTGCGATTGCTCCTCAACTGGGACTTTCAGGAATCCGAAATCTCCACACATTGAATGTGGAGTAAAAACCAGGAGTGGTGAAATTCTGCTTCAGTCCAGTTCTAAATAAAGTAAATCAAGAGGGCTTTAGGAAATATTTAGATTTTTTTTATTTGAAAATCACTATTCCGTAAACATACCCCATTACATCTGAGAGAAAGTGATTTCTACTAGCCTAAATTAATTTTGTCCACACAACACATTTTCTGTTTCGTTTTTTTTTTTCTTACCTGTCAATTAATATATATATTTTTTTTCTTAGTTTATTTATTTCACTTTTCATGTTGTAGACATTTAGTTGAACATCAGTCCCTGGCCTTTTGAAGGAGGGCTCAATCCTGTGCTAGCTCTCCTGTTTTCGGCCCCTCGGTCACCCCAGTGATCAGGCTGGGACAGTGTGGGCAAACAGTGTGGGATGGAAATGGGTGGAGCAAGGTTGTTCCTGCCAGGGCCTTACTCGCCGAGCACAGGCTACTATTGTGTATGGCAGACTGCCCAGTCCCCTGGCTGCGGCACCACTACGCTCTCCACATGGACAGAGGAGAATGGAACGCTTTTTAAGCTTTCCCATTCCAGGTCTCCGTGCAGAAGGGAAATACAAAAAATATGTAACATTAACCATTTGTGTGGCTTCCATGCTTTTCCAAGTGGTTTATTTTCCTATTTCATAGTTGTTGTTGGCAAACTTTATTTCTTCTTTGTCTTTTAATCAAAATATCATTATTTTATTAATAATTAATAATTTGATAATGCAACTGAGCATATGTACATAACGGAGTAATGAAAAATACTGCTTCAAATCTATCTTTAAATTAATTCTCCTGCCACCCACTAAGAATGCATATTAGTGAGAGAGCGAATATATAATATTTCAGTTTTTATTTATTTGGTTTAATAAGTATGTGATTGGCCCTCTCACCCTTTCAAAATCAACACACAGCTTAGGTTTGCTTTACAAAGCTGCTAGTTCTCCTAATGGAAGAGTACACTGCACTTTTCATGCTGAAGTTCATGAAGCAGAGCAGTGACTGTCAGCACGGCAGCAGCAGCAGTGAGTTACGGTGAGGAGGTTGTGCAGGGGCTGCTGTGCCCTCCGTGTGAACAAGCCTCTTTGAAGAAGGGTGATTATGGCCGCAGAACAGGCATGGGGGAGGCACGCACCAGGTCTTTACGGTGGCTACTGGATTAAAAAATAATAGTCTTTGAAACCCTCCACAGAGTGCGTCAGGCGAAGGTTAATGGGGCAAGACATCCACGTGGTTTCATTAAGTATTTTTTTTAATAGTTTCGCCAGCTGCAAGTATTCCTTTTAATCCCCTCCTAGTTTAATTTGTTACATTCTATACGTTAATAAAGAGAATCAGATTGGGTTGGAGTGGCATCTCAATTCTAGTTATTCTAGTTCTGCCCTCTTATGCACTGGAGAAGTGTTAACTGGCTTTTTCATCCTTCAAAAGGAAAAAGATTAAAAAAAAAAAAAAAGAAAAGTTTTTGGAAGAGGCTAGAGTTCACCAAGTTTTTTGTATTTTTTGTGGTCTCTATTAGCAGCAGGCCCAGTAGCAATATGTGCATAAATAGGAGCAACTGGTAATCTTCTATTTGTGTATTAAAAATAAATACATATATAAAGTGGGGGGGGGGTTCACTGGGGAAAAATCACAGCTATGTGTTTAACTCCCCTAGTGTCTGAGGCTGGGGGGAGGGGGCAATACAGTAATCCAACGTAAAATTGCCTTTTTTTTTTGCAGTTTCTGTGAAAACTGCCTGTGCGTTTTATTGAGCGTACTCCAGGCTGGTGGTTCAGTTGAGATACTTAGATCTACAAACAATAATCTGAGGCTTACCGCTTCAACAATGAGCTGCAGGAAGGCACTCCCAGCAGGTTGTTATTGCAGCTTCCTTTGTATGTGCTCCCAAGTAACGCAGTGGAATAAACAGCACATTATTACAACAACAGTGCGGCCCACTGCGTATCGGATGCCAGACAACGGACACATTGTAGGCCTGTGTTTCCATGCTAGCCTAACTACGGCCATTGAAGAAAAGGAGCTCAAGGCTTCAAGTGTGTTCTGTAGCCTGGTGTTCCCTTTGGGGTTTAATTTCCATATCTCCCAGTCAAAATGTGAATTTAAATCCTAAAGGATTGTGGAGTAAATTTAACTAAATGGGAGAACCTTTATGGATCTGCTTTGCTGGACAACCATGAACTGTTTAGTTTTGGAATATTCTTGCAACCACAAATGAAGGACTATGTTTCTCCATTTTGTTGCTTTTGTTATGTATTTAATGTGGGACTAGAGCAATTTTCAGCTGTTTTTGGCTGTTTGATCAGTTTTCTACCCAGTAATTCCAGTGAGCTATGGATACCTTCCTATGACCTTGATGGTCAGCACGTCCACAATGGCACTCGCCCAGACACTGAAACTAATGCTAAGCACCTCGGAGCAAACATTTTTATAAAGCGATCCAAAATTGCTGTACCTTCAACTATTCCTTCAAGAGGAGTCAACAGTGTAACAAGCCTTTGGATTTATTTATTTATTTATTTTTAAATTTCCCCTCAGATGTTAAAAATGGTCTTTCCCACAGCCACAGGTATGAAGATGACAATATGAAAGATCCACCCTTATTTTTTTCTGTAACTGTACACTGTCAGCCCCTCACTGACACATTCCCACCAAACTGCACAGGAAGTGACAAGTACAAAGAGAAAAGGAAGCTTCACCTAGCATTCGTCAAAGGATCAGCCAATCAGGAAGCAGCTGTAGTACAAAGGGGAGATGTGAAGGGGGGAAAAAATGTGTATTCATGCTGCAGCCTGTTTCCTAGAGAGGAAAAGAGAGGGAAGTGAGCCACTGTTACCATGGCTCCATGGAGAGTTCCTTGGAGACTAGGAAAGAGGTTGGCCAGTGGTCAGTGTAAAAACCTCAGCCAGTGGAATGACGCGCCCAGGCCTACTGTCAAGAAAGGCTTGTGAGCAATTACTATGGAATTGGGGTGGTGGTCTTTGAGGAAGTTACACACTAGTTTGACAGTAGTTCTAAGCTGCGTCTTTGTCTTTGCAACAGACCAGAAGTATAGAGGACTAAATAAGTAATTGAAACGCAGTAGACGAGCGCTAATAGCCCTTTGCCCCCACATGGGTTTCTAAAGATATTCATAAAATGGAACAACTTGTCTATTTCAGTCTGGTAAGAAGTTATAGACTACCATTATGCTTTCCTTGTTTCTATTTTTGAATAGCCACTTCTCCTGTTTGGCTGATGTCAGCTGAGCAATGACAGTTTTGGCAAATTTTCAGCCTTGGTATTTAATTTAAAAAGTACTTTCCTATAGGTAGTTCTAGGTGCACAGAGAATGATAAATTCACTTTATTTTATTGCAAGGTTCCTTGTAAATGTGGTACCAATAAAATCAGCTTATGTAAACAGAGTAACTACATTTCCTGAATTTGCATTACTCACCCATGTAAATCTAACTAAAACAAAATAAAAAACTGCCATGGTGTAATTGCATACAGTAACTTGGAGACTTGGATAATTATACTGTTTCAGTTGGTCGTATTTGACATGGAAGTTTTTGGCAACGTTCTGCGTTTTTTATTTACTATTACTGAATCTCTTGTTATGAAAAACATAATTAAGCATTACCCAATAGAAAGAAGGCTATTGTTAGAAATCCGATCACGTTCTCTGGGTAATACCAGGATGCGTCAGCTTTGTCCTTGACTTTTAGATGACTACATATTCCAGAAGGTGTTAATCATGTATATATCAAACAATACCACACCCATAAACATTAGGGCACCCATACAATTAAAAGCCTAAAGGATAAGTGTTCACATTATACTAAACAGTGGCCTGACTTCCTCCTTGCTCCCTTTCCCCTAGCCCTTGACTGTGACCCTACATATTGACAGCACTTAGCTTTTACCATCCAGGATGTAGGACCTCACTTACTGTACTTGGAAATTGTAAATTGGAATTTGTAAAATGTATTATATTTTGAATTGCTATGTTTTAGTTAGATTGAATTTGTAATGATTGATGCCTTTTACTTAACTGTATTTTTGCACTTTGTTTTGCACTTATGTTGTAAGTCGCCCTGAATAAGAGCGTCTGCCAAGAAATATTATTATTATTATTATTATTATTATTATTATTATTATTATTATTATTAATACACTGTCAAATGGATTGCCGAGTGTGTTTAGAGTTCTGGAACTGTCACCTGAGGGTTGTGGGTTTGAGTCCTGAGTGTGATGCTGCTGAAGTGTTCAAGGCGTTTTTGTAATAAAAAATGATTTAACTGTAAATGGGCACCTGTTTAAGTCACTGTGGATAAAACCCATAACCAAAACAAATAAATAAAATGATAATAAATGCTGCCCCCGTTTTGCAGGGAATTAGGGCTGTTTTGAGTATCCAGGGGAGTGAGACTGACATCACCAAAACAGTACATTTACCGTACACAAAAATAATGTATTTTAGACTGAGGAAAGCACAGTCAGTATTTCCAGGTGTGTGTCTCTACTAAGGATCGTAATGTTCTTAAAATGCTTGTTGCCTCACCTTTTAATTGTGAGATTAACGTGTCCTCGTGGAGATTTTAGGCAGCTGTGAACATCAGACATGGGACATCGTGGGCAGAGTATCTTGAGTTTTATTGCATCATGGCAGAGCTGCTGTAGGACTTAAGGAGCCAGTTTAAGCGGTACTAATTTCCAAGTTTCATCCTCAGTCAGGTGTTGCAGTCTTTAGCATTTACTTTAATCATTGTATTACACACTTTCCTATTTCTTCACAACTTATTTACAGCCTTTAATTTGCAGCCTTTAATTTCCATGACCTAACTGAGCTCCTAAGTGAGGCCGGGCTACAGAAATAATCTTGTAGTCATTGTTTTATGCTTTCCTGGAATCCAGCTGCTTCAGCACTTTTGTATGACACACTCCTCTTTCACAGCACCAGGTCTGGTCAGATTAATTAAATGATTCAGAATCCTTTACAACGGTGAATGAAAAATAGCATTAATATAGATTTTTCTTCTGAATCAAGCGCCAAGAAATGCATTTAGATTGAAATGAAAAGGTCAGTGATCAACAGTTTTAAGACTGATGAGGACAGCAGAGAAAGTAGGGAAAGAAAACTATCTTCCAATCTAATTGGATTGTGCGAATCCTGCATATTTACAGTATATGATTAAATATTACCCACTGCCTTGACAAAATAAAGGACTACGATGCTTGGTAACATAAACCTAGCTAGTCTTCACTTTTAATGAGCTTGGCACTCATGAAGTATTGAAACAGCATCTACATTTTCAGGGTAAAAATGCTTTCATGCAGGAGAGTTCTGAGAAGCTGCCATGTTTGCAGCTCTTATTGGGCTAGCTGTGGTAGTCAGAAACAGACTGAAAGTATTTTTCACCACTGACAGACTGGGCCACAGCACCAAGCCCAGGTATGTGGACTGGCAGGTTTCCAAAAGATCATGTTTTTTCTTAGCCATTGGCTAAGGTGTGAGTTATTGAACACCGTGTAATGAGATAACTGGTGTAAAGGCACTGATATCTTGTACATGGAAAATGGTGACAACGACATGAGAAGCACAACTCTTTCACAACAGTTTTCTCTTCAAATGATAAACACTTGGCTATATTGTGAATTAATAAAACAGACAGTATCGGCAGTTATTTTTGAAATCAGTGTTCACTAACCAGTTTGACCATATTTCTAACATTCATCCCATGTGACTATTTGTGCAACATAACCCTTATGTGACAAAAAGCCTCTGTAAGTGAGACTCCTAGGTCAGTACACCATGTACAGTCAGCTTGAGTCTTGGCCATGCGTGTAAAGTTTTCCTTATCAGCACTTATCCTTATAAATTCCATTGTAGTGGTTGGAGAATGGAATTTATATCATTATTTGATAACAAAGTGGTTTTAGTTTTAGTCTTGAATCCTGGCATCAGTGGCACTACATATCTATAACGATATATGTATATGTAGTAGTATGATGATTCAGAAATACTTTGCCTTGCCAATAATGTTCTAAGCAGTCATGGAGACATGCTTAATGCCAACATAAACATAGCCGCTCATCAAGGACAACAAGAAATCGTAGAAAAGGCACCGGCAATGTCAAAGACACCTTTTAACAGAACTAAGTATCCACACTTAGTATTCTACAGCTGGTGCTCATCAAACTGTTACCATTTCCATTTCTCTATTTCAGTAAAGGAAAAAATAACATTCAAACAAATGTACCAGCAACAGGTTCTGGATGGTTTCTTGAGTGCTCTTTTATCCTCTGCTGTAATAAAGACAGGCTAAGTGGTCGCAGTCATTCAGATCAGAAAACACTTTCCTTTAACACATCAACTGTGAAGCAGCGGCGGACTGGGTGTGGGCCTGTCTGTCAAGCATAACTCTGCCACCGCAACGGGTCACTTCCCCCTGCAGCCACTGTTCTCTAATGAGACCACCCTCTCTCTGGTTGGGCTGGCAGGTTTGCCACACACTATTAATTACACTCCGTGCAGACTGGAAAAAGAGCCTGCCTTTTCAGACTGGTCTGCAATTGTGCACCAAAGATAAAGGCATTGGCTGCTGATGCGCAACAAGAGGACACAAAATTGATGCCAGATCCACATTGACTAAAGCCTAGGGGATTATTTTGCTTTGTTGTTGCAAGCTTAGTGAAAGTTATATAAGTTTTGGCTGTGGTGAAATGAGAGCTACAGTCCAGAAGCAAAGCTGGGACAATTTTTGTTTTTATCGATTTTATGAGCTGCTGCTTGAATAATATCCAGCAGCATCTGTCGTCTTTGACTGAGAACCAGCAACACGCAGATTCATTTATGTTTATATCATTTCATTACTTGTTGCATATGCAAATTCCTCATGATGCCCCCCCCCTGGGTCACAAGCCGTGGGGCTGGACCTGGTAGACACTGACGTGGACACCGAAAAGCATGAGTATCACATGAGGGGATTGTTGTAAATGCTTCTTACCACTTCTTGTTTTATTTTATTTTTTTGATTTGTCCGATTCATTTTCAGTTATTTTCAATGTATTTTACATTTTTTGTTGGTTAGCAGGTTTGCTTTTAGCACATTTGTTTTTCTTTTTATGCACATGTTCAGTTATTTTGAATTTAATCACTTTGAGATTTTAAATTTTTTTAAGTGATTTTAGTAATTGATTTAAAAAAATTTTTAATCACAAGTATTACAATTTTGAATGTTTTTATTTGTAAAATGTAAAATACTTTCACTTAGTAAACAGTATTTTACCACTTCTGCAGCTTTTACTTGACCTGCCTTCCATCACCTTTGCAGCTAACTAATCCTTTAAACCGAGAATTAGGATTGATTGTTATTCTGCTATGAAATTCTCCCGGCAAGTTCCTTTTTAGTTGCTTTTCTCGGTCTTGTGCTTGAAGCTTATATTTTTAAAGGACCTTAGATGGGAGGGAGGTTTGAAGGGGAAATGTTTTTAATATATTAATATTTAACTTAGATTCTCTACTTTAAGATTTGATGTTTCATGTCATCATCCACACCTGCATGAAGGCTTCCGTTGTATTCTTCCACCATCTTTCTTCAGAGATCCTCATCCAGTTGGCTCCTGTGGATATTTGGTTTCCTCTTGCTATTGTCTTCATCTTGCCATCCAATAGTTCCTTGACTCATACACAAGTATATTTGTTTTCCCAGTTTCTTCAAGATGCATGTTGCAAGTTTCCATCCTTCCTATATGTCTTTCATGTTTGCATCATTTTTGTGATTATGGAAATTGGCCTCAAGCACATATTACATTTAAAGTGCAGTGTAGGGGTGGGGGTTCCCTGATCCCTGAGTTACAGATCAACTTAAAAGGTTTTCACATCTTTAAGGCCTACTAGATAAGTCCTATGAACAATTTTATATCAAAAGTAAACAGAGCCCAGAAAGGTTAGCTAACTTAAAACCTAAAATAACAAAGATTTCAAAGATGTGTTTACTTTCAGGGAATTTCATGCAATTCCATCTGGCGAAAGAGGAAGCAGCTGCTAGCATTACTTAGAAAACAAAGGCATGTTATGGTGCTTTGAGTTCCTGCAGTGTGAAATGTACTGTAGACTCCCAGTGAAGTTTCAGAATTCCTTATCAGCACTATGGGTAAACTTGGGAGCAATTTTGTTTTCTTTTTTCCGTAAATTGACATTTGTTTTATTCTGTTTGATACATACGGGAAATGAGAAGTGGCATTATGCAATGAAGTGTTGCGATGCTGAAATATGTTTTTTTTTTTTTTTTTTTTTTTTAATCTGTAGAGAAAAACACTTGTGATTGGAGTTAAACTTACACTTAGAAAACCAGTAGATTTAAAACAAAATACTTGTCTTTCTAATATATGTATTTGCAGTATAAATCAAATCCCACTCTAGTGCAGATATGTAGAAAATCATAGAGATTTATATTTTATATCTTGCTCAGTGTTGGCCACCATGTGTTCAAGAATCTATTTTTAAAGTTGGCAGCAGTGTGGAGTAGCGTTTAGGCCTATGGACTCCTGAGCAGAGGGTCGTGCTCAATTCCGTGCGGGGGACACTGTTGTACCCTTGAGGTACTTTATTTACCTAGATTTATCCAGGAAAAACCCAGCTGTATAAATAAGTAATTGTATGAAACAATATTATAACAATTGTAAGTCGCCCTGGATAAGGGCATCTGCTAAGAAATATAATACAATTTCTTGCATGATGTGCGTCAATAATTCATTTTGGGAAAAAAAAAAAAAGAAAGCTAAAATGTCGTAAATTGGTAGACATGCAAGACTGGCATATATCTGGCATGTCAGTTTGTTTTACCTGAATTTGTGTTGGCACGCACTGTTCAGTCAAGTGGCAGTGGCAGTGAAACAGCTGCCTGTGTAAAATTAGCAGGTCTTCAGCACATGAAGCCAGTTTTGTAAGGATTCACGAACATAAAGACTTATTTTGAACCACTGCACTGAATTTAATTCAGAGTGAGGATTATTTCAAATTAAATGTATTGAAATGTCAGGAATGTAAAGTAGCATGGGGTCTTTTCACCCCATCCAGCTCTGTTTTTTCAACTTGTCTTTAAGCTTTGTATGATTGGATACAAACTGATACAGAAAATACACCCAGAAAGTGGAGAATCCGTATTGTAACCTACAGAATATAATGGCAATAAACTGCAGAGTGAAATAATTTGCGACTCCTATTATACAAGCAAAAACCGTCCAGTACTGAAACACTAATTCCTTAAACTGTCTATGTAAATCAAAGTACCTTTTAACGAATTGTACCTCAGGTCAGCACTAACTCTTGTCTATAATATGTACAAATGAATAATGATGTATCAGACCAGGAGAAGGGTAGGTGGGGGTAGAGAGATTTATTACTGAGAAATGTCTTTTGTACAGGAATCTGCGGTGTACTTGTAGGCTGCAAACGATGGGGCTGTGTGAGTAATATCATCTTATCAATGAGGCATCACCAGTCCACTGCAACAGGAGAATATCCAGACTGACGCTGAGGAATTCAGCTGTATTTAACCCCCATTACTGGTTGCATGGCCAAGATTGTTCATAGGTATTGTGTCCATTTAAATAGAGGAAACAAGAAAGTCATGTTATAATTATTTTTTGGGGGGGTCTTATCAAATCAAATCCCAGTCTGCTATGTATAAAATCTGACCGGCTCTTGATATTGAAGTTCTGATGTATTACGTGTCAGTGTAGTGGTATTATGTAAACTTTTGACCCTTTTCTCATTTCATATACAGCTGTATAATGCCGAAGCTGGAGGTAAATACAATACAAGTACATGCAGAATAAGTTGCAGTGCGGGAAGGCATTTGCAATAGACCGCTCTCTAAGTGGTTGACTGTTGATTTCCGAAGGTGGGGATATATGGGTCACTGTGGGGAGACTCTAATGCGCTTGCGTACGTTTAGAAATATTTGTGACGTGTTAGATTGTGGAGAGATTTAGACTCCCAGGCTTTGGTGACTGGGGAAGTGATGGTGGCTTGTGTGTGAGGTTGCCGTGTCCCCACAGACCCTCTACACAGCCCTGCCTGGCCTGCTGGACAGTAACCCCTTCTCAGAGAGTGGCCAGCTGCGGATTCCAGAGGGTGTGAGCAGCATCCTGGACATCCTGAAGGAGACCCTGCAGCTGCTCAATCACTACCAAGTGCACTCGGAAATTGCCTCCCAGCTCTTCGCCTATCTCTTCTTCTTCACCAATGCCTCCCTATTCAATGCCCTTATGGAGAGAGGTGAGTACTCTCTTATTGCAAGTGGCGCTAGATGACGCTAGATGGGTAGAGAAGTAGAGCCGTTATGTAGTGCCACGGGAGGTGGATCAGTTCCCCTTGAAGCCAAGGGATCCCCAATATCAGTCCTGGGGGCCACAGGGTCTATAGGTTTTCATCCCACCTGAGCACCTACCTACTCAAATCAACGGATTGTCTTTACAGAAGCCATTTCACTAGTCTTGTTAGTTTTAATAGTTATTTTAGTTTTCAAGAGCTGCTTAACTAGTCGACAGAACTGGAAGTACATCACATCAAAGTGAATATGGATGCCACACAGATGGAGGCATTCATGTCTGGAGGCTGGGACATTTTTTTGCATGGATGTACGAGTCAGGTCCCGTTCAGCACCGTGGTGACGGGGGTGTCTGTTTCATGTCAGGCTCAGGAAGGGGTTTTTATCAGTGGTCCAGAGGGGTTCAGATCCGGGCTAATCTCGACTTGCTGATCGACTGGATCCAGGGCATCGGGCTGGGTGACCTTGCGCTCGACTTCTTCCAGAAACTCTCCTCCGCTGTCAACCTGCTGGCCACCCCGAAGGAAAACCTGCTGCAGGTACATGCTGTTTTATTTCGTGTATTTCTCCGTGTTGTGTAGACAAATACAGGAGACCAACATGGAGAAACTTTGTATCGAGTTTAGTTTCTACTTTTCTTTTTTCTTTTTATTATACAAAGTGTATTACGAGGGACAGTTTTATTATTCACTAGCATTGCACTTGAAGGTAATTTAGTTTTGACTTTTATCTCTCCATACCCATAAGTCCTTTGGTTTTTGCCTTTAGTTTGATTAGACATTTTTTCCTTCCTTCCTTGCTTCCTTCCTTTTTATGTTTTGCTTTATTTCCTTTTCTCTTTCCTTACGTATTTACCATTGTATTTATTTCCTTATTTTTTAAAGGTTGTGTCACTTTTTATCGGCTGGTCTTAATCTCTTTAGAACCGCAAATGACTGCTGGAAAAAAAAATAAAAAAATCCCAAAACAAATAGACTAAATGCCATGTAATTTGTTTAGCTTTAAAACATCTAATCAGCCTAAATGTACTCAAAAGCACTGGAAATTAATTTGGGTAACTGTTATGTCTTCCACCACAAAAGGGTTCACATAACGATTTAATACTGCTATTGCGTGTCTTACATTTTGTGTTCCTGGACTGATAAATCCACCGTAACAATGCTGGCTGTTGTCATAAAGAGTTTTTGTGAAAAACCAAGGACATTGATATAAGTAAGCCAGGATTTTCTCACCTCAAAAATTGGAACATTAAAGCAGTCTTGGTGCTTAATCTCAATCATAAGACAGGCAGAATTCCCCCCCCCCCCCCGAACCCCCTCAAAAGCCAATTAATGATTGCCACCGTAAAAAATATTGAATTGCATGTTGGAAGATAAGGGTAAAGTCATTCAATTATTGGTCACATTTTTCTTCAATAAGTAAATATATATTTGAAGTTTAGCACTCGTGAGGCTGAACTAGGAAGGTGTTACAGAAAATATTTACATTCTCTAGCCGTTTGTTTTGACAGTCTGTACTATTATCACTTAAGATCGGCTCTGATTGAACATTCCTTAAATGACTAGACTCGGTGGTCCTGCGTCCACAGAAAAAATATACAGACTCTCAAGGCCACGTATTACTGAGCTAGTGGTCGAGTTATAAGTGGGAAGACATCTTGGGAAGACCGCTGAGTCGTATCCACCTGAAGAATGGCCATGGCTCAGTATTCGTAATTATTAGGATTGATTGTTCATGTCTGTTAGCATGTCTAGCTCATCTTTGACTAATCTAATACCACTTTGATTCTACTGAAAATTAATAAAATTAATAAAATAAGAGTGCCTGGTGATAATAAATGACAAAAATCTAGCCAAGCAAGTTCCATATTTTGGAGAGAGTCTCCAGTATTTCCAGTCCTGAGAGCACACAAGAAGATTTCTCCTCCATCTTCTTAAAAAGCAAAACGCAACCTTCTGATGATGTCATCATCAGTCCCAGTGGCCCCATCATACAGCCTTTGACCCTTTCTTGAGTGTTTGTGGTTTAAAATGTTTGACTCCATTACTGAATATCTTCTGCATTTTTCTTTACTATCACCAAAAGAATCCTATTAAATGTAAGCAAGTCCTCAGTGTTAAGGAATGATGGGTGAAATAGAGATGTGTGCCTGGAATCATGGTAAAATTGGTTTCCACACACAGAAGCTACAAGGCCATTATTCTTAAGGTCTTCAAATTCCTTTTGTGACCTTTGGGTATACATTTTGTATCGGTTATCCTCTACAGCTTTTTTGTGTACACCTGTTCTGCTTCAGTAATGAACCAGGCCAAAAAGACTTAAGCAGGTTCCTTTTTTTTAAGTTAGTTCAGTTAATCAGTTAATCTGACTGGGTTTATTTTTTCCATCAAAATAAAATTAACAAATGTTGCGAGATACACAGAAAGGTACTTGTCAGACAATATTTTTAATGGCAGAAGCCTTAGCTGATTTACAATCTGAAAAGTGCAGGTGGAAGTGAATGTGCAACCCCCCTTTTGTCTATTGCATAAGCGTTTTAATCAATAAGGCCACCAGCTTCCAAATAAACAGTACAATACAGAACATACTTGTTCTAATCGCATTTGCTACAGCTGTCTGTGAAGGTCATTATAACATTTCCTGAAGCGGTGAGAACATTTGCAGCCTTAAAACCCTGTCATGGTTATTAAGAGGCATGTGCAAAATCAAACATTAATCCAAAGTATTAACAGAAAAATGAAACATTTCTCTTTAGTAAATCTATTACGACTGCGATTGTGAAACATCCATAAAGGATGTTCTTTTAAAATCCTTTTGAAAACCTAAATTGCTTGGCTTTATTTTTCCACTTTTCTTGTTGAAATAATACATTTCACTAAGAAGCAAAACTTGCAACTTGAATTTGTAAAGCATGGACAAGTATTTGTGTATTTTCACTCCCCATTCCACTGATGAATCAGTAAATGAAAGATGTTCAATAGTGCTTTGTTTTATCGGCCATAAAATAAGGAAGCAGTTAAGCAGCTGGTAAAGTATAAAACAAAGTCAGGGATACCACAACCTATTCTCCTGTAGAAGCTTGAAAATACGCTTAGTTCGGGCTTTTTGAAGACGGGCTGATGTCAGATCTATTATGCTTTAAAACAGTGTCTGGTGTCTTTTTTAATGGCTCGGAACGGCCTGTGTCTTTTAACACTCCAAACCCATTAAGTTATCAAATTTGACATATGGCTGGGTTTATGACCTTGTTTTTGTGATTGGTCATTAAGGAACGTACTTTGGAGTGTGACCTCAGCGTTGGTTAGCATGATCTCATTGCACAGTCATTCAGGAGTTCCTGTTGGAGTTTATTATCTTGTGCCTTCTGATGTGCCAGCCTTCTCGACCACTGCAGCTGGGACAGGGGGATTTCATCACTAGCCCTTCTCTCCATGGTCCAGAACAATAGGTGAATTTTGGTGTAAATGTGCTAATTTAACGCTAACTAAAGGAAAAGCGTATTGTTGAGGCAGCACAATGCCATTCAAAGAGTGATTTATCACTGTGGCTGATGCAAGGTTTGGACGAGCCTTTATTGTGCAAGATGCTGCATTGTTGCAACTTGAAGTGAATCATCCCAACCAGAATGTTATCATTGGGTTTTGTGTCTGTATGAGTTTCTTTTTAGTCAGTCATCTTTCTTTCAGACAGCTCTATTCTGAAACTCATTGGAAAGATCAAAACTGATGAAACATCTACTACTGCCATCCATCAACTTTGGGAGCTCAATCACATCTGTTGTTCTACTGCTGAGTAGTTCTTTCTCACTTTTTCTGGCAGCAGCAGGTGATAAATTAAATTAAACAATCTAGCAAAAATAACATGTATAAAATCTAAAATTGTATTGCTAATAACTACATTTTGCTTAACTTGTCTTTTTAAACAGTGGTTCATTCTAATAAGACACTCCAGACCCATCTAGTCCTCCAATAATAACTGTAGCTTCTGACAAAATATTGAATAGAATGAAATGGAACACACAGGTATATGTATATACAGTACTGTGCAAAAGTTTTAGGCAGGTGTGAAAAAAAATACTATAAAGTAAGAATGCTTTCAAAAATAGACATGTTAATAGATTATATTTATCAATTAACTACATGCAAAGTGACAGAAGAAAAATCTAAATCAAATCCATATTTGGTGTGACCACCCTTTGCCTTAAAAACAGCATCAATTCTAGGTACACTTGCACAAAGTCAGGGATTTTGTATAATTATTGTTGTCTGTGTGGTTTGTAAGCCGGAACATCTATAGACACACCCACCTGCTTCTCAGATTTTGTATTCTGTAACTTGTGACAATGGAAACACCGAGTTGGGTGTTAGTGTTTGTTTTGAAACAGTTTTAAAATAATTTGCTGAAACCTAATCTCCTGAGTAACACTACTTGAAAAAAGTGAAAACCTGACAGACTGCAGGCCTCGCAGATAAATGATTCACTTTGGTACCCTGAACAAAACATTGAAATATGTTCAACTGAATTCAACTGAAATTCCCGAAGTCACTGTAATGAAATCATGATTGCTACATCCAAAATGAATAAACTAACTATATTTCAGACTGTTAATTCCAAATAATAAGACCAATTACAATTGACTCAGAATCCACTTGGAGTTCACCCATGTGGTACGATGTTCCCCAGCCTCTGGAATTCAACATAGGCTCAAATTGGTATAATTTGGTATCGTCTCATGGCTCACACTAGCCTTTGGGTCGCATGGTGTCTCTTCATAGAAAAACCTAAAATCTTAATGAAATGTTGCATCCTTAGAAATGATCATGAGAACCAGACTGGGACACAAATCACATCAGTATGGATGACAAGGGCTATATATTCAGACTTGCCATTCAGCCATCACTCTTAACATGTCCAGTGTGATTGTGAAAAGTTCGCACAGGACAATCGGTGATGTGACTCATTTGCAGTCGGACGGAGGAGCCATCAGCTTCTCCAAACAAACAAAAAATCCAACAGGATGTGTCTGTCGCAAGCGCAAGATTAAACAGTTTGTGTCTCGTTTTATCCTGTTTCCCTTTGTAGTGTGCCTTGCTGAACACAATAGCAAGGAACGAGCAACTCGGGATGCAACGTACATGGAAAGTTAAAGAGGATCCAGGGAGACGTTCCCCTTCTTTCCTCTTGTGTTCTCTTGTCTGTGAACGTTCCTGATGGCTCCCCCCCCGGCTCTCTGCTCCATGACGTTTTTAGTAACAAACAAACATGCAACTGCTATCCCTCTAAAGTTAATTTGAAGACTTCAAGCGTGTCTGTGTCCCAGTAAATTGGCCATTCTGTGCTGGTACTCCATCGTTAGCTTGGAAAATGTCAGTTATCAAACACTGTTCGTTTTGGTTCTTGACTTTTTAGCAGCTATTGAAACTTCCACTATACGTTCAGCATTCTGAATAGGGGTCAGCAATTTCACTTTCACAGTAAGAGACTGAAATCATTTCTGAATAGCTTTTGAAACTTTAATGTAACGTGGAAGAAGAGAAGAAGGACAATTTAATTTAATTCTATTTCTCAATAAAGCATTCAGTACAAGTGCAGGATTCCACTGCACAATACACATACTGAACTAAAGGAACAGGACTAATCAATTGATTCTGGTAAAAGCTGAACTTGCTAAAAGAAAAATGTAGGCCACTAGACTTTTCTATTGCATTTTTGTTATGGGACTACATTGCTTTTTAAAATATATTTATTTTATTTACATAAGTTGAGAATTGTATGAAAACTGCAATCAATTTTTCATAGATTGACAGTATTGCAATTGACTGTATATTTATTCAGAAATGAGCTCCCAGAGCTCTTTGTAAAGTATAACATATACCAAACGAGCTCAGATGTTGCTGACTCACAGAAACAAAAATGTTTTTGCATCCCTGTTAAGGCTGATATGCTGCTGTTATTAACTATTATGATTCAAGTCAAAACGTATAAAAAACATATTCTGTTTATGTAGGAGATGGATAGTAGAGAGTAGATATTTTGATGGTATTAACTATGTTAATATTTTGCTTCAGCAGACTGCATCAACGGTTGTATTTTATTTAAAAAAAATACAAAGAATAGGCTGCGAAGAATGAAATCTTCCACATTTTCAGTGATTCTCATAAGGATTTTTAAAAGGTTGTAATGGAACTGATAAAATATTTTTTTTCCTTCTTTCTGGAACTTTCTTCATAATAGTTGTGTTAATCCTTATTTCAGTTATCTTGGTGACATGTTCTGATTTGCTTCCAGATGGTGGTTGAGTATTTGATTGTAGTAATTTATAAAGTACGCATTAGAGAACTGGATTTGTGAATGTCTGCCAAAGTGTTTACTTTTACTCCTAATGCTTTATTTACCTCTTTGTAAAGTGTTTAGATTGTTTATCTAAAAGCAAATACAAAAATGAACAGGAATATAATGCTTGCTGTAACTACAAAATCAAGAAGGAGGAATGTAAGAATGGTGTTGATTTTTATTACCAGATGGAAAGTTGGCCCTAATCCATCTTTTAGCCTCACAGCTTATTTTACTTCTGAGGGAAAAACAGAACTAAGAGGTGTGTCTGGATATCTCAAAGGACATTGCGAGTGGCACTAACCAGAGAGAACCAAAGTCAAAGGTCATAATGCCCCCAAACTAAATTTCTTCTTTTGTTTTGGTTTCGGTAATTGTAATATAAACCAGTGGTTGATAACAGGGTGTTGGAAGAGTTTCAGTGCACCCTCCTTTCCTCAGAGCAACCTTTTGGTCACTTGACCTTTAGGAAATTGCTGAAGATAACGCACTGATAAAGTGAACAGTAGCAGGGCAAAACTCACAGTGAAGGTCACTCCATAAGCCTCCCGGATAAATTGTATTCAAAGCCCTGTACAGGTTTTAAATAGTTATATGTCCATAAATACCAAGGTTTTATCGTTCATTTATTCATGGATCAGCATAAGCAAAACAAGTTCTCACACCCAATTCATCCATTTACCATTTAACATTCTCTAGAGCTTTTTCTTTTTGGGGGGTTTTCATATTGTGTCCTTGCTTTTGGATTGTGAATCTCACACTTTGAGCCAGCCCTGACTGAAATTTATGTCGCTATTTTATTTTAATAAAATGTTGGGTACACACACCATGTATTAATTTTCAATTAAGCCCGTAAGCCCATGCAGGTAGAGAGATGCAATTGTACAACTTTCTGCTACCCTAAGCCTCGTATTTCTGTTGCCAAATATGAGTCATGGTTGGTTATCTGTCATTTATTACAGCAGATCGTTTTTAGTTTTTTTCCATGTCTATATTATTTTTTTAAGTGTCAGGTTAAGTCTGGTCATAATTAACATCTCCTCAGTGATCTAGTAGTTGTATCAAAATAAACATCCCCACATTCGTTATTTATTGAAGATTATGAGTAACAAAGGAAACCCAAAACCCTATACTGGGCTGCTCTCCCCAAAGACAATGAGAATGTAGGAGACACCTGTCAGGGTTTGAATACACATTTATTTCATACTTTTGGCATTTCGGTATGATTGGCTCACATAAGCATAAAACATTGCTTTCAGAAATTAAGACGGCAGATATCAGCTAGAAACATTTTGTTAACGCCTTATTTACCAAGAATAAAACATTCCTCATTCTCCTCATAGCAGACACCCATTGTATTAAAATGCTTTTGGCTGTATACTATAACCACATCATTTACAGTATATCACAAGAAAATAATGGTAACAATAAGGTGATTCAAAATACTATATTTCTCCTTGGAACTCACCAATGTAGGAATGTGTAGGAAGACTGAATGTATAACAATGAGACATTGACAATAAGAGACAATGTAGAATATCCATTCATAGCCTTTTCATTGTGTTTTTTCTTATTTCTGGAATGTTTTATTATACATTATTACTCTGTGTCAGTCTCTCTGTGTTTTTTGGTGTTTGTTTTAATGGACATTTTCTGAACTGACTTTTATGCCAAAAAAGCAAACCCTTAAAATACACCGATCAGCCATAACATTATGACCACTGACAGGTGAAGTGAATAGCATTGATAATCTCGTTATCATGGCACCTGTCAGTGGGCGGGATACATTAGGCAGCAAGTGAACATTTTGTCCTCAAAGTTGATGCGTTAGAAGCAGGAAAAATGGGCAAGCGTAAGGATCTGAGCGACTTTGACAAGAGCCAAATTGTGATGGCTAGACGACTGGGTCAGAGCATCTCCAAAACTGCAGCTCTTGTGGGGTGTTCCCGGTCTGCAGTGGTCAGTACCTATCAAAAATGGTCCAAGGAAGGAAAAGCGGTGAACCGGCGGCCAAGGCTCATTGATGCACGTGGGGAGCGAAGGCTGGCCCGTGTGGTCCGATCCAACAGACGAGCTACTGTAGCTCAAATTGCTGAAAAAGTGAATGCTGGTTCTGATGGAAAGGTGTCAGAACACACAGTGCATCGCATTTTGTTGCGTATGGTCTGCGGCTATGCAGCCCCAGTCAGGGTGCCCATGCTGACCCCTGTCCACTGCCGAAAGCGCCTACAATGGGCACGTGAGCATCAGAACTGGACCACGGAGCAATGGAAGAAGGTGGCCTGGTCTGATGAATCAGAAGTTCAAGGTGTTGACTTGGCCTCCAAATTCCCCAGATTTCAATCCAATCGAGCATCTGTGGGATGTGCTGGACAAACAAGTCCGATCCATGGAGGCCACACCTCGCAATACAGGACTTAAAGGATCTGCTGCTAGCGTCCTGGTGCCAGATACCACAGCACACCTTCAGAGGTCTAGTGGAGTCCATGCCTCGACGGGTCAGGGCTGTTTTGGTGGCAAAAGGGGGACCTACACAATATTAGGCAGGTGGTCATAATGTTATGGCTGATCGGTGTAAATAAATCATTTGTATGTATTGCTTATAGGTTTGCAGGGGAAGGAAATGATTGTTGTGCTACTCTTGGTGTACTGATGAAGCACTGTTGTAAGACTGAAATACTTCCCAGCATAGCTTTCGTTTCAACGGGTGTTTGTGTTAAACCATGAACAAAACTACCGTGGAAGCCACAACGAGAAGAAAATCAAATGAGAACACACATGTAGGACATGAGTTAAGAATGAGAATAACGCAAAGGCAAATAGCATGACCTTCTCCTTTAAGTCGTAGGAATTTGTGATCCATGAGCTGTTTCAGTCCAAAAATCTGTTGTTTTCCTTACAGGCCAGCTGGCGTTCCCTGCGCAGTGAGTTTGTAAACCTCAACCCGGCACAACTGCATCACATGCTGCGGGAGTACAACCCTGGGAGGTCCTGTCCACTCAGCTGGAGCCCTGTCTCTGAGGAGGCAGAGGCAGCCATGAGGACAGGTGAGTCCCCACTCAAACATGGAGTACCCTCCTCTTTTCCCACCTCCTCTCACGAGAGGTTTTGTGCGAGCTATGCAATTAGTTTGGAGGATTTCTGAAAGACCTGCCTGCTTTTAAACCCATGTAATAGCCACAGTTATTGTTTCAATGCCCAAAAAGGTTACGGTGGAGGAAATAGATTCTACAGATGCGTCTTATTGTTTCGTTCTTAGTGTTTCAGGCGCTTAGCTCTCCGAACTCACTTGATAACAAAGCAGTAGGAGCTTTGCACTGGAGTAACCTGGAACCGAAGCCAGCAGCGTCCTTTCATTGGCCGTATGAAATGGCCTGATGTGTATGACTTTTTTTGGCTCAGTGTCCTGGAACGGTTTTCAAAAGTCTGACACTAACGCAGGCACTGTTGATGTGCTTGATATGGATTTATGGTTTGTTGTCTTTATCTGTTGTCTAACGTTTCAAGATGTTTTTGCTACAATAAGGATTTAAATGGGAGGAAATTAAACATGAACACCAGTTTTAAATGGGGGGGGCGTGGTGGAGGAAAAAAAAAAAAAAAAAAAAAAAAAAACACTGGTTCTTGATTTCATGCTTTATATTTCTGGAAGCCAACACTTTGTTTCAAATATTGCTCTTGCCAAAAAGATGTGAATTCTTTTTATTTTTTAACCATCCACAGCTGATATTTTGGAGAGTTTTGATAATCATCCTCCCCTGATTCTACCATGCAATCATTTCCACATTGAACTGGGGAAGCCCATCCAAGAGCCCCAGCTATTTTCCCAGCTGATCCAGCTGCAGGAGTTTCTGAAGGGTATCGAGGCAGGCGAGGCATCGAGCAGAACTGTGCAGCTTCTGCAGGTAACCACGCTGACCCCTGCCCAAGCACTGCATTATCACCAGGCCTGGTGTTTACCTCTACATTATATGAGGATGGATCCCTTATCTAAATAAATGTTCATAGTCCATGTTCTGCCATAGCTCTGGTTGTTGTCTCGCTGAGAGCAATTGAGACCAAAATGATAGAAATCTGTCTCTCCCTCGCTGCGGTGATCAATAGCATCTGTATCTTTTGGCTGTTGTTTTGACACTTGTTTGTTTGTGTTGGGTGCCATCATCATCTCAAAACAATAGCATTCTCAACAATAGCATCATGATCCTAAAAGTCATAATTTGGCTAAATGGTTTGAATAGAATGCAGCATAAATACTCTCTAATGATCAGGTTACAATTAAACATTTTCTCTTTCTTTTCTGTAAATATTTCATAAACAAGAAATTATTTAACTATTTCAGGAGCAGCAAATCCCAGCCGAAGAGGAAAGGAAAATGGCGTCCTGCTCTTCAGAAACCTTGAAAGACTTTGTTTCTGCGGAGCCCAACAACAGTGATCCAGCCAATGTGATACGGGTGGCCGAAGAGGAGCCTGAGGAGAAAGGGCAGACTTCTGCAATGACACCCCATGTCCGTTTTTCACATTTTCCCAGCACCAATGACCTGAGCTCTTGTGAGGCCATGCTCACTCAGAAACTGAAGAACCTGGAGCTTCAGAGCAGCCTGCCTGGACAGAGTGACCTCAGTTGCCATAAGAAACTGGCTTTAGACCCTTCCTGCCTCCTCACCCCTCCCAACACTCCCCAAGGCCTGGAGCTGGCTGAGGCAGAGGCCGATATCCTGGAAGGTCCCCACGGGCACGTCCTAAATGGTGCCTGTGCAAGAGAAGAGAGTGAGCACCAGAAAAGCAAAGGTGACTTGTCTGACTGTGCTCCTGGTGTGTGAATCACTGAGATCTGTCTAAGGGAGAGCAATGAAAGCATATAGGTCATGTGTGCATGACATCATAAGAATTGAAATAATACAATTACAATAATAATAATTGAAAGCGAAATGAAATCCATAATGCTTTATTTTAATCCCCTTATGTATTTAAACAACATAAGCCCACTTTATCTCAGACAAGGTGCATGACTCTGTTTTGATCTGAGACCTGACATGCATTCGATAGAAATTATTTTCACCTCCTGTTGTTGCTACCGTCCCCTGCTGTTACTAAGAACCACTTGCTCTGAAGTCTTAGTGTCATAGAAGAATGTTAAGTCTCAAGTACCAGCCTATATGCCTCATTGTGATAATCAAGCTTTTATACACAGAATGCAATACAATTTGCATTCAATATCAACCATGTGCTCTTCTTCCCTGCCCAGAATGTTAACACATATTTATATCATGTCTGATCCACACTTCCATGCAGAACTTTGTGCCTTTAAAATTAGTCAAGTTTTGTACAAACATTTTTGTGGGGTAAACTTAAAAAGATTGAAATATGTAATCTGGGAGATCGTGAGAATATGCTCAACCACAAAAAACACAAAAAAGGAATCCTAGCATTTTTCAACAATTGTTTCTCCCCCCTTTTAGAAACATCTGTATCTCCATGTGCTTTCCCTCTCAGGGACCTTGAATTCTGAAGTCTAAAATAAATAATTCCTGTAGGAAGTGGAATTCTTTGACTGTGAGAACACGCTCGTCCCTGAAGAGTACTATTTAAATAATATCCAAAAGTTTGTCGTTAGCTTGTTGCTGTCCGGGGCAGGCGACGTTCCTCAGGAATGAGGTGTTGTCTTTCCTCGCTCCTTTCTGCAATTCTTGCCTTTTGTCTATGATATGACAAAGCATTTACTAACACCTCAAAAGTCTCTGTTCCAAGTTGGGTGTATTTAAAACAGCATTCCTGTTTAATTTCCTCATTGTAACCCAAGCTTCACACTTTTTTTATTGTTGCAATAAGCCAGTGTCAACAAACTTCATGTCTTCTGACGAACAACATAGGTCAGTGATAAAAAACTACAACAAACCCAAACATAGATGAGAAAATGTAAGACCATTTAAAGAATGAAAACAAATTCAAAAGGCATCAGTTGTCTTCAGCATTTCCATTTAAAGAAATATTAATACTGTACCCTGTTCAGTGCCATAATGTCTTGCATCACAATGGTTTACTCTATCGGAATACTGCAGCAAATTAATCACACCATATATTTTTTGTCCTTTATTAGGTACACATTTACACGGGTTGCTTGTTGTCCAATGTGTGGCCCGTGGCTGTGTCATTTTCAACCACTTACAGAATCGCTGCACTATATGGTTTTAGAGAAATTAATTTGACTGAGAAATTAAATTGAAATATCACATGAATGGAAGTCTATTTGTAATCTACTGTCTTGCATTATCTGCAACAGTATTCAAATCTTATAGACTTTTACATCAAAACCATAGATTGAAGGATGAAAAGAAAAGTTAAGTTACTACTTAACTGGCAAAAATAGATTAGTACTTCACACAATACTTAATTCAGTTATGTTGATATTCAACCAATTTCTTTGCAAAGAGGAACTAACACATGTAGAGAAATCTATGGGGAACTTCGCCAGATGAAAGGTTTCTGTGCAGACTTTAGAAAAAGAATAACCGCAACAAGAATATTAATAAACTCCATGGGTGGGGGTGGGGGGGAAGGCACATATTATCTGGATATAGACAATTATCCATGTTCGTATTAAGAATGGTTTATTGTATTTTATTTTTGTAGTAGTAGTAGAAATCCACTGAAACAGTTGAGCATACAATTAAATGAAACCTAGGGATGAAAACTGTGCATCTCAAACTACCCCCTGCAATAAACTTCAATCAAATGCAAACAGTTGAGCCAGTGTAGTCAATATGCCTTGAATTTCTGTAGGTGAAATGCATATTGGTTTGTTTTTTGGTGTTGTTTTTAAATAATGTTTTGAGAGAACTTTACTGGGACATATTCTGAAAGTTGTTGTTTAGAGAATGTGCTCATCTGTGATTATAGCAAGGCTCTGAAATGTGGTGCAAGTTTCTTAGCTGCATTATTCTATAAAGTATTTGAAGAACCCTTCTTTCACTAGTTCTATTTTCTGAGGACCCCATATGAAGCTGAAATGCTGTATTCTGTAAATATTGTTCCATAGAAGAGCAATGCTTCTTTGCTTATCATTTGTGGGACACAATAGAAGCACGGTGGAGAACAGACTGGAGAGCAGGTAGTGAAATATTGAAAGTTTTCATATCCGAGATTATTTGGATCATCCAAAAATACACCAGTGCTGTTTTTGTAGGTAGCTTTGATGTGGCAATGATTTAAGACATATTGAATGCAAACAATTAGTTGATTTAATACTTCTTACACAATTTTAAAGACGTGAACTAGCTGGTCCATTCTAGATTGTATGACATTCAGATTTGTGAATGTTGTCTTTTTCCAGTTTGGCGTTCATATGTAGCCCTATTTTGGTAGCATAAGTAAGCCTTTAATCTCACACAAGAATTACAGAGAAATGGTGATGTGGAGAAGCTGTCAACGAGCTGTTGTGGGAATTTGCATTTGGTTTGGTACGTGGAATCTTAATCACGATGAGTATTGTTAATGCAGAGACTGTCGTACAGTAAACCATGTGGATGGAGATTACGTTACTTGGACCTTGGTGTAGCATGCCATACCCAGGTCTTTCACTCTGGCACACTTTGATGGTTTGTTCAGTTGTTTGGTTGTTGTTTTTTTTGCTTTGAAGGAAAGTATGCTACAAAAGCTACATCCTGACCAGGGAAAATATATGAAAAATATATATTTAACTTGAAATCTAGGTGCCCTGACACAGTTTTGCAATGTTGGATTTAAACTTTAAACACAAAGTGGAACATCTCATGTTAAACATGGGCCTCGCTTATTAGCGCTTACTCTGCAGCTTGTAGGTCAAAAAACATATTTTCCAAAGCTATTTATAAACCACAGTATTGATGTTATGATAACCTTCTTTTAGGCTTGTAAATCCCCTCCCCACATTGATGACCTCTTTTTATGTTGTTGTTGTTGTTGTTGTTGTTTGTGCGTTTGGTTTTGCTTTTATATTTTGGGGCTTGCTTTAAAAACTAGGATAACCGAAAATCACAGAACACGAACAGCAGATCCCTGGTGCACACTTTTTTCAAAATGGATTGGTCTTTCCTAATACAAAAGAAGTGTATGCAGTGCCATCGTTGTTTTATTTGTGTTCCTAAAACATAAACTCTGACTTAAATATTCCCCTTTCTATTGTTTTTCCACTACAAAGCCATTACTCTTCAACCTGGCATGACTCTACAGAACATGTTTTGTTCCTTCCTATGGGTCATCTTAAATTAAAACTAAAAGGCTGAAGTAAAGATGTACTTTTGTGTGCAGGCAGGTGTAGTATTTCTATAGCAGAACAATGGTACTAGCTTGATTTCTCCTCTTTTTAGTTCTGATCCTGTTTGTATCCCCAGGTGAGAATTGTGGGTCGGGCACCAGTGACCAGAGGAGCACAGAAGAGGAGGAAGTATTCACTGTTGAGCTGGAGAGAGGTCCCCATGGGCTCGGCCTGGCCTTAGTTGACGGGATGGTGAGTAGACATCAGTTGGGTTGCTCTGCTGAGGTGGTACACCCACGATTTTCTTGCCTTTTTCACTTCCAAAGCCACATCTCTTTGACCATTTAGGATTTTGTGTACTAAATCCTTACATTGGTGTAAAATGCAATCTGTATCTTTTCATTCTGGAATTGATAAGCAAGAAACTTAATATTGTTACCGCCAACAAAAATCACAATCACTCCATGCCCCAGATAATTTGGTAAGAATGGAAGGCATGATATTTTTTGCTGTTGACTAATGACTAAAGGATATTGTGGGAGATATCGTCCTGCTTTCTGCTTCTTTGTTGTAGAGCAAACTGTAACACAAAGAACATGATTGAGCAAACAATATCAGGTCCTTAAAAACTTGCATCCAAGAGATAAACCAGGCAAATAGTTACATTTCATATTATCATTTATGGTGGTGCCTGCATTATTAAGTTATCTACACTTGGCAGTTTAAATGAGGGCAGCTCCTCACACCCTGTCGTTCACTTATGCAGACATAAAGACAGTTAGTTAGTATTGCATACTCACTCCTAACTTAGTGTCTGAATTTCTGTTTGGACTGGCTTAGAAATGTTGTTTCTAAGCGTATCATCATATTTCACCCTGGATTATTGTTTCACCAGGTTTGGTTTAATTTATTTATTTTACTTCTCAGTATTCAGCAACACTGATCCTCTGGTGGATTGTGGGAAGACAGGAAAAAAAAAAGTGCATGTTTGTGAAACACAAAGCATCATTCTGAAAATTTAGTTTGCTGAATGCAGGCATGAAGGGGAGATGCAATTGTTTTTCTTAACATTGAGGTCTGTTGACTACACAATAGGACTTGGTTCAGTGCATGTTCTTTCATTTTGTTCAGGGCATACTTCCAGCACACCTTGTTTGCTTCTCAAAACCTGGTGTTCCTTGGTTGTTAATAGTGATTAATATTTAAACCCCATCACATTGCGTCATACAACTGCAGAGATGTCAGATGTTTACATTTCATTTTTGGAAAAGGCATAAAAGTCAAGGCCCTCGCTGAACATATATCATGTTCCATTGTGGATTCTACAGCATTCTTTTGGTTAATCCCAACTTTATCCTTTTGTGACCTGACGAAATTCCTTAAAGCCTACACCATTTAATATCCCACTTTAATACCACCGTTTGCTCATTTTTAACATGCTTTCTCCTTTGGTTGACCAAACAAGTGCAGGGTTATTTCATTCATTGAAATAAAAATAATAAACTTTTTAGCATACATGTATGGCAGACCTGTATCCTGGTACAGATAGGTCATGTTTACTTGGGTATTACAGATCCCATGCTTCATGGGTTAACGTGAACATCTCTCCCTGGCTTTTAATGCATCCATGATAAAATAATTAATGGAATTTGTTTTTTAGGACCTTAAAGAAAGCCTATCGATTCTGCCCCAAAATGTCTATAATGTCTGTAGAAAATAAATGTTAATAAAATAAAATAAATAAATGTCTAGGCACTACTAATCATCAGTGTTCATCAAAAAACTTGTATTACTTGTACTGTATGTTTTTCCTGTCATCAGACATGTTCCCACTTCCTGTAAAATAATATTGAGTAACTTAGGCTGAATAAGCAGACCTATGAATTTTGCAGTTAATATAATGTTTGCCTTAAAATAGGACAGGGAATAAAACAATGAACATTTTCAACAACTTTAAAGAACAGTATATTAAATGTTATTTGGAGGGATTTGATGCCCTCTGTAGTCTTAAGGTGGAAGTACAATATCCATGTCTTGTCTTGAGAGAAGCAGTAGAGTGGGAGAAGGCAGCATTTCAAAGTGTGATGGCTGAATGTGTCCGCCTGCTGTATCTGTCCATTAAGCAGAGAGAACAACTTGCTTTACTTGTTTATCCTCCTCGCAGAAAACCCCATTGAAGATGAGTGGGATTTACGTCAAGTCTGTAGTGCCCGACTCTCCTGCAGCCAGGTGCAAAAAGTTATGTTTGGGGGATCGCATTCTGGCAGTCAATGGATCGAGCTTGGTGGGAATCGACTATCACATGTAAGTCGCTCAAGTGTTCTTAAAGTTGAATCCTTAACGAAGGCATGCATCCTACGAAGCTTTGGTGCAAATTTGGATTGTCCACTTTCACTTTTGAACCTCGTGGTCAAGTCACCTCTTTCATTGCACACACAGTGGAGGTTAGTGGATGTCTGTGGATCCTATAAAGGCCGTGATTAGTCTACCAGCTGCAGACACTACATTTGGCAATCCTGCTTAGAAATGTTTTCTTCTGTATTTAGTTATGGTAACGTGGGTTTGAAACCACAGCAGAAAAGAATGCTTCTCATGCAATTGACGGCACAACCCTGTCCACAATCCAAGCCATAAGTCCCCAGCTTTTGTTATTGACAGTGTTCGTGCGGACAGCTGGGAACCCCAACAATCTACTCTCCTTTTCGTTCTATATAAAACTATGACATCATACATTGCAGCACAAAATCTGGGAGTATTACACACAATGGAAAGCAGTGAATAACAATACATAATTTTGGTGCTGGTTAATTAAAAGAAACCGGGTGTACACCACCCACCTCCCACCACTATACTACTGTTTTCTCTCTTTTCTCTTCCTGCAGCGGACGAGAGCTCATCCGGGCTTCGGGCAACCGGCTGAGATTTCTGGTTGCCAAATCTGAGTCCAGAGCTCCACCCAAGAACTCGGGGACAAAATGCTAACCACGTTACGCAGTGTTCATCAAAACACTCCGTCTCTTTGACCCTGGTCACCAAGTGCACTTAGGGACTGAGCAGGGACTAAGGATGGCGAGGTGTTTTGTTTTTTGTTTTTGGTCTTCTCCACAGGAGAATAAGGTGACTGTTACAAAAGTGAAAAGCACTTCCCAATGGACAGATCTAGTGGATGTATGTGTAGGAATTTGACACAGCTGGTTCTCCCAGAATGAAAAGGACCGTTTTTGTCCAATCCAGTTTTGAATTTCTTGATTTTTGTCCAGGCAGAAACACCTAGGTTATTGTTCTGCCTGCTTTGATTGTATTGATGTTTCTCAGGCCAAAAATCAAATATTTTTCAACTGGCAGTCAACCAATATTCTGGCTTATGTGGGGTGGTCGAAACACAGGCAAAAACTGTGGATGGCTTTTTTTCCCTTGAGGTATTTGTGTATATATAATCAAATTCTCTTCCTGCTCTAGGACAGTGTTTTAGCATAGCCACAGACTTCAGATGGATGCCTGGTTTGTATCCATTGCTCAGAATTGCCATTTGGGGTAAAAGAAAACTTCTCCTGAGACAAACTCAAGAGACGAAGTAGACTCCTCAGACCACTTTTATTCCGTGTAGCATAAAATCCAGTATCTTTATATTCTGTATGTAAGAACACAACTTTTGGCAGCAAATTGGACTAATTTCAGCCTATAGCCAAGCAAGAAAGTTCCGAACAATTGTAGTTGTCATTGTGAGAATTTGTACAGCAGTTCTGTGTTGTAAAGCATGGACAATGCTTTTTGCATGTTGGGTGTCTTTCAAGCAATCAGCAAATGTTTTATATTTATATTTGTAACAACTACATAAGCAAGTTATTCTGACTGTGTCACAGTATAATGTACTGTGTAAACAGTGTAAAAAGCCTATCTTTATTGTATAGAGCAGATGCTTTATATAGATGAATATATAATGACTATTGAAATGTGCTTCCCTGTTTTGATTGAAAATGCTAGGGTCCTGTTTGAAGTTGCCACTCATTTGGAAAGGACAAACTAGATGTTTAAGCAGGGGTGTTGTTTTGCTTTGCTTGTATCCATCTGGTCTTTTTCTCTTATGAAATGAATTACATGGGGATTTATCCAATGTATCAGACCCCAGGTTCCAGATTCATCCTGTATATTTAATCCTTCTTGGAAAAAAATGCAGCTTGTGAATGTTTGTAATTGATAGAAATTCTTTGCTAGGATCAGTAAAGCCTGGGTTTCGCTAAGAAAAAAAAAAGAAATTGACTTCTTCTACTGTTGCCAACAAGACAGTGTTATTTCATCCATTTTTATGACATTATTTGATTTGATTTTTGTAACATTTATATTGACAAGTATTTTGTGATACATATCAGTATATCTGATTTTCCTTTTGTTAAACCGAATAAAACTGGATAACTCCCTATGTACCTTTGCAACATAATAAATGTTATGACATATTATATTTATATGTGTGGAATATGCTTGTTTTTTTTCTTACTCTATTGCAACAAAGAGTGTTGTGCAGTTATGACTTTATTTAGAAGAAGCTAGTTAGGACAGTATTTTTTATGCTGCTGTTACATACAGTACCGTAAGCATAATAATTAAATTGGTCAGTGTTCTGCAGATGTGTGAAAAACCTCTGTTTTCTAGGCAGATTGAAAAAGCTGGTGGTACTGTGGCCACTTTATGGTCTAATTAGGAGGGCGTGTTGAATTGGTACAGTTTGAATTGGTCTGTGGTTCTCATGCTTATAAACAAGGGGAAGAAAAAAAACAACACTCATTGCAAAATGTATTATTTTTGTGAAACCAACATTTATTTTGGATTCCCTTTGATTGCACAGTGTTGCACTTGTACACTGGGATTTCAGAGTGGGAGGGTGAAAAAAAAACAAGAATAAATAAAAATAAACAGTGCAGTAAACAGAAATATCTATTGTTTGTGTGAGTTTGCATTGAAAGATGAGCAATCGGACCTCTTTCACAGTTCCTTTGTAAGCGTAAATTCAAACTGTTTATTGCAGATGATCATGTGTCTCATCAGAGGGGCTTCCTTTCTTTTAATGTTGATTTTCTTAGTTTGATTCTTAGTTCTTTTACTTTTGTACAAACACATTTGACAGCAGCTGATTATAGGGATATAACCTTTTATAAAGGAAATCCTGACACACAAATGTACTGCTTTCCAATACAGATTAAAAATAAATACTTTAATTTAGTAATGAGAAACCACACAACCTAACATTTTGAGGATGGGAAAATACAAGCTGTCTTCCTTCAGCTTTAATGGTGTCGAAGACCGAAATAATGATCACAGTTCAGGATGGGACAGTCACTGAACTCCACGCTGTAGTCGTAGTAAAGTTTTGCGTGAAAAGGTGATTCTTCGGGGCCTCCAATGAAGCCACACTCTTCAAGAGACTGACCAGGAGGGAGGACGGACTCCTGTGAGTAGGTTTTGTCCCTGAAAATGTTTAGTTGGGTGCTTTCAATCCCAACCTGTTCTCGGATCCTTTTTATGAGGCTGTACACTTTGATGCTGGAGGGAACCACTTCTTCAAAATTCCCAGGGTGGCATTTAACGTTATCAAACGTTATCAGCCTGAGATTCAGAAGAAGGAACCTGTAAATGGAGGATGTGTATAAAAAAAAATTAAAAATAAACCTATGGCACTTGTATCTCAGCAGAAATATAAATATTAAAGTTATCCTGTACAGATATGATTTACAATGTTTTTGCAAAGCTTGAGAACCATCAAAAAATAACTCAAAAGCTAAATGCCAGCCATACTTTGGTTAACCTCCTGTGTATGCTGTCCAAAAATAATACCCAGTTGTTTCAACATTGCCTTGCAAAAGTATTCATCCCCCTTGGTGTTTTTCCTATTTTGTTGCGTTACAACCTGTAATTTAAATGGATTTTTATTTGGATTTCATGCAATGGACAAAATAGTCCAAATTGATTAAGTGAAATGAAAAAAATAACTTGTTTTAAAAAAAATAAAAAAAATAAAAAACAGAAAAGTGGTGCATTCATATGTATTCACCGCCTTTGCTATGAAGCCCCTAAATAAGATTTGGTGCAACCAATTACCTTCAGAAGTCACATAATTAGTTAAAGTGCACCTGTGTGCAATCTAAGTGTCACATGATCTCAGTATATATACACCTGTTCTGAAAGGCTCCAGAGTCTGCAACACCACTGAGCAAGTGGCACCACCAAGCAAGCGGCACCATGAAGACCAAGGAGCTCACCAAACAGGTCAGGGACAAAGCTGTGGAGAAGTACGGATCAGGGTTTGGTTATAAAAAAATATCCGAAACTTTGAACATCCCACAGAGCACCATTAAATCCATTATTAAAAAATGGAAAGAAAATGGTACCACAACAAACCTACCAAGAGAGGATCGCCCACCAGAACTCACGCACCAGGCAAGGAGGGCATTAATCAGAGAGGCAACAAAGAGACCAAAGATAACTCTGAAGGAGCTGCAAAGCTCCACAGCGGAGATTGGAGTATCTGTCCATAGGATCTCTTCAACCGTACACTCCACAGAGCTGGGCTTTATGGAAGAATGGCAAGAAAGAAGCCATTGCTTAAATAAAAAAAATAAGCAAACATGTTTGCTGCTCACCAAAGATTCCCCAAACATATGGAAGAAGGTACTCTGGTCAGACTAAAATTGAGCTTTTTGGTCATCAAGGAAAGTGCAATGTCTGGCGCAAACCCAACACCTCTCATGACCCCGAGAACACCACCCATCATTCCTTCAATTCTGACCAGTTTCCCAGTCCCTGCCGATGAAAAATCATCCCCACAGCATGATGCTGCCACCACCATGCTTCCCAGGGACTGGGAAACTGGTCAGAATTGAAGGAATGATGGATGGCACTAAATACAAGGAAATTCTTTAGGGAAACCTGTTTCAGTCTTCCAGAGATTTGAGACTGGGACAGAGGTTCACCTTCCAGCAGGACAATGACCCTAAGCATACTGCTAAAGCAATGGTTTAAGGGGAAACATTTAAATGTCTTGGAATGGCCTAGTCAAAGCCCAGACCTCAATCCAATTGAGAATCTGTGGTATGACCTAAAGATTGCTGCACACCAGCGGAACCCATCCAACTTGAAGGAGCTGGAGCAGTTTTGCCTTGAAGAATGGGCAAAAATCCCAGTGGCTAGATGTGCCAAGCTTATAGAGACATACCCCAAGACACTTGCAGCTGTAATTGCTGCAAAAGGTGGCTCTACAAAGTATTGAGTTTGGGGGGGTGAATAGTTATGCTATTCAAGTTTTCTTTTATTTTGCATCTTCAAAGTGGTAGGCATGTTGTGTAAATCAAATGATACAAACCCCCAAAAAAACAATTTTAATTCCAGGTTGTAAGGCAACAAAACAGGAAAAATGCCAAGGGGAATGAATACTTTCACGAGGCACTGTATGTAGAGAACTCATGTCAGCCAAATGCTTGTTTATTCTGAGAACTGATGCCTGTCTGAAATAAACACACAAAAAAGTGTTCTCTGGTGTTGGGTGAAAAACTACCATTTTCATCAGTTTGGCAGTAAATTATAAGAACTACTTAATAATAATGTATAATAATATACTCCTTCTTTACCCATATTTCTTTATGCAGTACCTTTCTTTGCCAATGCGCGGTGGTTTCCAGAGTCCTAGTTGACAAATAGCACAGATTTCTAGCTTGTCTTTAGTGATGACTAAATGCTTAGCTGCTTCTTCATTGAGCGCTCTTTTGATTCCTCCTCCTCCTTCTTTTTCTTCTACTATTCCTTCTTCATCATTCTCATTTTCCTCCAGCTCCTCCTCTTCCCCATCTTCATCATGTACTTTTTGATTTTCCATTCTTAAAAGAGACATGAAAATAACCCTCCCTTGCAAGAAGCTGATTGTCAATAGGAGTGCAAATGTCTCCGAAAGTTCAGTTAAAGCTAGCAATTAGAAATTCTCCAGTAACCAGCAGGTGAGAACTCAGACACTAGCAGTCAAATTTGCCTGTACTGTCATTTCTACCAGATGTCATTGTAGAAAACCATGCCATAATCAGTGACTTTCCTTCCCAGGAAAATCTTCCTTTTTCTATTGCTCTCCTTACTGTGAATATTAAAATGCATTTACTTTTATTTCTGATAAGAATTTATTCTGATTTGTGAAATCAAAGTTTGGAAATGCAGCCATCCTAATTTTGATCCTGGTTTTTAAAATCACGGTTTATCATTCTGGATAATTAGCGCAGAAAGCATAACATATTTAAACAAAATATTGATCCCTTCCCCATAGTTACAGTTGTTGTCTTAGAAACGGCAATTTAATGAAAAGGGAAAAATAAATATTTGAAAAACAATCTGCATGATTACCATATCGGATATGTTATTCGATCTTTGTTGATCAACATGGATTGTTGACGCAAGCTTATCCTGTTACCTTGCTTTCTGTAGGCTGGTTCCTATCTCAACATAGTCGATCTTCCCGCTGTCCTTTTGATCGAGTAGTTTTGTCAGCGTGTGGAGCTGGAATTCTACACAGGGGATTTTCAGATCTCTCATGCCTTGGAGAGAGCCAATAGAGATGTCTTAAAGACAGTTAAACTGAGCTGTCTCTCCCAAATTACTCAATTGTCCATGTTAAAAAAATGCCAGAATACCCAGCTTTAATTTAATGTTTTTTCACATGCAGTGCCAAAAGCAATTTAACGTCTTATAAATGTTTAGTTTCTTTGTCTGTTTGCTGAATGTCAGTTTCAGTTCTTCCTGAAGACTTTGGAATTGCTTTGGAGGTCTGAATTTAACACATGTGCTGAAGGGTAATCCATTAATGAAACTGGGTCCTGGAGGCATATTTAAATTAAAATGAAAATACCCAATTCAACCACTAATTCACTACTAATTTTAAAGCTCCCAGTATTACGCGCTTGAACAAGTCAAAGTCCAATGGATTTAGTTAAAACCCCTGTTTGCGTTAATATGACCCTGGCCCCAGACTTTCAGACAGCATGCTTAAGTAGAAACCTGCCATATGGCCCTGCCTGTGGAGTGACTTTTTCTGTTTGGTTTTTTAATTATTATTATTACTGTGGTTGGGCTGCTTAAATTCCTGCATGTCTAAAATTAAATGAGACAGATAAACATTGCCTTAAGCCAGTGGTCCCCAACAGGTCGATCGCGACCTACCAGTCGATCACGGGACCTCTCTGAGGGGCTCGCCAAACGATTTAGAAAATACAAGCAAAATACCGCCACCCACCCCCCCCGAACCCGGGACAAAGTACCGTCCATCAGCACAACCCACACCCCCCCCGGGACCGGAGATCGCCACAGAGATCCTTACAATAAGTAGCTCTCATGATAAAAAGGCCATTGAAATGTAGGTCACAAAAGCTGTCCCTGATTGCATTAGTTCCCTTTTAAGTAATAAAATTGCATCTTTTTGATGAGAAGCACCCATTGGAACAAAATAAACAAAATCATGCATTGAATTGACTGTTGTTACCACAGGTGTTTTGTGTGTTAAACATAATATCTGTTCCGATTAGCCCAAACTATGAGTCAAAGGGCCAAGGGGGGGTTAATTCAGTAACAGGATTTTGTATAAAAGAAAGATCTTTCTGTCTTTCACAAAAATATTACATAAATAAATGAAAAGGTGCATATAACTATAACACCAATACTCTCCTCCTTTGATAGGAACTTAAAATAACTAAAAAGAGACGGGAAAGGCAAAGGAAATGATGATTACCATGCCTAACGTCTTCAGGGCTCAGCAGTCCGGTGCCGCTCTTATCATAGCAGCTGAAGAGCTCTATTATCTCTCGGTGATGCTTCGCAAGCCAGAAGGCCATGCGATCCAAGAACTGCTTGTACTCCTCTCTGTTTGACTGGAAGTCCTTGCTGGCTTTCTCCAGCTCTGCCTTGGATAAAACATACAGCAGGAAAATCACTTTTCATCCACTAGTAGTAATAGAAACAATTCTATAGGATCAAAAACTAGCTAATGTTATTTTTGATGGTTAAATGAATGGTCATGAATTGTTCAATAAGTTTTGGTTACTTCTTTTCACTGCATTTTTGTGTCTTGGTGATGTCATCTCAGGCTGGATTTTTAAGACACTAATAACTAGTTTTACAGATGTGGATTAGCACTAATCTCTGACTACCCTACCCAAATAACAATGGTTTATCCTAGACTAGTACTAATCTATTGAATCAGTACTAAAAATGTAGGAAGTCTTAATAAACACTTTAATGTAACATTGTACCTCAATTATATATTTAACTGGGGTACATGTTACAGTGAAGTGTTTATTACAGTATTACCATGATCTGGCATGCTTATTTTATTTTTGTTATTATTTATTAACTAAAAAAACTACCATTTTCTTTTCTTCTTTAGTTAATTTGAGCTTCTTTTTCTTCTTCTTCTTCTTTTTGACAATCCCCTGATCACTGGGTTGCTGAAGGACTGCATTGTTACAGTCCTCAGTGGTCATCTGCAGTTCTCCTGTGGTGTCCAGTTCATCACCGCTAAGGCAAAAAATGTATTTCATGAAATATCCATTGAACTTTCAGAAACCCATTAAGCCCACAGTGGCTTACTTTTGTAATATTTAACACGCCTATGATAAACTCAAGCTGATACAATACACTAATTAAATAGATTTAATGTAACAGTTATGTACATTTTTCTACTATGGTACTATAACTGAATATCTACTGAATTAATCTATATCCATTTATCTATCTATTCATAGACTATGTTAAGAAATGCATAGGCTGCTTGTCATTTGCAGCTGTGCGTGTTTCATTTAAACATTTAAAAACTACCTCACAAAAGCAATAACAAAACATAATAAAACAAAAACACAGGTGTTTTTATGCTTCGTAGATTTATTACAGGTTCACTCCATGAGAACCTCGAGGTCTTAGCTTTGAGGGATATAAGAAAATGGAAGAAGAGAGTCATTCCTGATTGAAGCTCTACTCATCTTCCAGACACAGGAAATCACATCTGTGTGATCAAGGGACATGGACTCCAGGGGTCTCATTTGCTGGGGAACATTAGCTTATATTCACTAAAGCCAGGCCCCACCAGGAGACAACAAGAACAGGGTTTCTGTGAGGAGCACTGCACTGGCAACCCAGGACTTCGGGAATTTAGAGGATCAATAGCAAACACCGAAAAGCACACAGGTTGAGACTTTACTAATCAATTAGTTATTTCAAATTATCCACTGACCAGATCCCAAATTGTATTTTTTGCTAGCTTTCTCAAACTTTTTCAGACACTTATTTTTTCAGACACTTATTTTTTTTTAAACCACCAGGGGTGTGGGAATCACAGCCAGTCTTGTTACAAGAAGAGAATGTAGCTGTTGGAGACGGGGTTTTCTCTGTCCTGTTGGTCACGATTTCATCACTAGAAACCAACTCCCTCGTTTTTAAAATGTGAGATGTAAAAGGGATCACTCTCCTATTGAAATTTTCGAATGCACATAGTTGTTCTGAACCCAGATCACGTATGAGGACACAAACACTGTCATCAATCATTTTTAAATATGTTGGGGTTTTGGGTCACATTTACTTACAAGTTAATTGCCAAGCAGTTGATATACTGAAGCTCTGTGTGAGTTTCCCTCATCAGGAGCCCTGCACACCCCTTAATTTCCTTTCATTGTACCATATAGCGCACCGATTAACCACACTTTCACTGCTATTTTACAGTTGTTCAGAACCTACTGTTTAAAAAGGAAAACAGTTGCCTGGCTCATTCTTTTGTACTGGGACAAAGCCATTCCAGGCTTAGTGCTTTATGAAAAACGCCCACATTTCCTAATTTGATGAGCTTGTTTCTCTGTTCAAGGCCCATCCGAGCGGATTAATGTATTTCCTGCTCAGCAGGTATACTTTAATGCTGGATGATCCATGCACAAGTGACTGAGGATTCAGGGTATTTTTGTAGTTCAAAGGAAAATGGGCTTGCTCTTTCCAAAATGCATGTGAATCATGACCACAGTGACAGAGGCAGACGAATGATAATCTGAAACATCTTGCCTGTTGTATCCCTTCAGTGCATTCTTTGGTATGACTCCTAAAATAAATGTAATTTTACAAAACAGAAATCCCTGTTTTCAATATTTTACAAACATATTGTAGCCACTAAATAAGACTTAAAGAAAAGGCTTATAATATATTAATTTTCCAGAGCACACAAACCCCAAATCAGTAGCTGGGATTTTGTGTGTGTGTGTTTGTTTATTGTCATTGGGCTTCAAACAGAATGATTACAAGGTTTGAGGGTGTCCAGTGAACACCATTACTATTTGCTGTGTAGAGTTCAGTGTATTGAAATATTGCACCTCAACACATAATCCTAAATCTACCCCTTATCCTAAATTCTAGGTCCATAGTTTTAGGTTTGACTATAATAACACACATAGGCCTATGTATTTATTATAATTTAAAGAGCAGGACAGACAGTTGAGAAAATGTAAATCCTCTATCTATCCAAACAGCAGTCAGAGCACATTGAAATGCTCAGATTGCCCAACAATCGGTCTAACCCTTCCTGGCCTTGGAGCTATAGATATGATATGACAATTGAGCTGCCAAGTCCATTAGTTTACCCAGTAATGCAAAAATATCTGATGGCCTTCTGATTTAGTGACACTGATACTGTGACCTTCAGATAATCTAAAGCAGATTTAAAACTGCTATCTGCATCCAGAAATGTAATCATGCCATGTCCTTTACTATAATACTTTTGAAAGATGTTAAATACAAATAATACTATTTTGCAGAAAAAAAGAGACCTGCATGTATACACACATGAGAAATAAATAAAATGTGAAGATAGGCATTAACACAACAAGGCACAGTGCTTTTTTGGAATAATAGTATTTTTTACATCCAGCAATTTTGGGAATTAATGAGTAAACGGAGTCTTATATATTACAGGGGTTCTCAAACTGGGGTCCGCAAAATATTAGGGGAAAAAAATAAAATCTCACAGCAGTGCAATGCCTAACATGACAGATGCATATAATCACAATTACTTAAAGTGGTGCATGTACGGAAACATAGTACAGTAAGAGTTACTAACATTTAGGACAGTAAGTACCCAGTCACCGCTGGGGAGACAGAATGGGATTTTAATGTTGCCCTAACTGAATTAACTAAATTAACATATAAATTAAGCATTACACCTGTACAACTCCATACACAGGAAAAATAATTACAATTATTTAAGAAAAATCATTAACATTTTTGTAAATATGTCATTTTTTACATTTTATTAATAATTAATATCACCCTAATAATTTTCACTCCAGATCAGGTTAGAAAAAAAAATCAAAAAGATTAATTAAATTTTTCATATTAACAAATACTTACATTAAAAAAAAAAAAAAAATTCAAAAGCAACTTTAAAATTGTGTCCAATCTCACCGGTTACAATGGAAACAGTGGAAAGCCTACAAATAAGAATCAGATACATAAATAAATGCTTTTTGACAGGAGCTCAATGATGTCAGTCCGACACGTATTTGGCGGGTGGAGGTAGAAGATATTACTAGTGAGAGTGAAGATTAAGAACAATGGATAAGTATTTAAAACGTCCATATACGGTTAGTTGTGCTGAAGGCTGTGACAATGCCGAGTCCAGTAAAAAGCAAAAGAACAGAAAGTTTGAATACAATTACATTGATTTTGGTTTTATGGAATTTAGTGATGGGCGGCCGCAATACATAGTATGCTTGCAAATTCTGTCAAATGAAGCAATGAAACCTGCAAAGCTGAAATGACATCTCACAATAAGGCAATAATCCAGAGACTTTTTCAAAAGAAAGAAAGAAGAATACAACAGAAAACTCAAATGACAAACATTTATAACGGTTCCAGAAAAAGCTCTGAAAGCATCCTTCTTTACAGCACTTTGGATTGCAAAGAGTAAAAAGGCCCATACTATTGGAGAAGAATGGATTCTTCCAGCTGCAGTAGAAATGTGCAAAGTGATGGCTGGCGAAGATGCATTAAGGACACTGAAGGGCATACCACTTTTTAATGACACAGTAAGTAGGAGAATTGAAGAGCTTGAGTGATTTGAAATACCAGCTCACAGAAAGGCTACATATGTGTGAGCAGTTTGCAATTCAGCTTGATGAGACAATAGATGTTGGTAATGCAGCACAATTGTTAGTTTATGAAAGCTGAATCTCTAAACTGGGATTGAATCTCTTACATGCTGTTCTAAATGCAGTTGTGACAGTTGTGAATTTTGTGAAGTCCAGGCCTTTGGATTCACGCCCGTTTTCAAAGTGGTGTTCCGAAACGGGTGCTGAATATGACAATTTGTTGTTTCACACAGAGATGCGTTGGTGATCTCACGGCAGAGTGATGGAGAGTTTTTTAACTTTGCAAAGAGCTGCTGGGATTTATTCTGTGCATAATCCTACACTTGCCACAAACTTTTCTGACACGCTATGGATCACAAAGCTTGCATAACTCACAAACATGTTTAACTTGTTGAATGCCCTGAACCTATCCACACAAGGGGGCAATGCAACCATACTTGAGGTGAGTGTCAAGATTGCATCATTTATGAAGAAACTAGACATTGGGAAAACAAGACTGATCAATGCAATCTCCGATATGTTTCCTCAACTGACGGAATTCCTGGATACCAACAGCATGACAATTGACTGTGTGAGAGACACTATTTTTGCTCACCTTTCAACTTTGGCAGAGTACTTCAGCGTACCCAGTCTTAGTAAAAGAAGCCATGGAAGTGCTGCTACCTTTCCCAACAACATACATATGTGAAGAATCATTCTCTGCTTTGGCAGCTATGAAGACAAAGCTCAGGTCCCGACTAGTGGAGAATGACTTGCGAGTTTGCTTGTCAACCATCACACCAAGGATAGACAGACTCTGCAATAAGAAGAAGGCCCACCCATCTCACTGACATCTACAGTATCTGTAAGTGCTACTGTATGGACTTTTTTCTTTAAGCATTATTAACAGTATGTGTTTACATTTTATATACTTTTGTCAGTCAGTTTCTCAGTTGGGGGTCCGTGATTAATGTTGCATTTAAAAGGGTACATCAACCAAAAAGTTTGAGATCCCCTGTTATATGAAATGAAACAAACAAACAGGCAATGTATTGTTAAAAGAAACTGGACGAATGCTCTCTTTCAACTTTCAGTGGCAGAAACACTGTCTTATATTGCCCTCTTCTGGAAAAAAGTATGTAGGTACTCGTTTAATTATATATATATATATATATATATATATATATATATATATATATATATATATATATATACACACACACACACACTGATCAGCCATAACATTATGACCACCTGCCTAATATTGTGTAGGTCCCCCTTTTGCAGCCAAAACAGCCCTGACCCGTCGAGGCATGGACTCCACTAGACCTCTGAAGGTGTTCTGTGGTATCTGGCACCAAGACGTTAGCAGCAGATCCTTCAAGTCCTGTAAGCTGATCCTCCATGGATCGGACTTGTTTGTCCAGCACATCCCACAGATGCTCAATTGGATTGAGATCTGGGGAATTTGGAGGCCAAGTCAACACCTTGTACTCGTGATTCATCAGACCAGGCCACCTTCTTCCATTGCTCCGTGGTCCAGTTCTGATTCTCACGTGCCCATTGTAGGCACTTTCGGTAGTGAACAGGGGTCAGCATGGGCACCCTGACTGGTCTGCGGCTACGCAGCCCCATACGCAACAAACTGCGATGCACTGTGTGTTCTGACACCTTTTTATCAGCATTAAGTTTTTCAGCAATTTGAGCTACAGTAGCTCGTCTGTTCGATCGGACCACACGGGCCAGCCTTCGCTCCCCACGTGCATCAATGAGCCTTGGCCGCCCATGACCTTGTCGCCGGTTCACCGCTTTTCCTACCTTGGACCACTTTTGATAGGTACTGACCACTGCAGACCGGGAACACCCCACAAGAGCTGTAGTTTTGGAGATGCTCTGACCCAGTCGTCTAGCCATCACAATCTGGCCCTTGTCAAAGTCGCTCAGATCCTTACGTTTGTCCATTTTTCCTGCTTCTAACACATCAACTTTGAGGACAAAATGTTCACTTGCTGCCTAATATATCCCACCCACTGACAGGTGCCATGATAACAAGATTATCAGTGTTATTCACTTCACCTGTCAGTGGTCATAATGTTAGGGATGATCGGTGTGTGATATATATATATATATATATATATATATATATATATATATATATATATATATATATATATACACACACACACATATATACACACACACACCCTGCTGAAAGGGTTTCTGACAGTATGAGAAATTGCTTTCCTACAAAACTATTCAACACCTTGTTCCATTTCTATAAAATCTCTGATTAAAGTCCAGGCTTGTATTGCTCCAATGTTTCACAACATAGATAATCAGTAAAGTATTTAACTAAAGTCTTTATAAGGATAACAGGGTAAGACTGAATACATATTGATCTTATTAATGATAGGAGCACCAGTTCCATAAAAAACAGTCTGTGATTAGGACACAATCACTCAGCTAATGAATAAATACATACATAATGTAACAGAAACCATACAATAATGCATGGATTCAGTATTATATTGTTAAATAGATTAAATCCCTCACGAAAAAGTATACTTATTTTATATAGTTCAAGTATATAAAGTACAGTATAAAAAATATTTGACATAGTCAATATACAAAACATACACATTGGACGTTACTGACTGTATAACCTATTTACTTAAACGGTTCACTTTTGTACTGAGAAAGTAAAATACATATACTGTCAACTCAGGATAGGCCTAATAACTTTAGTATATTTAATATAATGAAAGTATGCTTACAGTTCGGCTTAAATTGACTTCTTCTTGCATGGGATAACATTAAAAATAAGAAATAAAGAAAGAAGTCTCACTAATAAGTGTAAATAATCACCCTTGTCTTGTGCTTTGCTCTGGTGTTTCACTAACGGCTACGGATACACAATAAGATACAATGCACAATGTATTTACTTACATTTGTATAGGCTTTGATTTCTTCGGCATCATTTGTCTTCCTTACAATGTGATAAATGATATAAACACACCGGAGCGCAGCGCACGGACCCCGGAGCTCCGGCTGTCGTCACACGCGTAGCTATGGGAGGGCCTGGGCGCGTCCCTGTGCGCAGACTCCCGCAGCTCTGCGCAGATCTGCACAATTCCACCCATCCCATTGGTGGAGCAGCTGCGGGACCCCAGCCAGTTAATTCTGGAATACACGCATGATCTGTTCTGTTTCTGTTATTTGTGCTAGCAAATATTAACTAAAATATATAATTTTCTTTTCTTCTTTAGTTAATTTGAGCTTATTTTTCTTCTTGTTGTTGACGATCCCCTGATCACTGTGTCGCTGGAGGACTGTCAGTGCTCGTCTGCAGCTGTCCTGTGCTGTCCTCCTGCGCAGTGGCGCCCCCAGCTGTACGCCAAGGACCATAGCAGCATCAGAATTAGTATTTAAACTGTCTGTAATTGTAAATGTGTAAAGAAAGTATTTCTACGTTGTGAGAAAAATCAAATGCACTGTTTCTGTTACTGTACTAACACTAGTTATCGTGTGATCTGAAGTGTGGGTAGTTTTATTTTTTATTTTTTGATAAACACATTTCGGAGCAGTATTTGATCCCCTGCTGATTTTGTACGTTTGCCCACTGACAAAGAAATGATCAGTCTATAATTTTAATGGTAGGTGTATTTTAACAGTGAGAGACAGAATAACAACAACAAAATCCAGAAAAACACATTTCAAAAAAGTTATAAATTGATTTGCAAGTTAATGAGGGAAATAAGTATTTGACCCCTTCGACTTATTATTTGGTGGCAAAACCCTTGTTGGCAATCACAGAGGTCAGACATTTCTTGTAGTTGGCCACCAGGTTTGCACACATCTCAGCAGGGATTTTGTCCCACTCCTCTTTGCAGATCCTCTCCAAGTCATTAAGGTTTCGAGGCTGACGTTTGGCAACTCGAACCTTCAGCTCCCTCCACAGATTTTCTATGGGATTAAGGTCTGGAGACTGGCTCGGCCACTCCAGGACCTTAATATGCTTCTTCTTGAGCCACTCCTTTGTTGCCTTGGCTGTGTGTTTTGGGTCATTGTCATGCTGGAATACCCATCCACGACCCATTTTCAATGCCCTGGCTGAGGGAAGGAGGTTCTCACCCAAGATTTGAGTACATGGCCCCGTCCATCGTCCCTTTGATGCGGTGCAGTTGTCCTGTCCCCTTAGCAGAAAAACACCCCCAAAGTAAAATGTTTCCACCTCCATGTTTGACGGTGGGGATGGTGTTCTTGGGGTCATTCCTCCTCCTCCAAACACGGCGAGATGAATTGATGCCAAAGAGCTCGATTTTGGTCTTATCTGACCACAGCACTTTCACCCAGTTCTCCTCTGAATCATTCAGATGTTCATTGACAAACTTCAGACGGGCCTGTACATGTGCTTTCTTGAGCAGGGGGACCTTGCGGGCGCTGCAGGATTTCAGTCCTTCATGGCGTAGTGTGTTACCAATTGTTTTCTTGGTGACTATGGTCCCAGCTGCCTTGAGATCATTAACAAGATCCTCCCGTGTAGTTCTGGGCTGATTCCTCACCCTTCTCATGATCATTGAAACTCCACGAGGTGAGATCTTGCATGGAGCCCCAGACCGAGGGAGACTGACAGTTATTTTGTGTTTCTTCCATTTGCGAATAATCGCACCAACTGTTGTCACCTTCTCACCAAGCTGCTTGGCGATGGTCTTGTAGCCCATTCCAGCCTTGTGTAGGTCTACAATCTTGTCCCTGACATCCTTGGACAGCTCTTTGGTCTTGGCCATGGTGGAGAGTTTGGAATCTGATTGATTGATTGCTTCTGTGGACAGGTGTCTTTTATACAGGTAACGAGCTGAGATTAGGAGCACTCCCTTTAAGAGAGTGCTCCTAATCTCAGCTCGTTACCTGTATAAAAGACACCTGGGAGCCAGAAATCTTGCTGATTGATAGGGGATCAAATACTTATTTCCCTCATTAATATGCAAATCAATTTATAACTTTTTTGAAATGCATTTTTCTGGATTTTTTTGTTGTTATTCTGTCTCTCACTGTTAAAATACACCTATCATTAAAATTATAGACTGATCATTTCTTTGTCAGTGGGCAAACGTACAAAATCAGCAGGGGATCAAATACTTTTTTCCCTCGCTGTATTGCATTTTACAGTTTTTCCTAATTCTTTACACACTAAAATTGGAACATGAAATGCAATCACTGGAACCTGAAACTCATGTACCAAATCCCTAAACCAAGTCTGCAAAATTGCAAGCACAATTCCTGCTTTACACTCAGTTTCCAATTCTATACCACACTTTTTGCAAAACACTACACACAGTTCTCTACATTAGGCACAAACAGTCAAAATTTAAATCTCTGTAGTCCATTTGGAAAGCAACACCAATCAGAATGCAAAGCTCTATACACCAATTGGCAACACCCACTCCTCACAGGTGTAAACACTAGTTGCTGAATTGTTCACTTAGAAATCAGAGCTTGAGCACTAGAAAAGGCCACAGATGAGCTCTCCTGTTTTGGAGGAAAATGGAAGTCAATGGTGAAGCAAGAGCTAGAGGTCAAGAAGTGAGAGTAAGAGGAGGAAAAGGAGGATGAGGATGAGGATGAGGATGAGGATGAGGATGAGGATGAGGACGAGGACGAGGACGAGGACGAGGAAGAGGACGAGGACGAGGAAGGACAGTTGTCTCATATGAGATCAGGGCCACATTAGTTGACCATGTGCTCAACCATGGATTGAGTATGAGGGAGGCTGGGCAGAGAGTTCAGCCCAACCTGAGCCACTACACGGTTGCATCTATTAGAAATGAGAACCGGCAGGTTACCTACCATCTACACTGTGCTCTTTATGAATGTATACTGTAGTATACTGCAGTCTGACATCTCAGTAGGTCTATGTTACTCAGTGATTTTTGGCCAATGTTACAGTAATGTCATTTCATACTGAAAGAAAGTATATTATTTTAGTTTACTGTAACCAATCGTATCATATTTGTGGATCTTCTGCAGAACTGAGAGATGGCCAGGCCATGGTGGACGACACCAGCTGTTCACACCAGAACAGGAGACTGCTATGGTGAACATGGTGGTGGCAAACAATACCATTAGACTACGAGAAATCCAGAACCACATAATTGCTGACAACACAATATTCAATAACATTCACCAGGTGGGCTTGTCTACATTGGACCGTGTATTACAGCGCAACCGAATCTGGATGAAACAGGTCTACAGGGTGCCATTTGAGCGAAACTCAGAGAGGGTTAAAGAACAGCGCTATGAATATTTGCAAGTAAGTACTATACTGTGAATTTACTATCATATCAGCACTGTATAGACACATTACAGTACTGTAATCCAGTGTATTGTGCCTCACCATATTGACTGCTCTAGGTCTATTTCATATATTGTCTTGTCTGTTTCAGAGACACTGCCACTGCAGTTCAGCACGTTTATATTTACATTGATGAGGCTGGCTTCAACCTAGTCAAAAGAAGGGGACAGGGACGGACCATTATTGGCCACCGTGCCATTGTGAATGTCCCTGGACAGTGTGGAGGGAATATCATCATGTGCGCAGGCGACCGCCATCACCATGCCAGCCTTGGTCCCTACAACACCGCCCTTCTCATCACAGTCCTGGACACGCTCCATGGCATCCTTATTCCAGCCGAGCAGAGGGGTGGACCAGAGCAGCCCAGGTATGTTGTCATCTGGAATAACGTGAGTTTCCACCGGGCTGCTCTGGTCCACAACTGGTTAATCGACCACAGACAATTTATTGTTCTATACCTCCCACCATATTCTCCATTCCTAAACCCAATTGAAGAGTTTTTTTCAGCATGGCGATGGAAGGTGTATGACCGCCATCCTCTCACACGCATGCCTCTTCTCCAGGCAATGGAGGAGGCATGTGGTGAAGTTGATGTGTGGGCTGGATCCGCCAGAAGATTATTTCCCCCGCTGTTTAGCCAGGGAGAACATCGCTTGTGATGTAGATGAGGTGCTGTGTCCAGACCAAAATAGGAGGTGGGATGCAGACTAATTTATTTTCTTACATTTTGCATGTGTTTTTCTGTTCACAGTTTTGAAAGAATGAGCCACTTTCATTTTTTATTTTTGTACAGAAAGCCCTTTATCTTACTGAATGTTTTTCCTGGTTTTCTCCTGTTGGGTATGGAAAGTGTTACATCCAAGTGTTCAAAAATACTGCATTTTGGAAATAAATGACAATGTTTTTGTTACTGTATTGCATTTGTGTGTGTTTATATATATATATATATATATATTATATATATATATATATATATATATATATATTTGAGTAGGTATACATTACTGTGACAATATTTTACAACCAGTTACAGTGTAACACTGAAAATGCAAAAGGCATAAACCTACTGATGGGATATTCATAGTATTGTTTTGTGTTGAGCACATCAGTGTGTTGTTGGTTGGTAGACGGATCTATTCAAATGACGTGTGTGTCATTTTGATGCAAAAAAACATTTTGGAAAGAGATAAAACAATTTTGAATGCAGTGTTTGTTTTTGCTAGAGATTTGTAGACTTTTGCATTTTGTGTTTGTGATTTTGTTTTGTGTTTAGAGTTTTGGGAAAATGAGCCAAAGATTCAGCAAACGTGTAAACAATTAGGAAAAACTAACATACACTGAAATAGATTTAGTAATGCATACACATTTAAATAGTACACTGTGCACATTGAAATAACAGCAATAACTAATAAAGATTTTAGGTTAAAAAAAAAACACCCACGCCATACTCAGTACTCAGCACTGAAAATACTATATTACACATTAAAACACAAAATGTATAAAAAAAATACAATAATATCAAAAATAATTAGCTGTAGTAGTTAACTACTAATCATTAGCTATCTATCAAAGTGATCACATCACCAACATTTTCAAAAATTTGATTTATTACTTAATCTGAATGAGCTGGATTATAGTTGGAAGCCATAGAGGGGAATTGGGGGAAATATTGCATGGGGGGAAACGTGGGGGGAAAAGGATATGATCGTTTTCTTCATTGTAATCTCCCCACAGTGCTCTCATGAAGAGGTCACCCAACCCCAACCCCCCCGGACCTCACTTCACATCAAACAGTCTTTTAATACTTTTTATTTTTTTCGCATTTCCCCCCGGCATGCATTATGCAAATGTGCATACAGGGATTTTGTGGATGATTGCAGGGTGAATTGCAGCCAGATGTATCTTCTGTGATTGTTGTGTCTCCACCCTCTTGTTGAATGAAAATGGGCTCGACTAGGCTGGGGGGACAGTATAGACTGATATTGCCATGCAAGTGTATTTCATTTTCATTTGGGTGTAAAGGCAGTCATTGTTTATTACGGCGCTTATATGTAAAACTGTCACATATTGCCCCACCCAGTGAACCCCGGGTGCAGCACGCATGCGTCTCCTTCTGCGCAGTATCGGGGTATTGCGTGTGTGTTTGACTCACTCGAGTCCAGATCTGTGTGTCCGGACTGCAGTGCTACTGTATTGCACTCGCGTCTGCGCATTCAGGCCAAAGCAACGAATTCATAGTAAAATCAGCCCGGCGGGCAGCTGTGCGCTGTTTTTGCAGGGAACCCCCGCTGCGGGACATGCGCGTCCATTTGCAATGAATTGAGTCCGAACCACGACCCACCATCTGCAAGTACACGTGTCTGTGAAATACAATGTGTTCGTTACACATCTGCGGTGCACTGGGGTCTCTAATGTGCCTGCCTCGGGAGGCCGAGATCGAGATCGCTGTCCCGTGTGAAATGTTGCTGTCGCTGGAAAACACATCCAAGTTTGCAGAAACTGTTGGTCCCCCACATTTCACACGGGACAGTCATCTCGATCTCGGCCGGGAAAATTGTCGGCGCCTTGAGACTGAGAGACAAAGAAACCCGTCTGGGACCTGCTGGCATCATTAAAGGTGAGAGCAATGATGAGAACACAATATTGTGTGCTGTTTTACAGTTAAACGAAGTTAAAATATGAAATGATGAGCGCTCTTCCTTCTCAGAGGTGAAACGTTTAACTGGGTTGCAGGACCCCCTCACCAGCTCGCTGCCCTCTCCCGTGCGATGCTCTGGTCCCACAGTGGTCCCCGGGGGTCGGTCACCCGAGAGAGGAAGCTCTGCCCAGGGGTCACAAGGTCACAGGGGTCTGGTCTCCCGGCAAACAGGAAGTCCCTGTGTGTGTCACATTTTATACAAACAGGAAACAGGAAGGGGCTGTTTGAGTGACACACACAGCGGCCTGTAGGCAGCTTGGACAGAAAGAGGTTTCGATGAGGCTCCTATGGTAGCGAGTTAAACCCCCTCTTAGACAGAGCCTCCTCTCTCAGACCTATCGTTTCCAGCCAATGAAGATCAGAGTTCGTAAGTACATCTGATTTCTTTTGTTTGTACAGATTTGTCTGCATATATCCAAGTCAGGGGTGTGAATATTTAACAGATTGTCACACATTTGCATTGTTCCATAATTGGTTCAGCTTTGTGATCAAAAGTAAGCAGTGCTAATGATTCATTCACTGTGGGACCCGTATTATTTCAACTCCGGGGAGAAAAAGCACATTGGCCTCCATTCTATCAGGTCAAAGGGAAAATATCACACACACATATTCACAAATGTATTTACTGTGCTTTTACACGGCAACGTTGTGTGTTTAACAGAATCAACTCTCTTCTCAGCAGTTCCTCCGAAGTGGAAGCAGGAAATGTCACCACAGAATGGCTTCGGCGTCTGAGGACAGAAGAGGAGGAGAAAGATCAAGCCGGCCCAGCAGAGTTTACTTTATTATTATTATTATTTATTTCTTAAACTGAATGTGTGCCGGTATCGGGAGCCAATACTTTAAATTAATAATAAAACAAATATCAGTCCAATGTTGTGTTCTGTTTTCATTGATGGTCATTTGTAATAATACACGATTAGCTACAAAAATGATAAGGTTCTCCCACAAACAGTAGATCCCTCTATCCACGGGGTACAGCAGAAAGCAATAAAGGGTGGGAGTATATAAAAGCAAGGGCATCCACAAAAATGCATCTATGAGCTTTAGCCCGTGTGCTAGAGACAGATCTGGAATCGGCAGTTCTAATCAAAGCGGATTACGTGTGCAGGGGAAACACAGTAAAACACCACAAGGAAGTGTTAAGCACGTTTCTCTCTTTTTCCAACTTCTCAAGGAAATACAAGGCTTATATTTCTCTTCTGGGACACACCCTCAAGGGCCTGACATAGAGGCGGAACAAAAAACACACAGACACACACTCAATATACATACACACAAGACGAATGGCTCCTACACTGATAGCTAAGAAAAAAGTAATTGAAAAGGAAAACAAGTTGCATAGAAAGAATGTCGCCATTAAAAGTTACTGGTAGAGAATTCCAGGTCACAGAGGCAGAGAAGGATTTATTTTTCCTCCACACTGGACAGAGCTACATATAATACAATCTCTGATCACTTACACTCGATTAGGACCGCAGCTTACTACTAATATATCTTTTTGTACTGTATTGATGTGTAGACCACATATACCAACACTTCCACATTGTGTACAATGTTCTGAATATAGAGATTGCATTATATTTGCTGTAAACACAAAATTGCCTTATCACTTCCCACACATGACTAAATGTGTTTGTGACAAGATAGGGTTGTGTGATCCGGGGTCAAGGTGGATGAATAGAAGCAGTTCAGAAGCTCAGTAGATCAAGTGCGCTGAAAGTCTTTATTATAAACAGTGCACAGTCCGCACAGGGAAAAGAACAAGCACAGCAACTGCAGTAGAAAACACTGATTTGTAAAAAAAAATGCAGTTCCTCTGAACAGAGATTTTAAAATGTTGATATCCAAATGTATATAAAGTGTCCCTGTGCATATTTCTACTGTCCAGGATTAAATCTTTAGGGAGAGATTTCAGCAGAAATATAAATAAAACCAAGACCCAACCATCTCAAGAACACATAGAAACTAGACTGACCTGACTGATGCAGCCTATCGTGTAATAAAACAGGCTCTCAGCAATGCCCCCGCCCTTGGGTTACCAGATCATTCTAAACCATTTCACCTCTACTGTCCGCAAGATGGGATCTATTATACAGCAGCTCTGACACAGGAACATGGGGATAGGCAACGTCCCATCGCCTACTACTCCACAAAGCAACCTGCAGTAGCAGCAGGCATGCATTGCTGTATGGCAGCAGTAGACGGTGGCTCTTGGGCAGTGCAGGCATGCGAGCCGATTGTAATGAACACACAGTTGATTCTGCACACAGGACACACGTTAGTGGAGTTATTACAAACAGGCAAATTGCATTCAGTCTCGGATAGTAGACGGGCTAGATGGGAAGCTGTTTTGCTCCCCAGAGATAAATCCATACACATAATAAAAGACACACGAGAAAACCCAGCAGATGGGATGTTAGGGGAGGGAGAAGAGCATACATGCTCTGAGCTGGTGTTCCAGGAGGACCACAGTCCGTTCCTAGAAAGCCCCCTCACAGACCCTGACTTGGAACTATATGTTGATGGATCCAGGAAAATAATAGATGGAATCCCCCACACTAGGTGGGTGGTGGTATTGGATAATAGTACCGTCGTAAAATCTGGATCCCTGCCAGGACACTGTTCAGCCCAGGTGGCAGAACTCGTGGCACTGACAGAGTCATTAAAAATAGCGAAAGACATTAAAGTTAACATTTTCACTGACAGTCGCTATGCATTTGGAGTAGTACACGACTATATGGCAACCTGGGAACGTAGAGGGTTTATAACAACAGCAGGAGAAGTAATAAAAAATTATGAGTATGTTATAGCCCGTGGAAATCACTTTCCAGACCTAGCTGTGAAAAAGGCAGCAGAGACAGGCAGTCATGTGACATTAGCAGGATTCCCCTGCTCTAGTAAACTTGCGAGTATCCTAGAACCAGAAACTACTGACCTCGCACAGCTACAGAAAGACTGTGAGGAGGATGAAGTACAAGAGTGGGTTAAGGGAGGTGCAGTGCACTCAGAAGGTTTCTGGTGAAGTCCTAACTTGCAATGTGTATTAGCACCCCAGTGTATTAGGTCAACGCTTCTGGACCAGTACCATGGCCCAGCTCACACGGGTCGCAAGGCCATGTTAACACAATTGCGTGAACACTGGTGGTGCCTGGCATAGGCAAGGGACACTGCAAAGTGGTGTCAACAGTGTATTCCCTGCGCACAAGTAAACCCAGGTAAACTGATCAAAGTCACTAAATCACACCAGCCCCGGCCTAGAGGCCCGTGGGAAAACATTCAAATTGACTTTACAGGACCCCTGACAAAATGCCTGGTAATAATTGATCATTTCACAAAATGGGTTGAGGCTTTCCCCTGCAGGGACTGCTCTGTCACCACTGCCGCACGAGTCCTAGCAACTCAGGTTATTCCATGCTGGGGTGTGCCCTGTCAAATGGACTCAGATCAAGGGACTAATTTCACTGGTAAGGTAATGAAGGAAGCATGTTTACTGCTAGGGGTAAAACAATGATTTCATATACCTTATCATCCTCAGAGATTGGGCTTAGTGGAGCGCACTAACTGGACACTGAAGCAAAGTTTGGCAAAAGCCCTGTTAACTATAGGCAAGGGATGGACAGTAGCGCTCCCTGCTGTGCTGTATAAACTCAGAGCATCACCTAATCGGAGCACTCAACTTTCTCCGTATGAGTTAATGACAGGGAGAGCTATGCAACTCCCTGCTGGCACCTGGGCTCCCATTGATCCCAGTGCTCCATTCAAAGACTATCTTAAACAGTATGTGGCACAGCTATGTACACACTTAAAAAAACTTAGAACACAAGCACGTGATCTCCAGTCCCTCAGGGACTTGGAACTCAAAGAGGAAATGCCAACAATGCTCCCTGAGGTTTGTTCACAAGTAATGTGTAAAATAATCCCAAGCAGACCAGGGCTCAAGCCCAAATGGACAGGACTGCATAATGTCCTTCTTTCTACAGACACTTCGGTCTGTATTGATGGACAGGAGGGGGGTAACTAGATGGAAACATTGGTCACAAGTTAAAAAATTATAATCCAGGAGAACTGTGTACTAAACCTTTATCTTTTCTCATTCTTAGGAAAGCAACAGTTGCAGATTTCCTGACATTCCCCTAACTGCTAAAGGTTTTGTCCCCCTACAAGTACTAAGAGATAATCCAGCATGAAGACGACTGTGTACACCACAGTATTTGGACAGATCTGTCTGTCCTTAGTTGAATCATGGACAGATAACAAATTCATCCAAATGACACGCACCTATGCAAATGCCCTTAACAAGATAAAATGTTGGATTTGTTCCCACATTCCACACGACACTAAGAAAGGGGTTCCAATGATCCCCATTCCAATTCTAGTATTTATTGATTATTATTAGCTCAGAGTAACTTCTAATGTACAGTATGCATATGATCAGGCCTTAGACATCACAGGAGGATGGTATTTTAGACCAAAGATGGATCAGAATAGAAAATATTTAAAAATGCCATATATTGACTTGGCTCACAGTAACACAGGATCTGTGTGTCTATCATACTATAACCAAAGCATGCAATCCCAAACTCCCGATTTTACCTCCCCTGGAATGGGACCTATTGGATATGTGCCAATGCGGTCATATTGGGAACTTCCTTGTAAGTTCGTTGGTTCCTGTTATTTAGGATTTGTGGTGCCAGCTATGCGCCACACTGAAGATAAATACCTTCCAGATATAGAACAATTTACTCACCCTAAACAAGAGATAGGGGAAGGAGACAGGTTTGCCTCCATACTATTCCCTATGTATGGAGTCGGAAGAACAATAAAATAAATCAGATTAGTAGCTGGTTTATTAGAAACATTAAGTATCACTACAACTGAAGTTCTCAGCAATTTAACAACTGAAATAGTGGCTATGCGAACTGTTGCCCTCCAGAACAGACTAGCTCTAGATTTCTTGCTAGCAGCACAGGGAGGGACATGTGCCATTATAGGGCAGGAATGCTGTACTTACATACCAGATAACTTAGAACACATTGATAATCTTATAGAGCACATTAGGAAAGCAACTACAAAGATACACCAGTCCTCTGGAGGGAAAAACCCTCTGGGGATGGCTCACTGATACCTTTGGCAATCTGGGTATGATTTTGTTACAAGGATTGATATCAGTAGTTACTATTTCTGTATGTTTATTTTTTATGTCTTAAATGCACTGTTCAAAGAGCATCTCAACAATTATGTAAACCTCATAATGTATCTACTGTGGTTACAGCTGCAATCAAAACACCCTCGTTGACAGACTTTCTCAAAATTTCTACCAAACAACACCGTCCCTCACTCGGGAGGAGCAAAACTCACACACCCATTGACACAAATCTTATTCTATCCCCTTGGTTCTGGAGGCTCCATGTAACTGAGGACAAATGGATTTAGTTTCAAAGACAACAAACCTCATGACTCAAGGAAAACCGAAGGATACATTGGAAATATACTATTACAAAGATGCCTTCAGGACATTCTGCACATTCACATTTAGGGGCCCACACCTATCGCACGCAGTGTCAAACACGCAGCGTCAAACCTTCCTAACCCATAAGGGGATCTGCTTGTAACTGACAAACATAACTTTTTGGCTTCTTTGCTCTTTGCTCTATTGCCAACAGCAGGGACTGATGACTCTGTATTGGAATGTTGAAGAAAGTGTTTTATATTAACTATATAATGTTTTATATTAATGTTAGCATTAGAAATGGCTTGTATACAGACTGAGCAAATTAGCTTTATCTAGCCTAGCAAAACCAACAAAGCGGTTGTTAAAGATACATCCTATTGAAATTATTCTCTCCGCTTCCACTTCTGTTTTTCTATGATAAGAGAACAACCCACGGATGTATAGTCCACAGATATCTGCCATTTTGCTTAGTATCCATTTGTAGATTTCCTGTTCTTCTCTTAATGCTGAAGATGTTACATAATGGTGATTGATTACCTCATTGTCCATTGTTAAAGAGAAACTGTGAGATCGGGCAGTTTATATGCCATAACAGGAAGACATCTGCTTCCATGATGACTCCCTCCCTCCGGAAGAGTGTCCCACAAACTTTGCAGAGCTTGCACCTTTTGAAGCTTTTGATTGGATGAACAGCCACTACATTCTACATCATCGTCCTATAAAGCTGCACTCATGTTTGTAAACATTAAGTTCTCACTGAAGGAATTCCCTGACGTGCTGCGTCCAAGCTAGCTTGATATTAAAGATCTATTTGCTTTATCTCAAAAACTTTTCCAGTTATTTCCGACATGGGTTCAACAGAGCGTTTCTTCTTTTTGCTGATATGGAGAAGAAGCTGTACACTTTCAGGACCACATTCTCCACGTCTACACTCAGGTTGTCAAGAGCATGCTTGAGGGTATTATGCACAATGTGTGCATGGCAGTTACCCTGAAGTAAGTTGATTTGTTGTTTTCTCAACATTGTGAAGAATTGTGGACCCCAAAGTTCACATTTGCATTGTTAGCACTGAAAGCTGAAACTTGCTCTATTTTCAGGCCAAGTGTTTCAAACGAGTGCAGTAGGCACCCCACGATCCCCTCTGCTGATTCATAGGGATTTTCGACAAAGTCAATCATTTTATTCACCACACCCCATTCTGGTGTGAAGAACTGGACCGCCACGAGGAACATCTTTCTGTTGCCTTTGTTGGAGGCATCCGTCTGTATGGAGAAAGGTAGAGGTGTTTCATCTTTCTTCAACATCCCGACCACATCTTCCATGGCCGTTGGTGCTAGCACATACTTCACCAAGGACTCCGCCTTTGTTCTCCCACAAGAGATTTTTTTGGCAACCTTTGAGTCTGGCAACATTTTCTGGGTGAGCTTCTGTGCAAAATCGCTACTATTGTAGTTCAGGTTGAGCTTCACAGTGTGAGTCAGCTCTGCAGCCATTACCTGAAAGGGAGGAAATAGATAAATAGATTAAACAATTGAATATGAATAAAAAAAGATTGACCATTGAAAAATTGTTGACCTTTTTTTTGGTAAAATTATTTATTTATTATAACTTATACATTATCATATTTAGGCCTCTAGACTGTAAACTCTAAAATAGCATGTAAGTAGGCTATTTTATACCCTTTAAGATTCACACCCTAAGGGCCCCCACTCCCCACCTCATAGCAAATACAGTATGTTTTATAATTGTATAAGTCTGCTAAGATATGTGCATACTGATTTATACACCAGTTTACACGTTTTTCATATGTATGCCCTAGTTTTAATAATAATAATAATAATAATAATAGAAAAACACTATACGTTTCAATGTAAATGCAGTGTTTCTGCCATGAAAATGTTGTATGTTTGTATGTACAACTATTACGGTTTTTCGTCACACAGCTGTTTTATAAAGGAGTCACACACATTATGTGGGTGCGGTGGTTCTAGTGTTACTACAAATAAAGGTATTGTCTTTGTAGTCCTGTGTTTTGTTGGTGCACCAGTTGTGATGTGTATGGCTAAAGCACGAAATTGCCGATGATCGTTTTGATAGGCTATTGTTAGTGATGCTGCAAATTGGCCTGTAAGTCAATATGGATTGAAATTTTAGCCAAAAGATGTGGACTGTTTATCTACCGGGTTATGGAAGGCATTTCAGTATTTTCTTGTGCATCTGTGAACGCACCATGACCAGCGACCACAATTGTTCTTCCAGGGGCCCTGAAATCCTGGCTACGCCCCTGACCATGACATATTGGATCTTACTAACTAAGGGATTGTTGTATTACAGTTTATTAAAGTGTCAAAAGGCTGTGTAGTTACATTAAAACTGCCTTATTGTTTCCTTTTATTTTGTTTTTGCATACCATAAATCATGCGGGTGCTCCTCCCCGCCAACAACAAATACCAAGCATACAGCCAGGAGCCCAACCGAGTGAACGAGCTCAAGCCATTTGATTGTGCTGTAAAAAATGAGAACAGGGGTCAACAGCCAGGCTTAAAGGATAAAGTCCTTTTTGCTGCTCTCTCTGAGGAAGTCTGTGCAGCTCGTATTAACAGCCTGAAGCTGGCGAAGGTGCAGCTGTTGGTAGAAACTTGCAACATGACAGAAAAAGATCTTTATACGGAGTACAAAGGGGTGTATGTGCCCAAACATCTGCATCCTCCACAGAGCCTGAAGTATGCCGAAGAGTTTGAATTTCGCCCCGATGATATACTTATCGTGACGTACCCGAAATCTGGTAAGTACAACATCATTGTAATGGGAGACATGCTCAGACTCTACCATAATCATAATAATTAACAATAATTACGAAGAGAGAAAACTGTCTTATGAACGAGATAGTTAGAAATCATAACATAATACTAGTAATTCTAAATCTATAGTATTATTCATTATCATGGGATGTTTTTGTAATAAAAAGACTGATGTTTTCTGTCACCTTTATCAACTTAGCCTAATACTTTGGAAAGTTACCAAGAATGTAGTAAGTGTGTATCTATGACCCTACCTGTCCTGACAAGTATTCACAGATCCCAGTTTTCAGTGCTATGTGCAAATAACTCTGATGCAAATAATGATGCTTACATCACTGGCCTGCTTTAAATCAACTTCCACTGTTTTTGTTTGATTAAATACATACTATATTTCTTAGCAGACACCCTTATTTAGAGTGACTTTGTTTTAATATATCACATACAGGTGTCACACATTTGTACAGCTGGGTTTTAACTGGAGCAATCTAGGTACAGTACCTTGCTCAAGTGTGTATAATGGGCTGTGTATAATGGGCTTTCTTTAGGTACGACTTGGATGCAGGAGATGGTGCCGCTGATTATGAGTGAAGGAGATCTCACTCCAGTTCTCACAGTGCCCAACTGGGACAGAGTGCCCTGGCTGGAGGAGCACCGTGCCATAGTGTTGAACCTGGAGGACAGACCTGCCCCCCGCATCTTTGCCACTCACTTCCATTATCACATGATGCAGCAATCCTACTTTAAGAACAAACCAAAGGTACAGCAGCAGAGCATAGAAGTGCCAGGGTTTATTGAATATATGCATGTTTATATGCTGCACATTGCCTGTCTGTCTGTCTATCTATACATCTATCTGTCTGCCTGTTTTTACATCTCTCCAATTAAAACATTCAGAATGTAAGGAACATTTAGTGATATTATTATTGTGGTATGGTATTATGTTATATAACAGAGGTGAGAGTGAGTCAAAACCTTATTCATTTAAGTTGGAAATGTTCAGGTACTAGCAGAGATAGGATATGAATGAGCATTGTTCAAAGGAGATTGGCTATAAACCTATCAAACAAAATGGATGTGGTTGGGTGAAGTTTTATAGGCTGCTGGAGTTATTAACATAATCAAGGAACTATTTATGAGTGATCAACTCATGTAGATCAGCATGATCACTTGATTCAGTCAACACTCCAGACAGTGAAATGCAAACAAGGCCAATCTAACCCCTGCTCTTGGACTTCAGAACCGGTCTAAGAGATGAGGACAATGGATCAACAGTGTCTATAGAAATTGTTTACTGCTAATGAGCTATACCATCTAATTCAGTTGTTACTATACATGCAATATCTGTATCCTAAAATCAATAAATGTTTGGTAAAGGTATGATTATCTATGCTTATTTTACCTTTAAAGTAATATGCATTAATAATTTCATATGTGCTGTGTGTGTTCATTACATTTTAGGTTATTTATGTCATGCGGAATCCCAGGGATGTCTTCGTTTCTTCCTATCACTATTACGGAATGGCATCTTATCTGGTGAAACCTGGGACACTGGATGAATTCCTCATGAAGTTCATAAATGGAAAAGGTACAGTCCACTTTGTTCGCTATGAGATAACCCAGTGCACGAAAAAGAGAAATTATGAAAAACTCTTGTGTGGAAACAGAAACCGTGCCACTTTCACCAGTAACCGCTGAGGCTTGAATGTTGTAAAGCAATGCACATTCATTTCAGATAAGGAACACAAGAAGACAGAGGAAATTCTTACATGGTGCTACTTCAGACATGTCAAGCATGGAAAGTTCAATCATGGAGTTTAACATCAGAAAATTATAAGCCGTGTCTGTCTATGTAAATGTAGCTATCAGAGTGTCATACAGGAATCTCTTGGTAGAGTTATTTTATCCTTGAATTTTAAGGTGTGAATAGGTTTTCCATGTTTATTCAGCAGATGTCAGATTCCTTAAAAGTTTGGAATGTACATTTCCTTGAAAAGTGAAAAACAGATTATTCTGACCGTTAGGGTATATGGTACAGAATTGCAATTGCACTCTCTGGCTAAATAATAATACTAATAATCGTTGGAATGAATTCTTGGGACAGGAGTTGCAGTTAATCAGCTTTATTTTTGAATTAATTCACACTGAGACCCTGTGTCTAGTTAGGACTGCAAAGCCTGTTGATTTTCTGGTTATGAGGAGTTCTTTTACCCACCAGAAGAGGCGATCTGCAGTTAATAGAATTAATCTCACACACTGCAATGACATATTCAGAAAAGCATTGATCATTCATATTAGAATGTAATGGTATACACATTTAAAAAAGCATTGATAATTTATATTAATCCTTCAATAATCTTAATAACCTGGTATGGGTTATTATTATTTTGATCGCAGTAGCTGTTTTATACCTTTACAGTGTTTTTAGTATATTGTACATTGCATATTTGGTTAAAAAAGAGCAACATTTACCATTTGACATTTGATAAAATATATATTTTTGTGTTATATAGTCTATGGGCTTAAATTAATTGATTGACCTTGGGTGGAAATTGACAGTTAGCTGTGCAAATCAATGTTGTCCATTATTTCAGAGCACAGGCATGTATCTCCTTGCGTAAGTTTCACACACTTATTAACACTTATTATCTTAGCAGTGCTGGCTAAGGGTATGTTTGTGTGGTGATATTGAGCCATGATTTTGCAACAATGTTAGGTCAAATATCAAGGCCAGGGTTCAGTAATGGCCAAGGTGTTGGTTAATTATTTATTATTAATTTTTGCTGACACCTTCATCCAAGGTGACTTACAGTCAATAGTACAGTTGCATTATATAAAATGGAACATAATAAACTTGCAAGTACCTCTCATAAAGACACATAGCAACATATTGAGTAAAATGTTTCAACAAAATTGCATTAACATTCAATGTAATACATTACACAAACAAAATACAGTGCTTTTTATTATTAATACAGCATTTATTGTAGTAAACTTTTCCCAAAAAATTAAAACAACCAATTACCAATTACCTATCCAAGCTTAATTAATCAGAATTTGCAGGTAATTTTTTCAGTTGAAACTCCCTCACTCACTCAAATACTTATCACCAGAAGCATGTGATAAAGTACATAAATGTGCTTTTGTCATCATTGATAGATAGTTAGTTCCCTTAATTCAAATCATGATGCAGTTCATGTTTACCTTTGGACCTGTATGGATTCCTTAATAATATCATCTTTCTTTCATACAGTGATGTTTGGATCATGGTTCGATCATGTGAAGGGATGGCTGAATGCAAAAAATCAAGATCTCATAATGTACATTACATATGAGGAAATGATTTGGGTATGTGTCCAGTTTTAAATGATCAGAATTTAACATCTGCAGTGGAATATTAATGGAATATTAATGGAGTAGTCTGGTGGAAGACAAACCATATATTGTTTTTTTGTGTATGTTAATGAATATTATTTGTGGCTCTTTGTAATCCTTTGTGAACTGTTTTTTACAGGATTTAAAGGAATCTGTTTCCAAATTAGCCAATTTCCTTGGGAAATCCCTGAGTCCAGAGTTGATTGGAAAAATAGCTGAGCACTGCACATTTAAGAACATGAAGCAGAACAACATGTCAAATTACTCCCTGGTGCCCCAGGAGTTCATGGATCAAAATAAGTCTGCATTTCTCAGAAAAGGTAACCCAACCCTAGCTTCGATACTAATCAATGCAACCATGTTGTAATCAATAGGTTAAAGCAGTCTTAAATAACCCCTGTACAGTTCATTATATCACAGATGGTGATTCTTGTAGCATACCTTTTTTTTTTTGGCTTTAACTTAACCATACTTTCTTCCTTTTTCTTGAATGCATCTAATTTGTTTTAAGTATTTCTGAAAGTATACTTAATTACAATAGCTTGAGTTTATGTATGGTATTTATTTAAAACAATGCACAAACATGTTTTCCCCTTCTAATCTTTCAGTAGAGATTAGTAAATATATTTTGCTTCTGATTTTTCTGCACTGAAATCAGTATACTTTCTAATACAAACATTTTAAAGTCTACAACCTTTCCCCCTGAGAATGTGTTGGGTCATTAACATGTAAGGCATTAGCAGCAGGCACTCAGTACCGCAGATGTACCTTTTAAAGAATACAAAAAAATAAAGTTAATTGCATGCAGTGTTTAACCTATCAGTGATTTGTTAAAGTACAACTGTGCTTGTCTGTTTTGTAGGAATTTGTGGCGACTGGAAGAACCACTTCACAGTAGCCCAGGCAGAATGGCTTGATTCAGTTTACAAAGAAGAGATGAAGGATGTGAAATTCAAATTCATGTGGGATGAACAATGATTGACAGCTCTTAAAATACAAACAGAATGATCAGAAGTGTCTTAATATTATAAAACATTTTTTAACTGAAATGATAATATGTTTATTTTCATAACATTTGCATTTTAACATTCATTGTCATAGTAATGTCTCAGTATTGTTATTCACTTACATTAAATAAAGTTAACTGATACTATTTGTTTTTTCAGTTTAAATTAATTATGGAATCAGAATTATTGTAACCATTCTAAAAATAATTAAATAATGGAACGTGAATAGTTCCTTAGCGTTACACTAAAGACTGTTATATGCTCATATTTAGTATGTTTTTGTAATTATTCATTTTGTTTTAAAAATTGCCAAGGGAAATCCCAGAAGTATTTCTTCTGCCAAGATGTTTGTGATTACTTCTGTAAAGTGAACACTTTGAATCCATCCAGCTTGTTAAGTTTTGTATTTTTTGTTCATCAGCATTATGCCTAGATGTGTTTATTAATAAAAGCTTTCTGTCTGAGGCAGGTCAACAAGAACTAATGAGGCATGTGTATTTCAGGCATGAAGGATCTTGTAGATCAGTGTTTGCCATCTAATTGCCACCTTTGAAAATAATACATATTTTTGTAACCCCCAACTTTGTATAAAAGGGTTTCATTAAACATATTTAACTTGTGTAAGTGGTGTCAAGGCAAGGAGGTGACCATCTGTCATTATTCATCATTAAGCTGTCTGTCTATCTATCTATCTATCTATCTATCTATCTATATATATATATATATATATATATATATATATATATATATATATATATATATAATGATTACATAATCAATATGCAAATAATACATATCTGTATGTGTTATTTAATGCGAATAACAAAATGTCTACAATTGAAATACACAACACATGAATATTAAGGCCAGTTTCTGTAGCACCAGTTATTTTCAGGTTTGCACATTCAATCATTATTATACTTAAGTCCTAGAATAAAACTGAATTTACCACCAGCTATAACCGATTGTCCTTTTGCTGATTGGGTATATAGCTAAGCGCTCAAATCTTCCAAATACTAATCCTTGCTCGATCATGCGCAAACAGAGCTCTCCATTGGTTTAGCGAGCTGCCAATCATATCCAAACCCCTCCTTTTTGACAAAACCGGAAAAGGAAGGCTTGAATTGCAACTGCGCCGCGCGTTAGAGATGTGGCTGATGAGGAGCTGCTCTTTCAGGATAATTAAGGTACACTGTTTGCATTTGCCATTTATGTTCTCGGTATGCCGCTGGAAACGGAAATTGTGCACGTACTTCCAGCAGTTTTTCGACTTCAGATGTTGCAGATATAATTAGTCTACTGGTATATTTGCATTCAATCAGCTGAGATGTTCAGTCTATCCATTTCATATAGAAATACTACGGCATTCCCTTAATCACAAGGTATTCTTGGGGCTTGTTCACTAAGTCTGCATGTCCAGCTGGTATCACCCGTGTTGTCTCACGGATTTACTGTGCGATAGACACAACTCTGAAAGCAGGCAACTTGTTCTGTAGATACTATGAGACAAACACTACACACTCTTGAACTGCTGCAATGACGTTTCACTCACAGTTGCGGACAAGTGCCCTCATTATAAGCACTGTTTCGGGAATACATACATGTGATAACGGTGACATGTTTAAAATATTAATCCTCATTACATTGATTACGCCACCGAGAATGGTTTTCCTATTCCTCTGAATTGCAAACTATTTGTAGTTCATGTAGGGTTAGTTTTAAAATCGGCCATTTGACAGTGTGCATATGAATCTCCTGCTCCTTGAGATGCTATAACTGCATGCAATTTGCTTTTCACCACTGAGGTTAAATCACTTTATGATTATGTCATTCATGCACATTTCTTTTCTTGCATTCTAGCTGGTACCATGTGTCTGAGATGAATTCTGTCTTCTGGTGGCACACCTGAATCTGACAACTGTTCACAGAAAAAAGGTAATGGGCAGTGAGGTGACAATGTATTTTATCAGCAAACTGAAGCGTTGAATGCTGAAGTGGCTCTTACTTTCGCAGACAGAGTCATGGAGCAACTAAAAGAGGAAATCCATTATCTTTGCTTGAGTTACCCTGAGGGCATTCCCCTGCTGAAGATGCCCCTGATTTATAGACAGACATACAAGAAACAGCTGGACCTGGGCCCACTAGGTTTTGCGTCTCTGGAGGGCCTCCTGGAGAAGATGCTGGACAGGATCACTTTGCAGCTGGACGAGAAGGGTTTGATGGTAAAGCCTGCCCGGTCCGATCTCAGTTCAGGACTGCTTCATGAGGCGAGCGCCATGCCACTGCCAAGCTGTCCAGCTCCAAGTGAGTGCTTCAGTTCATGTCTTTTGAATGACCAGAGCCAAGAATGAATTTAAGAAATTCTGACTGTATGTATAGTAAAATAAATAAATAAATAAAACAACAGAAGTGAAGTGAAACTAAGATTTAAAGAGTCCCTTGATTTTAACAGTGTTGCTTGGAGCACTTTGAATAGACTCTCAATTGTTGGGATCTGATCCGTCTCCATTTTTGTTTTGCAGGGAGCCAAGTGCTGGAAAAGCTTAAGGAGCAACTGTGCTGCCTGCTTCAGCTGTACCCCTGCGGCATTCCTCAGGACAAAGTATGCGTCTTTTACAGGCGAGTGTTTAAGCAGTCCCTCAAACTGAAGACATACGGTTTTGTATCCCTGAGGGAAATGGTGGCACAGCTGACGGATATCTGGGTGGTCGTCCCCACTGATAATGGACCTCTTCTGAAAGCGACCGCCACCGCAGCAGCCAAGAATGTAGACGCCGAACCCTGTGCTTCACAAACAGTGCAGCCTCCAGCCGAGGATGCCACAGAAGGTATGACTTGCTTACAGTTAATATCAAGCATTTCTACAACTTCTCAAATTATACTTTTCCTGTGGCTGCAGCTGGAGTGTGTATAGCTACAACAAGTCATGTTAGACAGCTGTTTGTGATTTTTGTAACACCCTTTTTTCTCTTGTGTAGTCTCATTATTAACTTACAAGTGAACTGCACAGTATTTAATTAACACACAACCCCACCACTATGAATGTACAGCGAGAGGGGAATTGAGTTTCGGAGGGGTGGGGTTAATTTCAACAGAGTTGACACACCTAGAATGTATACACTCACCTAAAGGATTATTAGGAACACCTGTTCAATTTCTCATTAATGCAATTATCTAACCAACCAATCACATGGCAGTTGCTTCAATGCATTTAGGGGTGTGGTCCTGGTCAAGACAATCTCCTGAACTCCAAACTGAATGTCTGAATGGGAAAGAAAGGTGATTTAAGCAATTTTGAGCGTGGCATGGTTGTTGGTGCCAGACGGGCCGGTCTGAGTATTTCACAATCTGCTCAGTTACTGGGATTTTCACGCTCAACCATTTCTAGGGTTTACAAAGAATGGTGTGAAAAGGGAAAAACATCCAGTATGCGGCAGTCCTGTGGGCGAAAATGCCTTGTTGATGCTAGAGGTCAGAGGAGAATGGGCCGACTGATTCAAGCTGATAGAAGAGAAACTTTGACTGAAATAACCACTCGTTACAACCGAGGCATGCAGCAAAGCATTTGTGAAGCCACAACACGTACAACCTTGAGGCGGATGGGCTACAACAGCAGAAGACCCCACCGGGTACCACTCATCTCCACTACAAATAGGAAAAAGAGGCTACAATTTGCACAAGCTCACCAAAATTGGACAGTTGAAGACTGGAAAAATGTTGCCTGGTCTGATGAGTCTCGATTTCTGTTGAGACATTCAGATGGTAGAGTCAGAATTTGAATGAAACAGAATGAGAACATGGATCCATCATGCCTTGTTACCACTGTGCAGGCTGGTGGTGGTGGTGTAATGGTGTGGGGGATGTTTTCTTGGCACACTTTAGGCCCCTTAGTGCCAATTGGGCATCGTTTAAATGCCACGGCCTACCTGAGCATTGTTTCTGACCATGTCCATCCCTTTATGGCCACCATGTACCCATCCTCTGATGGCTACTTCCAGCAGGATAATGCACCATGTCACAAAGGTCGAATCATTTCAAATTGGTTTCTTGAACATGACAATGAGTTCACTGTACTAAACTGGCCCCCACAGTCACCAGATCTCAACCCAATAGAGCATCTTTGGGATGTGGTGGAACGGGAGCTTCGTGCCCTGGATGTGCATCCCACAAATCTCCATCAACTGCAAGATGCTATCCTATCAATATGGGCCAACAATTCTAAAGAATGCTTTCAGCACCTTGTTGAATCAATGCCACGTAGAATTAAGGCAGTTCTGAAGGCAAAAGGGGGTCAAACACAGTATTAGTATGGTGTTCCTAATAATCCTTTAGGTGAGTGTATATGTATGAATCATTCAAATTAGAGCTCCAGTTTGGTTGACCTTTAACAAGCATACCTTCCACATAAGGAGGGTGTATTTATAAGTGATGTCATATTAAATTAACTACAAAAAATAACCTTTTATATATTTGGTCATCTAGTTATGAGTAAGTTGCCCTCTTTGTGGCATTATGGATTTCTTATAAGACATTGTCATCATTTAGTTTAACGTTTAGTTGAGGGTGATGGTGTTATTTTTATGTTTTATTTGGTCTCCAGACTGTTCTATAGAGGCTCTGGGAGAACTGATTCAGATGTTATGTGAGCAGCATCCTCAAGGATATCCTGTGAATAAGATCAGGGAAACCTTTTTCCACAAGTACAAAAAGACCCTTGCTGTGGGAAAGTTTGGCTTCAGAACATTACAATCTTTATTGAAGTCAATGAGCGACATAGTTGATGTGGTCCCAGGGCCTGATGGCGATGTCGTCAATAGAAAAACCACCAGTAAAAAGTCAGAAGTGAAGAGGTCCAGAGATGTTTCATGTATCGGTGCATGTTCTACAGATTCCCCTTCTCTGCCAGTATTAACCTCGCCTGCCAAGTCTAAAGGTAAGACTGCTTTGAAGGAACTTCAGGTGGATCTGGTTGCACCTGTCAGTAGCATGTAGAGTCATTTTTATTCCTTTATTAGTTTGATTTATTTTTTGCAGATGCAGTTTTCACAGTAAATACAAGCAGTGCAATATACAATAACCACATATCCTAGTTGAAATTAATTGTGGGAGTGAAAAACTAAAATCCCTTATAGACATCTTTGTGTTTTGTGTTGCTCAGTTGGAATAGCTGCTAAATGCAGAAGCTAATGTTTGTAGATTGAGCATTGAACCTTCACCACCTTACACAGCCTGCTGCAGACAAGTTAGTGGGAAGCAGGACGAATGCGACTGCTGCTCAGATGGTTTAAATGAATGTCTCCTTTTTTGACAGATGAACTCAGAAAAACGTTATGTCAAGAGATCGTGTTCATGCTGCAGGGTTCTCCGGAAGGCATAGAACTCTCCAAGGTGTGCAGGACGTACAAAAAACTGTACCAACGGAAGCTGGTTTGGAAAGACTATGGCATGAAAGGTGTGAAGGACTTACTACTAGTGTTGGGTGATGTGGTCCAAGTGGAAGGTCGGGATGAGACAAGCATGCATGCTAAACACTCAACTTTAAGACTTGCAGATAGCTTTGTGCCGCTACTGGAGCCCCAGCCCAGACTTTCTTCAAAGAGGCATTCTGCAGGTAATTTGTTTGTATTTTTTATCATTACTTTAAGTGCACAGGTTGATGGTTAACTACTGGTACGATGGTCATTGGAGGTCAGCCATTTCCAGAATGTTCTGATGCCCTAATGGACTTCAGTCAGTTGGCTCTAACGTTGGTTGGTTTATTTACAGTTGATTGCTAAACATATTTATTTGATTCAAGGGACACTACTTTGTAATTTTTTGGTATTATTATTAAATCTCTAGTTAAGACTGATTAAACTGAGATTTTCTTGGCTAAAAATAAAATACTAATACATAGTTACACTGACTTAAATCAGCACTAGGGCTGGGCGATATACTGAGTTTTTAAGATATAGTCGATATTATTTTCTGCTACATGCAAAATACTTGTATTGCGAGCAGTTTTTGTCATTTGTATGCGGGTATGTAGAGCTGTGGACCCGGAGACCGTGGCTGTGGGAGGAGTAACTGTCATTTTGCGTGCAGCCAATCACTTTGCAGGAAATGCTTGTCTGTTGTTTTATGCGACCAATGGCCATTTTCATTTGTAAACTTAAGGCGGGAGAAGAATTGAAGAGCAGGGAGCAGATGTGTGTCGGGGTGTTACTGTCGAGTAAGTTGCGCTATTGGTAGTAAGTGAGTAGTTTTGAGATCGTTAATCAGGAGGTGCAACTGCTTATGAAGTTGCATGTTATTTTTACAGTTTTACGGGTTGGTGGAGTTATGTTCTTGAATGTGTTTTAATTAACATTTTAATTTTAATGATTTAGTTTTAATTAAATGTTTGAGTTATACACTTTAAAACGTTTTTAATAATATTTTTAATATTATATTATACAGTGCTGTAAGTAGATTTTCAAATCGAAACACGACCGTCATTCATACTAGCGACGAAATGTACCTGTCTAGCACGAACATCTGTTAAATGCACCTCTATAAACATAATCAGGTGACATTTAATCCATAATTGCTGATATCAAGAATACAATTTTTGATATCAAAAATACTTTTGTTGATATCAACAATTCGCAGTGAATTCTTGATATCAGCAATTGAACTCTTGATATCAAAAATGCATACTAATTAACATTTGGTTAAGGATTAAATGTCATAACTTTGTACCATTAATTTCTGATATCTATCAGCAGTTGTATTTTTGATATCCGGAATTATGGATTAAATGTCACAATGGCATGGTATAGAGGATTTTTATTTTTTGTTTATTTAATGTACTCATTTAAGGTCGTCTAAAATAACCATATTTACCATGTAAACTTATGACAGCCTACAAGTGGTATTGTCTGTTAGTTTTTCATATTTAATGATTAAAGAAATACTTGTTTTTGTAATTATAGCATAAGGTCTTTGGTCTTATTTTGTAGCTTGTTTGGAGAAATGCAAGAAATATTGATATCGTCCAAACTTAAAACATATATATGGTTTCATTATTTTTAGGTTGTATCGCCCAGCTCTAAATAGCATTGCAAAAATCCATTCCTTCCCTTTTTTTGCCTTCTCTATGGAAACATTAATGATGTCTAATTTGGTTGAGAGTGTAGAAAGAGGTAGTACTCGAGGCTCATTTAAACAAGCTGCCATGAGATCCAAATGCATTACATTCCCTTCTGTGATGAAGCCACGATTGATGATTTAATCCCTGAACCTTCACAGGAGGTATCATCAGTTGTTTTCCCAATATGCAGAATGAGCTATTAAGTATACTTATCTTGCCTTACCTAAAAGGGACCCTTATATGGTATCCCAGGTACTGCCCAAACCATTATCCTAGCAATATTATTTCTCTGATAAAGGAAGTTTTTCATGTTAAGAAATAGCATCTGCTAGTTAGTAATTGATAGTCTCACAAAACACAGATTTGGCTGCAGTACCAAAAAGGTCTATTGTTTGAAACCGAAATGGTTGTCTGTGCTGTTGTGAGGCAGAGCAGTCTTTCTTATGCGAGGCTTGAGTTGTGCTCCAGAGTCACATGGCTTCCTTGACAACCGCAAGAAACGAAAGGGATCCACAGCTGCTTTGGCTCGGAAAACGAAAGTTAAGGCCTTGTTCTGCACTGTGATGTCATCTGTGCTCTGCTGTGTGTTTCAGTTTTTTTTTCTCCGGGGCAGTGGTCATGTGGTGATCCAGGGTAATGTTTTCTCGCAGATGTTGTGAAACAGTGTCAGACAGTGCCTTTTAAATTTAGGACATCCTAAAGGAAGTGCTGTAACATAATGTGTTATGCGTATTAGCAAATAATGGACATGGTTAAACATCATTTTAAATACTTGTTCATTATTTGGTTTGTTTGTGTTTGTTTTCATTCTGCAATTGTAGAGGCCTATAGATTCACTATACACATCTGCAATTACTTGGGCATATGCATATATTATTTGTGTATGGAAATTTTGATTGATAGCTAGAAAACCAAAAACATTTACGTAGGAAATGGTTTCATTTCAGGTTGATCTGATAAGTCTGGAAATGACTTGGGAACCTGTTTCTGAATCGAAACAGAAACCCTGACACATTCATGTAATTTTCTCGAAGAGAGTATGCTTAGTTCAAAACCCTCCTCTCTTGGCTTTCACTTCCTTTTTTGGCAGATTCTCCGATTGGTTGCTTGTTTCTTACCCCGGTAAATAGGGGAGGAGAAATCCAATACTTTAGAGAGCTCTGATGGTTTAATAAAGGAAATGCAGATTCCAGTTGGCATTATCACCTAGTGCCTAAAAGGATATTAATTATTGTTGGAAACTGGACAATATATACTTCTTAAAAGGAGCTAAACTCTGGTAAGGGTAATAACAAAATGTAGCACTATTGTATTTTGTAGTTGTAGACACCAGAATTGTCAAATAGTTTAATGATAATTTTTATAGCTGTGTGATGATATTCCAACAAAAATATATCTTGGGGAAACTTATTACTTAAATGTGAATGCTTAGTTTGAGGAAGACAAAAGGTTTTACAAGCTTTGATGCTTTTGGGATGGAATTAAATGAGTATTGTACCTGGGATCTGAATCTGCATATGCAGTTAATTTGTACATCAATTTTATTTGAAGAAATTCAGGAACTTGAGATAAACAATAATAATTCTGTACTTCTAATACTGTATTCATAAATTAAAAGGTTTGAGGTCCTTACAACAAAGACATTTGTTTTGAAGACTGAAACTGATTGTTGTCATTCTTCCTACTTCATAGCATTCTTGTTTATGCTGTTGATGTAGAAACGAGAGGGTTTTGAATATTTTTGATGAGCAAAGTATTCAAGAAATACATGCTTAATAACTGCTTTTCCATAATCAGTTCTAGCCAGAAACCATTTCTAATCAACATTATTATGAGATGATATTGACATGTGTAAAGCATTCTGACTATAAATACCTATAGTTGAAAACCTAGTTTGGTTGTCAAATTTCCTGTCTTGAATAAGCAGGCTTGGTTGCTGTGGATACAGACAGACTCATGTGCTGTATTTATGTCGAAACAACCTGTGGTGCACTGTGGGTTTCACTCCCAGTTCATGTGGCTCAGAGTTCAGTGACTATTGAAAGATAAGGATGATATATTAGTGGTTGTGTTTAAATGCATGCCATGTTAATCATTTCATTTAAAGGCATATGTTCCACAAGGATATTTCCTGAACAAAGTACTTATGCAAAACACTGTTATGAATTATTCAGTGCTCTAGTAAATAAACATACTAAATAAAACAGAATATATATAATATACACATATATCCACACCCTTTGTTTGAAACAATGTTATTGATTGATTAATTGAATACATAAAATGTATGAAGCTATGGTTACTGATCAATGTAATCTTTGCAGAGATTTTTGAGAACTGATTTAGCCCGATTTAGATTAAACTGATTGGTAGAGGATTGACTCCATAGAAATAAACTATTTTCATTTGAATTAAATTGTATTGTATGATTTTATTCTACATTACTACTGTTACTTTTTTTTATTTATTTTTTTAAAAACAAAAAACAAGTCCTGGTTAATGTTTGGCCTTTGTTTACAGTCAACAAGATGGAGAAGGCTCACAGGGATGTTCTTGAACTTTTGAAGCTGCATCCTGAAGGAATTCCCCTCAAGCAACTGGCCGTTGCCTACAGTCAGAGCTACAAGAGAAACCTCACTGTGTCCTCATTTGGGTTTTCTTCCCTGAGCGAGTTCATAGACTCTCTGAAGGATGAGCTTTCTGTGGAAGGGGATGTGGTCTTTTACGGTTTATACCACAAGCCTAGCCATGGTACCGCAGTACCCACAGCTCCGAGGCCACTAATGCCCCCAGAAACAACAACGCCTGGGGCAAGGCTGCCACTTCAGTTCCTGGATGGCAAGGCCAAACCCGCAGGTACAGTAAAAGCAAATGACAGTACTTACACAACATTTGTCAGCAGATTGAGGAAGTTACAATCATTGAGAATAAATGCTGACACTCCCAAAGGCCTTATTTTCTTGTTCAGAATAATACCCAAGCAGCTATCCAGAATGTATTGGGACTTTTTACACAAACTGACTTGCAAGAACACAGTATTACCCTTCATGTTTTACAGCTGTTTAAGTAACATCACTGATCATTTTCTTTCCATAATCAAGTGACATGCTCCTTTAATACTATCACAGTATTGATTTAGATGATTGTTTTAGAAGAAAGCCAAGCTAGGAGTGGTGTGCTTTGAAATTCATTGCTGTACAAAGCATTTTTCAGAGCACAAGTACAACAATCAACAGTTCTGAATGGCTCTCTAATGTATTGACCACAAGTAATATGCAATCCTTCAGCCAAATTCAATTTCAAATGTTCTTTTTCCTCCTCCAGCATAGTGCTCCTGCTTGTGTGGTTAAAAGAATAACTGCCCCCCCCCAATGTATGGAGAAAAATAAATTCCCTTGTATAACTGCAAAACCTAATAATTGCTGCAGCCATCATGTTATTTTAAATGTATAAGATATTCTCTTTGGTTTATCCAGCATCTGTTGTGAATGAACCGTCTTCACAGAGGTCTAGCGTCCTTGCTTCTTTAGCTTCTGCAAGTCCTAGGCCACAGGAGAAGAAACTGACAGAAGAACAGCTCTATAAGGACGTGACTGAAGTAGTGAAAATCTATCCAGAGGCGGCTTTCTCTTTGGTGCAGCTCCAGAATGCTTATTTTCTTCATTTCAAAACACCACTGCCTTTGCAGTTGTACATGTCACTATATGATAAGCTTTCCAGAGCGAATGTGGCAGCGACAGTAGCTGCTGGCAGTCAGGTCCCAGCAAAAACACCCGAAGCCTCCGGTTTGCTTCCAGACTGCCCTTCAGGTAAAGGAGATGGGGAACTGTGTGCCTTGTTTGTTCATCACAAAATATTCTTGTACATTCTCAATGAAAATATGCCACATTCTTGCTGGGACATCCTTATTCTATTGATTATAGACCGAGTTAAGAGCATTAACTGAATGTTTTGTAACCAGTTATGAGGAAAGTAGAATTCACAACAGTCGCTACTTTCTTGTGGTCTATAATCTAACTGAAGCGGTTTGAGAGGCAGTTAGCCACAGCTTTGCTGGTAACACGCATTCCAAGAACACATCGGCCTTCTGTGTTTGTGTTTTCAGGATAACATTCTTAATCATATTGCATAGACTTAATTTTTTGGTTGGCAAGTCTCGGCAGAAACTTCAACGTATCCCAGTCTGAGCCGCAGACTTGTGGTTCTCATCCTTTGGGAACAATACCTATTGTATTACAACAAGCCTGTTTCTGTCTGCTGTAGGCCTCACTTCAAGGCCAGTCAGATGCATCTTTGCTCATGATGGTTATTACTGTGAAGGAGGCTACATTTTAAGGCATTGTGCTTAAAGCTGCAATTTCCTATTATGTGCATTTGAGTGATTTTTATTCATATTATATTGGTTACAGGCAGAACGTTCTTGTTAATCTAGTTTCATTAACATTGACGGAAGATATATTTACTTGCCGTGATCTGAAGATATTGTGAAGTGGATTTCTCCTTGTTTTTATGTTTGTCTGAAAAATATATTCCACCTATCATAGCAGCTGCTACTGGTTCATTGTCTTGCAGGTGCACACAAAAGCACTGCAGGTTTTGGGAGGCATAGAGAGGAATCTCCACACACTGGCGAGGTGCAAGGACTAGGACTGGCTCCATCGAGACCGTTAACTGCCACCTCTCCTTTACTGGCCTGGCAGCCTGGAGCTTTAGTGGCACCTGTAAATTTGTCATCTGATTTTCCAGCGCTGGGAGCAAAGCTGACCAAAAGGGAGCAGAAGAAGCTGCAGCAAGAGGCCCTGAAGAAAGACTGGACTGCGCCGGTGTTCAAAGAAGCCTATAATTCCCAGGTTAGGGAGGTCCACAATTCTAACATGCAGGCCATCGAGGTCCTGGACGATGACAAAGTGGGGAGGTCTCGCAGGAATATCAGCGTAGAAGAGGTGGACAGTCTGGCCGAGGACTACATCCGTGCCATCGCAGCAGAGGGAGAGCTGGTCACTATAGAAAAGGTGAGAATTCCCCAAAATAAAACGGGTGTTTTCTCTTACCTCTCTGTTACCTGCTGCAGTGCAATTACATTGATTTGTATCTCCTCATTACATTGTTTCCTATTATGGGAAGGAAGAGATTTGAACACTGAGGAATTACCTGTCAAGCAAAACAAATTGCAAAATGTTTTTTTAAATAAAACATTATTATTAATGATTTAAATTAATTATTCGTTTAGAAATGGCAGGTTTGTTTGAATTATATATCTGTACTTATTTTATAAATAATATATTTATCTTAAGGGTGACCTGACCTGTTCTATAAGAACATTTAAATATCAGATTTTTTGTAAACAACGTGCACACACACACAGAGCGATATCCAATTTGATAGTTTTCCTCAAGATGATTTAGTTTCTGAAGACCACAAAGGTGTCTGTATATGCATATGTATATCTAAGTATCTTAGCTTATCATGCCATGGATGGAATGTTTTCTTGCACTCTGTACAAACTACAATACACATGCTTGTATTACAGGTTTGATTTTTATTTTGTTTTATTATTTGGCAACCAGTTGAGGAAGCTTAGCTGTACACCCAGACAAGCAGGTGCTAGAATGAACAACATTATCTACACCAGAACATTGAAACGGTATTCTTGGTTGTTGTTGCTCAAAGGCTTATGATAATTACTTATTTCAGCATTGTGCCTCTTGTTATTTCATCAGGTTGAGGCCCGAATCTGCCGCCACTTACGCATTCAGTCCCTGCAAAGTGTCAGAATTAACAGACGGCAAATTTCAACTTTAACGGAACTCTGCCGAACCCTGAGGGAAATCAACATTTTTATTGAGGTGAGCTTTGATTCTCTTTCAGCTGTGTGCTCTGACAAAATGAAGGCTTATCGCAAGTGACAATGAACTAGAAATGTATAAAGTACTGGGGATGGTCATGACTTCTACGTGACCTCACAAAGTATGAGAAATTGCTGTTTCAGGATATCCCAAAAAGCACTATGAACTATTATCAGTTAGTTGTGGAGGAATTTAAATGTTTTTTATTGATTGGTTCTTCTGTTTTATTAGTGCGGGATCACTGTTCACAGTGAAAGGTTTGTGCGTTTCTTCTCTTTAAAGGCCACTGAAGCAGTACGGACTGTGTGCACTCTCTACGAGCTTGGCCAGTGCATTGCGGCCCTGAAAAACAAGAGGCATTTTGAGGAGCTCAACCTCGGGCCCCTGTGCAAGATACCATTGATCCACAAAATGTTTAAAGTGGTCAGCAGCACAAAGGACGAGGACATTCATGAGATTGAAACTGTGGATATTCTAAAGGTAGGATGACCTTTGCCTTGCTGTCAGTGTAGGTAGGGCCTCTACAGTATCTTCTGGGACGGGATACACTAGAGGCACACCAAAAGAACCAAGCATCTTCGGTTTTCAGAAATGGTCTTTATGGTCTTCATTTCCTCAGATCAGCCCAGAATGATTTCTTTATGAAAAACAGAGTTTCCCTTTGCATCCTTTCCAACATCACAATTTTAATATGATTTCTAGTTACAGGTATAGATTAAGATATAGATATTTATATGTAGAATGAGTCTTCTCAGCACTACACTAGGATGAAACATCTTACTGCGGTCTGTTGTTTCTTCCACCGTGTTTCAGTTTTTGATTCTAATGAACAGGGTTTTGGTTGTAATGAGTTTGCGTTTTCTTATGGTTTGCAGAGTCTGCGAGTGTTCATGAAACAGTGCGGCCCTAGCCGCGGCAAGGTGGACCTGGCCGAGTTCATGAAATACCTTGCTGATCAGTACAACTGCGAATCCCCCTGGGACCTGGGGATTCGAATCCAGAGCATCGCACTGTCCATTGCGGTAAGCCAACATCCATTTCACACAATGGTTTTTTGATCTAAGCTGCCAGAAAAATGTAAGACTTTCTTCACTTTTTCCATGAGAATTCCCTCCACATGCTGCTCCACTTAAAAAAGAAAGAAAAAAGTATTTAATCATTTAATCTGTTTAATGGGCATTGGCTGGAAAGTGCAAATAGTGTGTGTGTGTGTTGGGGTTGGGGGGTGGTATATGTATTGAATCTCGATTAGACTGCAGTGTGATGTTCCAAACCATTTCAGTCTTCTCTGCATTTGCTTTGGCAGACACTGCGGAAAGCTGTAAATTCTGAACATGCATCAATGGACAAAGCCAGGACCACCATTCAAAGGGAAATAGAGGAGGAAGTGGACAGCCGAATGAGGAAGATCAAGAAGAGCCTCATGGAACCAGCTCAGGGGAATGTGCCGTATTCCTCGGCTGGCAGCAAGGAGCTGCGGAAGAAATACGCATTCCTCACGGCAGCAGAGGCTGTCCTGGAGGTCTTCAAGAATGCAGATGGGGTCTTCAGTGCCAGAATGACGAAGGTACTGTCATGGTCTCCCCTGTACTCCACCTGTGCTCGAACCCTTGATTGAACTAATGGAAACCACTCCTTTAAAGAACCGATATAAAATAACCTTTTCGGTGAAAGTTTATACGTGCAAGTTTCAGAGTTTCCGAGCATATTATTTAAAAAAAGAGGTGGGGACACATCCACAAAACATTTTATTATTAAACCAAAGTGCTCATTTTAAGATCATGCACATTTATTCAATACTGAGTAGAGGACTTGTACATAAACATATTAATTTTAGATTAAATAACGATCAAATCTAAAAAGTAAAGAAAATTATTACTTTTACAAAAGTAAGTCTAGTAACCAACAATTCTGGCAATGGTGTGCAGAATGATGTGATTAATGAAAACCACATCATGTCCTAGTATTTGCACCGTAAATCTAGGCTTGATGTACCCTTAAAACAGATTTGGTAAAGCACTTAATCGTCACCAGCCTTTCCAAAAATATTTCAAGTATGAAAAAAGACAACCAAAATACTTAAGACTACAGTAGAAGACTGATACAGTAAAGTATTTTATTGAATTTAGCCTCTTGTCAGCGTTTGCTTTTTTTTTTTCTCTAATAAAACTCCATACCCAGTACTACTTTCTTTCAGTAGAGCTGATGATAATAAATCCTCTAAGCTGTCGTTATGAATAAGAAGGGTGACAGCTGAGTTTAATAAAGGGATCGACATCTTCTGAATCAATGGCTTATTATATATTGTCTTCTTACACTTGACATCTACTAATCCAGGTCTTTGCCAATAGAATATTTATTAATGTTATGTGGTTTGTTTTTTATCTTCTGGTTTGTTCCTGTTTGACAGTTGTACACTTGTTACTTTTGCAGGATTATTAATATTTTTTTACGGTGTAAAATCCAATTGCTGGTACACTTGTCATGACAGAGGATGCCTGTCTCATTAGAACGCCTTCTTGTGTTCTTTGAAAAGCCAAATACTACCTTGAAGTAAAGTCATGCCCCAGTTCTGCCCCAGGTGGGTGCAGTGCTAAAACCTTTTATTATAATAATTTTGTATCCCGCTCTTTTCATTTTCTTCAGCATGTCCAGGATTTTTTGGTCCGTGTGTCTGGAGATCGGTTGGCGACAGCTCTATTTCAGCTCGCCATTTGCTGTGGCTCACTTGAGGTCCCTCATGACTTAGTAGCCAAAGAAAAGACCCGTAAGCCTGCAGAGGACAAAGACAAAAAGGAGTGCAAAAACACTGTACAGCCACCGAGTGAGGGTATGCACTCTTTCATTGCCAAACGAAGACTAGTTTAATAAAGGAAACTTAAAAAAGAATAATTGAGCAGCATTTAAGATTATCTTCTTATATTATCATTGCTTACTTCTTTATTTTCTTTTTCTTCTCTATTTTATTTAGTTTGACAGTTGAAGAAAAATGTTTAGCCTCAGAAGGCTGTTAAAGGTTTTATAAACATGGCTGATGTGTGGTTTTCAGTAGTGCAGCTGAGAGGAAAGGCTCAGTAGAAATACTTATAATGGAACATGTCATCCCGTTGACTTTATTTTATTTTTTTATTTTCTAAAAAAATATATATAATCAAATGCATGGTGATACACTATACAGAAATTTTAAAGATGAATTTTGGTCTTGTTTCAATGTTTTCACTTCTTCAAATCCCATTGTCTCATCAGCTGCAGTGAGGCAGTACTTCCAAGACTGTCTTTCCAACACCAGTGGCATCCTCACCCTGCCTTTTATGTGCAAGCTGGAGAAGAAAATAGCTGAACATTTCAAGTTTAAAGAGTTTGCTTGTCTGGAACATGGCACCTTTCTGGAATTTTTGGTCAAGCAGTCTCAGGCAAGAACACGTCTAACAGTCCACTTAGTTTGCTGTCTATGCCTCTCCTTTCATCGCTGCTTCTTTCTTGCCATAGTCATACTTAAGTGTCAAACTGATACATGTGAAGTGATATAAACATTTTCCTGCCCAGCCACATTTATTTGTGCTAGTGGGAGTCACTGTACTCAACTGCTGTGTAGGTGGGGGCTTGTTTTGACCTTGGGATAATTAGCTGTGGTATGGATTGGTGGAGCTTTTATTATTTATTTTTCCTCCACAGATTCTGCAGGATGTTGGTGGGGGGGCCTTAGCACTGAGCAACCAGGAATCAAGGAGATGTGTATTTAGACCAAACCAACAGGATGTCTATGAGTTTATCACGCAGTGTGGGACAGAAGACCAAGACAGAGTGAGCAAGGAATCCTAGCTTAATCCCAGCGTTCCTGACAACTAGTGGTTCTGCTATATATAGTTTTCTACTGTAGGCCTCAAAAGTTAAAACTTACTGCTTTCTCTTGTTTACAATATTTTCTATTCAGGTTAAATTTTGTACATTAAATTATAGTATCTCAGTGGTTCCCAAACTTTTTAATGTCACGGCACACTTTGCTAAGACCAAAAACCTCGTGACACACCAACATGAAAACAATCAGAATTTACTAGGTATTGTCTTACCTGAATGTCCTACCTGAATTTTTAGCAACAGGTTGCTAAACCTAATCACACAAACATGCTGTGTTAAAATATGTCAGTAGAGTAATTAAAAGGGCAAATGTGTGAAGTGCAAGAAATGGCCATAGTGGTATGGTACAAAAGTACAGACATACTAAATTACTTAATACAAATAATTGATTTAGTGCAGGCAGACCAAGACCAGACACTAAAAACTATTCGCAGTTAATATAAATTAACAGCAAAATATGTTCAGTTCACAATATCTTATAACAAGTTAATCTTATAACAAGTGGTTAAACGTAACAAAGGGCATTACAATTGTTGAAAAACCATATCACACAGATCAAACATGCTATCCTCTCTGTTTTATTATATTTGATTAAACGTTTTGCAACTGAAATGTTTTGTTTGCGTACTCAAACCTGAGCTGAGCACAATAAAAATATATCCACAGTTAATTTAAGTAAACCTGTTCTTTATTTTTCATATACACCATCTGCCTTTACAAAGGCAGCGCTAGCAGTGGAAAGAAATAAAAACTGCAGGAGAAACGCTGGGGCTATTTAGAGCACAATTATTAAACACAGGAGGGTGTGGAACCAAAGACAAATCTGACTTACAGGAACAGGAGACATCCAACAACAGTACATAATCAATACACAACAATTAACATGTACTTAATTAACTTTTTACAGTCCTTTCTCTAATCTCCCAGAAGCCCATACGGAGATGGCCGCATATTAATTGAGAGGGGCGGTGCTGCCTTTCCATCTCCATTAAAATATCAAATAAATAAGCCTACCAAAATGGCAAGGACAAATATTAAATATTTATAAAATCTATTCTGTCCACAAGTCCACCTTAGATAAAGGACAAGCAAGGAGTGCAAGTTAAAAACTAATTCAACATCTGTCCATTTAATCTATTGTGTTTCAGTCCCACTGATAGCACTGCAGCTCAGCACAGGTGTGCATTCAGTCTGGCAAACAAAACACTTCAGTTATGAAATGTTTCCTACAGTCTATAGTAGATGTTTAAATGTTACATTTTCACAAATTTGAATAAGTTTGATTTGATAAATGACTTATGAAGTTGACAAAAAATATATAATTACATAATATTTTTGAGGGGATAAAAATCTCACAGCACTTTTGGGGAGTCCTCATGGCACGGGTTGAAAACCACTGCAGTATCTAGTAGTCTCAGTTGTATGGCATATCATCTTATCATATTCCTCATGTGGCCTGTACATTTAATCAGAGAGGACTGATAACATAACTTGGAAAATTGCTCTAATTTAGTGTTTTGGATTATATTTTAATAGTAGTTTTGTGTTTTTATCTTCTAGCTTCCGGTTATTGAATCAGCTTTAAGGAATCACTACAAAGTGAAAGACAGTCGAGAACTGGGCTATGGACCATTGTCTACACTGGTTGGCTTTGTTCAGCGACAGAAGCAATTGATTGACAGCCGTCACTCAAACCAAGCCAGTCTTGTCCGTTATGAAGCCCCCCTGTTTGCCAGAGACACAAGGTTGGACTTCTTTCAGCTGTTCTTTTCTGTGCCATTTTCGTAATGTTTTTAGTGCTAATTTGTTGCTATTGATTACATTAGCGTGACATAACAGTACCCTATTATATTTCAAGAATAGATGTCAACAAAGGAAAACCCATTTACAATTCAAGGGACTTCCTTTTGAATGCTTTTAACATATGGTTAATCCGTTCAATTAAACGAGGCACACTTTCTGAGCTATTGTGTGGAGGTAAAATAACTTAAATGACAACTCACTTTTTGTAGTAATCTAAGCAAGTTTGTTTCCTGGTTAGGAGTTGCTTGGCAGAGACGAGTGACACGGTAGGTCTGCTGGGACCGGTCGGCAAAGACGCAGCTCTGGCCTGCTTGCTCAACGCCCCTCTGTTGGAGGACCTGTCTGAGTGGTCGCAGTGGGAGCTGGTCTTTGAGCCCCAGCATGGGGGCCTGAAGGACTTCATCGAGAGGAACTGTGGAAAGAAAATAACCCAAGTGGGCAGAGAATGTGAGGCCACCATAATTATAACAAGATTCCTAAATGCATTTGGTGCACTCCACTTTGCCTTTAGTGTGTACTCTTGGCCTGTCCATACATTCCTCCTTTTGAGACGTATATATTAACACCATCCCCTACAGTGATTTTCAGTGATTTATTTTTCATGCTTAGTTCTATATGGATAACAAGGAAATTGCAAACTGGCCAACTATATTCTTGGTCGGAGTGCAATAATTATTTTATAGATTTTTTTTTTTTATTAAACCATTAGCCTCAGTCCAAAATGTATATGTTTAACAATTAACCTGTATTTACATTGTGTTATTTATCCCTCATAGGCATAACAGTTATTGGTGACCTTGTGGCCCTAGAGGTCAAACCTGGAGTTTTGCTCAGGGTCACAACCTCCACCAGCGATAAACTGTTTGCTGAGGCAGCAATGGCCCTGGACCCCATCGGTACTGCTGGACATTTGGTGTCTTTAGTGGTGGCTGATGGCATATTGCATGCTCCTATAGCCCTGCTGGCCAATCACATTGAGAGCTCTCTAGCAGCAGCTGTAGCCCAGGAAGGTAGGAGCCAACTCGTCCATAGAATGTCCATTCTTCGTCATCTGTTTGGTTAGATGTTCAGGTTTTGAGATTCTGAATCCAGACCACAACTTGGGGATATGCTTGTATCCACCAAAGTAGCCAGTCTTATCTTCCAGTTTGAAATTGATCCCACTGCTGGCATTTTTTTTTTAACAGCAACTTATTATATTGACGATCCAGTGAAAACAGATTGTCTACACAGATGCTCCACAAAATCTCCATATATTAGCTATTTATTCTTTCCATTACCAAACTGCTAATGCTTTCACAGTGTGAAAGGCAACTTAAGCAGTTGCTGGTTTAGATGATGAGTTTTGTGATGAGTTGCATTAGGCACACAGTCAGTTTAATGATTCCAGCATTTAAAGTGTACTTCAAACACACACTACTTTGAAATCCATTAGGCTTTTAATTTTAGACCTAGTTGCATAACCCGTTTATAAAACATAATTGATATATTACACACATCAAAATGAAACTCTGCTTGGCGTTTCACTTTTGTGCTTTGTCACTTCATTACCTTTCAATATTGTCACCAAATATTTGTTTAATTTTATTACTATAAACTGTAGTGAAGTTAAATTTATTTTTTAAGCAGCTTATATGCCATGTTAAAAATTACATATTTTTTTATCCAGATAATGTAATTTGCCCCTTTTTTGTTTTAATTGCTTTGAGCAGCTCAGAATGTATAGTGTGGCTCGATCCATAAGCTGCTAATTAACTTTGCTTTCAAGTTTTATCTTCTTTGCTGAGGGGAATTTATTTTGACGAAAACTGTTCTGTTGGTGTATCAATTACTGTGTAAAAGCCTTTTCCAGTGCTCTGCAAACTACCTATCATGTGTTGCATTAAAGGTTTTGTTGGCATATTTCTTTTTTCACTTTAATCCTCTGAAGTAAACGTATGTTAAATCCAAGATTAAAAATAATCTGTATATATATATATATATATATTTTTTTTTTTTATCGTTCAGGTTTTTCACTGAATGAAGAAGCAGCTGCACTAATTAAAACTGCGAAGTTCTTACTTGACTGTCTTATCCGAATACCCACAAGAATTTGCAAGTCCCTAATGCAGCAGGTATTTGGATACCTTATTATTATTTTTGCAGGTGAAATATATTGCACCAAAACATAACTAAAATTTCAGTGTTTTTTTTTTTTTTTGGCAATGTGAGGTTTTCTTCTGAGGTAGCAGGTAGAGTTGCCTTGAGCCAATCAGTGGTTAAGATTAACGGTTTCAAACCATTCAATTAATGGTATTTGATATTAATCACACGGTCTATTATTAAATATGTTACAATATATCGCATCATTTTTACATACAATGACCCATTTATACAGCTGGGTTTTTCCTGCAGCAGTAAAGTATCTTGCTCAAGGGTACAACGCCAGTGTCCCCAACCTGGGATTGAAGCCATGACCCCACGCTTCAGAGCCCTAACTACTACTCCACACTGCAGACCTTTTACAATTCACTTTACTTCAGTAAAAATGAAATGAACTGTTGTGGATTTGCTTTATTACCTAATACGGTGCTTCTGATGTTATATGCAACCGACACACTTCATCAATGATAGAAGATCTGCAAACTATACCTGTTATTTTTTGTTTTATTTCTTATGTTTCAGGTGTTCCTTCAACCTTTTTCCAAAGTTCTGGGCCAAGCCAAGTCCAAGAATGTTCTTTTGCAGTCTGCAAAGTTAGACAATCGCTACACCAGCAGGCTGCACCAGATTGGCCTTCTCCTGGGCTTGACAGAGTGGGTTAAAGACTTTCAGACAAAACTGAGTCCACCCAAGCTGGCATTTGTCCCATCAAAGATTTCCAAGGTGAGGACATTCTGATATATATTAATGTATCTCATCCTTACAAAGACAAAACCCTTAAAAGCAGGAAACTTCACAAAACTTGGAAAAATTGTATTTTAATAATAGCCGTGGAAAAGTGTCCAAACTGATCCAGTTTTAGCCTTTAGAAAACTTTTTTTTTTTCCTTTGCTGCCTTGCCTGTGATCTAGTTATTTTTAGTGAACCACACATTAGGGGAACAGCACATAATTATGAAGCATTTCCAAGTGAACTGACTTGAATTGCTGTAATACTTCACAATACTCATTCAATGTAATTGCTAAAGAATCTAAAGTATGCACTTTTAGGGCCCATAGAAGTCGGCAGGCCATTTTCTCACACTTGGCAGATAAAATACAAGCCATATCAGCCAATATATTATTGTGCCTGTTGTGACTGTGCAAAAAAATGAACTGCAGTTGAGAACACCCAAGGTCACGGAGGATGAATTTGAAAGGAGCTGCCTATTTGTTGTAAAATTGCTTTGTTTCATGTAGGCAGGATTATAAATATTTTACAGATTCTCTTCTGAATGTCACCTTTACCTCCAGCTGACTGCTTCTTTTGTGCCCTTGCAGCTCAGGTCAGCTGACTCGGTATCCATGAGCAGCAGGTCTTCAGCAGTAGGATTGAGCAGTGAAGATGAGGAGATCTTGGCAGGCTCTGGGCCAGAGTCTGAATCAGAGTCTGAGGATGAATCCTCATTGCTGAGCTCAGGTACAGTGGAGTTCTGCACAGGAAGATTTTGCTGGGTTTCATACTCAAAGCAGTTTCAAGACCAACATTTTGTGATGTTTCTCTTAGAGAGTCAGAAAAACCTCAAAGACAAAATTGCAGAGGAATATTACATCTTTGCCTATATTATTTACAAAAAGTTGTTTTATCTATGTCTGAACATTGAGGATGGGGAATATTTGTTTTGTTTTTTCCAGATGTTGAGGAGGAGAAGTTTGAACTGGCTTTAGAAGAAAACCGCAAGCCACCCAGTGAATCTGAGAGCCAAGACCTCAGCTCTGAGGGTGTGGAGGAAGAGCAGGCTGAGATAGTCAATGAGGAGAGTGAAGAACTCTCCAAGACCCTTGCTGAAGAAAGAGTAAACCAGTGCAAAGCAGTCATTGATGACATCAGGTTTGGAGGCCACTTTTATACCTTGGGAGATCATATCCTTCTTTGCTCAGAACAGAAAAGAGTTGAGAACAAAAACAGCCCAATAAGAATATTGTCAGCAACTTAGAAAACAGTCTGTAGCTTACATCTAACCTAAGATTTTTTCAATATAAAAATAAGTGGAAATGTACTAGTTGCCCTTTGAGTTAAGTCTGAGTGGGGTTTTCTTGTGTATCATGAACTTTACAGGACAGGGTACACCACTGAAGATCATAAAGAGTTGTGACTGTTCTTTCTTGTCGAGAAAAAAAAAAAATTCTCATGCAAAATTGTAGAACTGAACTGCCTTTGTAAACTACCATGTCTTGTAATGTACATTGGCATCTAGTTTTAAGATTTTTCTCCTTGTTGTTTTTTTTTCAATATTTTAGGAAAAATGAATTTGGTATTGGTGTTGACTTGAGCGAAGAGGGGAGAAACTTAATGAAGGTCCACCAAGAGAGACTGGGCCGGAGTCTGGACAGGCTGTCCACCGAGCTGTACAGCAAAGACACACATTTTGTTTTGGAGCTCATCCAGGTCAAAGCAGTTTTTACCCATACACAGTTTTTTCTTGTGTGTAGTGCTGGAAGAGGAGTTATTTGAGTGTCTTTGCATTTGGATATTTTTTTTTTTTTTTTTTTTTTTTTTGTGTTCCTTCCTTTGAGTGTGTGTGGTTATGGTTCTGTATTACTTAAAATCCCCAAGATCATGGCAGTTTCACTTTACAATCAACTAGAAACAGTTTTGTGTCTCCAGGCAGGTTAAGAGCTGTTTATTGTTCTACTGTGATGAAGAGAGAATTAAGCAAAACAGAGAGCGAGAGATGAGCTTGAGAAACCATTTTACTTGTAGAAAAGCAGTTTGTAAGACTGCCTTTTAGCAGTTGCTTCAGTAAGAATGTTGCACACCATTCTGCATAATTGTGTTTGTTAAAATGCACTCCTTGTTCAAATTTACTATTCTTATTATCATGATTCACACTGAGCTATACTTTTTTTTACAAGGCATATGCATAGCTGTTACAGTCTGCAAAATACAGCACATATCACAAAAAAAATCACATAAACGAGGAAAGCACTCTTAAGTTGCTGAAAGATTATACGTTATATTAGTTTAATAACAAATGCCCAAATTCACGTTTTGCAGTTCAGAATTAACATGGTGTTAAGAATAAAAGATCATGTGGAATAAAAATGCCATGGTAGGACAGCAGGTGTGAGTTGGGGATTCAAGGTGGGTTGTGGCTCACATTGCTCTCTGGTTGGTTTAGAACGCAGACGACAACATCTATCCCTCGAATGGAGACGTGCTGCCCGCTCTGGTCTTTGTGGTGGAGAGAGACTGCATCTCCATCGTCAACAACGAGTGCGGCTTCGAGGAGAAGAATATCCGTGCCATCTGCGATGTGGGAAGAAGCACAAAGGGAAAGCACAAATATGGCTACATAGGTAGGCAGCGGAGCAAGTGAGTTAAACCCACTTTGGATAGGAATTAAAAATCAGATTGTCCCCAGAGCATGTTGAACTCGGTACAGAGTTAATTCCCAGAGAGCACACTTTGGTATGTGTTTTGTAACCAATGAACTGGATGCAAATAATGTTAAAATGACATTTACGCTCAAAACAAAAACAAAATTGCAGAATGACACTTAAGGGCACTGAAGTTGGAAGTCCTTGGTGGTTCCAGGCTTTAATAAGCCCCCCCCACCTCCACCACCCTTTATGTAGTTCCCCCCCTCAGAAAGCCGTATTCATCAATAATGGTTCATCTCTCAAAGTGTACATGTAAACCACATCTTACTATATCTTTAGCTGTTAAAAAGATGTTAGTGCAATCCTTCAACTGAAATGGGCTGAGAGCAGTGCATTTATGTTTTGTGTTATTGCTGAAGAAAGGAACTTAGCTGTCCTCAATTATATATTTAAACTGCAGCCCTGTGTGTTTTTTTTAACTCTAATAACTTGAGTTGTCAAATTTAGGATACGATTCAATTACATACTGGCTAAGCAGCACCAGGACTGTAGTCCCTGCTTCATAATTCGTTCCATTTACCCTCTTGCCGAGCTGTGTAATTTTTAAAGCATATTGCTCCTGGAGGTGGAAGTAAAAGATATGCTCTGTCCCATTAGATAACCTCAAGCCAATTTATCCCAGTCTCTGCAGAGCAGGTAGCAGGATATTACTCTGAAAATTTTCTCCAGTCAGTCAAAATAATGGTCAATTTCCAAAATGATCTTCATTCAGAGCCTCAAAGTGTAGCCCAAAGTGGCAACAAAAGAGCTCACTCCATCTTCCCAGACTTCAGCCCAGAGTAGTGCTGAAATGTGAGCTCAAGTTTTCAAATGAAACCACAACAAGGTTGGTTTGGTGGCTTGATTCTTGTACATTGAGACTGTAGTCATTCTTTAGCATTTGTTTCACTGCTTTGCTCCCTAACAGAAAAAACACAAACACAATTCCAGGGGTGTTACCTGAAATATAATAAAAGCTGGCGAGTTATGAGGCAGCGCTGTTCTTGGCATCAGTACCAAACCTGAGAATGGGGATAGCATTAATCTCATAGAATAACAGTAATCTAAATCTCTTCCATTTTGTCTTCCCATAGGACAAAAGGGCATTGGCTTTAAGTCTGTGTTCAAAGTGACGGACTGCCCTGAGATTCACTCCAATTGTTTTCACATTTGCTTTGACAAGAACAGCGGCCCTATGGGATACATTCTTCCACACTGGCTTGAGAAGGAGAGATTTCTAAATGTCAATATGGATGATCTCAAATTAAACAGGTAATTTGGGTTGAAAATGAGAAATACGTTTCCTTTTAACTATGTGTAACACCTCACGGGGCCTAAAGATGGTTCCTGCCATAGTAAAGGTTTCATGATATTTTATGTTTTAAAAGCACCTCTATTCGTAAGAATAACCATCACCTGGATTGTTATTGTACATTTTATGACTCGTATTTTTTTAACAACCAACATCCTTGTGACATTCAGCTTCAACACAGTAAATGCATTGCATGTTAATTATCTGCACATTTAATTTGCTGATGGAATAGAAAACATTTGAACATTGCTATCAATTTCACAAGGATGAGCACAAAGTACACAACAGCTCTACAGATCTTAATCTTGTGCCTACCTCAAGAGTGCATCCATTCTCCCGAGCATTCGCTTTAAATGATCAGGCAGTGCTTTCATCTGGCTTGTTAGGATGTTCATTTGTGCCGATATTGCTTTGTACATATGGTAACTATAAAAAGATTTTGGCCTACACACTGTTTAAAGTGTCTGCTTGTTTTGGTTTCCATTTGTTTTTCTGCAATGCAGCTGGACCACAAAGATAATCCTGCCCCTTCGAACTGAGAGCTACCAGACACGCAACCTTTTCCATGATGTTCATCCTTCACTGCTTTTGTTTCTCCACCGCCTTCGTTCCATCACCATTGTCGATGAGGTGAGCAGTCATAACTGTTTAACTCAATGCTGGCAGTGTAAGGTACTAGTTGTATCACTAAGCAGTTATCCTTTTAGTCTTCTCAATACCCCACCAATAGTCTGAGAGGCAATTGTCAAAATCTGTAATTTAGTCTAGTGGTCAGACTTGGATTGTACAAGCAATAAAGAAAGCCTATCATACTGAAACATTTGTGAGTAAGTTGTTGAAGAATTAAATTGAAAACATTAAATGTCGATCTATAATTGAATCATCCCAGTACAAAAAATGATGCCAGGTCTCTCGAAGCCAGGGTTGTATCCTAGGGCTACTAATCATAATTAAGTCCTTAATATGTTATCTGAGAAGCAAAGATTAAAAACAGGATTCTTTACACCCAGGGTTTGAGAAGAGTCTGTTACCCAGCCATATCATTGAAGCCAATCTAGGATCTTTACAGAAATGCCTGAATGTAGTTTTCGGATCAATTCGTTTTAGCATGCAACCTAATGTGCTAGAGGGGCCAATAGGCTTTCTCTTCCAACAGAGTAAGGCATTCCTGAAAATACTACCATAGTTATTTAGATTTTAACTAAGGGCTAGGAGCATCTACACAACAACTCTATGGCCCTACGATAGAAAATAACTTTGCCCATTGACTTGTTTTTGTTTTTTCTTTCCCATTTTGATTGTTTTTATTCTCAGAGCGAGAATAGGCTCATATCAATGACTCGTAAAGATCTGAGTGACAGTATCCTGGAAGTGCATCACACAGATGGCATGGAGCGCTGGCTGGTGGTGAAGCAGAGTCTGTCTGCCAAAAAGGCGAGTGACGGGATCACCTAGGCCCTCTGTGTGACGGTCTCAGTGGCTGCATTCATTAATTAGTCAGGGCTGGGAGTTAATTAAGTCAGTCGGGCTGTGAACTTCATTTAGCTTTTGAATGTGCCATATAACCTAGGAAAATGTCTGAAAGTCACTTTACAGGAAGTGGTCAAAAACATAACATTACTCCTCCCCACACTCCAAAGTTGTTTTATGCCACGTTTATTTCTATGTCCTGTAAGACTTTTGTGTCTTTCCAGAAACATTTACCTATCAACACATGTTGCTTGATCTCTAAATGTTTTTGTTTTACATTTTGGGGACTTTTTCATCTTGCAAGATATAAGTGTAATCCAGTGTAAAGACACTAAAGCTGGCAAACTCATCAGTAGGAGAAAACTGAAAGCAAAAATGCCTGCGCCGTGGCCTGAATAGTTGAAGAAACGGCAAACTGGGTGTAACACTCGGAAAGACCCGAATTAGTTTTTTTTTTTATGCCAAGTGAATCTATATTAACCCTAAAGAGGTGCTCATTTATTTGTTTTTCAGTAGCATTGCATTGATACATTTAATTTTACCAGATAATTGTGTCAGGCTTCCTGAAAGGCTTATTTCAGGTCGAAATTATTGGGATTATTTGTCCCGCGTCTGTACAACTTTTACTCTGGAGCATACTGCTGTAACTTCAGATGTAAAACATTCTCAGAATTCGTGTGGTTCACCAAAAATAATCTTTCAGTTCTCTCAAGAAGCGTCAAAGATTCTGCACTCCCTGAATAGAGTGAGTTTTGAAGGTACAGATGAGACAAAACTGCCTACAGGCTTGCTTTTTGGATAGGGTCCACACTGTCATGAATTGCTTAAGATGTAGGCCTAACCAACGTCTCCTCTCCACAAAATAATAAACTAGAAATAAGGGATGCTAGTAAGTGAAAAGAGCATATTTTATTTAAAGCATCTAGGTTCATATTTCTTTGAGTTTTTCCCGACTACTGTTTTGTTTTTGTTTGCACTGTTATGTAAGCGTTCCACAGCTTTCAAGCATCAGAACAAAGGCACTTTTCAGTGTCATCTCATTTCAACTTCATGAAAGCCGCCTTATTAATAAGGTGTAGTGAATTAATTTCCATAGCTCCAAGCTCCCTCAGACACCGCACACAGAGAGAACAAGACAAAGAATTGCTAAAGCAATTGACTAAATTGAGTTGCAAGCTCCTACATAAGATATTGCCAGTGAGTCGCAATCCACACAACGTTTTATTTATTTATTCGTTTAGCTTCTTTCTCAAGACTTTCAATTTCATTGCATTTCCCAGAGGAGACAGTAGAGCCTTATCCATTAATTTTTTTTTTGCATATCAGACATAACAAGATTAAAGTAATTCGGGGGGGTGGAGTAGTTGCATGCCATGAAGTCCAATAACTTTAGAATTAAGCCTTTTAAATGTTTACAGAATGGACATAAATAACATGGTTTTCTGATCATCCATATATGATGGTTTATTGTTAGAATGTACTGAGAATTAGATCAAGCACTGTCTGCTGCAACTGCCTATTCATTAAAGGGGGTTGGTATCCTGGATTTGCAGTAGTTTGTGATGTGTTTTGAGGTTGAGGTGAGTTCTGCAATACATTTTTCTTACTCATGAGGTCCAAATCTGACAGGTGTTCCATAAAAGTGGCCAAAATTAAAACTTTTGTGCTCCTACAGATTAAAGATAATGTGGAGTCCACTGAACTGGCACTGGCCTTTAAGCTGACTGATGCAGATACTTACCATGGGATGGTGCTCCAGCCAGAAAAGCAGCCAGTCTTTGCCTTTTTGCCCTTGAGAAGCTTTGGGTTTCGCTTCATCATCCAAGGTTGGCATTGTCCTTTTTTTTTTTTTTTTTTTTTTTCTTTCCCCCCATCAGTGCACTGCAGATATGAGCAGAAGTAGGCCATGGTTTTAGTCTCCTGATATCTCAATACTTCAGGGTCACGTTAGTGCAGCATGAGCCATGCCTTGTCCTGTGTTGTGACACCCCTTATAAATGCTATCAAAAGTATATCTAGGTAAAACCATAGTAAAGTGTAGGAGAGGAAAGGTAAATTGCAAGGTGTAATAAACCACATTGAATATAGCTAGAGCCAATATTCATGCTTTGGCAGGTCTCATCTCCATTTTAGGCTGCTGAGACTTTTGAGATTTTTTAGTTTTGTATTTTCTTAGTGAAGAAAAAGTAATGCTTGTTTTACTGTACTAGAGAGTCCTCTTCCCATTTAATCTGTTTGTCGTACTCTATCCATATTGAGCCCAAAGCGTCCATGTACCAGTATCTTTCATCACATCTATACAGTCTACCACTCTCACATTCAAGGTGTCAACGTGCAGTTGGTGACAGGTCATTATTCTATAAACACATGATGTTGTACAGCACATTTTTGTGGCAGTCCATTACATGCTGAAGGCCCTGAAGTTATTTTCATAGGATTTGCTGTGCTGCTGTGCAGAACAGGAGAACGTGCCAAGTCATTGTCCAGACAAGTAGCAGATTGTTGCTTAGGCCTAATATGGTCTCTCCCTCCCTGCTTCACAACTGATTTTATTTCTGCATGATTGTTCCCTGCTGTTTATTCCACAGCCGACTTTGACATCCCATCCTCTCGGGAAGACGTTGACCGTGACAGCCCATGGAACCAGTGGCTTCGTGCCGAAATCCCACAGCTTTTCCTTCATGCCATGAACATCTTCTCGGTAGGAAAACAAACACAATAAACTATTATTATGCCATGCCACATTCATCAAACATTATTTTCCCAAAAGGCTACAATGCCCAGAATTATTGTTAGGTTTTAGGGCAGGGAGGTTTTTGTTACTAGTTATATAATTATATATTTAAACAATGTGTTCATATTTCTTAAATGTTTTTAGAGCCAAGCAAAATCCAAATCTGTTAATATACATGCCATGTTTTTCCCCGATGCTGGTTGATTATCAGGACCATTTAACATCCAGCGAGTATGGAAGATGCATTCAGTAAATGTTATTAAATAAAACTAAATGTTTCAAAGATATGACTGCTGTGTTTTTATCCTGTAGTTTTCTTCCCCCCTCAAAACTAAATTTGACTTTCAAAAATATCAAGAAACAATTCCCATGATTTTAAATTCTCTAACATAATCTAATTGTACTAGCAGCTGGCATGTCATTTAAATTACAAACTGTTCCAAAGAGTGCATAGACCTCTGGTAATTTGTCTTTCAGTGATTCTCTACTTTCTCTTGCAGGAACATCCAGAATTCACTGGCCTGCAAGGCCTCTGTCAGTTCTTGCAGTTTATTCCCCTGCCCGATGAAATCCTTGATTTCTTCAATCCTGTAGCTGGAAAGATCATACAACTCCTCAAGGGAAGGCCATGCTTGCCCACAAAGGAGGATAAAGGTTGGTCCATCCCAGTGTATTAATGTGTATTTTTCCTACATTTTATACAGCGACTTCACAAAGGTGTTCCATTTCTCTTCCCACAAATTCCTTTGAGAAACACTGTTTCAGGAATGTGCGGCATCCAGAACCTAGCTTTTTCCGCAGATCTCATGTGATATTGAATAGGGGTATTGAATAAGTGATTCCTAATAGGGGAAAAGGGGATTTATTTTGTCAAACATAAAAAGTATGAAACTATCAAAAGTTGGTGTCATATAGCAGTTCAGTTGAGTGTTGTGATATGCCTGAAGATTAAAAAGTAATTGTGTCATCGGTTATCTTATCAGCATGTATGATTAAAACTGAAATTTCGACTTTGTGGAGTCCGTTCCATATGAACTTGTATAGTGGCCTATAAAGATTGCGTGATGTGCCTTTCAGATGGCAATGTGGAGTTCAAGCTGCCCTCCCAGATTGCTGTGTCTCAGGATATGCTGATCCAGGAGGTGATTGGGCCGGAGCTGCTTGAAAGGCACCTCAACCTGTCCTACCTGAACCCTGCTGTGCAGTCCTGCCTGCCCGCATCCCTCATCGCAGCCCTGGGAGTCCACCGCCTCCGGGGCTCTGACATCACTGCAGTCACCTGTGCCATGGCCAAAGAGATCCTTAGCCACAATGTCACGCTTGATGGTAACCTGATGTAGCTAGTATGGCCTATATGCCTGAGATGGAATTTCTCATCATATGTGCAGAACAGCTAGAATTTCCTCAGGATTGTTGCTCACCCCCTTCCCTCAAAAATATAAGACAAGAAACAGTGTGCGGGGTTAATAAGCTCACAATTCTTCTGTGGCACCCCATATCAGGACAGGTAGTGGTGTTCCTGCGAATTTAACTTTTCGGAGGATTGTTTTTTACCAGCTTTTTCCATTCTGGATTGGCCATAGTCTTATTTTTCAGTTTATTCATTCCTTCTAAATTAGCTCAATTGTACAGACTCCCTCCATAACACTAATCCTCAACATTGTAGGGAATTGCACCACCGTAACCCGCCATTAATTTGCAACTACCTACATAATCCATTGCAATTATCGTAACTGGGACAGTTCATAGCAGTTAAGTTTTTCATTCCTCTATGGTTTTGCCATGGAGGCAAGTACAGAATTTACACTGGAATTCATGCTGTGCTGACAGATTTGATTGAAAATGTCCTGTAATCTAGCATTCTTTTTGATGAATATTCATTCCCTGTCTTGCAGATGAAGGTCTCCGGAAGGTTGCCAAACTGCTGGTGTGTAACTTCCGTGCTCTGGATCAGGAATATGGAGAGACCGATGCCTTGCTACAGGTCCTCAGAGAAATTCCCATAATCCCCTTGGCTGATGGCCGCACGGTTGCACTGAATTTAGAGGGCGTCTTCTTCCCTCTGAGTGACACCCAGAATCTTCAAACAGGTACTAAACCCTACAGGAGGAATTCTGTTAATCACGTCACCATGCTCAGATGACACCAAACTGTTAATTTCCTTGAACCCCAACACAAAACAAATGCCTTTTTTGTTTTCAAACTGTTGACAGTATATGTTCAGAATGCAGAGGGGTAAAGAGAAAAGAAATATGATCTTGGGAGGTATTTGAAAAACACAACTTTCCCTTCTGTCAGGGATGTTGCATCATCATAATTATGCACTGTTCTAAATAAGAAGCAGACAAATTGGTTATTGCACCCTATGGAGGCAGATTATACACTCACAGGAACTGCATTTTGAGCTTGAGCTTGCAGCAGTTTTTATATGGAATGCCTAGGTTTCCTCCTGTGATTTAAGCGGGTAATAATTTCATTCATAGCGTGATTTCCTCAAAAGCCACGTACCGCAACAGGTATCAATTCTTAATTTATTTTTTTCTCTCGCTCATTACAAAGAATTTGTCATGTATAACTAAATTACTGCACAAGTTTTCCAGTAATCGGCTAATGCAAAAAACAGAACTTAGAGTAAATTTTTTGTAATGCAACCACTGAAATAAAAATAAGAATCCCATTATATAAATTAAGGTTAACCTAAGATATAAAATCTGAGATATGTATTTTTTTTTTGTATTAGGAATTTGTAGTGCATGATGTCAGTTTAGAAGCACTTAAATTGTGTGAATGAAAGGGGGCTTAAATCATAAAATATTTACAGCCATTTCATACGTGAAATGCACCGGGGCCCCGTTGAAATGAAAGATAGGCGTGTGTTTAGTTATAACATGTATATGTGTCAGTTTTGGGAAGTCAAAGCTTCTCAAGCCTGCAGGGAGAGGCTTTTGGTTTGGTGGTTTTATCTCTGAGTCACCAGTAGGTGTCAGTCTGAAGTGTGTTGGAGTTAGCAGTTAAACCAGGTGTCCATCTGCACACTACAATTTTGTTTTTGTACTCTTATTGCGAACCTTGAGAAAATGTATTGTCTATTCATGTGAAGTGGTTTTGCTAAGGATTGCTTTTTTTTATTTTAATGGCCGCAAACTACAAATCTAGAAGGTTGATGTTACTTCAGTAGTTTGTTCCAGAGCTTGTCCTCGTCAGCTTCCTCTTGAGGAAGTTATGGCTATGTGTGGCTTGTAATGTATTTAGAAGTCCTTTTGAACAAGAAGGAACTGGGCATTTTAATGCTGCAAAGGCAGTCTGTTGAAGAATATCAATATCAGTGAGTGTTAAAATAAAATATATTGTAAGCCATATGATCAACACAAGAATGATTATCTCAATTAACATTCAGAACTTGACACAAGCATGACAAGAAATTATATAATGAATTGTGAACCTGAATGACAGAAAAAACATTTCAACTTGGTTTTTATAGTTAACAGTTCTGGAAAGCAACTTTTATGAACGTATGAAAGTATTAAAGACGAAAATATTTGTAAACAATATGTAAAAGCAACAAAGCACAATGCCACTGAAGTGTGAGATTTTAGATGGAGGATGTAATAGGATATTTATACTTCATTCTTTTTCTTTATTGTGTTTTCAAAAGTGAAATCTTCCTGTGGATTATTAAATCTTTCTCAGACAAATCTAGATAATTGAATGCCACTAGTCTCCAAAGGTACTTAAGATGCTGCTACTTTCCTTAATCACATTGCTGCTGGCAAAATAAGTCAGTCGGGCAGAAAAAAAGCTCAGTTAAAGATAGCTTCCCTTCAGTTCAGTTCCCTTCCATCATTGCAGCTGAAGAAATTATACATGTATCTCTTCCATTCTGAACTGCACCTAAACATTGAAACTAGAAACCATAAAGTTCAGCAACTCTTATTTTGTTTTCACTTTTGTATTAATATTGACAAATGTAATTAAAATCCAGCTTTGAAGTCCATCTGTTCTCATGAGGTGTGTAGGTTTAAACAGCTAAACATCAGCCAGATATTTACATTCATTAAAACATTTTATTCCCCCCTTTATTCACTTTCATTCTCCTACAAGTCTTTACTACATAAATATGCTGTAATCAACTTGAATGAGTGGGAAGTCAAGTGTCTGACTTCATGCTGTTTTGATGTTACGACTCCAACGGATTCCTGACTTCCAATTCAGATTATATGCTCCATCGTGCCACTGATGTCAAAATTGGTGTTGAAAGAAAAGAAAAAACAAAACTAGCAAAGCAGGAATTGTAGCCTTTTATCAGGCGAACTCATGCACCCGCTTCTAAAAGTAGTATTTTATTAGTGCATTTATTAGTGTATTTTATTAATGAAACAGCAGAGCTCTTGCCGAGTATGCTCCAATAAAACACGGCCTAATTGGGTCATTCCTTTTACCCATTTCTTTCTTGCACACAGGCATGGAAGCCATTTATAAGGATCTAAATACAGTAAACCCTAGGCTACTCAAGTGCCTTGATCCACTAGGTAACTCCCAAGTGAGAGAGCTACTGAAGAAAATGGAGGTGCATGAGATGGAACCAGAGAAAGTAATCCGCGAGCACATTTACCCCATTCTGAAGAACGGCGGGTGGAAGGTGAATGTTCTTATGCCAAATTGAATGTATGAGGGGGAGGGGCATGGCTTGGGGGGGGCGCATGGATGATGGGGGGCCCGGGTGAGTTTATGGGATTTTAAAAAGCACAAAAGATCGCTAATAAAGTACATAGCTGTATATTTGCAGTTGAACAGTAAATGTGTATGTCCAGTAAGGGGATTGAATTTAGGCAACAAGATCAAGGCTCTTAACTTTAACAAGAGAGTGGAGGAAAAAATGTGTTTGTAAGCTTTTTTTATTTAAGGTAGATAGATTGCCTATAATAGGTTGTCTACTCAGAGTTCTGTTTTGTTTTGAGAAAGGTGAACCATCCAAAGTTGAGAGAACCATTTTTTTCTCCTTCAGGTCAAACCAAAGGACATTGTCATCAGCTACCTTGTGTTCATCAAGCAACATTCCCAAAATCAGGACTACAGTAAATTGAATGCAGCAGTCCCTGTCCATACGAACAAAGGGTTTGTGTGTCCCAGAGAATGCAAGGTGCAATTTGCAAAGGAGTATGGGAACATTGACCTTCCAACCACACTCCCAGGTAACAAAGCGAGCCAATAATATGAGGATATCCAAATTTCCATATAAATCCAGTATTTGATGGGAGCCTTTGGTTTCTTGCTTCTTTATAATTTAAACTTGCCATAAGTACTCTAATTTATTACTGGAAGGGGGCTGATTTTTCATTTAATCTGGGCCCCAAGATATATATATATATATATATATATATAATTTTTTTTTTTATTTTTTTTTTTTTTTTTTTTTTAAATCCTTGAAATGCCTATTTTGTATGGGCTTTTGACTGGGTGAAATTTTACCAGATGTCAGATCATCAATAATGTTTCTAGTGGTATTGATGAGCAGAATCACCTTGCTGTTTAGAGTTTTATTTGTCCAATTTTAACACGTTTTTTGTTTTTGTTTTGTGGAGCTTTCACAAAAATGTAAAAACCAATTTGTCCATTTGTCATTTCTGCAATGGATGTACCAAGAATGTGGAGTGGCGCTCTAAAAATGCATTAAATCCTTGGTGTGTTGGGAATGTTCTGTTATATAAGCTATAGAAAAGTGGAGATGATGTGGAAAAATGCATTTCATGGCTGACCTGGTACTGCATAATAGCCGTCTAAAAGTGAATCAACTTGGCTCTCATTTGCTTTCAGGTGTTGACTGGGTTATCTTGGACACCTGCTATTTAAAAGCAGACATGGATGTGAATGGCTGGAGAGAGTTCTTCATTGTTCTCGGAGTTCAGGACCTGCTTATCTTCAAAAAGGAGAAGCGATCCATGTCACAGAAGGAGTTGGTAAGATGCCCAACTCTGAATTCTCATTTCATTCACTTCTCCCCATCAATGGAAAACTGCTATTAAAGACATTTGGCTGTGGCAAGCCAAGACCTGAGTGGTTTGTACTCATTCAGATCCACCAGTATGTGGGGAATTCCAAGAATTCTAAACTTGGCCCCGCACCACACTACATGGCTAATTATCTGCTTCCATCAACACCGACTAGCCAGAGGTCTTGTGATCGGGGTGCAATAAGAGTGAGCTGTGTCCATCCTCTGGGCTGATATTGAATTGGTAAAAGGGAGACATTGTTTTGAGATTTTGTATTACTATTATTATTGATGGAAATAGTTTGAAAATCAGCCCAATTGTCTTTGTTGCCCTTTGTAACGTATTTAATTTAAAAAGAAAATAGTTTTCCTGTTTTTTTAATTGACTAGTAACTTATGCTGTCCTTGTTTGAAACCTACATGTATACATACGATTTTTCTCCTTTCCTCCTCCCTACCCCCAACTGTAAACTGGTTATACCTTAATAAACTAAAACATACAACATTTAGTTTGGTATTTATTGTTGCATCCATAACCCTCATCTCTTGTATTTTCATGAGGGCGAGGGAGTCTGAACTAGGCCAAGAAGTGTTAACATGAGAAACAAAGACCATTGTTAATTATATAACTGTGACAGTCTCTGTGTCAGACGTAGTTGTTTAATTAAGCATGCAAGCACTCTCTTCTTTGGGGATTTATTGTTCTTCGGTCCAACATCAACACTGTTCTGTAAAAAACAAAAAGAAAAAGCAAGCCTTGTATTAATATTTATCTCTGTACTGTGTGGCAGGCAGTGGAGAGTATCCATGGCTTGGGTGGGGGGGTTTGGGGGGCTCGTGAGATTGCTCTCCCGTAACTGTCGTCTCAGGATCCCTGGCAATGAGATTTAATGAGGGCTTTGGGGCTGCCCGTGTCTGTGCCCACAAGACTAGCTGGTGAAGATGTGCCTTGGGGACTCCTATCAGTTTCTTCCCAAAGCACCTCCAGGGCAGCAGAAATGCAGTATGGGAAGCTAGTAAGCAAAATGGAAAATCAGCTGCGACACTGCTGGGGAAATCTGAAGCAATACGTTTAACACTTTCAGCACTTTAACCCCCTCCATGTTTGTGTATTTTTCTTTACACTGCCATTGCTGGCTAAAAGCTTCTGTATAGGCAGGCCTGTCTTTACAGAGAAGACTGTACATTCCACAGAACGAGAAGTCATTTTTCTCTCTTGCGCTCTCTCTCCTCTCCCCTGTTTATTTACAGTGAATGTTAATCTTATTCCTTATTCTTGGACCGATAGACACTTAATTCCCTCCGTTCCATCCTGCTTTTGTCAAACAAAGGAATTACGCAAGTCAATCCGCTTGTGTTCGTTTGGTTCTTGGAATAGAAAGAAAAGCTCAGTCGACTGCTTTGTTTGCCATGCTCCCTTATTCAACATTTCTAGAACATTCCTGGAGTTCGAGTAATGATTTAAATTATGATGTGCTGACTTTGGATGTACTCCACCACTGTTTACTATATTCTGGGATACCTGCAATCAAAATTCAAGGGGTTTATTTGTTTAGCTGGCGGTATTAAGTGCTCTTTATTGTCACATCACCGTGCTGTTGATCCAAACCTGCTGTAGTTACGGCTGGACTGTTTTCCTTGGCAAAATGAAGCAATGTGCTGGAAATAGGGCTTTAATCCCGATCGAACACACTGTACCTCTGCAAAGCTACAGGTTATAGCATTCCCTTTGAATTATATTTCTGCATAAGTGAGTAGTATTGACAGCTTCACATGGGCGAAGTTAAGCTTTCCATTCTTTCCGATCACATTAGCTCAGCATTTCCCGCAATGCCAGCTTTTGATCTGCCATATATCATGTTAAGAACGACTCTGGCAGCTAATACTATGGACACCTGTTTTTGTGGCTCAGGGGGAATCGGTATCTAGGAAACCGACCAAATAAGCAAAGCAAAGGACTCATCCCCAGGTTTGACTTCTCTTAACGTTGTGGCTCAATATGATTTACTACAGTTTATTATTCCTTCCCAGTAGTTAAGAGGATCACAACCTCTTCAGGGTGCAAAGGAGTCGAGGGGGGCAGGGGCTGGGGCGTGTCTCCATTTGCCAGTAATGCTTCATCAAAGCTTTGCCAGCCAGTCGAGAATCCTGGGTGTGAAATCGGAATCCCTGTCTTTAAAAAGGTTATACCCCCCTTCCTGTGTGTAGAGGTTTTTACAGCTTGCGTATGTTGTGGTACGTGTGTATTTGTGCGTGTTGGGTATGTGGGTCTTCGATATGGGGCATGTAATTCATAGTGAGGTTTTCTGCATAAGTGCTCGTAGTGTGAGATTTAAAAAATGGCTTACATTTAATCATTTATTTATTTATTTATTTATTGGATAATTTTTCTGTCGTTGTTTTAGCTTTTGACCCTCATTATTACGGTTAAAAGCCGGCCTAAGTCATGGCAGAGCTATTGGTGAACTCTATAGTAATGCTGCAGTGTAGTCCTAATCCCACCCCCTCCCTTCATCTCTCCCGAATCAGGACCACAGCAGATCTGTGACTGATCAGGCCTGCACTGGAGGCAGCTTGAGCAAAAAGCAGCTTTGTTAACACTCACAGCATGCAAGAAACACGATTTATTCTGCAGGTTGCTTAAAGGGAGTGTTTATTTAATCTTTTCTGTCTCTGTTGATAGACTAATAGTACCTGTTTTGATTGCAAGATGCATATGTGTTAACAGCTTGGAGGGAAGCTGTGGAGTGGGGAGGGGGGGGTCATCATTTGCATAATGAACCCTACAAATCTTGCTGACAACTAATGTCTTGTTGTTTATATAGGGATGGTGGTCTTGTTGGTTATTGTATAGGGTGAGTTAATAGTGCTAGTAACAATCACAAAAAACAATATCCCTGTAGAGTGAATCGTGGTAGCATCTTCGAAACCTTTTGAAAACTCCATTGTGGACAGTTCTTGTGAAGACTGTCAGATAGTATTAGAGACTGTTCTAGCCTTTTTTATTTATTTATTACTTTGGTACTGTAAAATAAAACGTGTTCAAACCACACACAACATGAACCGAATGTAACCAATGTGAAAATGTTAGCAGAACCGTGGCACAGAAATAGTATGATATGGAAGAACTCTGAGAGAAATTAGAGAATTCAGATCGCAGCTCACAGTTGAGATTTGTGGCTTTAGTATTGAGTGATTCTGGTGAAGGCAGCATGCTGTGCTACCGTTGTCTGACTCCATTGTTTTTCAGGCCTCAAGCCCGTGGGCCCTGGATAGCGAGATCTGGCCAAGAACTGCCGATGGCTTGTACATCGTCGAAGATTACGAATGCGAGGAATTCCATACCCTCATTACAGTGGATCATCTCCCCGAGAATACGAAACTGGGCCAGAGACGAGAGCTCTTAAGTATGCTTGACAGGAACTGGGTTACTGGGTAAGTTAGTGCAGTTTACTACAAGTCCTTTAAAATGCAATGTTTTATTTTATTTTAATTTATTGTGTGCCCTTTCAGAAACAGTATTTTTTTTCTCTTCTTATTTGTAATATGTTTAGCTTTGGAGTGGAGGTTTACCGCTCATTTGACATAGACTCTTTCTGTTGTTCCTTGCCACAATCCTAATGTAAACCCAAGACCACAGTTTTGTAGAGGTGCTGTGTGCTTGATTTACAGAAAGCGTGCTACAGAAGGCTCCATTCTTCATGCAGACCTCCGAATCGAAATCTAGGATTGCTGGAGCTTCTTTCTTATTAATTACCCTTGTTCTGAGAGCTGTGCATGTCTAAAGGAATTGTAAGGGCTTAGTAATGCTACAAACCTCTCTACGGTTCAGATGGATGCTCGAGCGAAAGAGGTCTTGGGAATGTTGCAACTGCATTAACATACTTTCTTGTACAAAGCCAGTCCTTCCTCCTATTTTTATTCCTCCACAAAGCCTTGTTCGTTTTGTAAGCTGTTCCGTGCAATCAAATGTTTTCTGAAATGTGAAGGCCTTTTCCATTACAGAAAAAGACCATTTACAGAATGGATTAAAATCTCTTGACTAGGTCCTTGAATCATATGGTAGGTGCTAATTAAGCCACAATTAAACCCTCCCAATGAAAAATAAAGACACATTGCAGCTTTGGATAAAACCCTTAAGGGTCCATTTTAAGAGCTTTGTCACAGATGCCGTTGTTTTATTGTAAAACATTATTTGGATGTTGAAATTAGTTTTTGTGCCATCATGAACAAAATAAATCAGAAATAATGAACAGAGGAATTAATAACAGGTCTATTGGGCCCAACCGATGACACTTGGGGTCGGGTTGGGAGGGTTGGGGGTGGGGTCAAATGTTTGAGTGTACAGTAAAGTGTGTACAGCTGACTAATTATTATGCTTTCTAATTCCTGAACACGGTTTATTTATTCCTGGGCACAGTTTTTTTTTTTTTTTTTTTTTTTTCTTCAACAGTGTAATTTCTGGGACATCATACATTACATTAAAACCACAGACTCTGAGCTAAAAAATACCATAGTGAAATGGCTGTTGCTTTCCAATTTTTTATTATTATTATTATTATTATTATTATTATTATTATTTTTAGTTAATTTGTTTGCCGTGCACAGAGGGCTAGAAAGGATTAATACGGAAGGACAATGTGAGGTGTTTAGAGTTCTCAAAAAAATCATGCAGTTACAATAATTTGGATGAGAGTATTGCACAACATTGTTGCAAAACCTCTGAATGCGTTTTACAGTTCACAGACTGATTAGTTGCTGTAAGTGAGTCGGCCACTCAGCTGCTCAGTGGATCTCGCTGTACTTTTTATTCTTGGAGAATGCTGCTTTTGGTGCAGAGTTCCTCATTAATATGCAAGCCTATCAACCTAGAGGAATAAGCACGGGGAATTATAAAGGAAAGGAAACCAATCCTTTTTACTGTAAACATTGCAAAAAAAAAAAAAATTGCTGTCTGCCAGCAAAGAGATATAATCCTTTCAAATCCCTACAGGAGTGTGGAAATCCATTTTGCCTGTGCCCAATCCTCAGATTATAATTTATTTTATTTATTTAAAAAATATATACATGTCAATGTTTCAAACGTGTGGAGGGAAAAAAATTGCAGCAGTCAGCCCTTCTGGGAAAAAAATGCAATTGTATAATATTGAAACACTGATTTCCTGTCCTGTGGAATATAAATGGTCACAGTGCATTGACAGGGCAGCGTGTAGGGCATGGTTTGATATGTTCCATCAGGCAGCTGAGACTGGGAGACTTCTGGGTGTCTTTTTAGAGTGTCTCATCTGATAACAATAAGTACCCTACATGTGGAGATGATTGGTCGCAAATGTTTAAAATGCAGATAAAACACAGAGCACCCAAGTGTGTCCATTTTATTTATTTTTTAATCAGAAACCTGTTGGGTCTTAAATGGCAAATCCATCTGTCGTCCCATCCACCCCTCTGCTCTGATCTCAGATTTTCTCCCAAGACAGGCCAACACACTCACTCCTGATCAGTTAACATATTTCTGTGCATGTCTGCAGCATCCCAAAACCCTGAGGTGCTTACCTTAACAATAACTTGCTCAAGTGATTCAAATTTACAGGATAAGAGCGAGGGGGAGTGTGCCGCACACATGCTGCACTCTTTGAGGTTTTTGCTTGGTCACTCATGCTGTTGGTTTCTGTATGGATGCCTTTAGATGAGGAAAAACATGGTATATACACTGTACTGCGGAGATGACCTCTGCCCCTCAATTTCATTACATTATATTTTTTATGCTGAAGAGGTACGAGTGTCTGTAAGTTCCACAGCAAATCCAAAGCTTGTATCATCTGCATTGATCTCTTAGCCCTTCAGTGTAAACATTAAGTTATTTGATGTAAACTGAAGACCAAGCATCTTATGTAAATCCTGCATGTAAGCATAGCTTGATGTATGAATTCAGCCAGGGATGTTTTTATTATTTTATATATAATATATATTATGTATAATGTATATATATTTATTTAAACGGGTCAGTGGATGGGTTTAGATTATAGTGATGTCCCTTTCCAATTGAACACACTTACATTTTGTCAAGTTGCTGTTGAAGCTGCCATTATCTTGTTTAAGCACTGCATCCAATCTAATGGTGATTGACAGTTGAATAAGAAGGCAAGAAAGAAGAGCAACTTTATCAGCTATTTTGCTTGCAAATTCAGAGTCTTGCCGTTTGTTAAAATGGATATCAAATAAACGACACTACAGGATATATATATATTTCATGCAACTTATGTGTTTACTCTGGGTTTAATTTAATTCAAATTTAATTAAATCTTCTTTTGCTTTTACAGAGACAAGTATTCTCAGTACCAGAAGGCCCAGGTACTGGACAGCCAGGGAAGGAAGTTGAGAGACACCCAGTCCTCCTTTGCCTTCTATCTAACCAGCCTTCCATGGTTGCCAGCCTTTAAGACTGCGCAAGGGAACATGGAGAAGCGCACTGTGGAGTATTTGTGCCCCTGCAAAGTGTACCTCTATTCTAATGACATTTACAGGCTGTTAGGGATTCATGTCAGTTATGTCGACATGAAACCAAGTGACTTTTCCAGCTCAGTAGGTAAGAAAATTGTTTTTTAAATGACTATCAAGTAGAAATGGTAGTAATGACTTTATTCAGGGAACTCAGACTTTGTTTCGAACTTGGCTCGGGATTTGATATGAACCGCCAATGAGGCCAGGAGTCCATGCATTGCAGAAATATCTGCTCATTCTAGAGCAGTGACTTGTCTAAGACTTCTTCTCTGTTCCAGTTTCAGTTTGCTGGACTGTAGGTTCTGTTTAAGTCCTTTTATTTCAGTCTTACAATTGCAGTGCGTCGCCAGCAGAGTTGAACCCCTTTCAATTAACTTTGTTCTTGCTTTGTTTTCTACCAGGGATGAAATATTCCATTTCTGTAGCAGAAGTGATCACACATTTGAAGTCGTGGTGCACAAAGCAATCAGACAGCTCCCCCGACGAAATTGAAGGAGCAGATTTTACAACAACTGTGGAGCATGTGTACAACGTCTATGCCTACCTCTACGAAAACTGCAATCGACAGCAACTGAAAATCTTATTTGAGGAAACGCCTGCTGTTTTCATAGACTATGAGAGGTACAGTGGGTCAATAAAATGACAACTACAAGTAGACAAGTGAAAATTCAAGTTAAAACACAGACCATTATGGTATGAATATATAATGGAGGTATATTTAGTAATATTGCTGTTTTGTAGATTGACGGTATTTTGAAGATGATGCATCTTAATTTTTCTTCAACCAAAAAGTTTTACTATATTTGAGCCCACGGAAAGAAAGGGCAACCGTAAACTATCCTTGTTTGTGTTCCCCAGTTTTGTGTGGAGGAAATGTGTGGATGATTGAGTCCGCACACAGAGGCATTCTTCAACTGTTCTCAGTTTCTCCCGTGTGTTTGCAGGAAAGATGAATGGTGCTCTGGAAGGTTCTACTTCATGAAGGAAGTCTGCTGGAGTGATCCTACTGGCATGTTCCTGAGGTACAGAGAGCCAATTCGCCACCCAGATAGCGGTGTGCAGGCGCCTCGTGTCCTCGCTCCCTTTTACAACCAGTGGAAGGACATGAAAGAATTGTTCCTCAAGGTGGGAGTCTTTTTTTTCCCTTTTTTCAATAAACTTCATGTTTTTCCACTTTCTGGATAGGTCTGCATTGCAAGCTAATAAAGGAGTGTACATTGCCAAATACAGAAAAGTTCTAAGGTTTTGCCTGTTTGAATGACACACAAATATCCACATAGTAGCCTTTTCTCTTTTAAGTGCACATGTATTTTATTGGTAAAGTACAGTGTCAAGTGTCAAAGCCTTCCTTGAAAATAAACTGTATAGCTGAATGTAACCACCTGTGATTTTGCTCACCATTAGTGTTTAAATGTGGAGCCCAACCCTTCCATGAAGCAGTATGTAGACCTCCTGGAACTGATTTGCGAGACCTGGTCTCTGCCCACTCAAGAGCTACTGCAGGACGTCTCTGTAATTTATGCCAAACTGGGTGAGTTCAATCATAAAGGCTTTACAAATGGATCCACTCTTTCCAAAGCGCACATGGATATGATGATATAACACATCGGGATTTACTTTTAATTCCTTTCTTCCCTGCACAATAGACAAATCACTGTACTTAGCTCCCTGCTGTGCTCAGATCAAGATCTTAAAAAATAGTTTTGCTGTGATAAACACTGCCTGGTTGCAGGGCGCATGTGTAGCCTGGAACCTGCTGTCAGTTTGCAGAGAATATGAAATTACAACCCCAGAGTCTATTGGTCCACAGCTTTATTAATACCACTACTCATTTGCATTGTTAAGAAGTATCTTAATTCTACAATTTCTGCCGACATTCATCCTTGCCATTCACCTATACCACATCTGCCATCTGATCAGCTGAGCATATAGATCAGACTAATTTGAGTTGCACGGAGTGTACAATTGTGAATTAAATATACATGAAAGGAATTCTTATACAAAAAATGTTGATCAGGTACTGCTGTGTAAGCAGTTGACCAGCCCCACTGAACATTAAATGGAACTCCTTGATCTTTTTTCTTTTCTTTTCTTAATTAGCTGAGAAGTGCAAAATACCCGGAGAACAAGACAATGAATATCATATTAACACTGTGTATGGCACTTCACTTAAGGGTGAGTAATATTGAAATGCTTGAATATTAGAAATAATGCTTTTATTAGTTTATGCTGCACATCTGATCTCATGCCAGGAATTGAGCGTGGTTAATCTTGAACAATAAGTAAGTGCAATAATTTGTACATTTTCAAGCAGGAGCATAACGCCTGCATTTAAACCACTTTCTTTCAACTGCTAATCGCAAACTACAGACTTGCCTTAAGTGGTGTTTTAGTTTTGGGTAGTGTTTCTTATCAGATGCATCTTCTTTTTGACCATAAATATATCCACTATACAGTGCATGTTTATAGTTGGATATTAGCAGCAGGGTCAAAGTTCTAATTTCATTCCACCCAGAGCTCCAATGCCAGATTTTATTTTGACCTCGTTCTGGGTAACATTACTTTGTATTCCATGAAAGTATGTTATTCCAGGCCTAAAAGATCTGCCTACCATCTTAGAGAGAGAAATTGCAGGAATGATGGTCTAAAACCTCATTGGAGCATTTAAAAAATATACAGTACTGTGCAAAAGTTTTAGGCAGGTGTGAATAAATGCTGTAAAATAAGAATGTTTTCAAAAATAGACATGTTAATAGATTGTATTTATCAATTAACAAAATGCAAAGTGAGTGAACAGAAGAAAAATCGACATCAAATCAATATTTGGTGTGACCAACCTTTGCCTTCAAAACAGCATCAGTTCTTCTAGGTACACTTGCACACAGTTTTTGAAGGAACTCGGCAGGTAGGTTGGCCCAAACATCTTGGAGAACTAACCACAGTTCTTCTGTGGATTTAGGCAGCCTCAGTTGCTTCTCTCTTCATGTAATCCCAGACAGACTCGATGATGTTGAGATCAGGGCTCTGTGGGGGCCATGCCATCACTTCCAGGACTCCTTGTTCTTCTTTACACTGAAGATAGTTCTTAATGACTGTCGCTGTATGTTTGGGGTCATTGTCATGCTGCAGAATAAATATGGGGGAAATCAGATGCCTCCCTGATGGTATTGCATGATAGATAAGTATCTGCCTGTACTTCTCAGCATTGAGGAGACCATTCATTCTGACCAAATCCCCAACTCCATTAGCAGTCCACCATGCTTCACTGTTGCCTGCAGACACTCGTTCGTGTACCGCTCTCCAGCCCTTCGGCCAACAAACTGCCTTCTGCTACAGCCAAATATTTCACATTTTGACTCATCAGTCCAGAGCACCTGCTGCCATTTTTCTGCAGCCCAGTTCCTGTGTTTTCATGCATAGTTGATTCGCTTGGCCTTGTTGCCACATCGGAGGTATGGCTTTTTGGCCGCAAGTCTTCCATGAAGGCCACTTCTGACCAGACTTCTCCGGACAGTAGATGGGTGTACCAGGGTCCCACTGTTTTCTGCCAATTCTGAGCTGATGGCACTGCTGGAAATCTTCCGATTGCGAAGGGAAGTAAGCATGATGTGTCTTTCATCTGCTGCAGTAAGTTTCCTTGACCGACCACTGCGTCTACAGTCCTCAACGTTGCCCGTTTCTTTGTGCTTCTTCAACACAGCTTAGACAGCACATCTGGAAACCCCTGTCTGCCTTGAAATGTGTGCCTGGGAGAGACCTTGCTGATGCAGTAGAACTGCCTTGTGTCTTGTTGCTGTGCTCAGTCTTGCCATGGTGTTTGACTTTTGACAGTAAACTGTCTTCAGCAACCTCACCTTGTTAGCTGAGTTTGGCTGTTCCTCACCCAGTTTTATTCCTCCTACACAGCTGTTTCTGTTTCACTTAATGATTGTGTTTCAACCTACATATTGAATTGATGATCATTAGCACCTTTTTGGTATAATTGTTTAATCATACACCTGACTATAGGCCTACAAGATCCCTGACTTTGTGCAAGTGTACCTAGAAGAATTGATGCTGTTTTGAAGGCAAAAGGTGGTCACACCAAATATGGATTTGATGTAGATTTGTCTTCTGTTAATTCACTAAATGTATAAATGTAATCTATTAACGTCTATTTTTGAAAGTATTCTTACTTTACAGCATTTTTTCACACCTGTATAAACTTTTGCACAGCACTGTATATTATTAATATTATGATTTAAAACTTATTTTTAATCACCATACAAAGCCATTGCTATGACATTCCAGTAAAGAAGATGAAGATGAATTTAATGCACATTCCTAATGGACAGTGTTATTGAAGGGCAGGGCTGTGCCTTTTAGTTTTGGGTTTGAGAACTGTAAACCAACACATTGCTTTGTCTGTAATTTATTCATCATGGCCTACTCTGTGCCACTGCCAAAAATCAGGACTGTGCCTTGATTTGATGAGTCAAGTATGGGACTGGATGTCTCTTAATTCAGGCGGGGAAATCAATACATTTTTGCCATAAATAAATGTATGTGTCTGCATGTTTGTCGCCTGCTCTTGAGTTGTTGTAAAAATAAGATTGCCCCTATGATTAGCTGTTGTAAGTAGCTTGGGTTCATATAAAATTCATCCCTGATGTGTAATATTTGATTTATAACTATCTAACTATATGTATTACTTTTCTTGTTGCCTTTAGAAATGTTGGCTGACAAGAAGGTCTTTCCCACCAAGGATAATTGCTGGGTCACTCTAGCTAGACGGCCTTTAATACCAGATAACAAGATACTGGAAAAGGTTTTCAAACCCTACAGTAAAGTGTGCCTGCTTAATCTCCCATCAGCTGACCTGAAACTTGCCCCCCAAGCCAAAACAGGCTATAACCAAGGTAAAATCAAGTCTAATAAAATCTATATATGCATTTGATATACATATCTATGAATTAATAAGGAGGTTGTTATACAGTTTTGTCTTAAGGATATTTATCATTTGACCTCACCCAGCTGAGCGAAACATTTATAAGATAGGAATCTGCACTTGATTAAAGAATTTATTAAAAATAGCTTTGCATTGGTGTTATCTTTCTCCTTTATATGTACTGGGAGCCAAGCATTAATAATCTCCCAATAGCTTACAGACATTGAGACCTGGGTTTTTTTCTTTTTTCTTTTTTTTTTTCTATATTAAATAGGACAAGTTAATATACTGCCTTGTATTCATTGCTGATTTCTTAAGGTCAGAAGATTGAGTTTTCTTTTTTTTTTCTCTTTGTAATCCCCTAAGTGCAGTTGTGTCAGTTTGCCATCTTATTACTGTATAGTATTTATTTACATTGCAGCCTATCCTTCTATGCTGCACAGGATTTCTCAGCCTCTTATAAATTTTGATTTCCGCCTCCCTGCACACATGCATTTCCATATTTCCTTGCACACAGATGGACTGTAGAAAGAGAAATATTCCCTTAGCATGGTAAATGGCCTCACACTTGTATTAACATATCAAGTATGTATGCATACAGCGATATATATATATATATTTTTTTTTTTTTTTTTTCTCTTACTCACTGAACAGTAAAAGCTAGAGCTACAGATCTACATACATACTCACTCACTGCTTTTGTCAGAAGATCATAGTCTATGTGGTTGGTCCCAAGTTCATCTTCCCCTCTCCTAATCAGTTTGACTTTGCCAGATGTATTCCAACCTCATTCTAAAAAACTGTACAGAGACAGACAGACAGATAGATACACACACACACACACACACACACAAACATTCCCAAGGTTGATTCCAAAAGCAATATAAAACTGAGTGCTGGAGTACCATTCAAATATTTCCAGGTGGTTAAAATGCAAAAAAAGAAATGCCTGTTGTTGTTACTGATTTGTTGTTAAAGAATGACAATAAGATGGCATGAATCTTACCTTTCCAAAACCAGATAAGTACATACACAGTTAAATTGAGATAATCCAGACATTTTTTTCAGTTGGCCTTACATGTCAAGTATGTTTCACTAAAGAGCTTTACAAATGTCTTATTCAGTCAATGTTCAGGTTTCTGCTGTCTGCATCCACAGGGAAGCAGATATTAAAAGAAAAGCACATGACCTTCATTGAGAAAGACAGAGCGCTTTTCCTGGAGATCTTAGGGGTTAAGAAGCTCTCCCAGTGTGTTACCACAGAGGCCCAAACTGAAAATTACAGGCCCTGCCCCACCATGCAATGCCTGGTCCGGAAGGTGGTGCCCTACATCCAGAAGTTTCTCTACCACCACGAGGATTATGGGTACATTTACAATGACCTCAAGGAGAGCAACATCGCTGCACTGACCAAGGGGCTGTCTTTCGGTCAGGTAATGATTTTTTTCATAAATTCAAGGGACACGATATTGGCTGTCAACAAGCCAGCTCTAATTCAATTCAAAGGCGTGATGACAACAACAATAAAAAAAGTTTCCGGTAAATATTTGAGCTCATCTCTTCAGTCATTTCCTGGTGTTGGAAAGTGTTGAATTCAAGTTTCTGTTTTTTGTAAAACAGACTGCAGAGATGATCTCAAATATTTACCTATTTTAATTTGAAGTTTTCATCCTGAAAATGTTGGGTTTTTGTCTTTATACATTTCTTGTTTATAACAATTAAAGGAGAACTATCAAATAAAAATACTAAATTCCTGGAAGTCACCTCATACCTGGCAGATAATCTTATAATGAATATAATGTTAGGTTTTTATATATTTTTTTAAAGCAATGTATTTTACAGCAGATAAATGTCAGTCTACATTCACTCTGTGGTGCATTGCCAAGGTAACCGTTACATTATAGGCTAGAGAGAGCCAGGTTAAGGGAATATTTTTCATGTTGCACGTTGGGTTTTCTTAGCAGTTACACGTGTGGCTTGTTTTCGAATTCCAAGTGCTTTTTCTTCAGTAGGCGGTTGCCAAGTCTTCTATTTTAAAGCTTAGAAATGTCAGCTGTTTGAAAACAACCTAGAAACCGGGTGAGAAAAGAGAATATTGATTTATTTTGTTATGTTTATATTCTTGGTTCGAGGCTGTAACATTTTACATGGGAAAGACTAAGCTACAGGTGAAAGAAAATTACAGGTTCTTTCCCGAGGGGAGACTTTGTTTTAGTAGATTTTTAGCTTTTTTTTTTTTTTTTATACCATGTGAATTATGTAAAGTTTTGTTATGCGTGCTAGAAAAATAAATGGCTGTAAAATTTAGCAAGGGTGGCATTGTGAAGGCTTAAGTGCAGGTAGAAAAGAATACATTGAAAGTTGATGAATATTTTGAGCATATACATTTTATTGATTCAGGATTTTATTATCATTTAATGTGGCGGGGGGGGGGGGGATCTGCTATCATCATTTAAGGTGACAAACCAAATCCTCAACATACCAACACCCATATTTGTAAAACTTTAATATTATGTTAAATTGCATTTGTGGCGGCATTGGAATTTGTTAAAACCTTTCAATGTGCTCATTTAAGTTATGTGACACTACCCTCACTTCTTTGATGTTTTCCTCATTACAAAAATGGTAAAATAAAACTATGAATATGTCCCCAAATGCTTTCCTAAGTAGGAAATAAAATTATAAAGATATTGGTAATAAGGTAATCAGTACAGCTTTGAGAGTCCTGTTCACTGAATAATCATCATCCGTAAAGGATAATCTAAATCCCATTTAAAAAATGTAGTAAATTGTACTGTTAAATGTATCGATTCAAAATGGGGTATTACTTCCTGAAAAGTGTAGTGGTTCAATAGTGCAAGTGTTTAGCTCCTCCTTTTTTTTTTTTTTTTTTTTTTTTACTGGATGTAAAGTAAATAAATCACCATTGTGCGCAAGTGGATGAGAGTAGCAGTACTTCAATCTGAAAAGGCAGAATGGCGAACCAAAAAGGCTATTGTAAACATTTCCTCAGTGCTTCAAATACGCTTTGTGTTTTCGATTAACTTTGAACTTTGATGAACTTTACTGTTAAGTGGAGACAAAATATTCTATTACAGTTTGTGTGTGTGTGTGTGTGTGTGTGTGTGTGTGTGTGTGGAATACCCCCTAGCCATATATTTCTTTAAAAAAGAGGCCTGGTTTTATAATGTTTGCTGAAATTATTCACCTAGTCGAGCCCCTTAGCTGTGTGAATGCTAATCAGATGTGATAATGTGGTATTAATATTATACATTTTTAGTCTACATACAAAGATTTGTATCTACCCTTTTGATCTTTGAGACATATGCAGAGCGCACAAGCTAACAGGAAGAAAGATGAAAAAATAAAAATAAACGAACTAAGTAGTGGTTTTGGAGTAGAGAACCCCCTTTCATTGAAGTTGTGGATAATTGCTTGATCAATGCAGATGCCGTTTACGAAGGTTAATCCACTGTAGAGCCTCCCTCGAACACATTTAACCCTGACCGCACAGTTCAATATCAGCAATTAAAGAGACTTGTAATCTTTCTCAAGCATATTCAACCTGTAGCGGCAAATCATGTGTTCCTCACAGGCTACATTCATTACAGTGCTGCCAAATGCAGTTATAAATTATAGTTTTTTAATCCGCTTGGACTAAGAAACTTGCAAATGCAATGAAGCACTGCTTTGCTTTTTATTTTCTGTATCTGTGATGTAGGTTGGTAAACTGTACATACTGTATCGACTAAATTTGCCTGAGGAGGAGCCTTTGATCGAACAAGAAGATGTAATTTGCCTTTTGAAGGACAAAAAGGAGTTGTATATTCAAAAAGACCACATCTCATCCAAACTGGACATCTGCAGGTAAGAGCATGTTAAGATGACTATTCTTGATAACCTAGAATTTGAGATAATGTAATGTATAGGAGGTCATGTGTGGGCCAGAGGATGCCTGCAAGGTTTGGATCATTTCATTTGATAAAAAGAAAAATAATTAAAAACATGATGGACAGCTCCAACCTTTTGTACTTCACCAAACATCACTTAAATGATCAAACTCTACCCCATGACATCATCATCAAGCACTGAATAAATGTTACATTTTAATGAACGTTAAACTGAAATCTACTGGGGTTTGGCAAAAGTCATTTTAGATATAAATTATAATAAAATGTAGCTGTGTAGATCTGAGATGTCCCTCTTAACCCTTATAATATCTGAAAGACTATTTCTTCCTTATTTCCATCTTTTAAGTCCTATTTAAAATCTGGAAATTGTGATGTGTATGCATTTCTGTCATATAAAAGTAAATAATTGTATTCTACTAGTCGTAAATTAGGATAAAAATAAAAACAAAATCAGAATTAGTTTGTTAAACCACAGTACGTATTAATATTTGTTTTATTCAGTAGTTGTCACCTTTTAGAAGTCTTAAGTTAGGACACATTTTGTGCCCTATATGTAATGGGGTTCATTGTATACATGAGTTTGTTATGTGACATAAACCTTCTGCAAAAAGTACAGTGATAAACCTCTCGCCTCGAGAGACCTGTTATTTGCTGTAGTGGGCTTATCACCAGGTGAAGCTGTGCAGTGCGTGGTTCGAATCCCAAGCGGGGAAACTCCTACCCACACTGGCAACATACAGTCTAGAAATAGTTTGTTTATATCTGTCAGACTGGGGCCAGGATACTCCCAAAGGGGTGGTGTACAATTGGCCAAGCACAGCCAGGGTTTGGTTTGCTTTGTTCATCAGGCCAGTAAGTCTACAGTTATCAGTGAGCACTGTAGACTTGCAATGTAAATGGAAGATGATGGCATAGTAGCCAGTTTCGAGAACGTATGTACATGTAATTTGGGATTTTTGCTGATGGCAGACTGAGATATAGGCGACGTGATTACAAATGTATAAAATGTAACATGGAAAAATAATGATGGGTGTCTGTATTTTTATATGGAGGTTTCAAAATGCTGCTTAATCATGACCCATTGGTTCTTGGCATAGTGGGTGTCTTAAGCTTGCTTACACCTCCTCTTCTGTCACTTGCTGCACATGTGACTTTGGAAAGGTGAATACCGGTAACTTTCTTTTTTTGTGCCCCCCCCACAGAGAAATTGTGAAGCTTTTCAGCCCAGAAGACAAGTGTGGGAAGGAGCTGGAACGCTTCTTGCAGGGATTGATGTCCTGCCTGGATGTGAGTTGAAACTTCTTTGAGCTTAGCTTGTAAAGTCTGTAGAAAATTGAAGGGAAAAAAATGATGATTACTAAAGAGTGTGTGAGAGGGCTCTTCCACAAGGATAACTACAGCACCCTTTGAGAAACATGTTATGTATAATAGGAAATGTATAGATTTCCCCATTACGATTCTTTCTACATTGTATTGTCTCCTGGGTGTCAATAGCCACCATTTTCCTACATCTTTTCCCAGCCTTTCTGTGGTGATACTGTAAAAACGCCTTTATTAATTGTATGGGGGTACCACAATGTATAGCACCCATTTTAACAAACAAAACTAGCAGAAAATACATAAAAACATATTTCAATGGAAATATTAAATAATTGTATGTCTTAGCATTTGTCAGTGCCAGTCAAGAGGTGTGTGTGCGCATTTATTATTTTGTATTTTTTTGGCTCTTCAACTTTTACTAGCACTAAAGACATGCTTTCAATGTACAGCCTGCTTCAATGAGACTTCTTTATATAGGTGATTTATAAATTCCACGCTCTTGAGGATCAGAGCAATAACTTCAGATCAGTAACTGTTCATTCTTATGAGGGACTGTTACACAGGGTTTATTGCATTGAAAAATCAACATAGGGCAGTACGAGAGAGTGAGAGTATTGATGTTAAACCAAAACCCACAGGATTTAGAATTCACAATCTGTAAAGCTGCTGTTCCTTTAAGAGAAAATGCCTCTCGTTATAAAACCAAACCCCAAACAAAACCAGACATGGTAAGGTAAGGTCCCACTTGTGTTACAGTTGTCAATGCCAAATAATTATTGATGCACAGGAAGTTTTTTTTTTTTTTTTTGTAATCTGGCTTCTCAGCAAGACATTAAACATGGGCTTATTTGTATTATTGTTGTTCCATATTGTCTGCTTTCCAGGAAGAACCTTGGGATCTCATTATTGTGATTTCAAGGGAATTGATCAAACAATGCGTTCAAATTGGGAATGGTAATTACACAAACGGCACTGTAATTAAAGGAAATCAGTCAAAACTGCAATATAGATAACGGACGCCTGTTATTTGTTTAACGATCTCCCAAAGTCTAAACCCACAAATGTTTAAAATATTTTATTTTGCCTAGCAAGTTCCTTTCCCTTTTTTACATGGTGGGGTGTACTGGATTCCAGATAATCAAAGCAGTGAAACAACCTCTTAAGGGAAAGATGAAACAAGGGTTGCTAAGTGTATAGGTCTTTAACGGACACATTAAACACACATTACACATGCTTTTGTGAGAGATCTCAAGGTTGGGTAGACTTTGCCCTTATATAACTTTACATCCATATAAAAAAGAGTCACAGGGTTTTGGAAAGATATCACCTTTCTTGCTAATCCACCTAGCTGTTGGTGTATTGCATTATATGAAGTACAGAATATTCTGCCATACATTGTATTATTTTTATTATTGTTGTTGCTGGTATTCTCATTTATTATTATTAAATACATATTATGTAATGAAGCAGTAGGTTTTTGGTTATGACTTTGGTCATGTACTATGGGGGATCTGCTTGATGAGAGTAACAAATGCTTTTATGCCTGACACTTCATGCGTGCCATTAACAGGCAAGGTTATATTTTGCAGGATGAGGCTGCCTTGAAGAGGTTCTTGAGTAAGGAGGACATCGAAGAACTTCCCAGCACTGAGGAGAAGTGGGAGGTCCCAGAACCAATTGAGATAAAGCCTGAACCCAGAGGTAGACTTTCAGAACTTCAAAAACTCTTAGAAATTGAAAGAATGGGATTGGTTGCAAATATTTTATTATTATAAATTGCATCTCCTTCACTCTGTAATAACCTTGCAGATGTCTAGTAAGGATTGTCTTCATTTTATGGCCAAAGATGCAAATTAGCTCTACATTTATATTGCATTGAAAGGATGGTTATTTAAAATGTATATTCATATGTATCTTCCATTTTTCTTTTAGTTTTGTTTTCTTTTAATTAGTTTCGTTCTTGAAATGCTGCTGAAGTGGTTTTGAAGGTCTTTTTGCACAGGCATAGTATGCATAAACAATCCCATGTTTTCGGTTTCAGTTGGTCTGTTTTGTTGTGCTGTGCTTTGTTTTGGGTTGATGTTTTTTTCTCCCATTCATCACTACATGTTGCCTAATGAGCATGATCAGGCTTTCTCACTAGAGCCTTGTGTGGCCACTACTGTGCAGAGCCCAGTCATTGGCTATCATGCCCATTTCATTTCCTAATTAGTGTATTCTCTGCACATAGCACACATGCACCCAAGGGATTCTGCATATGCTAATTCAGGTTTGTTAGCAGTTCTGCTTTTTAACATGAAAGAGTTGCCGTTGTTTAAGCTCCGAATGAGACTGCAGCAGTTCTTCTGGATGCTGAAGGAAAACAATCACAATCAGAGGTGCAGGTGACTTATTACCCTCCAAAAAATAAATTAAAAAACTGCCACAGCCTCCTGCTCAAGAAGATTTTTTTGTTTTGTTTGCCTTTGTATTGCCTTTCTGTATATCTGGCTGTATATCTCCTTTTGCTGGGCATAACTGTTTAAAATGTATTTTCTACTCATAAGGTTTCCAGTGATACCACACTGCAGAAAGGTCTTTGTTCTATAGTGTTGAGAGCTGTAGTTATTTATAAGCTCGCTAATGGCATTAGTTGGCAGCCATCGAGGGGAAATGACCCATACTTTCTCCACTTAAATACCGATCCACCTTAATGGGAGACCAACTGTTTGCAGTCTGCTTGAAATGGATGAATTATAATGTTCAATTTAAAGTTGCTGCAGGCCGCAACTGGTGTTGATTGCTAATCAGATTGGCTGTAGGATTTAAGAGATTAACAGATTGATTTGAAAAACAAATGTCAAGGATGCATTTTTAATTTTCCAGTGCCCCCCCGCTGACCTCAATAACCGTAACCTCCCTCCTTGCCTTGCAATGCGTCACCCTGATGCACTGATACTTATTCATACTTATATCAGTTTTGTGCATGTAACTTCTAAAGCCCGATTTATGCTTCTGCGTAGATGCACATACGCGTCTCTGCATAGCGTAGCTTGCAGAGACTCGCAGACGAGCCGATGCGCACTCCTCTGAAATCACAACAGCACGTCGCAGGTCTCTGCAGTGCTGTGCATCAAGCAAGCACTGATTGGTTGAGCAGGGAGATTCTGAGAGCCACGGCCAAATCGCTCTGTTCTGGGGCTACTGGTGTACGATGTCTGGCTGTAGGTGCTGCAGCAGGTCAGAAAAACTTGGTGTGGTGACCATACAAAAGTGTTTAAAATGCACTTCCATGAAACGCATTTGTCGCACATACAGACTGTACTGGCCTGGACATGTGCAGAGGTCTCACAAAACTATGTGGCGCTGTTTGTATCATTCATAATTTCATGCACATAATGAGTATTTTTTTCCCTCAAAATGCACATTTCGTGCATATAATTCACATTTCGTGAATATAATTCACATTTTGTCCCACGAAATTCGCACTTATTTCGTGCTTGGCAATTTTGTGGATGAAAAGTAAAACGTACTTTGCCTTCCGTGGACGGAATGAACAGCCAACTGTGCATTATGTCCACGAAATTATGTAAGAAGAAATACATTTTGTGCACCAGTCAACCTGTCACCAGCCCTATACCTTATACAATAGAATTAACATTCATAATCAGACAGAGTGACAGAGGTGACAGATCAAGGCATTGATCCAGAGACCTGGGTTTGCAACGTGATCAAGATTGAATTCCAAAGGAAAGTAAGAAACTTGCTGAGCCGATCAGGACAGCTCGACGAGAACTATATCAGCTGCAAATCTAATACAATACATAATGATAATAATCAATACATTATGTGTAGAAAATCGTGGGTTTCACCAATCAACATGATTTATAAATTTTTCACAATTACTAATTGTATTATAATGACCAGATTGTGGGCTATATTATATTTAAGTATAAGAATTTATAGCTGAAGTTTGAGGAGTTTACAGCTGAAACGCCATATATGTATTTAATTCAAATATTTAGTAACATATAATAACGGATATGCGGGAGAAATTCACATACGCAGAGAGATTTACTTTTGAATTGAAAAAGCAGCTATGGTGGTTAAGTCTCTAGCCAACTAAAGCAAGACATTATAGATCTGTGCATACAGAATGCAATATGGCAATTGGTGCATGTGTGTGTGTGTGTGTGTGTGTAGTTTCTGTAACATGTCATTAACGGTATGTGTTGATTTACATCCATACAATCCTAGGTGCACGATAGAAAACAGGTTTTGCGACACTGCCCCCTAGCCATGCGTCAACATTACGTGCAAGTGTGTTGGCAGACACCTATGCGACCGTCAGCGTACGATGCCCACGCATGTACGCAAAGACGCAGAAGCATAAATCAGGCTTAAGATGTGCCCCAGCCTATTCGGTGCCAGAAACCACAAAGTAGGTCAGCCTGACCTCCTGTAACATTTGTCAATGGGATTTCTGTCAGTTTCACATGATGAGTTTGACAGAACACCACTGATGTCATTGCTTACTGTAATTTAGCTAGAAATTAGCAATGAACTTTATTTTCCAGCTGTACGTGCATTTCTGACACCACTGAGATTCAGATCGGGATCTTGGCGCTCCCTCACACCCAAATTAAAACAAACTGATATGTTGAGACAGGAAGTGAACTTTGAACTTTTTTTTTATCAGAAGGCCTCATGTGGGACAAGGAAAATATTGGCTAGACCATTGTATAGGAAGTAAAGCTACATCAGAGAGATTAAACAAACAAAAAAACAAAACCGTAAATGGTACATTTGGCCAGCAAGCAATGGATGTTGATGTCTGGTAACATAAGCTATTTTTAAACTTACATTTGGAGCGATACATACTCTGAGACTAAAGCAATGGCATCACTGATATATGAGCGTGCAGGGATCTGTATTTCAGTAGGGACAAATATGCTCAAGAAATATGCCACTGTCACCACTAAGTGCAAGAGTGCCATTCTGCAGCATTGTCCTAGTAATTCGAACATTAAAGCATGCTTCGGGGTCACATTGTAAATTGTAGGGCCCGTTTCTCTGGGGGGGTGTCAGAGGTTGAGCTGACGGACAGGACACTGGCAGGATTTTCGGGAATCGTGAGAGGCCCGTGAATGAAGGCCGCTGGAACTGCACTATTGACGGGCTGTCTTTCTGCGTTTGTACCATTTGACTCCATGTCTCTATGCAGTGGTCCGTCTTGGGGAGCAGCAGGCCGACAGATCACTAAGCTTGAACGAGGACGAGAACAACGGTGCCACAGAGGAGGGAGAGAAGACACTAGCATGCTGGCCTCCAAAATCTTCCTTCCACGGAGCCACAAGCAACTACACAGGTAAGGTCACCGTAGTGGGCTAAAGGCTGCTTAGCTAAAACCAGCATAATGAATGAATTTGGTGTGGTGTAAACCAGCTGTCTCACCCTGGATGCCTGGTTCTAGAAAACACTACAGCTGGGGGATTTAAATACCAAATGCATTCTCTATTTCTCTTTCTCTTTCTCTCAAATTCTCAATCTGTTTTCATCTCTTTGTCTGTAAGTACCAAGCACTCCCATAATTTCCTCAAGGAAGCCTGGGCTCCATTCCGACTAAGTCCCTTAAAGCTTTATCTCCAGCCACCTTGGCCAAAAGGCTTTCTGTAGTCACATGTTTGTGTGTATAATGTAATGCAAAGACTGTCAGCGGCTTTCAAACGGGCAATTCAAGACAGTCAATTCTGTGAGAGACCTAGCTGAACGAGGCGTAACCAGCAGGGTCCTGAAAAAAGGAATTTGGCATACCGTTTGTCTCCAGGGGCTCAGGCTTCTTTCATGTTAGGGAAGATGCGACATCAGGTTCTGCCCGCTCCAAGAGATAAACACTGGGTAGCATATTCACGAAAGGTCTGCCATCTTTGTTGATACAGAGATCAGTGGTTGCTAGTGGCAACCACACTCCTATCTGCATCGGCTCTGCTCTGGCTTTGCAGACAAAGGTATATGACAGCATGCCCTTGTACAGTCTATTAAATGGATCCCGCTTGAATGAATTGTTTAAAATGTTCTGATAACAGTTGGCAGAAATGGGTAGATGCATTACATATAAATCTGGCATTCAGGCAGCAGAACTTTTCATAACAGGATGTTTACAAGAGGATTATAGTTTCATTGCCAAACACCGAATAGGATTTGATATTCATTTGCCATTTAATGCGTGGCAGGAGGAAGGACGTCTCTGTTTTCATCCGGAGTGTTTACATAACAGGGTTGGGAGTTATGTGGGAGTTATTGAAAAGGCAGAAGGGATGAGAATACAGGTATTGCAATGGCTTGGTTTGTGTTGTGCTACAGGGCCGGCGGTGGAGAGGGTGATGAAGATGTGGCCTCCCCCAGCAGAGCCCGCTCCGTCAGACAATGACCCCACACCGAGTTTTAAAACTCACAGCGCAAGTGACAACCTGCCAGAAAGGAGAGAGCATGGGCACTCGAACCTCCAGGCTGAGAAGCCCAGTGGAAATGCCACTCCTCACTCTCAAGGTTTGTGTGTATGTCAACAGCAGTTACAGTCTCCTGATAACCAAAATGCCAACCTGTCAGATATGGTCTCCCAAGAGGAACAACCCTGTAGTTAGCTACCAATTGTCTGGACCGGGATACAGTGTTAATTTTGCACAGTTATGCAATTTGCGAATTTGGTTATGTAACTGACAGCTAAAACAAAACAAATACCTTGCATTCCTTCAGGATCATCTTTGCCACCCCCCTGTAGTATAGTTTTTCAATATTTCTGATTTGAATTTCACATTATTTACCTGTAGTTGATTTGATCCAAGAGCAGCAAATGCCAAATAATTTGAGCAACTGAATTAAATGGATTAGCATTAGCTAAATCCAGCTGGTCAGGCAATTATATAGACAAAAAGTGACTTAAGTATACCTTGATCCTGAGGAGATTTACATATTTTATACATAGATCATGACGAGAGATGTGTGTGGAAAATCAGTTAATTGAAGACTTGTTTACTTAACTGTCCTTTTACTTTTAGATCACAGCAATCCCTCTGGAGGACAGTGTCCCGTTGACACGCAGCCAAAGGACACTAACAGTCAATCAAGGCCTAATCCAGAAAGGCCAACTGAAAACACTGCTGACACTAATCCAACATCCTCAGACATTCTCCACACGTAAGACTTGGCTGTGAATTTGTCTGCTGGTTTCTGTTTTACTGAGAGATGTACATGGCAAGACTTTTTGCACCATGGTTTCATTTGGAACACTTTTGTTAATATGAGTTGCAAATATATTAAGTAATTGTAGTCGTGGAGTTTCATTCTCGCAACCAAAGGTCAGATTGAAAGATAATTTTAATTTTTTAGTTGGAAAAAATATATAATCACGCTATAGGTTCATTTTCTTTGGAAGTCCCACAGGCTGCCTTCAAGAGTGATGAGACCTTCAACCTTTTCTTCCACATTAGCCACACTCAAAACCAGGTTTACAGAGGGGAAATAGTCCCATTGCGTTTCCTTTGTGTTGTGATCCACTTGCGAGGGCTATATTAGACTCATTATTAGGGCTTCTATATTTTTCTAGTTCTCTGACTTAACCCCTTGTCTCTGTTTCCCTTCAGAAATGCCCAGCCACATATACCAGCAGGGCTGCCCACTATTTTCCAGGGCAGTGCCAGCATGCAACGACCACTCTATCCCCTAGACAGCCCCATCTGGGAAAAGGCACTGCCGCCCCAAGCTGTACTGGAGGACCTGACCATCAACTCCACCATCTCCATGCCACAGACAGTGGTCTTCAGTGAGGACTGCAGAGATACGATGGCTATTGGAGAATGGGGGGAGAGTCTGGTGTATGCTTTCTTAACAGGCTGGAAGGAGAACGGAAGCCCAGATGGGCCAAAAGAGATTGTTTGGTACAACCGGAACGGAGAGAGCGGACAGCCGTGTGATTTCAAAGTCACCTTTGGCACTGGAGACAACGGCTCCTCCGAGGTCTTCATAGAAGTCAAGGCGACCGTCAAGTCTGAGAGAAACTTTATACACTTGTCGGCAAATGAGCTCGACCTGGCACTGAAGGAAAGGGATAGATATCATATCTACAGAGTTTACAACGCCGGTGACTCGCAAAACGTTCGTCTCTGCAGGATTCGCAATTTAGCCCAGCACCTCCATGCCAAAGAGCTGGAGCTGTTTCTGTTTGTGTAGTTGTGCACTTTCATTTTACTGATAATGTTCTGTGTGTTTTAATACCCGTGTCTCTTGTTTTTAATAGTATAGAAGGGGAAAACGTTGAATAATTTTAAATGTTTTAATTCTTTTATATAATGTGGGTTTGTTCTGTTTTCTAAAAGGAAAACAAAAAAAAGATTTACTACTTTTCTAATACATTGATTGAAGGTCAGCACTGATGTCCCTAACAACTGACTATTCATTAAATTGCTGCATAACAGCGTTCATCTTTGTAATACAGTTTTTTTATTGACTGATTTGTTGTTTTAATGTACTACACCAAATAGCACATTTTTTGTAATATAACTATACCTTGTTCTAAGACTTAATGAAAAATTATCAGCTTCAACTACTACAAATTAATGACTCATTGTTCTCTAACCAGTATAATTAGAACTGCACAGATTAACTTGTTCAATCAGGGCAAGAATATTAAGAATAATTTCAGCCATTTAAAAAATACCACTGGCCTTCATTCAACAGTATACTCATTTTTTATAGAAGGTGGGATTATATGTGACACAGGAACCACAGACTAAATAAACCCATTTCCTCCCAGCTGTGCTCTTACATTTCCTAAATCTAGATACAATATGACATCTGTCTGAACTGCAAAGTTGATTATGACAGTGTTAAATGTAAGTGTGTGCTGTACTTTTTGGGGTGGGGGTTGGGGTGGGAACTATGCAATCATGTTCCATCTGATGTGGTTTTAGGGCTTGAAAGTATTCACTTGTTCTGCTCTTCCACCAACACCTTCTCCTGAGCTCTGGCAGTGTTTTGCAATTAGATTCATCAGCTGAAAGATGCTATGATTGCATGCAACCATAAGTCACTTCCTTGTGAGTGCAGGCATGACTAAGACATCTTGAACATCCAAGCTGTTGGTCTCACGTAGATTGTGGTTCATTCATACAATTTGCTATTGATTCATCTTTTTCATGCACAATGGCGTTGACATATACTTGCTTTCCTGCCGAAAAAATAACCAAAAAACGCGTTTTGTTCTCGTTAATGTCAAAAGGATACATCAGAGACACCAAAATACTGCAAAAGGATGCTTCTGTGCTGCATTTCACACGAGTCACTAAATAACTGCTCAGAATACACTCCATTCTGAAGAGAGATTAACCCTGTATATGCGGAAAGTTTATTTTACATGTATAAAAATGCTACTGACGAATAAGAAGTAACACTGTCGTTGTCTTTACAGTTAATCGCTGTATCCGCCGCTCTTTGTCAGTTGTGTTACAGTGCAGAAAACACTACCGGAATGTCAATAACGTTCGCATTCTGCTGCATGCCCAGTAGAGAGACCTCCTACGTGTACACTGAATGGACAGCCCACCAGACCCTTTTTGGAGGTTTTATAAAATGCCTCCATATGAACACATTTATATGCATTACACACGCTGTCAAATGTGAGGTGTGTCCGCGTTTTCCAACCCCTTCCAAAAATCTTGCCTCACAATAAACCTGATTATGTGCTGAACTTATGCCCTGAATATAAATGCATGAACGCCGTTTGTCAAGAAAGATCCAGCTGTTTATGCTTGCTTGTACTTTGGGACATCAACGGTAGTGTGTTTGTTTCACATTCCTTGTAATCTTTCTTCGGCTCTCTCCTGCATTGAAAAATAATCACCTAATTTGTCCTGAAAGCAGCCCTGTTACCGGCTGAATACCAAAGCAGTGCAGTGACGCAGGTCCTGCGTCTGAGAGACCTTGAATGGAAAGATGAATGAGCATCTGATGTGAAGATCGCATTTTATACACTTCAGACACAGCCACCGAGCCCCCTCTTGGGATGAAGCATCTGAAATTGAAGTTATAAAGTAAGTACAACTGAAATTTCTTCTTCAAAAAACAAAGACCAAAAAACACAACGCATGGCTTCTGTGCACCTCTTTAAAAGTTTAGTCACGTTTCAGTCCAGGGGGTTGTTGAGATCACTGTTTCTGACACGTCTAACAATTGCTTGTTTGTCTTCCTTTCTTTCGCTCTCTTTTTTTTTTCGTTTGCATGCTTTTGGTTTAGCAGAAGCGTTGCTGAATGGTTAGTGATAACGACAGTAAACGTTCAAACTTCAGCATTTGTGTTTTGATTGGCAACGTCTAGATCATTTATGAACTCTCCCCGCCTGCCATAAAAAACATCTTAGCCCGGTCATATAACGATCTAGTTACATGTTGATTTACGCAGTTTGCAAACGATTTGTATTCTGCGACTGTCCCCCCAAAGCAATCGCAGTACAGAGAGCAAACCTCCCAGCTGCAAGACAAACCTGCAGCGGGCATTTAAGGAGCCCCTGGTATCGGCCAGCTGGCATGCATGTGTAGTATGCAATATACACTGTGCGCACACGTACGTGCAATGCAGATTATAGTGTGGGGGGTGAATTATAAGTATGTGTTTGTTGTGAATACATCATGCACCACATTGTGTCGAAGAAGTGAAACAAATAATGGTTTCCAAAACAACTTAACGGCAAGATTTACTAGTTATGCATTTTAAGGTGTTGAGTGCTAATGAACAAAAGTGTAGGCTAACGCAACAGGAGGACTAAGGGAGTGAGTATTACAATAAACGTGTTCAGTGGAATAATTTGGTGTTTATAAAAAACAAGCGTATTGTGGTAAAATAAACAATGTAAATTACACAATTGTTTCTGGCATGTATTCACTTTTTATTTTTTAAAGTGTAGGCTGAGGATCCTCCTGCCTTTATCAAAGTAGCTAAATGTCGCTCACATTTTCGTTACATTTCTGTCATTATTATTATTATTATTGTTGTTGTAAATTGTGAAATGCATCTTGGTTAAGAGCATATGCAACAAATGCATATCCCTTAGCACAGAATGTATAATGATATGGATTTGTTGAGGTATAAAAGCTAATTAACTTAAAAAAAAAAAGTTGAGGATGACACATTATGTACTATTAAAACCAGAAGATGCGTGTCGTCTGCATCTCTTTCTGTAGCCTGTCTGTATGTGCATTTCTGTGACTCCCAGCATCCAATTACGTGGCTAGACGAGAACCAACCTTCATGTGTCCTCTATTTCTCATTTAGAGCTATAGGCAGCATTTCAATTGGCACTATAGTATAGCACAATTGTTTAGAAAGCAGGTGTTGGCAGAAATTGTACTAAAAATTAAAAATCCACAGAATAGTACAGTCGGGACTTCATGTAATGCGTCATTAAATAACAGGAGCCTGGAAGCCGTTTTTGTTTGGTCTATATTTTTTGTAAGATGATATGAAGCGCTTGCAGTATTGATAAGGGGGCAGGAGAGCTGGCTCTCTGCCGTTCCACCTTAAATCAGCCGCCGCTCTACTGTGACGCAAACCCGAGTTCTCAGTCCAGCGCCTTCAGAGCGACATGCGAGCTGTCACTCACTAATCATCACACTTCTGATGGACCGACTTGTCAAAAAACACTGTCCCTTTGAACTCCGACCATTTCTGCTCAGGTATTTCATTGTAATGATGATTATAGCCTTTCCCTCTTTCCACCCGTCACTGTATGCATATAGAGGGGAGGGGAGGGGAGACGAGTGCAGAAGCGTCTGTGCCCCTCCCTAGGGACAGTACCCATCATAGGCGGTGAAATGCGGGCTTGTTATTGTGTGTGTATAGGCTTCGCTCGACAACACTTCCTCGGATATATTGACAGTGCTGGGCTCCTCTAACATGATGTTCAACATTCCTTGTGATGCAAAGCGCACAGCAATTGCCAATGAATCTATGTAGCCACTGCAAACATACATTGGTGGCATTATTAGTGCTACATATGGAAGACAACTGGGATCACCTTAAGCAGATGGGAAGAAAATGTGTGCATGGTAAATTGCATTTGTTTCTCTTATTTTGGGGGTTGGGCTGTCCCGCACTTGACTCATCTCCTGAGCGCTGCCTCCCGAAGCCATAGCGCCGGTAATCTGGATGGAGACAGGAGGCAGCGGACGGGCTCGCCGTGCTCCAACCCCGCTCTGCACGGCCATTGGCCAGTGGCTGCGGTGGGCGGGCTCTTCCGCGGCTCCTCTGATTGGCTGGGGCTCATCCGGGACCGGAGCGCGAGACGGCGGGGCGGCGCAGGAGCCCGTGCAGCCCGAGCCTCGCGCAGCTGCCGGCAGAGCGTCGCGCCGCAGCACGAGCCACAGCGGCTGTCACAGCAGTTAGCAAAACCGGAGCCCCCCGCCACAGCACCCGTTGATTTAAGTTTTCTGCTTGAAACGGCAAGATAGCGAAAGGCTGTGCATGCATTATACATTCAAAGGTAAGTGCACAGCTCTGTGGATAATAATGGATATTTTCGCAGGGTTGCGTTGTGTGCAAATATTTCTGCTTATACTTGTTGTCAGGACTATTTCTAAGGTAGCAGCAGTGTCTCGTCTAGAGACCCTTTCTTGTTTTGTTACGTAATATGTTGGCATGCGAAGGAAATATTATTTATTTGTAAGCCTTATAAATATTGTTCATGTTCGCTGAGACATAATCCGTTTTTTCGTTTTTTTCATTTGACTATTCTTTGCAATGTAAACAACATGAAATAATGCATTCGATATAAATTTGCAATATGACAGTAACGTCTTGATACTTTTGTTGTTCTGTTTATTTGTTGTTAACCTTTGCACTTTCTAGCTGTCGAGACTGGGATCTCGTGTATGTTATTGTAAGAAAGCGAGAATGCAGTGGTATTGCAGAACAATGAGGTGATTTATTTGCAAACACAGTAGCGCATTTATGGCGAAGGGCTACAATATGTCAGTATGTAGAGACCAGAGAGGATTTTCATACGCGTGAATTAATTTCGGTTATGTTTATGCGCACACACAGATACATGTAGCCACATTGTATATCACTCCCTGCTTCCCATGTAACAATTTAACGTTGCAGCAGTGTTATCGAGTGAGACTTCAGCAATATTGCCACAACCTTAATTTTGGACCAAGCAACATCTAACGTTGTCAGGCCGTTGCAACGTTGTTAAATGTTGCCAAAACGTTGTGTGTTACTACAGTTTATGCACGTATGCAAACACCTACATGCTTTAAATACTGTTGTCTGGTTGCCACAATCATTACATTTTCTGGCACCCGGTGGCACTCATTTAATATGGCACAATGCACGGTAATAACAGCAACTCTGTTTAAGGTGCATCACGTAATGTGCACAACTGATCATGCTATGCTGTTGTACAACCTTGTCAGCGGGTGTTGTCCCCATCCTTTTTCTTTCTTTCTTTTTTCTGTGTTGATACCTTGCTTCCACACGGTCTCTGGGGATAAATACATAAATAAATAAATACAAACACGACACGCCTCTCCTTGTGCAAATCTCACTGCTATCAGGACACTGTGCACACCATGCAAAGCAAATCTCAAGGCTAACAAAAGGACGGGGCTGGAAATTGGCCAGGTGTTGAAGACGGTGAAAAGCGCAATCCTGATCTTGTGCGTCTAGGAAGCACAGCCCTGGCCATGTGAGCGTAAACGTGCAGCCCGGTCCTGTATGCGCTGTCCTATTGTGTCAAATGAAATACGTGTCTGGATATCCCCTTAGCAGGGACTAGCGAGCACTGAAAAACAAGCTCCCTATAAATCGGTCCAGTTGACACTTGACTCAGTGGCTGCCAGTGCATTCGTATAGCTGCATATCTTTTCATGTGTTCGTAAACAGGGGACATGACACAGTTAATGAGAAGAAAATGCTACCAAGGCTGCATGAGGACCACCCTTGGTTTTGAAAAGATATTATAATAAATATTATTTGGATTAGAGAATGGGAAATAGGATTCATTTTCCTCCCTGGCAACTGAAAACACAAGGGGGAGAAAAGGAGGTTTGTTGATTGACCTGCACCTCTCACCTGCCTTTCACTTTGGTGGAAAAAAGCTGTACACCTAAAGAATGGCTCGATTCAGTGTGTAGCTCACTCATACGAGAGAAGGCAGGATGGCAATGGTCTCCCAGCTCTGCAGAGAAAATGCAATACAATTTAGCGGCTGAAGTACTGCCAATGTCTGCACCTCTGATGTGCTCGAAAAGTCATCTGAGAAATTGTTCAAGCAGGCAGCCAGCAACCAGCAGCCCTGGCGCAAACATCTTCCAGAAGCCATAGGCTTATCAGGGCTCTGCAGATTGGAATCTCTCTCTTTATTAACCTTTGAGGTTTAAAGTGGCCGCTGGGGTCAGGCTTATTTAACTTTAGTGTGGGTGTATCATTGTGGAAAACAGTATGCGACTGCGTAAATAAAAACCCAAAGCATGACTAATATCATATCAGAAAATTCCTGGTAATGGATGGAATAATGTTGAACGCAGTCAAAACTTACAGTAATATTTTTGAATCCAATTGACTGTTTCCAATATGTATTTTTAAATTTCTTCTTAAAAAATATAGGGCCAGAAACTTCTGCTCATTATACTGACATAAAACTGTTGTTTCCAAGCTCTTCAGAAGCAAGTGAAATGAAGCAGCGCTTATTTTTTGCTAGCTGCACAAGTGAGTGATGAAACAAACCTAATTTGGTGTAATCTGCTAAAAAAAAAAAAAAAAAAAAAAGTAATTGAAAGTGAAAACCTGCCAGATGTGTTTTGCATCATCTCTTAAACAAACAAGGCTTTATTTAGATGTAAATAACCTGGCTCTGCTCACTCTAGCCTGGGTGCAGTACTTAGCAACAGGATTAATGTGCGTGAAAGATCAAAATAGCGTAGCCTGGTAGAACAGCCTCATCTGGAATAGAGAGGATACGCTTCAGTCCTGCAAAATACTCTCGAACTAACCACACCTCGGCCTAAAATGGTGTGCTTGCAACTGAATGCATCTCCTGAACCCCACCTTGATTACCAGTCTACGAATCTGAGCACGAACAGGCATTGAAAGAAAAATATTATACTGTTATGTAGCCATTTTACAGCCTTATTTGGCGTCAAAGAGGAGGCTTAATTGTACTTGTACAAGCCTGTGTATGCATGTGTAAAGTATGAGCCACATGTGGTTCCTAAAAATACAGCAGGGTTGAGGTAACACTAAATGTTTTTAATGACTCGGGAAGTGTTGGTGTTACCCAGGAGCCATACATTAGGAATGGTTTTCTAGTTGTTATCAGATGTCTTAAAAAAAAAAAAAAAAATACAATAATGTAAAAGAATACATTAAACCCTTTTGAAGCCAAGACTAACTAGCTAGCAAAAGAAATATCCACCCAGGACCCGACAGAAGCCCTGTTTCATGGTGCCAAATCTCATGCTGTGTTGTAGTGGTTTGATGTGTATAACGGACATTATAATGGAATTATAGCTGATTGGGTTGTGTAGTGATTGTATAGCTGATTGGTTTGTTACTATGCAAACTTGCTATGTGCTGTATATAGCCTTGTCACAGTTTGACTAATCACAGCCTGTGGCGTTTCCCAAGCCATTGGGGTAAACCAGAGAAGTTGCCACACATTTCCCTTTCAAATGATGAAATCTAATGTAAATATGCCTAATAATACATCAATGTTTTCCACTCATGTTTATCAGAGACTGATTGGGTGTATATATTTTCTGAGGAGTGAGGGAATGTTGATGGCTTTTTGAAGATACTGTGGCTGGGTGTCTTAATAAGCAGAAAATTGATTTTAACATAAGGCGGGCGTTCATTTCACAGACTCTGAAAAAAGTATTTAGTTTCTCTTTATTGGGATTATAAACCAACTGCTGTGTGAACGGACATGAAAGAAAATGGCTTGGTCTTCTCTGCCTAATCCTGAAGAAAAAAAACAAAAACCTCTTTTTAGAAATATTGTTCAAAAATTAGTTCTTTAAAACCATCCATTCATGGGAGATCTTCAGCACTGTGGTAGTCGGATTGTTAGAAAACTGATCAAAGAGCTTGTATGGCATAGGGGAGGGGGATATAATATAGGTCAATCGCATTGTTTACTGTCAGAATATGGAAGGAAAATGGCCTATTGCTATTGATTGTATCTTCCTTTACTAGCTGTCTTTCTTCATCTTAATCAGGCAACAAAAACATCCTTAATCTTAGCCTTTGAAGAACAGAGCTCCATGGAATATGAAATGACAGATTCTCCACCTTTAATATGTATATTTTAATTGTATGTTGAGGCCATAGTATGTATCAACAAACTAAAACATACTGGCACAGCACACACGGTTCTGTTACGTTTGATTGGCTAAATTCTCTCATCTTTATGTCATCCTATCAGAGGACTTGTTCTAAACAAAGAACAACTGTGTTTTAGTCATTGTGTTAGTTGGGTATGCTTTTTTTGTTTTGTTTGTTTTTGTACTATTTTCTATCAGTACTTTTTTTAACATTGTGTACGTGTAATTTTATCAGAATGAATATTATTCCAGGAACCATCAGGATTTATAAATTATTAATTCACAGTGACACCCCAGTTGTCCACTTACAAAGAGAGACAAATCTGGAATGAGGGTATTGCCAAAAAATCAAGACATTTGTGCAAAATTAATTTCACACAGATCTGTTACATCATAAGAAACTCCCAAAGCTTTTCTTTACCAAATGGTCTTTTTCATTAAGATCTTTTTTTAAGGGAGAATGCTTACTTTAAAAATAATTTCCCATGTCTTTGACAGAAGATGTAATTAAGCAGGCTCATGTGTCCATTAAATGTTTGCTTTGACTGTGATTCTGATGCTTTCCCTTACAGACCTGTTGGTGGTCTGCTCTTGCCTGATATTTATGTACCCCTTTGTCCAGATGTCCGTGTAGAAGTGTGTACTAGTTACTATCACAGCCCCTTGAATTTATTGCAATTTGTGGATTATCATGATTGCTTCTTGTGACCATCATTTCTTTATCATTAAGGTATGATAATTTATTGGACTCACGTTTAGGTTGTCAGGGGAGTCAGCCAAGGATGGCACGAGCACTGTACCCATATTAACCTTTGCCGATTACCACATGCTGGTCAATGCTTGAGTGGAGGTGGGATTTCCAGTGCCTTTTCAGAATTGGCATGCAGGTCGTTATTTGACCAGCTAGAGCCTGGGTTGTTGATTGATTCCCAGATTTAGGAGGAGACAGGAAAGGATGGATAAGGTGTAGCAGTGGTGGCAAGTCGCCATTTGTGCCTTTATTTGTTTTTATTACAGAGATATATAGTCCGATAATCGCTATTGTATGAATGTGATAGTTCAGTCATCAACAGAACTAATAGGAACGAAAACCAAAATAAAATTGTTGTATGGTAACAAAGTGAAATAATTATTAGCTAAAAGAAACAAACAACATGTAAAACACAGAATCAAACCAGTTTTACTCCAGATCTGGATGGTATTATACACAATCAATGTTGAAATCAAAAGCCAGTGAGTTTTCTTTAAATGCACGGAAGCTGCAACCTTGCTGTGTATCAAAATAAAGTAAGTTATCAACTACCATGTTTGTGTTTATTTATACTGGTATAGGTATTGGCTTATACATATACACAGGACCTTCCAGAAATATTGGAAATGCTTCACAGTTCAGAACACATCTGTACTTATCCTCTTTCGCTCTAAGAGGAGCATAAGGTGGAAACAAGAAACTTCCATGCTTTTCTGTCTTTCGCCTTTACTTTGGTTTCACCCCAGGTCAAATCCATCCACTTTTCATCCTTTTCAACTGTTTGGCACCAGGTGTTATGTGGGCAGCCTCTAGGTCTTTTGCCTTGTGGTGTCCAGCGTAATATGGTCCTAGCCACAGAACTTTGCTCCATCCTCAAGATGTGTCCCAACCATCCGAGTCTCCTCCTCTTAATCTCTGTTGTAATGCAGCAGGTGTTTGTGTGTTTGAACAGGTCATAATTAGATATCTTATTTGGCCAAAATATCTGACAGATTCAGACATCCATTGAGGAAGGCAGGGAGTGATAACTCTCCAGCATTCACTACCATACAACAGCACCGATTTAACATTAGTAGAATCTGATCTTGGTTTTGACCTGGTATTGTGTAGACTTCCAGATGTTCCTAAGTCTTTTGAAGGCTACTCTGGCCTTGCTGAGTCTGCTCTTAATATCTTTAGTGGTGGAGTTTTCCTGACTGACCAAGGTGCCTAGGTAGGTAAAGTCCTCAACTTCCTCTAGATCTACTCCCTCAGTATGTATGAGGGTGGTTTGTGCGGTGTTAATTCTGAGTACTTGACTCTTCTTTATGTTGACTTGAAGGCCAAGCTGGCTGGCAAAGTGGCAGAGTCTTGTGGTCTTGTCTTGCATGTGGTTTTGTTTAGATGATAAGAGAGCTATGTCATCAGCAAAGTCGAGATCTTCTAATGACTGGAACATAGTACACTGGATGCCCCGAGGAATATCTTTAGTGGTATTTCTCATCACCCAATCAATGGCCACCAAAAACAAGATAGGTGATATTATGCAGCCTTGATGCACGCCTGTCTCAACAGTGAACCACTCTGTCAGGTTTTTGTTAAGAAGCACTGTACATTTAAAGTTTTTATAGAAGCAACTAATGAGCTTCACTATTTTTAGTGGAATGCCATTTTGTTTCAGAATCCTCCAGAGGGTCTTCTCTGTGAACACTGTCAAAAGCCTTGAAGTCAGTGAAGTTAATATATAGTGGGGCTTTCCATTCAGTGCTTTGCTCTATGATGTTTCTCAAAGTTTCTCAATATTTGATCTATGCAGCCCTTTCCTTTCCTGAATTCAGCCTGTTCTTTTCATAGCTTTGAATCTATAGCTTTGTCAATCCGGTTTAGTAAGACTCGGCAGAAGACTTTGCTTGTAAGGGACAGAAGTGTTATTCCCCTCCAATTGTCACAGTTTCAAAGTTCACTTTTCTTTGGAATCTTGACAATCATCCCCTTTGACCAGTCCTCTGGGATCATTTCTTCCCTCCATATGTTTTGAAAGAGACCAGCAAGAGCTATAGAGGCTATGTCTGTGTCAACTTTTAATAATTCTGCATGGAGAGTATCAAAGCCTGGTGCTTTTCCTGATTTCATTTCCTTGATGGTCTTTGTGATTTCATCTTTGGTTGGTGGGTCTGTGTTAATGGATAGCTGTTGTTTTTCTGGTATACCAGTATCTTCAAAGTGCTCCACCCATCAGTTTGCTTGTTCTCTCTCAATTGGCAGCACTTTCCCGTACTTGTCCATTACTGGTGGTGTCTGGTTCTTCTGTCCACTGAACTCCCTTGTAATTTTATATACAGTGCTCATCTCGCCCCTGGCAGCTGCTTGTTCAACTATCTCTGCTTTGTACTCAAGGGCAGCTTGTTTGTCATTTCTAGACATTTTCTTAACTTTTTTATCTTTCTGATTTAATTCAATCTGTAATTGTTTTTTGATTTGAGTAGATCTTGTATTCATGATTTTTCCCTTTAATTCAATTCTCTCATCTGTTGCTTTCCATGTTGGTTTAGTTATGGCTTGTGATTTTGTCTCCTGTATTCCAGTACCTTTTCACTTGTATCAGTGTAAAAAAAAAAAAAAGTGTTATCCCATTTCATTTCTATGATGTTATCACTCTCTGGCTCATGAGTTTCCAGGGCATAAAATCTATTCCTGAGTCTGATGGTGAATTTCTGTCTAACTTTCAGGGTCTTTTAGCTGGTCAATGTCTATGACCTTTCTTACTACTATTTTGGCTTCTGGTCTTTTGAGCTTCAGTCTGATCTTAGCAGCCAGAGATGATCACTGTAGACATTTGCTCCTCTGTAGACCCTTGTGTCCAAGAGAGATTTTACCCATTTCCCATTGATGATGATTTGGCCGATTTGGTTTTTGATCATTGGCCATGTAAAAGCTGGCTAGTTTTTCTCTATTCTCATTCATGGTGCCACAGCCTTCATTCCCCATGCACCTGTCGTAATTGGTTTTGTCCCTACATACTTTTGCATTTTGATCCCCAAAGATCAGTAGCACATCATGCTGTGGCGTTTTGGAGAGAGGTGCTTTTAAGGCCTCATGGTAGGTGTCTTTAATGTCATTATCAGCTTAGTTGGTAGGTGCATAGCACTGTATGATAGTCAACTTACTGTAGGGGGAATTAAAGGGGGCTCTAATCAGTCTCTGATTGATTGGTTCCCATTCTATCAGGGCACTTGCTACATACTTGTTCATGACTATTGCCAGTCCCTCCGAGTGTTGGCCGTCATCTCTACCATAGTATATGATGGTATGTTATGATTTTAACCGACCCTGTCCATCGGCACTCGCTCACGCCAAGGATGTCAATTCTGTACCAGTCCATCTCTTTGGTTACCTGAGCGGTCTTTGAGGCTTGGTACATAGATCTTACATTCCAGGCTCCAATTTTAGTAACTTGTTTTGGACCCAGAAGATTCCTTCTCACACCCAAAGCAGCATCCCTTGAAGGGGTTTGACCCTGGGCATACTACTAATGCTGCTTCTTGAATCTCCTTGGGTATCTGTGGCATTTTGTGTTCTTGCTTCGATTTCCCCCAACCTGGAGGACCAGTGATTGTCCTTTAGTTAGCCCTCTACCCTTTGACCTGTCCAACATGGTTAGACCTACCAGGAGCTAAGCTCCCATTGGCATAGTTCTACAGTTCACTGAGGCACACAAGCCTCTCTACCACAACAAGGTGACAATCCATGAGAGGGAGAACAAATCTGTAGCCAAAGACTATACATTGCAGGAGTCAGTAGAAACAGTTGTAGAAGAGTTGCAGAAGGCAACATAAATATAAAGCCTGAACTCAAAGTATTATGTTTTTTTTTTTTCGTTTGCTTGTTTGCAGGGGGATTTGTAAGTGAAATTTCACATTCCCAGATACATTGGAAAAGTATAAAATAGGAATAAAGACAAAATGGTTACTGTATTGGGGTACCTTGTTGTCTAAGATTTTACTTTGTCTACTTGATTGTGCTTCATATTCTGACACGTTTTTGAATGGAAAAAATTGTGAAAACTGATGGTGCTTTGCCAGGGATTTCAAAACACAGGCACCCACAGTACAGCTGCCATGGCTAAATGTCAAACTGAGTCAGTACACTGTTTATACTGAGAGCAAGTGTACACATAACCACTTGGAATATGAATTCTCCATTTGCTGTTTATTAATTAGATTTTTTTTTTTGGTGCAATTGGTACCTGTAGATTCTGAGTTATTGATTTGGCTTAGATGATTATTACAGCTAAATGCTCAGTTGTTGTTTTTTGCCGCCTTACTTAAGAATAGGATTTGAAGAACATCAAAGGTCGATTTGCTGATACTATAAGGATTCTCGCTCGCTCTTCCCCTGGGGTCGTTTCAATACAGACAGGGCCTGAGATGCAGGGAGCCAGACTCCCAATTGCTCAGCAGTTTAAACTGTTCCCATTTTCATTTTCTCACAAGCTCAGTTAGTTAATCACCTCTGGGTATGTTAGCACTGCAGTTACTCTAATAAGGGCTCAGAAGTGTCTAATTAAACACCGTGTACAGCCCAAAATCAGCCTCACAGCAAAAGATAAAGCCAAGAACTAAAGGAAAGCCATTCGCCCATCTGGCCTTGTTTTCTGCCCTGTAAACCCATGTGGGATGCACCAGAGGGGGGCTGTCAAAGCAAGCCCCAGCACATGTCTATTAGTGCTCATGCATCACCATGTTGCTTTACTGCATACTGCTTTACTTTACTGTGTACAAATGCATTGTAGCATAGGACAGGAATACATTTATATATTGATTGGGTTGATGGCTTTTCAAATTAAATACATTCTCCTTTTTGGAAATTCCGCTGCCGAGACTGGAGTGTGATGTGCTGGTGAAAGAAGGGCACCTTATTTTCTTTGCAGGTGTGATTCACTGGTATGGCTGGACCATCACGGCAAAAATGTGTTCTAATAATCCTTTGTATAAATATGCCATTGGCTGCCTTCACTTTGTGCACAAGCCCTCATTTCTTTGTTGCATTTGTGTATCCTTTACTGTTTGGCACTGAGACACTTACAGTATCTGTGTGTTAGGAATGAGAATGACATTGGCTAGGAAGGATGGTAAAATCCGATGTGAAATTGAAAGGAATTTAGGGAAGCAATGACTAAACCATGATCATTTTGTAATTTTCACCATGGGAACAATTTCTATGGTACATTTACAATTAAGCATAGGTTAGTTTTAGGGTTAGGGTCAGGTTAAGTGAAAGTTTAGGCTTGGTCTCGTTATTTTACATCACTTTACTGAGATAAATTAGTGTGCTGACAATAACTCCCATCAGTCTTAATCGTAATAAGAGAAAAAAGTATTAAGGAAGAAATAGTTTTGAAAATGTGGAAATCTGTCAAGCTTGCCTAGAAGCCCTTTCTGCAGTATTGTAATCATAGAGTTCACAATCACAGGAGCTAAGGGCTATTTGATCCGCCTACTTCCTGCCATGTGAGAAATGAGAGTTCTGCGTTCCTTGAAAGAATACCACAGCAAGAGAATTAAGCCTAGCCCTTAAATTCAGAAACGTGACAGAGGATGACTTCTTCACTGCAGATGGATGATGTGCAAATCGAGACTATTTCACTGGGTGCTGTTGGATTCACAGGAAGAAAGTGGCCGTAGTTTGTGAATTTGCACAGAGTTCCAGTGCACAAGCAGGGGGGAGTTGGCTGCTGTTGAAAAATCAAACTTGTGCTGCTTAAGATATTCATTACAAAGGGGGCACACTCAAGCCTGTTTCTGAGGTGGGATGTAAATTCTAGAAAGCTCATTGAAGAAAACAGGCTCTTTCTTTAATGAGTGAATCTCTCACAGTACAGCTTAGTGCTTTTAAAATCCTGTTGGGGACACTAGTGAAATGAGTATTCTGATGACAAAGCCATCTGCATGTGGGTTGAATCAGTGTGTTAGTCTGAAGCGCAAAACAGTCTAATTGCCTCTCCAACTTTTTTTTTTTCCTACTTGGTTTGGCGAAAGCGATAGTTGAAATTTCATTTCCTGGCTCAAGCCAAGCAGGTATGAGTTTTTTTTTTTCTTTTAATACAGTTCTGATTCGTGATAGGTTTGCAGGTTTCAAGTTAATAGCTATCTCTCTACTGTGATGTAGCCAAAAGGGCTCTTCAACTACTTGTACCCAAACAGTTCCTTAAATGATGCACAAATGTTTTCTATAGATGGATTGAATCATGCTCTATCTGCCACATTCAACAGATTTTTTTTTTTTTTTTATGAAGACTTATCTTTAATGATTAAACCACCAGCGCTTTTATGTAACAGATAGATTTTTGAGAAACAACATGAGCTTTCAGTATAAAAAACACTGCAGGTTTTTATGGATTGTCTTAGAGAGCCACAATCCAGCAAGACCTCCTTATACATGTATGGATGTATAGATCTTCTGAAATCATCACATGTATTGGAGCTAGGAAAGCTGAGTTAAGTGAATAAATACTTGTTTCCTTATTTAAAACTGAAGTGGAATGAAAAATCAGAAATGTGTTGGTCCTTGAGGACGACATTGAAGAATACTGCCTGATACACTTTCGTAAGGGGGAAGTGATGGATTTTTTTGTGAGATCTATACAATCAGTAAAGGGTAACTATTATGTGGCATAACAGAAGAACAGAAATCATTTCCAAAAAAAGAATGAAACAACAACGCCAACACAGCTGCCATGTACAGTAACCTGTGGGGCAAGCTAAGCGGTTCTGATTTTCCAACAAGAACAAATTGTCTCTGCCTTTTACAGCAGCCAACGACGGTCTATAAATGTTCCTAACACAAGAATAATTTGTAAAAGCAGCTACAGTCTGCCACCGTCGTTCTTTGAATCCAGCGCAGTATATCACTTGCAAAGGCTCATATTTTGTGAGCCAGTGATAAACTGTCTTATGTAACCAGCCCAAGAATCTGACCGGGAAAAGGAGACGCTGTTTGAGTTTGGGAATGGGCGCAGAATGTGACTGATCTTACTGTAGCAAGGGATTTGTTTTGACTTTCTTTTTCTCTTCTGGAGTTTTAAATATTTTTTTGTACTGTTTTATTATAACTGGAAATGGAGGCTTGCAGTGGTCGACATTTCAGTCAGTCCCGCTGAAAAGATGCATACATGCATTCAATGCAGTATTGGATGGTTACGTAACACTGAGCTTATGAAGAAATTGCAGCACCTATTTATTTATCCATATAGAAATGATAATAAAAGCATAACAAAGAGGAAAATTAAGTATAGAATAAGCAGATTTTCATTTGAAATGAGTTGCCCGAGACCACATCATTTGAAGTTATGTAATGTAGGGTATTATTTTATTGCGCACACACTCACACACATAAATGTAACAAAGCATGAAGTGTGAGGCTGATTAATAGATCATGACCGAAGTGCATTGTAAAACGTATGCTTTTATACAGAACCTGTTCTCTGCATCTAAAAATATATATATATATATATATATATATATATATATATATATTTTACAGCACTGCTTTAAGTTACATGTGTGGGAGAGCCTGTATAGTGTGTGACAGCTTGTTTTAAAGAAAATTTAAAAAACAAAAACAGTAATAGTAACTAAAATGTAATTAAGTGCTGACATGGATACCTCAATTTTCAGCGTTTAGATATGAAGGAGAGGAGCATTGGTGTTAGCATTGGTGATCCTCATTCATTGTTATTATTATTGTTATTACATTTGCACTGACAAGTGCTAGTGCATCTTTAGGGTCCATTTCATGACTTCATTAAACACATTTTTGTGTCTATTTTCCCAAGTTGCTTGGGAATAGCAATGGGCCGGTAAAACTGTGAAACAGGGTAAATACATGTCAATTAGTGGAAGTGACTTAGTAGACACTGAACAGCTGCTGTCATTATTACTGAAGGTAACACAATCTCAAATCCCTTTCAATCACGGCAAACAAAACAAACACAGGGTCGCAGTTTTCTTTTAAAATGTGATGTCTGAGCCACACATCATGTCTGACAAACAGTTCTTATAAGACATACAGTATAACATAAGTTCTGGACAGGAAGGTATCGACTTAGAAATCCCGAAAGGCTGTTAGTTTCTTCAGATTTTTTTTTTTTTCCCTGTTTGTTTAGTGGATCTGATATAACTGTGAAGGCTGTTTGATAACTATTTCTTCATTCTCAGATATCACTTTGATTTAGCTATGTCTCATTTCTGAACCCAGGCAGGCATCAGCAATTAGGTCTCTGTGTTTCGTGTCTCAACAGTAAGACCATCCAGAAGATCGCCAGCCCCTGCGTCCGCCCTGCTCTGTGAGAGGCAGAATGAGTTCCTCCCCCCTGGTCTCCCGAGCCCCCATAGACATCCTGGAGGAACTGCAGCACATTGCTGCCCAGAATCTGGAGAAACTGGATGTGGGAAAATACTATGAAGTCATCCGGGAGCTGGGGAAGGGCACATATGGCAAGGTGGACCTGGTCATCCACAAAATCAGAGGTCAGTCTTCCCGGGGGGGGGGTATCCATTATGATGTCAGAATAAGCCCATGTGTTCACATTTGGTTCATTTGTGACCGCTTCGTTTCACACTATTGCATTAAACACAAAACAGGTTGCTAGTCTTGTTGCAGGGCTTCTTAATTCCAACATAAAATGGCTTCTAAAAGACTTAATTAAAGCTTGCCAGGGAGTGTGTGGTGCTAGTATATCATTCTCGGCTAAAGCATTATGCACCAAGTCTGCGCAGCACTTACAAACTGTGCCTCCTGACCTCATACACAGCCTTCTTTTTTTCCATTAGCCTCTTTTGCTGGAATTGGTTATGAACGTGTCAATTACCAAATTAGTTGCAGATGTAACCAGACAATCAGAAGGCCTGTGAACAATAGGTTATGTAGCAGCAAGGTTTTGACACCGGAGCTGAATCCTACTGGTCTTTAAATGAAACCTGCCCAACCTAAATATCACACACAGCCAATGTGCTCAACATCTAGTCATTACAATCAAAGACAGGGATCCCTTTTGGAAGTTCTTGAGCAGTCTCTCATTATCATTTTAGCCTAGTAGTTTGCATGCTTTGAAACTAGCATGATGAACTACATAGGCTTAGAGAGACTGCAAGAGCATTCTGACATCATGTGAACTGGCAAAAATGCAATGCAAGAAAACCTATCCCACTATATTTGGAAAGATCAATCACACTAGCTGAACCTGGTCACAAAACATACGAGAAGTCTGTCAGCCTTCATCATGTGTATGATTTACTCAGACTAAAAATCCTTCAACGGGTTCCTGCCTGTGTAAATCAAAAGAAATGAGCTTTACAGCAGAAAGATGCAGAGTACCTCACTCCATTGGACAGCCAATCTGATTTGAAATAAATAATGCAAAATGCAAAACATCAACCCATTTCACATCACTGTGTGATACCGGAGAACAGGTTTTAGTCTGTGAAGAAAACTATGGGAGAAGAGGAGAGATGTTCATAGTATTACTACATCAGATCTGACTTAAACAGAGAATCACAGCCCTATGCTGGGCAATGCACTGCTATATAATGAAATATTGAACGACTAGACCCTTCACTGATTGTTATTTCAAGGCCTTTATTGGCTTTTTTTCTTTTTCAATGTGCCTGTTTAAATTACCATATAAAATGCACCATTCATGTACTGTTGGGTACTGCTTTTGGACCCCCATTACAGATCACAAGACTAGGCACATAATGGCATTTGAGAAAGCTGATGTTGTAAACTCGACATCTTCAAAATTCAAGCTAGAATACTGCTGTACCTTTTGTTTTGCAAAAATGGATGGGAATTAATTGAAAACGGCAGAGTTCAATGTCGACCTGTGAAAAGAAATTTGAAATGCAGGGACCCTGAAAGCATTTGGCTGTGTAACAATTAGTAAAAGAGGGTCTAAAATAATTACAGAGCATAGACTAAATTGTATTTATTCATTTTGTTCTGTAAAGAGCCCACTTACAGCAATATAAAACTGAACAAGTGGTTAGGTTACATTTTTTTCCTTTTTGGGTCAGGGGTGCAGGGGTTATAGGCTGGTAAAATGGAAGCCGTTTTAGTTACACAACGACTGAACTTGTCTGGTAGTTTTCCACAGGATATTTCGACACATTTCCTAAAGACTGTCTGCTAATTTGTCACTGCGTGCACACACACAGCAGGGGACTCGAGCTGCTTCCTTTTGATTGCTCTGGCATATTCCCTCTGGTCTGCTCCAACTGTTTCATGTTTGCCAGAGCTTTTACATTATATATGAAGTCTAAGGGGTTACTGGCATGCAAAAGGGACTGTGTGATTTTTATGCACTTTTTATCCTTTAATCTCAGTAATGTGGTTATACACTATGCTGCCACATCTAAAGCGACACATATGTAGACAGTCATATCCACTCCTGTTTGGCTATCGTTGCTTCCAGGCAGAACAGTTTCTTCAGCATTTGCTTAATATTAAACGTCAACTTGTTTTGTGGGTCTGGACACCAACCAGAAAATATATTATTTATATATATATATATATATATATATATATATATATATATATATATATATATATATATAAGCATTTTTGCCACTAGCCAGATATCCTACTAATTTTTTGATGTCCAGAGATTGCTTTGCATGGTCAGAGGTGATTACAAATCTGATATTGGAATGAAAATTACATGATCCCAAAACAGGAAGGCCGGCTCATTTTTTTAGGAAAGTGTAACACCTGGATCAAACATATATATAACGAGCTGACGGGTAGAATGAAGATTTCCCATAAGTGAAAAAGAGCGAATGACCTGCAGAGGCCTGGGATGAATTGGGGAGTGTGGTCTTTGGGTTGTTTTTAAGTTGCAGATGCAAAGAAACACTCTGATTGTCAATAAGTAACAAAACGATCAAATTTGTTCTGTTCCCTTTTCTTTTTGGGAAAACCAGGCACCAAGATGGCCCTGAAATTCCTCCGAAAGAAAACCACCAAGCTCAAGAGTTTTCTACGAGAGTACAGTATCTCGCTCTTCCTGTCTCCCTGTCCCTTTATCATCAACATGTTTGGGATTTCCTTTGAGACCGATGAGTACTATGTATTTGCACAGGAGTATGCCCTGGCTGGAGACCTGTTTGACATCATTCCACCACAGGTAGGCAGATCCAAACAGTTTCCCTTTCTGTCCAGTAATGGAGGGATTGAACCAAAAGCCTCAAAACAAGACTGTGGAAACACTTTCTTGTTTTATTACTATGGCCATTACTTCATGTCAATCTATATATCGGTGGACAAATCTAGCTGTATGTGAAAGCTGGCTTTGATTTAATGTCTAGGGGATAAGTGGTTCAATTTATATTAAGTACCGATTCTGTAGCTTTTTGTATGGTGATCCGATCTTTTTTTCATTGCACCTTTTAATCCCCCATCGGTAAAACTGGGAATCTTTTATCTGATTTTTACACTGAGCAGGACCACTGGGGAATAGGGACATTGGATACACACATCTCATGTCAACAAAGAAAGTGATCCGATTACTGCTTCCCTGATCTTAAATGCAGTTTTTCAATTTGAAACTTAATGGGAATAAGCCAGAGTGAATCATCACTGATTAAAATAACAATAAAAAAAGAACTATAAGACACCGCTTTCCCTTCTTTGGGTCTTGTTGAGACTACTAGGATATGCCACCTAATCTGGATTAAACCAGTCATGTGTAATGTATGAAAGTGTATGAAGAACACTGTAAGTCGTACTTTTCTAATCGCATTTTCTTTGTATCGACTGTAGGTGGGTCTTCCAGAGACAGTAGCCAAGCGCTGCGTCCACCAGGTTGCTCTTGCCCTAGACTACCTGCATTGTAAGAAACTGGTCCACCGAGACATTAAACCAGAAAACATTCTGATTTTCGACAAGGAGTGCCGCAAAGTCAAACTGTCCGACTTCGGGATGACCCGGAGGGCTGGGTCGCCGGTGAAGAGAGTGAGTGGGACAATCCCATACACGGCCCCAGAGCTGTGCGACGCTTCCAAGCACGATGGCTTCTGCGTGGACTACAGCACTGACGTCTGGGCCTTCGGGGTGCTCCTCTTCTGCATGCTAACAGGGAACTTCCCCTGGGAGAAGGCCCTGCCCTCCGACACCTTCTACGAGGAGTTTGTCAGGTGGCAGAGACGCAGAACTGGCACCATCCCGTCTCAGTGGCGCCGCTTCACCGACGAGGCCCTGCGGATGTTCAGGAAGCTGCTGTCCATTGAGCAGGAGAGACGCTGCACCGTCAAGGAGGTCTTCGGGTACTTTAGCCACTGCTGGATGCTGGACAACGAGAACGGGAACCACCTGGCTGAAATCAGCTCCTCGTCCTCCGAAGAGGACCTGGTCGACCGCATGAAGCAGCAAACCCTGTCGCCCGTGTGCGGCATAGGGAAAAACAGCATCATGGTGGAGACTGCGCCACATTTCTCCTCCATGTCGACGGTCAGCTCCCTGTCCTCCACGAACAGCTACGAGCGTGTCTCTCGAGAGACCACCAGCAGCAGGATTTTGGTGGCCACTCCCATTGAAATCTGTGTGTAGAAGCCCCTTCCCACTGTTTTTTTTTTCTTTTTTTTCCTCTGCAAGACTGACCCTTAAGGTTTTACAGAGAAGGGGCCCTCCGGAATCTCGCTGTGAAAAAGTGGAAGTTGTTGGTAGGTGGCGTTCATTTTAGCTTCCATGCCACCAGAGGTGTGCCGATTTGAAATGGGTGCAACCAAAAAAAACAGCATTGACAAGAAAAGCAAACAAACAAAACGATGGAGAACATCTCAAAGGGCCTGCATCTGAAGGTTTTGAAAACATATCCCTTATGACGATTCTGACCCTTGTACCACCAACCCAGCTTCCTCTGTCTGAATGATTACCTCACGAAGAGATTTCTCCGAATGATCAGCTATATATTCGTCACAGTTTTCATGCATTTCACCACAAATGGTCAGACTGAAAACAAACAAATGAACGAAACAGCAACAACATAAAAAACACCATAAGAGCAAGTTTAGTTGTGTTGATAAGTGGTATTGTTACAGTTGACCAAAATCTAATTTCCTAAAGCAATATGTTAAACGTTTTCCTGCAAAAAAGAAAAAAAAAGAATGAGAGCACTGAGGCGGAAGCCAACTTTTGAGCGGTTCTTGAAGGTGGAATGAGAATTTTGCACAGAATGAAGAGCTAATGAAAAAGAAACATTTTACTTTTCGTTTTTTTATTCTTGAAGCTGTTGGAAATGCAGCACTTTAAAGAAAACAACATTATATTGTCGAATGTTTCCAGGAGTGAACTGCAGCTGTGATGTTTACTGTCAATGCAATGTGAATTATAGTATTATGTACGTGTGTATGTTGGTATGTGCGTATGAATTGAACTTTCACTAGTGTAGATAACAGGTTTTGGCCTTTAATTTACTTAATTTATTTGAATCCTGGATTCTCAGAAATATATTTTTGCTATTTATTTTGTAAGGTATATTTAGTGCCAGCTGTTTGACTTTTTTGTTTTAATATTATGGATTGCTAACGGTCTAGTGCCAAACACAGTACGACATTGTGCAGCCATCTAAAATGGGAAAATGCTTGCGTTTCTACCCCTTACCAAAGGTACTGATCATTTTAACCTCAAGGCAACAATGTACTTCTGTTGAACACATTTTTTTTCTGACCTTGTTGATCATAAAAGCCAGCATCTGCTCTAGGAGTGATATTTATTCAGTCGATAGGTTTTACTGTACAGTATTTATCCTAGGTTTTTTTCTCGTTGACTGGAACAGGAATGTTGCAGAGCTAGAATGTATCAGGGGCTTGTATGCAATAAATGTGCATACATCTGAAAAGCCAGATGTCTCGAACTGATAAAAATATATAGTCAAGAAACACAGCCAGGTTGCAGATGATTGCAAATTATGTGTTAAAAACAAATATGTCCGGCGAAGCGATTGTCTCTTGTGAGATCAGAAAGGTAATGGTATGTATTGCTCCTGATGCCTTCATAACTGAAAACTTGAAAAAATCTAAACTCAGTCAATGCACTGACTTTAGTACAACTGTAAAATATGCATAGAGGTATCTGATGTCTCCATACGTATGAACACCACCACATGTATCAGACATATCAGGCAACTATATGGGTTTATATAGAATAGCTACCTTTCGTTTCAGTATCCATCTGAATAACAAGGCACGGTCAGATATTATAAAGTATTCTAAACACATACACTGCTATGCTTTAAAGGGAAATAATTGAAATGTATAACCTGCGGTAGACATCCACTTTATCCTCCTCCACTTTGATTCTCTAAGGGCTCTGACATTGTATTGGTGAGAACAATCAGATTTTCTTCCGGTAGGGCGTCTATCACATCTTCGGTCTTTGTTGGCTTTTCTTTTGTGTCTTGCTAGTTGGTCTCTTGTTATGTCTTTACCTGTAGGCTTTTGAGATTAGACTGTGCACTGGTGGTTTTGAAGGGAGGTTCGCAACGACAGTGAATTCCATTTCTGCAGCTGTGCTTTTTAATACCTCATCTATACCACAGTGAAAATTAAACCCCCTCTTGCAAAACATGGGAAAAGGAGAATCTAATCTGTTTTAGCAGATCGCAATGCATTGGGTGACCAAATGGATCCTCATATATTGTTGCATGTGTCCTTAATGGAATTCCAGAAATATAACCACTGTATTATGCAATAGTTTGAGCTTCTTTTCACCCGATAGAAGATTTTGAACTGTAATACTTCCTCTCTGCCTTCTATCAATTAGCTCACCCACGGCTGTAGTTTCAAAATGTTACGCTGTGTGGAAAATGGACGGTTCAGTGAGGTGAAATGTTCTGAGTATGCTTTCAAAAAGTTCAAACTTATCAAGCTCATTGAAATGTAAGGGATTTTCTTGGTGGAGAATTTATGTATGCCTGCGACTGGAAATCTATACATTTTTTCGCATTTTCCGGCTTCTGCCTTTTTATTTTTTTGCCGAAGCGAAAGAGTGTTTAGGGTTAGGTTTGAAAGACCTGAAAAGCATCAATGCTTGATGACATGCTTTTTTGAAGTGTAGGTACTGGATGCCTCCGACAAAACCATTTTCCAACAGTGCTCTTTCTCTAAATTGTCTCCTTGTAATTTTGGGGTATTAATGTTGTTTCCAAATCAAATACCTTATTAAATACTTTGAGATATGAGTATATTATAATGGGAGCATATCAACTTATGTTGTAATCTAAATAATGGAAATGGGAAATCTAAACAGCTGTGACTGAGGAAATAGAGATTCTGGGTTAGCCTAGAATGCAGCATAGGCCCTGGAATCAACATTACAATCTTCTGGGACTGAAACGAGACCATTTTTACTCGATATTAGGAAGTTGCATTCAAAGTCAGGGAAATCACCTCATGAGTACTTTGTCTGAATGGATTATCCTTTTCAAACAACACTTTTTTCAACCTTCAGGCGAGCTGCTATACAGACCCGTTTTCCAGTTGTTTTGTCAACCTTTGGAAACTGGGTCTGTGTTGGAGTTTGCAAAGGCTTTGCCTGAAGGAATGGTTTAGTGTTTTTTCAGATTATGTTTACTTACATAATATCAGTCAACATGGCTATACAGGCTGATAAACTAACAGGCTGTACTTTTCTCCCTTTTTTCTTTCAACTAAAACATTCACCCAATTTTTATTTTAATGTGGCTGGTGTACAGTTTACTGTTTTCCTGATGCTTTAGTGTGCACTCACTAAACTACCCAGTGTTTAAATAGTGACATATCTTTGACAAAAGGGACTTTTGGTTGGGGGTGATAAATGCATTTTCCATTATGGCTGTCTAATATCTGAACATTTTACTGCATTTTGGTTTACTAGTTCTGTGACATGCATACATTGTAGACCAATTGGTTAATAAGAGAGTTATGTACATTTACTCTTGATTTATGCATTTATTTAAAGTTCCACATTTGGCAACATTATTGCAAGATTATAATTTAATTGAATACATTTGTTTTACGCCAATAAGGCCAGAAGAGATGTATGAAAGGGCATTTTTTTTTTAAATGGCATGGAGAATTTTAAACATATCTTAACAATGAAAATTGAACTGTATTTATTAGAGGTATGAAAAAGATAGTTTTATTGTGAAATTTTGCTGTAGCACAATTTCTTGCATAATGCTCCAGAGTGCAGATTGTCATTATGACTTCTTGAAACTAACTAGGGCTAAAAAAATATTAAAAAATTAATGAATAATGTTAATTTTTATTTTGTGTGCTGTATTTGTATATACTGTTGTATTTGTATTATTGTTAAACCAAATCAAGGGAGAATATGTAGAAAAATAGCTGATGTTGATTGTGAAGTGTTATTAACTGCTTTCGATAAAGCAACCACTGACTAATTAAAGTGGGTTTAATAGGGAGACTGCCTCTTGTTCCTACATTTCAATGTGATATAACCAATATTCCCTGTAGTGATGTACAAACTGTGTTTTCTTTTCCTTTCCATTTTATTTTTTAAGCTGGAAAGAGGTTCTGACGGATTTAACTTCCAAGGGGAAATCTTTCAATGTGTTTCAAGACTGAAAATGTAAACAAAACAAATTGCGTTAAGGGATGGCAAAAGCAAATCACAATTTTACTTCAATGGATAGCAGAATAAATTACCTCCTGAAAAGAGTGACCTTTGCTTTGTTAAAGGAAAAAACTAAAAAAGGGAAAAAAAAAAAAAAAAAAAAAAAAAAGCAGGGGGGGACATTTGGATAGACTATTTGTGTGTTGTGTTTTCTAGACACATTTGCATGAATTTAAGATATTGTTCTGGAAATACATTGTGGAAAATACATTTCTCTTGCTATTGCAATCTGCAGTATGCCTTTTGGGCCTCTTATAGCAGGCTGCAAACATTCAGAGCACGACTTAAGGCATTTTCGTGGAAACTATCCGAAAATGTTTTGTTTAATGTAAAAGAACATGAAACCTTTTTTTTCCCCATCACTTTGGTGACAGGATTGGTTTGGCCATGATGTTGTGTCCTCAACCTGTGCATTCCAGGCAAAAGGAATACTGTACTTTGTGATGATTTTGTTCAAACTGATCTCATTGTGGTCTGACTTGTATGGTCATTTTAACAACAAAAGCTGCCCAGCCCAGTTGCCAGACAATGGAGGCTGTCCAATTTCCTTATTTGTTGCTAAAAATGAATGTGTTGGACATAGTGGTTTAGCACACTGTCATTATGTAATGTGTTCCCAGTAATGTAATGGAATTTCTTTGTCTATCTGTAAAGTGATGTATTTTGATGCACCAATGTTTATAGTGGAGTTTTAGCTGGTAGATGCTAGAACTCATGTCTAATTCAGTCATTGCAATACAATTGTCTTCCTGTAAATTCCTTATAATTTAATTAAAACTTAGAAGATAAAATGAAATTTTGTTGGCTTTGTGTAGTTACTTTTAAGGCTGATGCCATCCTATGACCGGAGAGATTACATTTATATTCATCACTGAATGTTTCTATATAATCTCAAACTGGGTAAAAGGAAGTGATAAAAGTAGCAAGTGTACAATCTGTACAACAGTCACAAATATTAATATTTAAATTGCCTGTTTAAATGCCATCACAAAAAGGACTTGTATATGTTATTTTGTTTTTGGGTGGTGGGGCGGTGTCCTATTTTGACAGTTTCTTTGTGTTGGCAGTGAATATTTGCACTCCTGGCATGGAGAGCATACTTCAAAGGAATTGTGTTATAATTGGTTTAATTAAACCTATTTGAAGAGCATGGAACAGTGGTGGAGACTGGAAGAAGGAAAGCGATTTATCCACCCTAGTCTTAAACCAATATTTCCAGCCTCTTTTTTTCTTTCTACCAGCCTGAGTAAACTGTTAAATGGACCAGCGCCCAGCTTTCTGTTTCACTGTCTTGGCCGATGGCTTCTTGCTTTTAATCTGCAGTTACAGTAGAGTGGAATTCACTGAAGCCCATCATCATAGCCCTGAAAATGTGCTGAATGCGACACACGCTGTGCATACAAATTGGTTTGCAGCCATCCACACCTCGGCCGCTCCTCGAGGTCATATTTACATTTCACAGCTGTCACCATTAAGAGGAATTGGAGATGTATATGTAATGCCTTCCTATTACATATTTTCCTGCTCATTAAGCTATGATTATCCTGTTCACATCGACTTCTGCTGTGAGGAGACAACAAAGGTTGCTATGGTAATGGCACAAACGCATGGACAACAGGTTCAGCTGTACCGAACGGGAATAAATGCAGTGCACATTCATGAAGCATTAGCTTGTTAATAAGTGTTGTAAGACTCCGACTCTGAGCGCGCTCCAAATGTTAAATCGGTTTAATTGGCTTGTTTGGCCTGGAGATGTGATGGAGGCAGTGTGATGTTTGAAGCCATGGGTGGAACAAAGGTTTGCGCTGATGAGACGTCCATTATAGTGCATTCCACTGGTGCCAGCTATTATTTATGTTAGTAATTACATATTTGGAGAGTCCATTTTTTAACAAGGAGATTATTTGGGCACAATAAACACTTATTAGAGTGGTGGGGTAGGAGGTGTGGGGTGGAATATATCTTCATAATAGAAACACCTCCCTCCTAAAGAGCCAGTGTCACTGTGCTTCAGTTGTCTGCAGAGAAATCTTATTGTCTGTAATGATAGTGATACATTAACAAAGAGGCATCCTAATGAGAGAGAATGCAGAAAAGTGTCTAATTGTTATGTGAATCTATTGATAGCCTTGCATTATAATGGGGAGAACAATGCACAGTACCATATCTTTCAATGTAATTATTTTGTAATGCAAATTACTTGTTTGTAACCAAAGTCAATTTATTATTATCATTATTATTTGTATGTGGATATGGATTATTTTTAACAGGAAATCCACTTTGTAGGAAATGTGCCATCATAACAGTCCATTAATGGGAATCATTTAAGTGCTGCTTAGTCTGGAAAATGCTCCAGCAGTGGTCTCTCTTGCTTGTGTCCCACAACCCCCTCCGCCAGGCAGGAAAAAGAGAATTAATAATTAAGGGAATGTAAAGGCAATTCTTAGTTCCTGAAATAATTATCCCAATATTATGGTCATGGTACAAAACAATTGGATACTCTCCTCATGCATGGCTGGGCCTCCTCAGTGCCCCCAAACACATTCACACAAACTTCTACTTTACATGAACGTTTATTTCCAATTAATTATGTGTAATACTGTCAAAGCTCTAGCAACTATGATTAAAATAGAAGTCCTATTAGCCAAGGGGATGAGGGGGTGAGTTTGTGTGCACGCATGCACATATGTATAAGTGTATGTGTATTTTCAAGTAGTGTTCTGTCCAAAACCGATTTCAATTCTGAGTTGTCAAATGACGTGAACCACTTTGCTGGGCAGCAGCACTAGTCGAGACAATTTATGAGCAGTCAAGCATGAAGAAGGAAGATTCTCATTCGCACCCATCTCTGCCCCTCATGGGAAAACAGAAATGTTTCAAAGACTGGGCGTACTGAACCAAAGAAAAATAAGTGCACAACTGGTCAAAGGCTCTCATCCATTTTGTACAGGCAGGAATCCTCTGTGAGGCTGTCAATTCTTCCATCTTCCAATTCTTCTTGACTTTGAAGGATTCTGGACTGCAGAACATGGATAGTGTTCCAGATCTCTGCCCAGAATTCTGATGTGTGGAATTCTCTGGTTCCACCTAAAACTGGATTCTTATACCCATTGTCTTCTGTACAACCTTAACTATGAATATACTCCATATATATGCATGTATATAATATTTCACTATATATATATACAATTTAATTATATTTGTATGTATTTTCATACATTTTTAATCTTGCTGCATTATCTATTTGCAGGTTATCAAATCCATGGTGGAAAATCTGCAAGTAAGCATGCAGCTAGAATCAGATTATGATCATACTGATACTGGTTGCCAGAATTTGATAGGCAAGATAACATTGTGCCAGAAAACATGCATGTATGCAGAAACCGTCTGATATGAGCCACAGGCATAAACAGGGAAATGAAATAATGAGACAACCGAGTACCAGGCCAGGAGAGAAGCGCTCCTCTCTCTCTACCCCCCCTCTCTCCTTTAATCTCATAGATAAACAAGAAAGATGAGTCACCTCACTATGCAAGCCAAGAACGAAAGCTCCAGCTTACGCATTCCCAAAACAGGTTTGATTTTAATCAAACCACACTTGATGGAGTGCAGCGCTCTCATTGGACTGCGCTCACCGTTAAATGTCTGTGACAGATTTGCTACTTAAGAGGAGATCTGGAATTACAAGCACTCAGCTTTTAGTTACACGTTTTCTTTCATTTTCCCTTTTTTAATAGTATTTTTTTCAGGATGGATTAATTTACCACAATATATAAATGGCAGAATTCTGGACAGAAATTGGTCCCTCAGTCCCTCCCCCACCACATATATCCTCCCTCCACTCAGGTAAGAATGACTGAACCGATCAGCATATAACACAATGCCACCATCCGAGTTGGAAACAACGCCATTTGTGTGGATTCATATGCACTGTATTTGTTTGTATTCAAATTGTCAGCCTGTTTCCATTTTGATGAACAAAATATATAACTATATGAATGTCTACAAACAAAAATTACATTATTTATGCTAATGCAGCACTGAATCAATTAACCGCAGTGGGATTTGTGTGAAAAACCCAGTATTGGTTAGGAGCAAAACACTTACTTTACTTCTGTGTATTATCTTAATATGTTCATACTATCAGATATTTTGCTCATTTTATAATAGTCATTAGCTTATAGGAACAGACATCAGCTTTACAAAAAGGGACATGTAGTCATTTTATATTTAAATCACATGACTCAGCTGCCATGACAAAGTGTATATTATATTTACATTTCGTGACCAAATACATTAAGAATACAATTCTGAGGAAAGTTGTTCACAGCGTATTAAATATGGTACTCCTGACCTTCATGACGTGTATAATAATATTTTGATAGATCTTGGAAGAGTACTGTGCCCTCCACACAGGTCCTAGTGCATCGAGAGAAACTGGTCTTTGTGATCTACTATTCCAATTTATCCCACAGATGCTCTATACTATAGGTCTCTGGTCAAACTTGACTGGGTCTTGAATGTGTTTGTTGTTATACCCCTTTAACCACTGAGTTACACTATGTATTGGTAGTCATGGTGCCATTCAAAAAAATCCAACCTCTGCTTACCATACGACCTCAATCCATTACTGGTAGTGAGGCCTGGACCATTACTTTTCATGATAGTTTATCTACATGTACATATATACAGTACTTTGCAAACATTTTATGCAGGTGTGGAAAAAATGCTGTGAAGTAAGAATGCTTTCAAAAATAGACATGTGAATAGATTATATTTATCAATTAACTACATGCAAAGTGAGTGAACAGAAGAAAAATCTTCATCAAATCCATATTTGGTGTGACCAACCTTTGCCTTCAAAACAGCATCAGTTCTTCTAGGTACACTTGCACACAGTTTTTGAAGGAACTCGGCAGGTAGGTTGGCCCAAACATCTTGGAGAACTAACCACAGTTCTTCTGTGGATTTAGGCAGCCTCAGTTGCTTCTCTCTCTTCATGTAATCCCAGACAGACTCGATGATGTTGAGATCAGGGCTCTGTGGGGGCCAAACCATCACTTCCAGGACTCCTTGTTCTTCTTTACGCTGAAGATAGTTCTTAATGACTGTTGCTGTATGTTTGGGGTTGTTGTCATGCTGCAGAATAAATTTGGGGGAAATCAGATGCCTCCCTGATGGTATTGCATGATAGATAAGTATCTGCCTGTACTTCTGAGCATTGAGGAGACCATTCATTCTGACCAAATCTCCAACTCCATTTGCAGAAATGCAGCCCCAAACGTGCAAGGAACCTCCACCATGCTTCTCTGTTGCCTGCAGACACTCGTTCGTGTACCGATCTCCAGCCCTTCAGCGAACAAACTGCCTTCTGCTACAGCCAAATATTTCACATTTTGACTCATCAGTCCAGAGCACCCGCTGCCATTTTTCTGCAGCCCAGTTCGTGTGTTTTCATGCATAGTTGAGTCACTTGGCCTTGTTGCCTCGTCAGAGGTATGGCTTTTTGGCCGCAAGTCTTCCATGAAGGCCACTTCTGACCAGACTTCTCCGGACAGTAGATGGGTGTACCAGGGTCCCACTGTTTTCTGCCAATTCTGAGCTGATGGCACTGCTGGACATCTTCCGATTACGAAGGGAAGTAAGCATGATGTGTCTTTCATCTGCTGCAGTAAGTTTCCTTGGCCGACCACTGCGTCTACGGTCCTCAACGTTGCCCGTTTCTTTGTGCTTCTTCAACACAGCTTAGACAGCACATCTGGAAACCCCTGTCTGCCTTGAAATGTCTGCCTGGGAGAGACCTTGCTGATGCAGTATAACTAGCTTGTGTCTTGTTGCTGTGCTCAGTCTTGCCATGGTGTTTGACTTTTGACAGTAAACTGTCTTCAGCAGCCTCACCTTGTTAGCTGAGTTTGGCTGTTCCTCACCCAGTTTTATTCCTCCTACACAGCTGTTTCTGTTTCAGTTAATAATTGTGTTTCAACCTACATATTGAATTGATTATCACTAGCACCTGTGTGGTATAATTGTTTAATCAGACACCTGACTATATACCTACAAAATCCCTGACTTTTTGCAAGTGTACCTAGAAGAATTGATGCTGTTTTGAAGGCAAAGGGTGGTCACACCAAATGTGGATTTGATTTAGATTTTTCTTCTGTCACTTTGCATGTAGTTAATTGATAAATATAATCTATTCACATGTCTATTTTTGAAAGCATTCTTACTTCACAGCATTTTTTCACACCTGCCTAAAACTTTTGCACAGTACTGTATAGCCTATTCTATTTTTATTTTCCATCTTATCTTAAAGCATAATGCACTGAAAGCTTTAAGTCAAGAATGGCATGCAAGCTCTGTTGCCTCAGTCACTGCCAATCAGGCACTTGCAACCCATTCATGTGTGCAGGACGGATACACTGGGAGAGGGGCTGAGGGGAACTACATTACTAGCAATATTTTGGGTTTCTGAGTGGCTTCTGCATGTTCTGCTGTGCTTCTTATTGTAAGCACTTACTATTTCTGGAAGCGATGTGTCTGTGCAGTTGTTGTCGATGTATGCATTGCTGACAAATCGAAGAGGAAAGAGTATAGGGGGCCAAACAGGTCATAATACATTGGATTGCGTGCATACTATATTGGTTCACAACTTTGCATGCATACTGTATTGTTTTGTATGCGTACTATATTGGTTTGTGTGTGTACTAGATTGGTTTGCGTGCACACTATATTGTAATGTCTTGCTCAGATGACATGGTTAAGTCATTGAGTAATGTGTTGCTTGAGGAAAAAGCTAAGACTGCTGCTTCCGCCTCGACTTCCCTTCATCCGTAGTCCTGCCCCACTCACTTGAGTCACGTGGACAACCCATATGGTACACACACAAACCAAGTATGCACACAAACCGATATTGGTTTGCATGTGCATTATATAGTATGCATGCAAAGTTGTGAACCAACATCGTATGCGTGCAATCCAATGTATTATGGCCTGTTTGTCCCACCATAATGGAGGATTTGAACAAGGTTTCCTGGCCGAGTCTAGAAAAAGCTTACACTTTCTCTATACATGTTAGTTTGACGCGATTGTCATGTGACACAGCTCTTATCAGTCCAGTGTGTGTCCTTCAGACATGTAAGTTGTGTTGTCCAATTGCATATATTTGTATATTTTTTCTCAGCTAACTGTGGCCTGATTGGCTGCCATGACCCCGACCCCATGTGTCCCATGTACCCCCAGCAGCAGCAGGCCCCACCCCGCCCCGATCATGCCACACCACGCCCCACCACGCCCCACCCACCCAGGTGTGGAGCAAGATGGCGACGTAAGCCAGGTGATGTTTTATACAATTGAAAAATAAATTAAACTTCTTTATGTAGTGGCAAGTTTAACATTACATTTTTTTAAATTATTCATTGAGTACCAGCTTCCCTGCTGACTTAGTTGGGAATATCGAGTTTAATGACCCAGTGTGTTTGTTCTTTTACAATCTTTTTTCTCATTGCATTGGTGCTTTTTATCCATGCTATTGTGCATCATATTTATGTAAAAGAATGAATGAATCTTTTCTTTGGGTGATTACTAAACTTAAATTGCTAATCTTTAAAACTTTTTTATTTGACTTTCTAATAGTGTGTTTTGGGTAAAATCTACAATAAACTATTTAATGAATACAAATGGGTTGTATTGGTAATCATTTTTCACTAGATGGAATAGTGGGGTTGGGGTTTCATTATATATATTTTTAAAGCTGTGTAATTTGATTGGGTTAATGTAGTTAATTTTATATTGACTACATTGAACTATATTTTAGTTAAATGTAATTGTTACTTTTAATATTGGGGGGGGATGTACAGCCGTGGTTCTCTCTGTTATAAATACAATTAATTTAGTTCATATAAATACGCATATTCTACCGTATTAAGCCTGCTCCACGCTAGAGGAATTGGGGGTCTCTGGTTTGAGACTAGTGTTAAGTATAAATAATTAATATAATAGTGTTAAATAGCCTATTTTACCTGCACATGGGCCTGTTTCTGTGATGACCTGGGTGACCTAGTTGTCTCCACAGGGTGTAAACCGGTGTATGAAATTTAAGTACTGTCTTGTTTAATTTCATTTATCCTAACACATTTCTGTAGATATACCAATTATGTACACAGTAAAAGCATGTGGCCTGATAAGGGGTAAAGAGAAGAACAAAGGTTGGCAACAGTGACTATTTTTGACCATGCCTGTCCCCCAGCCCTGTAGTAAAGCAGTTGTATTTCAGTGTCTTGTGTACATTATTATTTCTTAGCAGACACCCGTGTCCAGGGCGACTAACGAAATATAAGCGCACATTGAGTTTTTTACCAATCGATATCCCAAGCCCCTGACAGTGTGCTACCATTGACAGGTGTACTGGTTGTTGTGGTCTAATGAAAACCCATCAAGAAAAATTAGCACAATTGTCAGCTGGTTTCTGGGCATATCTGGCATGCAACAGGGTAATACTGCTATTTCAGTGTCTTGTACCTTTCTTTTCCTCTTCTAGGCTGTCAGAAAATGTCTCCCTGTCTTCTCCTTGGTCTGCCGGCTCATGAGTCGTTCTGCAGATGCCAACTCTTGTTGATAATACCCACATTGGTATGAGACTCTCTTGTGATTCACATTGTTTAAGAAATGTAGACTCTCAAATCTTACCTGTTTTTTGTGATCTGATATAAGACTAATTTAGATTAATATCACTGATTGAATGCTACATTGTTTTTCTCATGTTGCCTTAATAAACTGAAGTTTTGATTGAAGTGTTGTTTGTTGGTGTTTCAGACTTAAAGGGATTTGCCTGTTTTGGATGGACTATCTACCTAAGAAACTATGCGATCGATCTTTTTGCCATTCACCACACGGGGGACTGTATCGCATTGTTTCTTAGGTAGAATAGGAGCACCCTCTGCTTTGTGCTACTCAATTTTCCCACCAAAAAACTGTGTATATAGGAGTATGGGGAGGGGGTTAAAGCCAATCAAACTGAACCCCATCTACCTCCCCAAATCAGGCAAATGACCACAGCGGACTCCTCCCCTGGGCACAGCATTTTCAGCGGTGGTCATTGGCCTGATTTGTGGAGGTAGATGGGGTTTGGAATAACTGAAAAGGTTGGGCACATCCTTCTTGGTTCATTCTCAGCCAGAAGCAGCCAGATGGGTAAGCTTCACATGGTTGATATCCTAGATAACTGGTAACTTAGAGAGATACCAGGGCAGCAGTACAGGACTATAGGCCCACCTGCAGTGAGAATATAATGGGGGTTGTACTGCCAATCAATAATGGTGTACACAAGTTAGCAGCAGGTTTTAAGTGGGTGGGGTTAAGATGATTGACATTAAAACCACACATATATATATATATATATATACACACATACACATATACACATACACTCACCTAAAGGATTATTAGGAACACCATACTAATACTGTGTTTGACCCCCTTTCGCCTTCAGAACTGCCTTAATTCTACATGGCATTGATTCAACAAGGTGCTGAAAGCATTCTTTAGAAATGTTGGCCCATATTGATAGGATAGCATCTTGCAGTTGATGGAGATTTGTGGGATGCACATCCAGGGCACGAAGCTCCCATTCCACCACATCCCAAAGATGCTCTATTGGGTTGAGATCTGGTGACTGTGGGGGCCAGTTTAGTACAGTGAACTCATTGTCATGTTCAAGAAACCAATTTGAAATGATTCGACCTTTGTGACATGGTGCATTATCCTGCTGGAAGTAGCCATCAGAGGATGGGTACATGGTGGTCATAAAGGGATGGACATGGTCAGAAACAATGCTCAGGTAGGCCATGGCATTTAAACGATGCCCAATTGGCACTAAGGGGCCTAAAGTGTGCCAAGAAAACATCCCCCACACCATTACACCACCACCACCAGCCTGCACAGTGGTAACAAGGCATGATGGATCCATGTTCTCATTCTGTTTACGCCAAATTCTGACTCTACCATCTGAATGTCTCAACAGAAATCGAGACTCATCAGACCAGGCAACATTTGTCCAGTCTTCAACTGTCCAATTTTGGTGAGCTTGTGCAAATTGTAGCCCGTTTTTCCTATTTGTAGTGGAGATGAGTGGTACCCGGTGGGGTCTTCTGCTGTTGTAGCCCATCCGCCTCAAGGTTGTACATGTTGTGGCTTCACAGATGCTTTGCTGCATACCTCGGTTGTAACGAGTGGTTATTTCAGTCAAAGTTGCTCTTCTATCAGCTTGAATCAGTCGGCCCATTCTCCTCTGACCTCTAGCATCAACAAGGCATTTTCGCCCACAGGACTGCCGCATACTGGATGTTTTTCCCTTTTCACACCATTCTTTGTAAACCCTAGAAATGGTTGTGCGTGAAAATCCCAGTAACTGAGCAGATTGGGAAATACTCAGACCGGCCCGTCTGGCACCAACAACAATGCCAAGCTCAAAATTGCTTAAATGACCTTTCTTTCCCATTCAGACATTCAGTTTGGAGTTCAGGAGATTGTCTTGACCAGGACCACACCCCTAAATGCATTGAAGCAACTGCCATGTGATTGGTTGGTTAGATAATTGCATTAATGAGAAATTGAACAGGTGTTCCTAATAATCCTTTAGGTGAGTGTATTTTAATTTTATTTTGGCGGGGAAATCTGGAGTGAATTAAAGGGGTAACATCAGAGCAGTCGTGTTCCCTGCAGGTGAATGGGCCAGAGTTGGCGGGAAAATCACTTTGTTGCTTAGTAAGTGTAGCACAGGGGGCCACAACCATAAGGAGTGACGCTGACGGGAATAAGAGCTACTCAGCACATTTTCAAAGCTTTAGTATGACATCAAATACAAGTAAAAACGGGTGGTAAGAATATACACGCAGTAATACTATAATGTCGGTGGATACTCTTTTGAAATATAGACTTGCCAAATTCAAGGTTTCCCGCTTCAGGAAGTCGCTCAGGATCAGGGCGTATCAGAACGGACCTCAGTAGAAAGAGCTAAACAAAGCAATGCAAAAACATACTTGTACAAACACAGTTTCCAAGAAATATACCACTAATAATTGAAAGACATTACCAGCATTTCTAGAAACACTGGATACGAATTAAAATGATCACATTTACACACCAGCAGGTTAACCATTAATGTCGCAAGCTCTTGCTTAAATCGGTCAAATTAAGGAAACATTCAACTAAAACCGTTCACTACCAGAAAAATAAAAATAAAAAGTGATTTTTCAATTATAAACACGAGTTCACTGTCAGCTGGTCCGACTTCAGGGTTTAAAATGACATTTGAATCCATCCTAGTCCACATCAACGGCAGCTGATCTAGTGCGCACTGCTGTACACGCACCGTTATTCCGGGATTCAAACAGAAATACACCACCACCACAGTATCAGACTTTTAAAAATATGGAGGAAAAAGTAGCGGACTGTACATTTGAAATTGGGCATTTTACATGTTTTACTAAAACGTTTACCTTAAAACATAATAGAAAAACGAATTAGAAACATCCGCAGAACAATACTATTTCTGCTATATATAACGCCATTGTGGGTGGTTTTGGACATCCTCACAAAACAAAAGACTGCACTTATACTGTGGTAAAACCCACGACGAATGCAAAAGGATATTAACTATGAATTACATTTTCCTAATCGATCCCACGAGTACCCACATTAACCATGAGGGCCCGTTTATTATCGATTATAACCGTTTTTAAATGGATCAGTTTCCTGCAGCTTGGCTTTTTTATTTGCCATGATTTCATTTAATTTGGGTATTTTGTCAGACCATTGAAAAATGTATGGATAATGGGTAAAACAAACATACCTAGATACCATAATGGTGTATTTAATAAACATACACCCTATAAAGAATTATCATAAAATTAATTGCATCACTAGAGTGAAATGTAACAATATGACCTTCACACAGATTACACGAAACACCTACCCTAATTATAAAGTGTTGCACCTGAGTTAACCTTGAAAAAACTATTAGAACATTTAATCATATTTCGCAGCAAAAACATTAAACTACATACACACTTCTTGATTGATTATACATATATTTCAGTATATAAAAATCATTCGTGTTAATTAAATTAAAATTGAAAATTGTTGCTAAAGAGCAAGTAACCCTAGTGTTTGGTTAGAATTTTTAAAAAGCCTATTTCAGCTTTAGCAGATGAAACCATCTACATTTTGAATTTAAAGAGAATGCACTTTAAATGTCACGACAACACTTGGAAAAACATGCAGCACACACAAGTGTAACCACTGCATAGGAAAGGTTTCCAATAATAAAACAGCCAACCAACACAAACTTACCTTGGACGTATCTTCAACAAATCCTCTGGTCATCAAGAACACTTCTGAAAGATGTGCAGACTGGTGGGTATTTTACAAGGTACTCATACGATTTATTGAATAAGAATAGACAGATATATGATTTACAAAAATATACAAAAAAAAGAGCAAAGAGTAACATTGCACCCCAGCTCCGCCATTTTGCCATTAGCCACCTGTGCAGTGGGAGGAGCCACTGAGGGCGAGTACTCGAGGGGCGGGGTCTCGCACCAGTAGACTCACGTTGAGCTTTCATTTGATTCATTGTAAAGTTGGGATCTTATAATATAAGTTAAACTATAAAGACAGACAGAATGTGATATATAAACAGTACTGTGCAAAAGTTTTAGGCAGGTGTGGAAAAATGCTGTAAAGTAAGAATGCTTTCAAAAATAGACATGTGAATAGATTATATTTATCAATTAACTAAATGCAAAGGTGAGTGAACAGGAAAAATCCACATCAAATCCATATTTGGTGTGACCACCCTTTGCTTTCAAAACAGCATCAGTTCTTCTAGGTACACTTGCACACAGTTTTTGAAGGAACTCGGCAGGTAGGTTGGCCCAAACATCTTGGAGAACTAACCACAGTTCTTCTGTGGATTTAGGCAGCCTCAGTTGCTTCTCTCTCTTCATTTAATCCCAGACAGACTCGATGATGTTGAGATCAGGGCTCTGCGGGGGCCAAACCATCACTTCCAGGACTCCTTGTTCTTCTTTACACTGAAGATAGTTCTTAATGACTGTTGCTGTATGTTTGGGGTCATTGTCATGCTGCAGAATAAATATGGGGGAAATCAGATGCCTCCCTGATGGTATTGCATGATAGATAAGTATCTGCCTGTACTTCTCAGCATTGAGGAGACCATTCATTCTGACCAAATCCCCAACTCCATTAGCAGTCCACCATTCTTCACTGTTGCCTGCAGACACTCATTCGTGTACCGCTCTCCAGCCCTTCGGCCAACAAACTGCCTTCTGCTACAGCCAAATATTTCACATTTTGACTCATCAGTCCAGGGCACCTGCTGCCATTTTTCTGCAGCCCAGTTCGTGTGTTTTCATGCATAGTTGAGTCGCTTGGCCTTGTTGCCACGTCGGAAGTATGGCTTTTTGGCCGCAAGTCTTCCATGAAGGCCACTTCTGACCAGACTTCTCTGGACAGTAGATGGGTGTACCAGGGTCCCACTGTTTTCTGCCAATTCTGAGCTGATGGCACTGCTGGACATCTTCCGATTGCGAAGGGAAGTAAGCATGATGTGTCTTTCATCTGCTGCAGTAAGTTTCCTTGGCTAACCACTGCATCTACGGTCCTCAACGTTGCCCGTTTCTTTGTGCTTCTTCAACACAGCTTAGACAGCACATCTGGAAACCCCTGTCTGCCTTGAAATGTGTGCCTGGGAGAGACCTTGCTGATGCAGTATAACTACCTTGTGTCTTGTTGCTGTGCTCAGTCTTGCCATGGTGTTTGACTTTTGACAGTAAACTGTCTTCAGCGACCTCACCTTGTTAGCTGAGTTTGGCTGTTCCTCACCCAGTTTTATTCCTCCTACACAGCTGTTTCTGTTTCAGTTAATAATTGTGTTTCAACCTACATATTGAATTGATGATCATTAGCACCTGTTTGGTATAATTGTTTAATCATACACCTGACTATATGCCTACAAACTCCCTGACTTTGTGCAAGTGTACCTAGAAGAATTGATGCTGTTTTGAAGGCAAAGGTGGTCACACCAAATATGGATTTGATGTAGATTTTAAATCTGTTCACTTACTTTCATATAGTTAATTGATAAATATCTATTTTTGAAAGCATTCTTACTTTACAGCATTTTTTTCACACCTGCCTAAAACTTTTGCACAGTACTGTATATGTAATATCATATAAGCTATCTAATTTTTTGCCATAACATATAGGTACATGGTCACAGAAAAGCTCAATTTAGTTTGACCTTGCAGCAGGTACTTCATAGAATGTATTGCTGTGTTCTTCAATTGGACCAGTAGATGGCACACTGCTCTGTGGACCAACAAAATAAATCTATATTAATTCTCCTGTATTTGGCCCTGCCCTATTAGAGAGAGTATGCTGAAACAATGCCCTGGCAACTCAATTAATACAAAACATCATCATGCAGCTGTCTGAAAAAAAAAAAAAGAAAAAAAAAAGCTGACTTTTTAACCCTATTGTCACAGACAATACTCTACATATCAACCTTCACTTACTGTAGGATAAAGTCCCCTACCTTTATGGACAATTCCCAAGATCCTTACTTTTCCACGGCACAATGGAACAGAATGACATTTGAGCTTCTAAGTCATGTTCTGGAGATATATTTCCACCTCCCTTTTAAGAAGCCACAGAAATGAAAAGCTAATTCATTCACAGGCTTTTGCAAGCTCTATGTAAAGAAAGGCCAAGGGAAAGAAAATGATAGCCTTGGGCTGCAGCAAGCCTCTTGGATTTCAAGTACTCCCAGCTGTAAAGATATCATAATAAAATGCTCAATAATCAAATATCCATATTACTCAGTTATCTCAGTAGTAGCTAACGAAGATCTCTGATGAAAGAGGGAGTATGATGGATTTTTACGTGTTTTGCAAAGTCATTGTCTACTCTCCTTCTGCCCCACAATTTTAAGAGCAATGATGCAATTACAGGATGAAAAGCCTTTTATTTTTTTGTTTTTTTACAGAAAAAAACATTTTCTGTATTGTGTGGAGGAAAATAGAAATCATTTTGTGCTTCTGTGCTTTGTGTGCTGTGACCCTGGTGGTTTCTGGCAAGTCACTATTAATTTGCCGGCATTCTTTCCAATGAATTATGAGAACCTGTTATTTTGTAACTTCTGAGTACTCCTTTTTAGTTTATCAGCAACTTACATTCTCTACTTGTTTCTTATTAAAGTTTAATTGTTTCAAACCTATCTTCGTTATCGGCAAATGACCTTCCAGATGTAGCTTGCAATTTAGAGGATAATAATTATTATTCATGAGTAATATTTGTAATATTGATGATGGGTAGGCTTATTTTAGAATGCCAATGAAATTACTATCATAGTTATTTAGATGACCAATCAGACACTGTTTGTAAAATGTCAAACCCCTTGTAGGTATGTCCCAAAATGGGAATAAAACCTATGTACTTCCCTGAACTCTTTGGAAAAACAGCATTATACTTTCTGATTGCTGTGTTCTGCTGTTTTTTCCCGTGCACGTAATAAATTCTGATTAGAACTTCCGACTCCATATCTTTCTTCCCGCACAGTTGATTTTGCCTTTATAGAAAAATGTTAGCTGTATACAGTACACATATAGACTGAAGTGTGTTCAGTTTTTGGAAGAAAAATAAATACAAATCTTTCAAATATGTGGCAACCAAAACATTTAACCACTTAAAATTCTATTTCCATGACTCTGAACATAAATGTCTACATGTATATTTTAAATGAAAGTCATCTTTATAAAATTAAAAGGATGAAACAGCAGGGTTAAATCTTCCATCTTTGAATTTAAAGGATAAGATCAGATTCAAAAGGCTACGGCTGTCAATGTCAAGAAATGTTATTCAACATTTCATGCATTAAAAGGCTGAAGCACAGATTAAAAATAATAGGATAGAGATTATTAAACAAAATGGTTGCTATGCAACAACCCCTGAAAAATCTATTAGTATTTTGAAAGTTAAACAAGGTTGTGGTTTCCATATTATGAATATGTGCATTAGGACTGGAATGCAAACTACCTATGTGTATACACTTTGTTAACTCAGGAGCTAGGAAGTGAGGAACTGCAAAATGACTAAATATAATAGTTCTAGCGACACTTGACAAATTATAATTGGCTAAAATATCCTGGTATTTTATTAAATCAATCCATCCCTTGAAGTTAACAAAAAATACACATACAGAGATATTCAAAACAATTATTTTGGAAATCTAGCAAGAAGTAAGAGGGGGTCTGTTTTGTTGTGCAAACCTTGGCCTCACACATCCCCTACATTGCCATCTTGACGAAACCTCAAAGTGGGTTTTTGGCAGCTCTTCAGCAGGGATGAGGGAGCTGTGAGCTGGATGTGTACTGACTGGCCAGGCCATGGCAGGGCTGTGAAGCCTTGACGCTCCAGGTATGCTTCCTCTGGCATTTTTGTAGTATATATGAATGTGTGTAATCACACCTTTACTGTGACATAGTGAGACAGGTTTTTGAAATGGGGTTTATTTTAATCTACATTTACAGGCTTTAGGACACATAAGCAAAAGCAAATCTAGATTGAGATTTAGTTGTTTGTTTTTTTCATCCTAATGTGCATATTCAACACACACATTCCAAGCTAGTAATTTATTATGACTCATTATTGATTATATAAATTTGTAGCATGTGGATGAAATATACAGGGTCAAGGGGAGTGATTTGATAAATTTATAGCAGTTATGCTTTCAGACAGGATGGAACTAGCTGTCTGAGCATCAGTCACGCGACTCATCCCGTCATTAGTCTGCGCCACAGAAGTAAAACGAATGGAAGATAGCAAACACTTTATTGAACAGTACAATTATAATTAAAAAAGAAAAGCAGTAAAATACAATGTGTAAAGTGATCCTCCAAGTGGTTTCAGTTATACAGAGCCAATATATATATATATATATATATAAACTTACCAACGTTTTTGACTTTTTAGAAGGATTTGTATGCATTTAAAAAACCTCAAAAATGTTTACCTCACAGCTGTCAGTTTCTAACAAACAATATAGTGTTCTGAAGACTTCTTTCACTTAAAGGAATGTGGATTATACTATCAGACATAATAATGAATCGTGTCCATTTTGTTTCTAAGCAGAAAATGTGTGTTCTACAAAGGATTAAAAGATAAACCAAAATTAGAATAGATGCCAGAAAATGGGTATTATCACATTCTGTTATCAGCTGCAAGAGCATCCCTACATAGCTTTTCTTCTTAAGACAAACTAAAATGTATTGAATGTTCAGATTTTAAAGGCTTATAAATGTACAAAGGCCATTGTTTGTTAGGAGATGAAACAGATTGCACAAAGCGATTTGTTCCCCACTGTTCCTTCACAGTACCTCATCAATTTATACTGAATTGATGTTCAACAAAGAATGGTGAAAATCATTTGAATATCTTTATACATTTACTCAACATTTTAAATCCAAGATTACTATATCCAAACTACAAATTAAACAATTCATTTAAGTATCATTTAGGACCATCTGCATTTAAATAAGTCTTTAAAACAGGATGTAAAGGAAAATAAGGAAAACTAAATTGAACTGGAATTGCTATGAATTTTACCTCTATTGAACCCAAAGAAATTATTGCATTGTCACAACCCTTATAATTCAGTCATAAAGGTAGGTTCTAGATTCAACCAACCAGTCTATGCTGTTATATGAAGAAAAATTAAAATACAACACACAAACACACACTCACAAACATTTCCATATGGGTAAACAAGAAAACCTGGGCATCACATGTAAGTTTTTCTTGGTCATTCAAGATTATTTCCCCCTCCGAAACAGGAGAACTCTCCAAACCTGGTATGTCTCAGGAAAAAAGGGAAAATATAGTTGAAAACATAAAACCATTGTTTGGCTTGCACGGTCAATCTAGGCAACGTGCTTCTGTACCTTTGGGCGCATCACTTAATCCAGTTCCCATACACCCTGTTTTACAAAGACTAACTCCAGTTCAAAATCGAATAATCTTTTCTTCTTTTATAAGATACGTTAAGATGAACAACAATAATACACATGAAGACTAAATTCATCAGCTGAGTTGATGTTTATGAAATAACACCGACTCACAGAAGTTGTAATACTGATGGAGAATACTGAATAGTTACCGAGTTACTTTATTCCAGTTCATTAGGGAATGTGCCACTTTGTAGATTATTGCATAATACCTTTTCATTTTAAGGTAACCACAGTCTAGGCATAAAGTTTTAGTTATGATTTAATAGGTAACCAGTTTGAATCTTAAGTGCTTTTCTAAGTGAGCTTTCGAAGTTTTGGTGCGATTGTATTCAATTCTAAATCAAACATAATCAGACAAAAATAAATCTGCGAGGAACCCTCAACACACGGGACCAGCGTTCCACACATCTGTCTGGTTGACGAGTTGCTTGTAATGGTAAATTCATGCTTTAAAAATGACGTATTCAGTTTAAAATAAATCACCCCACATAACCTCCAAAATGATCATTTATATTACAAAAAAATGCTGAAATTGTAAACGTCAAGGTAAATGCACTTTTTCAAATCAGAACGAGAAAGAGAGAGTGAGTGAGAAGAAAGGACTGTATCAAGAATCTTAAACAAATGAACTTTGCACAAAAGGTATGCTTGGAAATGTTCAGTCAAACGTCCACAGCAAATACAAAAACTGAACATTCAGTCTAAAGCACAATGTGTACACGTGTGGACCATCTGTAAATTGCCACTTTTAAAATATATGTTATGTGTATGCATTTCATACTGTAACTTTCATCTACAAAACAAAACTCAGCTTGTTTACAGGCAGTGCATCATTATTTAGCAGTGGATATTTACCAAGGTTACAGTCAGACCGGGCAACAAGTGAACTTTAACGTTCCATGGAAGTAGCACATTAAGATAAGGACACAGAATTACCCTTTTTTTCTGGGACTCATCCCTGAGATTCAGACAAACAGATTGAGATGGTCTGACGAAAGGAGTCTGATCTAGAAGAATTGTTATACGTGATCACCAAGATATGTGATATATATGATATATGTAATTTGAACAATCTGAAACCTTGGGGCCAAATGGAATCTGGGGTTTTGCTCAAAGATAAAAACATGAAACCAACTTTAAAGATTATAGTCAGTGCTGCTTCAAGAACTCATAAGGAAAACAATAAAATCAGATACAAAATCAGCACTGACAATTCCCTGCCCGCCCGCCAACACCACACTTTCATTTGCTGTGCGTTTCAAATAAAACCATAAAATAAACTCTTTTATACAACCCGCCTTAACACTGACAATGTTAAGCTTTACACTTAGACGTTGCATACATACAACTACATGGTTCAGGCCAGTTTTCAATGCAGGGCTATAAACAAAAGGAAAAACAAGGCCTCTTCAATGGCAAATGGCTTTCAAATTATAAAGGTGTTCAAAAATAAAAGCAATGGTGGCTCTCTGCTTATGTCATATTTTGAAATTAAGATTAAATAATGAGTAGATTAAGAGCTACAAGGGGGACTATCAAGGGAACATCCAGATTATTTTTGTTCTGGATGTGTGCTGTATTTTTTTTTATTCTTTTATTTATTTATTTCCACACAGTCCATTTAGTATCCACACTGGTATTTTAAAGCTGTGGTTCTCAACCCTGGTCCTGAAATCCACCTCCCACCCCCCAGCTAAATCAACTGGGAATACTTCATGTAAGGATTAATGAAGTAACCAAGAGGTCAACTGGAACAAACCTGGAAGATGGCGGGGTATTCCATAAGCAGAGCTGAGAAACACGGTTTCTGAGGGTAAGCAGCACAACAGTAAATAAAGACTTGTGTGCAAGGTTTATAATTGAACTCCTGGAGAAACAGGAAATGCAGTGGTTAAAGATTAACAGAGAAACATACGGGTTCCAGTTAGATCATTGATCCAAATACAGGGTAAGATACAGATTATAGAAGTTTAGGTAAATCTTGTGGCTGAACATGGATCTACCAATAACTAGGAGGAGTGTTAGGCTATGCAGAATGACAAAAAAAAAAAAAGAAAGAAACTGCAGTGGCCAATGTTATAGGAGACACAACCTAACCTTAAACCACAAAACAACTATAAGACCAAATGGACAGCACAGGGCGGTATTATTATAAAGTTTATTGTGACAAAGTCATGGTGAGTTTTTTTTCTTCTCAGTTTTCTTTTAAAGGACTGTAAGGCTTTGTAGACATTGTTTTGTGTGCAAACATTTTACTTTTTACAATTGGAAATTCATTTGGAGCTGCCCGACACAAAAGGATCTCCAGCCTTTTATTTTTTTTTAACCCCCCCCCCCACCCCACGTAGGACTGTCATGCAACATAAAACGCTTCTACACAAACATTGGCACTGGTCTCACTTGAGTTTTCACCATCTGTACCAGAGCGGAAATATTCAACTACAACCCATTGTTCAGCAATCTCCTTGTAGCTGGTAATGTGAACAGCTGTGTTCACTGGAGTTCATGCACACACTGACAAAACGGAGTAAAAGTGGCAGGCGTGCCTTTCATTTAAAGACATCCGCGGGTGCCAAATGAAATTAGATTTATTTTACAAGGTTACAGACATACTGAGAGCTGTACACAACTTCTCTCCTCCTTGGTAAGTAGCATTATGACCACTCTAAACTCAGCAGGCCCAAATTATATTTGCTATAATATTTCATACGGAGTTGTGCCTGTACGTATAACTGTATTCTAAGGAATACAATAAATTGAAATAACATCCAGAATTACAGAAAGAGAAACATTCTCTTTATATTGCCTTGTTTCCATTTGCCACTGAGGCTGAGAAATTTAATTTCAATTTCCAAACGTGTAGTTTGGACTCCAGAGAATCCCCTTTGCTACCACATTTTTAAAAATGAGGGTAACGGGGGACTGGTTTATGTTGTATTTTGTAAAGCCATAAAGGGGAGAAAGAAAAAAAAGTGTCTTGCAATATTGCTCCATCAACAACCATAAAGACCCAACTGGTGCAAAGCATCATTTCCAACTTAGAAACAGATTCCCTCCATCAAACTTAACACCAAGTTATTATTCTGATGCAAGAACACAAACTGGACCACTTTCAACTTGCTCCCAGTGGTAGGTGGAAATAAGATATATATTAAACAGGTTTTATCATTGGTTTCTTTGGAGTTGCATTCAATTGAACATGGAGGGGCCAAGTAAAACAAAGCAGAGCTTTCTATCAGAGAAACAAAACCTAAACAAAAATAAATAAAACTCAGTCATTCAACTGGAAGGAATACAAATTAACAATAAATATATCCTAGCATAAAACACATTAAACTTCAAAATGTAATTTTCAACTAAGATGTTATAATAAAATATAAAAAAAACAGCCTGAACTGACACATGGCGGAGTATATTTCATAAACAAATTGCCTTTATGAAGTACTTTAATTTAAAACAATCTCAGCTTCAAATGTAGCTTTTCTGGTTAAATATAATACATACATTCTCATTTGTTCTGACATGAAACTCGGTTGATGATTTTTATACCCTTGGCAAGTAGGATTACCGAAGGCTCTCTCACTTCTGAAGTAGCAGGAAGGGGAATTCCCCTACGGACCTTAATTCAAATCAAAATGGGATTCTTCTTGTAAGCTGGTTGTATGGGGAAAAAACAACACCCATAATTTGATGGTAAATATCTGAAGATGTTGTGCTGGTATTTTATTCACCGTTTTTTCCCCCACACATTGGGTGAAGGGTGTTAGCTGCATGTCAGAAAGAAAATGAAAACATTTTACTTATCGCAAAATCCCTGAATCTGCCCAAAGTGCCAAGCAAAGGAATAACAATAAAAATGTATATTTTTTTTTAAAAAGGGGCCAACTTAAAAACAGGATTCCTTCACCAGGATTTCTCCACTCTAATGTATATATGGGAATCAAACTACACACAAAGGGAAACATGGTTAAATAAACTATGTCTTCCATTTTGCTTTTGGCCTTGCAATGCAAATTTATAAAAAATAACATTTAATATGCTTTATGAATAATTTTATATTATTGTATTAACAGTTTTTAGAAAAACATAGGCTTCTTCCTTTTAGACATTTAAATTTTAAGAGCGCAAAGTGAATTCTTCAACTGCAAACATTGCTAGGGAATTGGTAATTTTCTGACTGGTCTCAGCAATTTATAACTTGCACCTGACAAAATGGCTTTGGCCTGCGTTATGCCTGAAAAATATGATGGAATCATACTTGAAAATTAAAACTTAATAAAACCCCAAATGCCAACTATGACAGCAAGCTCCAAATACATCTAAATGCCACAAGCAAACTACTAACGTAAAACAAAATGAAAAATCATATATATTCCTTAATCAATTCTATTTCTCACCTCTACATTAAATCTAAACATACTGACCCAAGTCATATAGATGGACCAACAGTTAATGAAAACAGCTTCTGCTACAATACAGATTTACCGAACGCCTATACAATTTACTTTAAGGCAAATCAGGACTAAGTTGGACCCCCCTCCCAAAGATTAACTTCAAAACTCTCACATTAAACGGCCACTTATGATGGAAAACAAGCAGGATATCTGACATAAAATTGGAAAACCCAATGCAGCTCAGAGAAAATGTGCTTCAGAAGGTGGAGAAAGTCTTCTGATATTTAATGATCTTTCAAGAAATAAATACTAAAAAAAAATACTAAAAGCCTCCTCTTATATACAGACATCTGTCAGACTTTTACATAATCAATTGCGAATGAAAGATGTGGAAATAATAAATACTACATCCACCCTAAATGCTATCCATAGCGAAGTGCTTTAAATAGGTTCATTTACTCATTAGAATGTCAGCTTTCTTCCCTTACAATAGACAGCACTGCTTTGTTACGGTTGAAATATTGCATGGCAGCATTGCCGTTTAGACTGAAGAAGGTACTCCATTTAAAGGGGCAAAAGGAGACTTATTGGCCATGATTTCTGTTCAGAAAGAATTGTTTTTTTGCACTCCAATTGTAGGCTCAATCAATGACTGATTTTCACATTTGAGTGTCAATTGCTTTAGGGTGTCCAGTTCTGTTCAGCTCATCCATCAATAAATCCACATATAAATGTTCCTTACCACCCTCCACAACCCCGATCCCCACCTCCCCCTCCCTAGCTCCCGCTTCCAATCTTATTAACAGTTATTTTGTTATGAATGGCAACAGATCACATGGGAAGACAATTCTCTAATGGTCAAATGCCATTTTCCAAACTTTTTGTGTAGCCAGCCATGAAAGAAAGAGGGATAAAACCAACAAAAACCAAAAAAATCTGAATTAAGGTTTGTAGGTGTTTGCATTCAATCGAACCCTTGCAACCCAACCAAAGAACATTCTTCCAGTTTCATCAAAGTCCACGGGTAGCCACCGGAGAGGAATTCACCAGCAGGCTGTCACAGAGATGGATTGGATCTATGGGAAGAGGGAACCACAATGACAATAAAAACAGACACAGAGGACAGAATATTATTGATAGTTGCTGAACAAGTCATAATAAATCACCTTTGCAGCTACAAAAAAACAGATCAATATTACGCCTCACAGTTCATGATGCTAAGAAATAAAGCAGATAATCAAAATCTACTGGGCACAGGGAGTCAGGTGATTTCAAAAAGGTACTCAAGCAAAATAGTTGATTTTGGCTGGGAATTCCCTACAATGTGAAGCATCATCCACCGAAACCGCCCCCAAATGCCTAATGATGATGAATTGTGGCAGCCAGGTCGAAGAACATACAGTGTGCCTTCACTTCCTTGTCGCACATAATGATTTCTGGGTTTACTCAAGTTATTGAGCATTTTCATAGTAGAGCAAACCAAATTTTGAAAACGGCAAGTGACAATTAATCACAATAAATAAACTGCTGTATTACAGCAAAGTAAAACATGTGAAAAGCACACAAAGGTGCCACATCAAATGATCAAAGTATGAAAGTATGACTTGCAATACTACTTTTGATCAGTACTTATCAAATCGTTGTAATCATTATTTTTGGCCATTTCCCCAGAGACCACAAAAAAAAGACAAAGTCTTCCACATCATAATAATAATACTTACATTCCCTAGGGTGCTTTTAACCTTCATGGAGCTAACCATTTTATCAGACAATCCATAGTCAAACTATTGCAGTTCCACTGTCTGCTGTGTGTTTTGTGAAGTTACAAGTAAATTAATCCCCTGTGATTCTATTTGCTGATATTACATTTATTGTATGTTTGACAGGAGTCCTTGTGGAGTATCCCCAGGGACATTTAAAATTCAATATTTTTCACAAAATTATCTTTTCAAAGCAAATTTCCCCGCCCCCAAAGAGGACAAGCACAACATGTAACATCTGACGTTAACAAACCTTGCATATCTCTCCCCTTCCTTTCATCTGTCACCTGCTTTCCAGTCTGTTCATAAATGTAGACCCTTTGAAGGATTTGTTCTGGGGAAGAGAAGGAAAAACAGGGACATCATAGCTACAACAAATGCATACAATCTTATCAGCAGGTTATTTGTCATGTTTGCCAAACTGATGATGTTTTCCTGTCCTTTAAAGTGCATTTGGTATTAATGGCGAATTGCTTTAAAACAGGAAACATAAATCAGTCTCGCAATATAACTTGGTCATGGTTATACAATACATCTTAACATGGCTGCCTCCTGGTTTCTAAACCCTTGGCCAATTGCCACTTTGCTGCCTGAATCTTCCATTCCTGTTGTGAAATAACTATTTATGAGGGTGTGCTGTGTGTTAATTCCAAATGGGTGAAATCCTTCCGAAAAATTACACCATGTTTTGAGCGTTGGTACTTGTATAATCAATTATATTAAAGCACCTCCTCCCTCGAACATCAACACAAGAAAAAACCCTGCATAAAATGCCTTTCTCAGAGGCTCAGTCAGGGATGAAATTGAATGATTTACGCATAATGATGCAGTGGCCGTATACCAAAGGGGCTGGGCAATTTAATTGTTTTAGATTCAAAAATAGTGAAATAAAACCCTTTTATGCTGATAGAAGTACACCAAATATGAAATGGTATATTTATATTTGTTTAAAGACCAGGAATCAAATCGTTGCATGGCAATATTTCACAAAGATCAATATCAAAGTACCACAGTGGGAGTGATCCCTGTGAACTGACCTGAAAACTGATTAAATGTATTTTCACCAAAACAGTGTGATGTGTGACTACACTGTGGAAAGGTTTGGTTGAAATGCATGTTTATCCTCAAATGGAGAGGTTACATTAAAGCTGGAGAGCTCCAGCAATATCTCAGTTTAAACTAATCCAGTTCACTGCCCCACCCACCCTCCACTGTCAAACAAGACTTAAAATGCAGCATATGGATTGCATTTCTAAGAGAATAAAGCAATCAGGGAAGGGAGGATGAAGGAGAAAATGCAATTTATTTATTATAATGCAGATATTACGATCTACCATATTAATCCGATAACGTTCTGCAATGGTTTGTGACACTACCTTGTGCTTTGTACATTTCATGGAGAAGTTTTCTTCGTTGAGAACACAGTCTGTGAAAGAAAAAAAAAAAAAAAAAAAAAACTGCAGTGAGATTTCAGCTCATATTGCACATCTATCAAGCACAGCAAGACATTTCCACACAGGAACAACGTCACCAGACCTAGCTCAATACCTCACAGGACAGGAGCAAAGTGCAGAGAACACACGAGAGGGCCGTTGCAAATGCATTCCTTTTTTGTTTGCAGCAAAAGCCCACAAAGAAAGAAGAAGCAGGAAACGATTCTGTCTGTTCAGGATCATGACCGCAGTGGTCTGAGATGCGTTGGTTTTACAGAGAGAAAGCTAGAACATGTGCTAAAGGAAAAGTCACCCTCCATTATGAATTGGCTCCCATCAAAACAGGTTTTTAATAAACGTGGCAAATTTTAAGATATATTGACAATCAATGTTCTAGTTTTCACTGACAATACAGGCCCCAGCTTTTACAGTGAATCACTTAGAAAGACATTTGAGAAGATGATTCATAGTAATTAACACACCCAAGATCACACAGAAGGAAACCACATACTGGCTAGGTAGGCCAGGTGATCTGGAGTTAAAGTTGGCTTTTTCAGTTTTTCCACTCACCTGACTGAACTGCACAAGTGTAGTGATATTTATTCGGACAAGCCTTGAAGAAACAGCCTAGTGTGGCACCGGTTCGATGGCATGTGGTACACACCTGAAATGAGATTTCAAATTAAATCATAGGATCCCCAATCTTAACCGACAGACTAATACTCACCATTGTAATGTGACTAGGCACAGGCGAGCAATTAGACAGTCCTTAATTGATAAGATTCTCATCGTAAACATTTAGGTAATAGTGAATTTCCTTCACAGTAGCCTTCTTGCTTTAGATGCCAAATTTGTGACGAACTATTTTTCTAAAAGTTTGATCTAGTCTTACTGTAATGACGGCGAAACATGAAAGACTGAGACCACACCGAGTGCTGCAAACTAAATGTGAACTATATAACATACCTTAAAAATGAATTTTCCCTTACTATTATTGGGAAGAGGAGATTTTATGGTTTAAATGTACATACATCTTAGTTGTTGTAAAAGTAAAATATAAAAAACAAGTAAGGCTACATCCCTAATTTGCTGTAAAGGATATGTTTATACCATAGCTTCTGTCCTCTAAAGAAATGCCATTTGATTTACTTCATGGCACCTTTAGCTTTAGTCAAAGCCTGTAATATAACTTTAACATCTGAAAGGCAATGAAAATCATGACTTCTAATGCAAGTACAACCTTGTACAAAGCAGAGGTAGTTAATCAACATTGGATTACTCAGAGACAAGTAAACATTGAATCATCATCTATAGGTAGCTGTTGAAGCAGTCTATAAAGATGGAAAACAGGCGGCATTAACAAAGCGGAGCACGTGGGTATAGGGTTCATAGGGAAAACTAACACATTCTTCTATGTTGGAATATTTTTTGCATCCTAAGATGTGGGTAATGTCCTGTTCCAGCATGCATATTCCAGCAATTTGTTTAAAAACCAAATTACAAATCAATAAATAAATCAGGAGAAAGACCATGAAAGCAGGATGATTAAGTCAAGTTTACAGAGTGGAAAAGAATACAACAAAAGGCCTTGGAGGCATTCTCCCTTTCTGTTCCCTCAGCAACACTTTTAAGAGCTGAATTAATAAATAACAAAAGTGCTCATTAAAGTATGACTGAAGTGCATGCCCCCTAGAGCTACAAAACCCTTGAACGAGCGGATTTGTTACCCGATTCAACAAGAGTGTCAAAAACATTTAAAACATATTACAGCTTGTCCTTCAGGAGTCTCAATCTTACACACAAAGGTCTTATAGTGTGCACACGTGAAGATTTTGTCTAAGCAATAAAGCTACTGGTACCATAAAAGTTCATAGCTTCTTTGCGGTCGAGAGAAATACACTTCTTTTTCTCTTGAATGTTAATACGGTTTCCTTTTCCTCTGCTAGCATTATCTGTATGCTTAGCTCTACATCACAAGCAGAGAAATGCAAGGTGTCACTGTAAAGAATCTAAAGAATAACACGTAAATCAGTGCAATCAAATAATGTCTAATGTTTGTATATAACTAGGTTAATCCCCACTTGAATAGTGATTCCTGTGGATGGAGTATGTCATTGTACAACTGGTGTGCACATATGTATTGACTTAAGACAATAAAAACAGCAGGTGCCTTTCTACATCAAACACTTGGCGACAGATTTCTGCATCTGGCAGAAGCTGGCAAAGCAAATGAGCTCACAGACGTCAAAGGTGAAATAGATGCAACTGGCTAAAAACTCTGCCCAGCGGGGGGACGGGGACGGACGGGGACGGACATGTCATAAATTATGAAAATGTGGGGTCTCTGCCTCAGTTGCATTAGAGCAATCCTGTGTACGTTCATACAAATGAGGGCACTGGCACTGCATGGTGAAAAGGCAATGTAAAAATCATAAAAATCACGTTCAGTGTTAAGGTTGTTTTGAAGAACTAGAGACATTACTTTTTGATTTTGTTTTGTTACGATCATTACATTATTTTTTTTTCTCCTAGCATTTAAATAGCATGAAATAATTTTAATAATATCCTCCCAGGATGTTGCACATAGGCTTACTGTAGATGTAGCGCTCGTTTAAATGATAATAAATTACCTTTTGAATATTTGTTGACCATGTCTCCCAGTGGCTTCAAATACAGCCAGATCATTTCCAATTGCCCACTTACCGGTCTGTATACACCATCACTGTTTTTAGTCCTTTTAAAAACCTCCCAAACTTTTTTGTTTGTTTGTTTCAACAACCCAGTTGATGTAACGCTAAATTCAACCATTATTCAGTTTTACAATAACTCTTACCGTTTCTTGCGCGAGTTTTGCACCTTCTTCTAATCCATACAGCTTTCCTCGCACTAGATAGACGCCTGCGGACCAGATGGCACACTCCTCATGCACCCAGTATTCACAGCTATCCAACGGAACCAGGGGGGGGCTGAACCAGTCTTCTGCGCTGGAGTCCGTCTTTGGTTTTTTTGCGACGGGACTCCGCAAGCAGTCCCTGTCACTAGGCCACCTGTGGCCCATTCCCAGCAGAGAAGGCTCCCGTTTGGCAGCCTGACACTGCCGGACGGGCCTGCTTGTGGCTTCCACTGACAGCCCGGCCTGGCTCAGTTTTTTGCCTCTGCCGCTACAGGATGAGTCAGAGTCACTGTAGTCCTCTTCCTTCGAACTCTGCACATCTGCATGTCGTTTGGGGGAAGGTTTGAATCCTTTGGGATAGTAGGGTCCATGCAGATCTCCCAGGTCCATGGTGTTGGCTGACCGGCCACAGAGGCAGCAGATGAGGTGGCCGCGCCGCTTGCTCTCGGTGTTTAAGCGTCCGGGCAGCAGGCAAGAGGTTGTGGGAACAGACCCAGTTGCAAATGCTGGGCCAACCTGGGCCTTTCCATTCTTAAGTCGTGCCTTTTCCTCCTCTGGGTAGTTGATAACGGTGCAAGTGGCGTATTCCTTTAACTCCAGCCGGACGTAAGGGGAGAAGCTGTCCACTTTACTGTCCCTTTTCTCCTCTTTAAAATTCACATACTTGAGTTTGATTTCAGGCTCGTTCGGTGCAAACGGAGAGGACTGCTCCACTTTGCGTTTCTTTCGCTTTCGTTTGGTGGTCCGCGTTTTCTTTCCGGTGGCTGCTTTTGTGCTGCCCGGGGAACTTTTTGGCTGCTTTGTGGGGCTCTTCTGACACAATTTCAGCTTGGACGAGGCTCTGAGGTTCTTTTTTTCCGGGGAGCATTTTGGTGGACTTGCATCAAGTTGCTGCCTTTTCTTCACGCATTTAGGTGTGAGCACTGGGGACTCAGGAGATGAACTGCTGTGCAGGGAGACATTTCTGTTTTTTTGACCTGAGGTAGACTTCTTGCTTCTGGACCCGTCTGAACCATCAGAACTGTCCGTCTGCAAGACTGTTGCCTTTAAACTGGGCTCTTCTTCTGAACCAGATACTTTCTCTTGGCTGTCTTGGCTGCTCCCAGATTCCAAGACTTCCTCGTGTAAACTTACCTGGTCTTCCTGATGCGTTCCTACATCCTGTGCTGCAGAAACGGAAAACAGTTTAGTGGAATGAAAATTAGCAGAAGCTCTATACCTAGTGGGGGTGATGTTCTGCACAATCTCCTCTAATCTCCTTCCTCTCCTAGAACGAGGAGGAAGTTTCTTCCTTTCAAAAGTTCTTTCCTCAGTTAAAGCATTACCATTTGGCAGGATATCAACAGATGCTTCCTGGGTGTTACATGCCTTTCCCTCGATTTCTGAACATGCTTCAGACAGGCCATCACATGGGACTGACCATTCCACAGGAGGCTCTGATGCGCTGGTTGGCAACACTTGTATTCCATTGCAAATGACAAACCCTTCCGTTACATCACTGCCCTTGCTACAGCTGTCCTGCAAAGCACTGGTGTCTTCAAGACATGTTACAGTAGATCCAGTCACAGCAGAATCAACTAAAACATCTTCTCCTACTGTAACAAATGTTGTGTCAGCAGCTTCATCTAATGAAGAATTCTCAAAACTGGGAGAATTTAGTGTGTGGGGGAAGACGGAAATCTCTTCCAATTTGTCCTGTGAGGTAGCAGGAGACCAGTTCTCTTCTAAAGGACTATCATATCCCCCATTGGCAGGACTGCACAACACATTCCGACTACTGGGACTGTCCTGTAAGTCTAAAGGTTCCTCGGTTCTTGAAATCACAACCAGCACCTCAGAGTCACAAGTTTTTTTTCCCTCCTCAGTGCTTTCCACAGGGGGGCTCTCTATCGCTTTCTCCTCACACAGTCCTGTATCCTGGAAGTAGCTGTCAGTACCATTTTGCATATGGCTCCCCTCATTTCTTCCAGGAGTGAGTGTGCTTTCTGCAAGCTCAGGTTTCTCTGCACCCCATGAACTTGTGACCAACTTCCCATTCTGCCCAAAAGCCTCCTCCATAAGACAGGCTGCCTTTATGCTCTCAGTTGGATGAGGACCCTGGGTACCACTCTCCTCTAGCCTGTTCAGTTCCGACTGTGCTGCCACCCCAGGTCTCGTGTTATTCTGTAGAAACGGGCGATCCACCTCCACACAAAGGCCTTCGTTGGCTTCCCAGTTCTCTTTCGCTGCCGGCTCGTACTGGGAGGAGACCATGTCCGGGCTGTATGGAGGGGAGTGACAGGAGAGTTTTTTGTTCACAGACGGCACACACAGTGGAAGTTGCGACAGGGAGTCTTGGGAAGTAAACACGTGAGACCTGCTCACATAAGACAGGGTGACCGTAGTATTCGAAAAGGCATCGTCTGGCTGAATTTTTTCGTTCTGGTGGGCAGTGTGGTCGGAGTTGTTCTCCTGGAAGATTCCCTTGTTGCCCGGGTTGATGTACCAGCTGGGTGCGCTGACGACATGCATGGTTTCCACTGAATTGTTTCTCAGCAGGTTTTCCTTTCGTTTCCTTGTTAGGTCATAGACTGTAGAGAGACTGCAGGGGGCAAGGTCTGGTTGAGGATGTAAACCATCTGACTGGTTGGGAGTTGGGGGTTCCATATCAATTCTGAAAAACAGGAAGGATCAAGAGAAAGATAGTTGTTAAAAGCCTAAAATACATTGACAATAGAGATTTTGATTTCCAGGTGTTTAGAAATGAATGCAATCGCACTAGACCAGAGTTTAGGCTTTTAGAATGGCACAGTTGACATGTAGTGTAGTGACTTGACTCCCCAATAAAAACTGTCAAAACAATCTCAAGCTAGTAATTATTATTAATGATAATTCTGTACTTTTCATTTTTTTTATTTCATAATTTTAATTAATTTAATGAATGTTAGGGTACTTTCCATCAACTTATGTTACTGCAAAAAAAAAAAAAAATATATATATATAATAATAATAATAATAATATATATATATATATATATATATATATATATATATATATATATATATATATATATATATATACACCCATCAATAAAAGTGTCTTTTCCATCCATATCTTGATGCAAATGAAGACCAGATCAGTAAGTTAGATGATCATACACACCTAAAGGGCTTCAGGTAATGGGGAAAACGTGGGGTGCCGATATTTGTTCTTGGAAGAAACAATATTTCAATCTAAATCAGCCACAGAAGTACTAAGCAAATTCCTCTCTTCATGAAATATCCTACTCTCTTTGATCTTATGAATTATGTATATATTCATCACACCGACCAGGCCTAGATCGATATTGTGTCACAGTAACACTAAAATAGACAATAAATGTACCTGGGTGTAAAACAAATCCAACAATACATCCCCCTGATCGGATGCTCTCAAAGCAGGCCCACAACACTGTCCTGCAATGGTAAAGGTGATATGATGCAATTTCCCTTTACAACAACTGAAAACAAAAGAACTGGCATATCCTTACACATCTTCACACTCTTCACGTACAATGCATAGTTTTCCCGTTGTGGTTTGTAGTAAATCAGGTTTGTAAGTAGTGTGTACAGTTTTTATTTTTAAATGCATTTTATTAGATCTGACCTTCCTAATTATACCTTCAGTTAATATTAAACAGCCGTGAACTCTTGAACGCAACAAAAAAGTAGCTTCAACAAAGACTGCGAATACGTCCTGGATTGCAAGGATGGAAAGCCACTAATATTAAATACTATTATATTGATATTGCATAATAATAATAATAATAATAATAATAATAATAATAAACATCATCATCATAATAATAATAATAATGATGTACGTATTTTAGTACAGTGTAGAACTCCCGGACAGCTGACAATACATGGAACTTAAAAGTACGATGTACCGTCAACCTTTCTTATTTTAAATGACATTTTAAACGCTACTTCTTAAAGGTAGTGTTTCTTGGACACACTGCGCATTACATGGCAAACCGATGAAAGGAGCTAAATTGCGACATGCGACGTCCAAAGGGGACACCCGGCATCCCTGAGGCTGACACATGAATGCCCGCCTCTCTGCCTGCCTCTCTCTGCCTCTGTCTCCGGTCTGTTGTCGGCTAGGCCAGGGCTGCTACACTAGGCCCTTCGCAGCTGAAACAAAAGAAGCAGCTTGTGTGTGTGTTGTCTGAAACGAGAAACTTACCGAAACGAGCAGGGGAGAGGAGAGGGGAGGGGGGGGGGGGCTCTAAAACGCACAATTTAGACAGGCATCGGGGGCAGCCCACTTCTCCATCGAGGTCCCGTCCCCTCCCGACCGTCCGCACACGACCGCTCGCTGTTCGGCGGATCTCCGCAGCTCGGAGCAGGAAAAGGAGAGAAAGGGGAAAACGGCGTACTTTTACAGCTCCAGTGCAACCCGAGCGCGGAGCTGCACTTCAAGAGCAGCAGTCAGCTGGTCGCTACAGAGGGGCATCATGGGAGACATACACAAAGGGGCGGGGTCAGCGAGCTTTTATTATAATTCTATCAATGTGCGCACCCATGTGACTTCACCCGGGCAGAGCGGTGCGGGCGTGTTTAACCGCATGATGGCAGATAAAGGCTGGGTGTGGGGAGGCTGATAATATAGCTACTGCATATCAGAGGTACTATTTCATATGCAAAATTCATAAATCATTGCATCACGCCCAGAGTACTTTTCTGATTGGGTACGCGGATAGGGATAGGCCAGGTAATGCTGGATGAGTCCCTATTGATGTGCCACATCTGCCACTCTGCCCAACCTTTAAGCGCTTCTAGTGCCAGTGCATGATGCCCAAAAGCAGACAATGTGGACGGCTGTGAACTTCAATTCCCGTCATGTCATCCTGCCGAGAGCACTGCATTCTGGGAGATGGAGTCTTTGAAGAGGAAGGGCGATCGCAGTGGTTATGGATTAATTTCGTGTTTAGATTGGGATATGAATGTATCCGCGATATTTGGTGTATCAGTGTGTGGCTATTCAGTATCCTTGTCCATACATGCTGTTCTGCAATAGGCTGGGTACATAACGTAAAACAGTGATACAGAATTCGGGGTATCCTAAAGCATTTTGATTATAATGCAATACTAAATACTACAAATAAATAATAATAATAATAATAATAATAATAATAATAATAATAATAATAATAAGCAAATAACTCATAATACAATGCAAAGTAATCGTAGTTTAATGTCGGATACACTGACGTCGTGAGTTTTACTTTATTTATTTATTTGTATGTATTTATTGTTCTGGACAAAACGCGTGTAATGAAGCAGAGACTTAATCTTAGTTCTTTTGTGCTCAGATGAAGATCAATGACAGTTTTTAGACATTTTTTACAGCTACTCTCGGCCAGTTAATAACAATAGATGGCTTTGTGTGGCAGAAAAAGAAAATACTTGTGTTCAAGAAGTAGAGTAAATGCCTGCAGCATCCTAAGTGAGTTAAATGTACCTGAATGAAATCAGCACGGGTAGGATGGTTTATTAAGATGGAGAATATTTGCTGTAAATAATCCTAGAGGCTCTTTCTGCCAAGATACTGGATCAACGCGAAGAGCATTGCATGATGTCTTCATAAATAAAATAAACCCAAACAGCTGACAATGCACGGTACATTATTTTATATATGCAATCAATTGTTTGGCAAAATATGGATTGATATGCTAGTTATTGTTTAGGTAGGTACTGTAATTTAAGAACAACGTAACATGATGGCCGTGTTGTGTTCTTACTGGATATGCAAGACTGAAAAACATGTTTTATATAGTTATCAACTACGTAGTGTATGTAAGTATTCACACCCTGACTGAAACGAAGATAATCCTTGATGTGTTTAGTTTAATAAATAGTTAATTAAAGAACCTTTTTATTCAATTATATAATTTCATTTTTTGTTAAACACGGATTCAGCCTAGAGAAAAAGACAGGATGTATGTAAACGTTTGACACAATCACCATCCATGGGTCCACAGCTGGATGAAGGCCTCCCCAGGATGTTTCCACTTGATTCAGTCTACAGCTTCCTCTTTTTCATGTCACGCCTGCAATGTTTTTGATTTCATCTTCCCATCTTGAATGTGTATCTATCTATATAGTATTTGAAGGCGGATTATTGTTTCAAAAGAAGGGTGTGAATACATTAAATAACATCATAAGCAAACAAGAGTTCTGCATTAATGGGCAGGGCATGAATGTGCAATGGATCTTTTCGATGAGGTGAAAATAAAACAAAAGATAAGTTGCATTTAAGATGCACATTTCCCAACATGATTTTCTTTTCATTTTATTTAAAAATCTTGCACTTGGTCAGTGAAATAAAGCACCTTGAAAGACGTGGTCCTTTCAGTTTTCTTCAGTTTTTGTGTACTAACGACTGGATTCATTATTTTATATAGAAGCTCAATAAATGTATCAGTCATTGTGGTCAGCCTTCTTAAAAATTATAATCATAATCCTAAAATCTGAATGTTAAGGTGAAAGCAATATGTAGCAGCATAGTTTTTGCTTTCACGTGGCAAGCAAACCAGAGCAGTCAATGTGTGGGCTGCAAAACAGTGATCTTGAAAAATGTCATTTCACCCACTGGAATATGGGTTGTCACTTCCACAGACTATCATCCTGGGATAGGCAATGAAGTTGCAGGACTCTTCACAAACAATTGCGATGGCTGTAATTTGTCATAAATGCAGAAAAAAAAAGGGTTGTGTTTTCATGTGATAAGAGGAGAAATACATTTGGAAATACATGTTAGGTCTTCACTCAAGTCTAATGCTATCCAGTGCATTACTTCCTTGGAAGAAAAAACTAAAAAGGCTGGTGCTATCAGCACTGCATGCAAGCTTTGCAAAGTGAGCTCCCAGGGTATATACAGCAGCCTGGCAGATGAGTTAAAGAAACGGCCTGTTGATAAAAGTTTCCACATCAGTCTTCTTTTATCCTTCAGTGCACTGCACCTCAGGGGCCTGGTGAAAATAATTAGGGTTGCATTAATTCCTCTATAGCAAAATATCCACTAGCAGCATCATCTAGTTTGAGAGATTCTCAACAGAGGATACTTAGGCATCTCCCTCTCATTCAAGTTATATGATGGGATGAGAGGGGAATAAAAACAATGGAGTTGTGCGTAGTCGTGGTGGACTTGTGAGCCCAGTCAAATATTGCATGCACAGCCTTATCAGAGCGCTCCATTTCGGAGGCGTTCACAGAAAAACAAACAAACCAACAATCAAAGAATTACAAAGACAACTCAAATCAGACATGGTGCAAAAATATTTATTGCTAATAAACCTGGAGTCAGTTGGTGTACATTTGCTGTGTATTTACAATGACAGAGTACAGGGAAATGAAACTTCAGACAAAAAAGTCCAAACATTTAAATAAATACAAAGGAAACTGCCACTGGACAACACTACAAAAATAACCAACTTAAAACCTTTGTACTCCCATACAGCTGAGCGAACCATTACGATTACATAATGGAAAAAAAATAATAACAGCCATTCCCATCCATGTCAATTTAGCCATTGCCTTCATTGGTCCTTAATATTATTAATATTATTATTATGTTTTTTGTTTTTTTGTTTTAACTTACAGCAAGATGCTGATGCACCATTTACAAAACCAGAACTATACAGGCTAACAAGCATGGTTAAGCCAAGCCAGGTTTAAACTTGTAAAATGATGCAGGCAAATGTTATTTTATTCTGTCCTGATAAGCAAGCAAACATTTGCACTGAAATGGTCAGGGAAACCGAGGCGACGCTTTAAAATGTGTGCATATCAACACGTCACATACAAACCCCGAAGGCAATAACAGCGCTACAGTTGTTCTGAAATTATATCCGATCATCAAGTTGTGATGCGACACATTGTAATTGGACTTATTCCTTTGGCTATTTACATGAACGATGAGCAGGTTTAAAACCGTAGCTTATACAGTAGTGTTTAGAATAAGCATGATAGATGCTCCATAAAAAATACAGAATATTTACAGTGAGATATAGCGATCTAAAGTCACAGTAACTGTAGTGCATGGAATGCAAATTTCTAGACATAAAATCAAACCTTAATACCGTGTTAAAAATAAGACTTGTGTAACCAGTGTAGCATTGTATTTCTAGATGATTAAGTACTGGGCTAAAATATAGTGTCTCTATAAACATGCAGCAAGGCTCATAGTCTTAATGGTGTTAAAACTCTTTTGTCTCTTTGTTGTCGAACAGATGGAGCCTCTGCTCAGCAGTCAGACCTTCCTTGAGACTCTGGAAAGAAGCAGAAGACAATAAAATAAAGGTTAGAGTGTTTGCACATAAAAGGCTAAATTTTCTGAAGTTTGTTAAACCGAAGGTTGCAAGGCAGTCACACAGTTACACTGCTTCCTTAATACTAACAGCAAGCATGCCAGTCATCTCGTGGGATACAAACAACTGCAATGCATCTCCAGAATTCATATGTATGGTTTGATTTTTGTGTTCTTTTGACATGTGCATTAACGGGGAGTCACATGTTTTTGTTTTTGGTTGTAAGGTGGTTAGGGGTATGGGGTGCAGCCTGTGTTTATTGTCTACTTTCCTCTATGCTGTTTGGAGCATAGGATTATGAAACATAAAACACAACCAGCGCTACAGGCAGGATTAAGAAAAATAAATTAAAAAATGAAAATCTGGTCTGCTTAAAAGAAATCAAATCAAAGGACAACCCCCAAGATACAACTGGATAGAGCAAAGACACTACCAGGAGATACTGAAGAGGTGTTTGTATCTTAGAGGCTGCCACTGTACTGTACAAGGAATTGTGTTGCTCTTCATGTGTGCATCACACTCTTGAAATATTTAACTTCCCCCAGCAGACTACCAGAGTAGAAACTAGCATGGACATTATGTATATATACAGTTACCACTAAAATTAAGAGACCACTTAACATTGCTTTCTGAACTTGTAGTGAACTCTTAATTTCTTCCAGAGCTGTATACAGTATCGTGCAAATGTTTTTGGCAGGTGTGAAAAAATGCTGTAAAGTAAAAATGCTATCAAAAATAGACACGTTAATAGATTATATTTATCAATTAACTAAATGCAAAGTGAGTGAACACAAGGAAAATCTACATCAAATCCATATTTGGTGTGACCACCTTTGCCTTCAAAACAGCATCAATTCTTCTAGGTACACTTGCACAAAGTCAGGGATCTTGTAGGCCTATAGTCAGGTGTATGATTAAACAATTATACCAAAAAGGTGCTAATGATCATCAATTCAATATGTAGGTTGAAACACAATCATTAAGTGAAACAGAAACAGCTGTGTAGGAGGAATAAAACTGGGTGAGGAACAGCCAAACTCAGCTAACAAGGTGAGGCTGCTGAAGACAGTTTACTGTCAAAAGTCATACATCATGGCAAGACTGAGCACAGCAACAGGGTAGTTATACTGCATCAGCAAGGTCTCTCCCAGGCAGACATTTCAAGGCAGACAGGGGTTTCCAGATGTGCTGTCCAAGCTCTTTTGAAGAAGCACCATTGAATGGGCAACGTTGAGGACCGTAGATGCAGTGGTCGGCCAAGGAAACTTACTGCAGCAGATGAAAGACACATCATGCTTACTTCCCTTCGCAAACGGAAGATGTCCATCAGTGCCATCAGCTCAGAATTGGCAGAAAACAGTGGGACCCTGGTACACCCATCTACTGTCCGGAGAAGTCTGGTCAGAAGTGGCCTTCATGGAAGACTTGCGGCCAAAAAGCCATACCTCCGATGTGGCAACAAGGCCAAGCGACTCAACTATGCATGAAAACACAGGAACTGGGGTGCAGAAAAATGGCAGCAGGTGCTCTGGACTGATGAGTCAGAATGTGAAATATTTGGCTGTAGCAGAAGGTAGTTTGTTGGCCGAAGGGCTGGAGAGCGGTACATGAATAAGTGTCTGCAGGCAACAGTGAAGCATGGTGGAGGTTCCTTGCAAGTTTGGGGCTGCATTTCAGCAAATGGAGTTGGGGATTTGGTCAGAAAGAATGGTCTCCTCAGTGCTGAGAAGTACAGGCAGATCTGATTGGCCCCAAATATATTCTGCAGCATGACAATGACCTCAAACATACAGTGACAGTCATTAAGAACTATCTTCAGTGTAAAGAAGAACAAGGAGTCCTGGAAGTGATGGTTTGGCCCCCACAGAGCCCTGATCTCAACATCATCGAGTCTGTCTGGGATTACATGAAGAGAGAGAAGCAACTGAGGCTGCCTAAATCCACAGAAGAACTGTGGTTAGTTCTCCAAGATGTTTGGGCCAACCTACCTGCCGAGTTCCTTCAAAAACTGTGTGCAAGTGAACCTAGAAGAACTGATGCTGTTTTGAAGGCAAAGGGTGGTCACACCAAATATTGATTTGATGTGGATTTTTCTTCTGTTCACTCACTATGCATTATGTTAATTGATAAATATAATCTATTCACATGTCTATTTTTAAAGGCATTCTTACTTTACAGCATTTTTTCATACCTGCCTAAAACTTTTGAACAGTACTGTGTATGTGTGTGTATATATATATATACACACACACACACACACACTCACACACACAGTGAGGGAAAAAAAGTATTTGATCCCCTGCTGATTTTGTACGTTTGCCCACAAATAAATGATCAGTCTATAATTTTAATGGTAGGTGTATTTTAACAGTGAGAGACAGAATAACAACAAAAAAATCCAGAAGGCAGCTGGGACCATAGTCACGAAGAAAACAATTGGTAACACACTACGCCGTGAAGGACTGAAATCCTGCAGCGCCTGCAAGGTCCCCCTGCTCAAGAAAGCACATGTACAGGCCCGTCTGAAGTTTGTCAATGAACATCTGAATGATTCAGAGGAGAACTGGGTGAAAGTGTTGTGGTCAGATGAGACCAAAATCGAGCTCTTTGGCATCAACTCAACTCGCCATGTTTGGAGGAGGAGGAATGACCCCAAGAACACCATCCCCACCGTCAAACATGGAGGTGGAAACATTATGCTTTGGGGGTGTTTTTCTGCTAAGGGGACAGGACAACTGCACCGCATCAAAGGGACGATGGACGGGGCCATGTACCGTCAAATCTTGGGTGAGAACCTCCTTCCCTCAGCCAGGGCATTGAAAATGGGTCGTGGATGGGTATTCAAGCATGACAATGACCCAAAACACACAGCCAAGGCAACAAAGGAGTGGCTCAAGAAGAAGCACATTAAGGTCCTGGAGTGGCCAAGCCAGTCTCCAGACCTTAATCCCATAGAAAATCTGTGGAGGGAGCTGAAGGTTCGAGTTGCCAAACGTCAGCCTCGAAACCTTAATGACTTTGAGAGGATCTGCAAAGAGGATTGGGACAAAATCCCTCCTGAGATTTGTGCAAACCTGGTGGCCAACTACAAGAAACGTCTGACCTCTGTGATTGCCAACAAGGGTTTTGCCACCAAGTACTAAGTCAAAGGGGTCAAATACTTATTTCCCTCATTAACATGCAAATCAATTCATAACTTTTTTGAAATGTGTTTTTCTGGATTTTTTTGTTGTTATTCTGTCTCTCACTGTTAAAATACACCTACCATTAAAATTATAGACTGATAATTTCTTTGTCAGAAGGCCTCCCTAAGTTTTGTCCATGTTCTATCTAGAACTTCTCTTTTTCATATCTGCAAAGTTTATGATCGCCTTTTCCCATCCCGTGTGCTCAACTTCAATTTTTCAATTTCTCTTTGTCCATCTTTGATCTGTTCTTTTTGCAATCCAGTCCATTGCAATTTTACATTTCACATTTATTCATTTGTTTTTGGATCCATTTAGTTTGTTTTCTAGCTCTTTTTGTTATAACAACCACACACTGTCCATGATTCTTTGTGTCGTCTGTAGTTTCTGTAACATTTTTGCATGAAGTGAGCAGGTTTCATAACAATACATTATCACTGGTAATATGCATTAATCAATTACTTTTCTCTTCAGGCAAATGGGTAATTTCCTTTCAATAGCGTGGTGTTTCGTCCAAATATACTCCATCTCATTTTAACTTTTCTTTTGATTTTGCCATAATATCTCATACCTGACATGTTAGACAACATTTGAGAATCCATTGACCTACTTACATTTTCTTAGATTAAACAAATCTGTTAAACATTTTGTGTTACGCAGGTTCATTTTCATATAATATGTGTCTGTATATGCACATATGTATGCATCTATATATTGATGAATGTATTTAAATCTTTGCTAAAGTGTTTTGAAGCAGCTGTAATGCACAGGATATCACACTAACAGCATGGCTTTTGTGGTTGATTTTTCGTATCCTTTATGAATTTAAATGTCAGATTTTCATTTCTTCCTCGTATCTTTCAAGAGGATGAAATTGAGCACAAAAACATTCTCCAAGGAAATCTAGAGACTAGCTTGCAAACAGAAGTGTGCTTTCCTAGGCACTTTGCATAATTGATATACCTGTGGAAATATTGCTTTGTGGAAGACACACACGCACACATGCGCATGCAAACGCACACGCACAATAATTTCCTGTTGGATTGTCCCCAAATGTCAGCCATAACCCTTCAGTAAATAAGGGTGATATAATTTAGAGCTAATTAAAATGTATGTCAGATATAATCTCTTAAACGTCTGCCTATGAGAAGATTTTCAATGGTATTTTTCTTGACATTTTAAGTTGCTTTGACAGCCACAAGTATGTTGGCCACAATGCAGTGGAGGAAACAATGGATAATAATATTGCTTGCAGTAAGTGACTGTTGTACCATACCTTTTTCCTGCATATCTTCCTTTGAAATGCTTTTACAAACAATACACCATGGACAGCCCTTCAAACACATGCAAGTTAGTTAGTATCTCCAAATGTTACAGTTTAAGGGTCCCATAACCACACCAGTACCCTGTGCTTGTTAAATATCCTGGCTTCCCCAAACAGATCATCACCTCTTCAACAGGGCAGGAAACGTTAGGATAAAAAGAACACGCAAGACGCTCCGACTCTTTGATTTAGTTGATCAATTAAAGTATTACAGCTGCTACTGTACATTTTTCCTGGATGGATACTCTATTGAAGAAGTTAGGATGATCTGTTTAGGGGGTACCCAAGCTGGTATTTTGGTTACAAAAACACAGCAAAAGCCCAAAAAGGTGCGCAAATGCCCCATCACCAAATAAACCATGAAGGAAACCTGCCCGTCCAGATAAATACTGAATTGGATGCCTCGTAACTTCAGTGGCACCTACATTTTGGAAACTTGAAGTGTGCAATATATTTAATATTCATGATCACTGTTATAGACTCAGTATCTCAGTAAGGTAAGCCCTGGACAAAACATTTCCTCCATCAACAATTAAGAAGTTAATGAAACTGAGATTACGGATATGCACAATGGCATTCATTCTTGACACTGCTGTGCAAGTGTGCATAATGAACGGGGTCATAATTGTGCTTTTATTTATTGTATATGTTAGTTAATTATGGTCAAATTCCCTGTATCAAGTACTCCAAAAAAGTCACCCCCATTTATATCGAGATGTCTAAATTGGGTTATTCTGTGACGAATTGCCCTAAATAAACTAGATGTTAAACTCTACTGTTTATGACTTACATCAAACGTAGTTCTTTTTTTTTTTCAGGCACCTGGCTTTTGTTCTTGAAACAACCATAAGCACAAAGTTTGGTGTAAATCAGACATGGAAGGGTGCAACACATTGGGAGATTTGTTAAGGAATCGCCCAGGTTTCTCAACGGCGCATAAGTTTGTTAGGTTTTTTAGGTGGTCTTTTCAACAGCCATTATAAAATATGCATGTCACTTAATTCTTGTGAATTAAGTGGATTAAAAAAAAAAGAGAGGAGAAAGCCAGTGGTATTTTGGGAAAAACAAAGAAATAAAAACTATGTACACACCTCCATGGGAAAGCAGCATTTTATAAGCAAAGGAATCTTTAACAAGCATGGATCTTCCTAAAGGGAATGCATCTTTTCAGAAGGTTTACCTAAAGGAGGTGTCATTAGGTCTTCAGCCAGCTTTAGCTATCCCAGGGCATGTCGCGACTCACAGACTGAAGACAAAGGGAGGAAACGTACCAGGGTGTGTTAAGAATCAACAGCTACATTACTGTGGGATAAAAACACTGCATTTACCAAGCTTTTCCTCTTGTGCAGCTGTCAAATGTAATACGGGTAGCCAAATTAAAATGCCCACTAACTAAACTGAATGCGTTTTTGGTGTCATTCAGCATAAAAGAGATGCTAATCTTATGACAAAATCATCACAAATCAAGTGTCTCTCTGTTCTTGCTCTGGCATCATGACAAAAAACGAAATACGTGACAGTTATATACATCTTTGACGTGAAGTTTCAAGAAACATAAAACTTTTACAGGACTTAATAGATTTTATCTTTTAATCAGAACACACTTTTCAATGTTTACATGTACGTTGTTTATGGCCTGCTGATATCTATAAAAGTGGCCAAATTGTATGTAATCAAGTTTTCCTGCATCTGCTTTATTTGTTAAACATTTCAAGAAGCCTTTATTATATAATCCAGGTTTCATTAATAAAAAAAGACCCTTACGTTTACTAACAATTTTTTTCTGGAACAACCTGTTAAGTACTTCACATTTTTCATACATTTCACCTTCACAGTTACTGTAAACTGTGCTAAACTTGGGGAATAAACATTTTGAATTCCAGATACCAATTGCTATTAGATCTTAGTACATAACTGAACATGTAAATACTAAGACTTAATGTAACAGTGCAGTCCATACATGCTTTTGGATTAATGCCAAATCAAAATGATTTGTAACACTGCTTAAAATATAATATAATATGATATAATAATATAAAAATAAGCCAGTCTTCTACTTCAGTATTCCGAGAAGAAATACAAAGGAATCTTGCTCAAGAACAACTGTTTCACTTTAAGCAGCAACGAATAATCCCGTCAGATGTTTAAGACAGTTGGCTCCCGAAACAGAAGAAATAAGCATCCCTGAGTCTGACAAAGAAGGTCACTAATCCGCCTTCCTGTTACCAGAACTAGGTTTATAAAAATCCACCAATATCCTCCTTCTAAGCTGCTGTAACACACACATACACACCCCAACCTGAATTGGTTAGGTTCACATAAACCAGTGTTGTATCAATTAGTATGGAAGAGTAAAATCCCATTATACATCTAAAACTGAAAAACAGGCATTTAATCTTGGTATAATTCTGTATATGAAGGTACTGGACAGAAAAATGATTTGGCAATGTGGCCTTGCTACCTCCAACAGCTATTGACTCCATGTGTTCCAGGGCGTTGTCTAAGGTCAGACTGTGCAGATGCGTTCCTTCATTTAAAAACAAATGTGCTTTTGTAGGCTTGCATTGTTATGGAACTATATCATACTAGTGAGCTGCATTTTCCCATCATAATAATAAAACAAAATCTGTCCAGTACTCCATAAAAATGAACAAATGTCCCATGTCCTGAGTGTCACTAGGGGCAGAGTTACCCCAATAAACTGTAAAGGCTGGACGAATATGCATTTTATGTAAAGAGTCTACGAAGCCGTGCGGTGGTCAATCTGTTGTAAAGGAGTACAGATCTCATGTTTACCATTCTCAACAGGATACTGTCTGAAGGGCAAAGCCTGCTGGAAGTGATTCAAGGCTTGTGATTTTTCTTGCCTACCCTTCCTGCACTTGGCAATGCAAGGTTCAAGAATGTTCTGTGGTGATTTGCACAGTGTTCATTTGCTGTTCAGTTCTAGAAAGCATAACCTCTTGCCCTGTAACTTCAGCTTTTTTGTTTTGTTTTTGATTTAAAAAAAAACACTCTAGGAGGTCCGTACTGTACAGAAATGCTTACCTTTGACCTCAATGTCCTCTCTGAGCGTTTCGCTGCTGCTGCCATCTTGAGGATGTCTGGGTTGCTTTTCGACTTCATGATATCTGACAAAAGGATCAGAAACTTTGATCTTTATCCGATTCGGCAAGAAAGCTTCAGGATCGTACTTTCACTTTCTTTAACGTAACTGGCCGAGGGTTTATAAAAAGTGTTACAAAAAAGTAGTCCAGTAACTGCCATAACTTACACATTTAGAGAATGGAAAACACTGAAGCTGCTTCAGATGTGTATAGTTGGCGTAGAGTATATGTTGTGCAAAGCATGAACTAGAGGTTCAATAACGCAAGTGTTTAAAATATTTAAAAAAAGGATTAACATTTAGATTATATAGGATAATTGTGCAATTAATTAAAACTATGGCTTTGATGGCATAGCTTGCCAAAGTAAGCCATTTAAACATTAAAACACGTAGTGTATACATATATCCCCATCTAAATTTCAATTTCCTGAGCAAGGACAAAGGTCAGCATTAGAAAGGATTTGTACCATAGCCACTACGATCCACGTCATCCATTGAGGGCTCCCCCAGCGCCTCGTGGGCCAACTGTAACTGCTCCCTGAGGCGACACAGATCCCTCTCTCCTTTGGCCTTCACAATACTGAGTTCGGTGTAAATGTCTTTATATTTATCAGTTGCATACTTCTTGTCCTGAAAGGAAATCAATTCTCTTAATGCTTTTAATACTGTTGACATTATTATTATTATTATTATTTCATAGTTCATAATTAAATTTGAATGACAATCTCAAGCCTCCATCTTACATATTAAAGCTTATCTTACTACAACTATATCTGTGTTTACTTAATGTTGTTATCGGGTTATAATATTGGATTTTCACACATTACACAAGAAATCACACCAGGGACATTATGAATTTCTGGATTATGACTGTATGAGCAGTATATAAATAGACATATCCATATATACACACATGTATATAATTTTCCAAGAATTGTAAATAAAATGGTTATTGTAGCTATTGAACTTGCGGTCTGGATGCCAAGTGAATAAACTGCATTTGGACCTCTACTTTATTAGCAATTCTGTTTTATTTCCATTTACACTGATCTTTGGATTTGTTATTTTTACTTATTACATTTATTTTTGAGGAAAGACAACAGACTTAAGGGAAGGTACTAACTATTGTGTATAGCTGACTTCCATGGAAGGCCCTGACTAAAAATATAGCTGAATACTTTTCTATTGTTACTTACTCTTTGAGCAGCCTGCAGTTCATCTTTAAGGGAATTTATCTCCTGCTTCAGATACTGAACTTCGGATTCCTTCACCCGCAACATAACCTGGAAAAGAATAGAAGCAAAAACCATTACTAAGAACAAGCTTCTAACTTACCACACGGGTAATGTTTATTCAGTAAGCAGGAAGGTAAATAATGAAAATAGCTTGTATATTTACACTGTATATATTTTTAAACTAAACAGCCTTAGGTGAAAGGGTCACAAGAGTAAGACATGATAGCCTCCCATGACATGTCAAATGTCCTGACAAACACAGTAATGTAAACTCCAATTCATCCCTTCAGGGTTTTCAGGGAAGAGCTACGCAGACCACATGCCGAGACTTTGTTGATTTGGCAAGGCTGACACCTAGTGGCTAATCATTGGGAGTCACAAGGAAAACCAATGGAAAACTCAGAAATCCAACATGGAAATACAGAACATAAAAGTAATTCTCAGTTTTCAGACCACTGCATGCTACACTTAATTACATTAATAATTTGGATCATACTTTTTCCAGTAAAAGTATAATTTTCAGCCACAGTGTGCACTTTGGCAAATATCCCTGTACTGCACAGGTGACAAACCCAAACACTTTTGAATAACTCTCAATGCAAAACCAATGATTTGACTGCCATTTGTTCAGCACACAAATAAAGCACACCAAAAAAGAAAATGATATGCTTTTACTCCAGATGTTAATGTTCCTAGCTTGTTTTTATGTGCAGTCAGCTTAATTCTTTTAAATTCAACTGTCTGAAATATGGACAAGCCAACAAAGAATACATTTGTACATGCTTGGCAAAAATCTACATTTCCTAGTGCGCACTCATCAACACTCCAGCTGGCAACACTGATAAAATGGCAGAAACCGGTCTGTCTCTCATGCCTGTACCCTCACCTCAAGCTCATACACCTCCTTGCCGTGTATTAAGGTACAGGTGTCGATGCCATCCTCACTGGTGACCATTGATCTCAGCTTCGTTATTTCAGCAGCCAGGCAATTATTCAGTTCCTGCAACATCCACAAAATTGGCGTTTTCAGTTTCAGAGAGACACCTCGTATTTTGTTTCAAGAGCTAAGAAAAGCTGAGTCACTTCAGTGTATGACTGACTGCCGATAACTAATTTGGTCTGTCAGAAAAAACACGTCTTCATTTCTATGTGCTGTGTCAGTGTGGTGCTTTGTTTTGGGCTTTGAGATGAATAAAATCAATAAATCCTTCATGGAGGGAGCAGCCCCAGCCCCTGAAACTCTTGATAGAGAACAGTTTCAAGGGGACAGGGTAACTCCCAGCATGTGTCACTATGTGGCATTGAGAAAAAGACAATATAACCCAAAATCACAATGCTACCTTAATACCAGTAAGGAAATTATACGTTTTTGCTTATAATTGTGAAGCTGTATTGTATTATATTGTAGTGATCTGGGACTGTTAAATGTAAGGACTACAACCTGTCTGTCTTATTTGTTGATGAACCCACGTAGCAAAAAGCCTATATCGCTACAATATGAATGCATCCAAAGTAGAACATGAAGTGTCAAGGGGCCAGGTTCCACAACACGGCAGGGTACAGCACCTGGTTGTGCGAATTGAGCTCCTGATTCTCGCGTTGGCACTGCCTGAGAGCCTGTCGCTCCGCCTCCAGAGCCTGGGCGAGGTGGGCATTCTCCAGACACTTCTGCGAGTACTGCTCTGAGAGGACTTCAATCTCCCGTTGAAAGGATGCTAACTCCTCTCTGTGAGTCAAGGACAAAGAGCAGCATTGTTCAGAGAGTACACACTTTCCACTTCTCTCCTCAAAACCTGCCTTTCCAGGAGACAATTAAAATGTCTTTCTAAAGACCACAGCAGTGCGAGAAAAATTAGTTTTCTTTTCCAGATTTGCTTCGAAAGCCTCTCTGCCACAGCGTAGTTATGTCAGTTGTGTTCGAGTAGGATCTGTGAAGTCACTCAAGACTACACAAGTATTCTTGAACCAAGAAACTTAACTTAACTAAACAAACAAGGGGACATTCCGTGGGTCAAGTTTCTTTATTTCCACGCTGGATACAGTCTGTGGGTTACACTGAATAACTCTTATAAATAGTTTCTGGGAAAGGCGGCTGTGGAAACATGGCTAAAAAACAACAGGCAATTCCCTGGAAATGGGATGTCTGAGACAGGTTAGAAGAAAACAAAGCAGCTTCCAGATCTCATCTGTTTCTTATAAAATAAGGTGTGGGACACTTGTTGTGTCAGTGACACACTTGTCAGTGATGTAACATGACTGATTCTGTAAAGCAGTGCTCTATGGATTACTGAAAATCATGTCTCCTGCACCTGTTAACCCTACCCATCACTCCTGGAGGCAGACACACTAGATGCAGAAAAGACTGTAGAATCCCATCCCTGACCAATAAGGTTTAAGATTAAAATATTAAAACATGTCAACAACCCAGCTGAGCAGACACACAAAGGGTTAAACCCGCCATGCTTAAAACCTTGGTAAGAAATCTCTGATTTCCTTGTACAGGAAGTCCCCAACTTACAAATGGGTTGTGTTCCAAGAGTCTGTTTGCAAGGAATTCATTTTCACATATAAACAATGTTACAAATGGTGGTAAGGTCCTCAGACTAGCCCACAAAAGCCTATTTAATCCATATTGTAGCTGAAATACTTTACATTTGTAATGTAAAAAAAGTTAAAACCAATATGGTTGTAATACTAATAATTAAACAAAACAGAAAAACAATAACATTGAATATTAAACCGTTTTTGATTAGGCTATGCTGATGCAAGTAGTTCCTGAGAGTGACAGCCACATGCTGGGTGGTGTTCGTATGGCTGAATTATAAAAAAAACAAAAAACTGAATATCTAATGGAGCTTTGGTTGTATGGATGAATGTTTAGAAGTTGGATGTTTGTAACTCAGGGTGTGTCTGTACTTACAATTTAACTTTTCTGATTTTAATTTTAAATCAAAGTCTCAAAGGGGTAAAAGTTTAGGATATTGAATGGCTAGACGAAAAGGGAGCCAAGAATGACTTTGAGTCGCTGATTATGCGGAGCTCACCAGATTGGCAGTGGCACAAGCAGCTTTGCACTTCCAGGTCAGTCGAGTTCGCCGATGAGCTACTTTGTTCAGGACTGGCTAAAACTGGCACCACAGTGCAGGCATACACACGAGCTCTGACCTTTCACCTAAATCCTCCGGTTCATTCTGCACTGAATTCCAGAAAGGATCTTGTACGGTTTGCTTTCCACTCCTAATTTCTTAAAATAACAAGGAAACCTGCCCGTACGTTTATGCTCAGGGATGAATTGAAATTAGTAAGTGAAGAAACTGTAAAGACCCCGTCATATTACCGGAGATTTACGCGGAGAAACCTACGTGAATTATTTAATTTATTGACCAGGCGAGAATAAAACCACACTTCATTAATTACGAATCGTTAAAACGCTAAACTCATACCCCTTCGCAGTTGGAGAAGGTCCTAGGCTAAATGATTAACAAGTGAGCAGCTGTGTACGTCAACATAAAATAGTTTTAGTTTTATGAAGCTCACGCATTGAATCAGGTTAAGCTATCTGTGTTTTCTGAGGCTTTTTAGTTTGCCACCCCCAGTATAAAGCTTTCTAATTGCACAAGCTGCTATGGTCACTGACTATATCCCACATCAAAGGCGTTCAAGTATTATTAAGAAGAACAGTGTATTGTTTGCTTTACTTCAGTAATTCTGACTGCCAGGTCTTTGTTCATGAAATATGGCTGAACTGATGTCGAGGGAAGTGCGAGTTCTGCCTACAAAAGCTGGGTTGATTAGGACAGACGATAGGAATGGCAGATGTCTTCTAGTGCTCCACTTCTGGGCGGAGGAGGACACTTAAGACTGACCGAGGAGGATACTTACTCATGTTGCCTGCGAATTTCTTCGATGTCAGCATTTTCAGTGTTGTTGTTTGCCTTGCGAGCTTTGTCTAGTTCCCTCTCAAGCTCTGTGCGATGTGCGTTTTTCATGGCTTCGATGGCTGGAACAGAAACAACAAAACAAAACAAGAAGAACAGCTTTCTGAGAATTGGAACCATCTGTTGCAAAAGACCACCTTCAAGTTTCTGGGTATTCTGTGTCGCCTAAGCTACGTTAAACAGGTACATTCCTCCCAAGGACAGTTAAACCCAACAGGAAAAAGAAGGCACTTCTCATGAACTATATCAGAGGCCTGACTTGGTAAAACACATGTCTTTAATTCTCCAACACTGTTTATTGCTGCAAGCTTTGTGGTTAAAACCTGTCTGAAGACAACGCTGGCTTTATCTGAAGCCAGATCTGGATGTTCACACCAAGAAAAGATGAGAACGAGGCATACCTTGATCTCATCGTATTTAGTTGAGGATAAAGAAAAGGTTTAAGTTGGTACTGCCTGGCTTTTGGTTGAAGGTACTGCTTCTAGAAGACACCAGTATTATCGTACTGGTACTGGAAACATTGACTTAAATGTCAACACAGCAAGATAAACATGTTTCAACACCATTCCACATTCCACCCCGTATATATTATTGTCAAAACTGTCGCACCAGCTCTGGTTATTAATGTTTCTAGAGTTGGCCCAAGCATCTCCCCTCACCCGCAATTGTAGCAGCCGTTTCTTCGGCCAGAAGTCTCTCTTTCTCATCATGCAGGTTCTCCAACTCCCGCTGATGCTTCCTCTGTAGTTCTTCAATCACTTTCTGGTGGGACTCTTCCATTGCAGCAAAACCACGCTCACATGTGGCCTACAGGGACAAACAAAAAAACCATTTGAGTTTAATTCCATGTTCATTCCCATCAGGCAAGTTAGCTTCCAAATCCACAAAAACACCACCACAAATGTGCACAGAGTGTTCAACGCACCACATTCACCTAAAAAATAAAACTAAATACGATATAACAAGCCCAAAATAAATACATTAAATCATGTAGATGGTGAAAGGGTTTAATATGTGGGAGATAATCTGCAGTATTTATTATTCCTTTAATGAAAATCCTTACAAAGAGATTGTGACAAAGCTAGGGCATCCACACAGTCATTTTGGAAAACATTAATTTGTGTGCGTCTGGGGGAGTGCTTCTATAGTCTTTCTAACAACTATTAACATGTATAAAATCAATCTGCTTAATTTCATCATCTTTCCTGGAATGCAGAGAATCAGCTCAGATGTTTACAAATTAACTTAATGTCTCCTAGGCAGCAAATATATAAAACTCACAAACCACTTAAACCAAAAGAGCATTTTATATTCTTGCGTACTTAATTATTGTTCTTTTATTTCATTCCCACCTACCTAGCCCATAAAGCATTGCCCAAACAAGTCAAACAAAACCTAGCGTGTTATGAGTCCCCGATAATAATATTGTTTAATCTACCATGTCGTAAAGCAGTTGTAAATGGTAACGCAGTGTGCCTTTTCTTCATGACAAGATTGCATATCAGTCATTCATAAAGTACACCTTTATTTAAATTCTTTCCCAGTCAGTTTTTGGGTAATGTTGAAGAAAGGGAAATAAGCACTGCAGAGAACTAAATTGCTATTAAAATGATGTTATTAGATTTATTTTAATGGCCTTCCAACTGTGCCAAGGCAAATTTATTTAGTCAAAGCATTTACAAAGCATGTCATTGAGTCTCCAGTAACATACTATACAATTCTCTGACAAATCAACCATACCACAACTGTTTTGATAGTTCTAATTCCCAAGCCTGGAACATTCTAGATCAGGGACTATACAACAGCAACTTATTTTACTACCCCCCAGTAACTGTCTTATAGCTGGTTTCCTGTCTAAACACCACTGCTACACCTGCAGTTTGTTTACATAAAGCGTCTCTATCTGCCACATCTCTGTGTTCAGGTTGTGTGTGTTTCCGTTCATGGATATAGAATTGTAGTTATTACGCAGTAATGTTATTTTTTTTTAAAGGGGCAAATACAAAATCTGAAACCTGTCATCAGTGAAAGCGGATAGTACCATGAATTAATATGACATTTTTAAACATTTCTTTATGAGAATCTTTTAAAACGGAAGCATGTTTCAAGACATCATGAAATATAAGAGCACCACTTGTTTTGTGCTACTTTTCCAATAATATTTTTTGTTTATCTGGTACGGTTACATCCGTCTGCTCTGTTTAACAAGTAAAGAACATGATATTTGAATAGTGCAGGAAAACAATTCTTCATTGCAAGGTTCAAGCAGCAGCATATTCAATAAATATGTGCTCTATACTAATACTGTATATTGTACATAAAAAAAGTCCAGCAAAAGTCCTTGAGTTCAGACTGCAGAAGGAATACATATCCCAACATAGCTTATGAATATATTCAACTCAGATTTAACTAGACAGGACTTGATAAAAACAACATATTCTGTAAAAATGTACTACTTTAAATAAAAGTATGGTTTATGGAGAGTGGAAAGTCATGCATGTGCAAACTACAAGGACAGCAGTATTTTCTACCAACAAGCTGTAATCAATTCAAAGTTAAATTTCAGGAATATTTCTGAAAAGCCAACAACTTGGTTTCAACAACATTTGAAACTTGGAATAAAAAACAGACACCAGACAAATCAACTAAATTCCAATAAAATCCCAACAAAGTGTGCATCTCCACAAGCTAGAGGTGACAATTCTGTGGAGTGGAAGTGCTGTTTAGGATGCCAGCATCTGTTGTCACCCATAATTACCAAGGATGGAATACTGAGGGTTTTTGTGGTTCTCCCCTAAATTGCTACATATTTTACTTTAGTTCAGTTATTCTCCATTAATACTGAATCTGTCTAAAGATTATGTTTTACAAAAACTACACAGCTATACATAAATACATTTGTAATAGCCTTAACACATAGTGAGTGACTCAAATTCAAATGAAGCTTAAACATCAGCTGGACATACCTACACTTGATTTAGGGTTTGCCATTGTATAGAGAATTATTAAAGATCTATTAAGACTAATAAAAAATCAGCTTTATGGATTCTTAAGTGACTGTTTCAAATGGGAAACAATCAAGTAGTTTAAAGTGGCAAGACACAGTTAGGAACTTGACTTACCCTGTCAAAAAAAAGAAACTTTCTATCTATCTTTCTCCGTTCGTTAAACAAATGCCTAGAATAGCTACAAAGTATTACACAACCTGGACTAAAAACATACAGCTGAAGGTGCTAAACAATTCAGTGTTAAACAGTATGTGTTCACAGTGGCTCTTTCCTTTCATTACTTGAAATTCAGCATTAAAACAGGCCTGCTATTACTGCCAATTCAGTCATTGAGGTAAGTAGTCATTTCTAGGTTAGTTATGTTGTATTTCAGTTAGGAAGGAAGTTTTTCCACAAATTAGTGACAGGAAGACAACAGCTACAGAAGGAGGGTGAAAATGTGCACGTTTTAGTACAATAGTGTCAATTTGAAATACATACAGCTGAACCCATGATGAGACAACAACACAACGATATACATTCTCTGAATGAATGATGGTGACATTGCTTTTACAATGCTCCAGTAATTTAGACTAGTGATATAGTCCTGGTCCTGGGAGCTTAATTGGTAACTTAAAATACTGCATGACTGAAGATTAATTTAGTCATTAAAAGCATACTAAATAAAACTCAAAATATCCTCCAGGATAACCCTTGAGCATCACCGATTTAGATCATCCGTTTCTCTTTATGTAATGTTGCCGAATCAGGGTTCGACTCTATATTTTTCAACGTCTGCTTAGCAAAGGACAAAAAAACAGATGTACAACAAACAACACTATGAAGCATACTATATTGATTCTGTGGAACCCATTTCATAAACAACACAGCAAGTGTTAAAGTGTTAAAAATAATCCATAAAATAGTACAATGCATAGAACGCTTTAACTATAGTATATTTAACTATAGTATATATAGTATAAAAAAATATTCTAATTAAAACAAAATCTAAATAGATGAGGATGACTGATGCACATCTGATGTGTGTCTGCTTTAGGAATCAACTGAAAAGTTTTCTCCTAGAGCCATAGTACTTGCAGATACTGGAAAGAAAAGCGCTGATATCAACAACATAAAAAGAGAAAATGGGTTCCTCAGTGCACATTAAAAAACATCAAGGACCACATGCATTATACAGGGTTAAACATCATGCAAACACTAGAGGATTGTTGGTTACAGAAGCGGAGCTCTATATTAGGGGATATCACACGGAGTTACAAGGCAACACGGAGAAAGCAGAGACAATAACAATTCCACCTTCAGGTTTTCCAGGTGTTTGTCATATTTCTGCTGGAGAGACGACATATCTCCTTCGCTTTCACGCTGTTTAATTTCTTCGGACATGGTGCTAATCTGAGACTCCAGCTCTTCAATGCGTTCTTTCAGCACCAGCATGTTATGGGGCTTGTTCTCTTCTGGGTGGCCGTCACCCTGGCCTTCTTGCTTTGTCTTCTCCAACTTCTTCACAAACTGTTCTTCCAGGCTGTTCCGTTCAGTCAAATTCTGCTCCTGTTGCCTCTTCATCTCCATCTCGTGCTTCTTCTTCAGGTTCTCCATGCAGACGGTCAGGGAGTCAATCTCCTTGACGTTCTCCTCTGACTTTAGCCTCAAGACCTCCCCTGCCTTTTTGATCTCTTGGCGGAGTTTCTCGGCTTCCAGCTCGTAGGTGTCCTTGACTTCTCGGAGCTCTTTCTTGTGCTTGGCAGCCATGTCTTGAAGCTGTATGGCTTTGTCCAAGGAGTCGATTGGCTCTCCCTCAATCTGGATGTGTGTTACTGGCATGTTCTCTGCACTCTTTGGTCCTCTCAGGCCTAAAATCTCCTGTTGCGCACTTTCCAGCTTTGTCTTGAAGTCTTCATTTTCCTTTTTTAAGTCTACACAGTTTTTGCAGGTTGTTTCATTTGTTTTCAGTCCCAGCTGGGCTTCTTTTATCTTGTGAAGCTGCTTGCTGTGCTCAAGGTCTAATCTACAGATGATATAGGACAAGTGTGCCTGTGTGACTGCATCCTGAAGGCAGGCTAACCAGGGCTCCTTTTGGCTCCTGAACTCTAAGCTATCACACAGCCTTAAAACCAAAGACATCAGCTCGTCGTTTGAAGAGGACTGAATGGAGGAAGAAATTTGGTTTAACAAGGATACCTTTACCTGAAGGACATGCATAAGTTCTTTCTTGACTAGGTTGTCAGTGTCATTATCGATCCAGTTGTACAGATTCAAAAATTCATCCTTGTTTTCTGTGATATTTTCTCCTTGAACATTCCCAATGATGTCCAATTTCACTGGCATCTCTCCTTGAATCTTCCCAGCCTCTTCATTTTCAAGGGCTCTGCTGGGATCTTTCGCAAGCTGTAAGTCCAGCTTAGACTGTTGTGCTCCAGACAGATGGAAAAGCCTATGGGCACAGAGCAACATTTTCTTTTCGACTAACATGCGCTCTGACATTTCCTGTAAGAAACTATCTGCAAGTTCGTTCTCATCCAGCTGAGTTGATCTGACCTCAGAGATGCTCGACACATTTCCCCAGAATTCTTCTTCTAGCAGTAACTTTCTAAGAACCGACCGATACACTTCCAGACTCTCTCCTTCTGAAGGCACAAACCCTGATCCACTAACAGAGCTTCCCCACTCACTCCGCGCCTTGCTCACTTTAATATCTACCTTCTCTAACACTTCTGACACCTTACTAAGAGCTGCTGACTTTAGCTTTATCTGTTCTAGTACTTGCTTAACCTTCTTTTCGTCTGACATAGCACTTCCAAAATCTTCCATCATTTCTGCGCCACCATCCCGAGCTTTCTTCCCACCTGCTGACCTACCCCCACACTCAACTTCTACCTGTAGCATTCTAATTTTACTCTCAGCCTCTAAAAGCCTTTGGCTGTACACTTCATCCAGCTCTGCCTGTTTTAATTTCAGCTCACTGTTCTGGGACTGCAGTTCCCTATAGGAGTGTTCTACGCATTTTAGTTGCTTCTCTTGTTTCAACAGCTTGGCCTCGGTCGCCTCCAGTTGTTGAAAAAGACGCTCCTTTTCTTCAAGAAGCAGCTGCGTCTCGCTGTCTTCAGCCACCTGGAAACCCAAGCCTTTCAGAGTGGCCTCTTTTAGATGCAGCTTCCTTTCTGTCTCTGTCAAGCTGCTACCCAGCACTTCTAACCTTATTAACGCCTCCTGCAGCTTCTGAGATTCTATGTTCAGCTCCCTCTCATAAAAATCCCTATCTATGAACTCTGCCTCCTTTTCTGCCAGTTTAGCTTTCAGTTTGTTCAGCTCCTCAACTACCTGCAGGTGCTGCTGCCCTCCTTGCTGATTCAAAAGCTCTATCTTCAGCTTCTCGATCTCCCTATCTGCCTCTGTCAGCTGATTCACTATTTCCTGGCAGCGCTGGTTCAACACCTCATTTTCGGTTGTCAGCAGCTCAACCTCCTGGGCCAGCCTCTTAACTGTTGCATCGCTTAGCTCCACATGCTCTTCCATCTGCCTCAGAGCCACGCAGCTCTTCAGGTTATCTAGCTTTTGCTTCTGCGCCCTCCCCAGCATGCCCTCCATGTTCTGCAGACGTGTCTCATACTCGCGGACGCTTTCCCCCGCCTTGGCCAAATTGCGCTTCAGTGACTCGTTTTCAGTTTCCCGCTGGAGCTTCAGGGTTTCATACAGTTTCTGACAGCACGTCTTGTCTCCACTGCTTCCTGGTTCGTTTTTGTCAACGCAATGGACTAACAGTCTCGCCAGAGCGCTCACAGTTAGAGGGGAAACCGAGATTAGGCACTCGAGCTCTTGAAGTTTTTCTTCTCTGTCTTGCAGTACTAGGCTGAATCTTTTCATCATTTGGGTCTCCTGGCTAGGCTCATCGTTTCGGTTTGGGGTTTCTGGAAAGGAGGGACTCTGGGTTTTTGTGGGGGACAGGTCTTTGACCAACAGTGTGGAAAGAGAGAGTCCTAGCTGGACCTTTTTGATTTCTTGCTGCTGGAGGAGTTCTTTGGTTTCTTGGTACTTCTTTTTTAGGTTCTGAGCTTGAGAACTTATCAGATCTTGCCTCTTCTTCTGGGACTCAAGCTCGGCATCAAGACCCAAAGGGGACTCCAGCTTGGAAAAGGGGACCAGACAGTGGTTAACACAATCAGTAGAAGTCAAACGCTCATTAATTGTAGATTAAGGTTGGCTTCTTATTCTGGAACATTTACATTTAACAAACTACTGTGTAACCAACTTCAAAATCTCAACTGAGGTTGCCTTAAAATTAAAGTTCAAAATAGGCACAATTGTGTCCACAAAGGGAAGATGTAAACACAGTTCCAAATTATGTCTAAATGAAGAAGAAAATTGACAGAACTGGGGAAAAGAGATTTAATGGCTGCCGTTAGTAAATCACAACAGAACATGCACATAAAAAATGGTTAGAGTTAATTTATGAAGTAAGTAAAGCAAAATTAGTATTATGTGGTTTACTTTTAAATGGGAAGCATACGGTAGTAAAGCAGGTACACCATTGAGATCTACTACATTTCCTCTGTTAGGACAACAAACTATTATTATTATTATTATTATTATTATTATTATAACCTTTGAATTTTAAACTCAATCCTGATTTTTTTTATTCTTAAAAACATTTTTAAAAAGACCTATGTATCCAAAACAGTTATCTGTAATCCATAATCAAATGACTAGTTAAACAAAAATAAATGACAAAACTCAAACTTAGTTTAAACCATTTTTACTTGAAACGTTCCCTCAGTATAGGAATGAACAGATATTAATTATTGTATCAGTCTCATACGTCAGATTTTTGAAAGAGTGTGGATAAGTTCCTTAATGCACTGTAACTGGGAGCAGAAAAATCACCTACTGCACCAAATTATTGCTATCTTGAAGTCAATCAGAAATAATTTGTCATTGTGAGCAGAAAACAATAAAAAAGAAAAAAGGAAAAAAAGACACTTGTGCATTCCCAGCCATGTGTTCTTTTCATTATGAAAACTGTTAAAAACGCTTTAGTGTAATACAAGTCAACGATCAATAACCCTGCAGCCCATTTCCTTATGAAATTAATTAATGAAATTTGATATTGGTATTCACACACGTTTTCCAAGATGCCTGTGAAAAAGCACACCTGCAACATCACTTTCATCACCACTCCAGTTCAAATCCGGCATGTTTAAAAGTACATCTTGCTGAAATAACCCCAAAGATCAATAAGATCTAGGACTCAACAATTTGACTAAAACAGTCAGCCTAAAAACAGAGGCATTCACTCTGCCAATTGGGCACTACTATCTCACTGCAAAAAAACAACAACTGCTACACAACAAAGAACTGGAACATGAAACTCTATCCAGTAAAAGAAAAGTTGTACTTGTCGTAAACAAGAGGAGAACAATGATAACATTCAGCTATGGCATATTGCATGAAATCTATGTAAGCAGGTTCACTTCCATCATGGTACCTTGTTCTTCCTCATTTTAAACATGTTAAAGATAGTATGAATGGTCGGTCTAGTGGTTAATACAACATGATTCATTTGAACAGCATGCAGACATAAACAGAACAAAATACTTGTTACAATTGTCTTGTCACACTTATTGAAAATATGAGGGTCAAAATATGACAGCAATTTCAAAAAACACATTAAAAAAAACAGACAAACAAAATCATGCTTTTTCAGCTACCAAGCGTTAGACGACTGAATATAATGAATAAAATAATTCTCCTTGTTAATTGTATTTAGCACACAAATATTACAACTGCCACCATACAAACACTCGTCCTTTGTATTTCTATGATAAACATGGCAGGAGGAAACGAACAAGTGGAAGCCAGAAGCTCAACAATTATTCCACTTCTTTTTTCCTTAACATGCAGTTGTCTCATGCAAGCTTTTTATTCTATTTTGAAATTCCTTGTTGTTGTTTTTGTAAGTAGTCAGTTTAAAAAAAAAACATGCAAAGACTGTTTGATGGAAAGAACACTATCCCTCCAACCTCTCTCCTCCATTGTAATGACAGGGAATGGTTCTGGGATGTGAACTTACCGGAGAAACATAACCTGCACGAATCTGCTGTTCACGTTCCAGGGCGGTCGTAAGTTGTGCCTCCAGTTCCAATTTGCGATGGTTTGAATCAGTCAGCTGTTGATGACAGCTTTCCAACTGAGCTTTTAGCTCTTCTACCTACAATTGGAGTGTGAGGTTAAAGTCAAATCAATTAGACGGCCAACTTAAAGAGTGTGGCTTGCACCAAAGTCTGGCCCACATCCTGCCAAATATTACAAACAACATCCACTAATTTCCCTTTGTGCTTCATGTCTGGAACACTTTATAAAGCTGCTTTCCTATTTCATTAAACTGGGAACAAAATATTATAAGCAATTTTGTATGTGCTGAGTCTATTAAACCTTGTGAAAATTGAGTACAGTAAATTAAATGTGCTATTCCATTCATGTATTTTGTGTTGCATCATGGTTTACAATACCCCTCCATGCTTTCCCATGATTTCACTTACCTGCCATTCACTTAGTTAATGCCCTTAGAATATTGTTACTGTGCTATGGGTCAGTAGACAATAAGGGAATCCTCCTTTTTACCATATTTTAATACACTTTCACGTACTTAAATCCTTTTCTTAATACCCCTCTGCAAAAAACTATTTAAGTGAAGTTATTTTAAAATTAAGTTTGTTTCTTTAACCTAAATGCTGAAGCAGTACTAGAGTTTGCCACCGTTTTCTTTTGTGGACAAGATTAATCATTTTTAAATTAATTACAGGGCCTACAAATCCTTTAAATCTATGCAGATAGTACAATTCTGGGGATAATCTTTGCATCTGTGATACAGCCCTATTGTTTCAGGTTTTGGTTGTACATAGTTACATAGTGACCGAGATATTATTTCTATGGATCATGCAATGCATTGCCCTAGACTAAACAAATGAGGCCAAAGGGTTTATTGCAAACTTACCCCTTTCTTGTAACTTTCCAACAGTCGTTCTAACTCGGCCGTCTCTCTACCTTGTAAGGCGGAGGCGAGTGGTACACGGCGCTCATCCCTGATGGGAGTTTGTTCCACCTGTTGCCATTGCTGTTCAATTTCATCCTGCACCTTCTGCTGTCTCTCCAGTGAGTTGGATGAGCCGCAGCTCTCGACATCCATCTTGTTGGTGTTGGTGGCGTTCGGGTCCAGCGTGCCCGTCACCACCTCATATCTCTTCCTCCGCTCCTCTCGCCGCTTGGTGCGCTCAAAGTCAGTCAGGTCAGCCTCGCAGGCCCGTTGCTGGGCCAGGGCCTGCGCGATCGGCCGGAATTCAGCCCAGTCAAAGGTTTTCGAGCGCCCTTCTCGCCTCCTCTCGCGTGCACGGCTTTTCTTCTGCCCGGGTTCCCTCTCCGCTGAGGAGGCCTCCGACGACAGGGAGTCCTGCGTCACATCAGGCTTCAGCAGGGTGTCCAGCGGGGTGGAGGAGCCGTGGTCGTCAGGCAGGCTACAGGATGGGAAAATGTAACTAATTAGCTACTGACACAGATTTCACCAATTAAAGGGAATTCAAAAATTAACTGTAATCCAATATCCTCTCAGTCTGCAAGGCAAAATCAACTCACGAGAATAAGGGATTGGACTTCGGACATGTTCTGTAACGTTTACACCTCAAAAGTCAGTGCAAAGTCTGAAGTTTTGAAAACATGACTTCACCCTTTTAAGCCACAATAAATACTTGAATTTGATAAAATGCCATTGTTGAGTATTAAAATGTTAAAAATTCCCCGACCTCAAAAGAAAGCTAGAATTAAGTATGAAGTATTTGATTCCAGTAAAATAATAACAAAAAGTATGGCATAAAACACACAAAAAATAATAATAATAATAAAATCCTGAAAGACTGTAACAAAGGCAGACCTGGCCACATCAGGAGCGGTGGATGGACGCACGTTCTTCAAAACCGCCTGGATCCAGTTCCTCCTTATTCCTGCAGTCATGGCCGACAGTGTGTACACTGATTCTTGTGTCTGCGGCAGGAGGGGGACCAAAAAATATAAAAGTTTAAAAAATGTTGCAAGACAGTCAAAGCCTTTGCACATTTGCACTTTTGTTGCCTTATAGCCAGGAACAATGCATTACAAATGTTTTATTTTATTTTTCCAATTATCTACACATACTACCCTACAACTTCCAAGTGAAAAAAGTTATCTAGAAGTGTATAGAAATTAAAAATAAAAACTGAAATAGCACATCTCTCCAGTCTCATGCTTTTCAAAACAATGTGCTGTGCTGTGTGGTCTGACGAACCTAAAATGGGATTTTAGGGCCTAAATGCAAAGCTTTATATTTGGCACAAACACAACACAGCACATCACCCAAAGAACACAAAATATAATAATGTTAAATAATTTAGAAAGTAACTGACTAAGTGGCCACAGATATTCCCTAAAATGTGTTCCCCTAAAACATCTGTAAGCCTTGCTGCAGCCAACAATATAGAACTTGTACAGCTACTGTAATTATAGTCCTTATCACCAAGGATCACTCCAGTAAGTATTGTTATTACAGTATTGGTCTTATTACCACAGAGAAAACAGAAAATGGTCAAAAGCCCAAACAGCCTCTCAAAAGTATGGCTTTATTTCCCTTCACACCTGTTATTATGATCTTAACTACCTTAATTATCTTATGAACTACCTTTAGCCCACACAACACATGGCATTTGTCATTTCTATTTGGGATCGTTTATATATATATTTTTTTCCCCGTTTGCGAGACCCGCTTACATGGATTTGGAAGCCGTAGTTCCTCTGGACCTGGTACTCAGTGACATTGTAACAGGTGGTTAAATCTATTTCACCATCCAGGTCTGACGCCTGAAAAAGAAAATGCTTTCATAAAAAAAACTAATGACAAACCAAAGAAAACCAAAAAACATGGTAATCCAAATCCTCCAGGGAAAAACACACACAGTTTTTACTCTAGAATAACAATTATGAAGATTAGATTATAAAGCTACTTTATTCAGTGGTATATACTCATCAGTATTTTGCATACATATGTATATCCAATGTTCTGAAAAACAAATGTGGAATCAAGATTCAGCTCAATGTAAAGTAAGAACAATTATGTCTTCATAGCGAAAGCTTTGTAATAAACCCATTTAACAATTACTCAGTAAGAATGGGGGTGGGGGGGGGGCATTTATGTATACATAGTTTTTAGCCACAGGCCAGTAATTCCGAACGTTGTATTGGTTACATCTACTTTAATAGAAAACCTCTGTTACTGACCTCTTCAGCAATTGAATCCTTATAGTAACGTAAACTGTGGTCAGTCAGGACAAACCAGTACTTTTTCCACTAGAAATTTTAAAAAATAAATAAAATAAAACATTTGTTAATTGCATACACAATCACAAGCAAGGGCATATAAATGATTCATTCAATTTAAGAAACAGTCCTCATTAAATATACTTATTTATCAATTATATCTTCTTAGCATTTGCTGAACACTGATTCAGCTTATGACTCTTTTTTAATATTGAGTCATGGGAGTTCAAGGTTTACACAACCTTTATTAACTAAATTCTAGTCAATCAAATGAAATCTGTTCAGTTTTGTTCTAGGCGGAGTCAGTGTTAAAAAAAAAAAAACAGAAGATTTCACTGATAAATTTAGTTAAATGAACAATTTAAATGAAACTAAATAAACTACTTTGTTTAGTTTACAATGGCATTGTTTCTAAATGAAGGCTGTGTATACATGCAGTTTTTGCATATTTAAGCTTCGAGCAACAAGAACTATATAAAAAAAAAAAGAATTGTTTCAGCAAATTAATTTATACAGGCACATTACTTCTTTCAAAGTGTTACTGTGACAACTGGATCTATACCCTGAACTGTTCTTCAAGTATGAGGTCTATAACATGTGATGGCAGATTTACTAACACACACAAACATGCCTTCCCCAGGGGGAACTGCTAAAAGATTTTCCCACAGTATTCAAAGACTGCCCTTTAGAGAGCAAGATGAACATTATCTGAGCTGTGGCAACTGAGAAAGACATTTCTTCAAGTGTACTACGGAATTGTTTTTGTGCCCAAATGAGAATAATTACTGAATCAAGCAGTAATTGTGATAAAGAGGTCTAAGGTTGTTTGGGCAAACACAAGCAATTCTAAGACTGAAATGCATTTGCCCTTGTTTAGCTGTTGTTAATCAGTCATAAAAAAAAAAAAGGAAAATGTAATTGGTTTCGGAAATTGGAAACATTTGGGAGCTGTACTCTTGACTGGCACGGTGCAAGTGGGCACTTCAGACTAACACGTAGGCCGCCTCTTTCAGAATTAAAGCCCTGTTTCATTTTTGCGGTGGGCTGTCATTTGGAAGGAGGCTTCAAAACAAAAGGTCACGGTGAAAAAGGGAGTATCCTCCTTTCAACTCCCACCGGTTGACCCTCAGAATCAAAGACAAGCCTTCCACTTTAAAGGAGCTCCACTCAAAGTGTGTCGAAGCGACTGCTCTTTCTGCTGACCAGACTGGCAGTAACCAGAAGTCTTTGCTTTGATGAATTTACCAACAGCACTGCCCTAAAAAAACACACTTCAAACCACTACTAGAGCACCCAAGTACTTTGTAAGAAGAGTGATAGATTATTATTATTATTATGCCATTAAGTTATTCTAGGTTTATCATTTGGCCCACGAGTATATGAAGGAACTCCACTGAATTACATAACTTCACATCAGTGTGTGTATATATATATATATATATATATATATATATAAAATTTTACCAATAAAACCAAAATTTGAGTTATCTGCAGCCAGCTTGCCATGATGTGGGCAGTTCAAATGCGTTTTCATTAACAAGCGTACCAACTATTACCAACCACAGGAGAATGGTTTGCTACAAAGCGCAAGGGACATGCAATAAAAGCAAATTGCTAACTTATTAAAACAAGTTTACTGGAATGTTATAGACTTTTTTAGCTTTGTTATTTTAAGTTCAATAAAAAAGGGTCTGAGAATACAGGAGTGGGAAAACACTGACTCTAAAGCAGGAAGAAACACACTTTTGTCATGTATTTCTGTCTTTGTGTGAAATGCTTTGGCAACTTTCTGTCATGAAACAGATCAGTGTTATCCTAAATGAATAAAGAGTTTCTTGAATGCACTGCTCACTGTAGAGAAAGTATATGACAACAAATAATATACCTGGAGCAAAGAATCTCTACCCACTTACAGATTACTGGACATTATTTTAAAGCAACCTTAGCCACCCACATTACAACTCACCTGTCCCTGCTCATCCAGTTTGACCATCCAGCCTTTCTTGAAGTTCAGCAAGTCCGGCTATAAAAGAATTACAAATTAGTAAGCAATTCGACTTGACTTTGCTCATTCTGATGTGCCATTCTATACAAGTGTTCCTCTTTACTTTATGCTAGGTAAACTGTGATAAAGTTCAAATGTTTCATGTTGTAGCAAATCATATTCTCTATATTCTGTCCTGGATAATTTTATCCTAGAAACCTATAGCCACTACAGACACTTACATAATGGATATATTTATATATACTTACTTCAAACAAAACCTGTAAACAAATGCATCGATTCCAAAATGTACGAAACGCTTTCTCAGTGAAATCTCAAACCACAAAGCGAATAGACCCCTCACAGTAACCTCAATGGCTGCACCTTCCCCAACATTCAATGCTTGATTTATGAAGCAAATTTTACATTGGGAGTAGGACACAACAAGAGGAGAATATATGAATAGTTAAATATATATTTCTGGAAGCAACAGGAAGCGATAACAGGGTTATTTATGTCTGCACTTTTCTGCGATTTCATTTCTGACGTAGCACAGCATACGAGCAGACGGTATGCAATGTGCGCGAGGATCTGTGACTGTTTGTGCTCAGGCCCCCAATTACCAGGCCGTTTCACGTCAAGCAAAAACACCTTTGACAAACACCTTTCAAAGTGAGATGAGATAATGCAGGGAGTTGAATCAGTGAAGCACTAGCACCACAGAATCTTTTTCCACTCCAGAAATAAAACAGATTCACACAAGAAACAGAAATTAAAATATCATGAAAATACAGTTGAAACAAATTACACAACAAAGCAGTTCATGTGTGGTGGTAATAATAATAATAATAATAATAATAATAATAATAATAAATATATATAAACATTTACATTAATAATAATAATGTCATATGTAAAAGACCAAACCACATGCCTTAGCATGTTTCACCACATCTCTCCTAGGGACTCCTATACAAGGATTGCCATCCATTCGTGTATTTTAACATGAACACACCTGATTAAGAGGTATGCATGTTTTGTATGCAGAGAAGAGCAGTGACCAATCAGATGCTGGTGGAATCATAGACTTGGAGTGGCACGACATCCCCAGGACAGATTTGGGAAACAAGTATACTAAAGTTTTAGCTTTCCATCCCATTCCACAATGTACTGAAAAACGCTGTAAAAAGCTAGTGCTGGTTTTTTGCTTGTGCTCTCTATTGTCACAAAATGTGGCAGGATCGTACAGACTCACAGTGTATGGCAACTGGGGCAAACCCCGAAGATCTCAAGTGAGCTGATTGTGAGTGAAAGTGAATCTGTTAGGGCTAAGAAATCCACACACACACGCACGGGCATGCCAAGTGAGACACTCCGAGGCAAAAGGTCAGGACCAAACAGACCAAGGACATGGGAATGACCTGAGAGGCAGAAGAAAGATGTCTACATAGCCCACCAGGATGGCGAAGGAGTTTAAGGCGTCCGTGTTCTCAAAAACAGATACCACAGGAAAATAAGATGGGCAGGGGAAGTTGGTTAGTTCATTACCAAGAAGAAATGGATGGCTTTTTCATCATTTTTGTATTATTGTATATTACAGCTGGCTGAAGACAGACTGTTGTCATATAATTATAACTTAATCACAGGACTTTTTTTTTTTTTAAATGAAGTCTGATTTGGACTGTCTATAATAACAACACTGCATCTGAAAAAGAGGTGCTATGATTAAGGGAAATCACTAGCTAGGAATGTTGTTCTTGTAATTTGAGTTCATAAAAAGTCATTATTTAATGCCAATTATTTCAAGATAAAAAAATAAATCACCACATTAAATGCTCACTTAATTTTACAGAAGGTTTTTCTAAAATAGCTGGTTTATATTACTTTAATGAAAAAGTATCAACCTAGGAAAAAAAATGAAAAAATAAATTGTAGACAGCAGTACAAACTAGACCTGAACACAAGTATTGAGCTCTGTAAATTCATCATATGCAGAGTATATTTTTTAAAAGCACTGAAGCTGTCCTTTTAAGCCTTCTTTGAAAGGAACATTCTGGTTGCCCTCTAAATACAAACACACACATACACAACCTGCTCTAAACACTACATGGAGAAATGCCAGATACCCCTACTGCTCCAATCAAAAACTGAAGTCAAATATCAAAACACACACACTAATCAATTACCTTCACCAAAGAAGCAGTTACCAGTGGTAGAAAAGGATCACAGTGAGCAATCAGTTTGTCAGGGCGCTGAAAAATGTCCCCAAGAAAATCAAACTAAAATGAGTTTTATTGTTTTGCTCTGCTGATGTTTTTCTTGGATTCCGTTCTTGGACGCATTTTACCTTTCAATCCCACCTTTCGTACACAGCATCCACTGATAAGCCAGCACTCAAGGTTATCTGCATGGTATGTGAACACACTCTTGCAACACCCACGTCTGCGGTCGGTCCCTTAACTTGTCATACATGGGAACAAGAAAGACGCTATAAAAACACTTACTGTCATCACGGATTCCGTAGTCCTCCGGTCAAGCGATTTTGCTCTTCTTAAGGGAGGGATGGTGGAACGGTGGAAATCAGACCCTCTTGCTGAATCTCTTTCATAATTCTGAAACAAATTATTTATATCATGAAGCAGCTAAATTAATTCAAAACGAAGCAAGCAAAGTCAGCAGTAAGGTGACAACAAACAAGTATGGACCAGGCTGCTTTAACTATTAAGCATCTCTTCACACACAAATATGAATAATTGGCTTTGGGCTCTGTAAGAGCATGTCAGTGACTCTCTGAGCAATTCATTAAATCAGAAATGGGTGAAAAACCTGCACTCTTATGTCAAATATGTATTTCTTAAGGATTGGAAAAAGTATGAACATTTGAAACTGCCTTTATAGTGCCAATGGATTTGGAGTGGATCTGCGTTCTACACACTCATTAATAAGAAAGAAGTCTAGGTATGCTTGTTTGTACACAGGGAATAGGAATTTTAAAATACACTCTGCATTTGACAAGGTATTTTCTGAATTAGGTACAATTAGGTGAAGCAAGCAAAACAGTAATTTTAATAGATTTAACTTTTTTTGTTCTTTCTTGCAGTTGTAGAATAATTACATGGCCTTACAATTATGAGATGGGAGACAGAAACTGCTACTGTCAGGGAATTAATTATACATACATTAAAAAAAAGGTTCTCCAAACTTCAGGGTTTTAGTTTCCTTTTTGAGGCAAATCAAACTAACTTTTCCCTTATAATTTTTTGTTGTTATCTAACTGGACATGGCCTCTCTTATTTGTCTGATTTAGATTTAGGATATAGGAGAAAATATATTCACACACCAGCTTTTTGGGCTGAAACAGAAAAGACAAATAAGGATTTCAGGTGTTCGCATACAGACACACACAAAAAATGTGTTCCAGCAAGATGCTAAGCAGGGCTGTATGTGCTAATCTTAGAGCAATTCATCTCCTCGAGCCTGTCTCTTTACACAGCTCCTGTCACCAGAAAAAAACCTGCTGCTCTGGGCTTTACTCTCATGTAGTTATTAGCTCAAAGCACAAAGAGCAAAATGTTTGTTTGGCAGAAACCCAGCACTGAAAGGTAGTGGGTATTCTGGGCAAAACTGAGGTGCACTTGTTATCAGTACGAAGGAAACCAGTGCTGCCAATGGTAACTACAGTATGCCTGGCTCTAACCGTGACTAACCACACCAAATGAGAAATACATTTTTGGGGAATCTTCAACACTAAAATCTGGAAGTGGAAAGTATTTATCTAGGCCTCTGCCATATTTTCAATATCTTGACTGTAAAGATGCCCAAAGGAAGGTTTTCAAAAGGGAAAGAAGTTGGGATGAAAGAAAAATGTAATTAAAACTAGAAATATAAGAGGTTACAAATGGCCTCCTCACTGCAGTAACCAGTATATTTCCTAACAACAACAAAAAAAATGATCCAACCGCAAACCTGAGAAGCTTAAATCATTCAAGGGTCGATGGTTTTAAATAACAGGAATAATATGAACTATACTTGTTAAATGTGGCCTGTCTGACATAAATAAAGGCCTGGGTCAAACTTATTAGACAGTATTTAGAATTGGGCTCAAAGGTCGGTCATCGACGTCGGCTGGGTTGAGCCCCGTGTGAAGACCGCGCTCCAGCATCAATCAGGGACGGCCACAGCCTTTTTCTGCTCACTCAGTGTCTTATGTTAGCAGCAAAACAACAGCTTGAAGAGCAGGAGGTAGTCCCCGTTTTCTTTTGTGTGGACTCTCAATTTAGCTTCACTTAAGGCTGCTCAACCCTGGGCTAGCGCCAGATCTTTTGAAAGAACGATAGGCCCTCAGAGAGCCGGAGCTCCAAGACCAGGAAATAAATTAATTAGGACAAAGAAGCATCTAAATGGAGACCTTTTGAACACTGAAAGCTGATTATGCAGAGGCTCACAGGTCTATAGGTGCCAACAACCTGGACTACTGACCACAGGAATTTAGATCTTTGCTTTCCCTTCCTTTACTGTCCAGATTCTTCCTTTTAGGAAAAAAAGTACAACCTACAATCTTTTTTAATTGAAGTAAAAAATAAATAAATCCCCTTTTCACACTTTTGAGACAAATACCAGTGCCTTTTCCATGTAGAATATTTTGTATGTTAAAGGACCACAGAGCTGTAAAAACTAAAACTAACCAAAGTCAGAACTCTTTCAAGGTACTATTTCAAGGTGTACAATGCTTGGTTGCATTTGCCTCTCAAGGGCAGTTCAAAGGCAGGGGAGATTCAAACCGTGTGCAAGAACAACACAGCCAACTCATAACCTTGGTCACCTACTTGAGTCAGGAGAGCTAGGATGGAACATTTTGACACTGGTGTGAATTGGCTTTGTCCTTTAAACAAACAAGCCAATTTTAACATGGCTGAAAATGTCACTTTTTTTTTTTTCCTTTTTCTTTCTGAAGAAGCGCTTTCCCCAGGATAGGGTGGGAAAAGGAAGTGGAATTATCAGGGGAATCTGACCACAGAATGGAGAATGGAAATTAATTCAATGCACACCTCTGACCTCCATTTGAAACCCAAACAAAAAACAGAAGGATGGGGCCTGCTTTTACTAGACTCAAATGCAAGCTCTTTTGCATTGGGGGAGGCTGCAGAGACTGATAGCCTTTAAATTGAGAAGTACCCCACGCTTTTTCCTCCATGACAGCTGGTGGGCTGCATGCTCAAAGCAAATTTCACCCTTTACTGCTCAAAGAGTCCTGGAACACAGGGCTGTGTTCTAGATGTGTAACATCAAGAGCCTTCAAATGCTGGCAAAGTATCATCTATTTTTAATCGTCTTGCAAAAAGTTAGCACTCGGCAAGCAATGCAGAGTTTACACCTAACCTCAGGCACAGTTGCATAACTGGTTGTCAGTGGGAGTTTTTTTTTTTTTTTTTTTTTTTCTCAGCAGGAGAACCACCCTTGAGAAAGAGACAGTATGGGGTTGGGAAATTTGCCTTAGGGTTCCTGACATATCGTTTAGGTTATATTTATATAAAAACTATATATATATATATATATACACACACTGGTATATTTTACATGTATCACATAAAAAAACAGCAACTGCAAAAACAAAACTTAAACGGTAGGCCTCTCAGAACTGCAGAGAACTTTGCCATGGTTCCTCGAATCACAATGAGCAGATGTCTTATGCAACCCTTTCTCAGAAGCTAAACTCTGAGCCTATTTTTTCTAACCCTGTTCCAGGAGGACCCCAGTGTCTGCTGTTTTTCAATCTAGCTCCATTTTCAGCTACTTACCTGAGTGATCTGTACCCCTTTAAGGTCTGAAAACAAGCAATGTGGTTGAAATAACACTTTTATTAAGGGTTCAGGCATAAGTTCAGATGGAACAAACACCAGCAGACACGGGGGTCCTCCAGGACCGAGGTTGGGGCCCACTGCCTTAAGCTGTGGTTAGCACTTTCTTCATGTGGGTCACTTACAGGATTTCAGGGCAGTGATGGGAGTTATGTCTGATGAACGGATTCCTCTCAACCTATGAGTTTAAATCAGTAATTTCAGAGCTCCTGACATGAGCAGCTCTCAAGTGTGCTTTGCACTCTCTCAGGGAGATATTTCATATTATATTCTGTAGAAATCAGGCACACACAGTAACTGGATATTTTGAGAGCTGTGTGAAAATAACATTCCCTATTCCCACACACACAGCGCGAGTATCTAAATAGACAGAATAAGCATATATACGAGTATTTCTAGTTGCAGCAGATTCTTCAAGTGACGTCTGTGTCGTTTTGTAAACCATTCTGGGAGAGGAGACAGTGAATTTGTGTTTGTTGCTCGTTACAACTGATGCAGCATTGACAGCGATGACCCCGTGGTGCTCTGCTCTTTTTGCGAAGAACATACCTCTTTCTGGAATCGCCGGGTCTCACTCCTGCCTTGTCTGCCGGCGGTTTGGCCAGCTTGCTCGTCAACCTCCATCCTCTCAGCGTTTTCCAGCTCCAAGGCCTCGAGCTTCTCAATCACAGTGGAACGACTGCAAAGGAAGCATTCATCATCATTACTATCATTATGTTTCAGTCAGTACTTGGAGAGAGCGGTGGGTTTGGACAGGACATCCACACTTTTAAAAACAAACAACAATAACAATTACATCTCACAACCATTTAAAATGGTGAATAGATAATATAAATACCTAATGTAAACTCCGGAACATACAATGGATATATACATTTTTTTCTCAGCTGTAAAAACAGAGAGGTAATGCAACTGCAATAATGACATTCAAAGTATGTTTTCATGGTCCTGTAAGAACTGAACATAAAATAACGGACTCTAAATCTATATTTTTTATTTACATGTTTATCATTTTCGTATACATTTAATACCAATTCGGACACAGCGAGTGTTGGTGAAACTAAGTCAGAATAGAAGAATTTAGTTTATTGAGAGTCAGTTGGAAATATTAAATTACTCTTTTTGAATTTTTGACCTTATTTGGGGAACAAACTGCGGTGTCAGGCTTCCTTAAAAGGCAACAAATGAGACAGTCAGTGAGGTATTTATTTCACATGACTGCCAGTTCTTTTGCTGCTTTTTTGGCTTCTGGGCACAGAATGGCACTGTTTCCATAAACTAAAATTAAAACAAATGAACCATTTATCTCTCTAATAGCCAGGTTTAAGCCACTTTTAATTCGCTTTTCTATTAATATGTATCATTCTGAAGAGGAACAGATTAGAATAGTGGAAAAAATTTAACAAAGCATGAATTCCAGTTGAGATCCTTTTATATATTTATTTTTATGGAAATGACCAAGCTTCCCCAGTGCTCTCTAGGTTCTCTTTAAACCTATTTCCTGACCTTTGGGAAAAGGGCAACTACAGTCACAAACACATAAATGGACTTGGAATGAAAAAAGAACTGCCAAAAAAATAAAAAAGTTTGCTGATAAGAACAGCACTAGGCAAAAATCCTGTGGTACCATAAATACTAGAGACACATTCATTAAACGCATATTGATCACCTTTTTCGCAGGCCCCAGTAAATCATGCAGCTTGACATCTTTCCATTAACATTCTTGGTTACAAATCTTTCCTATGAAATGCTGTCCAGTTTGTATCATGTTGCTGCGCCCTCTTTTTTGTACAGTCGCAAGAGTACAGGGCGCTCCCTCCCTATTAATAACTGTCCTGCGTTTGTTTAGATCCGAGTCAAATTTCAGGATTCATAAAAGGTCAAAAAAATTGCAGAAAAAGGAAGAAGTCGCACAATCTCAAATGTCTTCACACAAAGCTGCATTTCACAGAAGAATCCCTTTTGTTCAAAATGTGTATATTACCTATTGTCAAAATTCATACACACATACAAACACATATACATTTTATTTTTTTAATTTTCAGAACCACTGCTTCAATTTTCTGCTACAGCTCTTGCAGTAGCACCCAAGTTGTTTTTTTTGTCCCCTGCAGGGCCTCTTTCATTATGATCATTGCATTTGGCCAAGGTGAGAAGTACAACCCTGACACCGCTTTTTTGACCGACTGACAAGAAAACCACGGAACAATGTTTTATTGTTTGTTAGTTTGTTCAGCTGAGAATGGGAAAATCTGCCATTGTTACCTTTTCTCCGGCCCAAACAGGGGCTCCCCGTCCTGTCGCTCTGGGCTCCTCACTCGGCTGCGTTTCTCTGCCTTCCGGGCCTCCATCTCGTGCCTCCGGGAGCGAGTAGTGTCTTGCAGTGCTGAGGCCCTCTGTGCCCTTAGCTCGGCGTGGTGGCTGTCTGTGCTGGTCACCGTGCTCCCGCTGGTGTCCGAGTCCAGAGAGCTCATGGAGCCACTGATGTGGGAGCCGTTGGAAAGCAGGCTGCTGCCGGAGGGGAAGGGGTCGCTGTGAGCCGGAGAGTGGCAGCGAGGGACGCCCCCATGATCGGCACTGTGTCGGCTGGAGGAGCTGCCGCTGGGGGAGAGGACCTGAATGTCATGTCTCGCTGGCACGTGGAAAGGCAGCCCACCCCTGTCCACCTCATCTCCGTTGACAGAGCCGTGGTCAGAATTCAGATCCACTGGGGCCACCTCTGCTGTTGGAAACAAAATAAAAGTGGAGAAATTAAAGAGCTGGATCTGAAGCACAAGAATCGCCCTTTACAGAAGCCGAACTGCAAGGCTTAGTTGTGATAAAACTGTGGAATCTTATTACATCCGGAATTAATTCTCCTTGAAGGGCAAAACATGACTGAACGATCATTGAATGTCTATTTGTCAGTTGTATTTCTAGTCTGCTTACTGACTAATATCAAATTATCTACCTATCTATCCATCTATCAACCATCTATCAATCTGTCTCTACCTGTTGAACAGTACATAGCACTGTTCTAGTTATAGTTCTCCAACAGCTGCAGGAATAGGAATAGCTGACTGAGCAGGAATGAGTTAAGCAAGTTTAGACACTTCTTATTTTTTTGCCCGATATTGGTTGTGTCCAATGGCAGGTGGATGTTCTGTGCTCAAGTTCACCCCTCTGAATGCGTTTGCATGCGTAAAATAATTCCCTTCTGGATATGAAACCAGAGGGAACGAGAAGTGGCCACCTTTCAAAGCCAAACATTCTGCAAGCCCTTGAAGCAAATATGTACACCCATAATGATTCTGGGAAATTGGGCCCAAAGTACGCCATATACTCTGGAAGTTTGACAATTCTTTATGCCAATCCAATTACAAATCTGCAATCTTAAATGTCTTGTCACTCATATCTATTTTGTATCTTGGCTGTAGCTTGTAGTTTAATTGTGTCTGGGTATGCATTTAATATTTGCATTCACTGTCTACTCCAAATGTGATGTAAATGCTAAAGTAAACAAGCAACTGATGCAAACTGGAGTTATTTTACTATGGACCTGCTTGACATATTTTTTGAGCTCTGCAAAGGTTTTCCACTTTCCACAATAAGTACAAATAAATAATTAAAAAAGGTGTACACCCTGTAGGAATTTTGTAGAAACCTCAATCATCTTCTCCAGAAAACAGATATAGTCTGAAACCCTGAAGGGAAGAATTGCTGGACAAACAGCATAAGAAGCTTTTTGTAAATTTAAAATTTGTTTTCAAATACATCTCCTGACTGATAGTCTTAGAAGCAGGAAAAACGTATTGAATGCATCAAGACTCGCCCTCCCTCTACCTGAAAACATACAGAGGTCTGTCAACAAAAACAGCAACAGTAGGGGAAAAAAAAAAAAAAAGACTAAACACTGACTGATGACTCAAGGTTTCAGGTGGAAAGTTTCAGTCTGACTAGAATCTTTAATGATGCAATAGAGGATTTATTATGCTGAGGGCATTTGTGTTGGCTTTCATGTGTCAGTATGTTAACATGACATCTTCAAGAAAACTGATGTATTTGGAAGCTGAAAACTGAACTAGAAAATACATTTTCTGAACTACCACAATACGTTTTCTGCCATGACATAACATTTTGCAATTGTTATTGCAAGACATTCTTCCAGCGTGGGAAGATTTGACTGAGTGGCACTCTTAGTTTTAACTATTGTAGTTTGAACTATCTCTGGTGAAGAGATTCAAGGCAAGCTAAGGCATCAAGGCACACGGCACTGTTCTGTGCTTGCACGTGTAGGGTGTCAATTGTGTTACGGATATGACCATGAGTTTTGCTTTCCTTGTGAATGGCAAAACAACAAACACCTATGTAAAAACATCAGTGTCATTTTTATTGCTAAAATACAACAACCAAAAGCAGCACAAAACATTTCTAAATTCCACTCTGGAAAAGTAAAAATAGGTTACAATATAAAAAGATTGAACGTGTACTTGGAAGTGCAGGCTTCCAGTATAAAGCACTTACAGGTGACATTTTCTGATTAAGATGTCAGAAAGATAATGTTCCCCCATATAACAATATCAATCTAAGATTACACAAATACCTCAAATTCTGATTATTATTTTCTTTAAAGGAACCGTTGGCGTTAAATGCCTAAAATTCTCTGCCAACCCGGAGCTCTTTCAGGCCAGGCTTATCTGGCTTCTCCATTCATGGCTACACATCAATACAGCAACTGAAACATACACAGATAAAGGTGAACATTATTTGCCAAGCTATGCCACATTTCAGATATAACAATATCGATAACAGCTTCTTGCTGCCAGGAAACAATCCTGTGAAAGGGATTCTCAGAAGAATTGCTGGAGAAAGATAAATAAAATGTTGGATTTTCACCACCACTTACGGTGTTCAAAAACAAATTTAATCTGCACATATTGTTAACACAAGAAATGAAATACTGAATGAGTGGAGAAATGATAATGTTTTAAGATTCAATTTTATATTCAATTATTTTAAGTACATGTATGGTATACTACAGCTACTGTACTGTTGGGTGCAAAGCTGAAAACTATGCATTTCCTGTTGCAAGACCTACACAGTCCTTTTAAATGATAACTTTATTCATTTTCAGCCTACATCCTTTAAAAAGATTCTCAGTGAATGCATACAATGCCAAAGGCTTCTTTTAACACTGGCAATCATGGAATGAACTCTGAAACAAGCAATACCTTTTGTTCCCTGAACTTCTTTTCTGAGTGAGTCATGAATGTTTTCATTTAATAAGCACATTGCATGTACCTTATCAACATGCACCCCCCCACCCTTGTCCTCGTCTCAATGCTGTGGGAGATGGCATAAGGAAGGAAAAGGGACCTTGAACAGCTCTGCTTTCCTTTCAAAGAGTTTTGGTACAAAAACATTGATGTGCTCACTCTTAAACCTCAACAGAAACTGCGCTTCGAAACCCAACTGTAAAGTAAAGAAACTCCAGGAGACGCAATCATTTTACAAAGAACAAGTGAACACAAAAAAAACCCCAATAAATTAATAAAGAAAGGAGATTTTGTTCCAAGACAACAGAACAAAACCAAATCCCCTCTGAGTGCTGCTTGTCTGATTTTATTTAATTTTTTTTCATATTATCCTTGCCCATTATCTTTCTCCAACATTTGTCGAGACAGTGTGACAATTGAACGGGAAACCAAATGAGAAAGTCAGACATAAAAGCCCGTTTGCAGAGAGGAGGCTTCCTACGTACCCCCTTGAGGCAAAGCTGTGCCGAGTGAACTGCTGTCTGATGGGGACCAGGCCTGTGTTGTTTCTACCTCCCTGGTGTGGATCTCTTCCTGCCATATGCTTGACCGGGAATCGGGGACCTTCTCTGCCTCTGGAATCCCAGAACCAGTCACAGCCACCTTTGCTGGACCAGGCTCCTAAACAAAGACGGGACATTATTTTTATAAGCAAGCACCACGTTTCCTGTTGCTTTTGGATGGAAAACAAACAGCTAATGTCTATAATAATAAGGAAACTTGAAAAAAAAAAAAAAAAGGTTTAATAACTAATGAAAAGGGGGTAGTGCTTACAGCTTGTGCAAAGATCAAATGCAAAGCAGGGAACAAAAAACAAAATGAGTGGGAATTTCAAAGGGCCTATAAAAAGCACCTGTTTTAATTAAAAAAAAAAAAATGAAGAGGAGGCCGTTTTTCGGTTTGTTCATCTTTCACATTAGATCTCAAGCTACGTGGCAGTGTCGCACAAACTAAATGCGAACAATGATTTGAAGAGGGGTTGGAAAAAAAAAAAAAATCTAGCTCTTATTTAATATTAAAATCATGTCCTGAAAGACCCAAGAGAAACATATAGCCTATCCTGTACTGTTAAACCATGTTGTAATCAACGGAACTTGATCGAACTAATTAGGTACCTCAATAAAATTTGTTTTTGTCATTCTCTGCATTTCTGTCGCCTCCCCATATTGAAACAAAATATTAACTCATTGGATAGCTTCCATCAGAGCAAAACACAACGTCCCTGTGTCAGACAGAAACAAGCATTTTGCTTTGCTTTGTGTTATTAAACGGTATGCAGGGGCCGTTACTTGCAATGGTGTGTTAAACGGTATGCAGAGGATGTTACCTGCGATGTTGTGGGCTCCACCTTGCGTTTCTTCTTCTGATTTTGTTTATTGGTCCTTGGATAAACAACGAGCTGTTCATGCCACCTGGTAATTGTAAAACAAGACACATCAGAGTGAGTCATTGAGAGGATGATACAGTGGATCCTGCCGGACAGCAGGCAGAGACGTTTAAGCATGAATTAATTGTGAAATAGAGCCCTTTCAAGGAAACGCTGATGACAACCTTTTGCACCGACCACGATGACAGAGACAGTGCATTTTTGAACAGGACTATAATAAAGTCTGTGGACTATTTTATTATACCATCATGTAGGAGTACACAAACACACATACTAATTACATGAGGGCTTCAGCTGAAACACATAATGCAGGATCATTTCAAATGCAACGAAAGCAGCTGTTGGATGTTGAAGACGTGTTCTGTTAATTTACCATTACCATCTGAATGATACTACACTAGTTGCAATTGTAGTGATATGTTTTGTGAAAGTAACAAACAGCTACACAGTACATTTAAAATAAAATACATCATCACAGGCACACATTTAGAAACTTTAATGTGCACATATTTGTATTTGTTTAAACAAATTGAGTCATGTAAATGTGTTTAACAGTTTAATTGTTTACCTGCACACAATCCAGTGTGGTCTTCTGCACAGCTCATAATTATCAGTGTATATATATATATATATATATATATATATATATATATATATATATATATATATATATATATATAAAACCAAGTGTCATTTAGAAAGGTTGTTAATGCTATATCACAGTTATAATTATAGGTGAAGTGTAGCTAATTACAAATACTTACAATTGTAATTATTGATTGAAACTGACAAAACCTATAAAAAATGATTAGGCTTACAGTAGAGTAAAAATTTTCTCAAAATGTGATGTTTGTGCTAAAGAAAACAAGCATTTTAATAACTAATTTTGTAAATAAGTACTTTTCTTTACCACTAACGTATATGGCCACTGGCAAACTGGCGTTATTTTACCATGGACCTGAATGACATATCTTTTGAGGTCTGCAAATTCCATTTCTTTCCAAATGTTTCATTTTCTACACAGGATGAAAAAAGGCATAGTTTACACCCTGAAGGGATTTTTAGAAACCTCAATAATCTTCTCCAGAAAACTCCAGATATAAACAGGTTGTATTCTGGTGTTATGTACAGTGGATGAGAGTTCACAACTAGTTTGAAGCCCTGAAGGGAAGAATTGCTGGACAAACAGCATAAGTAGTACATTTTTTTGTATATTTAAAATTAAGAATCACTGGGGGTTTGTTTCAAATATACATTTCCTTCCTGCTAGTTTTAAAGCAGGAAAAACATTTTGAATGCATCAAGAATCGCCCTCCCTATACCCGAAAACCTACAGAGGCCTGTCAACGAACAGCAACAGTATTGGAGAGGGAAAAAAACACAGATTGATGACTCAAGGTCTCAGGTGGAAAGCTTCAAGCGGTCTGACTAGAATCTTTAAATGATGCAATAGAGGATTTAAAAGGCTGAGGGCATTTGTGTTGGCTTTCACTTGTCAGTTTGTTTACATGGTATCTTCAAGAAAACGGATGTATTTGGAAACTGAAAACTGAATCGCAAAGTACGTTTTCTGAAAAGGACACTCTCCTCCATTTACACGACCAGACAGATTAAAGTTCTGATCCACAGAAAAATGTTGAAGACATAACGGAGATGCAGTAGTGGACTATGCCAAATGGTCAATTTGCACATTTGACACGTGGAGCACACTACCACAACACGTTTCCCAAATAACGGATATTTTGCATAAAAGAAAAGAAATGTGCAGCAGTGCTGAAGTGCAGGTACTGATGCAGCAAAAAATAGGTTCAGGTTGTAACATACAGATGCCATATTGGAAGTACAGTACCAATGCAGCAAACGATCAGTGAAGGGAGTGAATGATAACAGCCATGTCAAATTCAGGCACTCAACTGGGAACCACATCTCTTCCTACCAGCTACAGAGATTAAACATTCAGTCACCTGATAAACAAGAGTGCTGAAAAAAGCTTAAATAAATACATGAAAAGGAGTGGTTTGCAGTAAAACCAGGCATATAACCATTACAACACACATATCCCTATCCTTACATTACAGCCTCTGGTCTTGTAGTCCAAAAGAGCACTGGAAAAATGCATATGATGGAGTTGTATTCCAAAATATATCAACTACAACCATCATAACACCTTTTACAAGCATGCGTTGGACAACAGCAGTGTATGCATTAAAGGGGGCCGATGTTTATTTATTTTTTATAGCCAGCCTAAGCACAAGTGCCATTTCCCATGAAGGGATCATGACTTTGCTAATACTGTTTAACAGAGATCCACATTTCAACTCACCCATTGATAATCTCTTTGTTTTCGCCACGGATGAAATACTCTCGCTCTGGCGTTATGATGCAAAGCGCATTCTTCTGTCCTGTCTTGGGCTCGGCATCAATGACATCTGTGCACTGATTCATGTTAACAGTTCCTTGTGGCAGAGTGCTGGGCTGGAGAGGGAGGAAAAAATTGCAAAATGAGTCAAACTTTCAATGGTAGCCCCTTGATCTAGCTGTACAGGACGTTAAATACGTTAAATATTTCAGATTGTATGCTCACTATACATTTCGGTGAAATTTTTCAGTGGTTAGGTCAACCCACAATGTGCAACAAAACCAGGATTCCAGATGATTTGGGAACTAGAGTGATTGTGGAACAGATATGAGCGATTATTCATCAAAACCTACCACTACAGCTTGTCTCCTTGCTTTTGATAATACAATGTAAAATGACAAGTGTCTCAAGAGTACCGATACACAACGATCAAGCGATTTTGCACAATGAGGCCAGAATAGAAATAGTGGAGCACAGAAAGCCAGGGGAAACCGGCCCCCGCACCACCACCAACTGTATCTCAAATAATACTGGGCAATATTACATTCCCTTTAGAAACTCCAGACCATAGACATTGAATGACATAGCCTGGGTCCTAACCTTCAATCCAAGGCAAGGATTTCAAGGGGGAATTATATGCATTCCATTCAAGAGTGGATGATGGGTATAAAACAGAATATACTAAAGCAATTTTGAGGAAAGCAAACTTCCTTTCTTTCAACAGAATGGTCAATTTAATTGCAGAAAGCTTGCTCAGCACTCTTGAAAAGAAACCGGTTTTCTACAAATTCCACAAAATATGTTAAACTGGAATGCAGGATGAATGGCAAATGAGTGGCAAATAACGACTACCTTAGAGTACCTAACAAGGAGCATCAGAATTAAACAAAAATACACAGTACTCAAAGAACAAGAAGAAGCAGAGCCTTTTCATGAATCCTTTTATTGCATTTTAACTATTATTGAAGAAGTAAAACAGAAAAAAAAGGCATGAATGTAACATGCTTTCCACTAATCTGAAGCCAGCATCTGACTGACAGCTTGGGCAGAATTATAATGGATGTACTAACTCTCAGGTGCCTGAAGCATTTAATAGTTCTCATTTTGTTCTCTCTCATGGTACAAGAAAGACCATGAGAGAGACTTAGACCCATTTATTGGAACGTGTTTTGTCCTGCTGATGTGCTAAAATGCCATATTAACAAAGGACAGTAGTGAAATTCTGAAGGGAAGGCAGACGTTTTCAGCTGTTCCACCAAAAAGAGGTATCTGTTTCCAACTTCAAACCTATCTGCCTCCCTTTTACTGTAAGGTCATTGCATGGTTATCGAAATATTTCCATAGCAACGAGGGAAATCCATTTGGTTCCAGTGCTTTTCTACTGAATAGGGGAGATACACAGACTAGAAATCCTAAGCTAAGCCTCTTTTGTTGTATACACAAGCGCCTGTGGAACAGATAAGAAAGGCCTAGGTAAGTCAGTGTTTTCTACGCTAAAGGAAAATTAGCTGACAGATCAAAGGTGAAAAAAAAGAGAAAACAGGTTGCCCCAAAAGCTTCTCATTACGCTTCCCAGCACTGCATGTTTACCCGTTCTCGTTTAAATTACAAAAACAAATATTGAAGAGCAACCCATCCCATTTAGTTAAGCAAACGCAGAATACATTCCAGGATTTATACTGAACAAGTCTTCGAAACCTGAGAGGGAATAGCACAAACAAACGCTGTTTATGTCTGCAATGTACGCAATATGGGCTTCTACTGCATATGTGAAAGGTGCACATTATGTAACCCTTGCCTTTGTTTGCTTCCTTCATACCTGACTGTGGACAAATCATAGGGCCCTTTCGACATAGTAACAATTTCTGCTTGGGCTGTTATCAGACATTCTGTTGCTCCTAGATGTAAAACAGGTGCTCTCCTTTTCCTTATGCCTTTTATGGCCATTTCTGTGATCCTGCTTTATTAAAAGCTGCCAGTAAACCCTCAGGGTTGCCAAATATGGCAATTATTGTGTGTCATAGTAATAAACTGCAGAAGCTTTTAAACCTCATAAAAAAAAAAAGATGGTGGAGCTTTCGTTCTTTATGCCCAAATAGAGATGACATTAAGTAAAAACACGGCATATTTGTAAAATAAATTAATTTAATAATAATAATAATAAAAGTGCAGGCCTTTTTGAAAAGAGTGTCACAGTTTTGAGATTTTAAACAATGTTCAAGAAATAGAAGAACACAGAAGAATGACATGGACAGTCCTTTCTAGGCAGGTCAAAAGACACCCATCTCCTTGAGAAGATAGGTAACAGGGATATGGATTTTGTTTGGTTTTGGGAAATAACAATCCTAAAAAGAGTCTCAACAGACTGTCAGGCTATTTAGGTTAGTCTTTGTTTATAGGCCATTTGTCTTCACTGACGTAGATGCTTGTCAGAAGTGTTTTTTTTTTTTTACCTTGGTCCCCTACGCTTCTACTAAAGGTTTCATAATTGTGCATTTTAAAAAGGCCTACTTGTTTATATAACACAAATGTTTATTGGGACACACGGAGGAGGAGCAGACAAACAATCGAGAGGTTCCTTAAAGGTATACGAATATTATTTTCAGAGACAACATTAAACTGCTGATATTAAAATCAAAGAAAGCTTGGGAAACAATCTTTTATAGGCTTTTAAAATCCTCTTTGCCCTTCCCTTACGTTCCTTAGCCTGTAACATGCACTGTAAAATACAGTGCTACAGGAAGTGTGTGCCAATATCGAACTTGGCAAATGAATAAAAGGCTTTGAAGCTGCCAACCCTTTGCCATTCATACGTTTCACATTATTGTGGATTTATTCTGAAATAAAACTCAAAGTCTGTATCCTCGAATTGTTCTGGATTTTATGGGTTTCTATTTATAAATCAGAACGAGGTTGAGATTAAAAATAACACATTTCCCACAGAGAGAAAGGCACACAACAGCATTTGAACTGTATTTGTGAAAGAAGAAAAGTATGCACAAATATAATGGCAGCAAAGTGCTTTTTGCCATCTCTGTGGGTAATGCACTTGTAATGAATTAAATGTGAGTGCTGCTCCTTATGTAATACTCATAGCTCAAGCATTTCAACTTTTTCTTATCAGGGACTTGGACTGATTTAATAAAGGAAAATCAAAATGCCGAAGAAAATAAAAAAATCTGGGAATCTGGCAGTACCTTTTTTTTCCCTTTTAAAATCAACACTGAATGGAATTATTACATAAAATGGAAGAAAATACAAGCCAACAAGTCATAAAGTTGATGCTACAGTTTTATATAGCTCTCGTGTTTGGACTTGTCCACAACAACAAGAGGGCAATAAAAACAGGTTTGAAAGACAAACCTGCTAACTTTTAGTTTCTTGTTGTTGTGGCTTTCTTTTCCCACAACTTTACTTGTGAGCCTAAAATTACATCCAGAACAAACAAAAACCAACCCCCCCCCCAAAAAAAAGAAACAAAAAGGACACATCTTAAGTTGCGATAAAACACCATTATCTTACTCAGCATCTGGCAGACAAAATGGCAAATAGAGTTCAGCAAGAGCTGTTCGTTTTTATGAGCCTGCATCATGTCTGTCTAATCTCGGGAGATTAAATTCATCCATTCCATTAATAACACACAAATGATGTACCTCAGCCCTTTTTCTATAATTTAATCTTATCCACTTTACAGAAATAGATACTATGGCAGACAGGCTGTGGAATGTAAATCACAAGCATATTTTACATTTCCATGTGGTTTTATGATTCAAGGCTAATTTTCTCGAAGTATAAAGCAGCCACCAACAGACTGCTGCACTTAACCAAATATGGGCAAACCAGACGGACACTGAAGTATGCCCTTATTCTATACGCAGTGGGTGCACTTCCTCTTAAATATTCCAGAAATTAGCCAATAATGACTCAATTAACAGGAGCACTTAAATACAAGAAAGTTGAGAGGTTGGTTGTATAAATTCAACATCGCTAAAGCCTGTTTAATTACAGGGTGGCCTTCGCATGTATTGTGTGGATTAGTGCTGGCATCAATGAGACAATGAAAGAAATATAGTTTTTGCACCATAATCCAAGCAATGGATTAATCACCAGTTATGACTCGCTTCCGAATAGTTAAGCACAGACCAGCATTTGGGGCCCGTCATAAATACTGATGAAATTGGCAAGCCGGTCGTTCACGTAATATTTGACGATGATGCAAAACCAAACTCAAACACACAAATCAGAAAAAAAACTGACATAAACTCAAGGTCGGTTTAAAACTCACTGAGGTGAACCTTGGTGGTGATGATGAAATTAAATGTGCGAACAACTCAAAAGAAAAGGGTTGAACACTCCACTCCTTGTAGAATTCAATATTCTGCTTGGGGAACAGTGGAGCTGTACGTCAGAACGGCAAATAAACACAAAGATAAGCACCCTGGCCACATTTATTTGTATTAAGGACCTTTTCATTCCAGTCCCTACACAGTCAGTGCTGAGCTAAACGCTTCAGCATATTTTCTCAATGTTAATATGTGTACGAGTTACTATTATTGGGGGCACAAAAGAATGATTTCCCTGACCTAATTTGTCTCTTTTCCTCCGAGTGTTCCCAGCACAGATTCAAAGAGCAAGAAAAACAATACAGCTGACAGACTTTAATCACCATTACAATCGGAGGAAAAGTTGGATGACACCGACGGGCTTCACTGCTCCACGCCACCTATATTACTCTCTTGACAACCAGATTCCCCTTCTGCAGAACAGAAAAAGACGGATCTGCTCTTAGGATCCAAAGCACCATTCTCTCAATTGCCGTGACAGCCTGCTAATGTGAGGGCCAACGTGTTTATATGCAAACGGCTTAATCTTGTGAAAGATCAGCGATCTAATTTGGTCACCCATCTCGCATCTCACTGTACTCTGACACTGACTCTGCTCTGAAGCTGATTTTGCTTTTTATTTTTTCTTCCCAATGATTTATTTCCATTTCTCGCCAGGTGAATTAGTGTGTGTAAGCTGCCAGTATTGTGACATGGGGAAAAATAACAAAATTAAACAAAAACAATCCACGAGCAGGTGAGGTATTTTAAATGTCATAACGCATAAAGATTAAACAATACCCTTATACTGATGAGAAGATAGGAGACTGTCTATTTCACCTATGCATAGCTCAATTTAAAGTTCATGTTTGTGTAAAAGTCTGTTCATCTTGCTAAATTCATGAACTCGAATCTAAATTACAAAAAGATGGACCTGTTTTTGTGATCTTCAATTTGCCTTATTTGCTTTCCGAACTTCATTTGGGCCTGGAGACATCAGTATAGGACTGCAGCTTCTACAAGATACTGTCCCTGGCACATGACATGATACACGCTGATAGATACACATATACAAGACTGAGTAACAATAACTGAACAGTCATTTCCACCAAAGACAAAGGCTTTTGGGCACAACTTCCCTCTGAACGTATGCAGGAATGTGCTTCTTAGCCAATCAAAATACAGAATTCAGAAACATTCCTGGTCACTTTGGCGTACTGTATACGTGCATTCCAGAGCTCAACACTTCTGCTCGACGTTGACTTTCCCTATCTCAAGTGACTCGCTCGTCTGATTGGTTTGTTAAGATCAACAGCGAAAGCCAACCACTTGAAAATGCCATCAATGTTGAGGTGTGAGGTTTGCTTTGGGAAGGGGTGGGGGAGTGGCCATCATAAAATGGCAACAAAGCATTGTAAAGGTACAGTGAAATACATAAGGACACAGAAGTAAAGTTTCTCAGAATTGCCCTGCAGATTGTCAACTCCCTCTCATGTGCCGAAACAAAACAATAAAAGCACCAAGGACTTACCGACTCGTCCAAAGCAAAGCGCAAACAGCCGTGCTCGTACAAAACAAAGAATCTTCTCTGCCATTTCTGCAGAAAAAAACAGAGATTCTGTTTGTCATACTGTGCATTAAAGACATACAAAGGATAAACGAATAAGTTCATAACACAATGTAACTTGAGAAGTGCAATTATCTTATCAGGCTTAAAGATCTTCTTAAAAGGATGGAGAAGCATTTCATAAATTGAGAAAAGAACAACATGGCCTTTTCTGCCAGCAACAACATGTACTTATAGCAGCACCTTGGTGAAAAGGTTCTGTCACCAGATGACCTGCAATGGCAGTAACATAATCATACTTAAGGAATTAGAGTTTATCTAAATGTAAGAAAGTAACATTCAGTGAAACAAGTTGCATTTGTTAATTGTGAAACATGTATCCTCTTCTGCGGTATAGTTTTTATAGAAAATGTAGGCTTCTTGTCTGCTATCTCTGGTATAAAGCATTAGGCATGCCATCTATTGAATAAATCTTCATATCTTAATAAGGCAACGACTCTTGGTGAAGCAAACATGTCTAGTTGAGGGACAATAAGCACACTTCATACTGCCACTTTTGTGTTGACTGACTAAAGTAACCACATAACTATACGTGTAAATACAAGTAGAGATGGCAGCAAACTAACATGCACAGTTGTAAATAACGGGTCTGTCCAATTTGTTACTGCTGTGTTCCACAAACAAATAATAACAATTAAAAAAACAAAAACAAACTGTGACTGACAATTTAACAGTCATGCCCAGGAATATACAATATTTGTGGCAGGATCCTAATCCTCATTTCTGCTTTAAGTTAAAGTTCCTAAACAAGCCTCAAACACAATCCTATTATGAAGTTTCTACAGTTAATCTTTAATTAGGCTTGGAGTTGAGGTATGCAGTAGCTATTTCACAAAGCGTTGCATCGGCGGCATTGTGGCTTGTACACAGATAGCTGATGGCGCCCCTTTCAACATTTTTTTCTTTCTTTCTCCCCTTTCCAGATTTCCCAAACGTGTTCTTACCCTTGATCTCTGCATTGGATTGTCGAAATCTGTTCCCTCGGGTGCCAAACACAGCCAGCCTCCATAAATAGGTTTGGCCTGCAAAGAGAAACCAGGGCAATTTAGGCAATCATCAAAAAAAAAAAAAAAAAACATTTGAGGTCCAGATGTATAGATGTTTCAGTGCAGTAAAACCTCCAATCAAGCCTTCACAGCAAAGGGGATGCATGTCCGTGTTTGTTATTTAGTCAATGCTCTTTCCTCTAACAATCAAGGACTATCAATTCACTACTTTACAAGGTAGTGTTTTAAAGAACAGCATTAACTGCACAACACATTTTCAAACATACAGCTATGGGGATTGTATAGGGTGGAAAAAGAGAGGGCAGTAATTATTAGGCATAACAGACAACTTTGATCATGTTTCACCTCCTGTGTTTAACATTCCATAAACATGTAGGTATTTTTTTTTCATTGGGGACAAATCCCATTACGAGATGTGCTTTTTGAATCATGCAGAAGATACAGCATATAAATGTCAATCCTCATATTTCCATTATTTTGCTTTAGAGTCAAAACAATGTACTGCTGTCGTGTTTGTTGTTGACAATTCAATAAAGCCAGATTATAGATTTTAAAGTGGCCTAAAACAACTCTTCAATATTCTTCAGCTGGAAAGTGAAAAGTATGTCAATTTCAAAGACTGATTGCAATTTAGATACCGAACCCCTACCAAGGAGTGTAAAAATGTCACTACACAATAACAATGTCTTACTACTGTATACTACTTTCAGACCCTTAAGAAAATTGAAGTTAAGTGTCCCTTAACTTGGCAACTAAAGTACATCTAAAAAGGATTAGGCAGGTGTTAATGTTTGAAAAAATCTGATGGATCATCTTCACTGTATTTTAGATCAGTCAGTATCCATTTTCGTCAGTCTCAGGACTTTATCCAAGTCAGTGCAGGTTCATCATAAATTAAGTAATTTCACGTTTGTGCTTGAAGGCACCTTTACAGTTCTATGAGGCCAACATCTGCGTTTGTTTAAGTAATGTTAAAATTTTCGGTCAGCTGAGATGCACAAGACAGGAAACGCAACTAACACTTCAGCTATCCTTAAAGTTTCATTAATAGCCTTTGTCCTTCTCAGCGTCATAGGTGTTCCTATTGCACAAAGTTCACACTTTGTTTGTGCTGCCCTTTGTCAACTTCCTGTAGAGTATTTCTATCAAAATAGCTATTCTGAAAACCCCTTCAGCCTGTACTGCCATGAGGGCCACTGTTCAATGTCTCTTACTATTCTGATGGTTGCTTTCCTGAGCGATATGCTGAGAACAAAATGTCCGCCAATATACAGGATGTCTTTTCTAGGTAAAGTTTTAAAAATAGCATTTTTTCTAATGGAGCTCCCAAACATTTTTCAGAGTAAAAAAAGAATACTTGTGGTTGGTTCTGGACAATTGCTATAGGCTACATAGGATAAATGTTTTTGTTCTAATTGTATTAAAGAGAAGAATGTACTTCAGTTTCATCATATTAGCCACCTCCCCCAAAAATAATAATAATATATTTATATTTTTAAACCCACTGTCCATAACTTGATTTCTGTCCAAACCATGCTCATACTAACCCTCTCCCAAGTTAACAAAAACAACAATGCTAAATTGGGAAGGGGTTATGTATGACTACAAGGCTGTATGATTTTTCCTTTTCCCCTGACAAAAACAAAACAAAACCAAACACAAAGATACAGCTGTGACATTTGCGTGCGCTGTGCTCCAAAGCAGGGGCTCTGTCAGAGGACAGGCACACCCCTCAGCTTTCCTTTCCACATTGCGAGCCGACTTCCTTTTCGGTTGATTCTCCTTAACCTTGCAGCCCCCTCAACAGGCTTAACTTTCAATTTCCTCTAGGGCTAAACCTGGAGCACTTGACCGCCCATTACCACCACGTCGGTTCACCTCTGGATGCACTGCGCAGCCCTCACCGACAATGGACCCCAGAGCGGTGGAATCACACAGGGACGGGTGACCTCTGGAAACTCTTCTCCAATTTCCCAACTCTCACTTCCTTTCACAAGCTTCCTCTGCCCCTGCCAGCCACCCACATGACTACAGGGAATAAAGCCTGGCCCCCCGAGAGGCTGTACAACCCGGGGGAACGGATCTGAAACACGTCAAAATAACACAATCCAAGCTGCACCGCAATAGCGGCCAGCACACCGCTTTAAAGTGTCCATCCCCAAAAATAAATTGTCCACTCTTCCCACAGTGCTCATCCAATAAGCCTTATGATTCAGAGCATATGCTTGCACAGAGGGCGAAGAACCAGCTACATTTCAAGGTGCAAGGTTTTGTACAGTAATTCATTCGATTAGACCCCGTTTCCGAGTGACCTTTTTGTAACGAGACGAGCTACAGTGCGGATGTCTCTACTGTAGCCTAACTGCTTTATCTTTCCCAGGCCATTGGCAGGGTTTACAGTCAGTGAACTATCTGTCCCAAATAGGGAGGGTATGAAAGGAGTACATGGATGTAATTTGTCATTTCAGAAATGGCAAATGAAGCTTAATTTGCCAGGCAAGCTGGGTTTAATTATACGGTTTAAAGAAATCAATAAGGTGACAGATGCCACACTATTATCAAATTAGCCTTGATAACCCCCTCCCAGGTTCTTTTATTTGTGCCATTACATACAGCTGCCATCCCACATGGTTTCAGCACCATACTAAAGGAGGGTCCTTTGCATCCTATGGGGAAAGCAGTTACAAACCCCCACTTGTATTGATTTCTACAATGTGATATGTTGGGAAGACTCATCGTCAGTCTTTAATGTGCGTTAATGCCCTGCACATCTGTCTTCATCTGACTGTTATTCTCCTGCTGTACTGTACTGACGATGCAATCGTGCTACTGCAGGAAAGTCTTGCTAAGCACTGCTGGAGCATTTCTTAACTTCGCATCCATTTTAGGCCGAAACTGCCTTGACATACTTATCCAGCAGTATAAACACCATTGTCACCGCGTTGCGAGTAAAATGACCCTGGAAACAAAACAAAGCTCAGCAGACCTGGTTTTTAATCTAACAACTTCACACAAGACTGCAGCTTACATCCTTGGCAGAAAGAGAAATGAGCCTTGAGGAACAGTTCAAGCAGATTTATTATTCCTTTTAAAAACCCAAAAGCAGGCAGAAGAGGAAATGTTGGAAGTCTGAAACATAACTGGGCTAGATTGGCCTTTCTGAAAGGGCTGCACGAATTATATTTTTATTAAATAAGCTTGTATAATTAATCTGGACCGGCCACTAGATAACAAGCATTTGAGAAACTCATTGTGCAGCTTACAAATAAAACAAAAGTATTTTTCATGTTTCCCCCCTTGCAAGTTAATACTTCGCGACAGCATTAAAACAGAGATTAAAGAGCTTACTTTGACTGGTCAAGAAGAGTTTGATTACAGTACAGTAGCTGAAACATCCTACATGCACAAAGCACTCTGGATATCAGACTTCATATTTTAGGGAAATGCAGAGTCAAAGAAATCAATAGGTTACAGTGAAATGTTTCGCTTGCTTTTGAAAGATTTTGTCTTTCTGTCATAGATTATCTAACTAAATATATATTTAAAATAATACCTGAAAGGCTTCAGAGATTTCAGTTTGGATGTCTATTTCTTTCCAATGTATTTATTAGAAAAAACTTTCATGATAAAAAAGAAAGAAACAAGAAACCTTTCATTTATTCCCAATATAACATCTGAAAGTTCCACATTTTTATAAACACGCACCTTTCCTGGAAGAAGAAAAAAGGAAAAAAAAAAAAAACTCTTTTCACTTTCTTTGTGAATTTCATCAAACAGAAACACGCCTACGACACTTTAAAAATACACAACACACACGGACGGACACGAGTCGGAACCCATCAGAGGACAAAAAAAGAAAAAAAAAGAAAAAAAAGAAGTAAGAGGAAAGAAATGGAATAAAGCTCCTCTTTGTTTTAGTACAGTGGATGTCCCCAAAGGGATGGGGTTGCAGTGATCCTCAGCCAGCTGTACAGCCTGAAACACAGTGTCTGTGGAGGCCTGCTCTCCACTTCCTCCAAGTGGACAAATCCTAACCTCCCTGCCAATGGAAATGACCCCAGTTCTCCCCAAGTGGGACAGCAGTTACATCACCGAGTGAGTATCCCAACCCTGGGAATCCATGGCGAGAGATTAGTGAAGCAGCACAACATCGTGGCTCATCTGCTCGGCCCTGCCAGAACGTGCTGTCTGGAGGCTGTGATGCAACACACCAGTGGGCGAGTCGGACTCTCCTTCAAAATTCATACTTGTCAGAGAGCAGACGCCTTACAGTAACACAACGGACCCAATCCAAGCAAACTGAAAAGTCATGAACCGACATTGGCACATACCTTAGGACCTCTGTCACACACGAAGGATGAAGATTAAATGCCCTTCACTGGACTCACATGTCCTTATAAAATATTACTGAGATTGGTCATGTAATTCATACCTTACCTTTACATTCCTCCAATACTATTCCACTCACATGTTCCCCTAAAAATGCATAATTTAACATAGGGGTTATATTGTGCACTGCCTATAATCTACTGTAATGCAATGATACGCAATGCTGAAATGAGAAGACAGATCAAATCCACTGCATACCGGAGATGGCTCCTCATTGATGTCTTTATTGTAATTTATCCATTATTGATGAGGTTTCTCATACTGAAATTAATATCAAGCACACACAAGTAAAAGTAACATCCGCAAGAATTTAAAAACCAAAGTGCTTCAAAATGCATTTCATAAGGCCTAGTCACCAAAGGACACCATCCCACTTCAGATGACTTATTCAGATAAAATTTTATTCTGTGACTGCGTACATTAAAAAAGTATAATTTAACAGCCAATGTGTGCGGACAGATGAAGCAAACATTTGCATTGCAGAAGTGTAGTGTAGTCTTCCTCTCAACGTAAATCCTCATCTGACATCAAAACCAATTCCAGCGATGCTTTGTGTTTTTGAAACGCAGAATATGCAAATGGATCTACTACTGTGAGGCTATTCTTTTCTCTCTGTCTCTCACAAAGAAGACAGAAAAAAGAAAAGGAAAAGGGAAAAAATTAAGAAATGTAAGGAAAATAAAGTCAAAGTATAATAATACGATAAGAAATAACTGCTGGAAGATATTTATTATTTATTATTATTTTTTTTAATTAAATTTAAAAAACTATTTCACGACCTCATTTTCCTGTCATCATTATTGGTAGTTACTTATTGTACTATGTTTATTTAATAATCTCATTGCCTCTAATTTTGTAGTGTCCAGAGTGTGTGGTGACAACAAAATTGGTCCAGACATTCAGAAACAAGTCTGTAAACACAAGGCTGAAAAGCAATCCAAAATACACTACACATTTACATCCACCGTACACACTTTAACTTTCAGTATCTGCTTAAGAAAAACAAGGCAGTGCAAGAGGTTAATTAAGCTATAATGGTTCTCTACACATTTCAGCCAATGATTATATTTACAAAATGGCAGCTTATCCCATTCAGATTTCCTACTTAGATTATCTTTTGCAAATACAGTTATGATTATTTATGATTCAAGCTTCTCTCGTAAGGTTTCTGCTTAAAGTTCAATTCTTAGTCATGCTCAATGTGGTTTGGTGGAAAAAACAACCAGTGAAAAGACTTCCCAAGGCTGCCTGCCAGGAAGTGTGTAAGGGACTTAACTCTCCACCCTGTGAAACCCATTGAAGACAAATTGTGTGTAACACAGATACACTCCCCCACTCGCCTAATGCTTTGAAAGGCTTTTTTGTTTTTGCTGAAGCAGCAGAACATAAAGGATAACACAGACGAAACAACACAGTGTGCGAGAAGCAAGAATTACATTAACAGAAAAATTTGGTTTATATAAAGCACTCTTCTACCAGCCACCTTAGGACTCAACTGAAGACACCAGACACCTCCTTTAAGTGCTTGATATAGCTTTACACAGAACTGCTTTAGTGCCCTTTCAGAATATCCATTTTAACTACAGTCTCACTCAGTGTTTTCTAGCTTTTCTATACAGCTTAAACTATGTTTAATTGCAGGGATGCTTAACAAAAGGTGTCTCCGGAGTCTAACAATTATGTCAGGGGCAAAGCCTTGAAAGTCCAACTGCTGTACAATAGGAGTATTATTTGTCTTCCTGCAGCACAAGCGCAAAATGCCAGAAAAAGACAAAAGTGATTGAAGCGCAGCAGTAACCTTGATCCTGTCCAGATACAGTACAGTACATGTGCATTGTGAGTTCTCAAACGAGCTTTTAGAAACTTTACAAAACTGGAGAAACTTGTTTGAATGGTTGAAAAAGTGATTTATAAAGGTACGAAGCATTAGAGATATCAAAATGGCAGCAACAAAGACATTAATTAATTAAAGACAGGTAAGTGATATTGAGAAGTAGTTATGATTTGAATTTAATTTTCTTGAGTAAAATACAACAGACAACTTCAAATGACCCAGAAACCAAAACACTCCTTGGTCTGTAGTCCTTAAGGACCAAAGATTATTTTATCATTTAAATTCTCACAAAAGACAGCCAAAAACAAATGTTCAGAAAAACATAAAAAAACATAAAACAACAGCAACAACAACAACAACAAAAGCCGTCTCCCTTCTTGTAAAAAGTATTCTTGGACTGGAAAGACTTGTTAATCTCACAGCAGGAATTTTTTTTATCAAATAGAAGTCTATGTGGGCCTATCGCTGTCTTGGTCAAGGAAAGTTTACCGATCCTCACGTATACATTCCAAAGGCAAGTGTCTGAGTTTTTTTGTTTGCCTACAGTAAAGCTACAATTTCCAACTTTATTAACATTCTGTGTACTAAAAATCAAAAAGTCAATGAAAAAAATGCTATCTAATTCCATCTAAGATATTGTTTTATTAAAAATATTTGTTAATAAAAAAATAAAAAAAAGTTATCCAATGTGAATATATATAATATAAATTAAAAAAGGAAATCGATACAGGATACATTATGGACAAACCCCGCAATGATCATAACATTTTTTCACATTATATCTTTTAAAAACAGGAATGTTTGCTTTAGTTTCTACTTCTAAAATGTCTAATATTTATATGACTTTCAGTATTCAGAATTCATTCAAATGTTCGCTATTGTTGGTTTGACCTAAAACGAAAAAATAAATGAAAATACAGCTCAAATTAGTGTTGCCTTTTTTCAGGATATTTCATGGCATACAGATTTGAAAACAGGGGGGTCAATTGCTACTTCTGTTTGGTCTTTCTCTGAAGCCAACTTTCCACAGTGTTGTTCAAACACCTCTACAACAAGGTTTGAATATTTACATCGCCACTAGGACACTGCAATCCTCAACAATCAATCAATCAATTTTAATTTAGTATAGCGCCTTTTGCAGGGTAGTCACAGAGCGATTTACAGATTGAATATAATTAAAAAAATAAACAATAAATAATTAAAATAAACTATGAGACACAGAGGAGAGAAAAACAAAAACTCAAACAGGATGGCAGAATATTATAGGAGAAAATAAATCTCTGGGGGTTCACGGCTTAAGGCCTAGGCCTTATGGTTGCCTCCTCAAAAAGGCAGTATAATTATATGATTACCAGCAAGACATGGGTAAGATTCCTTTGAGGTTTCAGTTAGGAGGTTCTGGTTTAAACATATACAAGCAAAACCGATTGTCTGCTAAGTGATGAAAACCATATCCTTTCGCAGCAATTCTAGTAGGCATTCTGAAACTTAGCTAACACACGTAGAATTATGGATACCCTGCAGCCATACTGACATGGAGTCGGAAGCAAAAAACAACAAATGCGACGGCCTTTCTTTGTGACTTAATTACCTAGTGCAATATGTACGTCTGGCAAACGTCTGAACCTGTCAATCAACAACATACCAGTGGAACCAGTCAGCATTCTGACCGGTGTACAGGCCTGTCTGTTAGGTGTGATGTGTAAAAGTGACATGTTGTTTCCATCTATGACTGGGGGACACTTTGTTTGCACATAGAACAAGGTTATTGGGTGTGATGGATCTCTGGATTTCCCTGCTCCTATACCTTTCGGAGCAGTCAATTCAAATCACCGGTTCTCAACCTGGGCACTTCTGTAACTCTCACAGGGTCCCTATTAGAGAGCATTGCACACGTTTAATAATGATTAGGTGCTCACCATAGCAGTCTAACTTGCATGTCCTTCATAAGTGGTAAGCTGTAAACTAAGCTGTTAATTATTACTTACTGTTCCTCATAATTATTGTGTATATTCTTGAAATGTGTGCATGGTACTCAATGCTCTTTGAGCCGTAGAAGTGAAACTAGCTCTCATGAATGCACCTGAGCCTGGTTATCAGTAAATGAATCGGTGACACACACACAAAACCGGATGTAAATTCTCAACAAAACCAAGAGGCATTATTTTGAACGAATTACTGCCTTCATTAAAGATGATGTCTGTAAAAGGCTTACAAATATCCCAGTGGTTCCAAAAAAAGGAGGTCCCAAATCAATTCCTGGTCATGAGTTATGTAAACTTACCTTTTACATGGTGTGATTTGTGCATTTCAACATTGTGTCAAACACTTATTATTGTTTCTGTTGCTGTGATTCACTCTTTGACAAAGGGCTCAGTGAGGGGACGTCTGACAGAATAAAGTGACACAAACCAAGTTAAAACTAATTCATTTAAAGCATAGCCTAAGGAATAAAGCATGGGGAAAAAAGAGCAGAGAACGTCATGAAACTCAATGGGAACAGCCCACAACTGAAGGTTGTCCTACAATTTCTCCTCCATTATCTTCAGCAATTAAAACAAGTCGCATCAATAAACTTTCTTTGCGTCACGTCCGTTATCCACCGCAGATAGAAAAATACAGAAGAGCCCAACCAAAATGTATGCTTGGATGTTCATATTTTCCTTTCAATTACACCATGTTCATTACCACATTTTTTCCATAAAACTATACCGATTATCGCTACAGGCTTCGACAGTGAGGTAATCCAACAACTCTGCTGAAGCTCAGTTCTGCATCTGGACAGGAAAGGGTTACTCTTCCTAATCGCGCTCAGATCGCAGTACACAAGAAGGATGCTGACGTTGCCATGTGCTTGCTGCTTTCTTTGGGATCCTTCAAAGAACCATCTGGATTAAGCTATGGGATCAATTAGCAAGAACTACAACATGCAGTTACAGGCTGAACGGCTTTGTCTCATTCAGAACTTTCATTTACTCAACATGTAAATAGTCCTTGATTGACTGTGTGATTAATTTATTTCCATTTAGGTGTTTTTTCTGCTGGAATCTGATTTCAGCTGGACACTGATGTAGCACTGCTAGCTGATACAGTACATCAGTCTTGCTCATTGGCAATGAAATAAAAGATAGCTCAAAGATAGGCGGACAGATAGCTATGCAAATAAACTGCTCTGTGAATAGGTCACTCTGTAAGCATCAGACGACATAGTTTGCATCCTTGCACTGTAAATTAATGCCATTCATGCTGCCTTTTATTACACGGCTTCTTGCGTTATTGTTAGTCAGCAAAACCATTAATCCACAGTTTGTTTTGGTATTACAGCAGTACAATACAAAAAATACAACATGGCAGATACAGATACAATAGGATACCTATTACAGACAGTTGTTGTAGATTATATGCACTCTTTTTTTTTTAAAGCAGGGCAGGGCACAGGAAGCCATGAATTGAATTAAATGAATTAGAATTGGATAGGAACTAACGGGCATAAGTGCATTGGGGGTATATTGGTAGAAGTCAGAAGGAAATGGACAAGGCATTGGAATGAACGCTGAATTTGTTTATTAACTTTCTCTGGTTTCAACCATTTCGTCTGGGAAGTGAAATGAACAGTATATCCATATTCTCCCCTCAGCTTTTAACCACTGTACCTGGCCCATTTAATTTATTGTGATTTCAATCAGAATTGTCCTCATCCTTTATTCATATTAATAATTTAGATCACATTGAAGATTATCTGGGTTCTTCTTTTAGATAAAGCCTCCACTCCCGTGTAAAACACTGGTTGTGATGGGCAAATCTCCTGTCTGAACACCACTTGAAAAGAAATGTCTTTCAGAAAGGTTTGTAATGGATCTCAAAGTACAAACTCTTGGATTTGTTTCCAGATGAATTCCTTTACTCACATTAGTTATGTCACTGTGGAGATGTGCATTAATGTATGGAAACATAAAACGGCTTGTATTTATTTCCACATTCAAGTCTTCACATTCTCCTTTCCAGTGGGTTATGTTCATTATTCATTATCAAAATTATAACCTCATCAGGTTTGAGTGTTTCAAAAAGCCTTTATGGAAAACATACTCCACAACACTTTACACAGAAGGTCTGAAAGGAAATACCACAGACATAAGCCCCCCAAATTTTCTACAATATCTAATAAAGAAGGTGGGTTATACAATGTATGACTCATTTCCAAAAGCTACAGGCAAATCAAATTAGAAATTAATTGATGAGATCTGCTCAGACAGATAGTCTTCAGCCGTGGCAAAGATAACCAATAGAATTCAAAAGTGGGCACAATAATATTGTATGTTATGCTTTCAAATGATTGACTGTGAATAGGAATCAACAGAAATACTCATGCACTAACCATTAAATACATTAAATAAAGCTAAAAGCAACACAGTGGTTTATAACTAATTAAGCTCATATATATTTTATGTTGCGTTTTGTATAGTTTTTTTTTGCTTAATCTGTGAAAGCAATGCCACCTTTCCCTGACATCCATAAAATCAGTTGCCTCTTAAAATGCCTTTGAATAAAAACAAAGTAAGACCTTTAAAATGTGGGTCATTTCTCAAGTAAATTATGATGAAGTACAGTGTTGAAGTTGGGTCAGCAAACTCTACAATATATTGAATCCCATGAACAAGCACACCGACCCACTAATGTGTGTAAAATACAGTTTTACAGCTGACCTATTAATATCCTTAACTAAACAGGCATTCAACTACCCAACATATTTTATTACTATTAAGATAATTAGTTAGTTTGCAGATCCTGCATTTAAACATATATAATTTGCTCAAGAATGCTACAATACAAATACATATGTGTGACACTAATTCTACTAAGGTTCAGTTCTTCCAATAACACTTAACCTATTTTAGTGAACCTCAATATCTTTAACCTGTCCCTCACTTTCAATCCCAATTGAATTTACAGTTCAACAATCAATGAATACACAACACATCTGTATGACACTGGGTTGACTACTTCTTCTGAGCTACATGAAATCAATTTATGCCCCTGGATTAAGGAAAGGGGGGGAGAGAGAGAGAGAGAGAGAGAGAGAGAGAGAGAGAGAGAGAGAGAGAGAAAAGAAACATCTGCATCAAATTAAATGTAACACCCTTCGTCTGATCCCGTGTGCGCCACATATTTACTGAACAACACCACATATTGAGATATAGACAGTAAAAACGCAGTGTGTGTTTAGTAAATATGATTACTTTGGAACAAAAATATGTTTTAATAAATAGGGTGATAAACTACCCGACCTAGTTATCTCTGTAGTATAGCTGCTGTCACTGTGCAAAGTTAGCTACTGCTGCCTTGACAGCTTTTTACTGCGCTGCGAAACTTGGGAGGCTGCCGTGTCCACTGCCTGTGAACCTGGGCTGGAGAATTACCTCGTTTGCTACAGTGGAGCCCCCAGAAATGAAATGCATTTACCTGATTCAGGTCTTGGTCGGTCAACAGATGCAGCTCCCGGGGTTTGAAGCAGTTCTGGCATTTGCTTTTGTTAAAAATGTTCGCCTGGAATTTCCTACACGGGTTCTCCTTTGCGCCAGACATGTTTAATTTTCTTCTTGTGTCCCCCAACCACCCGACCACCCGACCGACCGACCGACCCCCCCAGACCCGATCGCAGCTCCCGCAATCCGACGCCAGCGACAGATCTGCGTCCCCTTCTTCTTCAAAACTGCTTCATCCAATTCGCGGCCAGGGCCTTGGCGAGCAGATGCATGATCCAAATGAGGGCTGATGTCCCACTTAGTATTAACCAGCGCTGATTTCCACGCGTTTTCGTCTGTTTTGACAGTCTGCACTAGCGCCTCTCCGCCAGTTACCTTTCCCAGTTTCAGAGCAGATCGGAGCTCAGTCCATGGCCTGTGCCGAGCAGCTGAAAGCGTATATATCGCCTCATAAATAATGATACCGGGGTACCAGTAAATACCGTAACTGCTTATCTTGTCCCCAAATCCTCACTCGCTGCGGATACCACAAATGGATATCCCCGATCCATTGGCAGAGGAGACCAAAGAGAAGAGGCTGAGATCCCGATTGCAGCAGTTGCTCTTAATGAAGTTTTTTTTCTGTCTCTTATTGAAATCCCCACTGGCGAATCCCCTCTCTTTCAGGATTTCTGTTTTCCTCTTCAGTGCTCCTGCTCGCTCCGGTCCCCGTTACAGCGTGTCGTGCCCGGGAAGCGGCGGCGAGTGATCCCGCCCGATGATTTGATCCGATATGATTTTTTGCGCTTGTTTTTGTTCCCGTTACTACTACGTCCCACTGCCTGTCCTGTCGTTTTCTTTTTTTCTGGCTCGATCTTTCCCAATGGAGGAGGGTCGTGCGCTCACGGATCCGCTGGTGGGATTTCAGTGCCTCTCGCGAGAGTCCTCCCGAACGCCATTTTGCTAATGACAGGGGTCACGGCGGTTTCATAATAGAGCTGGAGTTAATTATAAAGGCCATGTGACTCCCACATCCCCGGACTCACCCAGAGCCGGTTAAACATATACAACCCTTCCCTCGGACAAAGGCACGACAGCCAGGGCAGAGAGCGCAGTAGTCGTCCTGTGTAACGACGCGAGGACTGAAGGCCGCGGTCTTGTGGCGCAGATTTGCGCAGTTCTGCACAGATCTGCGGAGTTCGCTCGATGCCATTGGTGGAGCAGGGCTGATCGGCGCAGAACTGCGGAAATCTGCGCTACACGACCAAAGACACACTGAGCAGACACATTTTAATAAAGAAAACCGTCTCGAAATGGAAATAAATAATACTAAATCAGAAATAAATAATAAAAAAACGTGTAAGCGAATACGAATTGCCAATAAAAATGTAAAAAATGTCAACATGTGTAACATATTGCAAGAATGTTTTACTGGATAAAGTACACAAATATACATTTTTCACAGGTAAGGCATAAGGGGTCAATCAACTAAATCAATCTGAAATGTTTTAATTATATATATATATATATATATATTGGAACTGTGGAACATGGTATAACAAAGTATTAGTTATTAAAGAGTCTGTTAAGAGTCCATGAGAATAACATGAGAATAATTTATACATAAAATACACAATTTTAATATTTTTCTTCCAGGATCTGTAAAATGATCCATTGATTATAGGTATATAAAGTATACCTTATTAAAATTGTTAGTCAAGAAACAGGCAAACAATCAGTGTCTGGAACACTAAATTCTATTCAAGCAACAATCATGGATGTAAGGGCTCATTAACTGTAACAAAAGCTTTATTTCCCTCCAATGGATAGTGGCTTATATGTCCACATATTTTAAACACTGCCTGCATGCCAACATTAAAGACCGTGTCTATGCAAATATTTCTAATCTTAATTATTGAAATTGTTAAAATCTTCAATTTTCCAGAACATTATAATATATTGTTTACAAATTAAATAGTGTCACTGAGTAAAAATGAAACAACTAAAGCATATGTATTTATTTTTCTTTATACCTGAAACATCAGTCCACAAAAGTACAAAAAATTAAAACACTACATACCACATCACACTGAAATAAGACAAAGAAGATTTCCTGAATTTACATCAATTTTCTATTACTTGAAAAAATAGGCAAGGTACACCATGGATGCAAGAAATGAAAAATGAAAGCATAAACAGACATAAATATGCAATAATTTATTTGAAGGCATGGCAGTGGCAATTAGGAATTAGAAAAACCAAACACCGGTTGATATGCACTCACATTCAAAACTGTATATTTACAAACATTTACGCTGTTATTAAATAGGTAACGCACTGTCCACAAATTCATTCTCAGTAACTCTGCTTTCTTCATAAATTAAAAACAAAAAAGGTTTCCTCAAGAATTCTCCACTTGATAGCTATTGCCCCTAGTGTCAGTGATAGATATTGCACATATCTGAACAGTATTTTTGTCAAGGTTTACCTGCAAGACCCTAATATCACAGCAATTCATGATTTTTCATGCAAATGTTATTTGGCTTAATGCATTGAGGACTTTACATACTGACCTGGTCTTATAACCGTTTATCTAACTTTGACCAGGCCACACTTAAAAAACAAACAGCAACAACAACAAAAAAACACTCCTTTATGTCTGACAATTGTACATTTGCTTTAAGGAAGATCCTCCCATAAGCTATAAAATTGATGGATTCAATATGTTGACATAAAAATTATTTATGTTCCAGGAGAACTGGACACATTCATGTCAATACAATTTGCATGAATTACAAATGAAGCCTGTTTTACTGCACCTTATTAGTTAATCCTAAAATCAGTTTTTCAAGAGTAAAAGAATAGGTCTGGAATTTGGGTCAGAGTATACAAATGTATACTGCTTCATAAACAAATCACTCTAGGAGTATGTTTAGCATTTAACACTTTTCCTATTCCAAAGCACCTATAAAAAGGTCCTACCTCTTATTCTACAAAAGGACTGAATTGACATGGATATTTTATTTAGCACTGGCACATATAATGTCAAATTACTAAAAGTGGTGGAGCACACTCTTTTCAACAGAGTACTCAGAATACATTCAATAACTAAAGTATCAACTTTCTGCTCTATCTGCTCTAACAAAAATGAAAAATAAAACCAAAACAACAGCAGTTTTTAGCTTGGCTTGGACAGAGATTTAGAATTTGTATTTTTACATTGTTAAAACAAATATTTGCATTAATAAAGATAGTCACTCTGGTTGTGCAAGGTTATGGTAATGTTTTTTTTCCAAAGGAGAATATCCATGTTATATTCTACCCTGAGAAACATTAACCTATTATTGCAACATTGAAAAACAATTTAAATTTTCTTTTAGCAGGTTATTCAATTCTATTCCCTACAAGTAATTCACTTCACATTAAGGTTATCAAACTAGAACTGAGCTAAAATTTAACACAAGAATGGTAAAAGTACATAAAAATACTTTTATTTTCCCCCCTTTCAAATCTGTAGAACTAAATAAGAAAAGTACTATGCTGTATTGCAAGTAAAGCGGAAGACTGTACAAGAAAATGACTATACACAACTGGTGAAGTGCTCAACCCCCTTTGGAAAAGAGTTGGGAACTTTGTACAGTCCGTATATCTGCTCTTTCAGGATTCAAAACTCATGTCTGTGGTACATATCTGGATCATAGTATTTGGTAACAACCACCCTGTTAGCAAACTTGCGTCCAGTTAACGCTTGCATGGCCTTCTGGCAGTCAGACGCAGACACATACTCCACAAAGATCTGGGGGGACAAGAGAACAGGATTTATTTTGAGTTCTTGTTGGGAATTACACAGACATAATATTATGAAGACACAATATAACACAATATGCAGACAGGAATGTAATGAATACATAGTGTAAATTAAGTATGAATTACTTTGTCAACTGTGTTTCCAATTTTATACAGAGTTAGTTGTGTAAATTAATTAGTGGCCAACTTTGCCGCATTTGGGAGCAACAATCTTCCATCCAGTTGACACTTCTTTCGCCCGTTATGAAATAAAGCAGCTGCCTCACCTTGCCACAACCTGGCACCTCCAGCCCGTCCACAGGGCGTGGGATTTCAATGGAGCGCACGTTGCCGTATTTGCAGCACTCCTCGCGGATGTCCTCCAGTATCTCCTCGTAGTCTTCATCGTCCACCAGCTCCTCGGGCATCACCATGTTGAGCAGGCACAGCACCTCTGTGGGAATCCCAGTGTTCTGCAGTGTCTGGAGCCCTGGCACTTGCAGAGTCACCGGAGCCTCGATAATGGCGGTCTGAAATAAAGACCGCCCCGAGAGGAAGCATTTAACAACAGGTGCTCAGGTAAGTAGATGCAAAACAAGCAAAGGAATGCCTTTATTTTGCACACACGGTTTTACATGTTCTATACCATTCTCTGCCATTTCTGTTCCAAACATTATGAGCAACCGATGGGGTAAAACTAGCTTCTAAAAACACATGAAAGATCTTAACAGCTGTAAGTGTATAGGGAAAGGAAATCAGGTGTTGGGACACAGTTTAAAAGCAAGAAAATGCATCTTAAAGACTGCAATTCAATATCACATCCCACCAGCAAATAGAACCTTAATGCTCCCAGTCTCCATACAATCAACCACCTGACAAAAAGCTAGTTTTGAATGACAATCAACAGGTAAGGGCAATAGGATATATACTGCTCCTTGAGGGAAGAGAATCATCACATTTTCAAAAGCTGCTGATCGGCCTGCCGAAAGGAGAGCTTGAGGGAGTGTTGCACTTTGTCACTGACTGTAAAACTGCCCTGCTACACAGCCCATACTTAATCCTAGTCATATCCATTATTTAATGTATTTAGTGCACAAGCACAGTAGATGCTGTATGTTATTAGGTAAGAATAATGGCTGTAAGTGCATTAGTATCTGGGGAAAAAGAACAAAAAGCTTCTAAATGGTTGTGAAATGGAAACAAATGGGTGACCTACACACTTACAGGATTAGCATTTTTAGCCCCCACACTTGCCCGCTGAACGATTAGCTTTTTGTCGCCAAGCTGCATGCCATTCAGTCCTGCCACAGCCTGCAAACGCAATACAATGTGAAAGAAATTAGTCTTGTATTCTGGGACGCCTTGATGAAAAGACTTTCAATTGGGGTGGCATCTTCAACAAGAATAAGAACACAAAAATAATAAGGAAACAAATCTAGAATATTAGCCTGTTTCTTTAAATGTCTTTCAGGATCATTAAGAAACAAAATACGATAACTCACAAAGTCCTTGAACTTTACTACTGAGCAGTCTTAGCTGTTTTATTTCTCCCCCCCTCTTTCACCCTCTCTCTCTATTTGTTAAACAGAACTTTGTCATAATCTATACAGTATTCATTTAGGAAAAGAAGGTTAGAGTTATCTTTTTTCTGAAAAGTATTTTTGGAAACAACCTTTATTTATATTTCAATAAGACAGCACTACTCACTTGCAGACCCAAATACCTGGTTGTGTGAAATAATAACAAAAAATTGCTCAGTTCTAGTTTATCTTTTCTAAAAAGTGAGAATTAAATGACAAGTTCTTAAAGTGGAAACCTTAAAAAAAAATGCACATAAAAAGTTCACAAAAAGGAACTTTCCATGATTTGGTGTGTTTTCAGTATTCTATGAAATATGCAGATACAAAATTGTCTTAAATTTCTTCTGAAAATAATTTGATATGCTCATTCCAATACACTAGAGAAAACATTGTACAAATAAGTCCAGTTGATTCTGCCATCCATACCTGGTCAGTAACACTGACATCAACATATTCACAAAAGGCATAACCTTTAGACAAAGAGGTGGCGCTGTCTTTCACTAGGTTGAAAGCCTTAAGTGGGCCAAATGATGTCAAGAGTTCCTTTACCTGTGCAACAAATGAAAAGACAAATAAAGCAATTAGCTTTCCTGTGAAGTCACATGATAGCAGCTTTTACATGTCAAGTATATTATTTCTGCCTCTAGTTTTCAGTGACTGGGCTTTTTCAACATATTGAAGAAAACCACACTCAATAAATTAAACCCCAATGGCAGCCACATGAGATGCCATTGTAAGTGTTAAAATGGGGGCCCAATCTTCCTCCACATTTATTTCAAAGTGTGGTAACCAAATCAATTAAAAGAAGTTTAGTTTAGTTTCCACACCAACAGGGTATATATTCTCTGAATTTAATATGGACTGAAATGTGTGTTGAAAAAGTAGACAAAAGGAAGGGTCTGAGAGTACACAATTTGACAGGCAAGTTTAAATAAATTTCTTAATATTCAGGAATCTGAGGCATAGAAAATAACAACCTTCTGCAAACATTTAAACAGAGTGGAAATTGTGTATAGTGAGAACACTTTAGTGAGAACACTTTTGCAACACCACAGTAGGGGGGTTCAGGTTCTCTCATTTTACTTTACATTTCCAATTTCAAATTTGAACATCTGGCTATTAGGCCACATTATTCAATTATCTGAGCCAACGGGAGCAACCATTAATTGTGAAACACAGTTAAAACATGTCTTATAATATGCTCCAACTCTCAGAATGTGCCAGAAAGCCTGACAGCAACATTTGGATCTTGTATTTTTAAACTAGATAAAGTACCATAAAGTAAGACAAATTAAACAAAACCTTGTCAGCATAAGCCATGCATATACTGCACATTATCTATTAAATAATGCTTGACCTGATAGTTTGATTAAGAGTTTATGCATGGAGAAAATATAGAAAGCAGAGACGAGAAGTTCAGCAAGTTTGGTTGCTTGCGTGTCTCAATTTTTCACATTTCCCCAAGTCCTAAACGAATCAGACTAAAAAATAAAACCAGAAAACCTAAAAACCTGCCGTTTTAAAAATTCAGCCAGCAAAATTGACAGGGAGTGATCCGAAAGGCCTCTCGCCTGATCTTTTTCAAACATTAAAATTATGCACCATTCAAGTGTACATTCACTATATAAATGCATACAAAATGTAATTAATTAAAAAACAGAATGAGTTTGCACTTTATCAAATATTGGGTTTGGTTAGTATCAGAAATGGAAAAACAACTTTAAACAAATATCCAATACACAAATGTAGACCCTGTGCTTTCCTAATCTTTGTGTGGGAATGGGATCAGGTTTCTATAAAAAGTGCATGATTAGACATGATTAACTAGATACATCTGGCATTTATAAAATTAATTCATTAATGGTGATGGTAATTCAAAGTATTATTTATATTTTCTGGATGTTAACTGTAGTTACAGCTTTAAGTCATCACTCTTTAATTGCCTGAAATAATAATAAAATAAAATAAAACACATCACAAGCTTTCCCACTAAAATGTCAAAAGTTGTGCAACAGAAAGAGCCTGGCATTTAAGAAGCAATGAGGCAGGAAATGAGAACCAACATTCCATGGTACATTTAAACGTTGTTCCTGACAGGCACTGGTAAAAGTTTACTTTTAATACCTCAATATGAAAATACAATAGATATAATTCAAAGCAAACTGAGATACATATTCTTACCTTCATTTTGAGCCTGTTTGTTGCTCTTAAACCCTTTTAATTATTATTAAAAAACCAAGACCAAAAGCAGCAGCAAAAACAGATTATTCCCCTTGTAAAGCCCATACGTTATTTTATGCCTTTTCCTTGGTTGTTTGTTTGTTTGTTTGTTTCAACCAAGAAACCAATTCCTTTCGTTTACTCTCAAAGCCAGAAATTGCTCCGGAAGAGGAGGACGAGGAAGAGTGGAGCTGTGAGGAAAAACCACTGGCTAAGAGGGTATCCGTGTGAGGGACAAAATCTCTTACTTGCCTTGTCTTACATGTTGGCATGGCAGCAGTAGATCAGTACTACTGAACAAATTATGAGCGAAGACTTAACGATCTTACGGGCCCCTAGCTGGGGACAAAGTGGGGGAACAAAAAATGAAAGAGCTGTGAGTATCAAGCAGTAGCAGTGACTGCAAAAGAAAATAATAAATAAATAAAAGTAAAAAAGTAAAATTAAAAAAAAACACTAGCGTACAATAATATTGTTTTCATTCGATCTCAGTTTAGACGTAACATTGATTTGATCAGAACCCAAAATGTAAAACACCAGAAATACGACAGAACAATTACAATTCCCACTTTTACAACTCTCTTTTTGGGTGGGGAAATGTTAAGGTTCTGACATACTTACGTGTATGTCTTTTTATTTGTATTTTATTGATTGATTTTACTTTTTGGTAAAGAAACCAAGTGTAAATGCAAAGAATGAGACATTTTCTAGAATTATGAATTAAAAAGTTAAATGTTCTGTGCTTACCATACTCAGCATCTTTCAGTTACATGGTATGTATTAAACCTAGATAAGCTAAGGAATTGATCAAACTGTTTGGCTGGAATGATTAATCAAACACAAAAAAAAAAAATTTAGGGGCAATGCCCTCAAAAGCTGATTAGATGTCAGCTGTGCAATTGCCAAACAAATATTTTGCACTATTTCTTGGGTGATGGGAAAACCAATCAATTACACCAGGTCTGTTTTCAAAGTGTTGAAGCCCTTTTAAAGAGCAATACTTCTGAATGCCTCGCAGCTTAGGAAACATATGTGTAATGTGTTTGGAAAGGCATATAAAAGAAATGCACGTATCTTACCATTATTATAACACGCAAACCACATCTTAAATGGTAACATACATGTGTAGTTAAAGGTTAGAGTTAGTTACAAAAAAAAAAAAAGCCTCACCCTTGTGTAGTGAAAGTAGCAAAGCAGTTATAGCCATGCAATATGAACTCATTACAGGAGATTATGTCAACGTAGTTAGCCTTTGTCAATAATGCAGGTTGCTTCTTTTTAGATGAAACCAGACATGGTGTAATGTGTAGAATCATAAGGTATGAAGTATTAACCTTTAAAACAAAAAACAAAAAGTACCAATCTTTTAAAATATTGGTTTGTCAGAGAGTTCGCCAACCTAAAGTGCATACTGCTTCATTACACTACTCAGATAACTATGTTAAAGTACTTCTGTAAATAGCGGCAGAGTGTTTTGTCCAATGCATAATGGGAAATAAAAAAATAAAAAGCTTGTGTTCAAGATGTTAGAGAGTTTTGCATTTTAAAGCTATTAAACCATAAGAAGTGATGAAAGTAAATATGCCTCTCATCTCTCAAGTATAAAGAATAGGACTGCGTAAGCCATCACTACATCACTCTTTAGAACTTTAATATAATAAATGTGAGGAGTACATGATTCATTTTAAACTCTACCAAATGGACTATTACACAGACGAAAGAAAAATAACAGCTGCAGTGACAAAGCCCTTTTAAAATTGATCTTTAAAACATTAATTCAATTTTACATTAAAATGAACTAGTCTCTTTAAAAATGTAAATACTTAAATGTAATATCAGCATAATTGCTGCAGTTGCTCTTGAAAATGTTTCCTAAAATCTATTCATTCCTAATGTCCACTGGGGCACAGTAAGACGATTAGATAATTAGTCTGTTCTAGATTTCAGTTCAGGACTCCAGAGATTAGAGAAAAGACGGGCTAATGGACTGACCTGCTGGATCACAGAACTTTTACTCGAAAGGAACATGATACAGACGTGAAAGAACAGGTGGAGCATTCTTTTCACGTCATCTTGCATTTTAAAAGATCATCAACTTGCCAAAAGCAACAACACCAAAAGCAAAATACAAAATCTGTGGCCTTTTTTATGTATATATATAAAAAAGCTTCACTCTGCACGTCTAAAAGCAAAATGAATATTCAATGTAGTCATAGTTGATGTCGACGTTATGTGAACATCTCTCCAAGCCGTGGTTTATAATGAACAGTCAATGGGCATGCAAAACACACTACACCACATGAGTAAATCATAAAAACGCAAGCATCTCTCTTTTCCTACATTTTGTCTTACTAGTCTATCTCGGGTGAGAGCGTGAGTGAGGAGACAGATGTTGGACTCTACTTTCCGTTGATGTGCTACACTAATAAGTACCTGATCATCATTGAGATAGTTGGGCAAGCCTCCAATGAAGAGCTTGTGTGGTGAATCCGGGACCACGGTGGAAACTACACCTACGAATGAAAAGACAGGTGTGAAGGAACAGGTCTTCCTGATGACATGACAAGATAAGATAAGATGGCAGGTTCTGCCGAGCACCATCCGAGAACGACAAGAGCTTCCGTGGAGAAAAAACAAACAAAGCGTTTTTTTATCAGTTACGATGGAAATGTACCCACCTGGGACATGAAAAGAAGGTTGCTCTGAAATACCAGGTAAAGGCCGATAATCGTGCGGACGCCTTATTTTTAATGACTGCCCCTGGAATATTATCCCATCAAAAGCCATGGCCTGTGTGGTCTCATCAACTGAGCGAAACTGGAAACACAATTAAAAAATAAAGCCAAAAAAGAGCCAAAACAAAGGCATTTGCATGACACTGACAAAATTCAAGCAGTGACTGAAATCAGTGAAGTGCTTGCACAAGATGGATATGAATGGGTTATACAACCAGTGATAATATTAAGTTTCAGAAGTGGCACACTATTATCAACTTGGATTCTTTCACAAATTGGTTTACAAGCAACATGATATATTTTATTGTGTTTATGAATAATATTAAAAGGGTGAAAAAAGGATGTTAATTCATGGAGTGAGTACAATGCCATCAACTAAGCACACAAGATCAAAACCTCCTTGTGTGCATCACATTGAGACAGACATGTCATGATTTCCAAGAAACAGTGCTGCCCGAGTGCACTACTTTGGCAGTAATGGTGAAGACATCACCAAATGTCAGCTAATTCTACAAGTCCAACATCATGGAAAGACAGAAAAAAGTCCAAGTATTCTTACTTCCAGGAAAGCAAAATTTTTATCCTGGTTAATCTGTACTGCAAGGACTGGGTTGCTTGGAGCTTGCGAAAGGCCAGCAAGACGCATTTGAGCGTTGAAGAAATCCGCCATAGCCTCCTAAAGAGAAATAACAATAGAATGCTTTTCTCCTGTCTATCTTTACTGAAACAGAAAGAATGTGTTCACCATATAATACATACATAAAAAACAACATTAACAGGGCATATCCAACTTTTTTTGTATTATTATTTTTAATTAACATACTGACAGAGTGATTGTAAATGTTAGCTGCCTTCTGTGTCTTGATTTGTGCATTCATAAAAGCTGACACAGGGCATTGTAACTAAAAAAATTCATGACCTCTGACCTTTGTCAATCTGAACACTTGTTTTGATTGTATGGAAGTACAGCAGTAACAACACTTGAACAGGCTGAGAAACATACCTCAGTGACTCCAAAAGGAATATTGCCCACGTATAGACGCCTGGCCTGTCTGGTCATCTGGCTGCCCACTATTGGCACTTGGGTTGGCGTTATGGCCACTCCACTCGTTGTGGATGTCGCCAACAGAGCTAAAGTTGGGATTTGGCCAGCAGCTGCAAGAAAAAAAGGGCAAGTTCTCAGCCAAACAAAAAGAAAACAGAAAAAAAAAAAATATCCAAGCCAACAGTATGCAAACAGCAAGCCTCCTTCAGCATGACAGAACTGGCACTTGAATGAAAGGTTTTGAGGCTCAGCCAGGTGCGATTGCCTACTTTGTGTGGGGTGTCTAACTAGCCCACCATTAGCACCTAGAATCAATCTAATTTTAGGACAACAAGCTCTGTTCCTAACACTGCAAGGCTTTGCAATACAATACGGGCCTTTGAAAGCACACTGCCTACTCACAGAAACTCGTCACACAGCAGAAAATGAGATCTAACCTGCTGTAAACAAGTTAGAAGAAGTCTCACATACACTCTCACTTGGTCTTAATTGTTCTTTTTTCTCAGGTACTTCCTTCAGGGTATATAGTAAGCAACAAAAGCTTAACAGAATTTAAGTTCTCAAAGTACTGAATTCAAATCAGTCAGAGTATTTGATTTTGAACCTTTGTGTGTTTGTGAGTGAGTGTGTTTGTTTGTTTGTTTTTACCTCTGTATCTTACCACCTGACTAATTAAAACTTAATTCCCGGGCAGAAACCCTGGTCATACCTTGCATAGCTTTGTACTGCATCGGTGTTATGTGTTCAAAGCCCAGAGGGGGAACATCCCAGTATTTGCACATTCGTTTCTTCCGCGTCCTGCGTGGAGAGTAGCTGCAGCAGTTCAGACACGACAGTCATTTCCAAAAAGCAGGGCACACAGTCTAACACAATTTTAAGGAGAGACGCAAATGCTTTTACTTTGGGTTTTATTGTAATAGAAAACGGTACAAAGTCTCTGAAAACATCATTTTTAAAACATCACACAGGATTTGTGCGGCAAACAAAAACATGAAAGCAGAGTCATCCCAACAACCAAACAGCACATTTCTAAGGGTTCAGTCCTGAAGTTTTAATGCATCCTTGTTGAAATGAAGAACTAAGCTCAGCAGTCATACCAAGGGATATACAAATGTGGGTTTCTGGGACACATTTTGAGGGAAAGCTTCCATGGTTAGGGGAGGTGGTTTACATGAAGCCTTACTGTATTAAAAATGGAGATATTCCAGATAACTGTTCCTTAACCTGCCTTTTTGATGTGAATGACCTGTTCTTGCTTTAGACTAAATGAAAGTGTGCTCTGTAGTGCTAGCAGATCCCTTTCCACCCAAAACAAACAAGACAACTACTGGCCCTGCATTATAATTTATGATGCCACTCCTTACCTATGTTTCTTGTGCTCCTGGGATCCACTCCTCCTGTCCCTGCTCTTGCTCTTGCGGTCTCGGCTGCGGCTCCTCTTGTCCCGGCTGTGGCTGGCCCGGTCTTTGCTCCAGCTGCGGTGCTTCTCACTGCGGCTGTGTGACCGGCTCCGGCTTCTTTTTTTGTGCCGCTCTTTTTCTCTTTCTAAATAAGCCAAGCAGAGGATGGGGGAGAGAAGAAGGAAAACAAAACAAAAAAAAACACAAACCCAAAACAAATGCACACAGCAGTCTTCCTTCTCCACATCTTGATTACAGGCCAATGCACATCTTTCCTCAACCCTACGCACAGCTCCAAAGCAATCACTCCCTGGCTAGGGTGAGGAAGCCACTCAGCTGATTTCATGTGGGGTTGCTTGTATACAGAATTAGAGAACACTGCATTGTACTGGATGGCCCTGGGAAATGACTCTATAGCACTGTCCCAGTGGTTGACATGCCTACATCATTACAATCTGGTTTTCATTGATTATTTTAGGTTTGAAGTGTAAGAGAGATTCTTCATTATTAGTGAATTTCATATACATACAATACAGCGGGACACGCCTCCCTCCCACCTGAAGAAATAACTCAAGAACGCACACAGATCATGCTTGGTTTAATTGCATCGTGTACATGCTACATGTGTCTGGCACCGTGAATGATGTATTTCAGGATGCTGTGCAATGGCTACTGCCTCTCAGCTGGACCTAGGCATGTTAGAGCATTCTTTGAGAGGAAAAAAGGTTTGAGAAAAACTGCCAGGCAGCAAATCGTCATTCATCTGAAAAAGCCAAGATCATGACAGCTTGTAATGAGCTTTTCATGCTTGATTAAAATAAAATAAGATGCTTGTTTCCCCACTTTGGAGTCCAGTTGAGCACACTTATCCAATTTGTTTATTTTTTTTTATGCAGTTCTTTTATTCTGTAACAACCTCCCCACTTAATTTACATACCTGTTTCTAAATAACCCAGACAAATACAAACAGCAGAAAAATGAAGTAACATGAAGTAAATCAATAAATAAGAATGGAAAATTAATTAAATACAGCGGGATGTTTATATAAAAAAACACCTTATATTTGTGAGTCAATAGACCAGGTACCAGGTAACACAGATGTACATACATTATTTGGTGCTATGTTATTGCACAGGGTTAAAAAAAATAGTGTATACATTAGATGTAATCTGCACACACACATTACTTATTGGGGTTGTCAGTGCTTTTGCTCTGTGCTGGTAAATGAGATGATGCACCAATGAAGGTAATTGATCTTATTATAAGCATTACCACTGTTACTCGTCTTTTCTAAGTCAAATGCATGCAATACATTGGTGCATTCGTTGATGAAACACGAAATATCGGAGTCTAATTGATGTTGTAGAAGAATAAACAAACCTGCCTTCTACCCAGCAGGCTCAACCTATCCCTTTTCACTCACCCTGTCGATTCTCGCTGAGCTGCTTCTCAAACTCTTCAAAGTCGGACATTGCTCGACCGAAGACGTTAGCGGTATGTCAAGAAACACTGGGTTTTGGGTAACCTTTCAATCGCACTGTCTCCTACTCCTTCCGAGTCTGACGCCTGAAGTCCCGATTCCTAGCGCAGAGTGACAGCTCGCAGGGCCAATCACAACCAGGGAAAGCGGTGGGAGCACAGCTGTGCATCCGCCTTGCAAAACGTCACTTCCTGCGCACGGCGTTTGGCGATGTCCGAAAAAGTGTGTGTGTTTGGAGGCGTTTCATCGTGTTTCAGTAGAATATAATATATGCTGTGAAGAGTGTATGTTAGATGTGTGGATGCCAGTTTCATACAAATAGAGTACATCCAAATAAATGAATATTACCCATTCATGTAGCCTAAATTATCCTGAAGCCAGTATACAAATCTGCTAAATAAAGACTGATTCCTTTAAACAATATATATTGCACTTGCTAAGGCATGCACAAACAATGCTTCATTGAATTGCAGTCTGTTTAAAATATTCAACAGTTCCCTAATTCAAGAAAAGTTCTTTTAACTTTTATCTCATTATCACTAAGCTGTTAAATAAACCGTTAAATCATTTTGGGATTTAAGGATAACATACTGCCATCCATAATTGCATTGTCAGTTTTTCAAACAAACGTGCACATATTCTTCAACTATGTGAGAGCATAATTCATACAGTGTGAACAGTTGCTGTATTTCACAAATACAATCCTATTATTAGCATGGCCTTGGAAACATGACACCCTGCCTTTTTTTCTTTTCCTTCACTGCATGTATCATGCTAAAGATACTATAACACAACATGCATGAAAAATGACTGACTCAGCTCCAGGTTATAAAAAGATCTCAAATCCCCCACATTGCTGCTCCAGCCGGCTGCTGTACAGACAGGGTCTGCGAATGGCCAGAGAGAAAAGCTTGTAACTGATTAACAAATTAACCCTGGAAAACAACAGCCTCGATCACTTCCAGCTTTAGCTTCTTACGCACACCGTAAGTGATCCTAAAAATAAACCAGATTACAGGTGTATAGCTGTGTGAACTTGAAGTTAAACTGAAGGCTTTGGGATTATAATGTTGTCAACCTTGTAGCATTGTGGTTAAGGTTACCCTTGAAGCCATTCATGATATAGCCTAAAGTTTTGAAATGTTTGTTGCTTTTTAACTTTTATTCATAATTATATTGCTTTTATATTAGTCTGTGTAGTTTAGTAAAAACACAAGGGGTATCGTTTTTATTTTCTCTGTATATATTTTTTAATTTAGCAGGTTTACATCCACAGTATTTGGTTACACTGCACCATGCATTTTCATGATTAGCTTGTTCAGTGTTTATATATATATATATATATATATATATATATATATATATATATATATATATATATGTAAAAGGGTTGTGTATAATTGTGTATAATTTGTATAAATCCCTGTATCTGGAGGCCTAGTTTTTTGGCATAGTGGATTTATCTTTCTACTATACTGAGCTGTGTGCATGGTGTGAAGCTTGCTTGTGCAGTCCAGTTTGAATCCAGAGTGGGAGGCTACAAACCTGCTCATATATATTTAGGTCTGTGTTTGACATTAGAGTGTTTTTATATATCCCTTAATACACTTTCAGCGTCATTTGTGGATAATGTGCTACAAATGCCTCCCTTCCTAAGAATTCCTGAAACAAAAAAGCTTGTGGGTGAACCTTCATACAAAATATACAGAAGAAAATGTACAGCATGAACCCTCATATTAAAAAGGAAACAATGAATTATAGTACCTTTCACTCTGCTATTAATACCTGAATGAACTGGACTGTGTAACAGTCTTCTCTGTTCACTGTTTATGAACACTACCATTTACATTACCCTTGGTAGCTGAGTAACCAGAAAGCTTTAAATTCTGTTTATATGAAGGTAACACAAAGTATTACCCAATTACGTGGATCTGTGATGTAAACCACTTAAGTCCAAGAGAAGAATTTTCCATTGCGAAAGTGTACATCAATATTCATTACAGATGACTACACTTGTAGAGTCAATGCTTTGTTTTAGATCAAAGATAAACAGTTGAGGTTACAGCATGTTCTTCCCCCAAGTCAAGAGTTTAACGGCTAGATCTTGAATACGTACTTGTATTTATTGTTTAGCAAACAATTTTGTAATATGATACCTGAATTTTCTCAGGAAAGTCAGAAAAGTATTTTTTTGCTACGTTACTTTGACTTTAATTAACTTTTTACTGTTTAGCAAATAGCAAATGGTCTTCAGTATGAATTACAAGATATGATTGTGCTAAAATGTTCCTTGTCATCTCTCTAACTTGCATGTAAATCAATAGAAAGATAGATAGAAATTGATTAGGAATTGATAATGAATTAGTGTGCAAACTTAGTTGAAAATAAGTAATTTGAAATGGTAATCTCAAAAATAGTCAATTGACATAGGAACTTAAAATAACTATGTTCAAATTCAAATTATGAATTATAAGCTATATTTCCCAAGTTACCTGTGTAATTTGTATAACACAAATACACAAGTACAAATTAATACATACAAATGTAATTGTCGTGCTTGCAGGGGCTATCCACAATGAATATATCTGTAAATCAAAAGTCTTTTGTTTCATCGAGTATGTATGCACTCAGCTATTTGAAAAGGTCAGCTTTTTCATGACAGTTTTCTGTCTCTGTTTCAGGAGATGGGGATGATGTCTGTACTACTTTTCCCAGTGCTGGTGGTGCTTGTTGCTGGGATGTATTACCTCTACAATGAGATTGCCAAGTTCATGACCAAGTCAGTGGTGCGGAACAAAGTGGTTGTGATTACAGATGCAGTCTCTGGATTGGGAAAGGGTGAATTCTCTTATGTTTTGTTGCCTTTAAAGGCTCACAAAGCTTAGACACATTGTTTCATATGAAAGTATCAATTTTCACAATATTCTTTAATCCTTGCCAAATCCTGATTTATTTTCTCTATTATTATTACTGTTTTTGTTTGCTTTATCTTTGCTTGCTACAAACAGGAAAATGCGTATCATAGCCACATTATTAGAAAATTAGATCTTGTAATAATAAAAGAATCAGATCATCAACTCATCTGGTTTTATTTACATGACTAAAACATTTTATTCATAAAACAGTTGGGGCCGGGGCAGGGCAGTAGCGTGCTGGCAGAAGTTGTAGAGTTGAAGACCAGTTTAGTGAGAGCTAGCAACGCCCCTTGTCGTGTCAATTACACACGCAAGCACGCATGTAGAATGCTGACGGTGCCCTGCCAAGCCAACCTTTTCTGGTGGAAAGTTGCCAAACAGTCTGAATTTGAGATTGTTATCAAGGCAGTGACCTCTGTATTATCAGTGGTGGTTACAATGACAGCTCACTCTTTGAAAAAAGCAAAACAATAAAAAAGGGCAAAACCACAATGGATAGAAAAGGGGAGTGTTAGGGAGATTCAACAGACCGCAACGGTCACTCTGTGTAACTGCCAATTGCATGGCTCGTGGAGGCAGGACTCTACTTGCTATAATTTGGCCTGATTGTTTTACCAAACTAAATAAATAACTGTCTCTTCTATACAGAGTGTTCCAGGGTTTTTCACATGGGAGGAGCCAGGCTTATCCTCTGTGGTAAAAGCTGGGAAAAGTTAGAAACTCTCTATGAGGCCCTTAACAGTGTCGCAGACCCCAGTGTGGTAAGTATAAGGGGAGCTGTTTATAACTTTATCTGCAACATAAGATAACTTAAACCCCTAAAACCCTAAAAGTGCATTGTAAGCCTTGGAGATGCTAGTTGGATGTACATCTGTGAAAATATTATGTATAGCTGTATATGCTGACAAAGTGGAGACTATTTAAATAGAGAATATCCCAAAAAACATCTATGCCTCCCCTCCCTACCTCGCCCCATAATTACATTGGACAGGAGATCAGAAAAAACACATCTCTCGTGTGAGATGAGATTTTCGCTTCCTAAAAGGCATTAATTCATTCTGAGCACAACCATCACAAGCCTTTTATGTTGGATTTTCAGAGCTGCAGCCTATCTTATATCTCCATAAACATTTCCTCTTCATCTGATAAACAAAGTCAGGATTTCCTCTCTTGTTTGACCCTCCACTGATACCATTTTCCCTCCTGATAAGCAATAAGCTCAGATAGCAAGTTATGTGAGAATAACATCACATGTGGCAGCAGATTGTGGACTGGTTAGGACAACTCAGCATTTGTGGTTCAGCTTTCTCTTTCGAGAGAGAGTAAAGCAATAATTCTGAAAGGATCTGAGAAATTTCTAAAACATTCACAGCTAAAGCCACCTTGTTTGGACTAAAGGTCAAACTAGGCATCCCAGGAATTCATTGTATATACAATTTATAAAGCTCTGAATGTAAATTGTGAGCATTAAAACACAGTCAGTAATCTTTAGCATATCAAAAAGGCATTGAACCAGTTAATTCAGAAAAATATAACAGACTTGGAACAGTCTATTGTCTGACATAACTGCAGTTTTTTGTATATATATATATATATATATATATATATATATATATATATTAAAGACGATTTTGATGAAGGTGTTACATCTCATTTGAGATCACAAGTCCTTCCAAACAAAAACAAAATCAAAAATATACAGGCAGTGTTTGGAAGCTGTAACAGAGCTAGAATTTTGTGTTGAATTTAACCCTTTTGTCAGTTTGCTCACACACTTCACAGTTGAATGATATAAATAACTTAAGTGTTCCTTCCTGCTGCTGCAAAGAAATGTCAGGGTTGGTTAGTGATGGAGTCAAATGGGAACCTTTTTTCTATGAATACTTCAAAAAGGATTGATGGGGCTGGCGCTAAATTATATTGATAACTCAGTTTGTCGGGTAAAACAAAACCAAAACAAATGTAATTATGATAAACAAGTCTGATTAACTGCAAGAAAACAAAATGAATCATTGCATTTTTATGTGTTCTTATATTTTTAACATAGACAAAAGAGAATAACATTTCATCTCACTGTATTTCTGTTTATGTTTGGAGACCTTTACACCCAAGCTGGTCCTTCTAGACCTCAGTGACATTGGCAGCATCGCTGAGGTGACCAATGAAATCCTGGAGTGCTACGGCTGTGTAGATGTGCTAATCAGCAATGCCAGCTTGAAAGTCAAGGCACCTGTGCAGACACTGTCCCTAGACATGGATAGAAAGATCATGGATACAAATTACTTCGGGCCAATCACTTTAGCCAAAGGTAAATTCTGTACACTGAATACACAGTACTTATTATGAGCAATTGTTTGAATACTTATCGAGCATGGTTTAAATATATTTATGTTCTATTTGTTTTATTTTTTTGGTAAAAGGAATGGGTTTTGTCCAGTCCTCCAGTTTCCTCCCACAACCCAAAGGCTCTATGGTTGCGTTAGGCTCTGGCTGACTGTGAATCAATACTGGATGATGTGGTTATTGATAATGGATAGAAAAGTATTTTAGAAGAAAAAGGTATTTCTGGAAGACCCCTGTGAATGAACATTGTTTTTTTTGGTTTCTTCTTGTAGGCCTGCTGCACTCCATGATCTCTAGAAGAACTGGCCACTTGTTGCTGGTGAACAGCATTCAGGGAAAACTGGCTGTTCCGTTCCGCACAGCTTGTATGTTCCTTTTGCAGAGTAACTCAATGCAAATGCAGATTTCAGCACAAAGACAGGACTAGAAGAGAGAATAAAATGTTTTGCATAGTACATAGTATATGTATGGCATGGTGTCTAAAACTTGCCATCTGGAACACCATTCTTAAAAAAGATATTCCCTCATTTGGTGTTTTGCTGATGGTGGTGGAGATCGGTCCAAAATCTCTCATAGGTGTTCAATTGGGTTGAGATCTGGTGACTGTGAAGGACATTGCATATCATTCACATCATTTTCATACTCATCAAACCATTCAGTGACCCCTCGTGCCCTGTTTGGAGGCATCTGCATTCGTTATGTTACTCCACTCAGTTATTCAGGTTTTTCCAGTCTGTATGTATAACGCAATAGCTTAAAAAGGTTTGTTTCCCCCTTTCTTTGCAGGACATGTTTCAGCTACTTCAGATTTTCAAAATTAAACATACTTGTTTGACTTTTTAAAATAAATACATATATCCCAGAAATACCCACTTCTAGATTTGATTGAACACTAGTTGTACAGTACAAAGCCTTTTAAAGTAACAAGTGCTCTTCTAGAACACTAGAGCACTGTTTTTCTCCTTGTTTTTAGAAGAAGGAATAAATCCTTTAATTGGAAGAGCTCCCTCACACACCCTGTGACGAAAATCAAAACCATTGCAGCAAAATTCTCTACTCTCATACTCTCTATGCCACCTGCAGAGTCAAAGAGGATTTTGTTTTGCTGCAGATGCTGCCTCCAAGCACGCTGCCCAGGCCTTCTTCGACTGCCTCCGAGCTGAAGTGGAGGAGTTTGGGATTTCGGTCAGCACTGTTAGCCCCACTTTCATCCGCTCTTTTCATCAGCAACCTGAGCCAGCCAATTGGGAGAAGTCCATCTGGAAATGTAAGCTAAATTAAGCAAAAGTAACAGAACTGATGAACTGTATCTTTTTGGCTTTGCCTCCTTTATCAGTAAAAAGGTGCAAGCTAACACACCAAGAATGGTTCAGCTAGTTAATTTTTCTGGACACTTCTGACACAATTGACACTGCCTCCCTCACATATAGTTTACAGACAGAATTGTGTTGAACATTGGTAGCATCTAAAATCCTGGCATTACAATGAACAGAACAAAGACCACCACAATTCACAGACAGAATTAAACAAAAAATAAATAAAGAAAACAAAATCACTCTCTATAAACCCAACCGCTTTTATCCAGCAATTCAAAGTCACATTTCATAACCCCTAATCAAATGTTATTTTTAGTAAGGAATCAGACAATATGTTGAAGTCTTTCATATCTAATCTCCAAATAATCTGAGGAAGAGATACCACTTAGCTGAGTTTTAACAAAATTACAGCTTCTTCCAAGAGAACAGCAAACCAAACAAACCCTTTCTAAGAAGAAAGCACAAATCTTTTCAGAGTGTATTGTGAAAACAAAAACCACACAGCCTAGTTATGGTTCACACCTCGGTCAATCTCGATGAGATGCTCTGTCTTTAACACCGGCAAATGACAGTCTTTTTCAGGAAGCTGGCACATGGTGTTCACCCAGTAGAGGTGGCAGATGAGATTCTGAGAACAGTGAGCAGGAAGAAGAAGGAGGTGCTTATGGCCAACCCCATTCCCCGGGCAGCCCTGTACGTCAGGTCGCTGTTCCCAGGTCTGTTCTTTGCTGTGGTGGCGGCCGGTGTGAAGGACATAGCCATAGTAGAAGAGGAAACACAGTAGCAGAAGGAGCAGTGAAGACCAGCCAAAAGAGGGGGCTGTTTGGACATCTGCTTTTCCCGTTGTTTCACTTCTTGCTTCCTTATAGTATTTTTTCAGATGTGAGTCTCTGTTAATCTTTGTGCCTTTCTGCTTAGAATTGAATTGACAACTCTTAACCACCTATTCCACTAACAAACTGCTTGAGAAAAGGCTTTTTAAGGCTGAAAGGGACTGTGGTAAATGTTGCTGGTGTAGGAGATTCATGGAGAGGTGGGCTACAACATATTGTGACACACCATGTTGCTTTCAAATGCTACCAATGGAACTTTTTTTTTTACTGTTCCTTTTTGTTTGAACTGACTCTGTCACTTATTTTCTTGTCATTTGTTTAACCTTAAAAACATGGTATCCCAATATAACTTATAGCCACTGTCAACACTGGCCAATGCTTCCCAAAAAAATGTGCATTTCTGATTAAAACAAATCAGCGTTCTTTTGGTTAAATGCTTTTTGAAAAAGTAAAACTCAAAAATACTTCCAGTTTAAACTCAGTCTGATTCTTTTTAAGTGTACCAACAGACTGTGTAGTAAGCCTGGTATTTAGTAATGCTTGTGGAACCCATTAGGATAAAAAGACGTGAGTTAAACTGATGGTGAGAGATCAAGATGTTTTTTGTAGCTCTCCGGTGATTGACTGATATTGTCTTGTTTTTTTTTTTAATCGAGGGGAGTACAGAATCTGCATTGTTGAACAGAGGGATTTGGAAGTTGTTTTCATGGTCAAAAAGCCTTAATGTACTAAAGCTGCAACATTTAATACAATTTTGATATGGGAAAAGTCAGATGGTTAATCCTTTAATGTAACTGTGCCTGCAGTCTCTGCACATAATATTGTAGCTAATGCCACTGAGTAATAAGGATGAATCATTGTTCTTCACTGAAATAAAGTGCACTTTTCCCTTGTTATATCTCTCAGTTTCTACATAGTATTTTATCATTTACATAAAGGGTAAAGTATACATACATACCTACATACATACATACATACATACATAAAGATGCTATAAGTGAATGCAGATTTATTTATTTTTCTAGTACCTAAGCAAATATGATACTATTCTGCAAGCTACTTACTTTGGAAACTAGATTAATAACGCTTTTTGTATTCATTACAAAATGTTCTCTATCAATAAATGTTATTGTTATTTATATGAATAAACACTGTTTTCCTTTTGACATTTTCATTTTGAAACATCTAGTCATGATGGATCCTCAGCTGGTGACTTCAAACCCCCCACTTGACAGCAATTAGCATCTAAAACATCTGTTTCCAGAGTGACATCTGGCTGGGAACCGAAAAATTTGAACCCGAGTAATTTAATCAGGTTTAATAAATAGTGATAATAACAAGCATTAATTAGCAAGGATTAGGCACCAAATGGCATCCATTGCTCAATTAATACCAACAATACTCGCAGATACAATTATACTAAAAACGATGCAGTAGACAACTGCAAAAGCACTCAACAGAAACATGAGTGAGAACAAACCGTATTTTTGGGCGATGGCCGTTTTGCAACAGTCAACAAACGGTTTTAAACACTGAAAGGGCGACATCTTGTGACTACAAATGGAAAAACATCACCAAATTTGAATATTAATACATTTTCTCCACATTTTGTCTTGATTGACCACTTTACTCCTCTTCCATTACTTAGGGGTCAACTTTTACATTCCGCACGTCGTATTAAACAGCCAATAACGCATTTAATATAAAACCAATTAGTCGCACACACGAAGCGAAGTCAGAAAAATACTGACGCTGAATACACTGAAGACAAAATCATTTTAAAAATACTTGTCCTACTCAATACAAGTGAAGGGAACCGACTAGGAAGGAAAACAAATCAATTATACGTCTGGATTTGCAGTCTCCATAATTATTACAATTCACAACAGTCAGCAAAACACATTGCCTTTGGACGCATTAATAAAAGTGCACAAAACATGACATTAGAATACATCCAGTGTACTGCATTCTTATTAGTTTAAAGGCTAAAATATTTTATATTCATATAAGGCTAATGCAGATTACAAATGCCACTGCAGCAATACAAAAAAAAAAAAAAAAAGGATCATAATTGTTCCAACTCCACACTTTCAACAATACAATTAAACTTAAAACCAAAGGCAATTGATAGTGCAGCTGGGAACATTGCATTTATATATAGGAGGAGGAACAATAATTGTATATGTATAATGTATTAGCCTACAGAGCTGTAATGTGAAAGGGGGAGGGTCCAGGTAGCAACAGTTAGAAGTCTTTATTATAGCAGCATATGGTACATGTCTGAGTGGATTCAAAAGGCAGGTAGCTAGGTTTTTATTTATTTATATTTACAATATAACAAGCTACACAGTTGGGTGGCACTGGACCAGCTCATCTACAGCAGACAGTAACAGTAATATCTGCCTATGGAGCTCTTCTGCCAAAACCTGCATCTGAAAGGGAGATTCAAAGGGAGACAATCCATTAGTGTCAATTCATAGCCATCATAAAGTTATCACTCAATTGCAAGGGTCCCACAGGCTTCCCACAGCCAGAGCACAGATCAATCGATCTATATCAAACCCAAGGCATGCAACGATTAAATGCAATTAAATGCCACTTCAACAAGTGGGCTTATGTGGCCAGGTCACTTCCAATTTGGATGCAGAAAACATCGGGCACAAACCTAATTCCACACAAGATTGATTTTTCATTTCCCAGATCGGTACTTTGGAATGAGAAAGCACTTAAGTTTTAAGTGAACTTTTCATGATGGAAGAAATTAGATGGACCTGGAACAAACACTCCAGTAGGGCCTGAATATCTGCACATGAGCATGTACGGAAGGTATGTCTATATACAGATTTAATTTTTAAATAAATCAACTAGTAAATACCCACTAGATTTGCTGCAGACTTCTTTCAATGGGGTCCCCAATGTTTTCTGTTTAAGAATTTCTAAAAATGTCTAATTTCTACAAAGGAAATTATTTATAGGCCGCTAACTCAATTATTCCAAATGACACTTAGAACAGGGGATGTGCCAAGTGACTGGAAGACAGCAAATGTCATTCAATCCACAAGAAAGAGGACAAAACTGAGCCAAGAAATTACAGACCAATCAGTCTCACCTGCATCACCTGTAAAATGTTGGAGAAAATGATTAGACAGAAAATCTTAATGAAAACCATATTCTTGGAGATAGTCAACATGGGTTTAGACGAGGCAGATCATGGCTGGGATTAAATCAAAAGTTTCACCCACCCATTAATAGAAAACGCTAATCACTATAATGTACAGGTTTGTAGTTTGCTATTAGCGGGTGGGTCAAAGTTTTGATTTAATCGGGCCCCATGTCTTACTATTAGAATTTTTTGAACATGCAACTGCAGCTGTAGATCATGTGAAAGCATATGATATGAAATACTTTTGATAAGGTTCCACAACAAAGACTGATCCTCAAATTGGAAGCTGGAGGCATTCAGGGTAATGTAAGTAGATGGATTATGAACTGGTTGATGTATAGGAAGCAGAGGGTGTCGATTAGAGGAGTTGCTTCTAACTGGAGTGAGGTTGTTAGTGGCGTTCCACAGGGATCAGTACTAGGGCCTTTGCTTTTTCTAATCTATATTAATGATCTGGACTCAGGGATAGTTAGCAAACTTGTCAAATTTGCAGATGATACTAAAATAGGTGGCTCAGCAGATACAATCTTGGCCGCACAGGCTATTCAAAGGGACTTAGATAATATTCATTTGTGGGCCGACACCTGGCAGATGAAATTCAATGTGGACAAGTGCAAGGTAATACATGCAGGTAACAAAAATATCCACTATAATTACACTATGGGAGGAATAGAACTAGATGAAGTAATGCAGGAGAAAGACCTCCACCTCCAGGAGTCTACATGGACTCCTCACTTTCTCCATCCAAACAATGTGGGGAAACAGAGTGTTTGGGTATATTGTCAAAAGTGTAGAATTGAGAACAAGGGCAGTAATGTTCAGACAATGCACTAGTTAGAGCTCATCTGGATACTGTGTACAGTTCTGGGCTCCACACTTCAAGAAAGATATCGCTGCTCTAGAGGCAGTTCAGAGGAGAGCAACCAGACTTATTCCAGGTCTGAAGGGAATGTCCTACTGAGAGACTGAGGAACTGAACCTTTTCACCCTGGAACAGAGGAGACTACGTGGGGACTTGATCCAAGTCTTCAAAATCATGAAAGGCATTGACTACATCAAACCAGAGGAGCTTTTCCAGATCAGCAGGGACACACGCACCCGGGGACACAAATGGAAATTGGGCTTCAAGGCATTCAAGACGGAAAACAGGAGACGCTTCTTCACACAGAGAGTTGTCACAATCTGGAACAAACTCCCCAGCGATGTGGTAGAAGCTGAAAATTTGTGAACATTTAAAAACAGACTGGATAGGATCCTTGGATCACATTTCAGGTTTCTATTAGACAGATAGATGACACGGGTCTTTCATAAATCCAGATTGTGTTCTTTTGTGGTAGGAGGGTGCTCGACTGCCACAGCTACTTAAAAAGGACTGCATACTTGGATTTTGCTTTGTGAACTTTGGATTGACCTTGGATGATGGACTGTGTTTGGTTGCTAGTGTGTTTGTCCTAAGTGTGTTTATTATCAGTATTTGTGTAGTGAGGGATATGTTTCATGTGTTTAGGTAGACTCATAGAGGAGTTCAATTTTGCTTTCAGTTTCTGTCTGAGAGCCATGGCATCGTGTCCTACTCCACATGGTGGCACAATAATACACACACACACACACACACATTAATAACATAAACACATACACCAACCACATAGAGATGTATATATAAAGATAATAATCTGTTTAACAAGCTTTGACTGATTTTTTTCTGACAAAGGCTTACAAAATCAGGATTGTTTATATATATATATATATATATATATATATATATATATATTACGTACTGGGTTTGCAATTGATAAGCAGGATTTGGGGTAAACCTGTGTGGAGAAGTATATTCATAGGACAATTTAGGAACGAGCACTTGCTATTGACAGACAGCTTACAGAATCACAGGAAGCATTTCATTTTTCAAAAGATAGCAAAACATAATCCTGAAAAACTGACTGACTAGGATGATTCCTTTAGCAGGCTCAGTGTGGTCAGTGTAAACCTGTGTAACTGCCCAACCTTTTTATGCTGGAATAGGTCACTTTATAACACATTCGAAATCAAACCAATAATAATAATAACATTTTAACGTTCTGAATCTGTGCTCATTCAGTTTTTGAAGAGGTCGGTCAGAGGATAGTGGGCTGAAACACTTCTGAAGTCTAGACCACACTGGTCTTAATACTACAGGTGCAGTTTACCTGATGGGATGGATTACTGATGTATCTGATCTGAAATCTCTTGCACAATATGTCAGTCCTGATGAGAGATCATCATATCCACTACTTTGCTTCAATGCATTGGCTTATCTTTAGCACAGGGGCTTGGTCCTTGGGAATGACTGAGTGCTCTGGGTTTCATGCCAACACCTCTACATTGCTGAGCTATTAACTCCATAAGTTGTTTTAGGTTTTATTACACCTGTGGAGCCGATTGAATCTGCATTTCAAATTCTGCTTGGGTTTTCAGCACCATTCCTTGGCTTTGTTAGGGGTATCTTGGATGCCACAGTTTGTCATGTTCAGCACACTTTTGCTTGGCTCTTCCCCGATTAAAAACACTTTGGTCTCATGCCTTGCTTTGAGCTCCAGCACCGACTGGTGGTGACTTCGTGGATGACAAATGTGTAGATGATCTTACTGCCCAGTACACACGTCTTCATGGCAACGAAAACTTTATTATCGACGGCGAATCGGTACAAATACACACTATTATGGAGGTTTCCACTTTGCAAATGTTCCAGTGTTGCCACTTTTCAAAGCAACCCGAAAGTGACCCATGAGCGGCACAAACGGTGCTTCACCGTAAGCCTGGAGGAACAGGGTAAGAGCGCCGCGCCGAACGATCGACCGACCGACCGACCTCGGTGTCACACGGGCGCTTTCCCCACTTTAGCTCGGTGCAGAGACCGCAGCAGGAGGCCTTGTTTGTGTCTAATGAAATAAATGAATTCAGGTGTCAGTGAAGACGGCTTAGTTTCTTAAACTAAATCATGCATACAAATACGATGGTGTACGACAGCATGCATATTCCAAGCGGTCTGCCCCGCTGATGCCTGCCTTTCCACAGGGGTGGCAGAGAAAGCAGTGCTGTGCTACGAGTTCACCGGGGAGAGGCGGGTCAATCTGCTGAAGACTCGGGTCCCAGTGGAGGCCAGAGGCAGAGGCATCGCAGCACACCTGGCTAAGGTATTGACCGCATTCACACGACCTAGAAATGGCTTAGTTACCAGAAACAGAAAAGCCTACCTTGGACACTTCCAGAGAGCTCCAGTTGTTCCCTCGCCTAGCTTTCCAGCAAGAGCCCTGTAAGGATACAAACTGAAAGGGACAATCTCAGCAACTCAGTGGTGTGTCAGAGGATACAGTCTTGTGGTTCTGATGCACAATGAGATCTGAAATCAGTGCTGCATAGAGATTGGACTGTTTAGTACAATATCCTAATAGTGCACAATGCTTAAATCATACTATACTATACATACATACATACATACATACATGAGACTTCCAAAATAGTTGTAATAAAATGCATATTAATCAGATTTTTTTTTTTTTTTTTTTTTTTTTACCCCAGGCTGCCATGGACTTTGTGGTTGAAGAAAACCTAAAAGCACAGCTATCCTGCTGGTATATAAAAACATTTGTAGAGCAAAACCCACTGCCTAAATACAGGGATCACATAATTGATTGATCAGTTGATGTATGCATCTGTGTGATCTATGAATGCAAACAACTTGTAATTCTGATACTATGTCATGATTTATCTGTATATTAGCAGTGTTACTTTGTTTTTATTTATTTTCTATTTTTTTTAAAGGATTTGAATGTCTTAAGTATTGTAATTGTGAAGTGATTTTTCAAAAATATGCAAAGTATGCCTGGGAAAAAAGCCTATTTCCAAGGGAAGGCACTACATTTAAATCAGTGCCTTTTATCACCAGCTGTTGTTAACATCTTACTAAGCCTGAAATTGCAACATGTTCTGTTTATAGTCCCACAAGGCCAGCAAATGTTTAAAACGATTGCCATTCATTTCCGGCACTGCTCTTAACCTGTGAGCAGCTTGGGTGAGCGAATCCCTTTACAGTAACAGTTTGTGGGAGATGTTTTCAAAATGAAAGCCCCTGAGCCTTTCTGTGAAATGAACTTTAAAAAGTTAATTGCCAAATAAATGAACAAACAAACTAAAAATACTACTTATCTGTAATTACAAACAAATAAAACACACACTTAGAGTTTATTGCTAGATTGTGAGTCTCTCACATTTGATTTCTACAAATTACCGAAGTCCCCATTTCAGATTTAATAACCGGATTTTTTATTTTGTGTATATTTCATGAGCACCACTTCTAAATGTTGACTAGATACAAACCTAGTACACTTTAGTAGCCTACAGCACATGACAATAATCTGTTTTACTATAAAAACAAATATTCTTTCTGCTGAAATCAAATCCTGGTTTGGTTCTGTTTGTGTTATTGATTTGGAATCAGTTCATTGAGATCATGCTACTTTACTGAAATATGAGTATATCAGGGAGATTTTGTGTGTGTGCTCAGTTTGTCAGGTTTTCTTTGCTTTCAAAATAAACTGCCCCCTCTTACTCTTTGTATATGTACTAATGCATTTGCCTGTTACTGTAAATAAACTTTGTGTATTGATTGTATTGTATGCTTCTAAACTGCGTTGTCTGCCAAATTAATAAACACTACTAGACTGGCACAGCAGCATACATCCAATTAAAGGTCATGTAAGTAAAGTGAAAGCTTTTCAGCAACTTTGACTTAGAAAAACATACATGCTGCAATAGCAACCTATTTCTCAACATTCAGGTTTCATTAACAGCTGAAGTTGAAACTCATGTAAAGTTTACATACCTTGGGCTGGATTGAATCAAATCTTTGACCCACCTGCTAATAGAAAACTACAAAACTGCTCAGCGGCTTCATTTTGCGTAAGATGCCACTTTCTTCTAATCATAAATGTAACTGCTAATATGTACAGGTTTGTAGTTTGCTATTAGCGGTTGGGTCAAAGTTTTAATTTAATCCAGCCCCTTGTTTTAAGTCACTTCAATAAATTGTAATCCTGGTGGATTCAAATGAATTTCAAATTAAGGGTGTCTACTTTCGACTGCAGCCATTTGTGACCTGTTTTGAGACTCTTCACCAGAAGGTGGCAGTATGGTACCCTTTTTGTGATGTGTTCAAGCCGTTAAGTTTTAAAAACTTAGATACCTACAATGTAATTATTATTAATATTGCTGTCAGGGCACACTTTCCCTGATCTGCATATACACTAACCTGTATTATTTTTAATTTGCTTTTTCTATTTATTTTTTGCTAATGCATTTTCAGGCCAAAATAGCAGAGATCAGGGGAGATTTAATTATGACAGCCCCTGAAACAGGCTTGTGGTTCTTAATGATAAGAACTAATGCAGGGAAATGTAATGGCTTTATAATGTGGTCATTAAAATGAACATTGTCTTACTGAGTGGCACCTGCTTGAGATGATGAACACAGTGAGATGGTAGGATTATTCTCCAAAGCAAACACTGGCTGAATTTGAACGCATCGCGGTTTTGTTCTGGACATTTCTTTACCTTCAGTAACACTGTAAGGTCTTGGTACCTTTGCTATCCCACAGCCTCGTTGTTGATTGTGAATATTGTCAGGGCACTGTTTTGTGTTCCTAATTAAATATGATTTAAGTTTGGAACCTCTAATCCAATTACACTATTTTAACAGGCTCTTGGTGGTAAATCAAACCTATTTAATATAATAATCATTGAACTGCTGTACAATTGAATTTGTAAAGCTTCTCTATCAGATAGCATACAGATTACTCATCCCAGTTATGGTAAGTCACAGATTGCTTTGCTGTCTAATGTGTAGTTCAATCAAATTACAATGAATGTATAAAGCATCAGTGAATAAAATAGCTACTGCTGCATGTTAGTCAGAGTTTGTCTCCCTATAATCTCATTTTCTTTAAATAAATGTATTCATGAATTCGAATAACAAGAAATGTGTACGTCATACACATAATCTAAAACAAATCTAGGAAATCAAAAAATGGGTGTATATAGTTAATCAAGGAACTCTCTTTCAAAGTTTGGTCCTATTTGCAATAAAGCAAAACAAAACAAACAAAATAATACCTCTAAAGAAATGAAAAGCATAAGAATTTAAACTCCCTGGTTGCATATGGAAATGTATACATGATGTACAGTGAGGGAAAAAAGTATTTGATCCCCTGCTGATTTTGTACGTTTGCCCACTGACAAAGAAATGATCAGTCTATAATTTTAATGGTAGGTGTATTTTAACAGTGAGAGACAGAATAACAATAAAACAATCCAGAAAAATGCATTTCAAAAAAGTTATAAATTGATTTGCATGTTAATGAGGGAAATAAGTATTTGATCCCCTAACAATCAGCAAGATTTCTGGCTCCCAGGTGTCTTTTATACAGGTAACGAGCTGTTAAAGATCTTAAAGCGAGTGCTCCTAATCTCAGCTCGTTACCTATATAAAAGACACCTGTCCACAGAAGCAATCAATCAATCAGATTCCAAACTCTCCACCATGGCCAAGACCAAAGAGCTGTCCAAGGATGTCAGGGACAAGATTGTAGACCTACACAAGGCTGGAATGGGCTACAAGACCATCGCCAAGCAGCTTGGTGAGAAGGTGACAACAGTTGGTGCGATTATTCGCAAATGGAAGAAACACAAAATAACTGTGAGTCTCCCTCGGTCTGGGGCTCCATGCAAGATCTCACCTCGTGGAGTTTCAATGATCATGAGAAGGGTGAGGAATCAGCCCAGAACTACACGGGAGGATCTTGTTAATGATCTCAAGGCAGCTGGGACCATAGTCACAAAGAAAACAATTGGTAACACACGACGCCGTGAAGGACTGAAATCCTGCAGCGCCCGCAATGTCCCCCTGCTCAAGAAAGCACATGTACAGGCCCGTCTGAAGTTTGCCAATGAACATCTGAATGATTCAGAGGAGAACTGGGTGAACGTGTTGTGGTCAGATGAGACCAAAATCGAGCTCTTTGGCATCAACTCAACTCGCTGTGTTTGGAGGAGGAGGAATGACCCCAAGAACACCATCCCCACCGTCAAACATGGAGGTGGAAACATTATGCTTTGGGGGTGTTTTTCTGCTAAGGGGACAGGACAACTGCACCGCATCAAAGGGACGATGGACGGGGCCATGTACCATCAAATCTTGGGTGAGAACCTCCTTCCCTCAGCCAGGGCATTGAAAATGGGTCGTGGATGGGTATTCCAGCATGACATTGACCCAAAACACACAGCCAAGGCAACAAAGGAGTGGCTCAAGAAGAAGCACATTAAGGTCCTGGAGTGGCCTAGCCAGTCTCCAGACCTTAATCCCATAGAAAATCTGTGGAGGGAGCTGAAGATTCGAGTTGCCAAACATCAGCCTTGAAACCTTAATGACTTGGAGAGGATCTGCAAAGAGGAGTGGGACAAAATCCCTCCTGAGATGTGTGCAAACCTGGTGGCCAACTACAAGAAACGTCTGACCTCTGTGATTGCCAACAAGGGTTTTGCCACCAAGTACTAAGTCGAAGGGGTCAAATACTTATTTCGCAAATCAATGTATAACTTTTTTGAAATGCGTTTTTCTGGATTTTGTTGTTGTTATTCTGTCTCTCCACTGTTAAAATACACCTACCATTAAAATTATAGACTGATCATTTCTTTGTCAGTGGGCAAACGTACAAAATCAGCAGGGGATCAAATACTTTTTTCCCTCACTGTAATAGTTTCAGTGAAAGTCCTCTGCTAATGAGTTTTGCTTAATTGAAAAGGATCAAGGGTTCTGTGCACTACAAGGGAATGTGGAAATGAAAACCTTTGGCGATTGTGAGAGATGAGGTTTTCAGCAACTCTACCCCTGGATTTGATCTTTGAAATCTTCTTCATCATTTGGTGAAATCATCTTGTAAGTTGCAGAAGCTGCTATTGTGAGTACACTGCCTCTAAAAATAAAGCTTTTTTTTTTTCTTTTTCTTGGAAAAAGACACAAGATTAGTAGGAGCTGCCCTTAAAATATCTCGCAAAGATTAACTGAGAATATATCGCTGAGGCTTGGAGCTAGGTATTATCTGGGAAAGCGGCAAACAGCTGTAACTCTTTCCTTTAGGCAGCAGATAGACATCCACGGTGTTTCTGTTGTATAGTCAGAGCAGGCTTCTGTGCAATGGCTGGACAATACCATTCCCATTATAAACAGAGCATATATATACATAACTAGGTCTTTATGAACTGTAGTGTTCTTAATGAAGGCCTGTTATACCGTTGTTATGCAAATCACAGTGACGGTTGGGTCCTGTTTTAATGCAGCCAAAGATGGAAATACAGCTGTCTGTCTATTGCATATTAATCCTTTGGGTCATTTCCCCCCATTGGGATGTAATCCTTCTGTCATTTAAGATGTTTTAAATGAACGCAAATGTGGTGATGGAAAAAATAAGTTGTCAGTGCTCTATATTTGCACGATTATATTTAAGCTTTCCTACTCACCGTATTGTGTTTTGTTACATAGCTGTAGCCTGATGTCATCATCTGAAATTAAAATGTACACATATAAATCTTCAGGCAGATATTATCTTTTAAGGGTTCCACTCTAACACACTTGCTAAGCACCATTGCTGGCTAATTGGAGTTAAATGGCCCCTTAATAACTATGGGAAAAGGCTCCATTAAAGACATGGTAATTGTATAGAATATGCTACGTGAGTGATCATTCTAAATGAACATTGACTTTACTAAGTAACTATTTTATCTGATAGGCATATTACTGTATTGGTCTTTTTATCAGATGATAAAGACTCATTAAAATGATGCGTATGAATTATGTATTGAAATATATGTCTTGAATGCTTGCATTGCTGATGCATAATGCAGCACTAGTGACTTTTTTCAGTGGCATCTGTTTATTTCATAAAAGGCCACTGGGTAGTAATTTAAAAAGCATAGAACATAGAAATAAAGTCAGAATAAGCCTTGTCACTAGAAGCCAGAATTCAATTGCAAGTCATGATGTTCTGTAATGTTGTTACAGCCACCAATTAAAGAGAGGAGGCAAGGCAATATGGGGTATAAACCTCATTTTGTCATTTTTTATTTGGAAGCAATGGCCATTATCCCAAATTCTAACCTCTGTGTTGTTGAGTCAGTTATAGGGTAAAAGCCAAAATGAAACCCCAAGATTACATCTAAACCTAGATGCTCAACCAACCCAGAATTTCAGATAGTTGCTCTATGTTTGTCTGAAAATTAAATTCTACCCACTGGGGCCACAAACACTTTCTGGCATTGAGATTGGTGGTTTACATTCAACCCAGATCTACACTCTTGGTCATTTAGGTGTTCTGCACTTACTGTGGTTTACTGTGTTTCAAGGCATTTACCATGGTTGCCCCTGTGCTGTATTCCAATATAACCGTTTTCAGTAGGACAGAACTCCAGTATCAAGGTTAAGGAGTTATGTGGACTTTTTCCATGTTCTTCATTAACATTAAACATGGGCCACATTGCTTGTGAAGATGTGCACACCACCTATTAATATTTAAAGGCCTGGGTGATTGATGGCTTCATGATTTATGCGGGGTGTGTGGAGTGCAAGTTAATGATTCTTTTGTACATCCTGGTTTAATTTCCTATCATTCAGCTCTTCATCAGCTTCACCCATTTAGCAGCCCTTCTTTCTGAGAGTGTGTGTGAACATTTATTAATTGAAATCAATATTATATGCATGTATGGATGGATGTAAAACTCCAAACTAAGAAGCATGACAAGGTGTATGCTTGGAATAACAAGAGATAGAACAATACATAAATGGATCCAATATCACACGAAAGTAAGGACATAAAGGAAAGACTGAAAATGTTAAAATGGCAATGAGCTAAATGCATTGCAAGAAGAACAGACCGGAGATGGACTAAAGAAGCACAAAGAATCCATCTCTAAAGATTACAAACACCATGTCAAAGGTGAGATCTGTGGAAGCATCTTTGGGAGGTCTTTCCTAATTTTTTTTTTTTTTTTAATGGACCTGCTTCACATATTCTGCTTGATGGGATTTCTCATTTCATATCAGTGTGAGAATAAAGTCATTAAAATGATACAAGAAAGTGTTTATGAGGAAAGAACTGAAAAGTCAGCCTTTTTGACGTGGCGTTATGGTGTAAAACTATTGAACAGCGTAGACCTGCGACCTGTGAGAAGTCCAGACAAACCGTGGTGCGTGCTCGCATTCAAAGCCATTGTTCTGCCCGTGTTTAAAGATTGGTTGAAGTTTTTAGCAGATTACATTTTAATCTAGTAGCCGGAGCCCACTTTAATCCCCTGTAAAACCTCACTGAGCACCGAATAATCTTTCTTAAAAAGATTTCTCTCTGCAGAATGACAGTGGCTTTAAGGGCTTTGATTCTAATCAAGGGAAAATTGTCTTTGTGGGTCAAGGTATGGTATGCAGTCCAGCAATTTCATAATCTCCTGAGGAGGGCAAAAACAACACTGATCCGTCCAACTTCAAGAGAGATCACTAGAGCGGCACAGGAAGTCCCACTTGTGTGTTTGATCAACTCCATTTAATTTGATCTCATTTTGCTGTGTGAAATATTTTTGTATTAATCTGTAGGTGTTTTTTGAGGCTCAGATTGCCCATATGACAGAATGGAAATATCTAGGCAGGTTGGGAAAATGAAACTATTCTAAATACCCACTGCTCCTCTTGCTTACCCACTCATTTCCACGGTAATTATCCAATATCAACTTACTGGATAGTTAATCTTTTGATACCTCTAATTACTCGGCTTTGCAAGATTTGTTAAAGTGAGTGTCATGACTTTTGATCTAATGTTTCTATGCATTTAAGGGAAAATTCAGGGGTAATGTAGCCTGTTTAATTCTCCAGTGGAATGGCTTTGCCTGCCCTTGGGCAATATCGAATAAATCGAGCCTTATTCATTTGTTAAGGCTATTGCTATGCTACTGGGAGAAAATTTAAAACTAAGACTTTTTTAAATGGGCTTTTGTGCTATTTATCTGGATCTGCGTAAGTACTTGTCAGGTTTTTATACAAATTCATAAATTATCTGAGTGGCAAGGTTTTTTAGCCAGGATGCAACGTTAAGGCCTTATCAGTTCCCATATTAACATCACAGTCATTAACATTATTAATCTCCACATAATCATCACAGCCTGCAGAAGCATGCTTTGTCAGTGCATGTTCATTGTTGATTATCATCCTTTATCCGCAACAATAGTCAATAGTGTGATTGTTGATGGAGGTCTTTCTACTATGCCAGCTCGAACGTTATCCATGGATTTGTTCTTTAATTACAGGCGTTAGCAGTGAAAAGCTTCTAATACTAGCTCCCAGCTAACCCTGCCAAGTTTATTTTAGTATTCAACAGATTGCAGGATTGGGCAGTAGCTTACAGAGTAAGTTCAACTCTTCAGTGAAGGACAAGCAAAAGCTACTTCAGATGGCACCAAGAGGAATGAGGCTCTTTGAGGATGAACATCATCAATCATAAAACAATTTAACTTGGGAGGCAGGTTGAGGGAACATTAGCTTGAAGCCTCCTATAACAGGACTGCTTTGGAAGTCAGTTGATAACTACCCATTTTAATTAATGTACAATTCAATTCAAATGTGATTATCACACTTGAGATTTCTATAAGAGGACAAATTTACTGAGGTTAACTTCAGTAGCAAAGTTTGCCCAATCTTTTTTCGGTAGGGGAAACCATGTCTTCATAATAGTTTTGTCCAGAACTCGGTCAAATAATTTGTAATTAATAAATACTTCATTTGATCTAGTATTATGGAATAAGTAGATGTACTTTATAAACAAAATTAAGCTAACATTACTTCTGTTATTAAATATTGAAAATCTGCTTCACAGTATTTTGTTTTTTAGGTTGGACATCGAAGAGATAAAACTGTTCTTAATGTGGATTTTTTATTTTGCTTAATGGATGGTTAGTCATATATACACTCACCTAAAGGATTATTCGGAACACCTGTTCAATTTCTCATGAATGCAATTATCTAACCAACCAATCACATGGCAGTTGCTTCAATGCATTTAGGGGTGTGGTCCTGGTCAAGACAATCTCCTGAACTCCAAACTGAATGTCTGAATGGGAAAGAAAGGTGATTTAAGCAATTTTGAGCGTGGCATGGTTGTTGGTGCCAGACGGGCCGGTCTGAGTATTTCACAATCTGCTCAGTTACTGGGATTTTCACGCACAACCATTTCTAGGGTTTACAAAGAATGGTGTGAAAAGGGAAAAACATCCAGTATGCGGCAGTCCTGTGGGTGAAAATGCCTTGTTGATGCTAGAGGTCAGAGGAGAATGGGCCGACTGATTCAAGCTGATAGAAGAGCAACTTTGACTGAAATAACCACTCGTTACAACCGAGGTATGCAGCAAAGCATTTGTGAAGCCACAACACGTACAACCTTGAGGCAGATGGGCTACAACAGCAGAAGACCCCACTGGGTACCACTCATCTCCACTACAAATAGGAAAAAGAGGCTACAATTTGCACAAGTTCACCAAAATTGGACAGCTGAAGACTGGAAAAATGTTGCCTGGTCTGATGAGTCTCGATTTCTGTTGAGACATTCAGATGGTAGAGTCAGAATTTGGCGTAAACAGAATGAGAACATGGATCCATCATGCCTTGTTACCACTGTGCAGGCTGGTGGTGGTGGTGTAATGGTGTGGGGGATGTTTTCTTGGCACACTTTAGGCCCCTTAGTGCCAATTGGGCATCGTTTAAATGCCACGGCCTACCTGAGCATTGTTTCTGACCATGTCCATCCCTTTATGACCACCATGTACCCATCCTCTGATAGCTACTTCCAGCAGGATAATGCACCATGTCACAAAGGTCGAATCATTTCAAATTGGTTTCTTGAACATGACAATGAGTTCACTGTACTAAACTGGCCCCCACAGTCACCAGATCTCAACCCAATAGAGCATCTTTGGGATGTGGTGGAACGGGAGCTTCGTGCCCTGGATGTGCATCCCACAAATCTCCATCAACTGCAAGATGCTATCCTATCAATATGGGCCAACATTTCTAAAGAATGCTTTCAGCACCTTGTTGAATCAATGCCACGTAGAATTAAGGCAGTTCTGAAGGCGAAAGGGGGTCAAACACAGTATTAGTATGGTGTTCCTGATAATCCTTTAGGTGAGTGTATATATATATATATATATATAATTTCTTTAAAAACCTTCTCTGTCATGTTGTACAAATATGCATCCCTTTAATGATTTGGGGATATAAGTATGCAGGACCAGGGAATGAGATGCTGACCTTACTTTTTTGCTATGCATTCATACTGTAGACATATGTTGTGATATGCTGCACTGTCATCTAGTGCCCTTTTGAATGTAGGAAGGGTGTAATGCGAACTGCTTGGTTATTCTTTTTGTTTTATTACAGTTTGTAGTTTTTAACCTTTAAGGATGTAGTTGTAGAGTTCATAACACATTTAGGTGGTCGTACAAAGGTATGTCAATCCTTGGATTTCCCTTTTTAGCGTTCTATAAGTGATGTTCCTTTCTATGGTAACACTGGAAGATTGTGTAGTGAGCGTGTTGTGACACAAATTTGCGCTCTATAAGGTTTGATTGAGATAACAAATTAGGTTTAAAGCCCCTGAACATCAAAGGCTTTGGACTTTATTCTGCAAGCCGGCGCCCGCTCTGGCATTTTGTGGTTTTGGCAGGGATCACTCTTGGTTTAAATTGCTTTTTGACACAAATGTCAAGAAAAAGCTGGCATTGAGTGTCTTTTCCCACATTTTCTTGTTAAACATCAGAAACGCAGTGAAGCTTAAACCTCTGGAATGGTGCTGTGTGAGTCTTCTTTGTCAATATTTGGGATTTATTTAGTTACTCTCCCATTAAACCTCTAATTCCTAATCCTCTTTAAGTAAAGCTAACCTCTGATCCAATCAGTAATCTTTGATAGATTCTTGTTGGGCCCTGCAGTATAAATAGGAAGCACGATGGGGATATCCAATAAGGTCGCAACCACCTGTTTTCTCCTGGGAGAACTTCATCTGTTTTCTCAGAATTGTGGACCTATTATTATTCTGCCATAAGCAATAGTCCGTCTCTACATTTGTTTACACGGTTCCTTTGCAAATCTGGTAATATTCAAGTAATTGTCTTTTAAAAAGGATTATGCTGTATTTAATTGAGTGCAGTGGCACAAAAGTGAGTCCTATTGTAATCTCCCCAGAAGGAAGTATTAACCGCCAATATAAAATCCAAATAAAATCTGGACAGAATATGTGAAGAATCTACATTTCCAGAATTTAGAAGGGCATGTCCTCATAGCTGACCACCTTTTGAAGGTAGAATCTACAGAATTGTTGTGCTAGTACCTCAAATGGAAAGAAGTAGTGTTAAAATAATCCTAACTCACTTCTACCTGTTTCCTATTTTCAGTGCTGTTATATGTTCAATATGTTAGTTCTGCGTATTATTTTAAGGGTAGGCACGTAGTTTGATAAATGATGGTTCATTTTCAGACCTGGAGCAATAAATGCATTGAATAAACCCATAAATAAAACAGTAAATGCAGCTGGGGTACATGCCTTCATCTTAACGAGACAGATGATGGAGTTTGTTAAGGACTGATTAAAACGTCTGTTAATTAAGCCCAGTCAGTTACACAGTTCTCATTCCGCTAGCTGTCAGTCACTCCCATTGCATCGCGTGTCCTTCTCTCTGTCATGGAAGAGCATATCACATTGATCTCGTCCCTCTCTATTTGCCTAATTGGAGATGTTAATAAAGCTCCAGATTATTCCCTGGTATTGATAAGACTTGTCATTATCAATCAATGTAATCGACTGGGGCTCAATAGCCAACGTCAGCTGGCCAGTGGATCCTTGCCTTAGTTGGTGAGCAGTCCTTCAGCACATAGTTCTTGTTTTCTACGTGAGAGCGTGACCTAACCAAGGCTCAACCTGGGATTATATAAAACATCTCTTGATTTGCTTCCACAATAGTACTTTTGAATGGTATTTGTGAAATAGACACTGCTGTGGAAAGGCAATGATCTGGCTCGTCAGAATTTATTTCCTCTCTGTATCTTGGTTCTGTCGGTTTGTCTGTTCCAAGGGGTTGACTCATTAAAAATGCATGCAGCCTGTGTGATTGCTTCAGTAAGCTCATACCCATGTGTTTGCTGAAGGATGCCAATATGATGCGTAATCAATATAATACGGGAGCGCTTGTCTGAACAGCCATGCCGCTGGAGTAAAAGGGAATGCGGTGAAGTGGGAAGCAATATAAAAGCCACCCCTAAATTAATTGCAACCTGAGAATTTATTGTGAGCATCCACTTAAAATAAATGAAAAGAAATAGGAAGTTGAAAGGACTCTGACATAAACTATCATCAGGCAACTACTTTCAGAGAACATATAGGCAAGTCTGTGTAGTAGGCTCTATCAAATAATCAAAGTATCATAGCAAAAATGACATGTTGCTTTCTAAAGTGCCACAGCTGAGACCAGAATTCTTTCCTACTAATACTTTGGTACTTACAATGCAAGTCAAATGGATATTATTTTTGCTCATTCCTGAAACAATTAATTTATCAGCTGACAATCGAATTGCGGTAAATGATGCCACCCCTTCTCAAGAGCTGAAGTTTAAATCGGCCGTTATTTTCAGTTTCCAAAAAATACTGTGATTAATTCACAAAGAAACCATTGAGCTGAAAAGCATATCCAAAAAATCGATTTCACAATTATTTGTATTTATTATTTATTTTTTCTTAATGGTAGCCTCTGTGACAAACGTTATTCAATTAAATTACTGTGGAAAGCCAGCAGTGCCAATACTATTTGAATGCAACAATATTAATGCTGTGGCAGTCACGGAGGTGGTATTTAGGTATTTTGCTCTTTAGGTTAATAAAAATGACTGTTATTCATTCTTCAAACGATTGGCTGCACTGCACACAGGCAAAGCAGTCCCCTCACCAAAATTAAATTCTAATGATTATAGGCAGTGGGCGGGGGCTGCTAATGAAACAGAAGGTGCTCTTGGTAAACAGGGAATTAAATGCAGCTTTGGGAGTCAGTGAAGGTCCCGAGTTATTACTGCAGGCAAATGCCTTGACCCTTTGACCAGTTCACCTCTATTTTATTTGTTATTTAAAAAAAATTTTTGGCTGGCTGCCTAACGTTACTGCTCCAAGACACACCAGGCAGTATACTGTGCCCTTTACACATCTCGATCGCTTTTTAATGCCCTGTTAAACTGTTATGTGCTGTACAAAATGTGCTCATGAACTCGAGCAGTTTGTCTTGGAGCAAATGAAACCTAGGTTTGTTACTGCTTTCACAGGAAAGCAAAAGGTATGCTGGGCTTTAAAATATCAAGTTAGTATGTGAAAAAGCAGTGGGGGGATAAAATTGAGTCACCAGCTGTGATCTCTTCAAACTTATCTTAAGACCTGTGTGTTTCTGAATACAGATGGAAGATTGAAAAGCATAGAAAGTGGAGAAAGATCTGTTCAAGGAATTGTTTGGTTTATTCTCTATTTAATCGTTTTTGTCAAGATCTCATTAGGAGCTCCAAAACAACTGATTTTCAAAATTACATTCCCTTTTTCCAGGAGAAATAAATGTTCCATTCAATCGTGGCTATAGGGTAAGGTCTTCCATTGTTAGCAATTAAACTTGATGAATATAATCCAACATATATTAACGTCTCTTGTTTGGCCCTGAAGAGGACTAAAAGGTCTTGTTAATCACAAGAAATATTGTTCAGTCTTTCAAGATAAACTTTCAGTCTGAAAATGACTTTCAGTCTCCAATGTGAAAAACCAAAGAATACACAATTCCTCCTCCTGTATTTACTACTATCTTCTGCTTTTTATTGTGTGAAGTCAGAGTCACACAAATTAGCTATTGACCTGCTAGAGAAGTAGTCATGGGGAGATGTTTTCAATGACCCTATAATGGCCCAGAATTCATTACAGAGGATAAAGAACTGTACCTGGAGGTCATTAAAAAACCTGTCATTAGATATTGGGTATTGTGGCTGAGGAAAGCAGTTGCACCTTCTGTTTGAACTAAATTAAGATTTTCAAATCTCACAGCTGGCACCTCCTGATTTCACAGCTTATGCATCGTTGTCCTAGGAATGTAGGCACTCTTGTTCAATTTGCAAAAGTGTCTGTGAAGGACACATTTGGACAAGGAAGCGCAACCAAGCTCTGGGTACGAGTTATGTTTCCAGGTGCCTGCTGACTCAGACTCTGACAAGAAGATGTGGCAGGAGTCTAATTGACTTGTCATTAATACCTACCATTAGATCCTGCGGGAAACAGTGTGGCTACAGTAACTCCATTTTCTTGCCTTGTGAAAATTGGTATCCTCACATACAGTGGGCACAGATTAAATAAGAAATGTGATTGACTCCTCAGTCCCTGGTTTTTATTCACTAGCAGGATCAAGTCGCTGACGTGATTGATATAAACATTAACATCATAGGGATTTATTTGATTTGTTTATTAATTTTTTAGATATCTGTTTGGTACCCAGTAGGATGCTGTATATTTAAATGTTTTTTTATATCGAGCTTACAGATAAAAACAAGTGTCACAGTATGTGTTCAAATAGAGTAATAGTTGGTGAATTCATGGTAAAGATGGACAATTATACATAACATATTTTTGAGAATCTTACTAAGCATTAAAATTGGTCCTTGGAGGAATCCTCTACATGTTGAGTTTAGGAGGGTAGTAGAAAGTACAGTACCCATCTGGGAAATAAAAAAAAAAAGATCCCGGGAGTATAGCTACTAAAACAGTTACTCCTAGCATTGACTCTTATGTGACATCTCTGCAAAGTCATATATTGTCCTACAAGGCGTGGCAACATTGAAACATCAATACCCAGTGTGAAATTGAGACATTGCTAGGCTGATCGCTATCCATCGCAGCTTGAAAGAGTATGTTAAAAAAAAAAAGACTACAAATTGGGAATAATATTTCACTCTGTCGATTGGTATTGGAAATACCTTTAGTGCATTCTGTTCTGATGAATAGTCCTAGCCAATAGCAACACTATCGTCATTAGATGCTGGTAACTAGAGTATTGATTTAATTATCTGCGCAGCTCTGACAAATGCTAGCAGGAGTCAGTTAATCTGGAAAAAAAAATCCTTAAAAAATACATTTTTTTCTAAACTTATTTCCTGTGTTATTAATGAAGTTTAAGTGAGACTGGAAACAGTAGATATTAAATATTGATCAAACGTATTGTGCTGTGAGTTCTTATCACTCACTGAATGGCAGTGATTTTGTGCCTGGTAAATGGTGGTGTAGTAATTACTCTGAATAAAATCATTATTATGTTTTAATTATTTGGCTTGAGCCAGGAGAAGATTGAACAGAGGAAAACAAATCCATAAGGATTATATGTCCTGGAAAACAGTAGTTCATGAATTCTGAGAGCTAATCTGCCAACTCCAAAGAAATAATTTTAATTAACATGTGGTCAGTCAACCAAATCAAAGGAGGGAGTGCTTACAACAACATTTTGTAATGTTCTCTCTTTGTTCCTCAAGGAGAAAACAGTGCCAATGCTATTTATAACACCATAAAGCAGAGTATTTTCAATATTGCAGTCTTGGATCAAGTTCTAATTGCATTCTAAGAAACATTCTCTCATTACAAAATTAAAATGGTCAGAAAAACTGTCACGTTTTCCTTTTAATGCTAGATCTGAATCTTTTTTTTCTTTTCATCCCCAAATTGCATGACATCAAAATATCTTTTTTTAATACTGTTGATTTCTATTGTGTTTGCTTTTTTAAGTAATTCAGTGCAAAGTACTCTTTACACATGAGACATAACTGATCAAATAACTGCAGGGGAGCAGGGCCAAGGTTTGGATTAGCAACTGTGTATAAACACAGGGCCAAAGACCACATCTGTTTTTACCCCTTTCTGCAAACCTGGGGAGGCTGGGGGTGAGGAAAAAGTACCCTTATTACTAATTGGTGCCTAGGGAGTAGTTGGGAGTAGTTTTATTTATGATCTAGCAGCAAAGGTCAATTTTAAACAGCTTTAGATTTAAGAAATATCAAACGAGAGAGCTTTCTAAAAAAGTCTAGTAATTGTGAACCTTAGAATATTTTTTTTTACCCCCCACCCCATCTCTTAATCAAATGGCTTTTCTCTTCATTTTTGGGAAAACTGCCAACTTTTTTTGAGCTTTAACAAACTGTGGACTTGTATATCTCTTGAGTTTTAATCCGGTGCCATGGGGAATGTGACCATAGTCACTTTACACAGGATTATAGTTGTCTTTCCAGTTCTGTGGTTCCCTTTTCTAATGTAACATACAAGCTGGTGTTGTAGGTGTACTCCAGAGTTAGCAGGTTTAATTTCTGGACCTAGTCTTCTTGTTCACAATCTGAAATACAATACAATCTCTCATCATTCTAGCTAGGCTAAATGGGGTTGTATAAACATACACCGATCAGCCATAACATTATGACCACCTGCCTAATAATATGTTGGAATCAGAAGTTGTTTTTTTTTTTTTTTTTTCTTTTTTTCAGCATTTCCACTGACTAGAAAAAACATTGTCTTTGACTATAACTGTTTTTTGTCATTTTAACTTTGACTCTATTGAGGGGAAATCAGCACAAAATGGGGGAAATAGTGTGAAGTATTCGGTTAGTTTCCAAGTTCTATTCCAAGACTGTCCATTAATGGAGCCATATTTTGCACCACCAAGGCTGTGCTTAAGGACCTCATTAGAGGAGTTAACAGAGGGCTGTCTTTTGTGAATTGGAAGAAGAGAAGAAAAAAAATGAGAGAGAGTGCCATTCATTAACAAAATCTGCATATCTGGTCATGCGTTCGCAGGCGTGTTGTGATGACATTATCAGTGTGGGGGTGACACTGGAGAGCAGGTGAGAAGAGGCGGCATCTGCACACATCAACACAGTCAGCAAGGCGCCTGGCACACGTGCCAGAAGCGACAGAACGCAGGGAGGAAGAGGCTTGAGCCCGAGAACACACCCTCTGCCCTGAGGAATGCTGAATAATGAACAGCAGTAATTTGGGAAAAAAGCCATATGGCGAGTAATTAAAGACAAAATTAACTCCTGCTCGTGAGGTTGTTGGCAAAAAAGAGAGAGAGTGAGACATCCGGGGAGGAGTGTGGAAGAACAGCAGCTTTCAGAACTGGCTCTTGCCAATTAGTGCGTAATCAGTAATAAAGTCATTATAATGTTTGCCGATGGATAATTAGAATGTTAAAATGCCCCTGTTTTAAGAAATTGGATTACCTGCCTTAGCAATTCAAAAACATTTAGCGTGGGTGCAGTGATTTTGGAGTGCCTGATTTGATGCAGACATTAAACGGCTATATAACAGTGGGGAGTTATACAAGTCGTGAGCACAGGCTATATTTCTGTGTCTGAAACAAACAACATGTTACAAACACCATCTTAAAGTCAAAACATGTGAGTTTAGACATATTTCCTATTAAACATATAGTTAGATTCATGTTATTTTAAGCATGTTTCAGATTCCTGTTTGCTCCACATATTTTTGACTTATCTTATTTTGTTTACTGTATAGAGGAATATATGAAAGGTTTTTAGCTGCTCGTCGATCCAAGAATCTCATCCTTTTTTCTTTTTTGAGGATCCTAGGGAGCCAGTTGCTGGTCATGAACTTGCACATATTCATTCGCAATCAATTAATGACCTTGCAATCATGATCTGCAGCATCCCAGGTGAATACAGTGTAAATAAGCTAAAGGATGTGATCCAGCTGTGATACACTCCTAGCTTTGCGACTTGCTGTGGTCGTGTTGGTCAATGTATGGGGTCTTGTCCATACCGTGGACATGTATCAGTAATTAATAGCTAAACTGAGATTGGACTATTGTTTTCTTGTTTACTTTTGTGTCTTGTATTTAATTGAAATTTAATTGAAATTCTTGTGAATAAACAAACATGTATTTTTAATTAGACATTTTTAATAAGGCCCTATAATGTGTATTTCTTAATAAAATGATTTGTAGTTGTTAATCAAGAGCAGTGCTTGCTATGTGCACTTACAAACCTCTACTGATGTAATCAAAGGCAGATCTTGTTTACTTTGTGTTATCTAGAGCACACTACAATACATGCCTGATTGGTGGAGTGCTGCAGAGATGGTTGTTCTTCTGGAAGGATCTCCTCTCTCCACAGAGACACGCTGGAGTCCCACCATGGCTGCCTCTACACTGCTGTCTGATGCACTGATTACTCATGGTGCACAAACCAACCAGCTCTGTGAGGCATATGCTACAATCTATTATCAGTAAAGGGAGGATTGTTCCCTTGGTTCAGGTAATGCAGTGAGTGCATTTACTGTACACATCTATGTGTAGTGTAATTCCTTGGACAGCTCAATCTAGTAAAAAGCCGCAGTTTGGAAGAAACAGAATCCATTGGCTTGAGTGGACATCAATTGCCTGGCCTAATCCACATACCATCGCAACCTCTTGTAATGTCTTCACCTTCTGCTGTTTTAAGGTCTCTCTTGATCCAGTTCAACAGTGGAGATTATTCTCCCCTATGACTTTAGCCAGGCTCTCATTGATCTCTGCCGTTCCCTCGACACCCGCTCATTATAACAGTCCTATGGAGAGTCCTGCTGTATTATCAGCAAAGATCAGGATGTACCGTTTATCTCACTGTGTGTTCTTTGAGTTATTAACCTATTGATGTCTCATATCGAGCCCTCTGCACAGCTTCTGCTGACCCCATGGATCTGCTGCCACGGACATACTCGCATTGTTAGGACTTGCATCCTGCATGGCTGACAATTAGACTAGTATTTTATTATGTAGTTTAAAAAGGAGATTCCCCTAATTATTATTCAGCAATATCTTTAGTATACTGTTATTGGAAATATGTATATCTTTGATGGATACAACTTAATAAATCAGGTGGTGAATGTGTTTCAATAACAATAGTGATATGATGATCTGAATGCAGTGCAATGCCTTGTATGTTGAAACTGCTCTTTCTTCCAATGATAAACCAAGTAATTTCTCTGTACATAATTTGCATTTGTTGGAAAGGACTGTGAGTAACACATTAAAGCCATGGGGGGATCTAGTGGCTAAATAATCAATGCTGACAGGTAGTCATTCATTTTGGTGGTAAACCTTATCATTCTTTTGTTTTGGACAGATGTTGAGACAAGTGCATGTTCTAGATCCTAGTCATGAAATTGTAAAATCTGAAAAAGAAACACGATCTTTGTGAGTCTGCCGAGTCACAATGTTGTTTTCTCATTTGCCTGTCTACGTGACAGGGCCTTCTAAAGGAATGAATAAGTCTATTTTGATGTGGCTTCTATGTTGGTAAAGATTTTTCAGATGGTGAGCTGCCATAATCGGCCTTTATAAAGTGTATGAGTGGTATCAGTAATTAATAGCTAAACTGAGATTGGACTATTGTTTTCTTGTTTACTTTTGTGTCTTGTATTTAATTGAAATTTTTAATAAGGCCCTATAATGTGTATTTCTTAATAAAATGATTTGTAGTTGTTAATCAAGAGCAGTGCTTGCTATGTGCACTTACAAACCTCTACTGATGTAATCAAAGGCAGATCTTGTTTACTTTGTGTTGTCTAGAGCGCAGTATACTTTAGTGATTATAGGTTGCCAATAAATACATAATTATATATAAAAAAAGGTTGTACATTTTATCAGAGCATTGTTTGTTTATTTGTTTACTCTGGGATCTATATTCTCCATTTTTAATACCCAGATCTTTTTATTTTGTACTGTTTATCGGAGAAAATATAATTTACAAGGAATACCTTCCTATCTTACAAAGTTATCTTTTCAGGCAATGCAGAACCGATGTGCATGTGATTAATCTTTGAAGACTTGACTATTGTAGGCACAATCATAATATTATTTTGAGGGCCCTGTACTCCATACTTAGATGTTGTGTAGTGGGAGAGTGACAAACCCTGTGCACACTTTCCTTTACATTATAAAAGAAAGAAAGAAAGAACCCGGGTTTACCCCTCTCCAGACATGTATGAATTCGCTTTAACAAATACATAATATATGAGCATTATACAAAAAGAAGGTTGAATATGAAAAATGTCACATTTAATATTAATGTGTAGAAAATGAATTCCGTACAACTTTGTTTGACAGTGAAAAGATGACAGTTGCTCCGCACTCTTTTCCAGATCAGTGATCCACAACCTGTTAGTGTCTGCATAAAGAAGCGGTACTGGGGCATGTCAGCCAAGAACAAAACCTACTAACAATCGGGAGCGTTGCCTCCCTTGGGCTTTAGACATACAAGCTGTCATCCTTGCAAACACTTGCGGGGCTGTTTAGACTCGGCTTGCCCCGATGTCAGAAATTAAAACAGCGGAAGAGGGGAAGTTTAAGACATGAATAGGGAGATCGATTGGTGGGTTACAACCTGGCAATGGGAAGTCCGGGCTTCAAATATTTGCAGGTGTGTCTGAAGCGGCCTTTGATGTAAAACGTACCGTATATTTTATGGTATTTAATTCATACTTGTGTCAATTATTTTTAAGCAGATGCTGCCCTGTCTCTTGTACAAGATGCACAGGTCAGTATTGACCCATACAGAAGAAAAGGGTATTTTTTTCATCACTTCTTACATAATGGCAAAAGAAGTGCAAAATGCTTTCTCTCATTCTATATTTTATTGAATTTATTTTGATACAGTTCTAAAAGTATCCTCTGGGATTTAGTTTAAATAACTAATCTCTCATTCAATTATATACATTTTAAACTTTTATTGATACCTTTACTATATACATTATTACTAATTGTGCCTGGTTTGATAAAATACCATATTTGTAGTTATTAATATAGAATAGCTGTGCTTTTACATGTATATACATTATAGAATCAGAATTGTGTATTGAATTGGTGTATTCATTACTAATCCCTCTTTCACAACCCCCCACAGAAATCAAGTCATGCTATTTTTCAGCATTTAATGACTAAGGTAATAAGGAAGCCTATTTGTGATATGATGATCTTGATGTTGCCTTGTGCGTTTAATGAATTACATGTATAAACCTAATGTCTTTCTCATTGCTTGTTCAAATTGAAACACGGAATTGTTTAAAAATGCAGGGGGGATGAAATCGTGAAAGGTAAATGGGAAATGGTGTCTTTAACTAGTAAGAAGAACTGGAATCAACAGCAAAACAAGGGAGGCAATGGGAAATGGTTATTGGTTAATTTGTGATTGCTCTTAACTTACTTACTGTGGAATCCATCAAGGTAATGGGTTATCAAAGTAAATGTTTGGGAACCAACAGTGAAAGAGAATACTGAGAAGCAGGCAGTGCATTACCTAAAGAGACAATGCCAAGGAGCTGAGGTGTAATGTTTTTTTAGCACCGTGATGTTGTGATGTTGTTGTGCCTCAATTTAAAATGCAACACTTTCAGAAAGGCAAACAAACAAACAAACAAACAAAGAAAAGCACCAACAAAATAGTGTCATTGCTTGATGATTTCAACAGCAGAGTCTTAAAACTGGAAAAAAAAGAAAAACTGGTACCCATTGGGATTCTCGAGCATATGTCACTGCATTGTCAGATGGTGTAGGGTCTCTGAGGAGGAACATTATCTACAGCTGGTCTCCGCTGAAGAGCACATGGCTACCCTGCCCTGTATTAAGTGCCTCTTTCAGTCAGATAGTTGCAGTTGGTGCTCATTGTATACATTTTGGTTTCAATTTGAAATAAAGTGAAAAGTAATTAATACAAATACATTACATTTGCACAAAAAAGGGTTTATAGCAAAGAATGTGTAAACAGACATCACTCAAAAATAAAACAATATTTGAGTTGAATTGTATTGTTTATTTTATTTGTTTAATATAATGTCACACTCCTTATGTATTTGCAATTATTGCATACTTAATGAAAGTACAAAGTTTTAAAAAGGCATTTCTGAAGAATAGGTATTAAAATACAGGATTCTGCATGCATTACACTGTGTATTTATATAGTAAACCATGTGATATGTGTTATATAAGTGTGTAGTTTTAATGTAAATAATTGGCCTCCGATCTTGAATCATTCCTTCTGTCTGCAAACCCAGAAAACAATGAGATTACAAGTGAATGTACTGATGGACATTTCTTGTAAAGAGTGTTTCTGTGGTGAATAACATCCAGTCTGGCTGTTAGAATTAACTCATTTTGACTCATATTTGCAATCTGACATTAGACAGTCTTGAAAATCCCATTTGAAACAATGTAACAATAAGGTTAGGATGATTTTTTTTACAACTCTGAATATTGTATAGATTTCATTTGGAAGTTACACTAAAACAATATCTGTCATCAAGGTTTTCTGTTGAATGTTTTCATCCACTTCAGTGTGGTTAGTATATGTGTTTGCATGGTTGATGTACACATACTGCTAAATACTCACTGAATACTGCTAGTTGTACTGCATGTGTTGTAAATACGCATTTAACAGTTTTGTATAATTATGTATTGTCTGAAACATTAACAAAGTTTTGAATGGTTATTACTGCAAAATCAGGGTGTCGCAGTCCTCATTTTGGAGAGGCTTGATCCTGCAGTTTAAAATCTCACCCCTAAATCATCAATTTCTAAAGACGTGGAATTACCTCACTGGGACCACTGAAGCAGGTGATTTGTTTGGGTAAGTAATTTAGAGATCATTTGAAATAGAAACATGACCACTCTGCTGGCTTCCAGGACCGGGGTTGGCTCCTCTTGACTCAATTGGACAAATTACTTGCTAAATTTATAAAACAATTACTTTTGTTCCAAGACTTTGGGAATTAATGATCTATGTGTGACCTATACATCCTGCTGGGCTGTGTTTCCCCAGGACTGGAATTGGCAACCCATCCATCCATTTATTTATTTATTTATTTATTTATTTAGTTTTGTATGTATTTATTTTGTCATTTATTGGAGAAATGGAACCTAGCAATTGCAACAAAAGGTGGACGTGATGACAATGTATTGCGTTTATTTTTTCTGAGATCCTCTGGATATTTCAGTGGTATTTGATTCACTAATCATTGTCACATATAGGAGAAGAATGACTGATTCAAAAGCATAATTTATCTTCCACGAATTATAGGAAGGGTCCAGAGTTCAGTGACAAATTGCACAAAGTGTCAGTTGCAGTAGGCCTTGGGGTGAAAAAAAAAAGATTTCTGTAAACTAAGTCCTCTGTATTGGTTGGGAAACCCATTTCTAAACAGCAAATATTCCAGTCATTTAAAAACAGAAATGTAATGAAACACTAGTTTATTTTTTATCAGCACCACTGATAATGCCTACCTCTAAGTGTGGACAGGAATGTGGTTACAGATGATTAGGACGGTGTCTCTCTTTCAGAATTCGTACAAGCCTATTTGCATATATACACTTGCACCTGCTTTATATAATACTTTCCATTCAGTATAGTAATTTACTCTGTCTCATGATTGAAACAAGATCTCCTTTGTTTTCACGCTGTACCTAGATTTCATGCCAGGATTGTTTTTGAACCTTTTTATTTTTTAATTATCATTCACAATTTCCATTTCAAAATAAGATCAGAAAGATAATTCAGAAATACATTAAAAAATGCTCTGAGATACTGTAAAGCAGGCCTGGGGAACAGAATAAGAAACCACTAATGACACGTGGGTTAAATCCAAATTATCAGTCACTTCAAAATGAGGTGCAAATCGTATTACAAGTAATATCATAAGCTGTACACCTGATCCAGAAATAGGCTACTTATTGGAGCCACAGTTAATACATACAGTGGGCCAGTGTCTCAGAAGAAATAATTTTTTTTTTAGGTTTTTTAGGTTTAATTCCATTAGAGCCATGGACATTGCCTGAAGTATGTCTACACCGAGTGCTTTTTTTTTTTTTTTAAAGGGGGTAGAATTATCTTTGCTTTTGTTTTGCATTCACTCATTATTATGAGAAAAGTGAAGCAAATGAGATGTGGATTGATCCAGCTGAGTGACCACACGTTGATCAGTTCCAATTAAGAACAATGAAGAAAAAGCCCTGGGGACGAAACAATATGAAAAGGGTCATCAGTCTTGAGCTATTTGCTGTTGTCAGTGCCTCTGGGAGGGGGCCTGGCAATTAAACAGCACCACCGTGGGTGACCTACATGGGCAGTGTTCATGAAACGCCGTGTGTCTCCCCAGCACCCGCTTGCTTTTTTATGTGTTCCTTTAATGTGAGACTAAAGGTTTATTTTATCTGGGTGTTCATTAGATTTAATTTCAGGCTTCACTGTGTGTTCAAACACAGGAGTTATTCACCCCTGGTTGGTAACTCAGTTGCTGAATTGAAGAAACAGCAATGACTTGAGATATTCCACTCCCAACCAAGATCTCAATACCGTGTACTTGCACATGAACTGACTGACAGGTGACAGGTGGAAGTTATTGTGGCTCTTTTCTGGCTTTGTGAATTGTTCTGAGGGAGCTCATCGTGAAATCTCCATCACTCCCTCTGGTTTGAGATTTTTTTTTGTTGGGGGAGGGGGGCTTCTTAAAGGATTAGTGTTAATATTGTTGCGTTGCAATCTCAATTCTACCAAATCTGTCTGTGTGTATTTGAACACACTCCTAATCCCCTGTATTGTTGTTTGGTGTGTCTGTGCATTGTGTCGGAAGGTTTTTGTTCTCCCCTTCAGACACCTAGTGGCATCGGCAGTCATCTGTACATAGTGGGGCTGTAGAATTGTAAAAAATATCTTGCCAATATATGTAGCTATCAGAGATGGATGTGACTAGCAAACAAATGCATCAAGCTAAGGTTGAATTTGATGTGAATAACAGGTTCATAGATATTCAATCAAATCATACATTATTTTGTAATCCATAGACAAAGAACAGAGGAAAGGAAGGCCAAATACACAATGGACATTGAGTGTATGCTTTAATAATCCAATGTTTTGCTTCCATCCCCACAGAAACATAGGGAGGAGGATGCGGCATATATATATATATATATATATATATATATATATATATATATATATATATATATATATATATATACAGCTCTGGAAAAAATAAAGAGACCACTTAACATTGATTTCTGAACTTGGAGTGGTTTCTTAATTTTTTCCACAGCTGTATATGTTGAGACATGTGATTCAGTAAAAAGGTAAATCTAGGAAAGACAGTGCCCAGATTATAGCTCCACATGTCCTGTTCATTAATCTCATGGTGGTAAATTTGGAGAACAAATGCAGACAGAATTACCAGCAATAACAGACGGCTTTGACATAATGTCTCTTCTTCCTAAAGTGGTCTGTAATCCCAAATATTTACAATGCACGGGGTCTTATTAAGCAATGATACCAGATGTGGTTGGATCAGTAAAAAAAAAAAAAATCAGGTCAGACATGTAGCAGGTAATACTCAACAGGGCTGTGCAGAAACGCACGATGCAGTCGGCACAGAGTGTTTCTCAAGCCCAGAGCATCAGCGGATCAGTGATCGTGCGAATGCGAAGCAACCTTGTGGGAACACTCAGCGAAATTAAGTGGAAAATCAAAGGGGAGTCCAGATTCAATCTTGATAACTATCGGAGATAAATACCAGGCTGTCTCCTGCAGATATCCCCCTCCTGCAGCCCTGAAATTAAAGGTATATTACAAAAGTATCAAGTATCAAGTATCATTGCCCCATTCATTGCCCCATCAACAGAAAGTGAAAGAATATGGATAAAATGGGGCATATTAAAAACTATTAAATAAATATGAATTAATTCACTCCACAGCTCACTCCACTGAGACGGCTCTCCTGGCAGTCACTGACTCCCTCAGCTGTGCTCGGGAGGCCTCCCTCTCCTCAGTCCTCATCCTCCTTGATCTGGGCAGCATTTGACACTGTCGATCACGCCATCCTCCACTCTGGGACTGCTCTCACCTGGTTCTCCTCCTACCTCAACGACCGGTCCTACCAAGTGACATTGCGAGGTTCTTTATACACCCCCAAACCTCTCCTCACAGGCGTTCCCCAAGGCTCCGTCCTGGGCCCGCTCCTGTTCTCTCTCTACACTCACTCCCTGGGCCCCCTCATCGCATCCCATGGTTTCTCTTACCATTTTTACACAGATGATGCCCAGATCTTCCTGTCTTTTCCCTCATCCAACACCCTCATCCCCTCTCACATCTCTTCCTGCTTATCTCTGCTTGGATGCACTCGCACCACCTCAAGCTCAGCCTCTCCAAATCTGATCTCCCCCTTGGAATCTATGACACACTCTCTCCCTTTTCTTCTGCTAAGAACCTAGGAGTCACCCTCAATCCTGCGCTCTCCTACACTCAGCACATCACCATGCTGACACGCATCTGCAGATTCTTCCTGAGCAACATAAGCCGGATCCGACCCTTCCTCACCGACTACTCGACTCAGCTGCTCATCCAGTCACTGGTCCTCTCCCACCTGAACTCCCTCCCTCCTGGCTGGTCTGCCTGCAACTACTGCAACTGCTCCAGCTCATCCAGAACTCTGCAGCTCGTCTGGTATTCTCTCTGCCACGATTCGCACACGCTACTCCACTGCTCTACTCCCTCCACTGGCTCCCGATACCGGCATGTATTCAGTTCAAAACACTGACCCTCACCTACCGCTGTCTCCACCACACTGCACCAAGTATACTCTTGTGTAAATTGGATTTTTTAAAATGGATTATGGTTTGAATTGCACTGTAATATGTAAATTGGAATTTGTAATGTTCTATGCCTTGAACTGCACTGTATTTTTGCACTTTGTATTGCACTTATTTTGTAAGTCGTCCTGGATAAGGGCGTCTGCTAATAAATAATAATAATAATAATAATAATAATAATAATAATAATAATAATAATAATAATAATTCACCTATTCATGAATATTTCTTTAACAGTTTTTAATATGTCCCATTTTGTCTTCTTTGCTTTAGAATCCTGGTTAGATCTGTTGTGTGTTTTGAATGGCCACCTGCAAATAAACAACTTATACAGGACCTTTAAAGACTAAGCTAGGTCATATATGTAAACTGTTTATTTTTTACTTATTTTTTTCACAAGTTTCCAAAGAAAGTTCTCCTGGCTCAAACAGAATTAGTTTGTTGCATTTCTGCCAGTAAACAAATAGCCATGTTCTGCGCTGGCCATTTTGGATACTGTGGTTTTGACATATTCGACACATTCATTATTGTAATTCTTTATTTACATCAGAGTCCAGAGTGCGGCGTGTTTCCACAGCTGTTTGGATTTCCAATTAAACCTTTTCGCTATATTACTTTTGTTTCTGGTGAGTCTCCGTTCATCACAGATAAACAAACTTTTACTTTTGCTCTTTCTTTCATTTGTTACTTTCAGGTGTTGCTTCTTTTTAAATATTTGAATTCCCATAGCAGTTTCTTGCCTTCAGCAATTATTCCGAGTCCACCTCTCTCTGCCTGGTCCTCTCTCAGGACTTGTATGAATTCAGACTAAAAGTAGGATGTGCTATGTCAGTCAGTATGTTTCAAAACATGGGACTCATGTCTGTGCATGGCTTTTTACACTGGGACGGTGTTGTGCAATTGACAAATACTCGTAGGCTGAGAGCACTGACATAATTTCAGATTGGACAGCATGCAGCTGGGTTTTCCAGACGGGAGCCCATATCAGTCAAATCTCCATAGGTCTCAAAATGTTTAACCCATTTGACTTGCATGTGTGACTAAGAAATATCATAATTATGGGAATAGTGTTATCATTTTAGCAATGCTAGACATTCAATTTGGATTTTACAAAGGTTAGGCACACCCAGCAGAATAAGGGAATATATGTTAAGGGCCAGTGCTCTCTCATAATCATATATATACTATATATGTACTGATCCTAATGTACCTGTCAATTTTATTATACCATCCATAGCTGGTTATTGATTGTTTGTATTAGCATTATATATATATATATATATATATATATATATATATATATATATATACACTCACCTAAAGGATTATTAGGAACACCTGTTCAATTTCTCATGAATGCAATTATCTAACCAACCAATCACATGGCAGTTGCTTCAATGCATTTAGGGGTGTGGTCCTGGTCAAGACAATCTCCTGAACTCCAAACTGAATGTCTGAATGGGAAAGAAAGGTGATTTAAGCAATTTTGAGCGTGGCATGGTTGTTGGTGCCAGACGGGCTGGTCTGAGTATTTCCCAATCTGTTCAGTTACTGGGATTTTCACGCACAACCATTTCTAGGGTTTACAAAGAATGGTGTGAAAAGGGAAAAACATCCAGTATGCGGCAGTCCTGTGGGCGAAAATGCCTTGTTGATGCTAGAGGTCAGAGGAGAATGGGCCGACTGATTCAAGCTGATAGAAGAGCAACTTTGACTGAAATAACCACTCGTTACAACCGAGGTATGCAGCAAAGCATTTGTGAAGCCACAACACGTACAACCTTGAGGCGGATGGGCTACAACAGCAGAAGACCCCACTGGGTACCACTCATCTCCACTACAAATAGGAAAAAGAGGCTACAATTTGCACAAGCTCACCAAAATTGGACAGTTGAAGACTGGAAAAATGTTGCCTGGTCTGATGAGTCTCGATTTCTGTTGAGACATTCAGATGGTAGAGTCAGAATTTGGCGTAAACAGAATGAGAACATGGATCCATCATGCCTTGTTACCACTGTGCAGGCTGGTGGTGGTGGTGTAATGGTGTGGGGGATGTTTTCTTGGCACACTTTAGGCCCCTTAGTGCCAATTGGGCATCGTTTAAATGCCACGGACTACCTGAGCATTGTTTCTGACCATGTCCATCCCTTTATGACCACCATGTACCCATCCTCTGATGGGCAGGATAATGCACACAAAGGTCGAATCATTTCAAATTGGTTTCTTGAACATGACAATGAGTTCACTGTACTAAACTGGCCCCCACAGTCACCAGATCTCAACCCAATAGAGCATCTTTGGGAGCTTCGTGCCCTGGATGTGCATCCCACAAATCTCCATCAACTGCAAGATGCTATACTATCAATATGGGCCAACATTTCTAAAGAATGCTTTCAGCACCTTGTTGAATCAATGCCACGTAGAATTACGGCAGTTCTGAAGGCGAAAGGGGGTCAAACACAGTATTAGTATGGTGTTCCTAATAATCCTTTAGGTGAGTGTATATATATGTACATATACATATTAGAAAAAAATATTTAAAGATCATCAGGGAAGTCAATCCATTCAGGCACCAGTGTTCATAAATTGATATTGATAGTAGATGGTTGAAAATCTGATTATGGGACATTGCAACAATGTAGCCCTTTGTGGGGTGACACAGCACGTTTCTTTCTGTTGAAAAGATAGCGGAAGGGATGACCTAGAAATGCAAATTCATATGGCTGCTTTTATATAGAGCAGATTTTTACTCTGTAGCTCTAAAATCACAACCAGTAAAAAACACACAACCAACAAAAAAAACCACACATAAAAAACAACGCACTATTAATAACTTGATGCTTCCGGTGAGGGATTATCTCTTTGATACTTACTGGTGTCGTTCTGATGATATCTGTGTAGATAAGTCACAGCTCATAAATATCCTGTCCGAGACCACAACTAAAAAATGTTTTCTCATCAACATTTGGAATCGGATAATCGAAGGTACACTTTTCATGTGTAAATGTGTATGAATGCATTGTTCATGAATCCAAACATCTGAAAGATATCAAAAATAAGTTCTTAGGATACTGATATTTTATCACATGTCAAAACAAAGATAATGAGTAGGCAATAGATTTGAATCCAAGATATTGGAAAGTGTAAAGTTTTGCCATGATTCCTATGTAGCAGAGTAAGGATAAAGATACATTTTTTTCTACTAATATTATTTTTTGTATACCTATGTGTACAAATATTAAGAATATTTATTTATTAGCAGACACCCTTATCCAGGGTCACTTACAGATGGCATAAGAAACATTTCAAAGCATAACAAAGTGCAGTAATACAATCAGTACAAAATACAAGCATATATCCTGGTACAGTGAGCTAAAAAGTGCAGACAATACAGTTAATGTGGCCACAAAATGTTTACTGTATTGAGCTTATTTAGAATTTAAAAAAGCTAAAATATTTTACACAAAGCTTCATGGTCTTCAATCCCAAGAGTAAGAAAATACCTTCATGTTTTTCCATTAATTTGTTTCTTTTGGAGCCATGGTAGGTATGGGATTTGGGTCAAGTTATGTAAAATCAGGCCCTAAATTCCTCTCTCCTTGATTAATTCTCATTTAGTCTGACCTCTTTAAAGCTGTTCCCATGGTTGTAACTTGCAAACTGGCACAGGGAGACTGTCACATTCCCTCCCAAAGGTGGTGTACTTCCTTCAGTGATTCGTTGTATTTCATCTGGGCCACTGTCACAGGCTGCTTTAGGATGGGGTACTTAATTTCGATGAACAGTCCAATGCAAATGTGAGGTGTGACTGCTAAACGAGCCGAACCGATTAACAATCGAATGTCATCGAAAATAGACTGACAGTTCACAAGAGCCGAGCCACAAATCTCCGACCGCCACCTGTCAGAGGAATCTGCCACTTTGGAAAGAAGCGACAAATGAAGATGTGTCCTCTTTACACGTACCAGCTTCCCAAAGAGCAGGCTTGACCTGGAATGTACACACCAGTCATCTTTAGTTCTTAAGGATTGGAACAACCTTTTCCTTAAGCTGCTTGAAGTGGGGGCTCAAGGATCATCCATGTGTTAATCCTGCGTTTTAACTAAAGAAGTGTTCACTCTTGCCGGAATTCAACGTGAGTAAGATGATTACCTTTCACAATGGAAATGAAGTCATGATACAGCAGCCCTAATGCAGTATTAGTGGTGATTAGCTAGGCCTTCCAAATTAGCCTGCAGTCTGTCTCTCTGCGCTGCACAATCCCCACCAATTCATCCCTGTTAGTACGCTCACCTGTTAAAATATAAAGAAGGGGATTGAAGCAGGAAGCATGTTGTCAGTATTGTAGTTCTGATTTTGAACATGTTTAATAAACAACTGGGCGAGCATTGTATTTGACAACATATCGTATGCAGGCATGTCTCTGTGACCTCGATGGTATTTTTAAAATGAATTAACCTGGCGGAGAAGGACATCTTCTATGTTGAAATGGAGGACAAATTCAATACACAATAGGGAAAAGAATGGTTAAATCTGGTATGCCTAGAATGCTGATTGGTTAAGCTGTTTCTGTGAGTGAAATTGCACAGAAACGAAAGGAGCAGAAAGGTGCAAAAGCGTTAATTAGAGGTCTCTGATAAGCAGGTATTTCTGATGATCATCTTCAGTTAGGCATGCTGTGACCACGCAACTATTTGAGAAATCATACCACTGAATCCATCTAAAGCATTGCAGTAAAAGTATTGGCTATTTAGCATTCTTGCTGCATTGCCCACATACTATGTTTTTTTTTGTTTTTTGTTTTTTGTACATCAATATGTATTTACTTTAAGCCACTGATAGGACAAAGACAGGCGCAGTAATAAATATCGAGCAAGCAAGTCCTTTGGTGCATTCCAAAACAGACTGATTTTTCTGTTAAACAAAGCTGTGCAGAATGGATGATGAATTGAAGGGGAAGATAAAAGGGAGATTTTACTTGCAGACATTCTAATTTGGGGTGTTTCCTTTAAGTAGATGATACATCATTATTGAACCAAATCGGAAACTGAAAGCCAGATGAAGAGCTACAAGTATTTCAGATTGCAACAGAAGGACACATGAGAAGACACACAATGTTAATATTAAGTAAAACAGTTGCACAAGGAAAAATAAATCTAATCACCATTGTAATCAAGAACCATAAAACCCATGATGTGTTACGCTACTTGCTTCCACTGTATATTTGTTGTCAGTCTCAAAGCTCTTCTTCCTCAGGCACACATGTATATATTTGTACACATTTTTTGTATAAGTATATAGGACAAGTGTGCTTTGAATGATAAATCTATACTCCAGACAGATGTTTCTTGGATTTAAAGAACTTTTCTTTTGTTAAAAATTCACATTCATTACTATTTCTGTAATGCTCTTCAATATTGTACTATCCTGTCAGTGTGACATTTTTGGTGTGCTTATTGAACAGAATACAGTTGTCCAGAACACCAAGTTCCTTTTGTTTCTCAAATTTGGTGTGAAACTGTACTGTGTCTATTGATCTGGAGGCTTCCAAACTAAGTTTCCATTTTCCATTCCAAAATTAATTAAAAATGAAAAATGAAATGGCTTGGTTGCATGTCAAAGACCTTGAATATTCCTTGGAGCATGGATGGTATATGGCACAAACAAGACCCTGCCTAGATGTCCCTACAACTATTCCTACTGCGAAACTTGTGAAGCATGGTGGTGGCAGCAGCATGTTATTGGGACGTTTCTCATCAGCAGAGACTGGGACATGTGTCAGGATAGAAGGGAAATTTGTTGAGCAAATTATAGAAAATTCCTTGAGGAAAATCTGTTGCCCTCTGCAAGAAAGCTGAAACTGGGACGGAAGTTTGGCGACACCAAGAAAACAGTACAGGCCTGACTGCTTGACCCCTATAGTAAGGGGGTCCGGAGGCTCTGTTATGCTGTGGGGGGCATTTTCCTGGTATGGTTTGGGTCCACTTGTCCCCTTAGAGGGAAAGGTCACTGCAGATCATTACAAAGTTATTCTGAGTGATCACCTTTATCCTATGGTGAAACATTTCTATCCTGATGGGAGTGGTCTCTTCCAGGATGACAATGCCCCCATCCACAGGGCATGAGGGCTCACTGAATGGTGTGATGAGTATGAAAATTACGTGAATTATATGCTATGGCCTTCACAGTCACCAGATCTCAACCCAATTGAACACCTGTGGGAGATTATGGACCGATGTGTTAGACAGCGCTCTCCACCACCATCATCAAAACACCAAATGAGGGAATATCTTTTGGAAGAATGGCATTCCATCCCTCCAGTAGAGTCCAGAGACTCATAGAATCTATGCCAAGGCGCATTATTATTATTATTATTATTATTATTATTATTATTATTATTATTATTATTATTATTATTAATAATAATAATTTATTAGCAGATACCCTTGTCCAGGGCAACTTACAAAATATAAGAGCAATATAAAGTGCAATAATACAGTGCAGTGCGTTGAAGCTGTTCTGGCGGCTCATGGTGGCCCAACACCTTACCTTATATATAACTATGGTGTGGAAATATAGGCACTGTGAAATATTGACACAATAGGCATTGTGTGGAGTGTGGATTTTAAACAGAATTATATATGTATATATATGTATGTATGTATATACACTCACCTAAAGGATTATTAGGAACACCTGTTCAATTTCTCATGAATGCAATTATCTAACCAACCAATCACATGGCAGTTGCTTCAATGCATTTAGGGGTGTGGTCCTGGTCAAGACAATCTCCTGAACTCCAAACTGAATGTCTGAATGGGAAAGAAAGGTGATTTAAGCAATTTTGAGTGTGGCATGGTTGTTGGTGCCAGACGGGCCGGTCTGAGTATTTCCCAATATGCTCAGTTACTGGGATTTTCACGCACAACCATTTCTAGGGTTTACAAAGAATGGTGTGAAAAGGGAAAAACATCCAGTATGCGGCAGTCCTGTGGGCGAAAATGCCTTGTTGATGCTAGAGGTCAGAGGAGAATGGGCCGACTGATTCAAGCTGATAGAAGAGCAACTTTGACTGAAATAACCACTCGTTACAACCGAGGTATGCAGCAAAGCATCTGTGAAGCCACAACACGTACAACCTTGAGGCGGATGGGCTACAACAGCAGAAGACCCCACCGGGTACCACACATCTCCACTACAAATAGGAAAAAGAGGCTACAATTTACACAAGCTCACCAAAATTGGACAGTTGAAGACTGGAAAAATGTTGCCTGGTCTGATGAGTCTCGATTTCTGTTGAGACATTCAGATGGTATAGTCAGAATTTGGCGTAAACAGAATGAGAACATGGATCCATCATGCCTTGTTACCACTGTGCAGGCTGGTGGTGGTGGTGTAATGGTGTGGGGGATGTTTTCTTGGCACACTTTAGGCCCCTTAGTGCCAATTGGGCATCGTTTAAATGCCACGGCCTACCTGAGCATTGTTTCTGACCATGTCCATCCCTTTATGACCACCATGTACCCATCCTCTGATGGCTACTTCCAGCAGGATAATGCACCATGTCACAAAGGTCGAATCATTTCAAATTTGTTTCTTGAAAATGACAATGAGTTCACTGTACTAAACTGGCCCCCACAGTCACCAGATCTCAACCCAATAGAGCATCTTTGGGATGTGGTGGAACGGGAGCTTCGTGCCCTGGATGTGCATCCCACAAATCTCCATCAACTGCAAGATGCTATCCTATCAATATGGGCCAACATTTCTAAAGAATGCTTTCAGCACCTTGTTGAATCAATGCCACGTAGAATTATGGCAGTTCTGAAGGCGAAAGGGGGTCAAACACAGTATTAGTATGGTGTTCCTAATAATCCTTTAGGTGAGTGTATATATATATATATATATATATATATATATATATATATACATTTTAAAATCCACACACCACACATTCATTGGTGTGTATGTATCATGCTTATCTCATGCTAGAGCGTAAAAGCATTTGCTATACTTGTTTTTGCTGAATAAGAATAAATCCAACACTCTATGTAAAATATTTACTTTACTAGTTTCTGGTACTGTTAGCATATTTAAAGAGGGCGTCACAATCATACCTCAATTACATCAGGCACAGGAATGATAAGCTCAATAGTAATGAGTCTTCCACTTTCATTAACACACTAATGAAGTTTCCTTCTTCTCTATCAAACATCTATTCCCCTTCCAACCTTATCAGGCCAACTAAAACCCATTGATTGGCCAGAGATTTGAGTAAGGCCTCAAAGGATTAGCATATTCTAAAGCTATTAGTTCTACTGAGATATGCATTTAGCCTTTCTGAAAACCAACCCCCATTCTTGGATTTCTTAAAAGTAGCTTCACCATCTGATGGAGTTTAAAAAAAGAGGTGGGGAATGAAATTTCCATTTCCATTCCCCCCCTTTTTTTGTTCTTTCAGTTTTGTTTCCTGTGTGAAGAAATAAAATAAGGAAGCAGTCTTACATTATTGGAGCACATTTGTAAAGATAGAGGTGTTTTAAACTCTATTCAGTTGGAGACACTCAGTGGAATGTCCAAGAACAGAACAGTTCCACACAAACAATGATAATGCATCTGGAATTGTAAAAGGTGTGTAATTGTTCATGGTGTATTAGGGGCAACATCGGATTATGAACCGTCTCTCTCTCCAATTTGCGGAACCAGCTGCAGCTTACAGATGCTGTTTAGTTGCAGATCCATGGAGAGGGGTTCAAATGTCAAATGCTTTCCTTGAGCTTATCTATACTAATCAGTTTTAAAAAACTGGATTACAGAAATCCAGCCAGGCCTTGCCCAGGACTCTTGGGTGGCACAGAGCAGATGGAACGAGTGACCAAATGAGCAGTCAACCTGAGGACTATTAAAAAAAAAAAGCTACAATCAGCAGGCATTCAGTGTTTCTCATAACCTCGTGACATATTTTCACAGCATCATGTATCATCCTGATCTGTCTCGATTCTTCAAAACTGAACCAAAATCCATATACATCATGGAACATGACCGAAGTCGGCCAATCACACGGCAATCTTGAACTTAAACCATGAGCCCTAGAGGAGAAAGATAATGGCAATCATCTGAGTGTCAGAACTACAGCCTTATTTTGTATGGCAAACTATGAATGCCATTGATGGCTCTGTCCCTTTAAGGAGTGATACTCTGCAACAAATCTTTATATATATATTTGTTTTATTTTTAATTTTTATTTTTAAAATTTTATATTATTACAAAATATATTTTGGGTTTAAAAAGAACCTATGCTTAGGTCAACTTCTGTTCTTACAAAAACATGAATAGCTCATTAGCCATTTATTAGGACCAGATAACAGCATTAATCCACAGCCAAAACTAAAAAAGGATAAATTAATAAAATGTTTTTCAGCACTGCAGGTTAAGAAATCCTTGTACATTTTCAGACTAATTTATTTCATGTAGTTGTTATTGAAAGTATTCACACCCTTCATTTGCAACATTGCTACAAAGTGATTATTTTAATGTAATAAATGGTGTTAATTGAACCACACACATGAATCAACTACATGTATTCACAGTCTGATGAACACAGATTCAGCTGAGGGAAATCTGTAAAGATTTCAGGTGAAAAGGGGTCTATAAACTCTGTATGGTCACTCAGTTGATTTATTTTGAGTGTCATTGTAATATTTACACCCCCCTGTTATAACAAAGCAATAAGGTCTGTGCAATTACTTATAACAAAGCAATATTAACTACAACAACAATAATAATTTAAATAAATTATTTCCTAAAGTGAAGGGCAGGGTCAAATGGGATTCCTAACAATAACAATACAAATAATACATGCATTACATGTATATTACATAGATGTACATGGCACAAACTCCTGACCTGTACATTGTAGACTGTACAATATAGGGACAGAGGTATTTAATTGGCAGATTTAATGAAAACAAAATGTACCTTGTACCTTTGTCACAAGAAAAGACATGACACAATTCATCGGAAAGGGCCATGAGGAGCCCAAAACAAAGACACCACATTAATTAACACACTCTACAAAGCCCCTAATAGGAAAGATACAGAGCTGCAGCTCTCGGCCTTGGAACATCTCAACCTTCAAAGTGTCTGAACTGAAGTAACTTGTCCTTTCCTTCTGTTTCACACCCCAGCCATTTGGCAGCCATCCAGTGCAAACCTTCTTCTGGTGGCTTTCTGCATAGAGCCATTAGAAACCAATTAATGCCAAGTGCAGATGTAAGATACTCCCCCCAGGGAAACCTGGCACAGCATTGTATGCTGGGATTGTCTCCCAACCCCCCAGACATTCCTTAAAAATTTATAGCAAATCCCTAATAAGTATTTGTTGTAGGAGGGACACACTTTCAAACAAACTGAAACAAACAGAGCAATATTTGACAGTTCATGCAGTTACCATTATATAGTAAAATAAAATAAAATAAACATTTGAGAGTGGGGTCTTGTATATGTGAGCTTTGAGAGATTTTGTTTGTGCAGTTCTGTGCCCTCTCCTTTTCTGTGTATGTCTGTTCAGAATGATGCTCTGTGTTGTTTCTCACTGAACAGCTAGTATCCATGCTAACTGCTGTATTGCTGCCTAATATAATGCACAGGAAAGAGTGTACATCTGAGATTCAAATCTGGGGAGAATTTCAATGTAACACATGTGTAAGTGTCCAGTGCTACAGGATTTCAGAGCATTGTGCCTTTAATTTTCTTCCTCATCGCACAAGTCTTTTCAGAGCTTTGTATTTAGGGAGTCATTAACAGATGCATTAGTAGAAATGGCAAATGAAAATGATGCAAAAAACACACATAATAAGAAAGAATCAGAGGATGGGAGAATGCAGATTATGCAAACTACTTTAAATTAGTAGAAATTAGGAAGGCTTTGTGAAAGATAAAAGTTCAAACGATGCTTTTATGCTATCTCCTGCTGTGCAGACAAATAACATCATTCAATTTCGTTTCTGTGAAAGTGCTTTCCCAGGTACAATTTTATATCTTTCAAAAGACACATAAAACTTAACTTCTGCACTAAAGAGTCAGAACACCATTTAGCTTACCTATTAGTAGGAAGATATTGCACGACTTAAGATCAGAGACACAACTCCAGAGAAAGCAATTTAGGCTTGACTAATTTCATTTGTTATTCAGAATTATGTGTCTCAGAAGTGGCAACCTACTGGGAAGAGTGATTGCAAAAATTCTGTCTGTGCCACATTTCCCATTATTTTTTCCCCCTATTATAATTTTACCCAGGAGATCAGGGGTGCAATAAAGCTTGATTTAATGGATTTGTTTTCAAACAGTAGCATCTGTACATTCCTTTCGAGTTTTTGTAATAAACCGAAATCCTTTACTAATGAAAGATTCAATCCTAGAGACTGGAAATGGAGAGATATTGAGAGATTTGGAGAGCACAACCCTCCAACCCTCCCACACCAAAAAATAAAGTAAACACATTTATTTGTCAGTTGATGACACAAACTGGAATTTCAATATTTTTTTCCCAGTCAACATAACTATTTTTTCTTTAATGGATGTACTTTTTCTCAAAGCATTGTCGATTCATATTTTTCCTGTTTAGCAGAAGTATAATTTTCAGTACAGCATCCTCTGCTGCAGACTTCTCTTTGTCCAATGATGTGCGTTTGTTTTAATTCCTCATCTGTCGAAATGTCCCCTAATATAAGATTTTTTTTCTCTCGTTATTAGATAAGCGAAAGCAGTAATGCTTGAAGCTTCTTAATATGTTAAATAAACACTGGTAGCAATACATGAAGTTGGAATGGTTTTAACTGCAATTTATCTCCTCTCTCAAGCTTTGTTAATGTACTAGTGACAGACAGGCAGTGTCAGAGATTATGGCAATGGTAGGAATGATATTTAAAAGACACATCAGGGGGAAACCAAACAAACACATAATGAGGAAAATTATTGATTTGGGTTTCCTACAGAATGGCAAACTGCACGATTTCACTGCCTGCATAACACTAACAGTGTTGTGGCTTTGTCCACTCTGAATACATTTATTTCCTTTTTTTCTGTTGGCTAATAAATCACTTCTACTTCTCACTGCCCCTGACCTCAGGGTCAGTCTCTCATAGAAGGCCACTTCATCATCTTGCAATCTTCCCCTGGACTGCACACAATAGACATGTAATTGCCCAGAATGTCTGGAGTGACCTTGCCATCTGATTCTAGGAAACAAGTTATTTAACTTGAAGAAATAGTAAAAAAACTAAAAACTGTAAACAGACATCTTGTACTGATTTGACATTAGTATTTAGTTCCTTGGATTCAATTTCCATTACATAAATAAATACATAGGTAGTATTGGAAATACAGTTGTGAATTGACACAATCTCGGACAAATCTGACTGAGATTGGTGGGCTACCTCAGGGTCAACTAACCATGGTGGAATTCAACTGTGCTTTTACATGATTGGATTACATACAACTATATTAATACAACACCAGGAGCAGTGATGTATTAATGAGAGTAAAAATACAAACACGTCCCTGAGCTTGAGGAATGCAATCAAGGCCGAGCATGTACTGCCTTGTTCTGCTGTCCTGTGGGATTTGAACGAGACATGCTGCAAAAAAGAATTGCTGTCTTGCAGCCTCTGAGGCATCCTGTCATTGCTGCTGCAAGCATAACCCCCCACCCCAGCCCCGAGGAACAAGGCTTCAGCAGGAGTAGGTGAACTGACCCCTCGCACAGGACCGGATAAGGGCAGCAGCAGGTGGAGCCCATCTAGAAACAAAATGTTCTGGCGCTAGAGAAACACACACTGACATGGCAAATGTAATGAACCCCCACCTCAACAACCTAAGGGTGAGCTCATGTTGTAAAATCATTTATACCATTGGCCATCTTGGCAATAAGGCAAAAATCTTAAGGCTAGAACAAAAGGTTCAGTTCAGATTATTCTGTTTTAAGAAGCACACTCCTATACTATTACTATTACTATTATTATTATTATTATTATTATTATTATTATTATTATTATTATTATTATGAATAATAATATATATACATAAAAAAGATTTAAGAGTCTGACACAATTAAGCATAAAAGGAAGGCTACTAGTTTAATTATGGAAATGTGCTTTAAACTAAAATCTAGCTTTTATCAGTTATTTTGTGGAAGCGAGCTGTCTTGAGAATGTAAGTAAATAATAGATGTGGATTTAGAGAACAAAAAGTGCTCTAACAGTTTTTTAGTATGACTTTAAAATAGTTTTTTTGCATTTACTTTTTTTTGTCAATACTTTTAGAAGCTCATAAAATCTCATTACTGGCAAAGGGTATGCAAATATCATCCTAGTTTTTAACAATAATAAACATATTTTTTAACATCTATATGGTAGAGTAAAGTTTAATAAATAAATAAAACATCTGACATTGAATAAGCACAATGGTTAATAAGAAAAATCGAAAGGAGAAATGCTCCGAAAAAAGTGATTACATTGTGTGGATGTATTGCTCGTTTATTTAATCATGAAAAAATGCAATATATATTTGATTAAATACTGTAATAGAAACATGTTCAAATTAGTGTACAGAATTGTTCTATTGATTTCCTTGATATCTATGCATGTGAGTTTAAATGGATTGCTGTAATATAAGGATTCAAGAAAAAAGATGAAGGGACATTTATTTGTATTTACATATCTTGTTTATTAAAGTATTTATTGTTTGATGTTATGGATAATATGTATGAGCAATAACCTTCATCAGGATAGTCCTCTGAGTGCTTTCATTCACACAGAGAAATGATCCTTCAGAGGACACTTTGAAAAATGCAAGTCTGCTTGTTAAATATTTTTAATTTTGAAATATCATTCTCTTTCCACATTTCTTGTAAGCTGTATTTTCCGTAACCTACAATTTATTCTCATAAGATGCAGAAAACAAATGATTTGAAGCATATTAGAAGCCCCAAAGATCAGTTATTAAGCAGGCACACATAGTGAGGCTGTTGCAGAGATTAATGTCGTTCCCAGCATCTGATATTGACAAACCTTTGCACAGATGCGACTCAAGCCTATTGCAATAGGAATTCAGTTAATGAGAAATAAAAATGAGTGCATATTCCACAATCTACCATATCTTCCTACTTACCAAGGGTAAAGTGATTAGTTCCAGAAAATACAATTATCGCGGTACATGTTTTATATTCTTTTGTATAATCTGAACCCTCCTTAACACCTTGGTCAGAAAATATTTGGCCAGGGGGCAATGGACACATCTGCTCTGAGCTATTACCAGAGAAGGAAACATAAATCAAGGGGAACACAAAGTGAGCAACTGTTAGATGAAAAATAAGACTAAATGACTCTCTAGTGTAATCCCAAAATGCTCCAGACTTCCCCATCTTAATGCTGCTCAGAATTCAGAATCCCATTTGTTACTTTTCTGTCAGGACATTTAATTCAAATATGAATTTAGCTTGATTATTTGGTGTAGTGTGATCTCTTGATTGATGCCTTCTGCGCAGACAAGCATTTTTGGCAATGGTACGCTCCTTCAAATATCACGATTGTGTTGCAATGTCTAAAGGAAACACTCTGTTCACCAGAAAGAGCACAGAAATCACAGCACAGAATTTACAGCGCTGTTTTGTAATACCAGAACACTGTTAGGTTTTTAATTAAACTCCTGGCATAGCTGCCTTGAATTTACTATATAACTGCTTTGAACTGGATAAAACAAATTGAGGTTTATCAATCACTGAAGTTTCTGCATAGTTTAAAAGTCAACAATGTTACAGGGCTTTTTTGGGAAGTCAAGAGTTTGCAAATCTCTTGTGCTCATTGACCATTTTTTTTGGTGGTGCGAGTTTTCTGCAAAATGTATAGATTTTACTGCATTTTACTGCTTGTTTGAGTTGTCTGGTGTTGTGCCGGTTGTGACAGTGATTTGAATACAAAGTCTAGCTGCATCTGCTAGACATGGGACTATTAGCTTTACTGTTCACTGATTTAGAATGGGCCCACCCTTCAAGTAGCAACTAGGCGTGATCAATTAATTACTTGACAGCTCTGTCAAATGCCCACAATGAAACAATAGGGCTCAGTTTAGCTATTTCGCCAATAGTAAAGGCATCTTAGGTTTGGACTCGATCTGTGATGTTACATCTCCCCTGTACAAATTTCAACAATCAACACAGAAGTGCTTTGAGGGAAAACAGAAGAATTATTTCACTGCTAAATAGTGTCCTGCTTTTACAGATTTGTGGAGCAATATGGTCCAACTGAAGTTTCCTCCCTCACAATTTACTGCGGTTTGAAAACCCCCAAAAAAGTTGAATTCTAACTTCATAAAACAGAAATAGGTCCCTCAAGCACATAATGACCCAACCCATTACTTGACCAAAACTCCAGGCTTACACTTTGTCAGTGTCACACCTGCCGACACACACAAATCTGCCAGGTGCACTTGCGTAGCTCCAATTAAACACCACAATGTATTGGCACTACTCTTACCAGTGACCACATTGACCTTAAAACCACACCGTTCCTAAATAATACACAGATTTAAGTCCTTGCAGTTATAAAATAAAATGTAGAAGGTAATGGTTTGACATGTATTTGTGATTTCATGATGGCAGAAAGGTCCATCAAGTGCTACGTCTCTGCATGCAATAGTGGCAGAGCAGCGGCTGCAGGCTTCTTGATTTGTTTTGCAAACAGACTGTGGGAATTCATTGTTCAAAGACCCCCCCTCCCCAACACACACATATAAACTTCTACAGCAGTCATTTATTAAGTTTAAATTATAAACGGTTTATACACATAAATAAAATGAAATTGATAGTATGGGATAGATGAATCCGTCTCTGTCTTGCTTCCGCTGCAGACAGCTCCACCGCATGATTTATCATTGTCCTCTTCCCCAATGCATCCCTTCAAATGCGTTGAGAATATAGATGCCTTCTCACTGTTGCTGTTGGCCCATTAGTTTTGTAGAGAAATGGCTCCCCTCTCACATTAACCAGAATAAAGTGCAGCATCTACGTTCACTTGGTGCCCCACTGGAACTCTTTCTCAATAGCCTCTCAGTTCTTTGTAGCATTTCATATATTATAACTTTATGTACAGGGCTTTTTTGAAAGGAAAAAATCTCCACCAAAAATGATGGACAATTATTATTATATATATTTTTGGGTTTAACTTTTCAATTGTGTAGTTTCTTCCACTTTTGTGTGAAGCAATTTATCCCATGGCATAAAAACCTTGGTCTATTGAATTGGTTCATTAATCCAGCAATATAATACTTGAAAATGTAAACATTAGACATTGGTCAGATTTCACCATGGGGCTACTATCAATTTATTCATTGGGTTCATGTTGGCCAAGTATTGACATTACCAACCCACCATAAACTGTGCAAGCGAAATGCAATTTAGAATACAATGGAAATAACGATGGCTTCATATTCTCAGCACAGATGTGTGACTCTGCTGCTAACTGTGGAGCAATGCTGGCTGCCCTGCTGATGGATAGCTACAATCAGAACCCAGCTAAGCCAGCTGACCACTGATATCAGCTAAGCAAGTTGTTGGTAACTTCCCTTTTAAATCATGTAGGTGACATATCAACTTAGTTTTTTATCTCACTGAAAAAAGTGACCTTGCAACGGGACACACTGAAAGAATAGTTCCAACAAGGCGACCACGATCTGATTTGATGACCAGGCTGCAGTCTCGGGGCAAAAATACACCAAGACAGCTTGGGCTGTTAAGAGCTTTAGTGGGTAAAGGAAGCTTGTGGTCTATTTGTGCTTAATCAATTTCAGACTGTGTCAGCACTCCTCACTAGCTGGGTAAAAGAGGGTTTCCAATAGACAGAAGGACCATATACACTCACCTAAAGGATTATTAGGAACACCTGTTCAATTTCTCATGAATGCAATTATCTAACCAACCAATCACATGGCAGTTGCTTCAATGCATTTAGGGGTGTGGTCCTGGTCAAGACAATCTCCTGAACTCCAAACTGAATGTCTGAATGGGAAAGAAAGGTGATTTAAGCAATTTTGAGCGTGGCATGGTTGTTGGTGCCAGACGGGCTGGTCTGAGTATTTCCCAATCTGCTCAGTTACTGGGATTTTCACGCACAACCATTTCTAGGGTTTACAAAGAATGGTGTGAAAAGGGAAAAACATCCAGTATGCGGCAGTCCTGTGGGCGAAAATGCCTTGTTGATGCTAGAGGTCAGAGGAGAATGGGCCGACTGATTCAAGCTGATAGAAGAGCAACTTTGACTGAAATAACCACTCGTTACAACCGAGGTATGAAGCAAAGCATTTGTGAAGCCACAACACGTACAACCTTGAGGCGGATGGGCTACAACAGCAGAAGACCCCACCGGGTACCACTCATCTCCACTACAAATAGGAAAAAGAGGCTACAATTTGCAAAAGCTCACCAAAATTGGACAGTTGAAGACTGGAAAAATGTTGCCTGGTCTGATGAGTCTCGATTTCTGTTGAGACATTCAGATGGTAGAGTCAGAATTTGGCGTAAACAGAATGAGAACATGGATCCATCATGCCTTGTTACCACTGTGCAGGCTGGTGGTGGTGGTGTAATGGTGTGGGGGATGTTTTCTTGGCACACTTTAGGCCCCTTAGTGCCAATTGGGCATCGTTTAAATGCCACGGCCTACCTGAGCATTGTTTCTGACCATGTCCATCCCTTTATGACCACCATGTACCCATCCTCTGATGGCTACTTCCAGCAGGATAATGCACCATGTCACAAAGGTCGAATAATTTCAAATTGGTTTCTTGAACATGACAATGAGTTCACTGTACTAAACTGGCCCCCACAGTCACCAGATCTCAACCCAATAGAGCATCTTTGGGATGTGGTGGAACGGGAGCTTCGTGCCCTGGATGTGCATCCCACAAATCTCCATCAACTGCAAGATGCTATCCTATCAATATGGGCCAACATTTCTAAAGAATGCTTTCAGCACCTTGTTGAATCAATGCCATGTAGAATTAAGGCAGTTCTGAAGGCGAAAGGGGGTCAAAAACACTGTATTAGTATGGTGTTCCTAATAATCCTTTAGGTGAGTGTATTTCTGCTTCCCTATCTTCAGTGTAAATAAAAGAAAAATAACTAAATAATGTTCCTTTTCTAAAGATTCCCACAAGCACATATTTTCTTTTGCCTTAATACTAGGCAAATGTTCAGCATGCTTAGGGATGTTCCAATATTATAACTTATTTGGCATGCTACTGATCAAAATTATTCATGGTACAATTTTATAGACCGTTTAATGAAGCCGGGATATATGTCATTGATGCATTTTAAAGGTTTTTCAAGGCAAGTTCTGCACTGGTTGATCAAAAGGATAGAGCCCTAGATGTTAACAGTTGCTATGCCCAGTCCACAATTTGGCACATAATACAGAACTATATTGACCTTATGTGGTAAAAATACAGCATACACAGACCTGTGCTAGTTTCTAGTCTCCCAGTCATTTGAATGTACACAAAATGGACATGACCCCCGCTACACACACTGTTCCCTCTCTCCTGCCATTTAAGACTGTGGCATAAACCCGCCTCTGGTCCTATCTCTCCAATGAAAGCAGGTTGTGTGCAGCATTGGCTGATGAGCACATTTTCATGAATGAATGAGATCGGTCCCGGACAGGAATACTCGGGGGACGTATAAAGAGGCAAGGCAGTCTCAGATAGAAAGATAACCAGCGCTGGGAAATGAAACGCAGCATCTTCTGTCCTGCTTAGGGTGGCGAAACACCGCGCACAGGAGGCGTCCTGAGATGACATGAACACAATGAGGTGTGTGTGTCTGTGTGGGGTGGCTTTGGGGTGGGGGGGCATCTGCAGGGGGTCGTTGTGAAGCAGCATGAAGCGCATTATACACTTTCTGGGACTTTGGAGTTTAAAGAGCCCGTCCTCGTCGCTCAGTGATGCCCTCGCCGAACATGCGAGCCCATTTTAAAGTTCGCAGACTAGAATGGCTGCCTCCTGCCTGCACCTAGCGGGATGGCCAGCTTTCAGCACCCTTACCTGGACGTGCGGAGATTCCTGCAGAGACTGCTCGTCATGCTGTCGCTTGGCACTCTGTGCGCTTCACTCTTTTACTTCCTGGCCGGCTGCTGCGAGTCTGACATCGCGGACAACACGGGCATGAGGCTCTCCACCGAGCTGGTTTTCACAGGGTGGCACCACGACCGGAATGGATCATACGGCACTAACTTTATAACCGCTCCCACTGTCGGCACCCCGGCGCCGGATGCTGAGGGGACAGGTGCGCCAGGTTTGGAGAGCAGCAACCCGGGGAAGGACTGGACGGCGGCCCGGAGGCTCCCGCAGGCTCTGATCATCGGGGTGAAGAAAGGTGGCACCCGGGCGCTGCTGGAGTTTCTGCGGCTGCACCCCGACATCCGGGCGCTGGGCTCGGAGCCGCATTTCTTCGACAGGCACTATGGACGGGGACTCACCTGGTACAGGTAAAGACACTCAGCGTGCGTCTCATCAGGACCTGCACTTGCAAAGTCCACTGCCAAGGCGGTCGTGTTTTCCCTGATTTTTTGTTTGTGTATTTAGACGTGTTTATTTCCCCATGCGCTATCTAACAATACTGTGAAGATAAGTTACCAAGTGCGTAAAGGCATTTCACTGTGTTTTCTGATACTTTTTATTGGTTTGTTAAAAACAAAAAACAATTGCAACAGAATGCTAATTATGCTTAATTAATAATATTTTTAAAAACAACTTACATACTAATTAAGAAGCAAGCAAACACAAAACGTGTATTTACTACTCAAGTATATATATATATATATATATATATATATATATATATATATATATATATTGCCAACGTCATCCGTGCACATTTGTTTTAATCTTTACACACATTTAGAAATAAATTATAGGAGGTAACTTTAAATTCAGATGTGATTCGTATTACAATAATTATTATATTAAAAAGGAAATACATTATCTGGACCTTTATGTTGCAATAAAATAAATGTAAAACGTATAAGTCCCATGATAGGACTAATCACATGCGCCACAGTGTGGATCATTTGAGAATATATGGATTCCGTCTGGATCAATATCTTGGCGGCATTATTATTATTATTATTATTATTATTATTATTATTATTATTAATAATAATCATCATCATTTTATTTGTGTATAAGTAACTGACCGCGTCGTAAATAAATAAATAACGTGCCACACATGTATTATATATGTATATGTGTGTAGTGACATTTATATGTATCACTTTGACTTTATTGTCATGCTAAGTTGTAATATTAAAGAAGTGGCAATAGAAAATAAATACATAATACATGGACTTATGAAACTGGGAAGGTAGACATGGACACTGTATATCCCATTAGCAGCCAAATTATCTTTAAAATCTGGTAATGCCTGCCTCAGTAGTAGGTGTTATTGTTTAATTAGCAGCAAAGGACCTGCCAGGAGGTATTTGCATAAAGGAACAGTTGTCTCCTCTTGTAGTTGTAGAATCCATCTGTAGTGTGCTTGCATTTGTGGTAATTGCATTTTTTAAATTTAACTTAATGACTCAGTCATGTTAATTTGATATAACAAAAATGTCTTCATACCAATGGATGCTGCCTTGCTTACATGGAAATGCCAGTTTTGTGGATATTAGGAAGTTGTAGGTTTTCAACTTCTAGTTTTAGGAGACTAGCGCAAAGTATTGCCCTTTATTTAAAAATCGGGGCCAGGCATTGGCAACACTGTGTTATCTAGAGGTCTGTGTTAAGAGCATATAGGTAAAAGAGAGTTAATAAAAACACATAATTTGCAGTCTGTGAAAGAGAGCACAACATGTGTGACACATTTATGTAAGACAAGACTACTCTTACAAAGAGGGGTAAGCAACATTTGTACATATGCAATCCAAATAAAGTCGGCAAAGTCTGAGGTACAGTGATCTGTGTTAAAAAGAGAGGAATCCAGTGCAAGCTCAGTGATGAAAGTAATGTGTGTATTGGGTATAGGGGTGCACAATGTAAAGCATGCAGCAGGGTCTGTATTATTAGTCAGTATATTTTGGCAAACTTTAGTCCATATCAATATATTATTAATTAAGTGTAGCATAATAATGTATATATATATATATATATATATATATATACACACACACATTTGCTAAAAGTACCTTTATTTTCAGAATACTGAACTATGCAAATTGCCATGGAAAGCAGTGGGGAAAATAACTAAAACTTAGGTCTCTCATATTCTTTTGAGGTAGAAACATAACACTCCACTCCTAGATTCAGTTTTTGCTTATTCCCCCGCCCCCCCGCCAAAAAATAACAATAATAAATGCATTTGTCTTGGGTAATTAAAACAATAATGGTGCAAATGGAGGTAGTTAATTCAACTTTAACACAGATGGCGTGATTAGATAAAATGTTGTTGATCATTTCAGGAATGCAGAAGCATGCAATTATGTCAGTTTTGCTTTATTGCTTGACACATTGCTCTGAAGCTATTGTCACTTTCCTAAGAGCTCTAGAGTGACAGAACAATTGTGTTCTCAAAGAAAACTTTGCTTTTTGCAGGATACCAAACTTTATTCCTGTCCAGGAGATGAGAGCTTGTTTTAAATATTTGCTTGTTCAGTAATGAAGGTGTTATAAGGAGAAAAAACGAACAAACAAATTAAACGTGTTGTATATCTCACTCATGAGTTCCTCCACATACATGAAATTCACGTTACAAGTCTGTAACTACAGAACAAGGATTTCACAGCAGAGATGGCCAGTTAAAGACAGCTTAATGCTTAAAGATAGATGGGTTAATGTTATTTAAATATAGCCCTGATAAGGATTAGTACAGCATTTCCGATACGTTGTGCCACACGTGGGTGTTTTTAGGTGTCAGGTTTGTCTGCAAATAGTTTTTTACATTCATTGCAGCATCCAGTTCTTTAGCATTAATTTAGCATTTGTTACAATGTCTGGTGCATAATTAATATTTGGAGGCACAGTATACCTATTTATAAGTATTTAATTGATTTTAGTAGTATGCAATTTTACTAGTAGCTAATAAAAGTCTAGATGTATTTTCCTTTTTGAGAACAAGAGAGATTTATACCTATAAATGATGCATTGCTGCAGCAGTGGGTGATGCATCTTGTTTTCTCCATTCTGTTTGCAAAACGTTAATTTAAATGCTGCATTATGGGCCGTCAATGTACGTGGTTAATTTCTGTGGAAAACATTGATGTTTATAGGGACAAGACAAATGACATGGCCACCACAGTTTCCGCAGCTGCAACGAATAAAGCTATTTCTGTGTAGTTGGGCCCTCATTTATCACCTCCCCTCTCAAATCAGATGGGTGAGTAGGTAGCGCACAATTCTTTTTATTTCTTTTTGAAAGCCTGATAAATGGTTTTGTCTAGGCAACATCTTTTAATTATGAGATTAAAGGGAACATTAAAAATAATCTGACCTTTTACTCGTTTGATATCCTTTGTCATCTTACTATTCCCATCTCAAAGGAGACTGATAAGACAGAGAAAACTGAAGGGTTTGTACAGATATTGAAACATACAAAAACGTTTCCATTTATTGCTTTTTGATCATACTAAATGAACTAACAGATATAGACTTGCAGCATGACATCGCAGATCGTCAGATAGACTAATAATATGATCCATGAGGGACTTTCAGGACACGGACACTTCTAGCTGCCAAGTCCCCTCAATCTGTGTCTTTAAAGCACAGCTCTGGCATGGATTGTCACCGCCACACGGCCAGATGAACCGCTCTGCACTGCATACAACTTGACATTATTGTGGGACTTGTCAATTGACCTTTAGCCTGGGTCACTTATACTATAGGAGATAATGATGTCCTCTGGTCAGTTCATGTGCTCTGTGCCTTCAAGGAGATCACTGGATACAGTAGCCAAAGATTGCTCCTCACCAGTCAAGCAATCAGCCCATTAATATTCCTACTAGATTTAATAAGAGGTTGAATTAGCCATTGTTGTCTCAATACTGTACTGTGCAAACAGGAAAATAAATCCCATAGATTAGTGGTTCAGTTCAAAGTCCCTAAAAACAAAAGGCCTAATAAATTGCAGGGCGCAAATAAGAGCTTCACAAAGCTGGGAAAAGAGACGGAATCAAGTTTTGTGCTCACAGTGTGTCTTCAATCGATAGCCCCCCAGGTTGACCTTGAGTTGATATGAGCATTAAAGCAGTTAGCTTTGGTCAGTGCAGATTCAGTTACAATTAGCAAGGGGTTTTATCCTGCAATGCTATAAGCCTGGCACGCGGATGGAGGTCATGTTTCACTTCTAAGTACTGTCGGTTTCTCCAAAGAGATCAATTCAATATACATACATAGAGAGAGACTGTGTATATGTATATATATATATTTTTTTTTTGCTGTTCAATTTAAGCAGAAATATAGCAGAGTTGCATGGTCAGTGGTGCATGTGACAAGATAAAAGGGGTTAAAAGGGCAACTGATGTACACTCGGCTGTCCTTTGTGGTTTGGACCGTTTCTTCTTTAAAGCCAAATATCATATTACTGCGGAAACTAGCTTTGATTTCCCGTAAGTTTTCTTTTAGTTTTTTGTTTTTCTTGCCATATCTGTGTTGATAATTGACCAGAATCGGGATGAGGGTGTTGTAACGTTGCAAAGCACTGTAATTGAAGAGTATGTGCAGTTTGATACAACTTTATTGTAGTGGATCCTATCAGTGTTTTATTAAATTATGTGGTAGCAAACATCTGACCTCTGAATTACATTGTATTGTATTAGAGTGATGTACACATGCAAGGTTAATGAATTGGAGTCAATCATGAACAAAGCCCAGGAACCAGTCTGATCCTTGAGTGTATCAGACAGTCTTAGTCCTGTATATTGTTATAGTAAGTTGCACCCCCTTCAGAAAAGCTTTATCTATCATTTAAATGAATCACATGAATATTTACAAATTACTAATGTTTTTATTAAACTTGAGGTGCTAATTCCAAATCTGAAAGAAAAACACACAGATTGATTTTATTTTTAATTTTTTTAAAGAACTGCCCAGTCATCCTTTAAGGTATACTTACCCAAAATCGCTTGTTTCAACTCAACCACAAAGCATTTATAAATCACTTCCACTGTCATCTTCAAAGAGCTATTTTATTCTAGAAAGAGAGTGTCTGTCTTTTGGGTGAATTATATGTCTGGTTTTGAATATATTTGCATCCGTTTAACACATGCAAAAAAACAAAATAGATATATTAAGGGATTTTACATTGCTATTTTAAAATGGGAAGAAGCAAGTAATTTGAAAAGGAACAAGCCGAATGATTAATCTGACATTTAAAGTTTGAAATGTTTTCTTTGTTCAGTTGTTTTTAACCCTGAATGAGCAACACATCGTATCTGAATGGCTATCGCACATTTTGTAGTAGAAAATAGACTACATGGATATTAAAATTATTTTGAGCAAATATTGAATTGGATTGGAGACGGTATATGTGGAATTTAACGTATCCAGTGGGGTGTTTTAAAAGAGCAGCAGCTGACTTGCTCTGGTTGATGGGAGTTAGTGGTTTGGTGAGACTGTCCCATATGTTTTGTTGGGCTGATGATTCAGGGTAGATTCTTGCAAAGTTGACTTCACTGATTAGTCAAGATTTACTATAGTCAGCCCAGCACGGGATTTTCATAATCCAGGGACAGGTGCATCTTATTGCTAGTACTGTCCTGTACTTTATAAAATCACCATACGGTCCAGACAGTCGGTTTTTAATTCAATCCTCATTAAGGTACCATCGGGAATTAGGAGAAGCAGCATCGTAGGGGACCCCTATGATGGATGTGAGCTGGAAGTGGACAGGGCATGGTTACAATTGACTGCGTTTTTAATGGCTATTGTGCAACCAAATGGATGACTGGGTGTAATCCCCCCCCCCCCCACACACACACACCCACCATCTCCTTTGTATAATTGTACACTATTACTTTTATTGCTTAAACTATCATTGTATCAAGCTGGTTAAAATCAATACCCTGCTATAATGTGAACAGAATGACAGAAGCACTTAGTATCTGAACTATTATGTTTTGTATTGGGGTACAATGTTATTTCCCTTCATGAACAAAGAAGAGAAATTAAAGTCAATGGCAACACAGACTTTAAAAGGACAATTTAAATGAAGTTAAGCACATCATTGGAATCACATTTTTGTTCTTTTCACTGGTAGAATGCTAGGTTTTTTCTCTTTTTTGGCATGTAATTTGCAAATTTCTCCCGATTTGGCAATGGTTTCATCAGACCAGTAAATCAACTTCATGAGGAATTTAAGGTGGATGAGTGAAAGTTTAATATTGTCCCTAATAAAAATACACCCCTTGTGGTTTTCAGAACTCAATCGCTCTTGTCTTGTAACTCGTGAGAGAGGATAAAAACAAAACAAGTGTACAGCTCCCAAACAGAATTACGTCTGTAAAATATTTAGAATTGTTGTACCATTATGAGCCAGAAAACATTGTGTCAATTTTGGGTATGTTTGTGTGCGTGTGTTTTGATGGTTAAAGGGAGTGCGTGCTTGTGTGTGTGTGTGTGTGTGTGTGTGTGTAAGGGTGGTGAACGCAAACCCTCTGCTGTTGTTGGTGTCCCACAAAGAAGAAGATGAAATAATTGCGACACATCTGCCTCTGCTCAGCAAGCCACTGATGGGGATCCAAACTGCTCTGTGTACAAAGTCCACCTGCTGCCCTTTCGCCAGCTGAGACCTGCATTACCATACCACCATCGAAATCAATACCCAGAGCAGAGCCAGAGTGCTGCTTAGCTTATTCAGTATACCTCAGAGAAAACGGAGCAGCATCGGGAACTTCAGCTCAATTAGGGCAAGTTATCTACTTTCCAAAACGATGGGGCTTCGAGGAAAGAAAAGGGGGAAAAAAAACAAGCCAGTAATTTAACAACTGCTGAGTTTGTCAGGCTTCTAAAATAGAGGGAAAGAACTTGGTTTGGAATAGCAGGCTTTGTGTTGGATTTAAACCTAAACACTAGCTCTAAAACAGGGTCACTTTACTTTCCTGTAAACAGTGACTTTCCCTTCTTTGTCACCCTTTACAGCTTTCCCCATTTTATACCCCAGGACGGCAATTTGCTGCAGTCTGCAGTTTTTTAGATTTGTTTTAACTGCAGACTTCTAAAAAAAGGCAATTAGCGGCCAATTAAGGTCATATGCACACCAGAGTATTTCATTTACCTGGGGATCTCTAATAAAGAGTTCAATGGTAGGGCGATCTCACAGTTATTAAACCAGAACGTACGCCAGTGCAGGCTAACACAAGAGAAAAGACATCCAAGCAGAAAGAATCCCTGTGAGTTGTATAAACTGCTGATAATGTCAGCTTTTCTTTCTTTCTTTTCTTTCTCTTTTGTCAAGTTTTGGTCTAATTGTACCCTTAACAAATGGTATATGGTTGACCATTTGAAATGACCTCTTTCAGACATCACCCATGAATACACTGTATTCATGCCCACATGCATTTATAAATGCACCTGTGTATTTCTTGGGTGCATATTGTGCAATCTACAGTACTTGGCTTCTCTTGTCCAAACTGAAATAACTCACTAGTAGCTACAGCAGGTTGTATTATCGTAAACCCTGAAGTATTTATTATATTCTCACAAAGCGTGGTTTGTGATTTTTTCCGGTCCATGTGCCTTTCTCTGTGTTCACAAGTGCTCCGAGGGGTCGGGGATGAGTGCAAATGGAAAGCCACTCATTGTTTTCTGAGCTGGACAAAAGCAGAACATTCTGGGGCGACTGCATTTGTCTCGGAGGGAAGATATTCACTGCCAACTGACCGGATGGAGGAGGTTTGCTAATGGACTTTCTTTTTCTTCCTTTCTCCATGTGAAGCACATCTCTAACCCCCTACTCATGAGATTACAGTTATATCACATGCAGCTCCACATGATCAAAATGTTATTTAAAGAAGAAAGAAAGAGCTCTCTTCTCCCCTCTTATGGTAAGAGAATCGAGCGTGAGGAACATTGCCTCTTGGAGAGATGAATAGGTCAACAACATAGAAATCTGTAAATTATTGATGGCCATCTCTAATAGACTCTTTGGCTTCATAATGGGTGTGGGTAAACAGGGAAGTCTTTAGGATAAGTGCTTGCCCTGATGAAGTAATTGATAATGCATCACGGCCAGGGATTTGCTGCACACCCCTCCTTATTCGGAGCTCCAAAATGCTTAATCTTGATTGGGAGTATTGATATGAGGTCACGTTGCATGCATTTGCCGCACTGAAAGGTGAGACCCGGCTGCGTCTCAGGACACTGAACCCATTAGGTTCTCCATCTCTCACAATTTGTCTGCCACGTAGTCACTGCTTCTCTGCAGGCAGAAGAGTCCTGCTTGGATATAGATGTATCTATTTGCCCAGTGTCATTTTTTGGATTGATTGGAACGAATGCCGGACGGCCTCATAGCGTTGTGTGTGAGGTGTAGGTTTTTGTTTTCCATCTTCTCAGACTGACCTCTGTAGTTAAATACAGATGAGAAATAAGCCCTAGATACCTAATACCTCTTATTGCCAATGATGCTGAGATTTAACCTTGCCCTTCACTTATTCACTCATTGATTTCAAAAGCGCTATTTGAGTGCATACATGTTTCCTTCACTGTATTGCACCTGCATAACTGCTCTTTATTCTTCAATTGAACATAAAATGTGATACAATATAAGTCAGAACAAACTCAGGAATGTGACTATAAGAGTGTGTAAATCACTTTCTGCTAATGGAAATGTATACACTGTCTTTAACGTAGATGCTGATTTTTAAGTAGAAATGTGTTTGAATTGTTACACTTACTATTTGGACTATACATGCCTTTAATTTGCCTTAACTGTATAATGTGTTTCTAGACTCTTACATTGAAGCACTTGAAGAAGTATGGGCAAATGACAGATTTGTTTAATTCTGGAATCAATCTTAGCTACTGACACACTTCATGTGTCTGTACTGCAGCTGGATTTTGGTGCACTTTTGAAGTGGTAACATATGGCATTTCAGTGGCAAAGGAAGCATCTAATTTGAAGGTTATGATTTAATTGGAACTATTGCATATCTGTAGCTTTATAAAAATGAGTTGTGATCTGGGGAATGAAGTAAGGGTGGATCAGTCAGTTCATAAGAGGTGATGAAAAGAAGGCTCTGACAGCCCATGACAGTTTTCTGTTAATTTCAGCACCCATAGACTACCACCATATATTGTTATAGTACTTATTATCTCATGAAAGCAGTATTGATTTCTTGTCAGAATGAATGTATGCTTTGAAATGAAAGAAGGTGCTAAACGAGACTTCAGAACTACCAAATACACACATATAATATACATACAAATATATATATATATATATAGAGAGAGAGAGAAAGAGAGAGATATATAAAGATAGAGGGATGAAGATAGAGGGAAGGGGAGATAACTCTTCTAAAGGTCTCACTTTAAGAAATGTTAATGTCCAGTCTTAATAGTGAACTTGTGTTCTGCTTAACAATCATCTGTGTCCAAGTAAACTCGAGAGATGCAGTCAGATTGGGAGAGGGAGACAGTGGCACTTTTCTGAGTTTTCCAACATGGGGAACAGCGCTGTATTGGACCCGAGGAATCACACTTAAGGCTCTGCTTTAAAGAGATAAAGAGGCAAGCGCAGCGGAGAGGAAGCAAACAATTACAAAAGGCTCGTAAGGCATCTTGACTAGCAGGTGCAGTAAAAGCCCATCTACGGGATGACAGTCAAATTAAGTGAGGTCACAGACAACTACAGGAGTCTTGAGATAGAGGAGAGCAGGTGTACTTCAGGCCCTTATTAAGAATTCATCAGAATTTGTCTGTACACGAGCCACGGAATGTAGATTAGTCACATCTGCTGCCCACTATCATTGTGTAGGTGAGCAGAATGGCCCCTCAGTCCATTTGTTTTTTCTTGTATGTCAGTAACCTGGAGTGATTAATGCCGGCTGCACATCTGCCCAGCAGCCCTTATTACTAATGCACATTTAAAGTACCACTTAGAGAGAAGAAGGGCTTGCTACTAATTTGCTGCCAAGAAGTGACATAATGCCCAAGATACACCTACAACTTAACATTTAAAATAGGACCTAGCTGCTTTTCTCTGTGTGGAGGTTTTCCATGCTCTTAAATATTATGTAAGCGAACATCCTAAAATGTGAATGTATTTTTTCTGAGTTTGTGTACTCTAAGGACCACCCATCTATCGAAAGTGACCCTTTAAATGAGCATTTGGCTTTGTACATTGCAAGGTTTGTGCCTTAGGATGAAGAGAAGCAAAGTTGTTGTTTTCTGGCATTGTCACTTGTGAAAGTGTGCAGGAAAGCCATTGGATGGAAATGGCTTGGTTTTGGTTTTAATTTATTTATACACATTTTAAGCATGCCTTTTTTTGTCTGGTTTTTGAACTGCTATATTGTCACTGAAGAGCACTAACAGATTTTGGCTTTTGTTGATGGTTTTTGGGGAAGACGGAAGAAAAGACTATTGCTATTAATGCCATGATATGATAGCCCACTGACAAAGAAATGATCAGTCTATAATTTTAATGGTAGGTGTATTTTAACAGTGAGAGACAGAATAACAACAAAAAAATCCAGAAAAACGCATTTCAAAAAAGTTATAAATTGATTTGCATGTTAATGAGGGAAATAAGTATTTGACCCCTTCGACTTAGTACTTGGTGGCAAAACCCTTGTTGGCAATCACAGAGGTCAGACGTTTCTTGTAGTTGGCCACCAGGTTTGCACACATCTCAGGAGGGATTTTGTCCCACTCCTCTTTGCAGATCCTCTCCAAGTCATTAAGGTTTCGAGGCTGACGTTTGGCAACTCGAACCTTCAGCTCCCTCCACAGATTTTCTATGGGTTTAAGGTCTGGAGACTGGCTAGGCCACTCCAGGACCTTAATGTGCTTCTTCTTGAGCCACTCCTTTGTTGCCTTGCCTTGTTTTGGGTCATTGTCATGCTGGAATACCCATCCACGACCCATTTTCAATGCCCTGGCTGAGGGAAGGAGGTTCTCACCCAAGATTTGACGGTACATGGCCCCGTCCATCGTCCCTTTGATGCGGTGCAGTTGTCCTGTCCCCTTAGCAGAAAAACACCCCCAAAGCATAATGTTTCCACCTCCATGTTTGATGGTGGGGATGGTGTTCTTGGGGTCATTCCTCCTCCTCCAAACACGGCGAGTTGAGTTGATGCCAAAGAACTCGATTTTGGTCTCATCTGACTACAACATTTTCACCCAGTTCTCCTCTGAATCATTCAGATGTTCATTGGCAAACTTCAGACGGGCCTGTACATGTGCTTTCTTGAGCAGGGGGACCTTGCGGGCGCTGCAGGATTTCAGTCCTTCACGGCATAGTGTGTTACCAATTGTTTTCTTGGTGACTATGGTCCCAGCTGCCTTGAGATCATTAACAAGATCCTCCCGTGTAGTTCTGGGCTGATTCCTCACCATTCTCATGATCATTGAAACTCCACGAGGTGAGATCTTGCATGGAGTCCCAGACCGAGGGAGATTGACAGTTATTTTGTGTTTCTTCCATTTGCGAATAATCGCACCAACTGTTGTCATCTTCTCACCAAGCTGCTTGGCGATGGTCTTGTAGCCCATTCCAGCCTTGTGTAGGTCTACAATATTGTCCCTGACATCCTTGGACAGCTCTTTGGTCTTGGCCATGTTGGAGAGTTTGGAATCTGATTGATTGATTGCTTCTGTGGACAGGTGTCTTTTATACAGGTAACGAGCTGAGATTAGGAGCACTCCCTTTAAGAGAGTGCTCCTAATCTCAGCTCGTTACCTGTATAAAAGACACCTGGGAGCCAGAAATCTTGCTGATTGATAGGGGATCAAATACTTATTTCCCTCATTAACATGCAAATCAATTTATAACTTTTTTGAAATGAGTTTTTCTGGATTTTTTTGTTGTTATTTTGTCTCTCGCTGGTAAAATACACCTACCATTAAAATTATAGACTGATCATTTTTTTGTAAGTGGGCAAACTTACAAAATCATCAGGGGATCAAATACTTTTTTCCCCCACTGTGTATATATATATATATATATATATATATATATATATATATATATATATATGCCATCGTTGGTTGTAATAAATATGTTGAGTGTATTATTTAATATACCATTATTTCACTTTTGGGTTTAGAAAATTTCAGATTCAACTGGTTCACAACTGTCTTCAACAGTGTACAGTATTATGCAGCTTATAACAAGTTTAAATCCCCTATAGAGTATCAAAGTAAAAAATCTAAAAAACAACAAAGAAATAACCCCTCCAAAGACCCAGTGCAAAACTAATTCTGTGTTAGGTGACAACAACAGTCCTAATACATTCCCTGGCCTTGGCTGCAGTGTTAGTAAATCATGAAGCACAAGTCATATTCAACACCTTTCCACACCCCTGGGGGACGATAATGAATCAAGCTGACATATGCAACCCTGAAAAAAAAATGTCAGATTGTAATTATATATGAACAGTAGCCATCAATTTATGGAGGGAAAAAAATCTGCTTTTATTCACTGCAACATCCATCAGAATACCGGGCCATGTTTTTGTTTTCTTATTGACCAGCGAGTCTGATGCAGAAGTCAATATGGAGACAGCTCCAGACAAAAAGGTCACACAGAGGATGACTTCTACAGCAGAAAGAGCCTGTGTAATAAAAGGAAAGTGGGAAATTGCTGTATTTCTGATGATTTCTCAGATTTCCCAAGTAGACCTTTTTCTGAGTGACATTTACAGTCCTCTTGATAAATACGTGGCTGCCATTTTCATCAGTGTCATGCCCAAGACATAATTTGGCTCTTTTCTTAGACAAATCAAGCCTGGTGAAGGATTTAAGGTCTTCAAAACAACATCTATCATTCGTCCTAGTTAATAAACTATGTATAAAGTCATACAAGGCATTTGAGTTATAACACAAATAGCCAAGCTACTGAATTATTTGTACATGATTCAAAAGAAAAGTTCTTAGAAAATTATAGCTGAACAGAGTACATGTGTAGCTGCTCTCTTTTGCATTATTTGCTTTTCAGTTATAATTAAAATTCAGTTCAACCGTGATTCATTGCAGAATGTAGATTCAGAGAAACAGCAGTCATCAATTAAACCTTGTTTTTCTTCTTCTGTAATGTTTTCCAGGAGTATGATGCCCAAGGCCCTTGACGGACAGATAGTTATGGAGAAGACGCCAAGATACTTTGTCACAGCCGAAACCCCGGAACGTATCTATTCTATGTCGAAGGAGATCAAGCTAATCGTGGTAGTGAGAGACCCCATTACAAGAGCAATTTCAGATTACACTCAGATCATTTCCAAAACACCAGATATCCCAAGTTTTGAGACTCTGACATTTAAGAACAGGACTACAGGGCAGGTAGATGCCCTCTGGAGCCCTCTGTGGATTGGGATGTATGCCCAGCACCTAGAGAAGTGGCTGGCCTACTTCCCCCTGTCGCAGATCCATTTTGTCCACGGTGAAAGGCTGATAAGTGACCCTGCCGGCGAACTGGGCAAAGTTCAAGACTTCCTTGGTCTCCAGAGAATCATCACGGACAAACATTTCTACTTCAACAAAACAAAAGGCTTTCCCTGCTTGAAAAAGCCAGAGGGGAGCAGTAAACCCCACTGCCTGGGGAAAACCAAAGGCAGGACACATCCAAAAATTGACCCAAAAGTCATTCAGAGACTCCGAGATTTCTATCATCCTCATAACTTGAAATTCTACCAAATGGCTGGACAGGACTTTGGCTGGCAATGACCTGTATGGGGAAGAGATGTGCTGAACATCTGCTCTTTTCCTCTTTTGTTATGAGAAACTCTGGAGCTCTCATGGATCACTTTATAGGGCCAGGCAACTCTGGCCAGTTTATTTTTTGTTCCAACTGTATCTGCTATTAATTGGGTCAAACTTAACCTCCAACTGGGACATTAAGTGCTATTTGGATGCTTCTGTAAAATACAGTCCTCACATATAAGTTCTAACATTCGCTGTCTTTCAGGTTGAAGAATCTACCGGCTCATTTTATTTTCACACTGACAAACTGACTAACTGGAAAAGCATGGCTTCCGCAAGAAAGGTCACCTGACAAAAAGTTGGGAAGAGTCTTAATCTCTTTTGCATTGTTGCTGTGGCGTGTTCAAATCTAGCTATTCAGCTCTTGGGTTAAAAGTCAGTGAGGGATGACTCGGATGTTGGCAAGGAGACTCGGTGATGGTAGAAGAACTGGCTAAGTGATCCTTGCCTTGATAGGAAACAGGATCTCCTTAGACTGAATGGTACATGAATGGGCAATTCCAAGTCATGGTGGCATCAGTGGTAACTGCATCTCTCCTACAGCTGGTACCCCATTCAATGTGGAAATAAGCATTTTGCTAGATAACGTGTGTCTCAGAGAATGTCGTTCCAACCTTTTAGAGTTGTCAGGTTAGCTTAACACTTTAGAAGCCATTCTTATAGGATTTTTTTTTAGTTAACGTTTGATGTGTAACAGGCTGAAAAACGTTTGCAGATCTGTATTTCTAGATTAAATGAAATGAATGAAAGTCCAATAACATTTCAGCACCACACCATGCATCCTTCAGATGTCTGCTAGATGTTCAATATTTGTTAATAACAGAAATATAGTCACTGCATAAAATATAACTTGGACAGAACTAATGGAAAATGTGAAATTGCATGACCTTCCAACGTTGAGTATCCCACACATTTCAGTCCTACTAGGAAATCATTAGAAACAGAGTTAAGCCATGGAGTACTTCTGCTTATAAATATATCCACAAATGTTTACCCAGGTGAGAAAAATATTATTCAGTTCTGAATTGACTTGACAGTATTATCTTTAAAGATATAGGAACTGTTCTGTAACAGCATCAATCAAAATGTACACACAAGAAAGGTGGTTCTGTCGAATTGCGCTTTTGTAAAGAAAGGAACTCTTTGAAAGTAAATATTCAAATGAAGATTGGTTTTATCATCACTGCTCATTATGGTAGTTGATAGAATAATTGTGCCCGCAGCTTCAATTTGATAGGCATTGGACTAATTTTGAAAAGAGATGAAGGAAGTCCAACAGAAAGTCAAGATGGCTTTGAGGTTATTTCTCTTTAGAAAAAAACATGAGACTGTGTTCCAGTACAACATCCAATTCTTGTTACATTAGGTAGCGATAAAAGAAATATAAATAAAATAATACCTTATGCCAGCAATTAATCTCAGTCGGATCAACTGTCCAGAATGAATTGCTGTCTTTTACTATACCTCTTGACAAGTGCATAGACCAAGTTGACAAGTCATTAAATATTAAATAAAAGCTTGAACCCATAACCCATGTTATCCTTCTTATGTGTATTGCATGTACTCTGCACTATTTTGTTTCTGGGTGGCAGCATAATAAAATATTTCACATTTTGCATCCGTTTTTTATCACACTGTGCAAATATCTATGTATCCATACAGTTCCTCCAAACAACTATGATTATATCTTTGTAAAAGGGAAATTTTAGAAAAAGCTGAAACGGAAAGACTAAAGCAGGTTTAATAACTGAAAGATAAAACAATACTTAAAATTTGTGTTAATTCAGCATCAAAATTATATTTTTTACAGATAAACTAATGGTGGAGGTACAAGATGAGACCTTTCCGTTACGTGTCTTTCTGTTAGCAGTATTTAAATGGCGTACATAGATGGTGTCAAACCAGAACTGCACCAAAACAAAACAACCCCAACATGGTGTCGCTAATGCAAGTGTTTAATCTTAAGTCATTTCAAAGTGTGAAGTGCTTTATAATCAGGGTGAAAATCTTTGAGCAGATTAACAGTCACGCACAATTTCAACACAATCCGTTCCGCACGTGGCAGAAATCAGAGCACAAAAAAGGGCTCTACTCGCAGTATACATCGGTATGTGGCACAGTGTTTTGAAGCGTGAAATCCCCCAGAACAGGACTCTAACTGTAGTTTGGAACTCCTCGAAAGGTCATTGCCTTCAGACATGACTTGAAGTAATTGGCAGTATGCAAGTGGAACTTTCCTTTCGGAGTCAGCCGGGGTCAGAGCGGTGAGAAGCTGAGAGACAAGCAGACAGAGAGGAGGGAATGCCAGTCTGTCTGCAGTGTGTGGCCGCCCACAAGAACAATCACCCGGGAGTGCGCCCTGCACGACACCCTGAAGCTCTGGGGTACGTTCCATGTCAATTTGCAGAGTGCACGCACTTAATATTCAAACTCTTAATAGGGTCTTATTCAAACCTGTCAGAAGCCTTCCTCTGTTCTAGTAACGGAGGACTAATTAGTGGATTCGCATCTACCACCAGACTTTTGCCAGATCTGCTCGACAACGGACCAAGGAAGCAGACTATGTAGTTCAGCGAAGTCACCTACAATGGTGACACGCATTTTGAATAAAGAGGTAGTTGTATTAATAACAGTTGTGCTTTTAATACTGTATATGTTCTGTTGAGCTTACATGTAGGTTTCATTTGCTCACCTCAGTATCTCAAAACTAACTTTTTAGATGGCGAGACCTCCACATTATGCTATATTAGCATTAGGATCAAATATTGGCTGTGAGTAATGGCTCTAATCTCTATTACAGAAGCACAGCTTCCAGTATGTGAAATTATATTCAAATGGCCATTACTGTGACAGCAAAAGGGACACATATAATGAGATGTCTATATCTGGATGGACTAATTTAAAAATATAGATGCACGCTTGTTCTTAAAAAAAGTTTAACATTTATATCCATTAATTTATGGAGGCTTAAAGGCAAATGCAAATAAACCATTTCAATTGTTTCAGTTGCTCATGGATGAAACCAATTCAGTTTTGAATGGAACAGTACTGTATCTTTAATGAACATCATAGCAGTTGAGATGTATGACATGAAGAAGTGAATTAAAACTAGGGAACTAAATACAGCTTTTTAGTTAAGAAGTCTCATTAAAAGTTTTCCAAAATGCTGATATGTTTTTTTCACATTTTTTTCATCAGGATGCAAGCAACACAAGTGCACCCATATGTCTCCACCTAATTTGAACTCTAATATGAAAACTAGGCCCTTGCATTTCAATTTTGAACATTTTGACCATAATATATTACTTTAAATGGCGAGCATTGTACTCTACAGGATCATTATATGCCTGATTTGCTCCAAAAACGGCCAAATTTAACGGCCCATTGACCAGGATATTCAGCGTGGAGTAATTTTGTGTGCTATAATATGTGGAGACCTGATTGAAATTTGGTTTAAAATGCAACACGGAAAATAAATCAATGGGTTCTTTATGTGTCACACCTCAGGGTCTGGTGTGTCACCAAGCGACCTATGCTGTTTAACTTGCAGCATTTTATATCTCCCTCTTGATCACAACAATGGCTCTTAACAGTGATTGTTTCTATCTTTACAAGCATACCTGGTACCAGTCCTTCTCAGAAAGGGAAAGGAAGCTAATAGCTGAGAGACAAAGAAAAACAAGCTTATTGATCAAGTTTACCCTATTTCTTCCTTTGTGTACACAGTGCTCCCACATTAGCCGAGCTGTGTCACACAAGTGATGGATTGAACGAACACCAGCCGTCTCCGGATCACGGACAAACTTTGATTTAACGCTCTCCGATAAAACGGTGTGCTCTCAGGCACAGATGTAATATTTAAAATCTGTGCCCTTCAGTCTGGTGAATATGAATAAAGAATTGGCTGCCCACGGGCATCTTTTATCAGACTTCCTGCCTTATGATTTGAGTGGGGTGGGGGCGATGACAGTGTTTGATGTCTAGTACCAGGAAAAATAAATAAAATCTCATTTTAATTCACCCACTGCACAGCCCCATTCATCCCCAAGCAAGAGGTAAATCTAATTCAAATTAAGCACTACTGGAAACCATGGATCACCCAGGCCCGCTGCATCATTCTGTCACAATCTCATTTAGCACTCGGTGTTACAGAACCTATTAGGGGCCCACGAAACAAATGCTTCTGCATATCTGTTAATATTGCAAAATCCATACCTCATCAGGGTCAAAACAGAAAGCTTCATTAATTGTGGTGTCAAAAATTGCTTTGATTTGCAAATTTCAAAACAGTAGTTAGATCCATTTGTCTTTTTTTTTTTTTTCCTCTCAGGTGTTACATTTTTTCGGTGTGTCAGTAATCCCAGAGCCGGAAAAACAAACTGCTTGAAGCACAGTGTATATAGAGCGTGCCGATTACACATCATCAGCATTAGTTTCTCCTATACAAGGCAATTCAAATGCTGTTCATAGCTCAACGTGCAGTTCAGTCTATTGTTGCTTGTCAAATATGTTGAAAGCTAAGAGTTCACAGCTCCAAATGATTGTATATTGCAGAGTTTTAGGGAAAAGCATAGTCCTACAAAGGTTGTAGTTCATCCTTGATACAAAGAGCTTTCCTAAATTAGAAGACCTTGGTGTAAGTACATAATGGACTAAAAGAGCCCCAAGAGGTGATGAACCAAGGCCATGTAGACTTTTGTACGCCAGACGAAGCATTTTGAAATGCACCAGAGTGTTAATAGTAAGTCATAACTGTGAAACCACTAAAGTTGGAATGTGAACACAAGCAGGAAGCCCTGGGGTGGCAGACTGAGCACATTGAGATGGTCTAGCAAGGCTCTTAAATGAGAAAAAAGGTTATATGTTTGTAAGCTGTCAAATGCATCAATCATGTCTAGTCTTTTCCACAAGTGTCTAAGTCAGTTCCCAAGTCCAATAACTGTTAATGCTTAGGATCCAATATGTCTCACATCACATGAGTCACTCCATATCTGTAGAGCAATTTGGCAGCGGAAGACTAGTACTGGACCAACAATCTTAGGCACTTGCCTTTCTAAGTTTTGCTGTATGTCTGCTTCTTAAGTGTTTACTTGTGTTAGTTCTGTGACACAGACCAAAAAGACACCGGAGCCCGCTGCAGCTTCAATATTGATCGTCCTTTCCAAGACATGCATCCGTCTATAATGGGAGTGTGGAAAGGAGGAGTTTATGAGTTTGGGAGAAAGCATTCTGTGTTTAAAGTGCAAGTGTAATTGTAAACTGCAGGGCCTATTAAGAAATGAAATCGAAAAGTGCTTCATGATGTTGAATCCTGCAGTATTGAAAAGATACCTCTCCATAAAGAATTATTTGGATTTGGGTCAGACTTGCCCAGCTTAGTGATCAATATGGAGCTTCACTACCTTATATAACTGCTTAAAATATATGCAGTGCATTCCATCCACAGGAAATCCAGTTATTTACCCATTTATAGGCACTATAAATTTGAGTTTGTTTGCGTCCATGCTTTCGTAATTATCACTAAAAACAAATACCAACCAGGCTGTGGTAATAAGAGTACCAGCCTCCACACTGCAATTTAATTATTTTTAATTTCAATTAACAGCCTGCCTTTACGGGAGATGGCACTTTTAAGTGAAATACATTTTGTGTCAGTGGGGATAATTGTATTTGTAACCGATGCCAGCCCTAGAAGACAATGGCTGCAATCAAATTAGTGGGACTGAACGGGAGTAATTATGGATTACACCCACTGCTGTACAGAAACCCGATTAAAGGAAAGAGTTAAGAGTAATCCATCATTTTAAACTCTGAGTACCCCCCACCCCACCCCCCAAAAAAAGGGAAATTCTGCAACCCGTCTGGATCATTATGTGGATTATCTCACATTAGTATTATGTATAAAGAAGAGGATTTAAACAAGTATTTTCTAAATTACAACATTCAAGCAAAGACACCAGACAAATACTGCCATTGTTGTTCAGAGTGGATGCAGAGGACAGATTTATACCACTTTCCACAAAAAAAAAACATAAACTAAGCTTTAGATTAAAATCTGCAGTGTTCATTTCATCCACAAAGTGCATTATATATGGATACTATTTAATAACCTTAACTTTTGATTTTCTTTGAAGGCTTTTTATTTTTTAAGCTAACCCACCGAATGTCTTCACCTAACCAGAAGGAGCATTTTAATTTTGAGGGACATTCATTTTGCTCACTAAATGCTCATGGCTTTTAGAAAATACCAACTGAAATAGTGCTGGGCAGGAATACATCAAAACTTTGATGTACCCACTAACAGAAAGCTACAAAACTGTACTCATTTTCAAGTAAGATGTTACTTTCTTCTAAATGCAACTGCTGTAATGTACAGTTTTATAGTTTGCTTTAATCTGGCCCCTGGTCTACTACGATGTAAAGACAAAGAAAGACAAAATGTTGCTTTAACCATAAGTGTAATTATGGTTCCCTCTTCTGGTCACAAATTGTATTGTTAGTATTTCTTATTCCATAACAAGTATTTAATTACAAGTATGAATTTAAATGAATACTTTCACAGTAATGCTGCAAGGTATATCCGAGCTAATTAGAAACTAAATGAGTTTTGATTAGAATATATTAATGCTGCAGTTTTGCTATTGTTGAGCAATTTATCATTCACAACACAGTATAATATTTTTTTCACCCTTTTTTATACCATGGTGTAAAGGTGCACCGGTGCCACATTCTGGATATAATTGAGCTCCCAATAATTATGGAATAATAATAAGTTCTGATTAATCAAAATACAGTTTGGACGAGACATTCTATAAATGTGATATTGTTTGTTTAGTGTATTTAATTGTGATCATTTATTATATTTTTATAGACATATAAGGACTTCTGCATAATTATTAGCCAAACAGTGCTTTAAGACTCAGTAGTCAATTTACAGTTTTTCACAATTGTTTACATACATTTCTTGAAACAGTTCCTCATGTGTTGTTTAGAAATGCTGAGCAAAATTAAATGTTGCCATCTTGCCCTCTCTCTTGGGGTGGGATGAGATGATTGTGAAGATTACCTGTATCTCTCTCTCCATATGTTATTTAATAAGGATTGTATGGCTTTTGGCCTTGTCCTTTGATGTACCCCTACCTGAAAAAGGAATATAACAGAGGTCACAGAGTAGATGACACTCCCCTGTCCGACCAAGAAGTTGGTGGAGACTGAGGAAGTGGAAGGACTAAAAGGAGGTTACAGATAAGTTTAATTGTATTTCACTTACTGTTCATTGGAAGCTGAGGTTGCTGATCAGCCAAAGACATACCAGCTCCTGCATAAGCTGTGCTACACACAAAAAGTACTAGGTGTCGCTATTAGCCTAACTTGAAGAATTTCCTGTCTGAAATGTCACTCTGCTTTGCTTTGTGCAGCTTTTCCGCTTCATCAATTAATATCAGCAGCAACACTTTGCATCTCATTCTCATTGTTTAGACCCTAACACGTTGTCTTAATTGTAAAATCCTAGCTTGCATTTGGTAATGTCCTTTATTTCTGATACGTTTCCAGTAGTTTTCTTTCTAATCCTGTCAGTCCCGTAGAAATATGTGAATCACCATAGCAACAACGTGGAACAGTATCCAGATCCGTAACATGAAAGCCTGTCCTGAAAACATACCAGTGGATATCCATAAAATATTTACTGGGTACAAAATCACTTAAGAAATATAGATAGAAGTGTTTGAATGCAGTTCAATGCATGTCAATTCTGCGCTAGGTGGGAATTCATAAACCTTGAATCCTGTGGAGACGTATAATTTAAATATTGTCATATTTAAGTATGTTGTCAAATATTGAAAGGTGCAAGCTCTGGGATTCATACATATTTCATAATGTGCTCTGAAAACCCAGCAGAGACTGGTTATGTAAGATTGTGTGTCATTTATTTAAGATATGATGGTGCAAAAACAGAAAGTAAGTGGAAAGTAGCTCATGAGATGAAAGAGAAGTGAAAAGTAGATGGAACTCAAGTCAAGTTTCTATATTCCTTTCTGAAATGTTGTTGTTTTACATGCAAACATCCTCTTAGTCTTCAAGAGAAATAAAGCAGTGGCTACACCAACAGCTTAGATTTTGACATGCTTGTGTGTGTGTGTGTGTGTGTGTGTGTACATATGTATGCGCCTGTGAGTGAATGTTCAGCCAAGTTTAACCAATCATCTGCTCAACTGCATGTCAATTGAACGCCTCGCTGAGACTCCTGGATCAATACGCAGATGTGTGCATGACAGTGGTCTTGCTCTCTCTCTTGTGTGTCTGAGATGGGGCTGAATCTTACAGGAGGGTATGAGGGCCCCTGAGGTTTGGAAATAAAGGATGGAAGCTCTTTCATCAAACAACACAAATAACATTTAAAAGCCCCCTGCAGTGAAAGGCATGTCCTTATGCTTATTTTCTGTTCCTACTTGATTGTTGGTTCATCCAAAAAGAAACATACAACAAAAACAGTAAAAGTTTTAATAATCCATAAAACATTTTACAGGTGCAAAAAAACTGTTACAGTAGATACAGCATTTTCACACAACACCTTGCTTCAATTATAACAAAGGCTACTTTTATGTCATGTAGCACACTGTGCATTTTCACTGAAATGGTCTGGCAGCATCTGCACAAAGTGTTCGCATGTTAGGAGACATAAATGTAGACATTTTGTTATGTTTCATAACAAAATGTCTACATTTATGTCTCCTAACACATCGGATGATTCAAAAATGTGGATTGGAGTATTTTAGCTGTTACTGGCTTTACAAAACATTGCTTAAGTTATAGGAAGAAACTGATTACTGTATATTAGTTGAGTAATCCATAAAGTTTTAGTGCTAACATCAAGCACGACTAGCTCAAAAGCTGTAGTAAGAGAAAAGCCAGCTGAACATCATTGTAATGTTAGGAGTCTTGGTCAGGTACATTCGTTTATTTTTCTTTCCTTTTCCCATATAAACAAGGAATGCAACATTTTTGGGAACAACTCTATATTCACCTCTTATAGCTTCATTTAAACTAGTGGTCTGCATCCCTGGTCCTGGATAGTCACAGTGCATTCTGTGTTTAATTTTACTTAATTAATGAGTTTCCATGTTTTCCATGTTCCCTCTCAGTGAGTAACCTCTAAAATCGTCAGGAAAGGATGGCAGCATAATAATGATGTTAGCACAAGCAAAATATATTCGTCTAAATTGTTATCGATACTTGACGATAAATCTGAGAATATATCAGGATTGCTTTACTTTATACAAGAACAACTGCATTTCTAATTTGCTAATCAGCCTTTTACTATCACCTGTGTGAGATTTTACATCCGTAATTTCGCCATGGTAAAATATTGGTAAAAAATTGTTTTACAGTGCATTTACTTTTTGTATTATTATGTATTTATTTTTATCAGTGATTACTATTCTTCTCAATAGATTTTCTTCTTAAAGCCTTTTTTAACACTTACAGTGGGGGAAAAAAGTATTTGATCCCCTGCTGATTTTGTACGTTTGCCCACTGACAAAGAAATGATCAGTCTATAATTTTAATGGTAGGTGTATTTTAACAGTGAGAGACAGAATAACAAAAAAAAAATCCAGAAATCCAGACGTTTCTTGTAGTTGGCCACCAGGTTTGCACACATCTCAGGAGGGATTTTGTCCCACTCCTCTTTGCAGATCCTCTCCAAGTCATTAAGGTTTCGAGGCTGACGTTTGCCAACTCGAACCTTCAGCTCCCTCCACAGATTTTCTATGGGATTAAGGTCTGGAGACTGGCTAGGCCACTCCAGGACCTTAATGTGCTTCTTCTTGAGCCACTCCTTTGTTGCCTTGGCTGTGTGTTTTGGGTCATTGTCATGCTGGAATACCCATCCATGACCCATTTTCAATGCCCTGGCTGAGGGAAGGAGGTTCTCACCCAAGATTTGATGGTACATGGCCCCGTCCATCGTCCCTTTGATGCGGTGCAGTTGTCCTGTCCCCTTAGCAGAAAAACACCTCCAAAGCATAATGTTTCCACCTCCATGTTTGACGGTGAGGATGGTGTTTTGGGGTCATTCCTCCTCCTCCAAACACGGCGAGTTGAGTTGATGCCAAAGAGCTCGATTTTGGTCTCATCTGACCACAACACTTTCACCCAGTTCTCCTCTGAATCATTCAGATGTTCATTGGCAAACTTCAGACGGGCCTGTACATGTGCTTTCTTGAGCAGGGGGCCTTGCGGGCGCTGCAGGATTTCAGTCCTTCACGGCATAGTGTGTTACCAATTGTTTTCTTGGTGACTATGGTCCCAGCTGCCTTGAGATCATTAACAAGATCCTCCCGTGTAGTTCTGGGCTGATTCCTCACCATTCTCATGATCATTGAAACTCCACGAGGTGAGATCTTGCATGGAGTCCCAGACCGAGGGAGACTGACAGTTATTTTGTGTTTCTTCCATTTGCGAATAATCGCACCAACTGTTGTCACCTTCTCACCAAGCTGCTTGGCGATGGTCTTGTAGCCCATTCCAGCCTTGTGTAGGTCTACAATCTTGTCCCTGACATCCTTGGACAGCCCTTTGGTCTTGGCCATGGTGGAGAGTTTGGAATCTGATTGATTGATTGCTTCTGTGGACAGGCGTCTTTTATACAGTTAACGAGCTGAGATTAGGAGCAGTCCCTTTAAGAGAGTGCTCCTAATCTCAGCTCGTTACCTGTATAAAAGACACCTGGGAGCCAGAAATCTTGCTGATTGATAGGGGATCAAATACTTATTTCCCTCATTAACATGCAAATCAATTTATAACTTTTTTGAAATGCATTTTTCTGGATTTTTATTCTGTCTCTCACTGTTAAAATACACCTACCATTAAAATTATAGACTGATCATTTCTTTGTCAGTGGGCAAACGTACAAAATCAGCAGGGGCTCAAATACTTTTTTCTCTCACTGTAGCTTTTCTATACTTTACTGTGTTTTTCTCATGGTGTAGTAAATTACATTTTTATAAAGGTAAGTAGTATGCTTTGCTTGTATTCCGAGGCTGATGGCAAACAGAAGGCAAACTGAGTATCAATCTGACACTGGTGTTCAGCTAAATATGTCTCTGGTTTGGGGGTACTGGGCAAAAAGTGGTTTTGTGTAGGGAGTTACTCTGTTGAGAACCAAACTTCAATTAATTTGCCCTTATTTTAGTTTTGCACTCAGATCTATCCAAATATACCTGCCATTTTCACCAGCTGGCTGTGAATGGAGGTATGCTTTACATAAGCCTGTTGATATGTCCCTTGCTGGTTGTGAGATTACAGATTACGTGTGCTACTTCAATGGGAAACAAATGTTTGTATTGGCCGAGTATTAGTTGGACTGCTTGCCATCTCAATCTACAGAAGGCTGACAGCTTTTTCACCTTCTGCCATGGATATACTAATTCAGCGATAGCTTCTCTAATGTGACAATTTCAAATGCTGATTCTTTGAACAGGACAATACAGCTATCACAGATTTTCTTTTTGTGATCCAAAAAAATGCTCCAAGTCACCAGTCATTTTAGCTTTTTCTTGGTCTTTAATGACACAGAGATTATCTTGTAATTGCCATCACCAGCAAATACAAATGCTAGGTTTCCAATCTGCCATGTCACCACATTAACGTTCAGTAAGAAAGATTCTTCATTTCATACAAAATAAACAACAACTAAATAGTTAGCTTTAAAAATTTACAGTATTCGGCATGCATGTTAAGTTTGAACAGAAGCACAAATTAATAGTTTCCTGGCAAAGGCACTGAACATTTTGTTTCCACTGCACACAAACCTACAGAAATACGTTCTAGAAAATAGGACCTCAGAATGTAAAAATGGAAAAGCATTCTGATACAAGAGCTCAATACTGAGCATAGAAAATCCAAGTGGAATAATGTTTGAAACTTACTATGCATTCCGTTTTTTCTTTCTTTTAAGAAACATTCTACTATTTCTAAAACATTTTATTTTTCTCCATTCAGTAGGCCTCTATTTTTGGAAGTTCACTTTTATATACTTAAATCTCTTGTGCTGACTTTTGGCTTTTCTTTTTTTTCATTTCCTTTAATTTTAAATTTTTTGCTTTTGTCAGAAAAGGCAAATACGGAACAACACACACACACACACACACACACACACACACACTCCCACACACACTAGTATGCACAGAAAACACCGCAAGCATAGGAAGACAACAGCAATTTGCCTCCACGCACAATGTGTGTATAACAATAAATAAATAACCCTACCTAATTGTAATACTTTTGTTTTTCTCAGTAGCTTCATGATAAGAATATTGGCAATACTTTTGTTTATAGTTTTGTCGGAAGAGGTGGACAAAATGGAATCAGAATATCTGAGTGAGAACAACCAGAAATGAACCAGGAGTGTTCAGCAATATTCCTCAACCTGCGGGTCTGGCAAGTCATTGAGATCCAGGAAGACGGACGTGTTGGAGAGCTTCCGCCCGTTGCTGGACAGATCCAGCAGTTCCTCAGCCGTGCTGGGGACAGAGCTGATGTACATATCCCACACTTGGTCGGGCGAGTCGAAGTCTAGCAGCTTTTGTTTGACTTTGAGGTTTTTCTCAATGTTCCTCCTTTTATGCTTGAACTCCAGGATTGTCTTTGTGTACCTGTTGATTGTTGTCACGGAGGACGCCATGCAACTGGTGAAGGAACTCCAAGCAAGGCTGAGGATAAAACCGAGGACATGGAAGAGGGCAAAAGCCAGTCATTGTGGGCACAAATTCTTGTGGGCACAAATTCAATCCTGTTAACTCAAAGTAAAGAGCAAAAGAAGACGCATTTGCATTGTATACTGTTAGAAACCACCCTTAAACAAAAATGAAACAAATCATGAAACAAAAATCACCCTGACTTTGAGTAAATCATGTAAACTATTAAAGTGTTACCTGAACAAAGGAGGGTATAATAGGACATCATTCGTGCATTTTAGACTCTAAAAACACCTTAAAATGTACTTAAAGAGCTCTTTTAGATTGCAGATGTGGGAGAGGGAGGCTGATGTCAGAGCAGCTTTCATGGAGGTCTGAAAGCATATCCACTAAGGTATCCTGTCAGGAAAACCCAGAGCACAGGCATGTCTGTTCTTCAAGGGGTTGTCTTTTCCTTGTTTTAACGAGCATTTAACAACTGTTGTACAATTGCGTTAGTGCTCAGATCAATCCCATACACTTAACACTCAGTCTTTCTTGCTTTTCGCTGACACCAGCTTTAGCCAAAGAAATTTCACTTCCAGGATTATTGATTTGCAGAAGCATGAGCAGGAGAGGCAGTGCGAAGCAGCACAATACCCAATATTTTTAACAGAAGCTGGACATAAAGCTTACGTTGAAGCATGAAATTGAAGTAATTACCCCAGCAATGAAGCACTTTCTTTTGCCCATCTCCAATAAATACCAGATGATGGACTATAGGTTCAGTAAAGAACAGGTGAGATAATTCACTGTCATTAATGGCAAGTCTGAATTAGGAATATGTGTATCAAAGACTAATGTCCCCAAAACACAATGAGCACTGACACCATCATTTAAAGAAAGTTGAAGAAACACAAATTTAAGAAGCTTGTCTTACCAATATGACCAGCCATAGTCCCAGGTCTGGGGTCTCCAGTCTTCTGGCCCAAGACTCACAGTTAACTGGAAAGCTGTGGTGAACATCATGTGTGCAACCATACCTAAAAGGCCTACCGAACGAGAGAAACAAGTCCAGGATGTGATTAACTTTGAACAGCTTTCCTTGCAAATTGTTCTGCATATTTGTTGTAGCAGCCTGAGGCAAATTAATAAATGTCAGCTTCACTCCAAGCTAATAGGAGAGTTCAATGCCCAAAACACAGATGCATATCTTCGACCAACAGTTGTGCAGTGCATACGCCACTCTGACTGTTATCAATGAGTCTTGAAAACCTGCTGTGATTCATTATTATTAATACCAGGTTTTCTCAAGATTGAGCTGTGTCTTCTTGTTTTCCTTCTCACAGAGATCTTAACCACTCAGACTAATTGAACTATTTAATTGAGCCAGTTGCCTTATCAGAACTTGCATTCTTTTTTAATAAAAGCAACTATTTTAAAGCTATTGGTAATTTGGAAATTGGCCCTAACCCAGCACCAAATTGAAGCAGCTGGCCACAGAAGTATATCAGCGCTGATTAGGAGATGGTTAATTGTTCTGAAACAAGTTGAGGGGAGGCAGACAGAGTTCTATTTGTTACATATTTTGCAAACAGCTAGCCTCCAGGAGAGTAATTCATAAAACCAAGGAGTAAATTTAGAATATAAATTAAAAAAGGAGAAGTCTACTTTAGAAAACAATTTGATTAAGGTTCCATTAAGCCAAGGCAATTAAGAGCTCAGTTGGAGCACAAAGCACAAGATGAAGAAGGTCAGGGGGAAAAGGACTGAAAAAACATTTTTGTGCTGTTTTCTTTGATTCACCTTTATTATAGTTACCTTCTCTGGGAACATCTTAAGTCAGCTAAGAACTTATCAAGGACACATTATTACCTTGCTGTGTATGTTTGTTTGTTTATTTATTTATTTATGTGCATTTCTCTAAATGTAACTGAATATTTTATTAGCTCTGGAATCCAAAACACAATTATATTTGTTTTCACTCATCGACCTGTTTAACACATCATCATAGAAGGCTGATCTCATTTCTGTTTTCTAATGAGTTGTATAACAAACTCGTGTAAGATTAAATGGCATTGATCACTGGAGTAAAAAGCGCTGTACTGCGTAGATGCATTGATACCTTTTCTCCACAAGAGGGCAGACGCGCTGCACGGATGAGTGCAACCCGAATTACTTCCAAATACAAACAGGTTGAAATGCACCGTGAAGTTCATTATGAGTGAATGCGCCCCATATATGATAATGACAACGGAAAATGTCCTGCCTATACAAATACAGCATGCAATTATATATTTCTGTATTTCACTTCCAATAATGTAGCACAAACTAAACCATGAAGGGTTCATTGTTATTAAAGTAACAGGTAAGCTTTGCATGCTAAATACTATTTAAATAATTCTGACAAAACTACACAATCTTCATATTGCTTTTGATATTTAAATAAGAATGAAAATTCTTAAGATAAGACGAAATTCTCCGCATAACCTGCAATTCATTACACTTGTCTGCTAGTTCTATTCCCCTTTGCAGTTTTGCGTTTATTTTTGTATTTCATTATTTGTTTAGCTATAAATATGCATAATAATAGCATTTTTTTAAATGTAAAGAAAGTTCAATTGCTGGCTTTCATTCCAATTGAGCTCTCAATTGCTTAATTGAACCAATAGTTCAATTAAGCAATTGAGAGCATGGAACTAAAACCTCCAGGACCGGTCTGGCACGGAGCTAAATGTGACAGACACAGAAGAGCATGCAGACCATTAGGGTTACGACTATATAGTAAACTGAATGCAATTCGTTTTTGTAAAGTGTTGCCTCCTTTAATTGTAATTGTTACTTTGGTATTATTATTTAAAGAAGAGGTGACAGTTTAATGGAAGGCCTTCATTCTGCCTGGTTAGGTGTGTATTTAATATAAATAAACAGTTATTTTTTTTTCCAGGCGAGCAATCAGCAGACATAACTGGTTAAGCTTGTTATTTATAATTTGTTGAATCAGTACGGAGCCTATAATTGCTAAATAATTTAAAGAAAGGCCGCAATTAATTGAACCAGTGATTTTGTAACCACGCACGCGTAATTACCAAATTATGATGCGGCAGTTAATTGTTTCTAGTTGTTCATGAAGGTCCTCTTAACGTGTCTAACACATGAATTAGATGAATGCACACAAATATAGTCTAGACAAGAACACAGGGCTGCAAATATAGATATTTATATTACAATGATTGAAGGACTGCCAAATTGACCTGCTCCAGAGGAAAGAACGAGATATTGGAATTCCTTTGAAAATCATCGGTACCACTTTAGCAAGATATAAGATATTATGCAAGATTTGAATGTTTTCTGTTGGTTAAAAAATAAAATTGAAAGCCCTGCCAAAATACATGCATTAATATTCGCTAAGTTGCATTGAAATCCGTCTTTCTTGCTTCACTCACATTTGTGATCTATGTCTCCTCCTTTTGGAAGCAATATGGAACAACAACGAGCTTTCCAGTTACATAATCCCCCGCGGTTTCAAATATGAAAGAGCCAGTGAAGCCTCAGCCAGTCTGAAAGTATCCCCTTTATATGGGGACGGCGTATAGAATAGAAGCTGCCAAATTAAAATAGTTTTAATTTGTTTTTGCGTGTAGTGCTGCAGATTGCTTTTACAAGAATTGCTTTAGGGATGTCTGATCCAATAAAAGGGAATCCAAACTTACAGGTGTACTAAAGCTAATTAAAGCGGTGCATCTTAAAAACGGTAAGGTAAATGACATAATTGAAATATAGATTGAATTGCAAACATTATGCACATGGTGGTGACGATCATGATGATTAAGTCATGGAAAAGAATAACATGATGTTTCCAACCCTAGAATCCAAAGATATCTAATAATGATCCATAATCCTGGCAACATTTCAAACACAAAAACTACACCCTGTCCCACCCAAGAAGCTTACATGTCACTTTGAAGAAGGTTGTTCTCTGAATTGTACTGAAAACGAATGATTTATAATGACACAACAAGCAGGACGCACATGGGGATAGTTTGCACTTGATAAGAACTAAAGGTACAAAATTGTGTCGCAGAACCACAGATAAGCATTTAAAAAAAAACATCCTTTTCAGCGCAGAATAATGTAAGGCCTCGACTCAGAATCAGCAAGTCCTGACAATAAAGGAGCTCATCGACAGAGAAGACATGATCAGAGTTACCACTTTCCATTTGAGCACTTCATTGGCGCTTGGAAAAACAAGGAAGCTGACCTTTTACAATCCAATAACAATGACAAATTACAGTCAACATTCAAAGGCAGAGAGCGAAAGAAAGCGAGAGAGAGAAAACCTCCCCTCCCGAAGAGCAGGTGCTTACCTGATAAGACGGTAAATATCGCAGCGAAGGCGTTGAGTTTGAGCCCGTCGATGACATTAGCGTAGTGACAGATCTCTATGGACATGAGGATCCCACCCGTCACCAGCAGGATGATATAGAGACACTCAGCCACAATACACAGCCAGAGGACACCTGGAAAAGAAGAGAGGAGATTGAAGGGCACATACACTGACCTTAACTTTTCCTCGTCTGTGCTTGAGAAAATGAAAAGCACACACACTAAACCAGGTGACCCCACAAGAGTGCACCCAGACACTTCTAACTCAGGTTATAACTGGTAATGCTTTGTGATATCTTCGAAATGTGTTATCTATAGAGTTCCCAAGGTTTACTGCTTTGGTGGAACTCCTTATCAAGTTGCTGACTTCTACTAAAGCTAGAATAAACCAGTTAGGAAAGCAAATTGAGGAATTATCATTTTATAAATATGAATAGTAATATTTTGCATGATGATATATCATTTAGTGATACTCCCAAGGCAAAACCTGTAACTGATGTGCTGCCACACTTTTGTATTGAATATTTTGGAGAGTTTGTCAACTAGACTATCAAACCCACCCCTCGCTGTCTTCTGCCTGTTATGTAAAGTATTTTTTTGCACCCTTGACAACATGTACAACACTAATTAGCGGCCACCCTTCTGAGGGAATCGGAGCGTAACGTTCACTGAGGAACAGGTGGTTAAGACAACCTTAAATCCCTTCTTTGACTTACAAACTGAAGGCAAGTTGGAGTTACATGACAGATTAGTATAATTCAAGAAAATTAATTGAGAATATGTAAATCAAAAATGAAATTAAGTGCACCAATTTGAATGCAAACAAAGGGAAATGTACAGACAAACTGGCAGAAGACTTTTTTTGTTGTATTTTTCACCCCAAAAAAGGGAAAGAAAAATTGCAAAACTATAACTGTAAACAGACAATACAGTACAGCTATGAGCTCAATGCAGCCATTTATTTAACATGGCCTCTCATTTTTATTTTGTAGGGTGTTTTCATGGTCTCCAGCTGACGAAATGAGGGAGCAACGACCACACAACACTAGGAATCAGGTTAAGGGTAGTAGTTGCTGTAGTAGAATATACAGATCTATCACTGGTAGAGCATCGTTGAAGGGATCTATTAATCGTATCAGGGAGCTCATTGGTAGGCAGTGATTAATGATAACTGAAAGGCTGCCATCTGACAGTGAAACAAGCAAAACTACAAAAAGCATCAAACATGGTACAAAGAGGTGGGGTCAGGGACTTGTGTGCCACTTGTGTGCTTATGAAATGGTCCATGCAAGCACACTGTAGTAATGAATATTGAGAAATTTTACATATGCTCACTTCAGAGTGAATTGTTAAGAAAGGAAATGCATTATCTTACCTTTTTCAAAAGACCCAGATAGGCATGTCTGTCTCACTCGATTCCTCTCTTGAACATTTGGAAGGATGAATTATAATCCTTATAAATGAAACACTGGCCAAGCTGAACTAATGCTGAGATGTGGTCTGATCTTGGTCCATAAAGAAAATGTACGAAGCCTTCCTGAATGTATTAATAATGTGATTATTAATTTATATGTTTTGAAATCAATATTTAATAATCGTGAGTTACTTCTGGGAGATACAATGTAATTTATGAATACATTACATTTGCAAATCACGGCTGAAAAATCAGAGGCCTATAACTTTACTCATTCCTGCTCAGTTTGTCATTGCACAGTTTTGCATGAGAATTCAGATTGGATCATAATGCCAAGTTTTATTCACATTCATTTCTTTTAATGCATCTTCTAAAAGAAGGGGAAGGAGGAACAAAGTAGGTGATTTTCAATTATCAGCACCAAAAATTGTGAAACATTCTATAACAACGAACAATTACCTTTTCATTCCAGTAAGCATTACATTTCCTTTCAGAGAAAATCTTGTTTGGGGATATTAATAAACTACTTTCAAAGGGTTTAGATAAAATGTATTCTGTATCCAAAATGTATTTTATATTCTGGGCAACCTTAGGTCTCTGCCACAGTGGACCATGAACCTCATCAAGAGCTCACCTCAATATAAGGAAGACCTGTTTTCATCAGTGTTTTCTATTTTGGGCTGCATGCAGTTTCAAGTCTTATCCAGATCAGACAATGGTTTTGCTGTAGATATTCTGTATATCCCAGCTGTAGTCCCAGCAGTGAAATTGTCTGAAGTCACGTGGCTGTGTGCCATTTGCATTGTGATAGGCCCCCCATACACTTGATTTGACCTCTTCAACTTTGACATTCTGGGAGGGAATGGCAAATGTGACAAGCTTAAGATTAATTGTCATTACAGCACTCCAATAAGCTTGCCTTTTTAGTTTAAAAGCCCCTGAAATGATTGCAGTGGGAGGTGATAGTTCCTCAAGAGGTTTAAAGGGTGCATTTTGATGTTGTACCTTCTTAGTCTTGTTTTAACATTCTATAAATCTGCAAATATGGGCATGCATATTCCTTTACCACCACACTTACTTTGGATTATAAGGGGTGTGGAAGACAAAATTGTATTCTTCCCATGCATCTTAGAAAAGGGTTAATTTCTGGGCTTGGTCACATGTCCCCAAAAAATTAACAAAGAAAAATGATCTCTTGGAGTTTCTTACATTTCCAAAACATTTTGCAATTCCCGTATTCGAGACAGAGGTTTGCACAAAATTCTTTAATCAAACTGTGCAAAGTCTCCTGAAAAGAAACCCGTTTTGATCATATATAATAAATGTATCTTCAAATGAGATTCTCCTCTACATGTGCTCAAGACAGTTTAACTGCAGCACATTTTCTAATACATTTTGTTGGCAGGTTGCAAAAACAGTTTCCCATCCTTGCATAAAAAGCATTTTATGTTTTTATTTGTCCTCAAAACATTGATCCACAACCTTCCCAGCAGCACTACCTTGCTTATTAAAATCAGCAAAGCTCTTTTTATGTGTAAAAAGCAGCCCTCTTAAAATGGTAAAACAATTATGAGCAACATGTTTGTTTGGTAAAGCTCATCTGCACAAACGTGTCACTTATTAGTGATGGCTTTCCCCAGAGATCTGGTTTTCTGTAATGGATTAACCTTCCCTGAACAATAAGCTTTTCAGACTAAATTTATTTTGATGCAATAACAGAAAACTGTTACAAACCCAGAAGAAGATGCAAAACAGCTGTAATATTTCTTAAGAGAGTTGATGGTTCTTAAAACAAGAGACAATGTGTGGATTTTAGGATTCTGCATTACAGATAGTTCATTTAAAATGTATTACAAACACAGATCTATTCTTCCCAGTTTTAAAACCATAATATTAATCAGAAGGCAACCTCTAAGATTTTGACTTCCATCATATTTTCAGGGATATTATTTCATTTCATACATTGGGGGGAGGAGGTAGCTGAAAAATAAAAATGTGACATAGATTTCCAGGCAAGTAATCATGTACATGAATTCTGCTCAGAGCACAGATTATTCCTTAGTGGTTCTAGACATTAAAAAAAAAAGAAACTGCAGCATTTTCAACATGTCTGGACAGCCTTTAACAATCAAAGGAAATGTTTCCAAATTGCGGCGAATAAAATTCAGAATCCCCTTCAAATGCCAGTGCCAGAAATTGGTCAGATTAAAGTCAACAACAGGAAAAGTTTAATGCATTTTGAAATAAGTCATAGGCACACAAGCCTTCGTTTTCATAAAAGACCAATGTTTAAACAGCTCAGATTCAGTGGAGGCTCTGCGATTACCTAGCTGAAACTACACGAAGATCAGGAAATCCAGGCAAAGGTCTTTAGCAGTACTGGATTTAAACAGAGGAACCTTACTAGTGGAAATTCAATATATTATTAAAAAACAATAGACATGTTCTATTTGGGAGAGATTTATACTTAGTCTAGCTCATTTTCTTTTGAGTTTGTAGAAGGTATTCCCAGGGAATATTGGGAAAAATGACATGGAGGTTGTTTTCAAATACAAAGGTCGGAGAAATACCCACCTCTCTCGTGCGAAGGTGCGATGTTAAGAAAACTTCTACAGCTCTCTCCTGCAAAATAAAAATAAACACCATCAGGCTCAGTCCCTCAACATCACCGCAATAAGCACTTGACATTGATGTTGGAAAACTGTGGGATGTGCTTGTGTTCAGCGTTTCCCCTCATGTTCCAGTGCCACCTGTTCACTGTATTAAAGTCTTTAATTGTGAAGTTGAGGTATTATAATCTCCTGTATATCCCCTCCTTTTGTGTGATGTATAGGATGCAAACAACTATATAGGGTTTTACTACATGTGATTCATATTCCTCATATTTCTAAAGATATTTTGGCTACATTTAGTTTATCTTATGTTCATCTGTTAACAGTTCTCACTATAGAAAGCTGTCTCAGTTATATGTAAACGGTAAAGTGTTCCATTCACAAAGTAGGAGTGCCTGTTATATTTTGGCTCATATTAAACCTGTGTGGTTTTCACAACTAATAAAACACTTATTTCTTTGTATGGGTTTTACGCTGTGATGTGTATTATCAGCCATGAATTTGATCAATATTACGGTGAAGTCAAATTCTTTATTGCACAGCTGTTTTCATATGACCTATCTCTGTTGCTGGTACTTATAGAGGAATAAGCTTCTCATAACTTTTGCCTTTTAAAGAGCTGTATAAGTCATGTCTCCAGACAAATTACAACTGTTTCCAGACGCAGTGATGCCATTTTACACATAAAGCACATAAAGCAATATAGACTGTATGGTACAATTCCAAAGCAGTATGTTTATTTTCCTGGAATATATACATACGTATCTTCGTAAATACATCGAATAAATAAAATTAAACTTAAATAAAATACTGAAGGGAATTAAATCGGAAACATAACATGAAATAAAAGAATGGTCAATGACATTACAGCATCAAACATGATAGGAAGGTTTTACAACCTATTCTGATTCACTCTAGGTAAGTCAGACAACTATGAAATGACACCCAGGTAATTCAACTATCTTAGTAACTGTTGCTATCTGTAGAATTTGACTCTTCTTACAGAAAGTCATCTTTATTTTATTATTTATATGAATAAGAGAAAAAAAAAATTGAATTCACACTTTATTTAACCACCGATTTGTTTCTGGCTGTGTATACTCCAGATTAGTTTGATATTATAGTTATCCTATTGGTCTCCTGTCTGTGCACACAATTTCTTAAAACCCCTGTAAAATAAAATACTGTAAATCCTGATATTGCGCACCATAATCCAATATGAGTTTTCTATAGGATTTCATTCCAGGACATGCTTGGCGGTTTTGATTAAATTCTGTACATTGTCTTTTTCCTTAGATGCTTGGATGAGTTCCACTATAATACATACAACCTAAACATTCTTTAAAATAAATAAATAGTAGTAGTAGAAGTAATAGTAACAATAACCACTGTGTAATCATGCAAAGTTAATGGCATATGTTATCAAGAAGGCTTCATGCATTTAATGAGTTTCTTTCAATACTTAGGGGAACAGATATACATAATTTATCATTGCTGAGCTCACAAAATTAAAAACAAATTGCAAGTCTCAGTAAAATCCGTAGTTGTCATCAGCATTTTATAAGGTGAGATCAGCACAAAATATATAAATTCACCATCGTCATACTATTATTATTTATTATTAATAATAATAGTAACAGTAATACTACTACTATTAATTGTAATAATATTACTTCTACTACTATGACTACTACTAATAATAAGAAACTATTTGTTATTCAGTAAAAACTGTCCATATTGTAAAAATGTTGTAAAAATGTTTACATATTATAAAAACTGAAAGAAAATAATGATAGAACCTCCTCCATAAAGCAGCATGGGTCAATTCTGATGCTGAAACAGACGACTACACAACAAATCAACAACAGAAAATAAAATAAAGCTTTTTGTTTATCTTCTGTGGAAAACACTCTGCCAACTAAGAAAAGACAACACTGAAGTTTCCTGTTGTGCGTAGTGAGGGAATGTATCTGCGTCCCTTCCAGGTGTCTGGGCTGACTTACCTATCCCGTTGATGTTTTCCTCGCAGGAGAACCAGATGCCGGTGTGGAAGTGTCTCATTAAGAACTTGTCGTCCCCAGTTTCCCAGATGTACTGGACGAGCCGGCTGTCGTTGATGTTGGAGCTGTTGAACCTGATACAGTACCTCTGCTTGAGAGTCACAGGTCCTTTGCAAAAGGGCTTGACCACTTTCCTGGTCCCCTCGCACCAGTAGCTCGTGCTCAGGGCAGAGATGGCGAAGATGAGGGCGATAAAGTTTAAGGTGAGAGCCAGAGAAGCTCTCTGACGCCGGTCTATTCCCATTGTGTCAGGAAAACTGGAAGAAGAAGGGGGGGAGAAAAAAAAGCCACTAATCCAGGGGCTTTTCAATATTCGACGATTGCTCTTCAAATCCTCATAATCCAGCTTTTCATTAAAATATCCTTTGGTAATTACTGCACTCTGCTTGTCTTGCTCAGTGCTGACTCTCAGGATCTGCTCACTTGCTGAACGGATCTTCTCTCTCAGCGAGTTCAGAGTCAGCGAGTGAGAGTGCTGTTCCTGTCTGCCTGCCTGCTCGTCTGCCTGCCTAACTGGAGCTGCCTGTCACTTGAGGGCAGGGCTATTCCAAATTAGGGTAAGAGGTTTAGGTTGGCGGGTTTAAACAGAAGCCGGCAGAAGCAAAAAAAAGAGGGGAAGCTTGAGAATAACACAAAGCACTAACAACCTTGAGGGTCTTCAGACCAGCAGGAATGCACCGGCTACCTCGTGCTCAGCCTGGAAAATAATTATCGGCGCTGAAATACAGCTGCTTTAATCAGGCTTCTCCGGGTTGTGCTTGAAAGGCTTTGAGGTGAGGAAGAGTGACAGACTCTGTGACCAAGTGACCCTCTTCAAAAGGAAAAAGGGATTGTCCTCTTCTCTCTGCTCTCACTCCCTCTCTCTCTCTCTCTCATGCCATTAATCTTTCATCAAATCACAGCACCGGGAAGTCCAAGTGTATATTTAAAAACAAAACCTCAGTTGCAAGAAAAACAGTCTATTTTATCTGTCATTTATGTCACCCACGTTTTTCAGACAGCCGTTTCGAACTGATTTATTTTCTTTGGTGGTTTGAAGTCTGTAATCAAGGAAGGATTTCCCTGTGAGGGTTGAATGGGTGCTGTACTTAAGCAAAACAAGTATGAGTTATACTAGAGCACAGGCTGCCAAGAATTAGGATTTCTGATTGCAGAATTGCAGCTCCTGGCTTATTCGGTGATAACTCTTGCTTGTTTGAAGATGAATAGTGACTGAGCATTTGAGGAGATCTGAGACGAGAGAGTTTGAGTTGTCAGCGGCAATCAAGATGAAACACAATAAAGAAAGAAATAAACTGGTGAAATAAAACAGAAATAAGCTGGATGAAAAAACAACAGATTTTACATGACTCATAGCCTTCACAAAAGGTGGGTTGAGGGGGACAGGTTATATAAAGTATATATAAAGTATCCTATCCTTTTCAGAACTAATCATGTCAAACGTTATTGAGCAGTACAAGGAATCAAGAGGAACTGAACTTGTTTCAGGGTTTTTTTCACTGTGTTCCATATATGCCAGTCGATATCACAGACAGTTTATATTGCAGCACATAAAACAAACAAGCCAGGCTAATTCCAGACAGCTAGGATCTCCAGAGAGCCTGGCCAATCTCAGTGATTCCTGTTTTGTGCCTATCACTCGAGTAGACACTTAAGAGTGAACACACAAGAGCCAAGGGGAATATTTGCCATTGTTATGGCACTAAAGACTTCAGGTTATTTAGATTTTATCCATAAAGTCATATATATATATATATATATATATATATATAATAGATGCCGATGTTGGAAGTACAGGCTCCATCTTATCCTCTGATTTCCACAGGGAAAAACCCTTTCTTGGATAATAAGAACGAACTTTCAAAGGATCACAAGTACCCTTTTGCAAGCTTCTGTCCAGTTGTGCAGTGGTGCACTTCTAATGGGAAGTAATCAAGAAAAGCTAAATTCCAATTATATATTTTTTCTTTTCAACTTAGCATTACTGTACAGCCATAGATTACATAGATATGTCTAAAATAGCTATAAAAATAATTAAACTCGATATGCCATGTCTGATATTGGGAGCTATATTTGAATTAATTAATTTTCATTACCTGCCCTCTAGACCCTATGGATTAGATTGCACAGGGTACATTTCACAGTGGTGAAGTCTCCTTCACAACCTTCTGAACTGTTTTTTCTTTTTCTTAAGTTGTGCAAAAGGCTATAACATTAACTGGAGACATCTGCTCTATTGTACTTATTAAATTAGTTTCCTGTAAGAGAAGATGTTGACTAATCATCCTTAAAGTTAAATTGGGAGAAATATTCATAAGGTCATTTTTGTTTAATGTCTGGATGGATCAGCATATATATATATATATATATATATATATATATATATATAGGGTTTTGTAATGTAATAGGCTTGCTTTAAATACAGTGACACTGTATTTTTGCAGTGCCTGTTAACTGTGTGGTGTGGTTTATTATTTATGTATAGCCTGTTGAAGTGATTATAAGTAAAAATGTTACACTGAGCTCTGGATCAATAAGGGTTTTGACTGATTGATTTAAATGAATAATACACTGCTTTTATATACACGGTATAATTGGACACAGAACAGAACCCCTATTGCATGGTTAACCAGGTTCCACAGAAAAAGAAAGCAGGGCAAAATGTTGATTTAGGTGTGACTACAAACCCCTGGTTCACTCTCTCTTACTTGCTTTTTCTTCAAAGTGGCTTTCTTTACAAAACAACAACAACAAACAGATACAACTTCACTTAAAACCTACAGAAACAAGCACCAATGCTAGGCCATAACAACGTGTGATGTCACAAAAGCAAGAATATGAATATGGCCAGATAAGTCTATATCCTCCGCACATCTGCATTCTCAATATTTTCCAAAACTACAAACAACCAAACAAATATATAACAAAAACTAAATCTTATACATGGAGGTCATTTTGGACTTTCTTTAAAATTTGAGTTTCACTTTCTTACACCCTTTTCACATTCTAATGCAGGTGTGTTTCCAGTCGTATGCAGGGAATAACGAGGACAGACAGCCTGTTCAGCCAGCCTATTTTTCAGTGGCTGGGTTCGTGTAGCGCACATTTCCGCAATTCAGCGCTGATCGGAAATCTGCGCTACAGAACGAATAACGCTGCCAATCTGCTCTGCACATGTAGCTGAAGCCTGACAATATGAAAAGCCCTGCTGGAACATGTAAGTGTGTTTCACACCCCCCCCCCCAAAAAAAAAAACCCAAACAAACTATGAAAAATGAAGGTGTAGAGTGAAAATGGTGGCTAAGTTTTGCAAAACGTTTCAGTAACTTTTCCAGACTCTAGAAAATGCATTTTTGATTTGTTTGTTAGTTTGTTTGGTGAACATGTGTGTTTGGAATAATATATGAAATGTATGAGAAGTTTAAATTGAGTAGAACAAGCCATGTTTGTTTGTTGATGCTCATAAAAACGTCAGCTAGATTTATTGTTAAAAAAGCAAAGACATACATATTAAAGTTTCAATCAATGTATATCTTATTATCTTAATTGTGATAGTGTGTGAGTACTGTATTTAACTAAAGGCATATTAAAATATCACTCAGAAGGTTTATCACTATGTAAAATCTGACAGTTTGGAATATAGTGTGGATCTGCACTGCAATTCTCAATGTATTTGGGTATGAATGAATGCCATTGTATGCAGATTTATTTGCTTTGGTGTTTTATTTACTTCGGCTTTTTATGTTTTTTTTTTTTTTCAAAATTCCCTCGCTATACCCAGCAACTCTGAGGTTTTGTGAAAAACAAACAGCTCGGGGAAATATAGTTAGAAGATGACAGATGCTAGGAGCAGACAGATCCTGCATTTTTTCTTCTTCACATAATTACTATCAGCTGGTACAATAATATCCAGTATGGCAGCTGTAGCATTTTCTCTCGAAAACTGTCACCATAATACCATACCAATATTGATGATTTTTGCCTGCGGATTGGGAAATGAAATGGGTTTTTCTTTGCGGCATTATCGACTCATTGCTTGAGTTCTGTAAATGGCTTTGCAAGCTGTTTGTGATGGTGCTCGATAGGGTATCTGTGTTTGTAAGCCCCTTTGTTGTCCTCCAGTTGTATGTAGCAGTGACATGTATGACATTGAGTGACAATGCATCCATCATACAGTGGGATGACACCGGTAATCCAGTAATCTGCCTGTTTGATCCGAAGACATGACTGCGTCCAGTAGTGCGCCTCAGGAACGGTGAAGGTCTGTTGCTGGAAGATCAGGATGACCTCCAGCAAACAGTCCATTATTATTATATACGTTTTTAAGATGATGAATTGTGAGATTATTTCTGCCCTTGACGATGACTCTTACCAGTAATGTTAGTAATTTGCCAAATGGTTTGAGATTTTCAAAGGACGAGAGGCTGCTCTATTTAGCATCACCTATTCGCTCTGTTAGGATCAAGGATAGCACTCATCACTTAGATTAGAGACATTGAGGACAAAGCTGCTGCAGGCTATTGCTGGATGTATATGAGGTTCCTTTGTAGATCATAACACATTCAGTGTACACCATATCTCTAAATTTCAATAATAAGTATTTAGGAAAGATCAGGATTTGGACCTGATTTTTTGATTGAGATATTGACGCTACTCCTGTTGCAATGTTCTTGACTTGTTCTTCTTTCACCTGCTCTTGGGCAATTTTGCACCACATTAAGTCAGAAAAAAAAAATTGAAATCATATTAATGTCTGTCTGTAAACTCTTTTAAAAAAACAAAAAACAATACTAAGCTGGAGCTATTCTGTGCATCAAAGTTCTGTCCTCCTGTGGAGGTGGGATCTGGTGAGGATTACATTAAGATTACATTAAAAGCAAACCATGAACTCTAGGTTATTCTATTCTATTATTTACACCATGACCAAAGAGAGATGTAAACCCACCTGAAAGCATACATTTTGGAAGAAGCCTGGAGGACTCTCGGGGGGTCTGTGGGCTTTGCAGCAGGATCATGATTTAAGGGGAAGAAGCAGGGATGCATGAGAGAGGGTCAGTATGCTTCCTTTTCTGAGTGAAAGGCCCGGGTACTGTAGAGGTTTATCAGATTCTTGAGATTCAGGTCACTCTCCAGGTTATATTAGTCTAACATGAAGTGTCATCAATAATATCAAAAGAACCAATTTGCCGGAGGTGGCTGGCTTGAGCCATCAGTCATAAGAATTACAGTGATCAAGGCTCATTTGGCCCCAGTGAAGCTGAGGGCAGGCACTATTGGCAACCTTTGCTTTCAGGTTGCACAGTAGACAATGTGAAAGATAACAGTGGGGCAGCCTCAAGTTAAACAATACTATAAATAATGTAATAGAGATAAAGCCCCCTTCTGGAGGAGCATCAAGACTTTCAGTGATATTAATACACATTGTACATTGACTAAACATACATACTTTAGTTTTTTTATTATTGCTTTTATAATATATAATCCATACAATCTATACTGTTTGCATATATAGAGGGCCTGATTTGTCAATGTTTGTAATCAGCTTAAGCATGAGTAAGATGTAGTTTAAATTCAACTGATAAACTTTAATTGATCATTTATTGGGCGTTTGTAAACATTGTGTGTGAATAGATAAGATGTATGTATAGCAAGCCAAATTATCATTTAGAGATATCTTCAATTAATTTAGAGATCTCTTCAAATATTTCGAGATATCTTCAAATAATTCCAGACATCTTCAAATATTTCAGGATATCTCTAAATAATTTAAAGATGTCTGCAAATCATTTAAAGATATCTAATTTAAAAGTACATTTAGAGATATCTTGAAATCATTTAGCGATATCTGCAAATCATTTAGAGATATCTGCAAATGACTTCCTGATTATTCAGAGATATCTCTAAATCATTTCAAGATATCTTCAAATCACTTCCTGTATGTAGCCCAAGATTATCACTTCCTGTTAACTTGTTCATTCATTTCTATGTAACTCAATGAGGAAGCAGGGAGTGATAATCTCAGCCAACATGCAGGAAGGCATTTGAAGGTACCTTGAAGTGATTTGCAGATATCTATAAATGATTTCAAGACATCTTCAAATAATTTAAAGATAACTTCAAATCATTTTGAGATATCTGCAAATCATTTTGCACCTTATTTAGATATCTGTAAATGGCTTGCAGATATCTCTACATCATTTAAAAATATATTTAAATTATAATTTGGCTTGCCATATGTATGTTACACTTATACACTAATAAACATGTGTTCTGTCTTTACTCATTAGTAAACCTTTAACAACAAACAAGAAAAAACTTTACAGTGAAAGAAAGGGAGAAATGGTGGCATTAACAGCCAACATAATAAGAAACAATCATACCAAAGATGAGAGACAGAACTGGTATTTTGATAATTTAATCTTGGCTAATGCACCTCTTTTAGAATTAGCCTTTTGTTATTTAACTTTTATGAGAGAAGCTTTTAAAAATGATCATAAAAGCTGGTCTGTCTGATGCCTCACACTAGCATTCTGATTCAAAGAGGGCCACTGTACAATTTGCTAGTTCGTCTTGGACTTTTTGGTGAAGTGATTTGGGATTTCAGTTATTATACAATGTGCTGTGTGTTTGTAGACTGTTGAATTACATGCTTGTTTTTGTAATTCCAGGTAAATTAAAGAGAATTTATATGAGGAAATTAGAAATTGAGCACCTGAGACACTCTAATTGAATTGAGGAGCAAATGGGCCCAACATCTCAGAAGCCTTTATTTAATTATTTATTTCCCCCTCCCCTCCTGAAACTGTGCCTACAGGTGGATTAAAGCATTTTGTCAAGAAAGGGGGAAAAACAGAGACCTTGATTATTAACCTGTCTTTCAACTCATTTGTAATTGTGTAAGTGGCTGTCTGTGATGCTATTCCAGAGGCTGAAATAGTTTAGGTCTTTGAGATGTTTTTCAAGTAAACCACATTGGGATTTATTTATTTATTTCCCCCTGTTGTAATTGAATGTGGCAGCCGGGCTGACAGGCAATTTATTTTGATTTAGTGCCATTTTGATGGAGTGTCCATGAACTGTTTCAGTCCCACGCCTGTGTCTGGTGTTAAGCCTGCAACTGTGCTTTTGAGATACACCGCAATTTGCATAATGTATCACCTCAAAATGGATTCAAAATTATAGGGGTGTTTCGTAGGACCGTGTGTCACCATGAAATATGCAGGGTCTCCTTCATCTTGCGTTAATGCCTTGTAAAATTTGGCTCTACGAAAGCTTAACCTTTTATCTGCATGTCTTTTTTTTAAAGTTCAAAATCAGTAGTCAGTTGGCATTGATTAACATGAAGATAATCTTAATTCAGATGTTGTCCTTTCCCAGGTACTTGAACTGATCAAGGAGTGATTAAAACTATGGAAAAGCACAAATGCTATTAATCAGACTTCTCATTCCAGATGCTGATGATTACTCCATTTAAATTATATAATAGAAGAACCAGGTTTGTTAATTTAAGCAATAGCAGTATTTAATCCACTTTATAGTTATCCACTTTGTAGTTCATGCTGTAGTTGAATGTGGGATTTTTTTGGTATGATAATATATATTAAGCGTGCTTCGATCAGGATTTTTGGGGCCGATCACCAATTACTGATCACTGGAAGCAGTATCGTCCGATACCGATCACCGATCACCGATCACGGGGTCTATTTGAAGCCTTCTATTTATCATGTAGCATTATTTATTTATTTAACTATTCTTAACAACAATGTATATTAAGTATTAAAATGAAGAAATGACGAAGTATCATGAATTGACAACTGTTTATTGACAGGAAACATGTGCAACATATTCCACTCCCTCTCTTAGAGGCACAACTTAAACCATAGCGTGACTAACCTTCAAATGTCTGATGAGGTTGGTGGTATTTAAATGTTTTTGGTGCTTTCCGCCTCGTGGGATTTCCTTGGCACACACGTTGCAAATTGCAAATGTATTGTCTTTTTCAGACACCTGGTAGAACTGCCAGACCGCTGAATATAGTGAAGCCATTTTAGCTGCGCGTAGAAAAATCTCACGAGTTTTGCATAATCTGATCGGCTCTTCTGATCAGCCATCATAGAGACCACCAATCAAACTATTTAAAACGATTATCGGCCGATAATGATCGGTGGCCGATCGATCGGAGCACCCTTAATATATATGTTCCTATTCTCCCTCTCCTTCTCCTGTCCAATCTTTTTTTCTAAACTTGAATGCTCAAACTGAAGACTTCAAAGGGTTAGATAGAGTTACAGCAAATGTCAGCTATAACCAATAACCTATAACTTTTGGGTAATTATTGAGACCCGTCAACTCAATATTTGGTGAAAGCACCTTTGGCAGCAATTACAGATGTCTTTACCAACTTTGCTGGCAGGACATGAGATGGCAAGTATCTCATGCTGCCCTGTGTAAGTCTGCTTCTTTCTGCCTAAGAAGTCTGGTGGAGCACCCATATATGGTCAAGCTTGAGCAATCTCGAGGTCAACATATAATTGAAATTCATATGATTTATTAGCCCAGAACTGCCAGTTCAAACTGGTTCTTATCAAAGCCTGTTCTTCTGGATTGAACTATGGCACAGTAACGCAGTAAGGCAGTAACCTTGTATTACACAGACACTCGGGGAAACCAAGCAATTCTTCAACCACTTACTTAGATAAGTGCAATATCCTCGTTTGGCATTATCTGTACATATAGTCCTATCTCTAAAGATAGAGTTAATAAGGCTGTATTTTGGTTGCTGTCCATGGTGCTGATGTCGATGTAGTAATGTACTTGTAGTAGTGGTAGTAGTAGTCTGTAATGTAATGGTATAATTTGAAAGCATCAATACTTCATTTTCATGTAGGTGTAAATATAATGCCCTGCTCACAGTTATTGACGGCATTCCAATTATGCACAGTTTGATGTTTTTTTTTCTTTCTGGATTTTCTTTCTTTTGATTTTTTCTTCATGTTTAAGTGTTTTTATAATTATTGCAATCACAGATGCACTCCCAGCTTGATAACTCACCCAGTCTGAAATGGAAGATAAGAAACCTTCACCCTCTTCTAATTAAAATCTGATCTTTTATTTCTAATCTGTTAACACATTAAAGTGTCAAGAGATGAGGAACACAAAGCCCTGGGAATGGGGGAAAAGAGGAAACTGTGTTAAAGCAGTTTCCAATCATTACCTGTAACCAAATTAATTTACTTTATCTTAGCTCCACCTAAATTCATGCAATTTTTCTTATTAGATATCAATTGTGCTTTTACAGATTTTTTTTGTTTGTTTCCATTTTCTATTGTTCTTGGTTTACAAGAGAGCTGTTGTATGTTCTGTAGGTTTTTACGTTCTGGTTAGCAGGATACCAATCCCTGCATGATAAAATGTTTCTAAATTACATTGACCTAAAACTACCATATAACATTTTTAACATTGTATATTTTAGTTTAATGGCTTAAGTGAGTTTAAATTATTTTGTAACATATGACTAGTGTCACTCTGCAGCAGGCTTGTAGATTTTTTAAACATATTGAGGCTGAGAAACAATAAATAGGACAATCTGAAACATACATGATAAACTCTATATATAAATATATATATATATATATATATATATATATATATATATATATATATATATATATATATATATATATATATATCATATATCAGTGCCCATATTTAACACTGTATGTATATAAATTTAGACTTTGTATGTATACATCACCCTATTAGGATGCACTTCAGGAGGCAGTTAATATAAAACAAAATCTGTAGATGAAATTAAGTAACATGACATTCAACATGGTATTTCATATAGCCCCAATCCTCTCCCTTTCACTCAAACAGGTCAAATGCCAAGTATAAGAGAATATGAAAAGTACAATTTAGTTTTCTTGTTGTATCCAAGAGGGCTAGGCATGCATTAATGTTTGTTGATCAATAGACAGACAGATAGTCAGTTTTACCCACTGTCTCCAATAACTCATCCTCTGAATAGCTGGAGCTTTTTTTGTCCATAGCTTAGATCACTTTATGACATCACACAAACAAACACAAATCAACCACATCCTCTAGAAATTAACACATTTTGTGTTTTGTAAAATAAAGGAAAATGTGTAACTTTATATATCATGGTAAATAACAGGTTAAAATAGATTAAGAAACTAAACATGCATTAAAAAATGGTTGGTAGCTGGAGGAGGGAGGTTAGTGACCTATATATGGATAGATTGGAGTCACAATGAGCTCTTTTATATTGAATATTCTACTTTGGTAATATGTGTAAATATCCCTGTACACCCCCATGTCTCATAATCCTGCATGCCCTTTCTTTGTGCTTCCAACTGTATATGTTTTAGTTCAGAATGGTAAGTCAATCTAATACCCACCCTCCCCCTCCTGTATTCTCTGGTGATGTATTATCTTATTTGCATTGCTGTGTTGTATGTGTGGATTTCTAAATGAACAAATGTATTTTCTTGGAGAAATCCATCCAATGCAATCAAACCACAAAATAATGATTTATGTGGTTAGAAAAGATAACCGTGGGATCAGGCTAAAGCATTGGTGGGACATGCTATTACATCCTTAAAAGTGTTTGCTGTCACTCCAGTCACTGTAGAAAAAATGGAACTGAATTTCTGTTCGTATCTGAAGCCATTCTGAGTGAGAAAAATGTGAAACAATAAAAGTGTACAGAAAATGACACTAAATGCCTAATTCTACAAGAGATCCATTTCAACTGTGGTGTATTTTCTGGAGTCAAATAACTGTTGTAATTTGAGGTCATTATTTAGCCTAGCCCAGGCATAAGTGCTCTGTAATGTGAAAATGTTAAAAGTATCCAAGAATGAAAGAAAGAAATGGCAAAGGATTTTCATCCCTTTTCATATCAATTATTGTTATTTTGTTATATCAATTGTATAGTGGAGAAGTACCGCTTTACTTTAAAGTCAATTCGTTGTACAACTTGGATAGCATAATTGTTACCAAATTGATCCTGTGTATTTGCGCTGTACAGAGACTCGTACCACCTGAGGCTGCTTTTGGAAAGTCTGTGTTTGCTATTAAACTGTTTGTTTTTCGTTTTGGATAGTTCTAACTTTCTGCAATAAGGCCATTCACCCAAGAGGCAAAACATCCAGGCTGGATTTAAACAGGCTTTGGAAAACAAAACAATACGTGCAAGGATAAGGACTAATTAATTGCCAGTTAACTAGACCAAGGGACAGTTCTCAGGTTAGCTGTCCTATAATTTGCACTTGCAAGCGTGAACATTGCAACTCTGTGACGTTCATTCCTCTCCAGCACTATTAAAGCGAGCTCTTTGTGTTCAAAGTGTACCTGCATGGCTAATGGCTTCAACATTTTATCATGTCTGAGTAGACACTGGCCATATTTACAACAGAATAAAGTCTGATGATGCTGTTACTATGCTATTACTTATGCTACAGACTTATTCCTGGCTGGTCCATGCTGCCTGTAAAGAAAAGGATTACTGTCAAACTGAAATCAAAAGAAAATACATTAGTGCAAGTCTGTGAAGAATGAACTGCACAGTTGGGGGTGATACAAATAGGGTCAGGTTGACAGCTCAGTTTTATCACACAGTCCCATGAAATACTGTCCACAGGTATGCAACAGATTGTGTTCTAAATAAGGTGTACTTTTTACACCTGTTTCATCTACTTTTTAAGAATACTTTGTGTGTGTATGTGTGTGTTTGCAGGGTTTGGTGGCTGAGCGTCAAAACAATCGTCCTTGGAAAGAAAAAATAAATCAATCCACCTTTTTCTTGATTCACAAAAACTGGGGAAGGTACAGGAAATGTTCCTCGGATGACGTTTCAACAAAGTTTAATTCTTTCCTGCTTCTGCTTAGACCCATATTTACTTGGTGAACTCATCAATCAAACCACAAAGGAAAAATAAAATCGAATATTCAACACATTTTTCTCATGGATACAGAAAGGTCTTTGTCACTTTCTGTAGCGCCTACTTTATGACAGTCTTTTAAGAGGCAGTTTGTTCCAGATTAGCTGTTGAGCACCAACACGATATAGTTACTGTATCTAATTAGACTCAATAACATGGGCTCATTATACACACATAACAGTACATGCTGCATGTAAGAAATTAAATATCGATGGTATGAACTTGGTGTTCAACATAGGAACTCTCTGTGTGAGTCATTAGACACATTATTGAAGAGCATATTTTTTTATCTTAAGTCTGTGAATTTACTCTTAGGATCTGAAGCCCAGGGGTACTGGCTTGTGGCCAGTGTGGCCGGCATTCTGCAACCCCCGAGTCCCTGAGGGACTCAAGTGGGACTTTAATCCCCTTTACCACCTCGGCAATCCACTCATTTCCAGGAAACATTGTTCTTCCCTGTATTTTACAGAACTGATTACTGTACAATGGGTTCTTGTATGATTTAATGAAGGAATTGCATAACTCGGTTCAGGTCACATAAAGCATTTGGAGTTCTTTCACAGAGTGCTGGAGAATACCGCTCTGGTGTACAAATAAATAGATATGTTTCGGGTTTTTTAGATATGAAAGGATTACAGGCAATCACAATATATTTTTAATCAAATATGTGTCAGAGTTTCAAATCCTTTTATAATGCTGGGTTTAATCACTTAAAGCTTAAGTTTCTTTTGGGGGAGAGGGTTACTCTTCATAGTAGCATACCATTTTTTCAGGTGATGTACATATTTTAGATATTGAGATTTTAATTAATTACTTTTGCTTTGTGTTTCCTTTGGAGTGTGACTGGTAATCAGATTTCATAATAGGGTCTCCCAGTCTTTGCTTATTTCATGGCATGTGTTTTGACACATGATTTTTGTATCTCATTAATTTGACAGATTTCGCCTATTTTATAGAATAGTATGTTATTACAATTTTGTAAATTCTGCAGTGGTATTCATGTTTGTCTGCTTAAGGCGTAGCTATTCAGCTTTTCTATTCAAATATAAACTTAAATGAAATGCTAGAAATCTTCAATGTGATTGACTATTACAGAATGATTATTTTTGCATACCTCTTAGAGGAACTTGGCAGACTTAGTGATGTAATGATCAAGTGCAATAGAGTAAGGAAATAAAATACTTCAGTCTCTGTTTCTAGCATATTTTAGAAGTATTTCCCTACTAAAGGAGAAACCCTGTTAATGTATTTTCTATAGAAAAATGAGAAATGGTTTCAATCAGTATCAACTCATGGCCAAATTGACTGTCATCAATCAGCAAGATAAAAAAATATTTTTGTCTCAGTTTTTATCATGAATGCAAATCACAGTCAGATAGCTTGTGTGCTTGCATTGCTATAGAGAACATTGGCTGAGATACCAGTTCAAATCCCAGAGGTTTCGGTGTCTAAATTATATTTAACTCAGGAGCCTCTTCAGCCCTGCCTGGAAAGAGAAATGCTATGAAAGAAAATGAAAACTGATGGAAAAATGTAATGAGTCAGAAATTAACACAAAAAAATGATGAAAAAGATATTTAATTTCTTCAGCTGTTTAATTTCCAGTTCATAAATTTGCGATATGAGCGTGGGCCACAATAGGTTGTTTTTCGTTTGATGTTCTAGCAAATGGCAGTTCAGAACCAAATTAACTTCCCCCACAAAGATAGTAGACTTCACAGAATGAATGATGCATTAGATCCACAATCCGAAATCTGCTTCAATTGCCGGTGATGTAACCGAAAGATAACCATGTGAAACTTTCATTCTCTTTCTATAATCACTACTGTAAGGCAGCTTAACACTATTGCATTTGCCCCGACATTGCTCTTCCACTAAGTATATAAATTACTAACAGTACTTCAGATTTCTTTGAGATTGAACACAGCAGGTTACATGTTGATGGTTTCTCATGATGCTTATTCCCTTTAGATACAATGATCCACAGGACCATTATAGAAGGGTATTCTGATCATCACTGAATGTACAGTGCCACCAATACATTTGAATGGCCATTATTTGAATCTCTTTATTCAGCTTTTTAAGAATCTCAAATGGTCTCCCCCTCTTTTGCCACATTTTGAAATGACTATGACTTATTTGCTGCTTCAGGAGGGAAGTGACAAAGCATATGTCCTTACAGATATTTTTAGCACCAAGTTTTCCCCAGCTTGTTTACACCCACCCTCCCCTGGTGGCGCTCGGGCGATTGTGTTATACACTCCGGGACCTTCCAGCCGAAGTTGACAGTGGCATAGCCTGAATTAGAGACCAACACCTCTAGCCTTTACGTCACACCCTGCTTTTCCTAGACGCAGCAGACTGGGCCTAACTTTTAATGCATTTTCGTTTATCTAAATGCCATGGTCTTACTTCTGTATAATTCACTTTCTATAATAATACTTTAAAATGATAGATTTGGCATTGATTTTGAGCCCAGTTATACAACACGTTTGATTACACCATTTGTGTGACATATTCAGTTGTGACATATAGACACATACATCAGATTAACAACTATTAACATTAAACACCCATTAACTGTAAAAAACAAAACACCAATAATGTTCTGGCTTCTGAGTCAAGAACTCTGCAGCAGTTTAAGTCTAATTTAAGAAATGAAAAAAAAAAAAAAATCAAGGACTTTCACAACCCTCTTCTTTGAACATCATGAGGCAAGGACATTAACTGTAGAGAGACCAAACCTGACTTGAATCTGAGGATGGAGCACGTCATTTTGATGCATAGGTTTAATCAAATTTTGTGACTAGTGAGGAGAATGACGAGATGGTGCTGAACTATCAGTTAGACATTGAGATGAGGTATTTGCAGTTTGAAGATGTTCTGTACTAGTATGTTGTGCTTCAAAATGAGGCTCCAGTTGCAGGATTTGATTGAATTTGATTGTTGTTATTTGTTGACCTGTAATGTAATTCTCTTAATATAAGTACTGAATTGAAAGTAAATTTTACATAAATATTAAAAGAAAGGTGGCATATTTGTAGTTTATTTTTTGTTTTATTTTATTTATTTTTATTTATTTATTTTTAAGAAGTTGTAGAGGCCATGTAGCACTATATCCATCATCAAAAACTAGTGGTGATAGAACAAAAAACTAATCAAAGTTGCATTTTGACAATATATTTAAATCAATGGTATTCTATAGACGTAGAATAGTGTGATCAGATACTAGGATTTCAATGTACACCTGTTCATACAATTAAGAATTAAGAATTCTGTTTGTAACACTACCTATTACCACCCCACCAAATCCCTTCTGTTTTATGTAAACACATCAGGCCGACAATGGCGATTAATCATTTATCTTTTGTTTTTAAGGTTTACACAAGCCTGGCTGTAGTTGAACAAATATCAATATTATTTTATACAAAGCGTATTTACTGGCTTAAGTGAATGGCTGAACTATTTGGCTGGTGGAATTAGATTGGAAAAAACACCATTCTGGTTTCATTAAAATAAATTCTAGTTTACTTCATGGTTATTTATTTCAAAATATACCCAAACTATTTGTTCTCCTTATATTATATTTTGCTATCTAATTTATCTACTTTATCTAAATCCAGACAATTACTTGCCAAACTTTTAATGTTTAATATTGGAATTGTGTTTCAGAAAACAACAGTACGAAGGTCGCAGCCATTAATAAATCTTTGTTGATAATACCCGAGTGCTTGAATAGGTATTACCCGCAAGGATCGCAAGATAACTTGAGTGCTTTTAAATCATTTTCAGAACCATGCCTCATTGTCCTCCGGAGGAGTAGACCTGTTGCATTTTGAAAAGGCAATATCCAAGCAGTCACAAAAAAGCAATAAAGTAGGAAAATATAAAAAATGACACATTATAAGGAGCAATGCTCATTCTGAACCACAGATGTTATTGCAATTTCATGGAGAAAAAAAAAAAAAGATTTTCACCTGAAAATGGAAAATGAAAACGAGCTCAGACAAAAGCACCGTGCATTGAACACATACAAAATAATACTAAAATGTCCACCTCTTCGCATCTGGCTTGACAATGACAGTTGTCAGCATAAACGGGTCATTTTAAAATATGTAGAATCAGTTTTTGTTGTGCTCCCAGGCCTGGGAACATTTTTAACATTGTCTCAGAACATGGTATTTTAAAGTGGACTATATTTTTATATTGGCAAGAGTATTTTAATATGTATACATGTACAAGGATGACCTTTCTGTCAGGACATAATAGTGAAAGTCGTTTGTATTTCCCCCACAAACTGGCAACCTTGTACCATACAGATAAAGACTTTGAAGTGGCTTATTTGCAAATCCACAGGTTCTCTTGTCAATTTCGTAATCAAATGGTTTATGATATAGTTTACTCTACATTTATAGCTGGGAAGACCTTTGCAGACCTGTGATCAATCATGACAAGATTGTTAGAAGAAGGAAAATGAAACAACAGGCAACAATAATCTAATATCCTGCTTATGTAAGTGGTTAAACAGTCCTAACAACATTCAGGAAGTGGCTGGTTAATGCACCTTCCTAGCACGGGAGCTTCATGGAGCTTAATTACAGCATTAATTATAATTAATTGTAATTCGTTCGCTACAGCTGATTTTCTCTTATAGCCCTATTTAATCAATGTATGGAATTAGAAAAGGGCCATACAAATGTAAATGTACATATATATATATTTCCACAGTACTAAACTAAGCCTTTAAAAGAGGCAAATATTAGTACAAATTATACAGCAGGTCCCTCCACTTTGTGGTTTCACCAATAATCATGCTTCCAAGATTTATACTGAATGGAATATTTTCAATTAGAACTAATTAATTCCATAGTTTTCTGGAACTATACCCATTCATTACACGCAACCTTGTAATGGCTTCAGTGCATGCAGAATTATTTTATCATCCAAGTCCTATTTGCTCTTTGAGATTGTATATATATATTTATTAGCAGTCATTTTAGCGGCTGCAATAGCTATAAACATTTTGTGAGAAAGCAGAAAAAACAATCTGAATGCTTTGAGCTATACAATTCAGTTCACGATGTTTGCTTTCATCTTGAAAATTACTTCCTTTCTCCACCCATCAGTGACAGTCTGTCACATCAACATCTTTGTTGTCTTAATTTCCTAGCATTTAACTTTGTTTTTGGACTTGTGGCTTCTAAATATATATGTGTGTAACTACATGCATACACACATACAGTATCTGCACATGCATATATACTGTGTATATATACTTGTGTGTGTGTGTAATTTAATTATCCTTTCTTTTTTCGGTCAGACTTTAAGATTCACTAGTTTTCATAATTATGTTGGCTGAGACATATTGCATCTGCTCTATGAAGTGATTGCTCAAAAGGATTGTTTATTAATGACTGGAGTATGTGCTGGAGTCATCCTACTTTAGTGCTACAGTAAGTGATGTATCAGTATTGTAACTTAGTTTTCTCTGTCTTCCCTGGCTTGCTATGAAAATCTCTCATGCGAAGGTCACCTTTTGTAATAAGATAGACAAATTCTTGTCATAGAGTGCCCAGGCTCAAGTAAGTCTGGCAGTGTCTGAGGCTAAATGTCATATTAAATGTAATTGGAGGATTTCTTGTCAAGTCTTTCTTACAGCCTAAATTCCACACATCACTCTGTTCGTCTCTGCCGTCTCGGGCTGCTTCTTTCAAATCCTGTTTCATATTCATAAGGGAAAAGAAATGAAGAAAAAATACTTTCAAAATTAATTTTGTTCTTTTTTTCTTTAGCATCTGTTTATGCCTCAGGCATAAGTCACATTGTGTCCATTTTCCATTCTGTTTTACAAGTACAATGTGTGCTCCCATTTCTCTCTCTCTCTCTCTCTCTCTCTCTCTCTCTCTCTCTCTTATTTAAGGAATTACATAGCAATCTTTTGATGGTTCAATTTTATATCACTTGTGCTTGAGCTGAGAGAGAAATAAAATTCAGCACTACAGTGTATGTTACTGTTCCAGTAGGAAACCATGAATTTCTCTTCACTCTAATGAAAGAATGTAATTGCAAATCAAATACTGATAATTCGTTTTTTTCCCATTTGTTGGATGTTTTCACATAAAATGTTTTCACGCATCTGTCACTCTGAATGGCAATAAATCGTATCTATCAAGATAAGGCTGTTTGACATGACAGGAAAACAGATATGAATGTCCACCTTCAGTTCTACAGCAAACTGCCACATTTAACTTATCTTGAAAGAGACTTGTGTTTGGCCACTAAAAGTATTAAAAAAATGAAAGAATACTGGTGTGACCAAAGATGTTTACAAGATGGATATGATAAGAAAGTACTTGGAGGAAGAGTAGAAGATATTTCAAAATTTAAGATTGAAACAAAACTTTGAACCAACTGTTAATAGAAACTACAACCGGGAACTCAGTGGTATCTAAGTATTGGTCAGATAAGTCCTTCTCTTAAAAACATAACCGCTCATATACAGTTTTGCAGTTTGCTATTGGCAGAAGGGCCAAGGTTTTGATTTAATCCACCCCACTGTTACGTCTGTTAAAGGAGCACTTTGATAGGGTTATTCTTGGGTTTGCTGTACTAGGACATTTTTGTACTAGGACATTTTTGTATATACTGTATTAAAACAAAAAAACTATAAAAATGCTCAAAACAAAACCTGATGTCTCCTCACCTAAATTTATATTGTTGAGCTACTGGAGTCCCCTCCTACCTCTTAAGGCCGACGCAAAGCCTCAGGCTCAAAATGCCCGATATAAAAGGATTATTATAGTAATTATCGTTATTATTATGTTCTTTCTTTCTATTGAGACCCTCTTATAACCTAAGAACCCCTGCTGTCCTGTCCCTTTAAAATTGATTTACTTAGGTGATACATCTGAAATGAAACAGCAGCATCGACTGCGGAATCAATAGTCTGCTGTTCGACTTCAGCAAAGTAACTGCACGTCGGGGATTTATCAGACGTGTACATGGTGCTCAAATTATTGATGAAGCATCGTCTGTCATCCACAAATCCAAACTGCTCTAGCTTTTGCTTATTGCTCTCTTCTCCTCTGCATTTCAAATCCAATATAACGTGCCCACTGCTATACTTTTAAGACTTTGACATGCATCACCTAATGTTTCCCGTCAAAAAAAGAAAACCAAATAAAAGGAGCACATTTCAGCTTGTCACCTTGTTGAGATATTTCTAATACAAAAGCCATACAGCAGCTCGTTTCTTGCATAATGCTGCTAAATTCCTCGCAGTGATCTTCAAAGCTGCTTATGTAGTTCAGGGAGAGGTTTATGGAATTAGAAATAAACAGCCTGTCACTATCACAATGGACAGCAACCAGTTAAAAATTACATGGAAATTAAACATGGTATTTAATTAGACCTAAATACATGATCTGAAATACACATGGCTTTTTGGCAGTGGGATTTATGACTCTTAAAGGATCTGAAAGATTTGCCTGTCTTAACGAATGAGGGTATTAAATAACATGACAATCTCTTCATTCAGACAGGAATTAGCAGTTGTCATATCTCACACTTACTATGAATGGGTTAAGAAAAAAAAAGGTTTTCATTGAAGCACTTAAAACACAGATTTAAAATAAATCTACTGATACAGTCTTGAGCAAATGTATTAAAATGAATATATTTTTCTCCCCCTGCTACATACTCTGCTTCTGTAGGGAAAATGGAGGATGCAATTAACTGTTACATGCCCACACCTGTACAAAACAACATTATGGGAACCTCATATATCTATATTTTAACAAGAAATGGGGAAAACCATTCTCCAATAATAGATTATATCAGAGGTCATGTTCTAAGTATGTGTGTGTGTGTTTTATTTTTTTTCTCAGGGGTACCACCATGAGCGCCACAGATAATCTGGACAGCAGCGTACAGCCAGCACTGATGGAATTTGATGGTAAGGGCCTGTAAATCTACCACGAGGATTACGCACTATGTTGTAAAGCTGGGAGTATAACTGTGGTTTGAGCAGAACAGCACTGACAACATTTAATGGCCTGGTCAGAATCCTTAGCTCTATCCCAGAAGACACCTTTGAAGACTGTAAGGCCAAGGGATGGGTTTGCAACTTACTAAATAAATATTGAAGAGTTGACTTTTGTAGTGTATATTGTCTTACCTTTGGTAATACAGCACAAGGGTATGCCCGATTGTAATCTTCTTTTGCATTTCAGCCACATTTCCCCCTTGCTTCATTAAATGGCTGGTAAAATCCATTGCTGTGTGCCCTCTGAAAGGCAGGCTAAACAAATGGTGTGTGATGCTAGATTTTCAGAATTGCAAGTGCAGACGTTTGGAATATTGTTGAAATATTAAGTGAAGTACCTGCAAAAAACACAACAGTCAGTGTCCAATGTGGGCCAATACATCAATAAATCACAGCATCGATGTAAATTGTCCATAGTGTGTACTTTGTGTAGTGTTGAGTGGTTTGACAATAAGTAAACAATGCAGCATATTGAAAAAAATGTATAGTGAAATACAACCAGTACAGGAAATAAGGTAACCACATGTTAAGCAAAAGGTTTGTGATCCAGCACCTCTAGACACAGGGATACTTGTCCTTCTTGCAAACGTGATAGAGTATATATGACAGGACATATTCGAGAAAATAGACAGTATAAGCATTCATTACACAGGCCTTCCACTCAGGGCAAACTTCGTGATAACAATACAACATGACACAACATGACCTTGGGAGACATGTCTTAAAAAGCAAAATCATTTTGTCCTTACAGTCCCTTTCAATTTTCATGACATGATTATACAAGATCAATGAAAACGACCTGTTCTTGGAGCTCTCCACGTGACCCATGTTGAAGGCAGGGAAGACTACAAGGGTTCCCAACAAAACCAATTTCTTCCGATCGATACTAGCAGATTCCAGATCTACACATTCATTCAAGGTTAATGACAACAGAACTGAAGCCGTAAGCAGGGTATTGTTATTCCATAAATTAATTTAAAATTAAATTATGAAAAAAATATGGCAAGGATTACAAATGGTCCCAAGCCTGAATTAAAACAAATACACCACAAAATATGGAACCACACATTAATTATGTCCTAGAATGTAAGGCAAAAAAACTTGTGATCCATATAATTCATTGTTAATCAGTTTCTCTTCTTACCCCCAATGCCTATTTTTCTCTATGTGCAGCTTATGTTTTGTCATGGCATACAAAACCTTTTGCATTCTGCTTTCTGGTTAGTTTCTATCGCTTTTCAGATATTATGTCATTCTTCCCATGCAGGCAATACATCTAGGTTCCTTATCGAATGGTATTCTTGTTTATTTTCACCTAATGGAAAACCAATCATTTTCAGTCTTCAAGGTTAATTGAATAACCCTGTTGAAGTAACCATTCCTCTCAACTCTCATAATGAAAACATTGTATGGTTTCATAATAAGACGGCACTTAGAATGCAGATCTGAAACCGTGGTAAAAGGATCTTATTTTTTTCTCCACCTGGAGTAAAAGTCTTAAGGTTTCTGCTATCCAAATGTGACTTATGTTCGTGTGAGGCTGGGAGGGGAGAAGGGGTGTTCAATGAGGATGGTATCATCAGAAATAAAAGCTTACCAGTGATAGTAGGGACACCTGAAGGTTGATTCATACCAGGACAGGATAATAAGATATTCAAGTAATGGCTGAGGATGTTTGGGGATATGGTGTTGGATTAGGTCTCGGCAAAGCAATCAACTGTAAGCCCATTAAAGCTTTTAAAAATTCAAATGAAGAATGTGTAATTGATTTTTTTCTGGGAACAGGATGTTAATGCAGATTTGATATAATCAGAGCAATATATTGATGTGTTTTGATGTGATTAGGAGGCAGGGCCAGCATAATGCCAAAGAAGCGGAGGCTCTGGCAGTCCTATGATTTGGGAGATAAGTCTGGAGTTACTTGCTGCATGCGCTCAGAGATGAAGTCAAAAGGAAAGAAGGAGTGTGTGTGTGTGTATTGGGGGGGGGATAACACTTCTATGAGGTAAGAAGTATTCTTGAAACAACATACTGTATATGTATTAAAAGTGGCAGGATTTAGTAATGGAGGACCTTACCCTACCCCACCAGGGTCCCTTCCTGTGAAGCTATTCTCAATTTAGACACCAACCCAATGCGAGTGGATGACAGATGTTTGTTATATCATGTGGTGTGACCAGCGTATATCCTCTTATTACCCTTTTTTTTTTTAAGCTCGGTTCAGTTCTCCCGACTGGAAGAAACGATAAACATTAGATCAGCAGATTTGAAAGAGAGGCTGGAGTATATAGGTCAAGACGAGGCTTCCGGCAGCAGACATCTCACAGAAAACTTAGGTCAGGGATTGCAGTCATAAGTGTCATAACAGCATGCAAGTCTTTTAGCTCTTTTTTGGGGGGTGAAGTCTTTTTTTGTGTTACTAATTGTCTTCTTGCGAAACATACTTAAACGGGTCACCTTACAAGCGTTTGTGTCTCTTAGAGTGGCAATCTATCACTTTTTCTGGGGGGAGATGGTATTGCTTCCAGTCATGCACTCTATCACACAAATTAAACTGAATCCCTATGGGTGTACAAGGTGCACCGCATCAAGAATATGGCCCAAGACCTTTTCATTTGTTGCTTTTAAGCTGCCAGTTACGCTAAGAGGATTTAAGAGCTTGGTCTGATTCAGAGAGATGTTGCTCCCAGCTCGTGATAGATAGCCACTACATTAAAGGAAAGGGGAAAACCCCCACCTACAATGCTCCTTAGCTTTACAGTAATTGCATTGTAATGCCATCAGTATTAAATGGGAGGTGGGGAGCAATTAAATATGCTTTTAACAGCTATTCTTTAAAGATCAGAGCAGTTACAAATGAATGTGCCCTGAATGTGCCTTCAGGTGTCATAAGAACATAAAGCAGATATACTTCATGTAGATATGTGGAGTACTCCTTTAAAATAAAGAGGTAAGAACTTCTGATATTACATTTAGTTTAAATTAAATCTTAAAATGGTACACATTCTTAAATTATGACTTAAATTACATAGATCAATTGGTAGGTATTGGTATTGGTGTTTTGCACAATCAGGTTTTGAGAAATCACATTGTGTCCGGTGTGAATAGACCTTAAGATTAAATAAATGTGAAACACAAAATCTGGCACCTTGTAACTGTCTTGTAAAATGTTTCATGGTTCTGCTTGTAAAAGAGGTTAGTAGTTCGGCGTTTCCTTATATTTTGGGACAATTTCTTTTTTCTGTGTCTCCTCTTAGTGAATAAGAATCTAAATTGGACATAATACAAGCCTGTGGTTGAAACGTGTAAAGCTGATTACTTCATTTAAATACTAAACAATTTGGACCCAAAATATATTCAAGGGCATGAGAGAGAATCTGACCTTGTCTTTTTTTTACCACCCCCAAAGCCCCTATGAAACATGCATAAATATTGCAGACAGCCACCACCACTTTCAAAATAATGAAGGAGGAATATGCACACACATATGCTGCTGTAGCACGTAAAGAGCCACCAATGAAATGACAAAGAATCAAACACAAATCTTGCTTCATATGGCAGTAAAAGTTCATGTTTGCCTTTCTTTTTGGAAGAAAATTTGATTTTTTGTACTTCGTTACAAGCTTAATACAGCGTATTCATATCAGTGGCGTGTAATACCATTAATACTCTCCAGATTGGAGATTACCAGCTACATAATTATTGTGTTTTTTTAACTGTGTTTACCACTGACTCTCAACATTTAACTATCACGGCAGCCAGTTTATGCAAAGATGTTAGTGCTGGGACTCCTGAAAGGCACATCCAGTAAAAGCACTTGTTGGTCTGCCAGCCAGCCTATGCCATTGCCAACTCTGATGCTCAACTGACCAAGCGCTGCTGGCCAGAGGGGGGTGGACAGATGGATGTGAGCTGAAGAAACTACATTTGGCTGCACTCGAGTGACTCCTGGGCCTTCTCAGCCACCTGCAATTTGAGGCTGTTCGCCGTTCCATCTGCGTCAGATCCTCGGATTCCTGTGATAGATGGACTCTAGGCTTGCAGTGTGACAAAAATAGTACACTGCTTTGACAACATATCAGAGGATGCATAGATTTATCTCATCAATGTTTAATTCTAAAGCGGCGACTCAAGACCCATTCAATGTGCAAAAGTAATGTTTCTATCAAACCACATGGTGTCCCAGTATAATCCCAGTCCTGCTACTTGCTTGAAAGTACATCCAGTTAGTCAGCATCACCATAGTTACTGCATAACGTTGTAGAATATTATTAATTATTAACATTAGTAACTTTAAAGTGGAGTATTGGAATAAGCTAGTATTCTTAAAAAAGAAAGTTGTCTCTCTCCATCCAAAGATGTTCTGCTCTGACCTAAACTGTCAATTTGCATCATGCAGTTCTTGTTGAGCTTGTCTCCTTCATGTGCAAAATTATTCAAGCTGCTATTTTAGTTTTAAAATTGAAATTTTGGAACAGGTTACAAGTTGGACACCAGATCTCTTTACTAAAAGACAATCGTCTGGTATAGAATAAAAGATAAAGGACCTATACATTTTTACCTGATTACCGATCATCTGTCATTAGTGAGGGGATTCCCATTTTAAAAACCTTTTTTGTAGTACCATCGTGCTCTGCTTTTAAACTGTGCACCCCCTACTTCCATGAGACCAGAATAATGTGGCTCTTGGGTGGTAAAAAATTGAACTGCAATAAATGTGACTATTTCAGGCTTTTATTAAAAAAAAAAAGTAATTTCTTCCTCTAAAATGTGGTCCTTTGTTTTGGCGATAACTCATGTTTAGCCTAGGATTACAGTACATTGAGAGTTGTGCCGATGTGAATAGCATATATTAACGCACTCGACCAATCCTGTCCTGCCAAACAGATGACAGTAAGCTTTGGGAAGAGCACACATTCCAGCTGCCTTTCTTTAGTATCACTATTCCCCTGCCTTGGGTGACATAAATGTGATTTTGCATATCTGTGCATGACAGAGGTTAGAATGGCGGATTTAGGAAAATGGAAAAACAAAAGCATAGAACCTTACGTGCTCCTCATTCAGCCCTTCAATCCTGCCTATTTACTCCTCACAGGGAGCCGAGACATGCCTGGCACATATACTGCCCTTGGCAAATTGTAACTAGCAGGAAATGTTTAAAAACTTAAGTCTCCAGATCCATTTGCCTACTTATAATTAACTAAGCAGAAAACCCCCCTTCTCCTCTCCTTTCTAGTTATTCAATTTTTAATACGTTTCTGTAACTATGAACCATCTGGGAAGTAATAGAACTCTGCAGCAGGCAGAGAAAAGTAATTAATTTTCCATGTTTGTGCTCCGTGTGTTATAGAATGTAATATGATTTCTTGAATTAAACTAGTGCTGGTGCAGGCTGTGGTTATATAAAGCTGGCATGCAATTTCAGTGCAAGTACATAATTGGTTACTTGTTGGCTTTCGCAGAGTTTAAGAATGCTGTTTGTAGATTTCCTCGTGCACAAAATGGCCCTAGATGGCCTTTGGACTTGCCTCAGGGCCACTGGGAACTTGACTTTGTAGTGTGTGTGTGGGGTGGGGGTGGGGGGCGGCTTGTGATGTTGTGCATGCTTATACGGTACTGTGTCCTTGTGGGATGCTTTGTGTGCATTCTGCCGCTTTTTGTCACTCAACAATTTCAATGCAAAGGGGAATATGTCAATTACATAACCAGTTAAATCATTTGATCTTTTTTATCCACTAACTTGAACAGTTTTTTTTTTTTTAATCTACTAATCCATTTTAGTCAAGGAAAAATTATGCACAGAATTGTATAACCGTTTGCAGGATTTGAGCTTTCACCGAGTTTGACTGCTTTCTTCTCTTGGATCAAAGGGGCCTGGAACACACAATATTACCACAAGTAGAATCTTTGTAATTCGATAAGATAATGAATCTGTTTTGTATATTTCATGGATTATATTGATCTGGGCAAATGTCAGTCTTTGACTCTTGAAAATTCATTTGAATAATCCTATAATGTAGGAGGAACATTTTTAGTTTTTTATGTTCTATATGGTTTAAGCCAGTTTGATGCTTCTTGAAGTGATGACAAGCAGGGAATACCAACCTTCTTTTGAAAACTGCTAACGGACCAATTCTTAAAACGATAGGAAAGTGCACTGTTATATGAGATTGCATCCATTTGGTTTACTAATGTCCCATGCCCCTGTAGGCTGCCAATATCAAGATTGATCTTCAGCTCCTCTCACTTTATCATCCAGGCTCCTCAAACTTCCACTGGGGAAAAAAGTCCCCGTTCTTTGTTTCTTTGTTTCCACTTTTCCTTTAAGTGACAACACCCTGTATTACCAACAACAAGTCAGTTCAGTGCTGCTACGGTTCCACAAAGACAGGTGTGAATAACTTGACTGAGTCCCTCCTCCTCTGTTTCAATCTGAAAGCACCAGCTGTTACTGGGATCTGCACATTCATTGTCATTCCAACAGTGCCCTCCTAATGTATTTCTGAAACAGTTTTGCCTTCAATAAGAATATAAATCTTCCAGAACACACAGACCCTCTTATCTCAGGTTAGGCTTGGATGGTGCAGGGGTGTTTTTTATCAAACACATCATGCATTATGCTAATGAATAGCTCTTTATCGAGCTATCCCAACCCCCCCATCCCCCCATCCCACTGTGAGTTAGCTATAACCTCTCTGTAAATGTAGGTCAGAGATTTAATCTGCCAAAGGGAAGATTACTTCTAAAGGTAATACACGTATTTGTTTAGAAGAGAGTGATTGTGTGATTTTTTGGCTCTTATTTGAATGTATAAAAGATAAAAATGGAAATGACAAATAAAGGTAAGGTCTTTTTTTAAGTCAGTCATTTTCAAATGCCTGTAGAGAAGAAAACATTACATTCATGAATCAATCAATATATTAATAAATAATAAGTGTATAGAGGTGTGAACGGAGTATAGCTATGAACTATGGAGTACATTTTGGGTTTGGTTGGATGAAACTGACCTCTTCAAATGTATTAAGGGAGAAATAACCTCACATAACAGAAAAGTCCTGACCACATTTGATAACAGTACAGATTCTTAAAGTCATTAACCTGGCAATTTGCAAATTAGATGAATAGTATGGAATAAGCACATAAGGGGCTGGACTAATTCAAAAACTTTATAGTTGCGGCTTCATTTTTAGTAAGATGCCACTTTCTTGTAATCAGAAATGTAGCCGCTATGATGTACAGGTTTGTAGTTTGCTATTAGCAGATGGGTCAAAGTTTTGATTTAATCCGGCCCAAGGTCTCAAAATTGGGCAGCATTAAAAAAAATCAACAATAATACGAAAAACCTTTAGGGATGGTACAAAAGCAAACCACAAATCTGATTGTACCATCAGTATTACATTTAGTCTTGACAAGGGCTTAAAATTGTACATATAAAACAAATCTTTTAAACTGATACTCTCCACTGAAAAAAAATGTGTGTTACATAACATCAATGGAAACAGTTTGGTGTGTTCTCACTTTTTATTTCTCACGAGAGGGAATAAGAAAATAAGAAATTTAGTTCCCAAACAACTCAAATCAAGATTTAGAGCAACTGTTTTCAGATTAATCTTCAGACATCTGTCAAATGAACAGAGAGCACAGTCACATGATTGAAAAACATATTTTATTAATGTCATGCACCTACAAGCTGACCTAAATAGAAAGTGTGCTTGCTTTTTTTAATCAGGGGGTGGTGGTGTTTGGAGGATGATTGTTTAGAGGGAGTCTAAATCATGGCAAACTGTCTAGTCAGCTGTAGATATGCATGTTGGAGGGAAGTCAAACTCTGTATTTAGGGTTGGTTAATAAAGCCGCTGTAATTGGTTTTAGCACTAATTTAATCAAAAGGATTTATACAGAGCAATACCCAATGAAGAATGATATTACGTGAGTCATTTAATGTGACATTTGAAGAGCACAGATTATCCTCTGAGCAGTGCATGTCTTCATAGTCATGCACATTTTCTTGTTAACCTTCAACAGAGGAAGGTATAGGCAGCATAATGAATTACTTACCCAGTGCTGAAAGAGCAGCGTGTGCCGTGCTACAGTACGCTGTGTAAACTCTTTACTGAATTACTAAAAAATTATGTCTTCAATTACGAACTTGACATCCAAATTCAATTGCATTTGGTTTTACTCAGGTGTATGTGAGTACTGATACAACAACGCCTACACGTTTTGTTTTTAACATACAGTCTCTGTATACTGTAGCCACTTTATGTTTATGCATTTGCAGGAAGTATTCACCCCCTTGGACTTTTTGACATTTTGTTGTGTAACATGACATTTTGATAAATTTCAGTGGGATCCCCCCCCTTTGATTTACATAACCTACGCAACACTTTGAGAGGCAAGACATTTTTTTATTGTGAAACAACAGTCAATTAAAAACAGTATTCACCCCCCTGAGTCACTATGTGGTAGAACCCCCTTTGGCAGCAAGTACAGCAGTGAGTTATTTGGGGTAAGTCTCTACCAGGTTTGAACATCTGGACTGTGCAATATACATCCATTCTTCGTGGCAAAATTGTCCCAGCTCTTTGGAGTTGGATGGGGATCGTTGCTGCACAGCACAATGTTTTGTGTCTAGACAACATTTTTCAATCTGTCTCTCTCTCCATCCTACCAGCTTCTCACAGACACTCCTTTACAGTTTTCAATTAAATGATTTGCCAATGAAGTCAACAGTTTGAGTCCTGGTTAGCAAGGGTTTCATCCTGGTCATTGACTTCTCTGTCCATTGCTTCCTCTTTAATTCGTGCTGCCTTAGCTATTCTCTGCTTTGCTTAGGCAGCAGTTTTTCCAAGTATATTTTCACTGCGGTCAGTAATGCATTGACCTTTCTTACAAATCCCCACACTGTTGTCCTTCCTTGAGAAGGTTAACTGTAGGATATGTCCTCATTATAATATCTTTCTTTCTATGGAGCCATGGTTCCATGGGAGTATCCAATGATTGTAAAAGACATCCACTCATATTTTCAAGCAGATGTTTCTATAACCCAATGGTTTATTCATGTCTAGTTTTAATTCCTTTGTAGGCTTCCAGTATGATTTCCTGGAAGTCCCATAATTCCGATCCACAGTTTATATTTAAGTTTGGTTTCAGATTAAATGTGTCTGAATTTTGAATGCCAGAGAAATAATACCCACATAGACTGACCAAATGTGTAATGTTTCATTAAATGTATGCCTCAGAGTTTGGGGATCAAGGTATTTGATACAGCTCTTGGATATTGTGGAAGAAGTTAATACTTTGAGTGTATAAAATATAAATCACTTGACTATTGTGTTGCTTGAGCCTCAAAATGAAAGAATATATATATGTGTGTGTGTGTGTTTTTATAACCTATTTTTATATGGTAAAGGGTCCCCCAGCAGTATTCACCACAGTATTTGTTCCCCTGCTCTCTCTTTTACTTATATAATTCTTAAATGTCTTACTTAAGTTGTTTTTCTTGTCCATTCTTCTAATTAGTATATTAAGATGATTTCTAATTTAAAAGTACATGGGTGTACTCGGGAGATGCAGAAGTATGTCGTGGAAATGCAGAAGTTGGATTTTAATGGGAGAAGACAGCTCATTAATCATATATAAAGTATTTGTTCCAGTGAGTGGCTCTGGATGTTCATGAGAATGCCATGTGGTGCTTTATACATTAGAAAGTGTCAGGAAGAATTGCAGTGCCAGTAGATGTATTTATTTAAATATATTTTACCATTTTTACAATGGGTCTCTAATTCAACCATCCTTAAAGTTTGTATAATTTTGTGAAACTTTATTATAAACAATTATAAACATAAGTAAATAAGCTGAAGGCACTAATTGATAAATATTTTTCATTTTGACTATTTGTCCCGAGAAGGAACCCATTTTAATAAACTTGATTTCTCCTGGTATTCAACCTTGATTATGTAACATTCCGGGTATGCAATCTGAAATATTGTATTCCTCTCAGATGCATCAGCAATACAATAGTACAATCCAGCAGTCACGGTGTGTTAGAAGAAGCCTAGTTACAAAACCAAGCTTTTGTTTGCTTCCACACATTTTTCAACTAAGGAATAGTTTTCAAAATAGTTTTGTAAAGCAGGTTTGTCTCAACAATTTGACAACGGACATCCTGACAGCCATTGAAGCATTTTGCTACAACCCTGCCTCAAATAACACTTTAATTTTTATCTGTTGCTGTTATGAACCAGTTCCTTTTCATTTTTGGTAGTGGTAGCATTTATAGGGCTTTCAAAAATGTCCTGGAAAGGACCTGAATAACCCCTCATGCCAATTCTGATTTTGATGTCACACATCATTTTCTTACGCTTACCATGTAAGCTCAAGATACTCCTCTTACAAAGTGTTCAGGACAGATCAGAGTTATTGTAGGGAGTTCACATATAAGTAATGGATTTATGGATAGGACTACAGAGGAGCACAGCCGTCTGGTAATTTCATACATTTTAAATATGCTGAATTGATCCATTGCCGAAGAAAATTGGCTAGGCATCTGTTTATGCTTCGGGTTATCCTAGATCTTGGATTCATCTGAGATCTCTTGACTGGAAATGATGCTCTTTAAAGTTTCTGTAAAACTCTGATTCCCAGTAAAGTGGATATCCCAACCAAACCTCACAAAGTCAGTGTTTTATACAAGTTTATGGTATGTGTTTATTCTTTAATTTCTTATGAGGACTTGGAGGATTGTGTTGGTCACGCATATAAACAAATAAATAAATATATAAAGTAATTGTAGTTGAATAAGAATGTTTTAGATTGGCCGCAGTAACATGCCTCTCAGAGTTCTGGAATTCCACATTGCATAACTTCCATTTCTTTTTTTATCTGAGTGTGTACTACGGCTTTTCTTGGAACACATTGCAGCTTTCCCAATGTGCACAGATGGAGCCTTTGAAATCCATGTCATACGCAGGCAACCTCAAAGCACTGAATGTTTTAAAGTCTGGGACAAACAAGGGTAGTGAGCCATTTTCAAAGCTATTCTCCAAAATCCTGGATGCAGCTGAAAAAATCAAATCCAACCTATACTATGAAGCTCATCATTGAATAAAAGACTAGAAGAATCTTAAAGTTTTTGATAGAGGTACTTTTTTCTTCTCCTCCACCTCCTTAAGAAATGCCATGTACGTGTTAAAGAAACAGTCTAGGTATGTGTAGGTGCTGATTGACAATCATTCAGAAGTACTTTGATGAGGTGATTGTATCAAAAACATGCATTTGTTTTGATTAATAAAATATTATTATTATTATTATTATTATTATTATTATTATTTCTTGGCAGACGCCCTTATCCAGGGTGACTTACAACATAAGTGCAAGACTTACAACATAAGTGCATCTCTTATCCATCTCTTCATCTGTATTTATTTAACTGTAACAAGTTAAAATGTAATTCATTTTTTTGCTCTAGTATCTCATTCTATAATGGTATCACCTGTGTCAACATCCATTGCAAAGCAGATAGTTTTGCCCTTAACCTTCCTTTGACGTTTGAAGAATTTAGAGGCCAAATTAGACCACAGCTAAGTATTTTCTTTCCTTCAAGCATAAACAAATCCATACAGATAAATAGACATTGGCCATTATGACTTGGGGCACCATTTATAAACAGAAACAAACAATAAGAGTAAAAGTTTTTATAATATTGTGGAGGCCCCAAAAATGCATTTTTATTAAAGACTATTACTGAATTCTAGTAGTAGTAACTAGTAGTAAGTCAGAGAGAAGTAGTCCCTGGGCATAGACTGGTAATATAATTGGAGGGTTAAATGAATGCAGTGGATCCAAAAGGTTTCTCTTTTGGCAAAAAAAAAGCTGTTTGCCCTTGCATTACTATTGTACATTTATCTTTATTCAATCTGTAAACGTGAATGTGCTGGCTGAGGTTCATTGCCAAAGCAGCACGCTCTGCTCTTTGCATGCCCTTTGTTTTTTGTCATTTTCAAAGACTTTGCATAAAATTACTTTTCTTTTTCTCCTTGGGACACTATTTAAATGTTCATGAATAAAATACAGCCTTTTTCTGTGCCTTATAAATTACAGCTGGGAAATAAAACTTAATGGTTGCCAGTTCATGGATGAGGTAAGATAGAACACAAAATAATTAAAAAAGAAGAGACAAAGTTGTCTTTCATGGCTTCAGTCACAGAGGAAAAATGCATTTTTATAGGAAAATTAGTAAGGTATCTACCTAGTACACCTGCTTCCACCTTTTATGTGATCCAGTTGATGGACTAGACTTAATAATAATAATAATAATAATAATAATAATAATAATAATAATAAATTGGGCTGACTGTTACAAATTCAACATATCGTTCTCATACATCAATTTCTTGAAAAACTAAATTATTTTAATTATTTTAATTGTCAGAATTGTGTTAGAAAAATACAAAATCAAGGCGTAAAATGAAAATAATGATAATTAATATGTTTAACATGCATTGGATGTTAATAACAGCAGCTGTTTTAGCCGATGGGACAAACAAGCCCGGGGGCTCCTGTCCATCACTGATAGAAATGTTTTGTTCATCTGAAGTTACAATCCATTGCTGCTATATAATTACAACAGTCACATCAGTCAAAGTCACAGGAAAAGTAAAAAAAATAAAAATAAAAATAAATCATTGATCTTCCAGTGAAAATAAAAGGACACCAAGCTTTGCTTATTTACCTTTATTCAGCAACAGACCAATTCTGTTTGGATGGACTGGTGTGGAAAATGGAAATGGCTGGTTATGAGGAGGTTCCCATTTGAAGCCCTGGCTCTCCCATTGGTTCAGTTCCAAGTCACCCTTCAGTAGAACTTGGTATTTACCTTATAGTCACTTCAGAGATCTTCAGGGTTCAATTAAGTAATTGAGAGCTCGGTTGGAACAAAAACCAGCAAGGTAGGGGTGCTCCAGGACCAGGGTTGAGAACCACTGCTTTAGAACACAGAGCTATATAGAAAACTGTCTTTATCTTGTTATGAATTATTCTACCAAGTAAAACCAACACAGGCATATTTTTTCACAACCGAAGGATTAAAAAAAAAAATACAATCATATGCTAACATAATATAACAAGCCATTTACTGTTACTTTTAACAATATTTTATTAATAATAAGGGAAGTAGGGAAGTGTCTCCTATCTGCTCCACTGATGTGAAGGCTGTTTGTCTGCCCCGTCTCTAAAACAAATGCCACTGTAGTGTATGCTGGGACTTGAGCCAGTTGAGTATTTACACTGCCAGGATCAAATGCTACTGATGAATTTGATCCAGCTCTGTACATCTCCCTGATAAGTGCATTTGATCCGATGGCTGAGAGTTTACACTGCCATTTTTGATCCGGATCAAAAATGGTATTGTAAAAGTGCCTAACTATAAATTAATAATTTGTTTGAAAAATGTGGCTCTAATAGGGCCAATGCTTGTCCAGGATAGTTCAATGTAATTTTTATGAAGTTCTAAAATCCAGTCCAGTGTCTTATACCAGTTCTGATTTGAAACAGTAGCTGTATAAAAATAGAACATATGAAGCAGTATAAACAGTATTATGGAAATGACTGAAGATAACCAATGATTGTATGTAAAATCCTTTCTAACCTAAGATATGTTAATCAAAGAAAATCAATTGTGAATTAAATCAGATTATGCTGAAAATAGGCAATCTCCCAGTTTTCTTTGGAGTGCAGCCCACTCCTTTGGTTTGTGTGCCAATTAAACCCTACAGGACAAGTCAATTATTAGGGATGCAACAGGTAAAAGTTGTTCCCAGCCAAATAGTGGTGTGTGTATGTCTGTGTATTTATTTTATTATTTATATGCATAAAATATATCAACCAAAAAAAGAAAGCCATACAACTTACCAGGTAGTTATTATAATTATAATTATAATGATATTTATTTCTCATTTTTTTGCTCAATTAACTTTACTGATGGGGGGGGATACAAATAATGTCATATAGTCAGGTGTATGATTAAACAATTATATCAAACAGGCGCTAATGATCATCAATTAAATATGTAGGTTGAAACACAATCATTAACTGAAACAGAAACAGCTGTGTAGGAGGAATAAAACTGGGTGAGGAACAGCCAAACTCAGCTAACAAGGTGAGGTTGCTGAAGACAGTTTACTGTCAAAAGTCATACACCATGGCAAGACTGAGCACAGCAACAAGACACAAGGTAGTTCTACTGCATCAGCAAGGTCTCTCCCAGGCAGACATTTCAAGGCAGACAGGGGTTTCCAGATGTGCTGTCCAAACTCTTTTGAAGAAGCACAAAGAAACGGGCAACGTTGAGGACCATAGACGCAGTGGTCAGCCAAGGAAACTTACTGCAGCAGATGAAAGACACATCATGCTTACTTCCCTTCGCAATCGGAAGATGTACATCAGTGCCATCAGCTCAGAATTGGCAGAAAACAGTGGGACCCTGGTACACCCAACTACTGTCTGGAGAACTCTGGTCAGAAGTGGCCTTCATGGAAGACTTGCGGCCAAAATGCCATACCTCCAACGTGGCAACAAGGCCAAGCGATTCAACTATGCATGAAAACACAGGAACCGGAGTGCAGAAAAATGGCAGCAGGTGCTCTGGACTGATGAGTCAAAATGCGAAATATTTGGCTGTAGCAGAAGGCAGTTTGTTCACCGAAGGGCTGGAGAGCGGTACACGAATGAGTGTCTGCAGGCAATAGTGAAGCATGGTGGAGGTTCCTTGCAAGTTTGGGGCTGAATTTATGCAAATGGAGTTGGGGATTTGGTCAGAATGAATGGTCTCCTCAGTGCTGAGAAGTACAGGCAGATACTTATCCATCATGCAATCTGATTGGCCCCAAGCAACGGCATAGCAAACATACAGCAACAGTCATTAAGAACTATCTTCAGCGTTAAGAAGAACGAGGAGTCCTGGAAGTGATGGTTTGGCCCCCACAGAGCCCTGATCTCAACATCAAGTCTGTCTGGGAGTACAACCTACCTACCGAGTTCCTTCAAAAACTGTGTGCAAGTGAACCTAGAAGAATTGATGCTGTTTTGAAGGCAAAGGGTGGTCACACCAAATATTGATTTGATGTAGATTTTTCTTCTGTTCATTCACTTTGCATGTAGTTTGAAAGCATTCTTACTTTACAGAATTTTTTCACACCTGCCTAAAACTTTGGCTCAGTACTGTATGTGTGTGTGTAATATATATATATATATATATATATATATATATATATATATATATATATACACTCACCTAAAGGATTATTAGGAACACCTGTTCAATTTCTCATTAATGCAATTATCTAACCAACCAATCACATGGCAGTTGCTTCAATGCATTTAGGGGTGTGGTCCTGGTCAAGACAATCTCCTGAACTCCAAACTGAATGTCTGAATGGGAAAGAAAGGTGATTTAAGCAATTTTGAGCGTGGCATGGTTGTTGGTGCCAGACGGGCCGGTCTGAGTATTTCACAATCTGCTCAGTTACTGGGATTTTCACGCACAACCATTTCTAGGGTTTACAAAGAATGGTGTGAAAAGGGAACATCCAGTATGCGGCAGTCCTGTGGGCGAAAATGCCTTGTTGATGCTAGAGGTCAGAGGAGAATGGGCCGACTTGCTCTTCTATCAGCTTGAATCACTTTGACTGAAATAACCACTCGTTAAAACCGAGGTATGCAGCAAAGCATTTGTGAAGCCACAACACGTACAACCTTGAGGCGGATGGGCTACAACAGCAGAAGACCCCACCGGGTACCACTTATCTCCACTAAAAATAGGAAAAAGAGGCTACGATTTGCACGAGCTCACCAAAATTAGACAGTTGAAGAATGGAAAAATGTTGCCTGGTCTGATGAGTCTCGATTTCTGTTGAGACATTCAGATGGTAGAGTCAGAATTTGGCGTAAACAGAATGAGAATATGGATCCATCATGCCTTGTTACCACTGTGCAGGCTGGTGGTGGTGGTGTAATGGTGTGGGGGATGTTTTCTTGGCACACTTTAGGCCCCTTAGTGCCAATTGGGCATCGTTTAAATGTCACGGCCTACCTGAGCATTGTTTCTGACCATGTCCATCCCTTTATGACCACCATGTACCCATCCTCTGATGGCTACTTCCAGCAGGATAATACACCATGTCACAAAGGTCAAATCATTTCAAATTGGTTTCTTGAACATGACAATGAGTTCACTGTACTAAACTGGCCCCCACAGTCACCAGATCTCAACCCAATAGAGCATCTTTGGGATGTGGTGGAACGGGAGCTTCGTGCCCTGGATGTGCATCCCACAAATCTCCATCAACTGCAAGATGCTATCCTATCAATATGGGCCAACATTTCTAAAGAATGCTTTCAGCACCTTGTTGAATCAATGCCACGTAGAATTAAGGCAGTTCTGAAGGCGAAAGGGGGTCAAACACAGTATTAGTATGGTGTTCCTAATAATCCTTTAGGTGAGTGTATATATATATATATATATATATATATATGAGAGAGAGAGAGAGAGAGGTCCTTATTCTCAAAGCTTAAACCTCTTAGAACAGGGGTCTCAAACTCAATTCCTGGATGGCCTTGTGTATGCTGTTCTCAGTTACATACTTTGTCAAATTAATTATTCAATTTTACATTTAAAACATATATTGTGAGGTATTTTACAGTTGATGGTCTAAAAATGCATTTGATACGAGGTACAGTCACTTATAAAATATGCTGGGGTGTTATAATGTATCTAGCTATTAAAACAATTAGATCAATTAAGTAAGTGAGAACTCTGTTGGAACAAAAAAACAGCATTCATGTGGCCCTCCTGGGATTGAGTTTGAGACCCCTTAGAAGCTCTGAACAGACTCTTGACTTGTTCTCTATTATGTTAGGTTAGTTGTTACTTAAATGTAAACTTTATTTTCTTACATGAGTAGTCTTCAATAATACATTACACGTTTTATTTGTCATTCATATTATTTCCTGTTGCTTAAGAAGTTATCGTAAGTAAGTAAGTGGGTTCCTTCAAGTTAATTTAATAACAACTGGACTAATACTCATTACAGAGTATGCATATCATTGCGACAACATCCTTATTTTGAAGTATTATCATATATAAATAATAAAAATGATGCAAGTGTCACAGGCGTTTTTTTTTCCCTTCCTTATATTGTTTGAAGCACTTTTCTTCTGTTATTGGTTTATTTGGGTTTATTGATTGTTTGTTTCTACCGAGCGCAAGCCACCCGCCGCAGCCTCACCTGGACTTACCTGCGCGTCTCTAAATCGCCATCACCTGCAGCCCTGTGTATTTAAGCTGAGAGACCGAGTCATTGACCAGGAGACGAGGAGAACAGACCGGCAGGGGCAGAGGGGGCAGAGGAGCGGAACGGGGCTGGAGAGGTGAAAGAGGGAGACCTTTGGAGCTGGATCGTTTGCTCGCTAGATCGAGACCCACGGAAGACTGAGCAGCAGAGCATGACGGCATGGGCTTCGGGCAGCAAGTCTATGGGTTTGGTGTCTGTGGTCGCGTAGCGAGGGTGCAGTATCGGTCATTTATTAAAAGAACCTGAAGAGACTATCGACCGGCAATTAAGAAACTTAGTCGTATTTTTGAGAACGGCTTTTATTAAACTAGCCATATTAATCTCCTGGTTTTCATCTTCTCTCTTGGGGATTATCCTGTGTGGAACTGCCTGTGGAGAGAGAAAGTACAAGATATTTTAATATTATGGCAAGATATTGACATTGAGTACGACATCTGCATGACTGTCAGTGTGACCGGTTGATTTTGGAGCTCTAACTCTCTTCTCGCCTTAATTTCCTTTGTTTCCAGTTTGACAGTGCTTGTTTGGCCAACGAAGCGCCGGCCGGGTCCCTGGGGGGAAAAGGCGCCTGGGAGAACTGTGTACTTACCCGGAAGGCTGAGTGATCCTTGTGTTTGTGGGAGTAAAGAGGGAGAAGTAACATTAGTAATTCTTTAGGATATTGCAATTGAGTCAATTTATAGCATTAGTATTTTAGTCTGTTTTAGTAGTTTTTCTGCTTTTTCTTTTTGTTCTTTTGTTGTATGTTTTGGTGGGGGGGGGGTTTCTTTTCTTATTTTAGTGGCAGGGATTAAAGGTGGTTTTAGCTAGGTTATTTGAAATTTAAATTATTCTCTTTTGTAAAACTCCAGGACAGTCTTCGTGCCCTGACTGGATTTGTAATAATAAATATTGTTGTTGTTCTCCCTGTTCGTGTGGAGTTTGTCTCGGGATTCTGTCGAGCCTGCTCGGGGAGAAAAGTGTGGGTGACAAAAGGAGGTGGCGTAGTCGCCGCCTAACTACCCACTAGGCGGTGACACAAGTATAGTGATTGAGCGAGCTTTCTACTTTCTTGCCTTAGGCCCAGACCACAACTTTGACTCCCGCTACTCGCAAATAAAATAAAAAAAAACACTAGATGACTGATATTTTAATAATGCATTCATATTTTTAAAGCAAAATATTGACACGTACTATTTTATCGCTGATTCTATCTGTGCTTTTATTAACTTAATGACAGAAGCTTAATAAATAACTAATGTTTCAAATGTATCTTTAGCACTATACTGTACCCAGTTCTCTGTGCTCAGTAAAGGCAGAGTTCTGAATTTTATTGCTCTTTGCTTTGCCAAGCCAATTTGTGTCTGTGAGTTCCCGATACAGGCTGTGACTGGGGGGTAAAGTTCCTTTCATGTTGATTTCCTGTGACAATCAAGCCCCCAAATAGGTAAAGCTAGGGCATGTGTTGCCAATGATGAATTTGCAGTGGCATGTAAACAGCTCTGGCAAAAGGTGTGGGTTCTCACTGAGGAATTCTTCTAAATGTTTCTTAATGAGAGAACATGTTCAAGGGGGAAAATCTACCCCAAGCCTACATTAACTAATTGCCTTAACTAATTAAAAAGTAAGTCATTTTAATATTTTAAACTGCTAACACAGGGTGTCTTTTGCAAGTGTTTGGATCCCTTGGCAACTGTTCAAAAAAAAAAAGAAATAGATCTATTAAATTCATCCTTTTCGCCTGTTGCTGAGGCAGGCATCTTCAGCATATAGATTACAGCAAAAGTAATTGGGTATTGCAAAGGAAGTAAATCAATAAATACATGTCAGTGTCTAATAAAAGTTTAAGATGGTGCGTATCTTTCATTTTTCACAATTAATTTCATATTTCCACACCAAAACATAGTGTTCCTTTGTACTTATATTCAGTGTACAAAAAATGGCAAATTAAGCTAATTTCTTCTGAAATGTGTCCCTATTGAAAAAATGTACTTCACAAGTCAGCAATATAAGCAACCCCCCCATTCAATTTGTATTAATAAGGCTCTTCAGCACTTCCATAATGTAATTTACATAATCTGGGCTAGTACTGTGTCTTTCCATAAATATGATAAGGTTTTTGGATTCTACATTGCCTAAACCATTGATAAAGCAATAAAGCAAACTAAAAAGCTGCTACCTGTTTCTAATAGTTTTAGTACTTTTATTGTGCCTTAAACTGCAAGCTTTTTTTGTGATGCACTGTTCCAAATGAAAACCACTTGCATTAATCAAACCTAAAGCGTAAATGAACACCATTAACATCAGGATGTGTTCAGATTCTTAAGCTTTCCCTTCCCAAACCAAGCAAGGTTGACAACCCCTTCGTAGATCATATTTTGAGCTGTTGCACTGTTATTGTCCTCTGACAGTGCCTGAAGGTTTAAATCTCTCAGCCTTGTTCAATGCTATAGACACTCCTATGGGAAGCCATATATTCATGACTAAGCCTAGGTCTTTGAAATTAATGACTGTCTCTTTGGTGCACCAGTTGATTTCCTGGAAGCGCAGATTCCATCGAAGATGCCTGGGAAAGGGGTATTGAAGAATGAAATTAATCATTTATCTGAGAAACCAGATTCATTTCACAGGATTGTAAGTACCACTGAGGAAAAACTTTCCTTCATCTCCACAGTACAGCTCTGGAAAAAGTTAAGAGACCACTCCATGTTTAGAAATCAATGTTAAGTGGTCTCTACATTTTTTCCAGAGCTGTATAGTCGCAAAACGTGATGAAAGCTCCTCTTAAAACCTACAATTTCACAAATTAAACTAGATAGCCCTCTGCAATAAGAAGTGCCTCTTGTTTTCAGTCTTCAAACTCTTAACCTCTCCTTGTGTCCTCTTCTCCCAGGATCTTCAATACTTGAAAATCCCTTTGAATATGTGTTCTACAATAAAGAGATTTAGTTCCTTGGAATGTGGTGGCCAGAATTGTACACATGGTCTGACTAGCATATTGATTAACTTTGCGCTAGTCAGACCCACAAATAAACTATTAGAATACCAAGAACAACTACTTTATCTATTTCCCCACACAAGTGGGATTAATTTTCAATCATGGCATCTTTAGAATCCATTTATTCTCACTTTTACAGTTTTGTGACACGTAGAATTAATGGTTTACATCATCTTTGCTGATCATCCTCTGTAACAGAAACACTTCACTAACTTTTTCTTTGCCTGCTGTGCTAATATGTGGAGATGGCTCCGTTAAGTCATGAGCAGAATAGTTTTCAGACCTGCAAGATTGATTAGTTTTGAGATAAAATAGGATTACTTTAGCAAAAGGGTACAAAGATTTTTATTAGATCTTAGAAGAGACCACAAGGGCTTATGAAACACATACAGTCTAGCTAACCCATGAATCCCACTCTCAATACGTGGGTGACAGAGAGCATGTCCGTCTCATCCCATCAGTCAAAATGACTATGACACATAACTTTGAATCTCAAGCAGGTTTTTATGCAAATATGTTCACTTTCGTCATTTGAATTCCTGAGCTGTGGGACAGCATGCCCAGCCTATATACATTTCTTAACCATTGACAATATAACCTTTGCTTTAGCCTGCATTGTGTCCCACTTCTTGCAACTCGTTTAATATGCAGACACGTTACAGTAGTTTGTTTTTAATCACAATGGCCGGTTTCATTAGAGTGGCCTTGTTTCTAAATCGATTGCTGCCTGTCGAGAAGTGATGCATGGGTTGCGTTGAAAGGGGAGCCTGAGCTGTCATCCACCATGATGGGTTAACACACTCAGGTGGTAATGTGCTGATTTTCTGCATCACAAGGTGAGGTCAAATCTCTGCGCTAACAGCCATTCGAGCATCTGGCCTGACTTTGTAATTATTTATTTCTTTAAACGCTAATTGAGTTCCTCTGGCTTTTAGTCCCTGTTAGATGGGTGTTAAATTAAGCTACAACCAGTATTTATTTGTGGACTTCTTGTCAGTCGGGTCCACCTGAAGTGACAGCTGGAGAAGTTAAACTGGGTTGGAGGGAATGCAAAACAAGGAAGAAAATTGTGTGGGTCTTGTTAAATCTCCAAGATCACTTGCTTAGTAATATATTTTGACTCCTTTAGGAAATGTGTGTTTTCAGAAACATGCAGATATTAACCGTGGTTACAATACATTTAAAATCATTTAAATGCTGAAAGAGAGGCACACACATAGGCACATACTAGTTTTGTGAATCAGTTTAATCTCTAGTTTTGCCTTAGGTACAATACAGTGCCACATAGAGAATATTTTTAACCTTACTGTGGCTAGCCTTCAGAGTTATTCATATCCTTGGTAAGGTGTAAATAAGCTCAAGCTTGGTTGGAAATAGATTTACCTGCACAATAACGGTCCAAAGCACACATCCAAGTTTATGACCAAGTGTTTAAAGGAGCTCAAAATCAATGTTTTTTTTTTTTTTATGGGCCATTACAATCTCCAGACCTTAATCCAGTAGAATAGGTTTTGTAATGACCTTAAAAATGCAGTCCAAGTGAAAGCCACGCAACCTGGAAGAGCTGGAGCAATGCTGCATGGCGAGTTGGTCTAATATGCCTCCTGAGAAGATGATACCTTCATAAACTGCCAGAGGAGGAATCACAAAGGGTTACACGCCATTGCGGCCAAAAACAATGCAGTGCACGCTGGCCAGGTGTGGGCACTATGCTATTTATGGCAGGCACATATTTCGTCTGAGCTGTAATATTCGGCGTGGTTATGTCATTGCACTGTGAATGCCATTCGCTGTTATTTATTGTCCATGCTGTAATGGACGCGGCCTTTGTTTTGTGATAACATGATACCTATCTATTTTTGAGAGAGATGCTGTTGATGCATTCAGTATCGATAGACAATTATTTCCATTTTGATATATTTGTATAGAAAAATATTTAATGTATTGTACACTACACTACTGTACATCAAAAAAATCTCTTAGTTGCACATCATCAAAGGTCTCACCAAATCTGAAGGTTAATGTACAAATAAATAAATAATATGTATGCATTTTTACCAGTGTGGAAAAAAGCTAATCAAATCACTTTAAAGTCAGCTCTACCTTGCAGACAAAACTGATTTTGAGGATTGTGTATGTGAGAATGTTGGTCAAAATAAGATGAGCAACATTGAAAAAATACCCATGGTGTACTGCTACTGCCACAGAGTTATTTTAGACATGACTTGTTGTCCTACGCTTCTGACAAGGTAGTAGTCAGCATCATAGCGTCTCTGCCAGGGCTATTTAAATTGTAGATAATGGCCCAGTGCTAAGTATTTCTGTCTATCTCGAATCACAAATCAATAGTTTGCTGTTTTTGAAGGACCTGCTTCTTTTGACACTTCTGCTGGGTTGCTCTTGATAAAAGTATTCGCTGCTCTGGCTCTGGGTTTCATTTCCATGCAAACGTGGAAATGTATTCTTTCTCAGATCCCGGTCGTCTGACATGATCTCCTTGTATCTGTCAGATATTAAATCCTGGATGCACTGTAGCCGCCCATGCACCGAAAGACCGGGAAGACAAGGACATTGTTTATTATGAAGTTTGTGGTAATGATGGGCCGGGGAAATGGGCTTGATGACATTGTGCATGGAGTCAGGGCAAGCCAATGAGAGCTGCAGCCGCTCCCAACCTTCATTGGGATGTGTTCTGCTTCACTGGCACTTTCTTTACCAAGTTGTTTCATATATCTCAGCTTTTGGAGTTTAATTTATTTTTCTATTAAAGTCCCGAAGGGTGGGATCTATAAAAGCAATAAGGTCAGTGCAAGAAAAACACCTCAGTGATACTTAGCAGCTTCCTGGCTCTCAATGATATGCGGCATGGTGCTGTGAAAACTGACAATGACTTGGGCGAGTTCCAAAGACGGGAGAAGGCCACGGGTTTACTTTACACCTGCAAAGGACTGCATTCCCAGCCTGCCTCAATTTACAGAGTCATGTGTTTGATTGTTTGGGGATTCATATGGAACGTGAGCCTGGCCTGTGCCGACATCTGAAGAAGTGATTTCCCCTCTCTTCTCCCATTTTCCATGGGTGTTAATTGAAGATTGTGCCGAATTGTGCTGGATCAGATGAAAACTTGAACTATTTAATTTCACTACTGTAGGTATTTTTTTTATTTTTTTTATTTAAAGCTTCAAAAACATTGCCAGTGCATTGTAAATACTGTTCATTCATTTGTAAACATTACACGTAAATTACACGTTCACCTGTGTAAGCCCTATTTATTAAAAATATTTCTGCAAATCACAACCAATTCCCATGCATTCAACTCAAACCAATTCACCTGTTGTTGATATGATTATTGCATTTATATAACTATTGTTAGATGTGTATTCTTTGCTAATTTGAATAAAAGGCCAAATTAATGTCATTCAAATACAAATTGTACCAATGCTTGTGTAGACTAATTAATCTATTGTCAGTTGTTCGGGAGAGTTTTAGAATGGTACAAATCACATATCTACATTTATTTTGTGTTTCGTTTCCATAATGTAGGTGTTGTATTTGCATTTAAATACATTTGACCCCATGTCTGTGTGTAAATAATCTGAAAAAAAGACAACAGGCAAAGTGTACAGCATATCTGTGTATTATTATAATTATCAGTATGCATGCACACCATTTCCACTCATTCTCTCTTTTCCTGGTTTGAATTTCAAAGCTTAAGGTGGATTCTTTTGGTGAAATACAAGGCACTCTAAATTACTGTACTTATGATCCCGATGATCACAGTGGCAACCTACACTAAATAAAATACTGTTCTGCTCTGTGCCAGTAGTTCACTACACAGATCACATGAAGACATTAGAAATAGCCAGTAAAACTAGGGAGGAAAATATAGGTAGGCCAGATTAAGAAAATCTAATATGCAATTTAGTTAAGACTGCCTTCTCTCAGTAATGGTGTTATGGGATTTGTATCAACCACAGGTAATCAGTTTCAACATGTACAGTGTTGTGTTCTTCAGGTCTATAATTTATGGTCTCCAGCAGCATGTCCAGTGAAATCTCTGATTTCTCTTCCTTGGTCTGCCATCCATGTAATGACTGAGTTCAAAGTTGCGTAGCTTATGAGAACTGTCAAGATCATGTTAAGATGGTCTAGCTTCTGCCATCAGGCTGATACCAGGAAGATGTTTCAACCTCAGAATGGAGAACTGTTCTAGAATCACACAAATGTAGTGTAAAGATGCAAAGTAGCAGGCCAGCATAGGTTAAAACCATGTTAGCTGTTAAATAATGTAGAGGTATGCACCTGACCATTAAATGTTTTATAAGTAAAAAAAAAAAGATAGAAAGAAATAAAGGTAATATCGATTTCTAAAAACGTGTCTCTTACTCTCTCAAGAACTTCAGTAATGCCACTGGGTGCTTGTAGAATGCTAATTGGACCATAATGAGTTGTGGATGCGTCACACAAGCTCTGTGGAGATAAGTGCTCTATGTTTCGGTGCATTTTTAAAATATCCCCCTTCCTACCCACAAACCCCTTAACCTGCAAGCATTAATAAATCACAATCAACCTTGCGTTTTGACACATGTGTCCGTATCCCTATCGGCAATGTCCACTGCTTTGATAATGCAAACTCAAGTTAAATACCAACCTGTTTCCAAAATGCAATTTTTCACTGCCTGAAAGCAATGTGGTGATGAGAAAATGGGGCAGTCAAATAACAGTCAGACTCACATCAAAATAGGCAAAGGGCCTGAAATGAAAGTGAGTAGAATCCAGTAATATCTGCCTAAATTATCCTTTATAAAAAAACAAAAAACAAATAAAAACCGTAGAATTTAACAGGTAGTCGGGATGTATTTGATTGCATTCCTGCAAATGTTTCATATTCAGACAAATCTGGGCAGTTTCAGGTGTCTGAAGGCAGTGTTGCTTTGAATTTTTCTATAAAGGTGATGATGAGGATAATATGTTATCTGTTTTGTTTGATGTAATTTGACATGTGAACACATTATTGAAACAAAACTGTGATTTCGGTCATGAAAGCCTTAAGAATAGTAATCAACTATTGCCCTTGAATCTTTTAGGAGAAGTCTGCAAAAACTTTGGTGGCAGCTATCCTCATTTACCCTTTGACTTCCCTCTTCCATAAGCAGCAAACCAAATTGACTGTTAAATCACTGTGATTGAATCCTTTTCTATAACTCGTGCTGAAATGGAGGGTGGAGATGGAAAATCCCACAAAATTGCTTCCAAAATCCTCATCGTGAAACAGGTGATAGCTTGGCTGGGCAAATCTCAATGTCATCTTGAGTAAGATTCTTGCAAATAATGGTGATTGAGGAAGCAATGTAACTGTTGACGAAACCCCGTGCTGTTGAGAGAATGGGCAGGCATTTAATGATGATTCTTATTTATTTATTTTTATCTCAGAGTCAAGGAGGTGACACATGTTGCTGTCCTCAGTATCACTCATTAAAATCCTGCTGTGTTCAATTCACTGAACAGACGTGCATTTGTTTGTAAATGTAAACAAAGTATTTGGAAACTGAATTGTCAACTGGAAGCTTTGCCTTCACAGTGGGTTAGCTGAAGCAGTACACAGTAACTGCATGATATGTTACAGCACAGATGTTGAACATTTTCTTTATGTATGAATGTTATTATTATTACTATTGTGCATACTCAGGAAGAGTACTCTACTAAAATATGAGTTCTAATATCATTCATCCTGTATCTGTACTTGCATGAACAACTAGAATTTAAAGTATGTGACAGTATTTTTAGATACATTATTAATAGTCATAGTGTGTGAAAACTCTAAACAGTTGTGGAGTATTATGCATAAGTGAGGGTATGTGACAGTCATTTTTATTATTATTATTATTATTATTAGTAGTAGTAGTAGTAGTAGTAGTAGTAGTAGTAGTAGTACTAAAATAATGTTAATAAACCAATTATCATTATTTATATTTAAATATATATATATATATATATATATATATATATATATATATATATATATATATATGTACATTACCAGTCAAAAGTTTTAGAACACCTCTATTTTTCCAATTTTTATTTAAATGTACACAGTTTAATGTCTCAATGTATTCTTTTTACAATGGAAATCAAATATTGTTCGGAAAGTTCTTCCCAACACTGTTGCAGAAGTTCGTTGCACTTGTAGGCTGCTTATTCTTTTACTCTTCTGTCCAAGTCATCCCATGTTTTGGGTCATTATCTTGCTGTAAGATGAACCCCTGACCAACTAGGTGTATACCAGAGGGTATTGCATGGCGCTGCAAAATGCTGTGGTAGCCGTTTTGGTTCAGGGTGCCACTCACTCTGTGCAAGTCACCAACTCTGGATCCAGCAAAATAACCCCAGACTATCACCTCCTCCATGTTTGACAGTTGGTGTCACACACTGAGGAAACATCCTTTTGCCTATTCGACGGCATACAAAAACCCTGTGTGATGAACCGAAGATATTAAAATTTTGATTAATTGGACCATAAGACTTCGTGGTCTTCCAGTCTTCAGTAGTCCACTGGCAGTGCTTCATGGCCCAGGCCAGCCTCTTTTTCTTATTTTGCCATCTTAGCAATGGCTTTCTTACTGCCACTCGACCTGTCAAACCTGCAGCCTTGCTTACTTTGACCAGTGTTAAGCTGTGCTTTGAAGCTCCGCCTATCACGCAAGCTGCTGACTCAGAAACTTGTCTTCTGATTCTGTTGTGGCTTTGGGTCTGCCAGCCCTCTTCCTGTCAGAGTTTCCTCCAGTTTCCAAGTGCCTTTTGATGTTGTGCTTTAAATTTCAATAAAAACTGGAAAAATTGGGGTGTTCTAAAACTTTTGAGCAGTAGTGTATGTAAAAGGAAAACATCCATACTGTTTAATTGCACCATTTTATCAAACTGTATTTTACTTTAACATATTATACTAAAGTGAAGGCAGTCTATTTTTTTGGCCAGTTTTCCTGCAGGATACTGAATGTGTCATTGTTACCATGGAGCAACATGATAGGAAGGAAGATGAAAAACCAACAGTTTCCCTGCAGTGTATATGCAAAAGGATATATTACATTTAGTATCTCATTCAGTTGTGTATAATCACTCTTATGTCTTGCTGGCCTATATTGCGTCTGCATTTGCAACCGAAATAAAGAATATATGATTAAGAGAGAACCCTTTAAAAGATTTTTCTTAAAATTGCATTTCTTTCTCTTTTTTATCCATTCCACATAAGACAGGAGAGTGTTATCATTCTTTAACATGCATTTCTGACACTGCCAGTGATTCCTAGCCTATTCAATGATTTTAAAAGCCTGTTCTCTAGGATAAGGAAACCAATATAAATATATGAACCGCACTACAACATATAAATAAATAAATAAATAAATAAATAAACAAACATATTCTGCTATATGTGTATGTTCCTACATTTATGACATTCAAGCAATGATCATTATTGGAATATATTGTTTTCAAAATAAAATACAAATACATGACAATAAAGCTGTTCTGGATTTTTTGTTTTTATCAGCTTTAAAAATATGAAATATGAAATTGGTGGAGTATATTAAGTGCAAGCAGGGGCTTTCTGCATAGTGTATTAACAGATATAATTTATTTATCACTTTCGTATCAATTTCTGGATATGACGACACCGTATGAAAGTTAGTATTCTGTAATGAGCGAACCAGAATGCTTGGAGATTGCACTGCATACAGTATGTCTTGAGGGAGCTGATGCCCTTTAAAGAATATGCTAAACATTTGCATAAAGAGTGGATTCTCAGTTTCTGATAAGCCAATGAGTAGATGACAAGTGAAACATTGATGTAAAAGATGCCTTTGTTATGTAGGTTATGTATATACCACTTACTATAGAGGCTCTAATTTTGCCTTATACAATAAAAATAGTCCACCAATGTTATATATTTGAACGTATGGACTTCATGTTGATTGCAGTATTTCAGTATATAAATGAACTTGCCTTCCCCCCTGTTTAATAATTCATTCAATCAGACTCATGTCTCTCCCTCTTTAAGTAAATAAATAACTAAATAACAGTCAGAACTAGTAGAGTAGAATAATATAGATAAGTAACCATATTATTCCACTGCATGCTACCAGTGTCCATTCAATACAATTGAATTATAGCTACATAAATCAAAGATAGAAAGTAACTGAAGTGGACTCCAGCACTTTGTCTGGGATTAAGGAAACCTTGAGAACCCTTTTGCTTTCTGCAGCACCACGTCTGCTTTTTAAATGAACATTAAAATGCAGCGAACAATCAGAGAAATTAGTACATAGGTGCTTTGAATAGACCTGGCCTTAATTAGTAACAGATGGTATTCTCTGCAGTGCCATTTTTAACTGCAGATCGTATCCTGTACATAACAGGACTGCCTGTAGGCACAATTAAATAATTAAACTCTCAAATATGTGTATTCTGTAGCTGCGCAGTAATCCTCTAATTATGCACAAAATCATTCAATATAATTAGGTCTTTTCAACTGGCATAATCTCAAACACAGTGAACTGAATGCACTCAACTCCAGCGGTTGACATTCCAATTGATGTGGATTTCACGTAGTGTGGATTATGGACTTCGGCCAGTATCTAGTCTGGTTTGTTGCTTAATGTAACTCACAATAAGGCTCCACGTGTTGAAGACGGGTTACAGTATTTGGTGGCATTATGTTTTTCATAACAACCAAAAAATGCAATGGAGGGGTACATTTAACAGTACATTTAGGTTTTTAAATTTCATTTTTCTTTTGGTGCATTTTTCATCCTCACCCCACTCATTCCAGAGCACAATACCCATCCTTACAGCTGTCGTAGTCACAGTAAGTCCTGGACACATCTTTGACTGCTTGGTGCGGCCCCCAGTGAAAATAATTTCCTTGGAAAGGCTTCTGAAGACATGGCCTTTGCCAGGTTGCAGATTCCTGTTTTTCTGGCACATATATCCTGTTATGTTGCACTGAGATGAGAGTAACACACAGTATGCTCAAAGCGTTTTTACAGCAAGATGAAATGTGTGGTTGAGGTTCTGGTAGATTACCTGTTTTATAGGTCTGAAGGCCTACATATTTTAACATATTACCATCTAACCAGACTAACCCTACATTTACGCGAACCTGAAATGTTCTTTTGTATTTTTAAGACTATACTACTAATCCTCTAATCACAGTTGATTTCCCCACCCCACTATTCCTGTGTTCAGATTAAACTGGTCAATTACAAAACATGAACATCATCTGCCATTAAGCTTCCAATGTGACAAAATAATGCTTTACCATAGATTAAGTTTGAAATGTTAGACTGCGTCATTCTTAAATATTTGACATTCAATTCAAGGAAAAGTCTGTTATCCATCGGCATGCACTTTTAACAAGACTGTCAGAAACTGTACTGTTAGGTTAGTGCGGTTGGGATTAAATTCTTAAACACTTAGTGGAGTTTTTCAACACTGTATCTGTGAAACGGCAGATGTTTTTTTTCCCCTCCTAAAGTAAAGTCTTGTTCTAGGCTTGTAAATAATACAGATAAATCCTGGATATTAACAACTGTTACTTGCTTGTCCTTGCTTCTTTTAAATAGGAGGATCATTTTGTTCACTGGTCAATCCAATTCTCTCTTTGTCCATTCATCTGTGCCTCTCTTCCTCTGTCTCTCAGGGTTCACTTGAGTGTTAAATTGCATTTCTGTATTCATGCTCCTTTGTGTATTTATTGGGCCACAATAAATTGTATGCATTACAACTACATAAAATCCCTTCATAGACCAGCTGCTTGAGGGGGGGAAATTGCATCCTGTCAGGAGAAAATTATAGCTGTGCTTGAGTAGGTAAAGTATTGGCATTGTTGCATAAAATAAGTGTTTAATAGACAAGGAGAAAATGGGCAGCAGTCACAAAAAACTGAGGGGGTTGGAACTGGATAGATTATGACTATGGCTTTTTTATTTTTATTTTTTTTCACTGACATGATGTTCTCATTGTGATCTGTATAAAGTTTTGATTAGGCGTTTCATTAGTCTCGTATAAGTCTCTGGCATAATCCATTGTCACCTTATTGCATTACCACTGCCTTGTCCTTGACATTACTTGGTGATTAAATATTCCCCAGATTAAATTCAGTATTATGGTCTATAAAAATTATGTTGGGTAACATAATAAAATGCCAAGCTATGTTAATGCCATATATCTAGTGAAACTGAAACAGCAGTCACTGGAAATGAACAAAGTTAAAGACAACAAGGTCCTCAATAAAATATAATTCTGTGTTTATTAAAGACTGAGAAGGTTTTGAGAGTTAGGCATACATTAGTTCGTCCTCAGCAAGGCTATATGTATATATTGTTTTGAATGATTGGATTTTGAATGATCCCCCAAAAGTAATAAAGTAAGTTTATATTTTTAAATGTGGGTTTCCCTGACACCTAAATACAAATTAGAAAACAGTCAAGCTATGTGTCTGCAAAACAACTGGTCCTATCTTTTGATTTCTCTGTAAGATTATCGTGTCACTTAAGAATATGACGCCTAGTTGTTTCTCGTTAGACAACAGAGATTACTTATTTTGAAGGTAGACACTCAATTAAACTCCAGCAACTTAGTTTGGCTTATTGACTGAGTTATACAATGTCTGTATTTTTTTTTTTTTGCAAATTGAAAAGATCCCATGCCAGTAGAGAGATTTATTTATTTTTGATAGAACTCGCCATGGATTTTAGTTTAACTGAACTGTGTGACCTGTGCTTTGTAAACAGTGCAGCACAAAACCCAGAAACTATATTTGCCCTTAAAAGTTCTGCATAGATAAACATGGTTTGCTACATCTGAATACACACTTTGCTTGGTCAATACAGAGCCAATAATGTATTGGCAATGTCTCAAGGTTTGCACTCCCTGTTATTGAAATACTGTAGTCTCATATGGCCATAACATGATTTATGTGGATCTTATGAGCCTTATGCAGGTCCAGGAGAACAATCGCGAATTAACATTCCAGGATGGCGATGACCTTGGGTTGCTAGAGTTGAAGCCTCCAGAAACACAAAGAAAAGAAAAACAATCATATCATCAAGATAAAGATTAATAGATTAAGCCATTGCAACACTTAGACGAATGAAAGCAGACTTTCTAAACATGTCTGGATGTTAAAGCTACTTTGTTATAATTACCATCGTTCAGCAATGTAGTCAATGTGCCAGATGCTCATTCTAAATGCTTATCAGTCACATCTGCAGGTCTGTTTTTAAAACGTATGCAACTTTAACACTCAAATGAACAAAGGACTGTGTAAGGGAAGTATTTTGGGTGTTTTTCAACTTAATGTTATCCTTGACTTATGCTCACAGTATCAGAGAGGCAGTAGTTTTTGGAAATACTGCTCCTTATGTTGAGCAATATATATTTTTTTATAATTAAGAAATTAATAAATAGGCAAGCATAACAGCAACTGAGGTATTTTTGGGCAGTACTGTACTGGTGCTGTAATTTATTGTAACAGAGACTGAGGGACAGGCGTGTAGGACCCACGTGTGGGTGAGCAAAGACAAAGTCAAAACCAGGCGAGGGGTCAGAGATGGCAAACAGGTATATAGAGGGATTCCAAAAATGTGGTCAAGTAAACAAGCAAGGGGTCAAAAACCAGCAAACATCAGTAGTCAAAAAAGGAAGCAATGGTCAAAACACAGGTATAGGTATAGAAATAGAAATAGATGGCTTAGAAGTGTAACTCAGGGAGAATACAAGACTTAACAAAACACCCAGCAAACAAAGGAGAATATATAGGTCACACTGATGAGCTAGGGCAATGAGGAGCAAGTGAGTGGACTTAATTAGTTAACAAGGATCAATTAACTTAACTAAGTGGAGATGGACTGACAATCAAGGGAAAACTAAACTAAAACTCAGGAGACTGTGATCTCTGGAAGTGGACAGGGGCAGTATGAGGCACAGACATGACATTTATATTTTTGTCACTGTTACCACTTGCTCAACTGGGTGTTTGAGATGCATTTGATACAGTTTCACAAGTTTTTTTTAGAAATATTTATTTTGTTTCTGTTTGTTTTAAAGCATTTTCTCCCTGTATTGTCAGCCACAGCTTTTATTGTCCGCATCCTCTAGGAACTGTGAAAGGTTTGTTTTTGCATTCAAATACTATCTAGATCATATCTGCTACGTGAGAACATAAATTGGGAGTTAAGTCTATTCTTAATGCCTCGGGAATGTTTTTATTGTAATGAATGGGGTGAATTAGAATGATCTGCACACAATTCTCTGCCTCAATAACACTTTCATTTAATTCACAAGAGCCATAATGGAGATGATAATGTAAAGTATGAGACTAGCAGTAATTTGTGGCATTAACTGTTTTTGTGGTCTGTTTTGCATAGACAAGTGAAGTATTAATCAGTGGGTTTACCTTTAAAGCTAATGAAAACTGTTTTGTAATGTAAAAAACTTTTTTTTTCTGGCAGTTTGACAGTAGAAAATGTTCTTTTAGACGAGCTCTCTGAGGTGAGTGGAGAATCATTCAAGACTTCTCAAGCTCTGTTTGAAATGAGTAGTTGAAAGAGTGAAGACTGCATTCACGCACAGAGGAAGTCCTGCTTTTTACTTTTTAATGAGCCTGTGAGTTCCATGAAAGTGGAAGGGCTTTTGGAGATTTCTAGTCTTTCAGCGTGGTTCCCTTATATATTCGGTTTTCTTTAATGCAGCTGAAAGTGAAACCCCCCCACCCATTAAAAAAATAAAAAAATTGATCTAAGTGTAGAAGCTGTGTGTGTGTGCAAGCATGATCTCTGGATGTCAAAGCGAGAGAGCTTTCATGTGACAAATTGGCATATGCAGTTAAGCCGCAGCCTTCATTGTAGCTTTTGGTAATTGCTGTGTTACTTTGGAAGAAGAAGAAACCCAACTTACTTTTGGTGAAGTATTTTTTTTTTAATAACTTTAAACTCTGTTGTCCTTCCAAGTCTTGTGATTGAAAGAGGAGAGACTTTCACACATGTCCCTGGCCTAGTGTTGGGATGTTAAGCTTACTTCAGTAACTTGGTTGTGGCAGTTAACTTCATATAAATGATTTCATTAGTGGCTACACTTTGAAGCGGTGTTGACAATCACTATGAAATACATGGGAGGATTTGTTTTTCTTTTTTGTCGTTTGCCCCAGTTGTGTTCTCGTCAATCTGCCTTCTTATTATTTAATAAAGGCATTATAAAACCTCTGCCTGGGGAGCCAATGTGACCAAACTATATGAAACTATAAGTGCTTCAGTGTAAAGCTTGTGAAAGCTGTGAAACACTAACCCACATCTGATATCTGACTGCTATTAACAGCTACCATAAATTATTTATCTACACTACCAGTCAAACATTTTAGAACACCTCAATTTGTCCAGTTTTTATTGACATTTACACAGTTTAATGTCTTAATGTACTCTGAAATGAAAGCATAAAAAGATAAAAAATAATTAACAAAATGTAACCCCATAAGCTAACAAACCCCTCTGGTACCCTTAAAAGGGCACCAAATCTGTGTGCTTCTCCCATGTGTACTCTTCACTATTGTGTTGTTTGCCAAGTGTTTGGTGTCCAATGAAAGCTGAGACTCCCAGCTTTCTAACGATGTGAAGCATTCTCTGAAATAGGGGGGTGGGGGGATACTTGGTTGTAGGAATACAAAATCTCATAAGATATTGACAATAATTACATATTCTGGAACCAGACAGCCCGGAGCACACTGTGCGTTTACCCCCCGGGCTCTGAATGACGGCGGCGACACGGAAACTGTAAATCGGATGTGTTTGAGAATGAAATGCGCTGGTAGCCAAGAGAATAACTTTCAAATGATGTGCGCATTGTAGGAATACAGTGTAACTTCTATGCACAGGAGCTGCACATAACACTGCCAAATAATGCTTAAGAGGGTGTAGTAACACAGTGTATGGTAACCTAAACTTTTTTTTAACCTCTGGCAGTTTACCGCTTACCTTTGTACCATTTCAGGTTATTCACTGGACTGAACTGCTTATATTTCAATAAAAACTGAATAAATGAGGGGTGTTCTAAAACGTTTGACCGGTAGTGTATATTTATCTGATTTATCTAAAGCAGTAGGCCAACATTTACTTATTTTGCATAAGGAGAAAAAGTAGCCAGTTGGTGTATAAGTCATTATCTTGTTCTGGTAGGTAAAAAAGTAGGTTTCAGACGTTCTATGTTATTTATTTTCACCCACTTAACACTATCCAGGTCATATGTGCAACATGAGGAATTAATCCCAGGGGGGTGGTAGGACAGGCGGTCTACTTGAAATTCCTCCATGAATCATTAGATTTGAATAACAAAGTCAAATAATGGTTTCACAAAGCATTCTTCTAGCAATTTAGGTCAGATAACTGAATAACTTTATTTTTTGTGCCAAGGGTTTAATATATTACATGGAAAAAATGATACAGAATACAGCATTGTAACCCAGTGTTGATGGAAGAGGAGTGTCAACCTCCTCCTATATCGACTTAATTAATTAAGGGGCTGTCAAGTTGAGCGCACTACGATATCTTCTGCTCAGGGTGAATGTCAGCCTGCATAGAAGTGGCATATTAATGAGAACATTTTAGTATTCAATGAAGAATGAGATGATATTTACATGAAGTGCTTGATGCAACTATTTAAAGCTTGGTGACACATATACATTTGTTTATGCACTGTGGAGTACAATGGGGCAGGGGATAAAAAATGTGCATAGGTGAATGCACCCTAAAATTTTAGTTTATTCTGTTTACACTCCAATGGTGTATATTTTTAATGCTTGTGCTGTTAGAACTGAAGAACTGAAGTTAACACTGAGAGCAATTTGACTTGCAACATGTATTTCTGCTTTATGTGTCCTTATATGCAGTCTATTAAATTGTGTTATTTCTGTTCAGTTTTTGCAGCAATCAAAAAGTCTGTTTGATTCTGCAGCGCACCATCCTTCAAAGCAGTACTTTGTGTCAGCGATTGAATAATTTTTCTTGTGGATATTTTGATTACAACCACCCAGGGACCTTCAGAAAATGTCAAATACATTCACAAAGCCCTCCTTATTAATTATAAGCACTGGAACTTTTGACGAATTATTGAATTGGCATGTTTTTCTTGCCCTGTTGTTTTTCACTGTGGTGTCTACAAACACTTCAGTTAAACAACTGCATTCCTCGCAGGCCTCCAATCTGCACACACATGGTGCACTCTGATTGTTTTATAGTGTCTGCCCTGCTTATCACAGTTTGCCACACCAAAATTAATTTGTTACGGTGAATTAGCCATGATCTTCCGGAGTAAAGAGTTCTTAGTGAATCAACACAAGCAATGTTTGTGTGTGAACTGCTGGATACATGCTTTGCTTATATTTTCTCCACCCATGTGGTCTGACTGAAAAAGTAACTTCAAAATAATTAGTCGCAGCTGTCAAGCTACCTAATGCTTTGCTCATCCAAAATTAAATCTTATTTTGGATTATTTCTCATACATTTCAAATTTCAAGCATACCCAAGATTTGCAATAAATATATGAAACAGGAATTACTTTTTTTTGTATACTCATTCAACTGGTAAGCATCAGTGTGTGTTAATAACAACAAACAAGTTTTGCACTGCACAATCTTGATATTTTCTTTGGTCAATATAGCAGGGCTATGCATAGATGCTTTACTATCAGTACATGTGATCACCCTTTAAAAAAATGTTAAGCAAGGTTTACTAAATTGTCAATTTTACTTTCAGAAAATCAACACAAGCATTTCTACTAAAAAGATTCAGAGGAGGCAAAACAACAGGTAAAAGAAAGACCTTAAGGACATCTGAGAGACAGAAGGAACAAAGAAAATGGAGGGTAATCTTTCAGCTGTCAGAGAGAAAAAGAGACCCTTCTGAGGAGCTAGATCCATTGTGAGGAAATAAAATAAAGATGGGAGGGAATTTTCTGGTCAAGTCAAAGCGGTTTGCTGTGGAAATGATAGTAAAGCTGACTGTGCTTCAAAAGTAACAGGTACTAATATGCTGACATTCCCCTGCACTCACACAACCCACTCTCCTTCATTAACGATCATTAATCATGTCAGTTTCTCCACTTGATTCCTTCATAACTAGACGGTCCACTGACTCAGAAAACATCTTCATGATATCTTTTCAATCTTTCTGATTCTTTTTTCCCCCGACTAAGAAAATTGCATAACATCCTTGATCCTGTCAGCACAGATAACTGGGAGACAATTCGGAGGATAGAAATGCCAGAAGGCCTGACTGCAGTTTAGTTGAGTGTAGTCTATATAAGGAAATCCCCTGTGGTTTAGAGATAGAGGCTGTGTGTATGGGGGGGAAATGTACATATTCCTTTTCCAGTCACTAAGGAAGAAAAGGTCTCATATTAAGATCAAAAGTGATCACCAAAATAACGAATTTACTGAAATGTCATTAAACATAACATTACTTTAAACTGCGTCAATCCACGCTATGCTGCATCAGTGAAATTATTTGATAATTATTTTATCCTTTTGTCTCTCCATACTTGGTCTCATTTGTGTGGTCCAGTGTTGTAACAGATTGCAACTGGATTTAATACGTGTCGCTCTGTGCTCAGTACTTACACAAATAGCTTTTCAGTTTTGAAGAAAAATGGTGACAGTTTTGTTCCTCTCAGTGGCAAAGTAAACAGTTATTGCCACTATTTCATCACTTCATTATTTTATGAGTGTGTCAATGCATCTGTATACTAGAGTTTTCTCTTTACTGAGACTGATTTTTCTTTTTTATGATCGAGTGCATGAGATTCTGGCTGAATTATTAATATAAGCAATTCCAATGAAATGCCATATCTTCTTTTCAAGGACCTGTTAAAATGACTTCACAGTCCGCTACACCTCTCAATAAAAATGTCCATATGACATGTTTTTAAATGAAAGTAATGCTTATTTTGGAAAAAATCTACAACACAAAGTACACAAAGTAGACAACAACTTAGAGTTTTGTGTGTGTTGTAAGTTTACTGTTGTGGCAGCCTCTGAGGAGTTTTTTGTGTTGTGAGGCATGAAGAAATGAAATTGAATACACTCGAAAATTAACCCGAATGGATCATTAAAATTAGTTTAACAAACATTAACATGCAGCTGCGCAAACCATGCAAATCCCAGTTGGAGGAAATCGAAGGGAGGTCCGTCTGATAAGTAGAAAACCCAGGCCCAAGTTTTTAGCTCAGCAAAAATTACCATCTGCTGTTGGATGATTGAAGTGAAGTTGAGAAAGTAGAATCAATTTTGTAGCACAATTAATATGTATGATACTATATACATTGAAAAAGGGTAGACCATTTCAAAGATAGTTATCTGTTATAGAAGGCAATGCAAAAAAGTTTTTTAATCTGACACATTGCGTTGTTTTGTTTTGTGGATCATTTTGTATATGTGATTACAATGCTTTAAATCCAATTAACACACTTTTCATTGCATGAATAAAAGAGTGTTTTAAAATTGAACATCTTAAGAAATAATTACCTTCTTCAAACCTCAAAGCCTCCGTTGAATCAACCTCTTCTTTCTCATGGTTCGCAGGGAAGAGTATATTTTGCTAGCCTCTCTTCTCTGATGAGATACTTAGAGTGCGTGTTTGTGTGTATCCCTTGCAGAATATAAATGTAGCTGCTGTAAAATAGCCCCTGCCCCTTCTCGGGATTATCCATGCTTTTCTACCTTTCCAAGCTATTTTCTTTCGCCATGAGTCATCTTAACAAGCCGGCAGTGCTGCTACTCTTGGCATTGGTTCAGCCATCTAACCTGTGAGAGCACTAACTCCTGAACTCTCTCTGTCTGACTTATATCTGGTCTTTTCTCTAGACCACATCACTTAATTTTTTTTTGTGTTGTTTTTGTCAGCTTGTCTCCCCAGACTTCCCGGTGGCTCTTTGTTGTCTTTATTTCTTTTCTTTCAATCTTTGTGAACAGAGATTGGGGAGAAAGATTTCACTTGCAAGAGGAAAGGCATAAACAACTGCTTTTCCTCCAGTCCCCTGGGTCTGCAGTCTCTCCAGTGCTTTTTGTCTGGAGGAGGCTCAGGCTTCAGCCTCCTTATACAGCCCTCTTGCATCCCATCTGGCACCATCAATACCGCCTGGTATTAGTGCAGCACAACATTTATACCCCATATCTGAGTGCCAGTGGTCACTAGTGTGACAGCTCCATACTATGAGACGTCACCTGATTTATTCTAGACTCCGTGCTTTTGCATAGCTTGCTAACGTGTTGAGCCATGTCCTGAGGCCCAGTACTTCATGCAACTGTGCCCAAACACACGATTTCCTGCTCACCCGTGCTCTTCCCTGTGAGCATTGATAAGTAATCCCACAAAACATTTATGATCACTACATGTGGTACTGCTCTGTTGCATCATAAGGATGCCAAGGCCACCTGGTGAATTCTGTCAGTGAATTATTCTTACTTCCACATATTTGTTTGCTTCTATGGAGACAAAAAAATTATACAATAATCATGAACTGAGACTATTAATTCACAGAGACTCACTTAACTTCTATTCCAAATTGATTCCAGTTACCCTCTGGGGTGGAACATACTTGCTATTTTTGCAAGGGTAGTTAATTTAATGCTAGATACAGACACCCAAGGACTGTTTTTTAGCCAAAAGATTTTTAAACTTCTTTGCTTGGACTTGAAACTTAATTCACCTTGAAACAGTGAAGCACACAGACCAAACAATGTCAATGTCAAAAACACTAATTAATTAACTAATGAATTCCCTTTAAGAACATAAGAATGTATGAAAGTTTACAATCAAGAGGAGGCCATTCAACCCATCTTGCTCGTTTGGTGTCCATTAATAACTAAGTGATCCAAGGATCCTATCCAGACTATTTTTAAATGTTCCCAAACTTTCAGCTTCAACCACATTGCTGGGGAGTTTGTTCCAGATTGTGACAACTCTCTGTGTGAAGAAGTGTCTCCTGTTTTCCGTCTTGAATGCCTTGAAGCCCAATTTCCATTTGTGTCCCCGGGTGCGTGTGTCCCTGCTGATCTGGAAAAGCTCCTCTGGTTTGATGTGGTCGATGCTTTTCATGATTTTGAAGACTTGAATCAAGTCCCCATGTAGTCTCCTCTGTTCCAGGGTGAAAAGGTTCAGTTCCCTCAGTAGGACATTCCCTTCAAACCTGGAATAAGTCTGGTTGCTCGCCTTTCTTGAAGTGTGGAGCCCAGAACTGTACACAGTATCCAGATGAGCTCTAACTAGTGCATTGTACAGTCTGAACATTACTGCCCTTGTTCTCAATTCTACACTATTGACAATATACCCTAACACTCTGTTTGCCTTTTTATTGCTTCCCTACATTGTTTGGATGGAGAAAGTGAGGAGTCCACTTAGACTCCTGGAGGTGGAGGTCTTTCTCCTGCATTACTTCATCTAGTTCTATTCCTCCCATAGTGTAATTATAGTGGATATTTTTGTTACCTGCATGTATTACCTTGTGTCTGCCCACAACTGAATGTTATTTAAGTCCCTTTGAATAACCTGTGCTGCCTAGATTGTATCTGCTGAGCCACCTATTTTAACAACCTCACTCCAGTTAGAAGCGACTCCTCTAATCGACACCCTCTGTTTCCTATACATTAACCAGTTATCATCCATCTACTTACATTACCCTGAATGCCTACAGCTTCCAATTTGAGGATCAGTCTTTGGTGTGGAACCTTATCAAAGGCTTTCTGAAAATCTTAAGTATATCATATCATATGCTTTCACATGATCTACAGCTGCAGTTGCATGTTCAAAAAACTCTAATAAATTAGTAAGACATGATCTGCCTCAAAGAATACGGTTTTCATTAAGATGCTCCTTTATTTTCTGTCTAAGTAAGTAAGTAATGTAGGTGAGACTGATTGGTCTGTAATTTCCTGGCACAGTTTGGTCCCCTATCTTGTGGATTGGTATGCCATTTGCTGTCTTCCAGTCAGTTGGCACATCCCCTGTTCTAAGTATCTTTTGGAATATTTTAGTTAGCGGCCTAAAAATAATTTCCCTAATTTCTTTAAGTACTGTAATAAATATACCTTCTGGCCCAGGTGATTTGTTTGTTTTTAATTCTGCTAGTCCCTTTAGTACCTCCTCCTCATTTATCCTGATCTCTCTTAGGATTTGACTGGACTGATTGTTGACCTGTGGCATGTTATCCATTTTTTCTTTTGTGAAAACCTCTGTGAAATACTACATTTGCCACATCTTGTCCGTTTTCCAAGATTCTTCAGTTTTTGCCCTTTATCTGTTTCACTTCCTCCTTTATTGACCTCTTGCTGTTGTAGTATTGAAAAAACTTCAAGAGCTATGTTTCTTTCTACTTCCCTCTTTGCTTTCCTGATCCCTTTCTTAACATCTTTTTTCACACACCGCCTGGTATAGATGTGTCTGGTGGTTTGCACCACCCTTTGCAGGGTTTTGCCATTGAGGGCGGTGCTGTTGCCGTACCAGGCAGTGATGCAGCTGGTCAGGATGCTCTCTACAGTGCTGGTATAAAACCGTACGAGGATGTTGCGGTTCATTCCAAACTTTTTCAGCCATCTCAAGAAGAAGAGACGCTGGTGTGCTTTCTTCACAATGGCCTCAGTGTGGACGGACCATGTGAGTTCCTCAGTGATGTGGACACCGAGGAACTTGAAACTACTGACTCTCTCCACCAGTGCTCCATTGATGGTGATGGGTCTGTGTTCTCTGTGTTTTCTCCTGAAGTCCACCACAAGCTCCTTGGTCTTACTGACATTAAGGGAGAGGTTATGTTCCTTACACCAACGTGTCAGAATGTGCACCTCCTCTCTATAGGCGATTTCATCATTATCAGTAATTAGACCTACCACTGTCGTATCATCAGCAAATTTGATGATGGCATTGGAGCTATGTGTTGCCACACAATCGTGTATGTACAAGGAATACAGGAGTGGGGTGAGAACACAGCCCTGCGGGGCTTCAGTGTTTAAGGTTACTGGTGAGGAGGTATTACTGCCCATTCTAACCACCTGGCGTCTGCCTGTCAGGAAGTCCAGGATCCAGCTGCACAGCAAACTGTTTAAGCCCAGAGCCCGGAGTTTCACATCAAGCTTGGAGGGCACTATGGTGTTGAATGCTGAGCTGTAATCTACAACCAGCATTCTCACATATATGTTTTTTTCCAGGTTGGAGAGGGCATTGTGTAATGTAAAAGCAGTAGCATCATCAGTGGAATGCTTGTTTGCGATAAGCGAACTGCAGTGAGTCCAATGAGGCAGGCAGCACAGAACAGATATAATCTCTGATTAGCCTCTCAAAGCATTTGCTAATGATGGGAGTCAGAGCAACAGGACGCCAGTCATTTAAGCAAGTGATTTTGGATTGCTTTGGTACAGGCACAATGATGGATGTTTTAAAGCATGTGGGGACCACAGACAAGGAGAGTGAAAGGTTAAAAATATCCGTAAAAACACCAGCCAGCTGATTCGCACATGCTCTGATGATGCGGCCCGGAATGCCGTCTGGACCTGCGGCTTTATGGATATTCACCCGTCAAAAGGATCAGGTTATGTCCACTATAGAAACGGAGAGTGGACTAACCTCTGTAATTTCAGCTGCGGGAACTCTCTCCACGAGCACGGTGATCCTCGAAACGAGCATAAAAAGTATTAAAAAGCTCATCCGGGAGAGAGGCAGCGGTGTTCACGGCGGAGTTTTTTCTCCCTTTAAAGTCCGTGATAATAATAATTCCCTGCCACATGCTTCTAGAGTCAGTGGTGTTGAACTGTCCTTCAATCTTGTCCCTGTACTTTGGCTGTTCTGATAATTTTACGGAGGACATAACTAGCTTGTTTATGTTCCTCCATGTTCCCGGAATTAAAAGTGAAGGTCTGCGCATTAAGTGCCACACGAACATCGCTATTAATCCACAGTTTCTGATTAGGGTAGATCTGTATTGTTTTGGTCGGCACTACATCATCGGTACACTTCCTGATGAAACACATTACGATGTCAGTGTAAACCTCAATGTCATCATCAGAGGCAGAACGGAACATCTCCCAGTCTACGTGCTCAAAACAGTCCTGTAGCATAGAGTCTGATTGATCTGACCGGCACTGGATCGCTCTGAGATTGGGTGCTTCCTTTTTCAATTTCTGCCTGTAAACAGGCAGAAGGAGAACAGAATTGTGGTCCAATTTACCAAATGGTGGGCGGGGGAGAGATTTGTAACCATCCCGAAAGGGAGAGTGACAATGGTCCAAAACCCGATCTCCTCGTGTATTGAAACTGACGTGTTGATAATATTTCGGTGCTATTAACTTAAAGTTGGCTTTGTTAAAGTCCCCAGTCACAATGAACGCGGCCTCAGGATGTGCGATTTCCTGCTTACTTATACTCCCATACAGTTCCTTGAGTGCCCGGTCTGTAACGGCTTGTGGGGGGATGTACACAGCTATAATAATGACCGCTGTGAATTCCCTCGGTAGCCAGAATAGTCGACACAGAAGCATGAGAAATTCCAGATCAGGAGAGCAGAAAGACTTGATAGAATGTACGTTCCTCTGATTACACCAAGATTTGTTAATCATAAGACATACACCACCACCTCTGCTTTTACCTGAGAGGTCTTTCACTCTGTCCGCTCGATGCACTGAGAACCCTATGGGTTCAATGGCTGAATCTGGAATCTCCACAGACATCCAAGTTTCTGTAAGGTAGATAATGCAGCAGTCCCTCGTCTCCCATTGGAAAGAGATCCGCACTCTCAGTTCGCAGAGCTTGTTATCCAGATATTGAACATTTGCCAATAAAATGCTGGGTAGCGGGGGATGATTTGCACGATGATTTTCAACTTGTATTCATCCCCATAATTTTCTGTAAGTCATGTTTCTGTCACTCCTATAAAATCATAGTCACACACCAGCACTGTGGCTTCTAGGTCTAACATCTTGTCCCTTATACTCCTGGCATTGAGGTACAAACATATCAGGACTTTCCTACTAGCAGTTTCCCTTGTTTTTCTTTCCTTAGTGGAACATCTCCCATTGTCAGAGCTCCCTGCCCCCCATGTCCCTAGATTAAAAGATTCTCAGTTACTCTGCACATATGCTCTCCCAATGCATTAGACCCCCTTCTGTTTAGATGTAGACCGTCCGGTTTGTACAGGTCCCATCCATCCCAGAAGAGAGACCAATGCTCCATAAACCTAAAACCCTCTTCCCTACAACAAGATTTCAACCACGTGTTAAACTTTCTAATTTCTGCCTGTATCCCTGGCCATGCTCGTGGTACCGGAAGTATTTAGGAGAAAACTACTGTGGAGGTTCTGCTCTTTAGTTTCTTTCCTAACTCTTTAAATTTGGCTTGCAGAACCTCTGCCCTTCCTTTTCCTATGTCATTGGTTCCGATTGCAAGGCAGTTAAAACAAAATCAGGAATGCTAAGACTGTCTGAAACTAGGAACACAAGTGCCATCTTCAGGGGAAACCTTTTTAGCTGGAGGAGGAATTATTTTGATTGTTTTAAAAATATATATATTTTACTCAAAGTAGTCTATTGAATTTATGTCATTACTGCTGTCAATGGAGATATAATTATCTCATATTGTGTGTGAGTGAAAATACTAGAGTACAGTATATGAATTTGGCAGTAGAAAGTCAGTAAGAAAAGATGTCCCTGCCAGAATACTATCTAATGTGGATCATGTTGAGAGACTGCAGTGTAAATCTATTCCTTATTCAGATCTCTCAGTAACTGCTTACAAAGTGTGAAAGAAAATGGTAAACTGTACTCCTGTGTTGTCAAATCTCATTTCAGTGATGACTTGCGGTAATATGAATACATTATATATATTAGATGTCCATAGGTGCTGACAGCTCTCTTTGTGATCAGTGGGATTGCTACTAAATTGACCTGCATGTACAGTTTTTATCTTTAGCTAATACATAATATATAATCTCTGTTCAGCAAAACTCCCTTGATCTGGGAGAGTTCCTGCATTGCAAGGATACTAACCATTTGACTACATTCTATATTCATTTGCTCACAGTTTTCCCTTTTGTATATCTAAACATCTTCTCTCGATATTGCTTGTTTTCAATCTGGGATTCCTCACCATGGAAGGGGATAAAATCCAGGGATTAGAAGCACAGCACGCTGTATACTGAGGTTTCTCCACCCTAAAATGTCAGGTGGAAGAAAACAGCTGAAATATATCTCTGTATTGGAGACCAGTATTGACATCTTGTGAACTTCTCAGACAGTAGGCCTATGGGAAAGAAGTGAGTACACAAATGTAATCCAGACTCTCAATCCCCAGTTGCAAGGTCACAGTTCATGAAAAACGCTTAGACCACACTTACACTGTGATCAGTTGCATTCTTGTCCATGTCAGACTATACACATGACTCCTACACTTCCTTCTATTTGAAAATATAAGCACCTCTTGTTGGGGGTGTTCCTTCCGTAATTTGATCACCATCTTGTGAGAAATAATCTGGATTATCTCTTCTGCTCTGCCAGTCATTTTAGGATGTACTGGCTGCATGTGATTACACTTGACATGCTACCCATAAGCACCCATAAAATGTAAGTTCTACAGCCAAGTCAATGATGTGCAGTATAGCAGTCAACTGACTCAAATTGTATTGTTTCAAAGATACCGTTCACAGTATAGACAGATGTGGGATTTGGTGCTACAGTTTATACGTTAAGAACATAATTGGGGCAAAATGGTACAAAACTGTAAAATGGATAACATAGATATAAAATGTTCTTTTCTATTTACATTTACGATGGTTTTAAGAGGCAAATTGGAATTCAAGCATAGTATACAATCCAAACGGTCTTTCAAAAAACATCTTTCATAATTCCTAACTTTAAAACTCCTCTTCAGTTCTGTAGGATATTGAGTAATTTAAAATTATACTAAAGTTAGAAAACTTGAATCAGAGCATCTGAAAGAAAGTTTTGGGCTTCTCAAACTTTGAAAAGTAACTTTCATCTTTTTATTCTTAAAGGAGAACAATTTAAATCAATAAGAACTTTCTTACACAGTTGAAGCTATATATGACAACAATGATTTTTTGTTTTCTTCTTTGGAAATGAAAACCTTATTTTTCTTTTCTTTAATATATTGAAATGGTAACATATTTCTAGAGTCTAAGTAGTACTTGCTTCGTTGTTAAATTCATAGTTTGAATATGTAATTAAAATGAATTCAACCATTTCATTTAAAATGTTATGGCTTATAATTTATTCACAAAAAAAAAAACAGAACCTAGTGTTTATATTTGATATTTAATTAAGTTTTCCTCATTCACTCAAAATAATGTTTGAGCTTAGAGGCATACACAAAATCCAAAATAAACTCAAGGGGTTGTTACTACTAACTGAAAAAGTAAACTTTTTTTTTTCATTTTCCAGCTGTAGTATAGTCTGTTGTAAAATACACTGAGAATTTGAGACAGTTGTCGTTTACTGTATATCACAACAACCACTATCTCAAACCTAATGACATTTAAACAGAAGCATGAATGCATGGTATTGTCCTTGATGTGCAACTCTGCATAGAAAGGGATCATTACTTTTCCACTAATATGATTGATTACACTGATATACTTTATGAGTGATTAAGACAGTTGAAGGGATTATTTATTTATTTATTAATTGATGGTGTATTCATGCTCCTGGTTTGATTTAATCCCAGCTGTTGCACTGCTACTTTAGACTCTTCAACTCACTGCAGTCACCTTCCATACAGCTCCAATTATATTTCACTTTATAGTAGAGCAGAAATGGTGGCACAACATATCATATGAGTTGTTCTTCAGAAGAGAAATAATGGAAGCATAATAAGGTCAATAAGATAGCCAAGTAAGCTAATAAGGTAACCTGTGATACTAGTATTATTTTGAAACCTTATTTTAAGTGTCAAAAACAAGGGTATGTGCTTGCGTGTGTGTGTATCCCTTATACTTAGTAGATGCTCCCTACATACAATGCAATGGTGCTGCGAGAGGAAGGCAAACAGACATATTCCCATACTGGTAAACCGATCATCTAACGAATTTCACCATTCACTAATTATGTCTATAAGGTGGGGCAGCAGGATCCCTGCCACAATATAATATAAATATAAGGAATTATTTAAAAATAAAATTGAACCATAACTTCCACATAAGTCTGCATATTGCTAAAATCTCTCTCCATGACACTTTTTGGACTTTTTTGCTGTACTCGGTAAGTTAGAAAGTGCTAGTCACTACCTCTGTGTGAGAATGACACATTCAATCACGCACCTGGCTGGAAAATCACATCCTGTCATATCCTGAGACTGAATGCATGGCTGAGTGCAATAAACTGGAGTGTAATTACTACAGCAGATAATAAAAAAATAGCTGACTGTCATACCTATGGCTTTCTGCTATCTTCAAAAAAGGCATAAACTCCTAGACACGGTTTCGTTGACACCTTATTTTAAAAAATAAGCAAAAATCTGTAATTAAATGTCACACTGACATACAATAATGAAGAAAATAATGACTGGCTTTAGATTTTTTTTTTTATCACACTGCGAAAGCACCCTGCGCTGTGAGACAGTAAACAAATTGACAGTGTACACAGCTTCACTCATTGTATGCCTTTTGAACTGAAAATAGGTATTTTTTATGAGTGATTGGGTTTGTGGGATTGCAACCAATATTGCCTAGCTTTATTGTACTTTATTGTGGTAAACATATTCATACAATTTCATTAAAAAAACAGACAAAAGTCTATCTGAAAATAATTAATTGCTTTCTCTTAATTTAAGTCATCCTACACCAAAGCTTATACAAGACCTATCCATGAAGGCCACAGCAGAGTTTCACAGTCTTAGGGCTCCAAGATCACTTCAAGAATCCGCAAAAGGCCTTTAATGTCTAATTAATTGGTAACTATATTACTCAGTAATGGAAAGCCAATCACTATATAATAAGTATGACAGGAACTCACTTATAAGAGAGAAGGGTCATGACTATTGACTAGAATAAACAGGGGTTCAATGTAGCTTTTGAATGTGTATAATGACCTGCTACTAATTATTTTATAATATATATCTAGCCAATGACACCAACCCAGTTATACTTTTCACATACCCCATGTGTAAATTCTGGAAATAGTCTCTCATAAGTCTTTGTTTACCAGACTATGAAAAGTCCAATGTTATCGTACACAAGGCTCATATTGCCTCTTCTTAAGGAAGCCGTACTGATATGTTGTTTTAAAAGACAGTAAAAAAGAAAATTGTCATTAGACTAGAATTACAATTGTATATGGCACTAGAGTTTGTTTACAAAGTAGAAGTCCTCATTAGTGCTTAGGCAGCTGGGATTATCCTGATCTTGTTTGCTAATGTATGCTTGGAAGCTAATGAGAGGTGAGAAGTATTGGACGCTTTGTGCCACAATTTGACATTGAATTTGCTATGGACCAAAATGATGACAATGTAAGTGAAAAATTAAGAATAGACGATGGAAAAATAATTGACCCGCAAAACTAATAATTTATTTGAGCATACCTCAAAGATATATGACAGCCCTACAAAATCCGCAAATCTTGTTGTGAGGCTAAGTTGTTTTTTAATATCATTCGTTTTGTGTTTTTACCACTGCATTTCTTAGTTTTGGTAGGCGGTGATTACATGAGTCCAAATAATTTGTCTCCACCTCTTGTGTTTTAATTTGAGAGGAAGAAACGCATGGTTTGTAGAGATTTACAACAGGAAATTTCACACATGTACAAATTTACCCCCTAGTGCTCCGCATCTGACTTTCACAGCTTTATCAGATTGTCAGCTTGTAATTCACTGCCAATGGCTAGTAACACTGCAAGACCACCGGGAAACTTCTTATTTTAATTTTAAAGCCACGAGACATTTTCGGAATATAGTTGTGTTCATTTAGAGTGTATTTTTTATGTTTTGTTTTGTTATGTTTTAGAAAAGCAAAAGCACAAAAGCCTAAAACAAGTAAAAGAAAAACAAAAATGTGTAAAATATGCTTCACTCTGGTTACCATAGTTACTTTTTTCTCCTGCTGACTGTGAAAAGGTTTGTGTTTTGTACCATAAATCAGTTAGCCATGAGGTTTTTAAGGGGTTGATTACTTGTTTGCTTGTTTGTTTTTGTTCTTGTTCATTTGTAGTCTACCATAACAGCCCTTGTTTGAATTAAGAAGGTATAAGCTTAGATTGTCATTGGTTAAAATTACTTGGCAGCCATACTTCTATAACCCTGTACCATCTCAAGCATGGAAAAATCGATACTCTTAATTCTTCAGCTGTGCAGGGAAAGTGGAATGTAATGAGAATAGGTATTAGAAGCACCAGCACCATTATTTTGAGGCCAGTGTTTTTATGGTGGGTCTGCAGGTTTTACATTTTCTATAAAGGGAATATTTATCTGTCATCTTGTTCAAGCTGCGCCCAGCTAATGTTGTCTATTTATTGCTATGGAAAATCTATGGAGGTGTTTTTGAAGTTAAAAATAAAATATAAAAGAACACAAAAAATAACAAAAGCAACATGTGTTCAGCTGGTCTAATGGAGTCCGCTTTTTGATTCAGCATCACAAATTCAACATCAAAGGAAGTTTGTAAAGAAAGGCTCACGTCTGATCACTTCAGAGGAAATTTGTAGGGTTGGAAACCCAAAGAAGGCAGTCTCCTTAGGGTACACACATGCAAAATAATATATATTATTTAAATATATTTCAGTGTGTTTTTTTTAAACGTTATCCTGACCCAGTTGACTTGTTGTAGGAAGTTATTACCATTTGAAATGCTAAATTCAAACTTGCTCAATTCAAGTTTCATCACCTTTGGTTTGATTGATAACAGTCAAATTGATAACGATAATACATGTTTCTGTTTAAGTGTTGCTGGTAAATTAAACTTAACGTCTTGAATAAGATAACATTTAAAAGCATTGGTTGACTGCCACAGTCTGACTTTATTCGGCTATGGATTTTTGATAGTTTTTAATATAAACTTAACTAAAGTTATCAGTTGCTCTTTATAGGTTGTGGGTGTCGTGTTTTTGTTTTGTTTTTAAACACTCAATAGTTCAATATTATTCATTGCAGGTGCAACAGAGAAAACATGCAGAGATTGAGTTAATTGTTGTGTTACCCTTAAAAAGTGTATTTGTTAATTCATTCATTCATTTCAATATAAGCAGCTGAGGAAAGAAGATTGTTTTATTAATTATGGTTATGATTGTTATGAATCTAAAGATGGATCAGTTGCAAATAGGAGAACTCACTTATTACTCCATATTTAGAGTGAATGTGAAATTTGAATTATTTCATTGGCATTTAATAACTGAAGCAGAAAATGGCTACAACACAGAAATGGACCACCATCCCCCTTCCCCCCACATGGAAAACTCATTAGTAATATCTGGAAATCCAATCAAGGTTTTTGGCAGCACACATGTTGACGCTTGTCATATTGACTATTTTCGATAGAACAAAAGCAGGTCAGATTCAAGTGACATGCTACATAAGGAGAGGGAGAAATAATCTTGAAAACGAATACTATTTTCTCTTTAAAGCTTTTCTTTTGGATTTTCTCCACCCTGGTGCCCAACAACTGACTACAGATCCACCTAAAATCTCTTTCATTTCTGTACCACTCAACAACATCATATTTCAGTTATTTAGGACTCGCGTTGTAAGAATAGACTAGACCTCTCTGGTCTCCTGTTTTTCTGCCAAGATTTTCTGATTGTGAGCGCCTGGTACCAAATGGAGTAGAATAGAAGCTGTTGTGATTTCTGCAGCTTGTAAATGTAAATCTTGAAATGTGAGCTTGGTTGCTCCTCCACTAGGAGTCAACTTCATTCAACATTAAATATTTTAATGACTGTCTAAAAAGTGTAATTGTAAAGAAAAGTCAGGAAGTATTTATGGAGTGGTCTAATCTGTGATATTTATTTGAAGAGCTAGTAGCCAGGGAAGTTCCACAGTTGTATGTATTACATTTGTATGTGTATCTATAGCATATATTTATATATTGTTATATACTATATACAATTTCATTAAACTATGAATTGAACCCTTACTAAATAGTTTTATAAAATGTTTAAAAATGTATAATACTTTCACCCTCAGTATATTACATATATACTACACTGTAGGCATGTTGTTGCCAAGAAATTGAGCAAGCCAGTCTGTAGCCTGAACGCTGTAGGTCATTCAGAGTTGTTATTGGCCTCTCTGACCGATGTCCTGTAGGACGGCCTGCTCTAAGCAGATTCTGCGTGGTGCCGTATACCTTCCAGTTCCTAATGAACGACTCGACTGTGTTCCAAGGGATATTCAAGGCATTTGAAATATCTCCTGATCTGTGCCTTTCCACTACTTTGTTGTTCTGAAAGTTCCTGGTAGTATCTGTGCTTTCAATGTACTACCCAACTGTGTGACCTTACAGGGACAGGAGCATTTAATCTGAAATCATGTAAACCTATTTTACTGTGCACACACATGCACTCTATTGAACTTAATGTGTGAATTCTAATGGTTGAACCTGAGATTATTTAGGAATGTCAAAGCACAGGGGGTGAATACTTGTTTAATGAAGACTTTTCAGGTTTTTATGTCTCATTGTTTTGTTTTTTTCATCCCCACATGTTTTCCTACTTTTAAAGTGTTCAGTTGGAAATAATCGCATTGAAATGCATCAAAATGTAAGGTTGTAACACACAAATGTGAAGAAGTCCAACAGGGGTTAATATTTCCTATAGCCACTGTATATACGTATACTTATATGTATATAATATATTGTACTGTAATGCAAATTGCAATATATTTATACTTTATCATACATTTTAGTATGCATCTAAAGAGTACCATAAGTATGTGTTACCCAGAGGGCTAAATTTTCTTCATGACTCACATACATTTATTTTTAAAACTAGGTACATTACTTAAATTAGTTACAGATGTACTTTATCTTCCATAATATAATAATTAAATCAGTAAAGTAAAGACTAGTTTATATATGTTACCAGAAGAAAAACTCTTTAAATACATAGAATCAACCTTTCAAATGCAAATTACAAACTCTATTTGTTGGCGTTCTGTTTGCGTTGAAAATTTACTTGGGTACTATGTTTGCTACAGACAGGTGAGTCAAAGTTTTGACTTCATTCAGGCATGATTATCCGAAATGTCACCAGGCATTCTCCACCTGTTTTTAAACACTCTCTGATTCTCTGTGCTTCTGGTCTTCAGTGAAGATTTCTGAGATAGATCTCAAGGACACAGCTGTGACTCACGGGTTGTTAATCAAGATAAACTGCAGTTTGCTGTTCTGCGATGGGAAAGATTATAGGTGTCCCTGTGGGGCCGCTGTCTGCAGTATGAGTCCCATCTCTCCCTAACTTTCTGTTCTCAGTTTGACTGAAGATAAAACAAATGACAAATCGGTAAACAGCCAGAGTTCACATTTTATGTATTTGCAGCAGTGTTATATGCTGGAGAAAGGCGTATAGCTTATCCACTGATGGGGGATAAGAACCAACAAAGCAATGCAGGGGCCTTGCAGGAGCATGATTAATTTAAATGCAGTATATCTTTCTCTATATATAAATACATATGTACTAAATATATTAAAATACATAATACATTTTCCAGTAACATTACCATGGATGTTTCCATGAAATATCAATGTCAGCCATGGTGTTATATGATGTATAATGGAGAAATGAGCAAAAACATTTTCACTGTATTCCATGAGAACAGAGTGCCAATTAATAACTGTCTCATCATTGACTATCACAGTATTCTGCTTTGGAAAACACAACTGAAATTAGGTTTAACCGTGTTCTGTTTTTGTTATTTGTATTGTTGGTGTTGCTGCTGTTGTTATATTAATTTTATTTAATTTGGACTCCTCACTTTCTCCATCCAAGCAATGTGGGGAAGCAATAAAAAAGGCAAACAGACTGTTAGGGTATATTGTCAAAAGTGTAGAATTGAGAACAATTGGAATGGAAATTGGGCTTCAAGGAAAACAGGAGACGCTTCTTTACACAGAGAGTTGTCACAATCTGGAACAAACTCCCCAGCGATGTGGTTGAAGCTGAAAGTTTGGGAACATTTAAAAATAGACTGGATGGGTCGAATGGCCTCCTCTCGTTTGTAAACTTTCTTATGTTCTTATTTGATTATGATCAGCATTTCTTGTTCCATATACAGAATCGAGGATAGATGTCTAGACTAGGCTCATATGCTGCGGAGCAAAATGGCTATTGATTCGAATTAACTTTCCTATTGTCTGAATGCATGCAGGTTGTCTGTCCTCCCTGTCGTCTCATGGATTAATCACTTTGGAAACAGAAGTTAAATCTCAAATCTCAGGAAGAGAGAATTGTATCTCACCACTTCTTTTGGCATTTTGTTGAAGTTGACAAAACCCTGCATTTCTGAAATATGAGCATCAGAGCTTCAGGATATAAAGATAGATTTTAAGTTGTGTTCAGAACCTTTTCAAAAATGTATCAAAGCTTCCATTTCATAATAAAATATATATTTAATATGACCACATACACTCACCTAAAGGATTATTAGGAACACCTGTTCAATTTCTCATTAATGCAATTATCTAACCAACCAATCACATGGCAGTTGCTTCAATGCATTTAGGGGTGTGGTCCTGGTCAAGACAATCTCCTGAACTCCAAACTGAATGTCTGAATGGGAAAGAAAGGTGATTTAAGCAATTTTGAGCGTGGCATGGTTGTTGGTGCCAGACGGGCCGGTCTGAGTATTTCCCAATCTGCTCAGTTACTGTGATTTTCACGCACAACCATTTCTAGGGTTTACAAAGAATGGTGTGAAAAGGGAAAAACATCCAGTATGCGGCAGTCCTGTGGGCGAAAATGCCTTGTTGATGCTAGAGGTCAGAGGAGAATGGGCCGACTTGCTCTTCTATCAGCTTGAATCACTTTGACTGAAATAACCACTCGTTACAAACGAGGTATGCAGCAAAGCATTTGTGAAGCCACAACACGTACAACCTTGAGGCGGATGGGCTACAACAGCAGAAGACCCCACCGGGTACCACTCATCTCCACTACAAATAGGAAAAAGAGGCTACAATTTGCACAAGCTCACCAAAATTGGACAGTTGAAGACGGGAAAAATGTTGCCTGGTCTGATGAGTCTCGATTTCTATTGAGACATTCAGATGGTAGAGTCAGAATTTGGCATAAACAGAATGAGAACATGGATCCATCATGCCTTGTTACCACTGTGCAGGCTGGTGGTGGTGGTGTAATGGTGTGGGGGTTGTTTTCTTGGCACACTTTAGGCCCCTTAGTGCCAATTGGGCATTGTTTAAATGCCACGGCCTACCTGAGCATTGTTTCTGACCATGTCCATCCCTTTATGACCACCATGTACCCATCCTCTGATGGCTACTTCCAGCAGGATAATGCACCATGTCACAAAGGTCGAATCATTTCAAATTGGTTTCTTGAACATGACAATGAGTTCACTGTACTAAACTGGCCCCCACAGTCACCAGATCTCAACCCAATAGAGCATCTTTGGGATGTGGTGGAACGGGAGCTTCGTGCCCTGGATGTGCATCCCACAAATCTCCATCAACTGCAAGATGCTATGGGCCAACATTTCTAAAGAATGCTTTCAGCACCTTGTTGAATCAATGCCACGTAGAATTAAGGCAGTTCTGAAGGCGAAAGGGGGTCAAACACAGTATTAGTATGGTGTTCCTAATAATCCTTTAGGTGAGTGTATAAGGTGGGCAGATGACATCATAAACCTTGCAGGTGTGACTTGGAAAAGAGAAGCTGTAGATCGAAGCAAGTGGAAACATCTGGGGAGGTCTTCAATTAGCAGTGGACCGATATGGTCTGATGGTGATATATATATGACTGAATTTATGTCACCCAAATATAGTCTCACTGTAAGACACTTACGTTCCACTGCTGAACACTTAAGATTGCATAATTTGAAGTTTGTATATGGTTTACATAACACTGAGGGGTAAAATGTTTTTGCCATTAACCCCATGAGGCCTGATTAATTAAGGATGGATACTATTTAATTACCTTGTGCTTATTGTAACTCAGAGAATTCCCCTCATGGGAGACGTTGCCATAGTGATGGCGTATTAAAGTACAAGTCTTGGGAGCTCAAAGACCTCTTCTGTTTGGCATTTAAGAAGTCTGACAGAAGCTCTCAAAAGCTCGGTTTAATTAAAAACAAAAGAAAAAAGAAGACCTTGATAAGCAGTTGAATTATGTTCTTTACAGGAGACCTTAATGAGTCCTCTGTTTTGCTTTGGACCCATAGCTTATATAATATTATACAGTGTAACTAAACTATATTACTATATTCAATTTCTTACAGCTCCCAAATTGTAGCACCGATTCCATTCAAATTAAGTCTCAGATTGAATCTACATCTCAATCCATAAAACAGTATTTGATGGTAGCTTTGTAACAAGTATGCCTTTCCAGTCTTTACAGACTACTCCTCAGGAGGTTATTAGGCTTTGGTGGGCAGGTCTAGCACTTTCTTCATTGCTTCAGATCTCACCTCTTGAACTAAACATTGTTTCAGTAAATTTAAAATATGTAAATGGCTTATAAGTGTGTGTATGTGTGTGTGTTTGTGGCTTTAAAGACCTGTAAAGTATACCGTTCTTTAAAAACTGCACAAAGACTGCAAGTGAATAACACAATATGAAAACAGTTGTATGCCAATTTAAGAGAATATGAGGACAGTCAGTTTGGTGTAAGCATGTAAATATAGATACTTCATACAATAGCTCTTAAAGTGCAGCCTTTTCCCACAGATCATCAATAATAAGCAACATGTTATCAGTGGATTACCTGTGTACTGCTTCAGCTTTTTTTGTTTCTTCACTCCCCGGGTGTGTGTGTGTGTGTTTGTGGGGGGGGGGTTGTTATGAATAGGATTGATGGCCCGGCAGTCATTATTCAGGCTGTGTGTTTTAAATAAAAATGGACAGATATTGTTATAGCCTTCTCCTCCCACCTTCTTTCGATTTTGGTTTTATGTGCAGATTAGAGCCCACGGAGTAAATCGGAATGTTAGGAATGCAATACATCATTTGAAGCTATTGAAAGAGATTATTGGTTTATTTTATTTTTCATTTCTGAGCCCACAACAATGTCATTACCATTCCGGGGATTTTGTATGAGTGCAAGGTGAGATGTCCATATAGTTAGGAAGGGGGGGAGGGGGGGCAAACAGGCAGTGGTCTGCATAACAACAGGAAACTCACTCTGATAATAAAGTTGCATCATCAGGCTGTTATGGCTTAAGGATATGCAGACATTGTTTAAATAGCACTATGGTAAATTATAATTTGTGATCCCTGTGGCTAGGAGATTAAATGCATAGCTTGTTTGTATTGTGAATCTTAAGGAGTTTTTTGAAAGACACTGGGGGATATCATATCCTTGTACATCCCCTTGGGGACAGACTGCAGCAATTTCAAGAAGAAGATGAAGAATATTCATTGCAGAGCTTATTGCATATCAATCTGTCTCTGTTCCTTTAGTCCATGCTGCCAAGTAAGGGGGTACATGCTGATGTTTTATAACACTATTCTGGCTAATTGTGTGATGTGCAGAAGGAAAACAACCGTGAGTTAAAATACATCACACTTAGAGGAAGAATAGATGAACCCTTAACACCATAATGATCCCCTCCTAAAGCTGGTATGTGAATACATTTGGGACCACTTGTGATTGCTGACATGTTCAACTTAAACTTAACTAACTTATGTTACCTAAGGTAAAGTAGATGAATACCACAGAATGAGAAATCACTCTTACATAAGATTAAAAAAAAAATAATAATAATAAAATAAATATAATATGATGAGATGTATCCAACTGAAGAAAGGGAATAATCATGAAAAATTACCGAGTTGAAAGTCATGCTTTCGAGCATGATTTCTTGAATTCCATTGAATGTCTTTGTATTTTTGTGGAGTTGCTTGATTGCAGAAGGCAACTGAAGGGGACTCGAGGGGAAAGACTGAAAATTACACGGCTTTTAAATATTCACTGCCTCCGCGTTGTGGCCTGTAACATTGAGATTTTATTGACTGAGGACATTTATCATTCATCAAAGTATCTTCGAATGCAGTCTGAACATCTGAAAATGTCAAAGTGATAGCATAAAAAAACACTGTTAATATGGTTTTAAACAATTAATCATTGTGTGCAGGCAGAGGACTTTATGAAAGTTTGCATTGCAATCCTGTTCATTATGAAATTATTTTGTTAAACAAACACAATAATTTGGATCAAATAACAGCCCCACTGCTGAACTACTGCTGATTACTACATCTCTTGCCTCCTAAGTGGAAATCTATTGAACAAATTTTTCTTTCTTTTTCAAACTTTTGCTGAAGCTCTTTAATATGAATGCAGTATCAAAGAGTTAGATAATTTAATTAATATGAGATATTGCCATAGAGTAGAGGTATTCATTTAATTAAACACCTGCAACTCTCTGTAATAAAAATAGATATGAATGATTCTATGTGAAATCAATCGAATTGTGTGAGTCGGTTCCGAACTTCATTTGATTGCTGATCGATTTCTTTGAAAACAGAAGAGGAACTGAAAATGTACGTTCATTATGAATACAGCAAACAAATGAACGAGAACTTTAAAGAGAAAAGAACACTACAGACCATCCAAAGATTGAACACTAAAGGATACATAGGATGTATTTAGTTAGAAATGCACAATAGCCTGGAGCAAAATCAAAGTGGAAACCCAGCTGGGTTGACTTGAGAAAGAACTGAATAACTGCTTGTCTGAATAGTTTAGATTCTTAGAAGACATACAATTAATAATCTGTCTGCAGTGGTCCAAAAGAAATCCTTTACAAGTATAAGAGCCTGTTTTCTGCAGAAATATCAGTCTGCATGGCATTCATCCAGAGTTTTAGCAGGTGTTACTTCATGCTGTTGCCGTTAATGGGGTAAACGTTGATAGTCAGAAATATTTGCCCCCCTGCTGAATTATTAATGGCAGCTAATAAAGAGACCTTTAATGTCATTGCAGGGATAGAGGACGTTTATTTTTTATTACACTTAGCCAAAAGCTCAGGGATGTCAATCAATTACTGGAAGTCAGCCAGGTTTTACATTGGGCCCGAAGCCAGATGCCGCTTGGTTATCTGATAGCACTTCAAATATAGGCCACGGTGAACAAGTAGTTCTATTGCAAATGTTAACACTGTCCTAGAGCTGTAAGTTATATGTATTCAGTTTAACCTATTTCTTCTGACTGTTTCATTTTTCAGTGCTGATTCTATTGGAGAGGGGTAGGGGCTCTTAAATGCAAGTAAAATGGAAGACAAGTGACAGAAATCTAATTTAAGAGTTCTGATGTCATCTTAAACAATTATATTACAATAAATGACTCACCCTGTAGCTCGTTTGTTATTTTTTCCACTTTTTTTCGGTTCAATAGAATTTGCCTTTTATTCTTCCTGCTTATTTGCTCCTCATATTCTTGCAAATATATGCAAAGTGAGCTTACAATATTACTAATGTAGCATTTATTCTTGGCATGTTGAAGTGACATGAGATAGATTGGTATCACAGAAGGAGTGTAAAATGCATTTGAACTTAACTTGCTGGAAAATTGTCAAGATGTAGGTGGAATAACAGTTAGTTACTATTCTTCTATCATTTCTAAGATGTAACAGTGAATGAATGGATGGATTGACAGATATAAATATAGATACAAAGACAGATACATGGATGGACTGATAGATATACTGATAAGAAGACAGTTATACTGGATATTGCATGAAGTATATATACTATTAACCACACGTCATCTGAAGTAAGTGAATTGAAAATGTTTTTTTTTGTATGCTGCATTGAGTATACTATTTTAAAACCAGGGCTCTATATATATATATATATATATATATATATATATATATTATATTTACACAATTAAAAAATAAACCACATATATACAATAATTTAAATATTATTATAATTGTTTATAATAGTGTAATTAAGACAATTCCATACTGTTTCAAAACCTGGAATGGACATTTACTATTTGCTATAATATATACTCAGGGTTGTGTTTCTTAAGTAATTGGCTACATGTAACACACAACTTTAATATTGCATGCTAAACTCAAGAGCCTACTATTTATTCCACACTTGTGTGTGGTATTTGAATGTAATGCCTCAGTAATTGGAAATAAGTCTACTTCAGACTACTGAGCTGTGATTCAGAAAAGCTGAAAGTTAGTAAGTTTAGATTTGCATTTAGATGTCTGGGGAAGAGGGCTTTTCTGAGAACCCTTTACATATAATCTTCAACCTGCTTTAGTGATTTATTCAGTGCATCAGGACCCTCTGGGTTCATCAAAACAGATTAATCAAGTCTGAAGGGGCTCATTATTACACAGGTAGCACTATTTAAAATAATAATCCAAAAAATAAAACGGGGGGGCTCAGGCGTCTGCAGAAGCCAAGGTGGCCTCTCACATTCTCATCCCATCTGGCAGGGCTCTGGAAGTTTCCAGTGACAGGTGCCTTGTGCAGAGGTGAAGACAAAGAGTCAATTAACCTAAAATTAATCTGGAGATCGGGGAGCGTCAAAGGAGAACACAGTGTTCTGTATTGTAACCCTCACAATCCTTATTGTTTTGACTTTCTGCTCACTGCCAACGTGCCTTTGAATCCTAATTGGATTATTTTCAATGTCTTGATTTATCATTCTGAGATTTTATCCCTTGTTGCTGAAATGGTAAACCAGAAGAAGTATAAAAGGGGACTAAAGCACCCAGTTACAAAAGGTATGACAGTTAAGCCAAGGCACATTTTGATCCACAATTTTCTACTTGAGCCTGGCACATCTTCTGCTTTTTTAAAATAAACCTTTATGCCAATACAATTTCCTGTAATCAAGACCTGTTTCGAGCTTTCTGGTAGCCAAAGGTTTGTTTTTGAAAAGACCATGAAGCCAAACAAGAAAGAATAATTAAGATCATCAGATGTATCATTGGGTATAGGAGCCTGTTGCAATGTTGTCACTCCCCTAGATTTGACAGGATGTTCAAACTCCCTTGTGTCAATCCTCAGTCTTTTGGCACAGCTGGTTTGTTGCCTGTTTGGTGTTTATTGAGCACTTGGAGATATGCCTGAAATAAGTGCACTGCTTGACTTCTTATTTTGCACTGATTAATAATGATAGCATGGTTTTGCCATTCTTATTATTTATTTTGGGGGTTCTTGGGGCACAGCCCTCTAATTATTCCCTTGGATTGAAACATACTCCTTCCTATTCTACCTACTCCTAGGTGAATTCACGCCACAGTTCTCAACCTTGTACTGAGTTGGTCGGTACTTATTAGCTGCTTCTTATGTAACAGTTCCATCCACAAGACACCTTGTTAAAGAATAAAGTCACACCACAATTGGGCATCCATGCTGTACCATTGTGCAGCCGAGAAAAAAGCTGCTGCCATCTGTCTACAGTTGTCCCACTGTGTGGTAGTCAGATGAAAATATAATCAATAAAAAATAAGCACATCAAAAAGAAGACAGACAGAATGCCCAGCTTTTCAAAATATGGGTCTTCTCCTCTCTCTCTCTCTCTCTCTCTCTCTCTCCAGTGAAAGCATAACTTTGTTCTGCATGTTCTATTCCAGGGATTGGAGAATTGAAAAAAAACTTTAGCTTGGTGCTATTGTATAAAAACACCACATTTAACAAATACAATAAACCAGATTTCCGTATGACTCACTTAATTTAAAAAAAAGACTCACTACCTTGATCAAAAACTTCTCTTAATCTGTATAAACTGATGACTGATCTACAAAACCTGCTGGAGTGGGGCAGAGCTGGGCACCTGTAGTTTAGCACATTTGCTGCTTATCTCTGGAAGAATAAGGAAATTGTCTGTGCTCCTAATTAGTCTTGCAGACAGACTGCCTCTGTGGCACAAAGGAGAGAGAGGACACGCATAGCAGATGAGAGGACAAAATAGAAACAATAACTGTCAGCACTAAATCTTTAATAAGTATCCATTCCTTCTCTGCTACTTACTCGTAGGTTATTTAAATCACCCCCTCATTAGGAAAGAACTCCAATCAGGGTTCATGTAATTACACAACAGGGCCCTGTAGATAATGGAAACACAGGCATTTATAAAAGTATTTCCAGTAGATTTACACAATTACACAACTTATTTAAGCCACCCACTGTTTAATTAATTCATTACCATCATTTTTGGTATGTTGTTACAAGTGAAGTGTTTATATACTATTACAGAAAACAGTATTAAGGCTCAAAGGCTTCACACAGTTAACTCCAGCAGTGTTTCTTCATGTAAGCAGATGACTATTGTGCAGCATTAAGAGAGCTGACAATGCTTGAAGGAAAGTTTATTTACGCAGTATGGAATCAAATGCAGTTTTACTTTCTTACCTGTTTATATATGAGTGTGGAGAAGCGGTCAGGGCTCTGAATGCTGGAGCGGAGGGTCGTGGTTCAATCCCAGGTGGGGAAGCTTCTGTTGTACCCTTGAGCAACGTACTATACCTAGATACACCAATCAGCCATAACATTATGACCACCTGCCTAATATTGTGTAGGTCCCTCTTTTGCCGCCAAAACAGCCCTGACCCATCGAGGCACAGACTCCACTAGACCCCTGAAGGTGTGCTGTGGTATCTGGCACCAAGACGTTAGCAGCAGATCCATTAAGTCCTGTAAGTTGTGAGGTGGGGCCTCCATGGATCGGACTTGTTTGTCCAGCACATCCCACAGGCGCTCGATTGGATTGAGATCTGGGGAATTTGGGGGCCAAGTCAACACCTTGAACTCGTGATTCATCAGGCCAGACCACCTTCTTCCATTGCTCTGTGGTCCAGTTCTGATGCTCACGTGCCCATTGTAGGTGCTTTCGGCAGTGGACAGGGGTCAGCATGGGCACCCTGACTGGTCTGCGGCTACGCAGCCCCATACGCAACAAACTGCGATGCACTGTGTGTTCTGACACCTTTCTATCAGAACCAGCATTCACTTTTTCAGCAATTAGAGCTACAGTAGCTCGTCTGTTGGATCGGACCACACGGGCCAGCCTTCGCTCCCCACGTGCATCAATGAGCCTTGGCCGCCCATGACCCTGTCGCCGGTTCACCACTTTTCCTTCCTTGGACCACTTTTGATAGGTACTGACCACCTGCAGACAGGGAACACCCCACAAGAGCTGCAGTTTTGGAGGTGCTCTGACCCAGTCGTCTAGCCATCACAATTTGGCCCTTGTCAAAGTCGCTCAGATCCTTATGCTTGCCCAGGATGCCATGATAACGAGATTATCAGTGTTATTCACTTCACCTGTCAGTGGTCATAATTTTATGGCTGATCGGTGTATCTGCAGTAAAACCCAGCTTTATAATTGTATGTAAAAAATAATGTAATATTTTGTAACAATAATATCATAATAAAAATAATAATACTTTGTAGCAACATAGTAACATGGGTTATATATTTTAACAAGTGAGGTTTGAAAGTGGACACCAGGGTATAGAAAAAATTTAATAGAATTGTGAGAGAAATGTCAATATCATTTGGAGAGAAAAAAAAGGTCTGTTGTTGAATTTTGTTGTTGTTTTGGAATACAAAATATTATATATAATGTTAGTATATTATAATATATTAGTTACATAAATATATTAGATACCAAGGCTGAATTTGTTTGATTTTCCTGTTTTCACTTTTCACACACACACAGCCATACACATACACTCATCATAAGCTATACATGTATTATTTATTAAGCTTTCAAGTGCTTTGACTCTTCTGCTACCACTTTGCAATTTCCTAGGATGAATGTGTTGAGGGTATAGATATTTCACAAGTTTTAAATGAGGATCCCATCTCCCATTCCCTAATGCATGCCCAGTGCTGTCCGGACATTCAATCAATCATTTGCACTCGCATTGATCATACAAAAGGTTCAAGAGACGCTGCCACGTAGGAGACCTAGGTCAATACTTTGAAATTGTAGTGGATATCAGGGTATGTTACAAAATAATGTGTAACATTGTGGGAGAGTACTAATAATAATAATATAATGAAATAATAATACAGTCAAATTAAAGACTACATATTTTGAGTAATAATTGGCAAATTCCATCTGAAACAGTCTAGTTTTCCTATGACAGTGCCTCTCATTGGGCTTTTATAACATGAAAGGTGTTTGGAGGTGAACTAAATTCCATTTAACAGGAAACATATAATACTGGTGATTCAACATTTTTGCTGGTATTGGGTTTCAAAGTTAGGAATAACAATAGACTTGATATATATATTCTCACTATATAACGATGTAGGCTGTGTTTGAGTTACATAACATGTTTTGCATAGATCAGAACCTGTTTATTATTGACAAAATGTCTCCACAGCCCACCTAATCCCCACTAAATCCACTAAAATCAAATTTGTAGTCATCTTTGTGACACAAAATTACCACCCTGAGGTCAGATATTAAAACAGTTTTTTTTTTCTTTATCAAACTTATTTCAAGCTCCGTTCCCATTGCTGCATGTGCACAGGTTGTTGCTGCCCTCTTGTGCTGTTTTGTTTTATTTTTCATTCATTTACATGCAGGAAGGCACATATATAGATAGCTAAGATAGATTACATAGAAAGATATGTATGTATTTTGTAGCCAGACATTTACATAAGAAAAATCTATCTCTGTATACACTTATGAATACACTAGTCATACAATATGTATTTTCTGTGTGTAAGATGTTGAAAATCTGATTGACAGACTAAAATGAACTGGGTATTCTTAACCAATGCAGATTAATAGTTAAGGTTAGTGTCTTGTTTGCGAATTGTAAGCCAATTACTGCTCCAAAGCTAGAAGGGAACCATCTCAGTTCATGTTATATATTTTTTGTAGTCTGGTGTGAGGGGGTCTGGTTCCATAACTTTTTGTGTGAGTGTTCAGGTTATAATGATGCCTGCATTTTCTTTTGATGAAACTGTGTGACAATTGGGAAAAAAAGACCTGCAGACCCAATTAGGCCTGTACAAATCCCAGTCGTGTTCTTTTATTTGAAGAAGTCTTTTGCTTTGATTTGCCACTGTGTCTTTGAGTCTAGGGATTTGAGGATGACTTTGTTTTCAAATAAATACTGTTCTAGTAAGTTTACTTGTTCTGTTTTTAGTACTTTGACCTCTTTCTTGCCCTTACTGGGTTTATTTTGTGATTTATTATTATGCATAAGTACATATGTTGAAATCAGAATGGAAAGAAAACTTTAGAGCAGTACTGTGAAATCCAATGATCAATAGAGAAGTCCCCATGATAATGATAAAAATAAAACAAGAAGCTTTCATGTTATGGTTGTTGTTTTGCACAATCTTTTCCAGTGAATTCCAAATAAACTGAATGAGTCACTAGAGTCTCCCTATTTTTCTGTTGTATGAAGTTAAACTCTTTTTAATGGAACATATACATCTGTTTTAATCTTTTGAATGAAACCGTTTTTTTTGTCTGTGTCAGTAAATCTATTGAATTTCAGAAGCACATCCAACCGTGTAGTTCTGTCCATGGCATGTTTTGAATCTCCTACCTTCATGCAGGTATATCTTAGCATATGTAAAGTAAGAATTAGAAAATCATTATTATTGATGCCAGATGAGTGTTTAGTGGATAGATAAGTAATTAGGTTCAGATGTACCTGTGTGGGAGTTAAATGTGGTCTGAACACTACTTTATCAGGGAAGGGACTGTTTACTAATTATAATTGTGTTTTCATGTGATTGTTATCCTCCAGGACCTCGGACATAAGTGGCAATTACAGTGTTTATATACTGTTTACATGAACCCAGACGTGACATTCACTGAACTCCTCTTGCCATAATCATTTTCATAAGAACTACTACTTCCCATTAGACGAAATGTAAACGTTTTCCTGCACAGGTAATCCAAAATTCAAATATCTGCTTTTAGTGCCCACTCATAAATCTTGCTGATCAGATGAACTCACTTTCAAAGCATCTGAAGACATATTCTGGGTCCAAAAGGCCTTGTTGTTTGCCAAGTTTAAGACATATGTAGCCAAATCTGGTAAGCACAAGAAAAAAAAAAAGTAAACATCATCTGTCCACATAGTTTGGAGAGGGTCCAAGGGAGAAATCCAATTTATAGTGTTTATGAAGCGGAATACATTACAACGTTATGGAGACACCTTTTGAAGCAGTGCAGAACCAGTCTCGGCTTTCAACCTTTCAAAGTTTTTCATCTTACACTTAGTAGTTTGCCGCATATGTCACCATAACCATAAGTAAAATGATTATGTTAATCACTAAAATATCAAATGTATGTAACTTAAACATTACTTTTGTATATCTGACATGTTTTAGTTATTAAAATATTTTAATATAATAAATATAAGAATATTGGCAAATTGAAATTAAACAAGTTGAAATAGTGTGCAAGAAATATACACAATATTTATTCTAAGCTTTATTCTAGGTTTCATTTTTCACCTGTTCATGCCTATTTGTTTTTTTTCTCTGACATGAATTTGCAATAAAACCATAACAACGTGTTTGGAAAGTGTCTCAGCAGTCTAGAAATTGATAAAGCTGAAATTAGATGGTATATTAATGGAAAATTATATGTATCCTCTTCATCTGCTTAGTTTTGTCCTTTGTATGATCTCATATTCGGCAAGAGCATCTGTTTTCTCTCCTCAGGATGTGTGCGAGACAGACGGAAGCTTTGCTTTGCCCCTGCAAATGATCTCCTTATTTGAAGTAACACAACTGAATCTACTTTTTCAATTTTTATTTTAACTTTCATCACTTTTGGGAGTCATTTAAAGCATTTGAATTTTCATTTTAAGGACTGCTGTCAAACGGGCGCAGAGAAAGTGAAACCTGTGTTGCAATATCATTATACCATTTTTGTTTTTGTACTAGGCTTAAAAGGGAGATCTTTGTTGGGTAATTGGCTTCGTAGTTTATTCATTAATCAATATTTTGTTTCATTTTATTTTGGTTTTGTTTCTCTCAGTGCCTTTTTTCTCTGTGGGACAGTGGGTTGCCACATTTAGCTCTGCATACCTGCAAAAATGGCTGATTTGCATAATAAGATGAGGGGAGGTAAACAGCTTCATGATAATGTCATCCTTGAGATTTTTATCTTGATACCCTTCTCATTTGATTAGTTGTGTCTGTATAGCAGCAGGATAAATGACACCAGTGTAAGGAGAAGGTGTAGGCTTGCAAACTTAGATGTATTAAAGTCAGGATCTGATTTACTGTTGTAACATGTCAGGGAAATAGAGATAACCTTATCTGAGTTATCTATATTTTGATAAGTCTGTCAAGGGGGAAGCTTGGTTTGAGTGGCCTCTGATGAGAAGATCTACTTAGCTGACACAGAGGCATGAAGTACCTGCTTCACTAGAGGGTCTGACCCTTTTGTAAAGGGGATGACTGCTGACCTGTGTTGCTGTAAACCCAGTTACTGTATCCACAAAGAATGTAGCTCAAACATAACTTAAAATGCAGTTCACAACATACAATCAACCAGTAATAAAATTTTGTAGCGTTGTTTGCTGAAAACGCTGCACAGAGTGGCTGCACCGAGCAGTCCCGAGGAGGACACAGGGCATGCTGGGAATGGCCTCTCAGACCCTTTTGGCGGACGCTGCGGACAATTGAGGGAGTGGCGCACAATTTAAATAGTTGTGATTGAGACAGTTATGTGTACTTGCTGTCCAGAGCCCCCTGTTTGAACCTCTCTCTTTTTCCCCTTCTGTCTTTGGTCTCAGTGTTCAGCCTGCAGTCCCTAAAAGGATAGTGTAAGCACTTGTCACTGAAGAAAGAGCGAATTCCTGGTTTGAATTGTGTTGTTTGTGCTTCAGAAACCCTATTCAGTCCATAACTGTTACACAATATTTTGTGTTTTTTGGTTTCCTTGTAGGTTTGGGAGGAGGAGGGGGAGTGTTGGATCCCAGACATTCCTCACTCCTTCTCCTGTTGCATATGTTCAGTTTCATCCTTCAGATAAAGAGACATCGAGATCGAGGCATCAGTATGTTTCTCGGTTTTGCGCGTTTAATAAAGTAAGTGCTGACATGGGATTGACTACTAAAGGAATAATCTATACAGACCAACATGTGGATGTAACACATGGTTTTATTAATAGTAATATGTAACCAGTATACTACATATACTCTGTAGAAACAAATCTAAGGTTTTGTTTTCTTTCTGCTTTGTTTTTCACTTCAAAGGTTAGCATCCAGGAAAGTAATGTCCCTGTACAACAACACTATAGCTATGTTGTGTGATGTATCCCATGGCCACTATAAGACTGTGGTTTGTGACTTATTTTAACTTTTGGTTTCTGCATACAAATACATAAACAAAAAGATGGTATATTCCACTTCCACATGGATCCATTATATCAGACACACTCCTTCATTCTGGTTAGATTAATTAGCTGATGCTTATCGTGGAAGCAGAAGAAAATGTCTATGCACTACTTAATTTTGTTGGTAAAAGCTTTTTTTGAGAGCACTTCAAGTGATTCCCAAGGAAACTAGATTTTGCACACTGCTGGAAAGGTCTTAAATAACCTGTTGTTTCAAAGAAATGTGAAGATCACCGGGTGTTAGGGGGTCATCTGATTAACTGAAAGCATTATGTACCGTATAGGGTGGAATTTATTTTGGTGTTATTGGTGGATTTGATAGAAACACCCATTATACTTCTGCCAAACATGAGATCCCACCTCTGAATATGTGGTGGGGAGGAAGAGGAAATAGATTCATTTGACCATCAATTTCTAAATTGCAGCAATATACATTTTTTTATATTTTATTGCAGCGTACAGATCTGCCTGTAGTACCCGACTGTGTCCCTGGGCTTTCTGAACAAGAAGACAAATCTACGAACACCTTATTCACCCAGGTTTTGGAAGCTTCCCATGCTTTAAGCAGAAAATAACTACTGATTTTTTCATTAAAACATGTTATGATGTCTTTTAAATGAAATTTATTTTTTGTGTTAATTAAAGAGTTTAATTTGCAAAATTATATCTAGTTATTAAATTGCCAATTTAAAAAACGTTAACATCTCCCAATGTAGCAGATCCGCCAAATTTAATAACAGCCAATATCTCCCGTTGTACAGTATATGACAGGAAAACAAGAGGAAAGGAAACATTATGAACATGAATAAACCGTTTATTCTATCCTTGAATGCACTAAGAGCCATCTTCTTTGAATGACCCTTCATCCAAAGTTTTCCTCAGCATCGACCCTCTCTAGCCTTTTTTATGAGATGCATCTCCTCTCATATCGTCTTCATGAAGGGAAATGTGTAGGACTCGCAGTGCATATACTTAGACAAGTAGTACAAGTTAGACAAGCCAAATGTGAGATTGCAATGTGAGATTGCAATTTTTTAACACACAATCTAGAAAATCCTGGCAGGAAATCATCAGGTGTAAGCTTTTTGAAGCCTATCTTTTTGAATGTCTTGTACAGAGCTTCATCCCCTTTCCTGTGATCTAGATTAGAGGTTGAAGCCTGTATTGCAGATGAAAGCATGTCTCTGTGCTTAAACTGACAAAGTACAGGGACACTGTATGGGATTTATTTTTTTATTTTTAACATCAAAGAGAAGTGCTGTATTTGTGTTGTTTGTTCTGGTTTCCTTTAAGCAATAATAACACATAATGTTTCTCTGGAATCTGCCAGGATTAGAGAGTTGAAGGCTCTGTGCAGGTTTATAGATGGAGACAACATTTGAGACACATAATTACATCAGTGATAGGGATTTTATAATCTGCGTTGATGGAATGTCAGGTGAGGTATTTTCACCTGCTGACAAGTTTAAAGTGGTTCTTTTGGAATTCATTTATTTGTTGCTCCTCATTGCAACCTGACTGCTAAAGAACATCCCTGACATCAGAGATTAAATCTCTAATTGTATGTTCATTTTGACTAAGGTCACTAGATTTGTTTTGGTTGTTGTAGTTAGAAAGATACTATGAAATGTATCTTCTTTAAATACATATTTTTTATAATACATTTTATAATATATATTTTGGTATAAATTACAATTTGAAGCGGTTTCCTAAATACTGTACTTTGCAAAGAGTATAAACTTGGAACACTCCAGAAGATTAGCTGAACATCTTCTTTCAGGAATACTTTCAGTGTATTTTAGATCATACAAACAAATTAATGTAGGACCGAGGTGTATATGAGCTGTCTGTTTCTGTATCATAACATAATTAAACTGAATTATTTTTAACATGGTTGCAATTTTTCATGCATTTTTATCCTAAACTCTGCGAAGTCTCTATTTCAGTGATTTTTCTTTGCCTGAACCTTATGAAAACATCTATAAAAATAAAGTTTTATTGAATCTATCAAGTTCTTTTTCTTTTCTCCACTGTCCCCTTGTTTTCCATTAACTAAATTAAGTAGGAAATTAAATAAAATGACATTATTTCAAAATATATTGTCTTTGCCTGTGTGTTAAAAAAGGTGAAAGTGGGAAAAAGAGCAGAACTCATGGAAAATAAACAGTCCTGGAATTTCTTTCAATATCCGCCCTTTTAAGCCATTTTTTTAATTTTGCTAAAAATAAGAACCATTTGTCTGCATGTGTCTGGGTGAGTTTCCATAATGTAGATGGCGGATGTGCGTGATGAACTCTTGAATCTTCAAGTATAGCCTTTAAGAAGGAGATTCAAAACAAAAAACACAATTTGTAAAGCCCATTGGTAATATTCCATTACATTGGTACTGTTTGTGAGGGCCGCCGAAAAGCCTAAACAAATAATTGTTCCTTTCCCACACGTTTAGAATGATCATGCCATGCCTTCTCTTCCCTTCATCTGCAGATGGCCTTGTCTGTGCGATTCAATGTTTATATATGTGTTATTAGCTATCAGTTCATTGCTATAACGATGTTAATGATAGCAAACACTGCAGTGGAAACATTTAAATTGAGTAAAAGCATATGGTTTCAGCTAGATTAAGAATTGAAGTAACTGGTTTAGTGTTTTTGTGTTTCTAAACCTTTAGTTTTCTGTTGGACTAATACAACAACCCCCTGAGATGCTTGCCATACTTGGTTTTTGTATACAGGGTTATTTCTTCAGTTTTTAATGTCTGCCTATGTCAGAATTATAACCCCCGGTGTTTAGTCTAAGACTGGTTGATGATTCCACACTGATCACAAAAAAATCCATGCCCATTTTTATCATACCTTTTGTTTCTATAAAATGGGAATCTAAGGTGCGGAGAAGAAGATTCATAACGTTTATCTTCCTTCTGTATTTTATTACAATAAATCCCTACAATATTGAAATGAACATCCCCTAGCGAAAATATAAGTGGTCTAGCCTTGCATGATGCAAAAGGACAAAGTTTCCAGAATCTACCAGGTTCATGTCTGCTTTATTTTGTGCTTAAACCTGTTTTGCAAAATGAGTCATGTATATTCTGTAGCCTACTGTCTCACCTGGTCTGGGGTTTAGTTTCTCTTCCATGGTCACACACCCACTTTCCTCTATGCCTTCCCATCCTCTCCCAAGCAACCTAACAGAATGTGCAGCATCAGAGAGGTTGGACCCAGTCTTTCAAGGCCAAGGAAATCATTCAGTTCATGTTTAAATCTGCAGCCACTTTGCTAACTCTCAGTTGAATAAAGAATCCTAAATTCTCATTTTGTCTCTCTTCCCATTTGAAGTGAGCACCAGGTAGGATTGCTCCAATGGGACATGAAAGTACTGTAGGCTGATGTAATTTGTGTCAGTTGGTAGGTCCACCTGAATCCATTTACAGCTTCCTTGAAAAGGTCACATTGGTATCCAACCTATTGGTAGTAAATTAGTATTTGCTGAATCACTTCGCATTCTTGTTTTCCCACTGTTGATTTTGAACACAAATGCATCCATCATGATCCCTCCCAGGCCCTACTCACACCCATTTCCCTACTATCGATCACGGTGTACTAGAGAAATTCCGCTTTCCGGTTTGACACTGTGCAGCCACGTAACGTGCTCCTGCCACCTAGTGGTGCCATCAGACGAGCTTCATTTCGTGGCAGTGTAACAAAACAGAGATTATTCATTTCATAATGTAAACGTAATACCAAAATGCCCATGCCTCGCAATTTATATTCAGTGGGTGCTCGAGCCCCGGAGCACCCATGGAGTCGGCGCCTATGTGTAACACAAAAGATGGCAGATAGCTGAAATGTGTTTCGTTTAAATACATCTGTCAAAGTCATATAAAATGTAGAATAAGATGCATTTGATTAATCTTATCCAGTCCAAATATTTAGAATAGGTTCAATTGTTGTATTCAACGTGAAAGATTAATGTGCAGTACACTTTAGCTATCTAAACTACAGCGAACAAATGTGTGTGTGTGTATGTGTGTGTGTGTGTGTGTGTGTGTGTGTGTGTGTGTGTTTGTTTTTACTGTGAATGGCTTAAATTAATTGTTCCGCTTTTAAATCATTTTGAGGGTGAGGCTGCAAACTTTGAAATCATTAGGAGAATTTCAAAGCAACAATAAAATAACACCAAAAACCACTAATTTATTATGAAGTCTTAATGGGGATTGCTTGTTGTTTTTATCAAGCCAATGTGTTCTTAAATATTATAAAATGTTCATATTAATAGGGTTATGGTTAAGGTTCATTTGAACCGATTAACCATGATTGTCATTAGAGTAGTGCGTGGCATATTTGTATAAATATACAGCAATGTTCGTGTATAAAGGGATAATATTTTTTTTTCAAAGTAAACAAAAAAATGGTACAGTTGTACTACAGGATGTCCTCTCTCACTTAAATTCTCAGATGCCTGAATATTAGTGCGGATTCAAATCCCTTATTGAGATTTATCTATATTCTCACTGTAATTGTTAAATTCAATCCAAAAGCAATTTCATGCTGGCAACGTCTCAGTGAGTTCAAAATTAATAATCTGATGATGAAGATGATGATGATGTTGTGAAGGACTATCTAATAAGAATTGACCTTGTACATCCTACAAATCAATCTAATTTTGGACATTCCTGTTTGAAAATGTCTTTAAAAAGCCTGGGGGGTTCAGAAATCTAGTTTATTTATTTATTTTACTTCTTATAAACTTTAATTTAATTACTTCTTGTCTGTTTGCATTCTTCAATGAAAATGTTCAATCTAACATCCCCTGAATCACTGCCAAATGACTTAGAATGTGCGGTCTTACTGTCCAGTTTGGTTAATATTTAGATTGTTCTGCTTTGGAGTATGTGTGTGTGAGAGAGAGAATAAATACAAAATCCATCATGTTTTTTAGGTCAGCATAAAAGCAATTGGTGACTAACAGATTCTTAAATGGTATGTATCATGATCTCTTGTAGACCCTAAGCTCTTGAAGCTTTTGGAAGTATTTTAAGATTACTAAGATGGGACCTAAAGATTTCAAACTTTTTGAAACAATGTTATTGTGAAAGCTGTGATAATTCTGCTGTTATAATGACTGTGCTCTGGTGCTATGTAGTTGTGTGATAAAATATCACAAGGTTTTAAGACTGGTATAGGCTATTCCATATTTCATATTTTAAAAGAGTCATAGTGAGTTAAAATGTATCGGAACCTAGATTAAATGTTATATTTCATTAACGTATTGCTTTACTGCTTTTTAAATATGTACAAAAATACAAATATAACAACACTTTACTTAGTGACAGATTTGTCTTTTTAATATTATAGATTAATAATTATTATATATGTTAATCATCTGCCACCTCCTTGAATTTGCCTCTTCTAGGTGTGTCATTTAGGAAATACTTGCTTTGAATAATATACAGCCCCTGTTTGTTAAAGATATTTAACATATTCAATAGTGATATAGTAAAATTATTACTGGTGGTTTGGTGGTCATGGGGATTTGATCATTCAGATTTTAAATTAGATCTAACTAGGTGAAAATGTTACGTTCTGGGAACTCATTTACTGAAAAACATTTAGTAGGCTTCCATTAAATATAAACCTTTGTAGGATATACTTGATGCTAGCATTATCTCTGAGAAAGGAGTGGTGGAGAGGATGACCAACCCAGTGCTCCACAAGCTGTATCATCCTGACTTTTGCCTAACCTGGAATGTAATGTTCTGATATTTAGCATTATGAAACCACGCTTAGTTGGGCCATTGATCTCCTGTGATTACTGAATGCTGAACTGATCAGTCAGGTTACCGAGGTAATCTCACTGTTGCCGGAGTGATACATTAGAGGTTCAAAAGTAATGCTAATGGATTCCAATGTATAATTGAAATGCATGACATGGACAGGATAACAAAGGGAGTAGAAATCACACACAGGAGAAAGTATTTCAGATCAACTGCCTCTCTCAATGCAGAAAACACATGGCCTTGGGATGCCAGACAACGTTTTCCAGAGAGATTACGCAGGTCATGCCAGTGTCACGGCCATCAAATGAATTATATTGTGTGTTTTCTACGTAGAATGATGGCTGCTGTGGAGTTAAAGGGGGATGCCGAACTGGCGGTTAATATCTGAGCAAGGTGTTAATATAAAAGCATGGCTTACAGGGCTATTGTTTTTTTCCTTCTACGTTGGCTATCATGGGCTATTTATTTGAATTGCAAGAAACAATAGTACCCCCGACCCTCATTTCTGTCTGGCACATAGCCGATAGGGTCCTAAACAATATAATTCTGTTTGGTGTTTCCCTGTGTTTTTTTTTTTCTGAATCAAAGTAAGACCAACAACCACATAACAATGCATTACAAATGTCAAATCTTAAAAACAATTTACCAATCCAAAGGAGAAAGCTATGGGCTTTTTTCAAATTGGAAATATGATTTATATTTTTATATTAATTAGTTATAAATTATCAAGGCAACAACATTCTCTGTATGAGCACCACCGCACATGGATAGATCAGATTCTACCCCTTTTATAATGTATAAGTTAGGTTATCTGTTAATATATGATAATTAGTTTATCCCAGGAACTGGTCAGTAATGGTCAGTTAACCGATTTAAAGGCACGAAACCTGCACACATCAGTTGTTGGCCTCTGCCTGTAGCCAGTACTCTAACCAGGAAAATACATTATTCTTTTTTCATTTTCATCCAATTTACCTGACATATTGTAACAATACATTTCTCTTCTAGACTGTTTGAATATACAAAATGATTTGCAACAGAAGTTCCTAGCATGCAGGAGGCTTTTACAGACCTGGGCTCCAGAATACATTAACTGTGTTTTATATTGTTGACAATGAAATAGGATTGTAATAGGGCTATAAAAAGGGAAATATTAATAGGAATTAAGGGTCCCAGAAAAGGACATAAAAAAAATGTATCACTCAGATGTTTTGTTTGTTTTTTAGTTAATATAAATCTTAAATAGACATTGAAGTAAAGTATTTAGCAACTTTTACTAATCTTAAACTTCAGGGGTTGTGATCATTATTGGTACATGTTGTAATGAATATGGCAGAGGTTAAAAAACTGAGCTGAGTCTGAGTCAGTAGAATAGTGAATGCAGACACTGGGAACTATTTATGGCTGCAAATGTGGTATCTCTCAGCTCATGACTCATGATTACTATGAGGGGTTTGGTCATACCTTGGCAAACATTTGCTTGAACTGGTCATTGGATCTAGTTGGTTTTGAGCAAGGTCGCGAGGGGTACATGTTTATACAAGCATGTTATTAATTATAACCTTGGGAATCGAGACAATCTAGAACACCTGTTGGTTGAGAATGATTAGCTTGATTGTTGAAACATTATTCAATTCGCCAATATTTTGCAATGTCTTGTATTGACAATGTTTGACCAAAGTTAATCCTCCAGTGTTATCCCCATGACCAGTAGGCAGTTGGTTGTCACAGCGCAGTAGTTTGAAACATGAAGTCAACAGTGGCCCACCACAGTCAGGATATCAGATTTAAAACATCTGGTGTACCCTGGAGAAGTGCTGTTGATGTCTAAGTTTGGGTGGACAGGATATTTGGAAACTCCTACTCCTTTGGACATTAATGGAAGGTTATTTGTTATGTCTGTGATTAGCATGCACAATGAGGCCTCTGTGACTATATCCTGCCTTAAAGAATGTAATTACACCTTGTTGACAGAGCACTGCAAAGTGAAAATGCATGGAAACATACCTATACCACAGTTCATTATCTTGTTTTCAAACGTGATCTAGCAGACGACACCACAAAAGGAAGTCATTTCCCCATTCCTCGATCTTTCCTTGTTTGTAAATTGAGTGTTTTTAATATACAAAATAATTGACTTTGTCTTGTGTGCTCAGAAGCCCAGCTTCCAGTAACTCAATATAATGCCATTAATGTCAACCAACGATGCTTCTACGGCTCGTCTCCGCTGTACCTTCACCGAGCATAATAGGACACGGAGTACTTCAGCAAGGTGAAGTGCTATCAATCAATTCAAGTGTAAATCCCACACAAATGGCTTTGCGTTCCTACTACATTTCAACCAGGCTCAACAATATAATTTATTATGTTTATTTTTGGCATAAACCACATGGAGGATAAGTGTGCTGTCATTATGGAGATGAATGAATCCTGGATTGCTTTTGTAACTGTTGCTCTCTTTTATGTTGCATTTTTATTGGCCATCCTCTTACTTTTTTATGAGGTTTGTGATTGTCTTTATTGAATCATCTGGAATTTTACCTGCATGTTTGATCAACTTTTTGATAAAACATTTTGGAAATATTGCAATTCTTTTTGACTTTAATTTTGGCTTTGGGGCCAAAGTGCACAATAAGTCAGACAGGTAACCTTTAGTGAAGACAGAAGTGGCCTTAGGTGTACCAATACACCAGCGTACAGTATCACTCCTACAGTGTTCAGAGCATCAATTTGGCAGAACCCCTTTCACAATCCATTGGTTAACTCATTATTATTATTAGTAGTAGTAATTTTTACAACTCTGGCATTATTTAGCAATCTTTATTCAAGGCAACTTACATGGTTTAACATAGACTACTATGCAAATATTCTACATATCCACACCGTTACAAAGGTAATTGCATTACTATATATATTTATACATTACATTTACTAAAATTGAGGTACAAGAGAGAAAAAGGAAAAACTAACAAATGGGGGCCTACTAAACCAATTAAGGGTCCTCTGGTTGCCACTGTGAGAAAATTGGAAGCATTTCATTATTCAGAGTCTTGAATAAATTCCCTAGCAATGTAATTGAAATAGACTCACTGTAACCCTTTAAACAGCTGGGTAAGAACCTGTAACTGATTAGCTACGAGCAACCAAATTAGTCATTTGGGCCAAATAGCCTCCACTTGAATGTCTTATGTCTCACTACAGTATTACAGCTATACGAATTGATATTAAAATAAGCACCACTCCTATAATTAGGCAGGACAGTGATTTTAGCCTTCCGTGTGTGTACAAAAAGCTTAGACAGACAGGAAAAAGTATTTTTATTTTTATTTTTTTAGTAAAACAAACAGTTTATACATCCAGGAGGCCCATGTTTTGTGACTCCCAGCTATCGCCTGTCCACTTGACCAAACACATTCTGATCCATTTACAGCTGCTAATAAACATTTCACAGCAGATGGTCTTGTACGGGAGGCTATTTTCCAAAGTATGTCAATTGTTTACAAAATGTATAAAACACCCGTGACAGCTTTACTTACAGTTGATATTACCTAACTCAGTATTTAAATAAAAGACGCAGTGCTGAAATTAAAGTAGTCCCTCAATTTATAGGACTAAAATTATGTTTTTCAACTGCTACAGGTGGAATAACTGCCACAGTTATCAAGCTGCCTTGTGGAAATTAAGTGACTAAATGTATAGTTGTGCATCTCATGCAAATGTAATCTTTTAACATGTTTTACTGGTGATCAATACCTGATTTGAAATTGGTAACTGCAGATCAATATCAACAAATTAAGAGGTAGCTAGTCACCTCCTTATTCATCTGGTTGTTAGTAGTTAAGCGATCCCAGGTCCACATGTAGTATCTTCTTGAGAGCTAGTGACAGTATTCATTGCATGCCTATGGCTGTTTGTCCCACACCACCACAAACCCCAGTGTTGTCAGTAATTAGTGGACCTGTGTTTCAATGTCCTTTGTCAATTTTGTCTGTAATCTTTGTTCCAGTCTAAAAGGTTCAATCATTCCATATTATACATACAGTGAGGAAAAAAAGTATTTGATCCCCTGCTGATTCTGTACGTTTGCCCACTGACAAAGAAATGATCAGTCTATAATTTTAATGGTAGGTGTATTTTAACAGTGAGAGACAGAATAACAACAAAAAAATCCAGAATAACGCATTTCAAAAAAGTTATAAATTGATTTCCATGTTAATGAGTGAAATAAGTATTTGATCCCCTATCAATCAGCAAGATTTCTGGCTCCCAGGAGCCTTTTATACAGGTAACGAGCTGAGATTAGGAGCACTCTCTTAAAGGGAGTGCTCCTAATCTCAGCTCGTTACCTGTATAAAAGACACGTGTCCACAGAAGCAATCAATCAATCAGATTCCAAACTCTCCACCATGGCCAAGACCAAAGAGCTGTCCAAGGATGTCAGGGACAAGATTGTAGACCTACACAAGGCTGGAATGGGCTACAAGACCATCGCCAAGCAGCTTGGTGAGAAGGTGACAACAGTTGGTGCGATTATTCGCAAATGGAAGAAACACAAAATAACTGTCAGTCTCCCTCGGTCTGGGGCTCCATGCAAGATCTCATCTCGTGGAGTTTCAATGATCATGAGAAGGGTGAGGAATCAGCCCAGAACTACACGGGAGGATCTTGTTAATGATCTCAAGGCAGCTGGGACCATAGTCACCAAGAAAACAATTGGTAACACACTACGCCGTGAAGGACTGAAATCCTGCAGTGTCCGCAAGGTCCCCCTGCTCAAGAAAGCACATGTAAAGTCCGTCTGAAGTTTGCCAATGAACATCTGAATGATTCAGAGGAGAACTGGGTGAAAGTGTTGTGGTCAGATGAGACCAAAATCGAGCTCTTTGGCATCAACTCAACTCGCCGTGTTTGGAGGAGGAGGAATGACCCCAAGAACACCATCCCCACCGTCAAACATGGAGGTGGAAACATTATGCTTTGGGGGTGTTTTTCTTCTAAGGGGACAGGACAACTGCACTGCATCAAAGGGACGATGGACAGGGCCATGTACCGTCAAATCTTGGGTGAGAACCTCCTTCCCTCACCAGGGCATTGAATATGGGTCGTGGATGGGTATTCCAGCATGACAATGACCCAAAACACACAGCCAAGGCAACAAAGGAGTGGCTCAAGAAGAAGCACATTAAGGTCCTGGAGTGGCCTAGCCAGTCTCCAGACCTTAAACCCATAGAAAATCTGTGGAGGAAGCTGAAGGTTCGAGTTGCCAAATGTCAGCCTCGAAACCTTAATGGCTTGGAGAGGATCTGCAAAGAGGAGTGGGACAAAATCCCTCCTGAGATGTGTGCAAACCTGGTGTCCAACTACAAGAAACGTCTGACCTCTGTGATTGCCAACAAGGGTTTCAGTCCTTGTATGTTTTGGAATACCTCCTCTTTTCTTTTTCCAGTGCTGCAGTATTTTATTTTTTTAATATGATGACGAGAACTGTCCACTTTATTCACACGAGAGATGTTAACCCACTTTTATATATTTGTTGAACTCTCTTAACCTCCAGCTTTTTAAGCATCATAAAATTGCATCATAATGAATGAATTTATGATATTATGGATTTACACTTTGGTGAGCCATGTTTGAGATATATCAGTTCTTGCTTAAAATTACAATTCAGTAGCATTAAATTCAAATCAGTCTTGTTTTGTTTGTTTATTTTCTTAGAAGGTTAATCCATTAGCACTTTCATGACAAAGCACTAAAACGTACATTAGTCTCTGTTATGCAAATTAAATGATGTAGCCTTGTTAAACGACACATTGAACACTACTTGGGTACTTAGGCTGTGCTTTTCCTAAAGAAAGCATCAACAGCATTGCCAGACCTTGATTTCGTATGGCTGGTAATCATCTCAAAAGCAGCCTGTTTCATATTAAAGCACTTGATGCAAATCAATGGGTTGATTTTGACCACAATCAATCACTTCCTCATGTGATCCAGATGCCCAGTGAGGTCAGAAATGTTATACTGTGCAGCCACTATCAATTGTATTTACTATATTAAGTCATTGCCATTTACTGCTCTCTCAATGTACTTAATTCACATTATGAATTTCCAGCTGTGTCGACAAAAGTCCTTACTGCCTGCTAGCCAAGAGAATGGCATATTCTAACAAATGGGATTGTTTTTCCTCTCTCTGTATATATACTTATGTGTGCGTGTGTTTGTTTTTTGTTTGTTTGCTTGTATTTCTATTAACCTTAATTTGCCTAGGTCAGTGAAAGGTCACACAGCAATTGAATTGGTTGTTCCAGGCTTTAGAATATATATTCCCACATACCATGTCCCCTTATGTTTGAATACTAAGAGACGATGTGAGGAAAAAGCATGATGGGTAAAAAAAAAGCAATTGGACTCTATTAACCTAATGAGACTTCTGAAAAAACATATATTCTAGATCATTAACGCAATCGCTGCTTTAAAGATTTGTTTGGATTTTTTGTGTAATTGCTCACCATTAGCTTTCTCAAACCTACTTTTATTTCTTTTATTAATGGAATCTGTTCCAAATGCATTTATTTTCTCTTTCGCCTGTCAGTGGTTAGAACGGGGATTGCCAGACATTTTTTTGAGATTAGGTTTCTCAGTAAGCCTTGCCATTGAACGAGTTTAATAACTTCAAATGTAAACAGCAAAGGGCTAAAAGTGAACATTGTGGCCATATTTTACATGCTACTGTATTTTTGTATTAAACATTCTATTTTAAACTGGTTTAGCATTACCTTCATTACAGCTGACACCATGACTTCACTTGCTCTACCAACAGCAAAAAACTTCTATATAGTAGTGGTTTCTATTTCTTAAAGTTACAGTCCACTATAATCTCTAAATTGAGAATATCATAAACCACACTGATTTCTACTATTTATTCATTTTCATTGCTGAAGTATATGAAAGCCTGTAATGGAATGTATACATGGGCTAGGGCTTACACTGAACAAATATATGTTAACATCCAAATGGTCTCTGCTGCAATGCCCCTGCTAAATGTGTGACTCCTGCAATACACTGTAGTTTAGAGGCAGAGTGCATCACTAAAACAAGTGACTTTACCATTCTGTTAACTTTCTATTTGTATATATCCCATAGCCAAAGAGAACACATAATTAATCTGTTGCCTTTTTATATATTCCTGGCTGGGAACTTTCTTTTTTGGAGCAGAGAGAATTGAATCAATGTAATATTCATGTCATATTCATCTTGTGAAGACTTTAGGGCCTGTAATGGGTCTCTCAAGAGATGCCTCCTTAGAAGAAGTATATATATTTGCAAGTATACTGTAAAATAGGCGCAATGTTCTATATATAGGAAAGCTATGATCATTAGAAAATAATTAATATATTCTGGCCCACAAAGCAGTCAAATGTATTACCCTAGTTTTTTCCTCTATGGACTTAATTTTTCTCTACCACAGAAAGTCTTTGGTCTTTCTTTCTTTCTTTCTTTTTCTTTCTTCAAAGGTGACTATTGCCTATTGTGCTTTCCATCTTTAAATAGGTTCACAGTAATGGGTAATGGTTTTTGTAATTGAAGAATCTACAACATTCATTGTTTTTTTTCTTTGTTTTTTGTTTTTGAATATTCAGAATGATCATGGTATGTGTAGTCTCAGCAATGGCATAAGATGGAGTCTATTATCTAAGACTTGAACTGGATACTTGAACTACTTTAATATATTTGGAGCAACAGTCCCTATCACACGTATCTAATGACTGCTTGAGTAATATACTTCTTAGTCTTGAGCAAAGAGGTCATGGGAATTTTGCTTTAAACTATGCAAGAACTATTATAAGACACCATCAGCATATCATTAATTATTGTTTATGGCAGGATACTTTCTATTTGCTTACATAATTCTATGTTTCTTCACTTCATCTAGTAAAGGGGATGATTTCAATGTTGCTTCTAACCAGAAATATCAGACTGATACTAAAAAGCAGGTCTTAAAATGTTTAAAGGTAAATGTTATTTTCTGAGAAATTCCCCAAATTTTGGCTGATATGTTGCAGAAGAATAACTGTGCATTGAATGGATTGAGGTTTATAATTTCACCCAAATAAAAAAATATAGCAAGAATACCAAAATTACCCTTGACAAATAGTATTTTATCAAATCTCTCCCAAAAGGAAAATATCTAGTAGCTAAACTTGTCTGTGAATTATATATTTTATATATTTTATTGTATATTTCTTATTACAGTCAGATTTATTTATGTGTGTTTATTGATGCATTTATTTGATCAAGTCTGGCAGCAAAATGCTCATGCTTAATACAAAATCAAGAACAGAGAAATACAATATCTTCTTCTCATATTTGTGGACAATATAAGGAAAATAAATACTTGACTCGAGACCCACTGTTTGTTTGGGCTTATCTGCAACAACAAAAAGTGCATTTTGAAAACTACAGACGACATCTTTTCACTTGCTGAGAAAAGAGACATATGCTTTGTAATGTATTGCACAGTACTCACTGCGATAAGCCCCTGGTATCTCCATGGACCGCACATCTTGTTAGAGCAACAGAATCCGATTTCCTTTTCATAGTTCAATACATTGCTAACAGATTTACTTTTCTGTGCTGGACTTCCAAGGAAAAGGTTGTAAATATGCCATCAGTTTTTGTCTGGTGTTTATTTTTATTAAAGAAAGACTATAGTGAGATTCTGTAGACTTTTTTAACAACTTTTTTGGTTTTATTTGGGTTTCTGTTCATGAAATTGAACTGTATATATTCCAGATAAATATAGACCTCAAAGAAGCTGGTTTAACACAACAGCCATATAATAAGAACTGTCCGTGTCTAGCCTTATCAATTCGTCTCATTGTTGTATTCATATTGATTGCCCAAGAATGATTTAATGCTACGTGATAATAAAATGGCAATGGCATATATTCATGAAATTTCAATCGAATGAACACTTTGTAGCATTCAGCAAGTTATTTTTGTCCAAACCTTTTCTTCACTTTTATCATTCTACCTTACGTACAGTCTCTGTTTATTCCTTTCTTTTTTTATTTTGTCGCTTATAGGAAATTAACTGAGATGGTTTGAGTTCAGCATGCTTTGGATGAACAATGACCAATCTTTACCTTTACTGTATTGGATTGTTTCAAGGTTATCTTTTGTCTAGTCATGCTGAAACATATTTAACTATAACTTTAACTGCATCTCCAGAGTAAAACAACAACAACAACAACAAAGCTCTCAGAAAAAGTAATCTTATAATTTGTACTGTGAATACCTGGGATGTCTTTTGTTTTTCCTCAATTCTACTGAAGGTTTTGTTATTGAGAACTAGTGTTGCCTTTGGCAACTTGAAACCCTTTGTCAATACATGGAATGTTATGAAGTCTTAAATGAAAACAAATGAAGTATGGTGCAATTTATATTTTTATATTTACTTAGTACTATGATTGGAGGGATTATATAGTAAAATGTCTTAAGGGGTTTGGAAGGGAGTGATAATATACAATTAAACTATAATCAACCTTTGAATGAAGTCATGTTTCTTTTGACATTTTTCTTGCATTCAGATTTGAAAATGCAGGTGAGAATCAGTGTAGAGCCAAGCATTTGGGGTGACTATAAGAGTGATAAATGTGCTTGAAGTGCTACATGTTATTGCCAAGATCATCGTGTCTCACAAGAAATGTCTTGATGATCATTTCCTGCTGTTGTGAATTGCCGCAGTTCTTTCCCCTGCAATAGCCAAGTGAAAGCAGTGAACACTGACTGAAGCGCTCTTTGAAATCTATGCATAAAAAGATGTTTGATGCAGTCCATTTGCTCATAAGACATACATATACACAATTTGTCAGCTTTATGTCTATTACACTTAAATATTGTCTACTTGGTTGTGGCTTAAAGTATATATAAGTTAGAAAACTATTCATGTGTAAGAGTTTATAGACACAAATTACATGTCCATTTTTAAACTGTTATGACCATGTATTTCAAAAATTCATTCTGATGGTCACAGATCACTAATTTTCGATAGGATCGAATAGGGATCGAATAGGCTTGTTTTGTTCAGAACAACCTAATGATTAATCCAGTATATATTATTTGATGTTCTATCAAACACAGACAAGTTCAGATCCAATTATGTAAAATCATCGTGTATTAGTTTTCCATCTTGACATTTTGAGCTCTCTACAGGTGTGTGTTGCTTCTGCCAAAATGTAGATGGTCTTGTTTTGATCAGTAGACTGTCTGGTTCCAGAATATGTCATAATTATCAATATTTTCTGAGATTTTGTATTCCTACTCAGACCAAGTATCTCCCCACCCCCCCATTTCAGAATGTGGAGGGGGCGTAAATGCGGCGGTATAAAAAAGACAATTTTCACATTAGAGAATGCTTCACATCGTTAGAAATCTGAAAGTCTCAGCTTTCATGGGATACCAAACACTTGGCAAACAACACAACAGTGAAGAGTACACATGGGATTGAAGAGAAGCACAGGGATTTGGTGGCCTTTTAAGGGGTTTGTCAGCTTAAGGGGTTCAATTTTGTTAAACAAAAGGATTTGATGATTTATTTTTTATCTCCAATTGTTTATTTGTTCTATGCTTTCATTTCAGAGTACACTGAGAGATTAAACTGTGAATATTTCAATAAAAACTAGAAACAGTTAGGTGTTCTAAAACTTTTGACCGGTAGTGTATATATAAAAACAAAAACACAAGTTCTTTATTTTAATTTACCTTTCTATTTTCTCTCTATGCAAGGAACCTAAAATCACTGATCACTGAAGTCTAAAAATAAAACCTCAGGATACACACGTCTATTCATATCATTATGATTTTCAGTCAGTCCACTCCTGGATGAAGAGCTATCCCGGGATTTTTCCAAACACTTGTTTCTTTGCCTTTTCACGTCTTCATTCTGTCATTTTCATTGTTCTCTGTCTCTTGGGATCTGTTTGGTCCAATAATGAAACATTTTTCTTGTGTATGGAGCATTCCCTCTGTAGGTCGCTCTTGCAATGGCATAACGTATTCTTCTATGTGCATCAACCCATTCTTTTTTTTGTCCATTTGTTTTGTATTGATTTTATTCTGAGAATTCAGCTTTCCATGCTCCTCTGGGTTGGCTGTAGCTTTCATGTAATTCATTGTTTTTTTTTGGTCTATGGGGTCCAGGTTTGGCATTGATTTTCTTGAGTACAGAGTGCACTTTCAAACCAGTGCAAGCAAGAACAACAGAGTAGCATATACAAAGAGCCTGTGACATTAATATAATCATCTGTTTTGGATCCCTGACCTGAAATTAAGTTTTCTCCAGGTTCAAATGTTTCATTACTGCCATCAGAAGTAACAGTGCCAGAGGGAAAAGGCTGAGCAGGATGACATGGAAAACATAATGTACAAAAAATCAAATGAACACAGTACGACCATTTGCCTGGTGATCATTAGAGATATCCGGTGGGGTTTCAGCTGAAATCTGATTTCTGTGGATGAGTTTGTTTTTAAAGAACATGTTAAGATTTGTTTGTCATAATGAGCAAATGTCCCATTGAACTTTATAAATCAGTACAAAACATACTATGTACAACCAAGGGAGATGAAAACCTAATAAAAAATTTCAATATACACAATGATATGATATCAAATGTATTTGTATTACACCTATTAAGTGTTGAAATTGCAAAATTCTGTGAAACATCACTCGCTGCTCAAAGTTAACACACTTTTACAGTTGCTTGTTGCTTTCCCTTTTGGGTCTACAGTACATGGTAACATTCAGGATTGCAACCATTGGCATATAACTGCTGACTTTTTGAACTATGTACAAAAATACTTTCCTGAACTGTTGCAGGGCTTTCACAGCATTTAAACTTTCACTTGCTGTCCTATGCCCTTAATCACCGCTTCTGCTTGGATACTTCTTGACTTTCCCTGTCTTATCTTGATTGGCTAGGGAGTAAGAGGAGGCAAACTACTTGTGTGTGAAACTGGGCAGACACTGTCAGTGCTGGTTCTGGGACAGCACGGAAAGCCGGTGGATTATAAGCCTCTACAGTTAACCGTGGGACCTGAGAAGACAGGAGAAAGAGACCCAGTGCTTTTTTTTTGCCTCAGAAGGGGTCTCTCCTTCACATACATGAACTGGAAACACAGCACACCTGAAGTGACTGAAAGAACGTCCGCAGACAGGTGTCATAGATGCCTTATGGATGACGTGTGAGGAAGGGCGCATTTTGGAGCTTGTGTAATCAGTGTGCCATGGTCACCACGTCTGTAACCTGGTTCAGTGGGAGGAGACTGTCTCTCTACATTGTGACCCAGTCAGCTCTCCTGCTATTGATAACCCTCCTGCAAGGCAAACAGGTAAGAGAAACTGATCGGCCCACCTGTCTCCTCACTTGCGCTGCGCGTCTAACTCAGCTCGGCTCTCGAGATGGCTGCAGTAAGTTCTCAGTCAAACAGTGCATGTTGTATTTTTAAAGACAAAAAACAAAAGAACAAGGTGTTTATATAACTCTGAATTGGTGGGATTGAACAGAACCATGTTTGTATAGAATTTATGCAGTTCGTATTTTGGGTATTTATTAAAACAAAGCTGTTCTTTATACTAATTCTGATGCTGCTATTAGTATTGTTATTGTTACAAATGAAATGTTTTAATTGAACACATTTAATGTTTTCCTGAATGTTTCTGTTACATAGCATTCATTTTATAGGCATTTGCAGTATAATTTCTGATTGTGTTAAGAGTCCACTGTCATCAGGGATTGGGAGTCATAGATAAGTGATATTGAATTTTAACTTAAAGGTATATGTCCCATTTTAAAGTGAATGTTATTTGAATTAATCCATGAAATGCAGTAAAGGGATTATAACTGTTACAACATAAAACAAGGCCTACAAACAATCATGTGATATGTTACAATCTGAAGAATTTTGCATGACTGCATTTTTATTGCTCGGTTTCGATTTATTTCTTTTTTTTTTTTTTACAACTCACATTTTTATACATATATAAGTGAAGGATGTAATGTAGATATGATATTAAACAGACTTCATGTGACTTCTTGGAGTGTGAGCATATTCATGCTTCAAATTTCCTTATCGCTACAGTGATCTTACATTTATAACTTGCATGGTGTTTATGGTTCTCTGTGTCATTGCTAATAACTCTTTAGCAGTCCTTGATAAATACATGGAAAACAATCCAAATGAGAAAGTTATGTTCATATTTCCCTTTTCTCTTCAGACATCAGTCCATACTGTAATGTATTTTTATTTTATTTATGTACTTACTTACTTACTATATTACCGTTATATATATTTGTATTGTAGTAAATACTGTCTAGATCATGTGATGCCGGTCAAACACCACATTTTAGATGTTTTAGATGCTCCTTGTTTGTATTAGCAAGTGAACCGTCAGATAATCTACTCATGGGTTTCCACATTTATTACTAAAAATATTTTCTCAGGATCATCCCCGGTGCCTGTGGTTTCTCACTGTTTTCAATAAGTTAGCATTCAGATGTATTACCCATTGGAATAGTAAACACCGATGTGAATATTTGTCTTCAGAGCAGTCATAATTTAAATTGTAAACGCAAATCAGTTCCTCTGTTTACTTTACAAGGAAGATACTAACAGCTAAATTTACTATGAAGTGTTTAGGAATATTAGATCTATTTATATTTTCTCCGGTTCTTACCAAGTTGTTTGCCCCCCCAAATGCTGTCCCGCTATTTATTTTGTAAATCCATTTCATTATAGTGCTGCCGTTTAGTTATATAACAATTGGAAAACTTTGGGAAACAAATTAATGTCTTCTTATGTTGAATATTATACTTTATGTAACTGGAATTTAATAACTAAATAATACGGCTTTAAACATCACACCAATAAACTACTATGTTTACATGGTGTATTTTAAGATGAACTTCATTTTAATAGCACACCATCAGAACAAAGGTTGAAACAGTTACAAAAGTGTGTGGTAGTGGTCCTAACAATATTCAATCCTATCACTTAGTAGCAACCAAACTCAAAATAATGTATCTTTTACTGTTTGTTCTCTAATGCATGTTTATGCTTTTCTACTAGCTTGTATGTTTGAAACTACTTTTAAATGTATTGTTTTCTCTGAAATACCCGTAATTATCAACAGAATGATAACTTAAGTGCTGACATTTATCCTTCATATGGGGTGCTTACATTTAAGGAAGGGTTTTTAAGTAAGGAGCTGCAGGCTGCCTGCTGGACTTGCAGTATTTAAAATGCCTAGAAATCTCAGAAGACGTTCAAAAATCAATCTTAACAAACATTACTGCTCCTTCTCCTTCCAGCACTATTGTTATAAAAGATCATCTATATATTATCTATTTTCTGATAATTTTTCAATATCTTATGCTATTAAAACAGTATTACACTTTATATCCTTGCATTCATGTTGGTATAATGCAGTAGAAATGCAAATATAGCATTGTATATTGATAATATTGTATTCCTGTAAACCTTGTAGGTTGCCTTGAACAAAATAATGAATACATAATAATAACAATACAATAAAAAAAAATTACATTCATTAATACATTATAATAAAATAAGTTTGTAATAGATGGACTGTACAAATTTAGGTTATGAATGTGTGACTATGACACCATCAGTATTCCTTAAGAACCTGTTCTTCACTTTGGAAATTAAGTATAATGTTAGACAAAACAAACAAAAACAATAAAAACAACTTTTTGCAGTGTATTTAAATAGACCCATTTGTGTTAAAAAAAGCAGTAAATGGTGCAGATCATACAACTTGCTGCGTTAGTTTGCTTTTGTGTTAATTTAATTCTTAAAAAAACAAAAACAAGATGTTGTTGTGTTTTTCCCCAAAAAATATTGATGTTTATTCTCTTCTGGCTAGAGGTTAAGAGTAAAACGATGTTGCATTTTTTCTGCACATTGAGCATCACTGGTAGAGAATGATACTGTTTCGCTGCGACACAATGCTATCTGATGTTCTCTCTGTAAGTGTTTTGTGATGAAACTGTTAATGTGCTCATCAGAGAGTAGAGTAATTGAGCAAACTGAAAATCTTTTAAAGACAAAAGCTCTGTTATCTTTATGTCAGCTCTGCCATATGCTAACAGATAAGGGGTTTGTATTTGAATGCTTCCCCTTCTTGGTGTATCCTGAATGCAACTTAGATAAAGAAGCTTCTACTTGCAAGTCATAGAAATGCACACATCTATGAAAACATCGTGGACTGTTATGCTTCAATTCAGAATGTATTTATGAAAGGATTTGTTCTGTTTACTAATGAGTGTGTTTTCTCAGCTGTATTTCAAACAATGCTCTATCTATGTGCAGTGTACAGCACAGCTTTGCTTTACAGAGCTGATTTAACACCGCTTTTAATCTGAAAACACGCATTTGTTTACATCATGTTCACATACGCATTTATTTTGCTGAGCCCATATTGATGTGTGTCGGCTGGATAAAAATAGTATAGGTTTCAAATATACTGCCACTTTGCTCCCTATAGAGGGTGAACTTTAGTAGTACATCTGAACTGACTGATACTCTAGAAAATACATTTACAATCCATATACATTCTTCTGACTGAGATATGGCACAATACCAGTACTGCACACAGAGTGGAATTTGGCCTCTCAGTGCACCCAAAGCAAATTGACAGCTCATCATATACTATACAATGTCAGATGATACTTTTGTCATAACAAATATGCAATAAATATCCAGTACCTAATGTCTTAATGTGAAAAAAATGCTTACAAATAAATAAAACATACACACATGGTTTCCTGAAAACTGCTTTAATTTTTTTGTACTGTTGAATACATCGTTACTGAAATACGCTACCTACATTTCTATGTGGAATTACAACCTATTATTACCTATTAATGCCGCAGGACACTTTTTGAAGACCTTTTCATTGTGGCAGATTGCTTTACTACCTAGAAGACTGCCCCATTGAGCGGTAATCTTGCTCAAGGTGAAATTAAACAGTTCTATGATTGATGGCAATTTTGTTCTAACACAGCTTAAACCACACTACAGCTGATCAAAGGATGTGTGACAGTTTGTTCTGGATCCTTTCAATGGGGCAGCACACTCTGACACTAAAGGAATGAAGGAGTTGCGGATCAGAATTTATAATTCAAAAGTCCCATTGCAAATAATAATAATAATAATTATAATAAATATGTTTCTTTAAAGTTCAGAATTTGAACCCCTCTTCAGGAATACTACAATTGTTATTGAAGGATAGTGTTAAATGTTAAAGTTTGGCCTTCAGCCTTGCCCTTCAGAATGACTAATTGAAATGCCTTCGAATGACAAACCCAATAGAGCAACTGAAGGCTAAAACATATTGCAATTCCTTGTGTAACTCTGCAAACGTGTAATACTTAAATATTTGAAAGTATATCGTAGAAATATTGTAGAACATTGAATTTTTGTGTTTGTTAAACCATGTTAATCACATTGGATTAATAACTAAATACATTATATAGATATATAATAATAATAATAATGATAATAATAATAATAATAATAATAATAATAATAATAATAATAATAATAATAATAATAATAATATCCCTGATGCACACTGTTTTGCTTTTGCCACTGGAGCACTTGGAGTGTTTCCAAGCTCATTATGTTTCTTTGTTGTACCCATCCTATGTTTTTGAAGTCGAAAACTAATCTACATTAGAATTGAGTGGGCTTCATAGAACTCCTGGGTACATTTAGTATTCAAATGTGAATGCAACAGCGCAACATCTCCCCGAACTGCAATACTGTGCATTAATCTTAGTGGAGTTACAAACATTAGAGTTTGAACGTTCAGGTCCCCTTTCAATTTGTATTTGTTTTATTGTATGTACATTTAAATCAGTGTGCATCATACATTTAATTTTCAGATAGTAGATGGGAATACAGTTACGCAAAAATGTATTTAAAAATACAGCTGGTCCATACATCAAAAAATAATAAACGCCTGAGATAAAATATTTCCAGAGGCACAGCTTTAAAGCAAGTGTGGAAGAAATCAATCAATCTTGACCTGAAAATAAATTGTGGGATATACATTTTCAAACGTGTTTTTGTAGAGTTTCTGTTGCATTTTTTTTTTTTATAACTCTAATAATTTGAATTACTTTGGGTGAATCTCAGACACTGTTTGCTTCCAATTAAGAGGGGTGCTCCACTTGAAAAGTTACCACAAGCTGCTTTTTGGTATTGATACAGAAACCCTAATTATGACTTAGAGACGAATCATTCACATATTTACAGACAAAAGTCCGGAAGGTAAATTGTTGTGAAATGTAGCATGTTAATGGAGAAGTACAGGTGAAGGAATAGTATGGACATGTACTGCACATCCTCCAGATTTGTATGAGAAATTTGTTGGCAATAGCTGCATGTCTATAAACACTGCCATCTTGTGGAGAGTTATTTTAATTGATTCAATCCCCTGAGAATTCAAAGATTTGTAACCACTATGTGAGTTATTTATTATTATTATTATTATTATTATTAAAGTCATTAATTTTATTATTTTGAATAAATTGGAGTTTGTAAATTGTCAGGTAAAAGGATATTTTTTTCAAAACCATATGATTGTATTTGATTTTTTTTAACAGGTTGTGGGGTCACTGCTAGAAGAAACCATAAGGAAATGGTCTGAGTATAAGGCAAATTGTACAAATACAGTTAAACCCATCCAAAGAACTGGTGAGGATCGTTTAACACTTGGTGTAGTTTAAATATTTATACGTTTCTTGTTTGACGGAAACCAAGCTCATTGAGGGAATCTCGCAGTATTAAGCTCTGTATACTGTTATACGTGGCCACTATACACACTTTAACTGTTTGTCAAGGGTTTCTGCGATTTCTCTTTTCAATGTACACATGCTAATGACTTTTTAATCCTGTATTGTAAGAAGTACACATCAGGATGTCAGCTACCTATCCTTCAGTAAGCCTCTTTCTCCAAACCTTAAAAACTATGGAGCAGATTTAAGTCACACAAAACATTGGATAGATAGTTACCTACAGTAGTCTAGACATGTACACTTTCACACTGACATCTTGGAAGTGATTGTATTGGGCTTAGAAGGTTAAATATGTATCAGGATGTGAACATGGGAAAGGAAAGGCACTTTACTTTCAATTATCTTTAATGGGTATAATAAGCATAGTCTAGTTCAAGATAGACTTTGAGGATTTTGAGTATGGAAATAAGTCAAATATTTGCTCTTGTCCTGAATTCTGTATATTTGTGTACTTATTTTTTTGTCTTACACTAAATGTAAGAGAGCATAAAACTCATCTAGGGCATATTTTCTAAATGAATAAATAAAGGAAGATACTATTATTTCACAACAAATGTGTCCTCAAAATCAATGTTTTGTTTGTTTGTTTGTTTTTTGCTTCTGTTGTAACTCTTATGCTATGCTTATGCTTCTGTATACTGCACTTAACCATTTCTGGAAACCACAATATGCAGTAAAAGGCATCTGTTGTAACATTGTGACTTGAACTATTTTTATTTTCCAGGAATTTACTGCAATGGAACTTTTGACAACTTTGCCTGCTGGCCTACCTCACCCCCAGGGAATGTATCAGTACCATGTCCTCCTTATCTCCCCTGGATCAAAGAAGGTGCAGTTAATGAACAAATTGCTTTTTATTCCATAATCCGTTAATGTACTCCAGCACTTTTTATCTCCTCCCACCTCCTCTGTGGAAAAATGAAAAAGGGCATAACACTTCTCTTACATAAACATTGGGTAAAAAACCTCACACGTTCACCGCTGAAGATTGAATAAGTGCATGGAAAGATTAAACAATTAAAGACGTCCAGTACAAAGTTCTGTGTGTGTGTGTTTGGGGCTATGCTCATTTATTTTGAAATGCTTTGTGGTTTTATGAGAACAAGGAGAGTGAAGGAGAAACACAAAAAGGCTTGCATTAGGAGAAATTCCTTTAAATCATGCTCATTTTTATTTGGAGAACACCCCCCATTGCTTCACAATCATATATGCCTTAGCATGTATTATTCTCACACTTGACCCATCCAATCACATTTTCAAATGCATCACAGTTGCTCGACTCACTTCTAGAAACCCAGTAAAGTGGGAATTATTACCAACTCACTGGAGAGGTTTCCACTTTATTACATCAGTATATCAAAATGCCCATTTCACTCGCAAAGTTTATGTCTAGTCCCCACAGAGCAAAAGTTAATAGTCCTTGCTCTGTGGGCTGAGATGGCTGAAATCATTTTATGAAGTCACGGGACTGTCGGAACAAAACGGTGGAAACTAAGGCTAATTGTTTGACCTTCCCTTGATAACCAATTGCTTTGCGGAGATGAATAGATGCAATTCAGCTTTGTAGGCAGTGTCTTAACATCTCACTTGGAATTTTAATGTTGAGGTACGCCACTATCGTATGTTTTTCAGCTGCAGAGCTATTTACAAAATAAACCACACGTAATAACAAAAAGGCTATAATGTTGACTGTTCATTGCTGGTACCTTGGCCTGACATTTGTAATCCTCTTATTATATATTTATTTCATATATGCATTATCTCACCATTGTGTGTATATGCATTTATTGTTGTTTTGATCACATTTTTCCTTAGCTTGGATTTCAGACCATAACTTTGTAGCATTTTTAACATCAAGAAAATGTAACCCGACTTTATAGTTATCACATTTTAACATGAAGAGTTTTATAATCAGTCACACTCTGACTTTCATATTTCTTTATTGAAATGTTTTAGCGGGAGGAAGAACTAGATTAAAGATGGCCTAATAAGACCACTCCTGCTGCCTTCTGTGTCAAGTTGCACTCCTTTGGATTCATTTTATTCACATAAAGTGTGGATAAACACAGTAAACACATAATGACAAAAAATCTAAATGTAGGCTTGCATTAAATGCTTGGGCTATACTGAATAAGGCTATTTTTCTGTCAGCACTGACACACTTGGGAAAAATTTTAGGCATAGAAATGTAGTTCCTCTGTTTCCCCAGGCATTACCGGGAATCTCTACAGAGTCTGCACTGAAAGAGGGACCTGGCTCACGACTGGAAACTCCAGTGAGATCTGGCGGGATCTTTCAGAGTGCGCCACAGACAATCATCACTTCAAGCCACAAGTAATGCAAAATCATTTATTTACTAATACTTATTGATACAGTAGGCCCACTTAGCATATGTTTGTGACACTTATCATTCTTATTAATTGTGAAAATCTTTAAAGTTAGGCAAATTAATTGTGTCCAGGGTTAAATGTACAGTGAGGGAAAAAAGTATTTGATCCCCTGCTGATGTACATTTGCCCACTGACAAAGAAATGATCAGTCTATAATTTTAATGGTAGGTGTATTTTAACAGTGAGAGACAGAATAACAACAAAAAAATCCAGAAAAACGCATTTCAAAAAAGTTATAAATTGATTTGCATGTTAATGAGTGAAATAAGTATTTGACCCCTTCGACTTAGTACTTGGTGGCAAAACCCTTGTTGGCAATCACAGAGGTCAGACATTTCTTGTAGTTGGCCACCAGGTTTGCACACATCTCAGGAGGGATTTTGTCCCACTCCTCTTTGCAGATCCTCTCCAAGTCATTAAGGTTTCGAGGCTGACGTTTGGCAACTCGAACCTTCAGCTCCCTCCACAGATTTTCTATGGGATTAAGGTCTGGAGACTGGCTAGGCCACTCCAGGACCTTAATGTGCTTCTTCTTGAGCCACTCCTTTGTTGCCTTGACTGTGTGTTTTGGGTCATTGTCATGCTGGAATACCCATCCACGACCCATTTTCAATGCCCTGGCTGAGGGAAGGAGGTTCTCACCCAAGATTTGACGGTACATGGCCCCGTCCATCGTCCCTTTGATGCGGTGCAGTTGTCCTGTCCCCTTAGCAGAAAAACACCCCCAAAGCATAATGTTTCCACCTCCATGTTTGACGGTGGGGATGGTGTTCTTGGGGTCATTCCTCCTCCTCCAAACACGGCGAGTTGAGTTGATGCCAAAGAGCTCGATTTTGGTCTCATCTGACCACAACACTTTCACCCATTTCTCCTCTGAATCATTCAGATGTTCATTGGCAAACTTCAGACGGGCCTGTGCATGTGCTTTCTTGAGCAGGGGGACATTGCGGGAGCTGCAGGATTTTAGTCCTTCACAGCGTAGTGTGTTACCAATTGTTTTCCTGGTGACTATGGTCCCAGCTGCCTTGAGATCATTAACAAGATCCTCCCGTGTAGTTCTGGGCTGATTCCTCACCGTTCTCATGATCATTGAAACTCCACGAGGTGAGATCTTGCATGGAGCCCCAGACCGAGGGAGACTGACAGTTATTTTGCGTTTCTTCCATTTGCGAATAATCGCACCAACTGTTGTCACATTCTCACCAAGCTGCTTGGCGATGGTCTTGTAGCCCATTCCAGCCTTGTGTAGGTCTACAGTCTTGTCCCTAACATCCTTGGACAGCTCTTTGGTCTTGGCCATGGTGGAGAGTTTGGAATCTGATTGATTGATTGCTTCTGTGGACAGGTGTCTTTTATACAGGTAACGAGCTGAGATTAGGAGCACTCCCTTTAAGAGAGTGCACCTAATCTCAGCTCGTTACCTGTATAAAAGGCTCCTGGGAGCCAGAAATCTTGCTGATTGATAGGGGATCAAATACTTTTTTCACTCATTAACATGGAAATCAATTTATAACTTTTTTGAAATGCGTTATTCTGGATTTTTTTGTTGTTATTCTGTCTCTCACTGTTAAAATACACCTACCATTAAAATTATAGACTGATCATTGTCATTTGTCAGTGGGCAAACGTACAAAATCAGCAGGGGATCAAATACTTTTTTCCCTCACTGTATATGATTAAACCCTGTCATAGATTCCATCATGTGGCAGTCATCTACAGGATTCTGGCTGATTCAGAGATCTTATCCAGCCCGAGTATCACTTGCATGCCTTCAGAGAACCTTTTTTTATAGCAGATTAAAAGGAATTTGCAGGAACTGTACTCTAGAATGTGGGAAATGTGTGAACCAAAGACAAATAGAATGTGTAACCATTTTTGTTGGTGCTGTTTTTCTCCTTTTATAGGAAGAAAAGAAATATCTCAACTCAATATTACGCTATGTCTACACGATCGGATACTCTCTTTCCCTATCCTCCCTCTCGCTGGCTGTTCTCATTCTGCTCTTCCTGAGGTTGGTGGTGTAAGACAGTACCCCGGAAATGAGAAAAGGCTTTTTGGTTGAATTGTTTTTACTTTTACTTAATCACAGCAGTTGCCCTGTATCATGTATCAAAAGAGTTCATGTTCACCAATTGATTTACTCTCTTGGGCTTGCACTCAAACTCGCTCGCTCTTTTCAGTTTTAGGACACAGTGGTTCCCCATCCTGGTACCCACCCTGCGCCTGGATTGCCTTCCAGCCCCATTTTCAGCTTACCTGAACAATTTGCACCAGTTTAAGTGCTGGAAACAGCTGACAAGGCTGAAATCAGATACAGATTAGCTCCATTAAGGTTCTCAATTTAGAGCTCATGTGGAACGAAAACCACAGGGGCCATTCAGCACCAGGATTGGGAATCACAGCTCTAATCCATTAATAATTCTTTTCCAGCCTGGCTTCTTCCAAGGTACCATTTTTAAGGCCATATTTCCTTGTTTTTTCTTAGTATATTTTTCTCCTGCCTCTTCTGAAGGTCCAATGGGGACTTTTAAGTGATCCCAAAGGCTCTTAACAGGTTATGTTCAATCAATACCAGTGACAGTGACAAATATAACATCAATAACACCCGTTTTAAAGGAAGAGCAGTAACAGTACCTCTCCAGGGGTCACCTCACATCACCTACTAAAATATGATCAACACATTGGTGACATAAAATCCGATGACATTATTAGGACATCCCCTCATCTGCCTATTAAAAGGGGCTATGTTATTTGATAGTCTAACAAGAGATAAGACGGGTGTCATTCTCGTCAACGCCACCAAACCTCTAAGTGTGATGTAGTTCATAATATGGATTTCAGAAAATGAGGCTTCAGGGATTCCAAAAACAGTGGGTTCAAGACTTTTCTAATAATGTACTCCATTATGTGTAGGAAACTCCATTGCACAAGAAACTACATCCACATGAACTTATTTGCTTCGTTTATATTCCGAGCTGTGGTGGTTCTTGTTAAGGACATCGTCACCAACGAAATTTATTCCAAGAAGCCCCAGGAGGAAACCGGATGGATTGATTATTTAAATTCAAAGGTAATTTCATTTATGTTCTGTATGAACTCAGAATAAACTACCAGATTGCGTGACAGCAACATACTTGTTTCCTGCTTTTGCTTATCACAGTATATTGTTGTGGAATATTGTTCTCATTAGTTCTCATTAAAAAAAAAAAATATATATATATATATATATATATATATATATATATCACTTTATAACCTGTAACTCTTATGTTATCTTAATGTTATCTTAAGCTCCATTGCTAGAATCTTTTGCTTATTCATTTGTTCAGATCTCTACAACTTGCAGAGCAACACATGTTTTCATGCACTACTTCGTATCAGCCAATGTCTTCTGGCTCCTAGTTGAAGGGATATTTCTCCACACATTGCTTGTCACGGCGGTGCTCTCAGAAAAAAGACTACTAAAGAAATATGTGTTTATTGGCTGGGGTAAGTTTGTAAAACCACTTTATAACAGTTTAGCATAAAACTGAATCTTAGGGGGACAATTTAAAAAATATTAGAGTTGGCTTCATTTTACATCCCATAGAGGAATACGATTTGTTTAGTGAGTTTGATGGAGCCATATGCCAAACTGAAGTGAGTTCCTCAAATATTTTTCTTATTAATTTCTTGCTTGATTTTTGAGTAGCCAACCTGTTTTTTAAATTGAAAGACTGGGATTAAATCAGAACTTTGAAACCGAAAGAAGAAGAAGAAGAAGAAGAAGAAGAAGAAGAAGAAGAAGAAGAAGAAGAAGAAGAAGAAGAAGAAGAAGAAGAAAAAAAATAAAACATGATCTTTAAGTATCTAAGTAGTGCAATAACCTAACTGCATTATGGACTTTTACACACAGGCTCTACAGATTTGATTAAAGTTAATGATGATGACTGGACACTGCAGTCTTTTTTAACTGTGGCATGTATCATTCAAAAAGCCAACCCTAGCATTTACATTTTGATCCCCTAATAACACTTGAGTATATACAGTGAGGGAAAAAAGTATTTGATCCCCTGCTGATTTTTACGTTTGCCCACTGACAAAGAAATGATCAGTCTATAATTTTAATGGTAGGTGTATTTTAACAGTGAGAGACAGAATAACAACAAAAAAATCCAGAAAAACGCATTTCAAAAAAGTTATAAATTGATTTGCATGTTAATGAGGGAAAAAAGTATTTGACCCCTTCGACTTAGTACTTGGTGGCAAAACCTTTGTTGGCAATCACAGAGGTCAGACGTTTCTTGTAGTTGGCCACCAGGTTTGCACACATCTCAGGAGGAATTTTGTCCCACTCCTCTTTGCAGATCCTCTCAAAGTCATTAAGGTTTCGAGGCTGACGTATGGCAACTCGAACCTTCAGCTCCCTCCACAGATTTTCTATGGGATTAAGGTCTGGAGACTGGCTCGGCCACTCCAGGACCTTAATGTGCTTCTTCTTGAGCCACTCCTTTGTTGCCTTGGCTGTGTGTTTTGGGTCATTGTCATGCTGGAATACCCATCCACGACCCATTTTCAATGCCCTGGCTGAGGGAAGGAGGTTCTCACCCAAGATTTGACGGTACATGGCCCCGTCCATCGTCCCTTTGATGCGGTGCAGTTGTCCTGTCCCCTTAGCAGAAAAACAGTTATTTGATTCCAAAGAGCTCGATTTTTGTCTCATCTGACCACAACACATTCACCCAGTTCTCCTCTGAATCATTCAGATGTTCATTGGCAAACTTCAGACGGGCTTGTACATGTGCTTTCTTGAGCAGGGGGACCTTGCGGGCGCTGCAGGTTTTCAGTCCTTCACGGCGTAGTGTGTTACCAATTGTTTTCTTGGTGACTATGGTCCCAGCTGCCTTGAGATCATTAACAAGATCCTCCCGTGTAGTTCTGGGCTGATTCCTCACCGTTCTCATGATCATTGAAACTCCACGAGGTGAGATCTTGCATGGAGCCCCAGACCGAGGGAGACTGACAGTTATTTTGCGTTTGTTCCATTTGAGAATAATCGCACCAACTGTTGTCACCTTCTCACCAAGCTGCTTGGCGATGGTCTTGTAGCCCATTCCAGCCTTGTGTAGGTCTACAATCTTGTCCCTGACATCCTTGGACAGCTCTTTGGTCTTGGCCATGGTGGAGAGTTTTGAATCTGATTGATTGATTGCTTCTGTGGACAGGTGTCTTTTATACAGGTAATGAGCTGAGATTAGGAGCACTCGCTTTAAGAGAGTGCTCCTAATCTCAGCTCGTTACCTGTATAAAAGACACCTGGAACATGGAACATGGAAATCAATTTATAACTTTTTTGAAATATGTTTTTCTGGATTTTTTTGTTGTTATTCTGTCTCTCACTCTTAAAATAAACCTACCATTAAAATTATAGACTGATCATTTCTTTGTCAGTGGGCAAACGTACAAAATCAGCAGGGGATCAAATAATTTTTTCCCTTACTGTAGAATGAATATTGTATTTTCATATATATTTGACTGTACCTATTTGCTTCATCCAAGGGATGCCCATTCTGTTTGTGGTGCCCTGGACTGTAACAAAGGCGTTGTATGACAATGAAGGGTAAGTACTTAATCTTGCTTTTCAGGAGATACAGTGGTGCCACTTTTTTTAACAGGCTTCTATGGACTGTATCATGCTACTCAGAAAATTACATCTACAGCCCTTGTGTTTGTGTGCTTTAGAATGAGGCCCCAGCTTAGCCTTACATGACCCGCTTCACCTTAACTCATGTGACTCCTGCAAATCTCATCTAGTTTTATCTCAATGCTTTAATCCAATTGAATTCAATTAATAGAAGACTTTGTTCCTCTGCTAGTGATGCTATAACCTACATTTGTGCTTACTATGTACTGCTGCAGTTTAAAGTTGAACTGTAGTTTTGGACTTTGTTTTTGCACTTATGTTGTAAGTCGCCCTGGATATAATAATAATAATAATAATAATAATAATAATAATAATAATAATAATAATAAAGCAACACATAGGTAACCTTTTGCATGGTTTCCAGCAAGAGACAGGGATAGAAGATGCATGTTTTGACACAGCACCTTATGTAGTGTCAATTTTTCACATGTTTAAACCAAATGTGTAGGGCATTTGCTAGGAATAAAACCAAAGTCAATGTTATTCTCCTTTAAGGTGCTGGGGAACAAATACTAACAGGAAGATATGGTGGATAATAAAAGGACCAATTATATGTTCCATTACAGTAAGTGATATTGAGAGTAAGACCAATATAAAAGCTTTAGCTATTTATACAAATTATGTAAACATAACATTAAGATAAGTGTATATTATATTCAAAGTCATGACAATTAAAATGTTTTTAATATGGATCTTTGGTTTATTGGCTCAATTTTTGAATTTGAAGCTCACTTAGTCACTGTTCTATATAAGATAGCATTTCAACCAACTTTAAAGTTAAAACGCACATTCCAGCAATTGAACCCTATTGAAGAGACCATGTCTGACCTTCCTGGTGTGCTCTGATGCAGTAATGCAGAGTTTGAGGAATGATAAAATGATAATATTGAGGATTGAGGATGGGGGGTCATGTGACACTGGTTTTGAGTTCATCAGTACGGAGGTTGGTGCTGACATGGACCGTTATGGTGCAGAAAGCTTAATGTGACTTGAAAAGTGTAGACTTCACAGATGTTTCACTTGAAAAGCTTCTTGTGATCCTTATTTGCTTGTCAAACATCAAAGATCTATGAGACATAGATTTGAAATGTCATCACCAAAATGCTAACTGCTCTTCATTGCAGGTAAATTTGTACATCTTTATTAAAATCCTGAAACTGCTGCTGTCGAAGCTAAAAGCAGAAAAGATGCGGTTTAACGATTACAAATACAGGTGAGTCATTCTTCATAAAACCAGTCTGTCCACTCCTTCATTTTAATCATTTGCTAGTAGTTCATATGTCTATAGTTCAGAAAGCAAACAAGATATAATTAGGCCTTCACAGCAAAATAATCAATTAGTTGACGTGCTGTAATTATTTGTTGAATCAAGATGCATGCATTCAAAATTTCTCAGAAAATTATGCCCTTGGTGATGTGCTTGAAATATCTTTCAAATGATGGTATTTAAACATATATATATTTTTTGTTCATTATTTGGATTAACAGATTAGCCAGAGCTACCCTGGTGTTGATTCCATTGTTGGGAATCCACGAGTTTGTGTTCGTATTTGTCACAGAGTATATTGATGAAAGGTCAAGATATATCCTACATTTCATCAACTTGACAATAAGCTCCTTTCAGGTAAAATGTGTCTGCTTTTCTCATTGAAGGTAAACTGTTTTTATTGGATTAGTGTGCTTGTATGGGCTGGGAAACAGTGTCATTTGTAACCAAGAAAAAATAAATGCATTCAAGCTTATGCAATGGATGACTTTAGTATCAATTCAAGAGTCATATCGTAGGAGCTTGTGACTAGCTTAAGGCTATGACTGTATCTTTAGTGATCCCCTTCTGATGCAGCCTTGTAAACAAATGATTTTGAAGATAGAATTGGAAACCCCCAGAAGCTTTTTCAGAAACCCTTTCTCGTGCCCAGTGCTAGAACTGCATGTGAACTCTGAGCCGTGCCGGACTACGATTGTGAGAAGCAGAACAGATTGCAGTCTAGCTAATGCTAGCTGTGCAAGGCAAAATGTGTAAATGAAGAAAGTGTAGCATAAAAGGTTTCTAAATAAATTGAAAATATATTAAGAAGGACATCTTAACAAGTCAATGTTTTCATTTTTATAAATATCTATACACATTTATTTCTCAGATGTCTAGATATTTAACCCTAAAGATTAAGTTTAGGATAGTATGGTAATGCTATATGGTTTCTTTCTTGTTTCAGGGCTTTGTGGTTGCCTTGTTATACTGCTTTGCCAATGGAGAGGTAATGCTCTTCAACCTGCTTGTGTTGTCTTGGATTGTTTCCCCTGCTCAATTTGAATGCAACCCGAGTTTCACGTATCTGTATACTAAACAAAAGGGTTGTACGTATATATGTATTGGCTTGATCATGAATTGTAGTGCTCGATAGAAAGCAGCTACGTTTTAATTGTGCATCTATATATCTCAAACAATACTGGATACAACTAGTGTGGACAACTGAATTATATATGAAAATATAGTGATTCAAATTCTGTTAAGGTACTGACTGCAAAGGTAAAAATTATTGTACATCAGAGGAAAGTACACCAGGAATTGATAGGAATAATAGGCAGACTGTTTAGACAACTGCTTTGTACTTCATAGAAAATCACTTACACCCACCAATGGACTTGGGTTTTTCTACAAGGTCAAAGAAGTGTGAACACTGTAAGGTCTACAACCTCCCCTTAAATGGCATTTCAGAGAGCAACACTTCGATCAAATACCGTTTCATAATATGAACACTCCTGCCAGTTTCCTGTGCGGGACTCCTAAGTTGGAATTGAATTAGCAGGATAATCTTATTTCATTAGCTAAATCCATTCCTTGTCTGACACAACAAGCTGTTTGCACATTTCTTTTTGTGGCACATTTACCATCTGGAAGTTATGGCCATAGAAAATTTAGCATGTAAATATTTATGCACATTACTTCATCAGATGGTTGGTGACAGAGCCTGTTTTTCTTGTCTACCGAAATAAAGTTTTTGGCATACGGCATTAAAGGTTGGCTTCCTCATTGATCATGTGTAAACTCAGTGACAGGGTGACTCATTGCTTGTTGATCATTGCAGTAGTTTTAGAAAACATGAAGGTGATGCAATGTTCTCATTACTTGTTTTTATTAAGGTAATATTTCTTGTTCAGACATCACACTGGCAAGATGAACTTTAATTGAATATGGAATCGCATTGTTATGGGTTTATGTTTTGGTTTTTCAGGTTCAAGCAGAGCTGAAAAAGAGATGGCGGCTCTTTGTCTTCAGAAACCACTTTCAATACACCGACTGCATCCCAGGGAAGCACTTCAAATACATTGGAAATTGTTCCAAACGGCGCCCCACTCTCTTTGGTGACCAGAGTGAGGTTTATGGAGATGGCAAGAGACCTTCCAATGTGCAGCTCCTACAGGTGACAATGAGGACCAATGGTGACTTTCAGCGTCAAAGACCAGTGGGTTTGGAGTACTACACAAGGGGCAGTCTATCTAGCAGTGAAGGGGAGGGGACCCTGGGAGAAACATTAGAAGAAATACTCGAAGAGAGTGAGACTTAAAGGATGTCACCCCCAAAGAATGTAACCGCAACCTCATATTTGTAAATACAGCTTGCCATGGGTGCTTATTAATGACTCATGACTATTCTGTGCAGACATCAGCAAAGCTTTCTTTTTAAACAGTGGAGACTGGTCCAAGAATTTCATTTTGATTAACAATCTGATGAATAATGATGTTGCTTAAGAAATGCACTGCGTTCGGAGGAAATATTTGCTACAGGTACATGTCAAATTAAGCCAAATAAAGCTTATTTATTTCTTAACACCATGTAGACACTTATATCAACCAGTTATTGTAGAATTATAATGATTGAATTCATTTGGAGGTTATTTATTTCACACATATATAATAAGGTATCTTTGATCAAATAATACTTTTTTTGTTTTGTTTAATTTATAGAAGTAACACAGAGAAGCCTAAAAAGCATATTTACTGATCTGAAAGTTTGCTACTTATAGACTGAGTATTTTATTCATAATGTAAATATTGTACCATACCTGTGAATCTATCAATTTGTTATTATTGTTTTCAATTTTTGTTAGCCTATGGTCTTTTGATTTCCTAACCTTGTTTTACAATCCAGCTGCAGTTCCTGTTGCAGTTCTGAATACTAGAGAATATTCAAACAACAATTTTCAAACCAAATTTAGAGTTTTGTTTTCCTGCCATCTTGTGAAAGTATGAGAAAGAGATAAAAACACTGGTTCCACATTAATTGTGAGTGTAATAGGAAGGTTTTTAACTTATGAAACACAATTACCACCTATTCTGGTCTGTCACTTTTTCAAATCTGCTCTGCACAGTAATGCATTCTCTTAAGTTTCTCCATTTTCCCTTTTTGTATCAAGCACTTAATGTATAAGAAGACATTAAATTAAAACAATGGCAAAATAAATATGCCATACCACAAATGGATAAACCATATGGCACAGTAAATATGTCATTTATCAAAAGGGATGTATCCATATCAATGACTCTCAGTTACATTTTCACTTGAAAGTGTTTGCATGGCAGTGGTATGAAAAATCAACCCCTATGTACATTTTCATTTGAAATCATTTTTCCATGGCTCTATCTCTTTAATCATTGCGCTCTCTCCTTGCAGCCACAGTACAGCTTATACTTCAGCTCAGCAAACTGTTTCTTTCCCGACTCTTCTCCAAATCCCACACACGGCTGACCTTAAAGCCTCTTCCAATAAAAAAGCAGTAATGACTGAGAGCTGCTCACAAAGAAGGTGGGTATATGGACACAGAGGTGAAATCAGGACAGGCATTGGGTAATGTGAGCTAAGAAGGAATTTGTGCCAGAAAGATGTAAGCCCTGTATTTGTAGCTAATGCATGAAACTTCGTGTGTGGCGCCAATGCAAATGAGGTAGAGCAAGTGAGGATGAAGAGTGTAAATAAGTGATGACGTAGCTGTCCTACATCACTGTTTTGGTCAGGTCAATTAGATACAAGTCTATGGCTTTGCCCAGGACCCGCAGGTCAATGTATAGCCCATTGAAATATTTAAATATTACAAATGTCTTGGGGAGAACATAATAAACAATCCTGCTAGATGTTTCTGTTCATGTTTAAAATATGTATGTATTACATTATTATGTATCAGTATTTATGTTTAAATGCATCATAATGAGCTGTACAGTCTGAAAACAATGCCCATTCTCCAATTCAAATAGATAGTGAAAGACTCTAGTTTGACTGTGAATAAATATTTTGTTAAAAATGTGGATGTGTATAGTTTATCATTTGAGTCTATTTGTGAAAAGGAGCCATTTCAGAACAAATATGGTGTTTTCCCTTCAAGCAAATTGATGTCAAGCTGTTGATCATTGTTTCAATTAATCTTATATGGATTATGATTTATGAGTGAGAGCCTGAGAACACTGCAAATTATTTAAATCTGATCATATAGGTACCTGATTCCTGAAGTAAAATGTTTGCTCTGAATTATTGTATTATATTAATAAATTAATGTATTTTTTCATTTATGTATGTACACTAATCATAAATCACAATATGTTTTAGGATTTTGTTTAGCAATGAATCATTATTTTCCTTTGAGAAGTGATTTCATATGGAAAGATGTTGAAAGAATGCCCAAAAAAGTGTTAAAGAAAGAAGAGACTCATTAATTCCTTGAAAACATGGGAACATATATTATTTTTACTGCCCATTACAGTTGACACATTGTTTTTTTCTACAATAAAAATCTTGATTGTAAACTACTTGCAACAAGGCAAAAATCTTTCCTGTGAACGGCTGTGGCAGCAATGATTTTTACACACATAATTGACTAAACTCTGACAGATTTCTGACAGATGTGAGGAAAGCATTTATATCTTCAGCCTTATGTATTTGTAGTGTGTATGGTCAGATCCCAAATCCAAACATTGTCACAGACAAGACAATAGTACAATACTACACCAAAAGCCAGATCTGCAGGCTTTTCAGAAATACAGGATATGTACATCTGAATTTCCATTACAGTCCCAGTATGGTATATCCTCATCCACCCCCCAACCTCTCCTCACAGGCGTTCCCCAAGGCTCCGTCCCTAGCCCGCTCCTGTTCCCTCTCTACACTCGCTCCCTGGGCCCCCTCATCACGTCCCATGGTTTCTCCTACCACTTCTACGGTGATGATGCCCAGATCTTCCTGTCTTTTCCCTCTTCTGACCCTCTCATCCCCTCTCGCATCTCTTCCTGCTTGTCTGCTATTTCCGCCTGGATGCACTCGTACCACCTCAAGCTCAACCTCTCCAAATCGGATCTCCTGTTTTTCCCCCTCTCTTCCTCACCTTCTGCTGACCTCCCCATCTCGATCCCCTTGGAATCCACCACACTCTCTCCTTCTTCCACAAAAAATCTAGGAGTCATCCTCGATCCTGCGCTCTCCTACACCCAGCACATCATCACACTGACACGCACCTGCAGATTCTTCCTGAGCAACATACGCCAGATCCGTCCCTTCCTCACCGACTACTCGACTCAGCTACTCATCCAGTCACTGGTCCTCTCCCGCCTGGACTACTGCAACTCCCTCCTGGCCGGCCTGCCTGCATCTACTACCCGCCGCTCCAGCTCATCCAGAACTCTGCGGCTCATCTGGTATTCTCTCTGCCACGATTCACACACGCTACTCCACTGCTCCGCTCCCTCCACTGGCTCCCGATAGCGGAACGCATTCAGTTCAAGACATTGACCCTCACCTACCGCTGTCTCGACCACACTGCACCAAGTTAACTTCAGACCCTCGTCTCCCCATACATCCCCTCCAGACCACTGCGCTCCTCCAGTGGCAGAAGACTAACTCTGCCTCCTCTCCACTCTCCTTCCTCCAGAGCTGCTCCTTCTCATCCCTGGCCCCTAAATGGTGGAATGACCTTCCCACCGAAGTCAAAACAGCAGAGTCCTTGACCTCATTCCGGCGCTTACTCAAGACGCATCTTTTCCGACAGTACTTGTAATATTAGTCCTTTTATCCCTGCTAGATAGTACTTCACAGTTTTATTATGCTTCTTGCGTTCTTGATTGTTTTCCTCCTTGCTCCCTTTCCCATAGTCCTTGACTGTGACCCTACATCTTGACAGCACTTAGCTTTCACCATCCAGGATGTAGGAACTCACTTACTATACTTGTGTAAATTTAAAATTGGAATTTGTAAAATGTATTATTTTGAATTGCTGTTTTAGCTAAATTGAATTTGTAATTATTGATGCCTTGTACTTAACTGTATTTTTGCACTTTGTTTGCACTTATGTTGTAAGCCCTGGATAAGGGCATCTGCCAAGAAATAATAATAATAATAATAATAATAATAATAATAATAATAATAATAATAATAATAATACAGTCCTCTCCTGTACAACATTCTCCACTACTGGTAGGCATAATTGATATGAGTTAAGACTAGTGTGACACAAAATTAAAAAATCAACTATTCCAATGGTATTTTCTGGAAGGGTATAGAACAGCACTGACTGATAGACACTTGCAACTGAAGAACAGTGGGAGGAAATGATTCATCTAATGGAAGAGTCATTTATAAACACTGAAAACATGCTCATCTCAATTAAATAATTCCTTTCCTCTCTTTCCATTAGGCCCATATTAATCAATGTACATGTTTGAGGACTCTTTTCTGTATTAAATGTTAACCCTCTGAGTGAGTATCATTCTAACCAGACTTATTCCAGGTCTGAAGGGAAAGTCCTACTGAGGAACTGAGGGAACTGAACCTTTTCACCCTGGAACAGAGGAGACTACATGGGGACTTGATTCAAGTCTTCAAAATCATGAAAGGCATCGACCACATCAAACCAGAGGAGCTTTTCCAGATCAGCAGGGACACACGCACCCGGGGACACAAATGTAAATTGGGCTTCAAGGCATTCAATGCGGAAAACAGGAGACACTTCTTTACACAGAGAGTTGTCACAATCTGGAACAAACTCCCCAGTGATGTGGTTGAAGCTGAAAATTTGGGAACATTTTAAAATAGACTGGATAGGATCCTTGGATCACTTAGTTACTAATGGACACCAAATGAGCACGATGGGTCAAATGGCCTCCTCTCATTCGTAAACCTTATGTTCTTATACCTCTCCCAGGAGTAGTTGTATAGTTAATTATTCATTTTGTGCAGCACTTGTGACAGCATCAGTGTAATATATTTGGGCACAATGTAGATTCTGCTATCAGAGTCACAGCTCTGATTGGCCAGTCTGCATAGAATAGACCCCAGGAGTCTGACATCACCAAAACAACAGGCTCAAATACACCAACTCACCCAATCCTTTCATTTCACAAATTCCTAATCCACAATCAATTTGCTTTTCATCTGATAACATTAGTTATCTCTAAGAACATCACTATTATGGATGACTGACAGTAGCTACTCTCAGAGAGAATTGTTTCAGAAGAAAGGTTTTTACTTTGCTGCTAACATTAAGGAGGTATTAGGGAATTACAAAGTATTTACTAAAAATTAATTATCATTCTCAATTTGATTCGAGAATCATGCTGAATTAAATTCCACCTTACTTTAACTATATAGGTCTACACAAAATGCTGCGCCTTTTTTACCAGAACTTTGACTGACCAGTGCTGTGCTTTGATTCAGTCATGTTTGTAAACTGTAATTAGATTGGTGTGTTTTTTTATCACCCCACTCGGTGCCTCTGGATCTCTGTAGACCTCTCTTGATGCTTTTGCTTGCCACGTTATCATAATTGATGCACATTTTTATTCTAAGCATGTCATTATTACACAGAAATATTTGTAATAATATTTTCTAATTATTTCCCTTTCTTTTCAAATTATTTAACCCATATGAATACGTGTATCTGGTGTTAGGGGTTACATTTCTTGAGACCATTCTGATTCTGATGTGTTTAAACTAACCAGCTGTTCTCATGAAGAGAAACAATTCCAGAAATATGACGCTGGTCTTTATATTGATATGATCCAAGAAAGACCAACAAAGGTTATGCAGACTCTTCCTTAGCTGATCTTTTTTTTCTTTCTTTATTAAAACAACCTGAATACATCGCATTATACATGTTTCATTTATTAAATATGTTTATATCTGATGGTGCCTTGCTACACACTCACAAAATGAGTAATAAAATGACAGAGAAGAAAAATAAATTCACTCATCCACATAAGCCTATAATACTTATCTAATGATAATATATTACTGTACCACTATTTTTCCCCAGAGAAAATAGGTCAACAAATACATCAGGCTAGGTCATGTTTAGTTTTGTCCTGAATTACTTATTTCATGCCAAAAGAAGGACAACCGGTTGTATCACTGTAAATGTCATTGCCTCACTGACAAGTAATAAAAAGCACTAAAATAGTACCAAGCTGAAAAGTAGTTTAAATGAAAGCCATTAGATTAATACCTGTACCCTGCAGCCCACAGCAGGGATTTGTCTAAACTGACCTTCAGAATTAAGAGGATTTAATTGTTACACAGGGATTACTCACTTGAAACTAATTACAGACCATGTTTGTGGGTTTGTTTTACAATGAACCAGTTGTCCTGAATTTCTAATGATGTAAACAGTGAGGTTTCGAACAGTCTTTCATTTGAAAAAAACAGAAATACTTAAAATAAAAAAGAAGAGGAAAGAAAAACAGCAAGATGTTTACAGTGACTACTGATTCTTTTCCTTTAGCCTATCTTTGACCTTTTGTGGCTCGAACTGTATCAATCTGAGGATTTCCTTGTTCTCCATGATCCCTTGAATAAACTCCCCTTCTGTAAGCTTATCTGAAAAACAAGAGGGGGGAAAATTATATTATTTTTAACAAATGGAGTGCAAAACCAGTTGAGGACATATCTTAGTGCAGTAACGGACTCAGATTGACTGATGCTTACATTCTCTTCCAATAATGAAATAAACAGGCACAAAACCTATACTTATTTTATTGAATGAATAAATAAATAAATGTATCCAGCAGCGATATAGTGGAATGGGTTGCTTTTGAATATATTTTTCTTAAGAAAACAGAAAATGAAAACAGTCAGGATTCATAGTTCTGTGTCTGACATTCGCACTAAAAATGTCTCCAACAAAAACAAGCTTGACCAGATCTAAACCAGATAAGATGCACAACTAATTGTTTATTTCCATTTTTTTTAAGTTGAAAAAACGAATTCTGAGAAAATGGCCATTGTTTTACTTCTTTTGACCTTTTTAAATTATTATTTATTTTGTTTATTTGATGTTTCAAAACATGGATTTGGACCTACCAAGCTACAGCTGTGGCATTTCACTGGAAAGGACAACATGTACTGCTGTCCATGATTAATTGAGAAGAGCAGTGTTTACTCTTCAACACACTTGTTGAGATATGGAATTCCCATCCCTATGTTTTTGGGTGGACTGTATTATGATAACATAGCAGTTGCAACAGGCGTACCTTGTTCTTTCTTGCCGAAGTAATCCCAGATTTTGTCCGTTCTCTTTTCTGGCGTACTCTCGTCCTGTGGAAGCGTCTTTTGGTCATCTTCGCTTATCATTTTAAATATGGCCTGTAAGAAAACAAAAGCACAGAGGCAGCCTGATTAGTCAACAGTTAAAAACTCTTTATCTTGTCACTGCATATCATCATAAACCAATTAAGCAATGTCAGGCACTTTTAATCTGCTTTATTTTAATTTCCTCTTGCATCGTGGAAAGGATTTCAAGATATGTTCTATATTAGGAGAATAATATTAGGACTCAGTTCGTCTTCTGATATGCAAACGTTAAGTAGGTTCACCTGAGTGTAAATTCAAGCAAGCCTTTAGTAGTCAGGGACATTAAAAAAAAAACAAAAAAAACGTAAATTCAAGTCTCATGAGAACAAATTTAACTCTGTTACTGCATTCTGTGTTTTATATATAATCACACTAATGCGATTGAATGTAATTTAATGTATTTTCATTTATTGTGCATATTCTCCCTTCCAAGTAGAACCCATGTCTCTTTTCAAAATAGACTCAACTATCTGCACAATAATGAGGGATAGCATAATACCATATGCCAAGTGGAGACTCAGTGCTATTACACTTTCATAAGCAGAGAGAAAGTCACAACCATCCCAGCAAACTCAAAAGACAACCAATAAAAAAGTATACCTTGACAATTTCCAGGACTTCGGTTTTACTGATGGTCCCATTGGCATCAACGTCATACAGAGCAAATGCCCACTCCAGTTTCTGCATAGTTTTCCCGGATGAGGTCAGGTGCAGTGCAATGATATATTCCTTAAAGTCTAAGGTGCCATCACTGTTGGCATCAAAGCTTCTGAAGACATGGTGGGCATATTCCTTGGGATCCGCATCAGGGAAGAAGCTGGCATAAATACCTTCAAATTGCTCCTTGCTGATCCTCCCACTGGGACATTCCTTCAGGAAGGACTGGTACCAGGCACTCAGCTCCTCCTCAGTGTATCTGGTGCTCAGCTTCAAATCTTCCAGAATTTCCTTTGAGAGTGCTCCACTTTTGCTGTTCCCCATCTCAAGACACTGTTGTGTGAGGCTGGCCTAGCAGAGAAGCACTTGACCGTTCCACAGACTGTTGAGTCGGACAAGGTATCTCCTTTTAAATCCAGGCAGGCTTCTTTAGGATTAAGGAGATAAACACGTCACTTACCAAATCTCACTTTTCGGGGGTTGGGGATGGGACACTGAACGTACATGTATGTGAATGTGTGTTTACATGTTTGTGTCTTTCTCCAAAAAGCATGTTCAGAAAATATTTGTATTTGATTTGGTTCTGATAAAAAGAAGATCTACTTTTGATGATTGCTCCTTTCTTTCATTTATATTGTATGCAGCACAACATCATGAGGTGTGAAAATGTCCTTGGTTGACTTGCACTGAGATTTAGATATTTTTTTATTCCGTTCCTGAGCTGAGGAAATGAAGTTAGAAAAGAACAAGTATCCATTATGAGCTCCTTTAGAATAGCGAGAGAAAGACAAAACCGCATACCTTCAAGGCAAAACAAAAAATCTCTAAATTATATTTTATTTCACTCATAAATTAACTACGCAAAAGTCCAGCTACAACACAAGTGTGTAATTAATGATTTTGCTCCTTATTGATCTAGAGAGAAGAATGGCACAGATAATCAGATTTGATGTTTTCTTCTGTGTGTATTTCATTAGGTACTAATTCGAATGTATAAGAATCAAGATTAAAGAACCATCTGCTACTAGAATCCATTACTTGAATGTAGTGCAGACAATTCATGAGAGGGAGAAGACACCCAAGATTTTGAAATTAAAGAATTACTAAAAGCAAAGAAACAAGGCACACATTTATCAACCTCAATACCTGTATGTATTTTAAAAAAAGGTTATTCAGTACATACGTTAAAGTTCATGCATGTAATTCCCTGTCAGTGTGACTTCTATGACACATTCAGATTGATGCATTCCTTCGTCCGACAATACATGTACTTATACCAGCAGAGGTTAATTAATGGGCATAGAAAATGGAAAAATTAAAAAATATCCAAAATCAATAATGGAAAACTATCAAGCAAAGAACATTGTAGCGTGTTGAGAGATTGATAATGAGACATTAAGCTCATGAGCTCAATTAACCACCTCTATTAAAATAATATGATGTAAAATTGTAAGGTCAGGAAATGTTAACTGTTTGGTGTGAGAGGATTACGATGGTGCATATCTAAGATTATTAAGGATGGCACATCTTTTAACTCTTTTAATTTAGCTTTTAACATTTAATTTATGTGTTGTTGTTTTTTCATAATACTTAATGAGACTCACATTTGAGAATATTCCACAGACTATTTTAAATGTTGGATAATGTCATTGGAGCTGTGTTACGGGAACCAAAATTGATTATTCTTTATCTCTCTGGCACAAGAGTGACCTGTTGAATTTTAAGAGATATGTGTGTATATCACAGGTAAATACATTAAATGTTAGTTTACAAAACATATAAAGAGAAGTAATTAATGTAAGGCAAACTAAATTCCCTTGTCATTTAATTCTGATATACATGACATTAACAGATGCATAGAGACATCAAATCAAAATCACAAAAAGCAGCTTACTTAAATTGTATTTTACAGCTAAGTGTGTAGGCCCTTAAATCCTTTTTGCCTTGAGTCACAGTGTTACATACCCAATGATGTGAAGTTAGGAGTCACCAGTGGTAGATATATGGGCTCTTACTATAAAATTGTCCAGATTTGACAATATATATTGATTAACACAATGTATTTCACACAAAAAAATATCAAAAATCATCCACTGGTATTACCGATTGTGTGTATATTGGTGGCATTTATGAATCAACACACTACTTGCTTAGAGACAAAAAGTCCATATTGAGAGGATATTGAAAAAAACAGTTATTTTGTTGCCTGTGTAAACTAGAATTTATAGGTCACTGAAGGATATTACATTTTAACATGCAGGTACTCAAATGGCGTAAGGGTAAAGGTAGGGGTTTAAATAGTATATCATTGAAATGATTCAAGTAAAAAAGTGAAAACTAACAATGATTAATATATTTCTGGATGATGAAGGGATTGTAGGCAGTTGTGGATATAGTCAGAGGCTGTTCAGGAAATATATATCTTGCAATTCCCCAGGTATTGAATAGCTTTTTGCTTGCTTGTTTTTGCTTAGATTTATGAGAAAAGAACACATTTTTAGGCCTTACCACAGACCTGAGGCAAAATAAATATTGGTATTTTCTTTTCTTATATAGCAACCTGAAAATGTTATATATCACAGTTAAAACAAATGGAAAATATAGCAACAATCAATGTTTCTTAAAACAAAATATCGATAAATACAAATTTGATTAATAATATTGGCATTTAGCCTTTAAGTCAGAGGCAGTGACTTTTAGGTTGGCACTTACTTACTTACTGGTTTACTTTATTTGTAAAAGGCTGCATTTAGGATCAGCTGCATTATTTTCAGGGGGAATTAATGACAGCAAAGTCTGTTTTCTAAAAGGGGAACCTTTCCATCCTGCTTCTCCCTTTAGGGTCTCAAGGTGGGCAGCTGGGAAAACTGTTTTCTGAGTTAGATTATAATGAGTGGTGGGCATCACTGTGTATGTAGACTGCACCTTATACCAGGGGCTGCATAGACTGACCAATGCAACCAACCTAAAACGCAGACAAAATCCCTATATTATTAACAACCCATGGCTGATATATATGGTAAATATTATTAATGCGTTTGAGACAAGATACGTGTATTTATCTTAATGCAGGCCTAGTCTGAAACTAAGCAGATGTTTCCAATCTGAAACAAAAAGCTAACAGTCTGAGCGGATCAGGGGGACTTCAAAACTAGGCTGAGCAATCAACTACACCGTGAATCCTGGTTTTTTTACGCTATTGCTGCCTCGTTTAATGAATTACAAAACCATGTAAATAACTTCACCGGCGCCAATACTATTCTCTGGAAAAAGCGCCTGAACTAAAGCGCCCTACGTGCCTTGTGACCGCTGATGTGCGTCACCACAGCACGGTATACAACTGGGTTTGTTTGTTTCCGTTCTGCCACAGGAATAGTAGCCTATTCACTTGAAGTTAAAAAGTAACGTTACATTGTACAAATCCCGTCAACGTGTTTGAACTGCAGGCTAATAGGACAGCGGCTGTCTGCCTGTCTCTCTCCCCGCCTGGGTTAGAGCCGCTCGGGATGTTTTCAATGGACAGAGACGCCGCAGTCGGGCGCACTGCGTACATAACCCGCGTCCAGAGCTTCAGCGCCTGTCACCGGCTGCACAGGTAAGAGGGCACATGACACTTTATTTCAGTCTGAAACTGCTAAGGGTTTATTCAGAAGCACTAAACAGTAATCTAATATTGCATCGGACCACCCGAAGAAAATTCATGACAATATGCCATTACTTGTTGATCGCGTTATTCCGCAAGACTGTGAATCTCAATACATACACCGAGAATCTGTGTAACTATCATTTCATGACACTTTTTTTGTGGATGTAGTGTATATTTCGTTGCCATACTGTCTTTTATGAAACTAAAAGTGAAAGAACAGTGCAGCAACGTGCCGCGCAGTCATGTTCGTGGGCAGGTCACTTCCCTTTCCAAGGAGCTTATGGGGATTGTAGTTCATATTGATTGGGGCGTCAGTTAAATTCGGCCTTACGTTTCCTAGTTTTCCATAGGCGTTTTAAAGTGCAGCTTGGCCCCTGTAACTATTTCAACTTTGTATTATACTATATGTATTACATAAACTATTTTGGTACATGCACAAGTCTGAATAGGAATATATCCAGTGTTTTGTGCATCATTATCAGCCAGTGCAACTTGCTTTAATCTGTAAGGCTTCATGTGGTTTCCTTTTGGAGGTTCAGTCTTGGTGGTGATAGGATGATCATAATAAGAAGCTGCCCACAACCCTGGCATCACTGCATTAGCTGCAATGATGATCATAATTCATATTGATGACAGCCTGATTATAGATCCATCTGATCCAGTGAACGGATCAGTAATCTTCAGCAACAGAGACAGCGACACTATCGGGGCTATAAAAGAGTATTTTCTTTATTTAATCTCTGGACGGTGTTTCTAATCCCTGGCGCAATATAGACTTGTGTTGCGAAATAGTGGTTTAGGATATCTGGGAGGTAACTCTGTTAACATAGTCATATTAAAATCTTCTTATTATATGTTGCACTCATACTTAAATTCTCTCTCTCTCTCTCGCTCTCTCTCTCTAATAACTAATTATTATTATGATCATCATAATTAAAGTGTATTTTGATTAGAATTTATAAGACAACACATTATTTTTCGCTCACAGTGGGGAATTATGAATTGCTTGTTATGTAGCAGGGGCAATTTTTAAACAGATGGATGCTCCTCTTGCACAGGTAGCAGCATCTAGTTTCTTGGCAGTCACTGGTCTCATGGGCTCCTTCACACATCTTATATTTCTCAATGTTCAAGGCAGTGACTAGATTGCTCAGAAACCAACACTAGCAGTGAAGTTTGGGCATTCCCAAAGATTAGAGTCTCCGGTACTGTGAGATGTTTTCTAGATTCTAGGATGTTCTGAAACTAAACTCGTATATAGAGTACATTGCACAAATAGTTTTAGGCAGGTGTGAAAAAATGCTGTAAAGTAAGAATGCTTTCAAAAATAGACATGTTAATAGATTATATTTATCAATTAACTAAATGTAAGGTGAGTGAACAGAAGAAAAATGTAAATCAAATCCATATTTGGTGTGACCACCCTTTGCCTTCAAAACAGCATCAATTCTAGGTACACTTGCACAAAGTCAGGGATTTTGTAGGCATATAGTCAGGTGTATGATTAAACAATTATACCAAACAGGTGCTAATGATCATCAATTCAATATGTAGGTTGAAACACAATCATTAACTGAAACAGAAACAGCTGTGTAGGAGGAATAAAACTGGGTGAGGAACAGCCAAACTCAGCTAACAAGGTGAGGTTGCTGAAGACAGTTTACTGTCAAAAGTCATACACCATGGCAAGACTGAGCACAGCAACAAGACACAAGGTAGTTATACTGCATCAGCAAGGTCTCTCCCAGGCAGACATTTCAAGGCAGACAGGGGTTTCCAGATGTGCTGTCCAAACTCTTTTGAAGAAGCACAAAGAAACGGGCAGTGGTTGGAAATTGACTGATGAAAGATCATGCTTACTTCCCTTCGCAATCGGAAGATATCCAACAGTTCCATCAGCTCAGAATTTGAAAGAAAACAGTGGGACCCTGGTACACCCATCTACTGTCCGCAGAAGTCTGGTCAGAAGTGGCCTTCATGGAAGACTTGCGGACAAAAAACCATACCTCCGACGTGGCAACAAGGCCAAGCGACTCAACTATGCATGAAAACGCACGAACTGGGCTGCAGAAAAATGGCAGCAGGTGCTCTGGACTGATGAGTCAAAATGTGAAATATTTGGCTGTAGCAGAAGGCAGTTTGTTCGCCGAAGGGCTGGAGAGCGGTACACGAACGAGTGTCTGCAGGCAACAGTGAAGCATGGTGGAGGTTCCTTGCACGTTTGGGGCTGCATTTCTGCAAATGGTGTTGGGGATTTGGTCAGAAAGAATGGTCTCCTCAATGCTGAGAAGTACAGGCAGATACTTATCCATCATGCTATACCATCAGGGAGGCATCTGATTGGCCCAAAATGTATTGTGCAGCATGACAACGACCCCAAACATACAGCGACAGTCATTAAGAACTATCTTCAGTGTAAAGAAGAACAAGGAGTCCTGGAAGTGATGGTTTGGCCCCCGCAGAGCCCTGATCTCAACATCATCGAGTCTGTCTGGGATTACATGGAGAGAGAAGCAACTGAGGCTGCCTAAATCCTAAATTATGTAGATTTTCCTTCTGTTCACTCACTTTGCATTTAGTTAATTGATAAATATAATCGATTAACATGTCTATTTTTGAATGCATTCATATGGTCCTGCTGGATTCCATCCTCATCACAACTGATATTTTGCTCTGCCAGTTCAAACCTGTGTGTTGTGTCTTCTCGTTCCTTTAGGTCAGTAGCTTGTGCTGTACTCAAGGCATTTGCCAAGAGCAAGTCACAAAGGGTCTTTTATTATCTGGCTTTAGAGGTCTCTGAAAATTGATTCCCTTCAGTTGGTCTTGACAGTTTGCCTTCTTCTTTTAACTTCTTGGGTTGCTCCTTGAAGGATTGGCCATCTGGAAAGTGAGCAAAAGCAAAAGAAGAGGAAAAAACTAAACTCAAAAAATGTAACAAGGAAAAGAGGTTCACATGAGAGGCATCTTTAGGGGTCATGCTGAGGCAGGTTGGGCTGCTTCCTATACCTATGTATGGAGCATTATAAGGGTCAAAATTAAATCTTTAATTCCTAAATTAATTTCTCAATTTGTGAATTAATTAATACATTAATTAGTCAATTTGTTATTGTTGCTAGGCTGGCCCTTGCCTGGATTACCTGCTGTTGGTGGAACTTGCTAAGATCCCTGTGGAGACCTGGTCTCTGCTGATGCCCAGTAGGCCAAGAATCCAGGCTTAGGCCAGGGCCCGTATGCATAAAACATCTCAGAATTACTCCTAGGAATCACTCTTAAAGTTAGTTTAGGAGTAAGATTACTCCTCACTCAGAGTAATAGGTAGAAGTCAAAAGGGTCTTACATCTACTTTTAGCTGGGAGTAGGATCTGATCCTAGGAAAAACTTATAGCGTATTTTCACAACAGTTTAGGTTAGAATTTAGCTCACTGTGCTGCATTTTCGTCATTTTGGGGAAAAAAAACAAAAGCGCAAGATCACATGTAGACAAGCAGAAGCAAAAATACAACTATAGGAATATGCTAAGCTATCTCAGCCGTTTATAATTTTACACAAAATAATAAGTGTTATGAGGACGTTAAGTTGCTACATGGAATTAAAATGCTAGATTAATTTCACATTCATAATCACAATCATAAAACATACATAAAATATCTTACAATTGAACACTATTTATCCTTCCGTTGTACATAGTCAATTGTCCATAAATGGAAACACTGGGGTATATTCATGAAAGGTTTTACACCCATTCGCTATTTCTGTATTGAATAAAATACAAATTAAAATGAACATGCATTCGTCACCGCGTATAAGTGGATCTTTTTTTAATTCATTTAGCGTCTTATTTTTAACTTTTGTTTGTGGTAAATATAGTCGGATATAGAACCGGTGTAATGTAAAACCATTGATGAATATTGGATAGCATAGATTATGAATTTATTAGGCTAGCATCGATTATAGGCATAATCATTGTTTATGAATGTGGCTTGTTTTGGGGATATTTGAGCGCTGTATTTGGACGATCTCTGGTGCTGTTAATGTCAGTATGGTTTGATGGAAAATTGTGCTTATTGAGGGCTGTGATGATGGTCCCAAATCCCCACTGCTACATTGTTGCTTTTTCCCTGTGGCCAGACACCGCAATATTTTCACCACCTGTATCTCTGCTAATGCCGCATTTCTGACTAGGTCAGTAATAAACAATATTCAGTTTCTTTCAATCTACATCACCACAGTAACTCTTCATCATCACACCGCTGTAATGGCTTTCCTTTCACGGGAGCTGTGCTGATGTTGTCTTCTCTTTGCTGCCATCTCCAGCTCCTGACTAGTTAGGGGACCTCTTGAGGTCTCCTAAATATTGGTTGAGTTAGGAGTACTTTTAATTCTAAAGAATCTTTATAAATAGCTTTTACTCCTAAAAGTAAAAGAAGGAGCAAATTGACGTCACTCTCTTATATTTCAGGCACTTTTTATCACTCTCACACGCTATGAATATGGTCCCTGCAGACTATAAACAACTCAAGGTCGCCACTGGGCCTGGGATCCCAGGGTCTTCTGGTTTTCTTGGAGGGCCTCCTTCAAACCAGTTCTTTCTCCGAGTGCTAGTCCTTCCTGAATCTAAGAGTGGATTATATTGTCTAATTCCTTCGCATGTTGATTTCCTCAGAGCTGGGCCTCTCTTGCACAGATACTTGAACTCGTCCAGGTCACGGTCACCTCCACACCACCTCTCCTCTGGAACAAAACAGAAATGTATTGAAACACAAATCTCTGCCATTTACTAAGTATGTCTGTATGTCTAAGCTAAATATTTAATCATACTGAAGAATTGAAATTTGATATTTCTGTTAAACTAATTGTCATAAAACATTTGGTTATGTCAATATGTTTGGCTTTGGGTGGCTTTATACTGTCAGAAGTATTACAGTAAATTATTGTTTTGGGGAATAACACAAATGACATTTGGAATTTGAATGTTATTACCTTTCTGGTCTAAAACAAATTCAGTGCTGCTTCATCCCTTTTCTCACTGTCAACTACATATATCGCAATTCTGGTTTCTGCATACGAAGTCCCTTCGCCCATTGGTCTTAAGACACAGGGACTGCGGTTAAGGTACTAATTGGTTCTTGCCTTCTATGGAGGTATTGGCTTTAACACTTTAAGCTGCTTGGAACTTTATAGTGTAAGCATTGTGAATTTCCCTCTAGTGAACTGTGTTTTCTAGGGCAAGCAGAATTACTGACATTAAACTGTAGGACGTCACAAGTGTGACATATTCTTAGCCATGACTGACAACACTATCTAAAAAAGAAAGAAAAACACCAATCATGCCTCTTACACGATCTGCCTGGGCTGGACTTGTTCTGTTATAGTGTTGAATACTACCTCAAAGCTGCAAGGGCACAAAAAGAGTCTTTTCCACTGTACGTGAGGGTTTTTGTTCAAGCAGAAGAGGGCTGCTTGAGTGACACATACAATGGCCAATAGGCAGCTTCGTTATACAAAATGCATTCACAGAGGTTCCATGAAAATGACATAGGCCCCTCCCCCTTTGGGGAGTATTCTCAACTTGAGAGATAACACATGAGTACATAACACCAATAATTTTAATGTGTGCTAGTTTCCCTTTAAGAGTTTTTGGTTTTATGGTGGTTTCTTTTTATATGGACTTTTCTATAGTCTTGCTTTTGTTATTGTTTGTAAATATCCACCTTGTAACTCTATTGTAGTAATCGCATATGACTATACTTTATAAATGTAACCAATTACTTAAATGCAAATCATACAGGGGTTTCTGGTATGCTAGGTTAACATTGATCCCTTTTTGGTAATCAGAGGCTTTGTCCTTTGTTCCTTGTAATACAATGGTAAGATGCCACTGTTGCGTGGGGCTTATACTGATTAGAGACTGACCTAATGATGATCGCTTTGAATCATTTAACCGCGTTCTCTATTTCTGTAAGCTGCGCGTCACAGATGGTCTCTCTGAAGTAAAATGCTTACATCACTGCTGCTGTCTAAAGAAAAGTGGAAATAGAAGTGTATATACATATCTTTCCACAATGTATGTGTATAGAGAAACATCCACCCACATATTACTTTCTTTATTTACATTGTAAGGGAATTGTGTTTTACAGTTCTCAGACATAATATTACAAGTTTATTTTTCTTGTAACATCAATTGTGCTCTTCTGCTTGCATTATTTTTGTAAAAAGATTATTAGAATTAGAATATTAGATTATTAGCAATATAGGCCTATATATCTTTTCTCAGTCTTGTTTCAGACTACCAACTCAGTTGAGTCTTGCCAACAGTGGTTTGGGATAGCAGTACTTTGTGTGGTCATATATATACACACACACACACACACACAGCATTGATTAAATAATTATGCAGATATTAAGGTACACTGATTATGTGTATGATTTAAGAGCCATTCATAACAAATAAAGCAAATATGAAATACAATCTTGTATAGAGGTAATCTTTAATTCTAACCAACACAGTTAATATAATAAATAATACATATATTAAGACTTTTGTTTAGTGTTTCTAATTTCCAATTGTAATTTTACCCAACTACAAGGAATTATATAATTTTTACATGCATTTATCATTTTAGCAAAGCCTTGAGCAATGAAGAGAACAAAATTATCTTTGGAAAGTGTAACAACCCCAATGGTCATGGGCATAACTATAAAGGTCAGTGACGTGCATTTTTCAGTGAATCTAATTGATTATTGATCTAAAAAATACTGAATAATGTGTGTGTCTATTTGTTTGCTTATTTATCTATCCATATTTATCTATTTTTACTGATCTTTCAGTTGACTTTTGTGATGCATGTATTCCCTCTATTGAAGAAGTTAAAATGGTCTGGCATTTTGCAGCCATAATATTCAGACAAAGATTGTCTGCATTGTAAAATGTTACTTTGGTTTGTGAGTATATGAGAATGTTGATGCAGTCGACACTGATTATTATTTTTTGCTTGCTTTCATCACAGCGGAAATAACAGTGCGTGGAAAAGTAGGTGTCCATCATTTCATTCATATTTATTTTCTTATACTGATGTGTTAATGTTAAATGTACTACATTAGATGATTGTAGAATTTGTACAATGGTATATTTCCTCACCCTAGTGAGTGTATCTGTATTATATAATACAACTATTAGATTTTTTCTTTACTTTAATACTATTCTCTTTAGTTACTGTTGCTGGTCTCTCTTGTTTGCCAAAATACAGTAAAAGTATCCCTCAATTAATCAATTAAAAGAATAGCATTGCAACATACATTTTTTTCTTTGTCACCTTATAAGGCCTAAGACATTTTTTCCTATGCTCCCTACCTTTAAAGCTCTAATTAGCGATGTTAATTCTTGCTTGTTTCTCCTGTAAATCACAGAGATGTGATGACTAATCACACAGATTAATAATTGCTTTCTTATCAAATTAAACTTGTAATTGCAAATCAGGAGATCGTGCCTCTGTTATTAACTCCTGGTGTCACTGACTAATTCTTTCAATGAACATAGACTTGTGGAGAATAGCTCTTGACACATAGACTAGACTCTGCATCACCTTGTTGCATTTTAATGGAAGACCATTATGAGTTAATCCATGATCCGTCATTAGATCTGTGTGATTTAATTTAGAAACTGACATGGATTAACAGTGCTAAATACAGCTTTAAAAGCAGTTAGTGACAGCAGAAATAAATGTCGAAAGTAGGCAGCACTATTTCAAAATTAAAATGAGAGAAACATCATTTTTGGTATAGTATTACAGTGAATTATATGAGGTAAAAATGATTAGTCACAATTGTATTACACTTGATTCGTCTCTTTGCAGATTGATCCTGTTACAGGCATGGTGATGAATCTATGTGACCTCAAGCAGCACATTGAGGTAGGTCAGTCCTTCTCAGGTCTTTTGTGAAAATAAACATTTTTGCTGCTTGAATGTTGCACTGGAAAATACATTGGAAATCAAATATCTGAATTAACCTAGCTTTCTAGTCTTTTCACTGCCAGGTGATTGTGGATTTATGTCACTTACCTCAACACCGTATTGTCCCAGAACATTCAATCAGAGTATTTTTCTACAGAATTGTCGATCATGTCTTGACGGCATGTTGGGCCTATTTTAATGGAGCAAGTGGCAAATTGATCAATCATTAGTTTAGTTCAAATTCAATTGTTCATTTAAATTCAAAATGTACACCTTCAGTAGAGGTTAAAATCAATATGAATAGTTTTGTTTGGCTTTTTCATTTACCTTTTCATTACATCAAATTCACGATCTGTGGTTTCAGGCTTGCTATATAACACCTCTCAATGACTTATCCTTTTCCCTTCTTAGCACATTTGTATTAATTTGCATTTAATGAAATTATAATTCTACAGTTTACATAATTTAAATTAGTATTCCAGATACATTTTGGTCACAACAAGACACCATAAACTGTTTTCTGATTATACACTAGGCTTTGAAATGCTTCAAAATGATGTTTCTGCATATTGCCTGCTTAACCTAAAGTCAATATTACTGCTGTATTCCAGATGCCAAACATAACTATTTTTTCCTCATTTGATTTTTATAGTTTTCAATTAGTTCCATGTTGTCCAACATTTAATAACTTGCAGAAACTTGAATTTTCTAGTTCAACCAATGCATTTCTGACCCATATATAAGTATTGTGGAATTTTTTTGAACGAGTTTTACTGACATCTGTACGTGTCTGTAAAATGTTTAAATCATGTTTTCTTAAAATCAATCAGTCTAATGTGTTCCATGTTTATCAATCATTATTTTATGGTAATGTTTTCATCTCTGTTGCGTAATTGTTTCCATACCATGTTGTTGTTCTTGAAACCAATGTGTACTGAACAGTTCCATAAAGTTCAACACAACAAGCACATATACTTTTAGGTACACCACAGCAGATGTTGCTTTGAATTGCTTTAAATTGCTTTGTCAGCTTTGTTCTATCAATATTGTAGAGACATTTCACATTCATTTTCTTTCCCCTGTCAATTTGCATGCCAAACTTTGCAAAATGTCTGAGGGCTTGGTACAGCTACAGCCAACAAACCATGCTGTCATTGTTTAAATCTTTTCCTCAACCATGATCTGTGGAGAATAGACCTAATTGAATAACTACACTGATATTTTTTCTGAACTAGCATCTGTTGAAGAGCCCAATGTATACCATAGTAAAACAGACTCTTTCCTTAACTTTGCATTTGCTTTCTTCATTATAGGACGCAATCATGAAACCACTAGATCACAAAAACCTGGATAAAGATGTCCCATACTTTGCAGATGTTGTAAGGTGTGTATCAACATAGTAATACAATTCTACCATTTTAGATTTGCATTATCTAGATTGTTTATTATTGACAATTTTGTTTTCATTTTCTTTTCTTTTCTTTTTCTTTTTTCTTTTTTTAGCACAACAGAGAATGTAGCAGTGTTCATCTGGGACAGCTTAGTAAAACTGCTACCACCAGATATGCTCTTTGAAGTGAAGATCCACGAAACTGAAAAGAACATTGTTGTTTACCGTGGAGAATAGATTAGTGATTAGAGATGGAGAATGCTATTGGGACCAAAGTGAATGAATGCACAGTGGCATTTTGTTTAATGTAGAATGTTTAGCGTTTGTGAAAGCTGTAATTTATAACACTGCCAAATATGTGATTCTTAGTTTTTCAAATGTCTGCAATTCTAAAGCCTTATAAAATAATATATTTACAGTGATTACTGAACTTTTTCTTTCACTACATATATGAAGAGAGCGAAAGCCTAAGCTAGAATGTGGTTTATTTGCTGATTAACTCTCACTCATTTTCATAAGAATTATTAATAATTATGGCACATCAGATGTTTGTTTTCTTTACAATGGATATTCTGAAGTCAAAACAGGTTTACCTTCAACCCTTTATAGAGGTGTAAATGAAAGTAGTGAAATCCAGTAAAACGTACTTTGATTACTAGTGGTACAGCTGAAATTAACTGTTGTGATCCAACTTTTAAATCCCAGGAACCCCCGTAACATACCCTGTAACAATGCCTTTCACAACTTGCAACAACACAAATCTTCCGTCCTAAAAAGCATATATAATCTAGAAGACATCCATATCAACTCAAATTCACCACAATGACACAAAATATGCTTGCCATGATTACACAGCAGAGGGTGCTATTAATCCTTTGTTTTACATTGTAAGTACATTATAAGTGGCATGTAAATACAGGGTTTGTGAACTGTAGAAAGGAATTAAAGTTAACGGCATTAATTAATCAGTGTAGAGCTGTAATTGATCACAGATAAAAGGCTTTTTAAGAAGTCTATTCATGTAAATGGAAGTGTGACCGATTATGACATCTTTTGCATGAACAAAAAAGTGCACCTTAAGGTAACATGCGTGCAGATGGGCTCAGATCTATTTTGTTTTAATTGGCCACTGTAATGCCTTTAAGTGATTCTGCTAATAGCCTTGTGCGGCCATTATTCCAGAATGCCACAGTTCACAGAGTCCCCTTAACCCCTGGCTGTCACTATAGCTTCACTCTTGTAAAGATTAGTGAGCATGATCTTGCTTCGGTCGGTTTCTCTGAATAGGAACTAGTTTAATCTGATGGGGGATAAAAAGCAGAAGCAGACACACACACACACACACACACACACACACACACACAAGTCTGAATATTACTCTGAAGTCAAATTGAGACTTTTTGGTCTAATTCTTGAATAGGAATTGAAAACCCCATAGAGATTGGGAATGAGAATTTACATTTTGAAAGCAACATCATTAATTCAATTTTTATTCAGTTCACTTCCAGCTGTTTTGTGTACAGATATATTTCACTGAATTGATTGGGAGAAAAACACCCCAGTTTATCAATATCAATATGGGCTATTCTATTCTAGATATGTTTAATTTATAGGCTATATATTCGTATTAAGCTTGACTGTTAGATTTGCAAAGTTTTGTACATAATGAAGAGAGACACGGTATTCCTCATGTTAATGTCCGTACCACAATCGCCAGAAACAACAGGTGTCTGACTGATAAGCAGATTTTGAGCTTGAATTGCTACTAAGAAGATGAGCTTCAGATTAATGGATCATTTGTAGCCATTCCTACTGATGCATTTCTCATGGATCTATTGACATGTGAGTCAATTTGTAAAAAACTAAACCAAACAAACTAAGTATGTTTCTCATGGCATTTTGATCTGTCTTTACTGTACGTATTATGAACTGCAGCCACTGAGTATGGGGAATTAAAATCTACTCAAAGCTTATGAAAATTGGCTGATAGAGATCTTATGAGAACAAAGACCTTGTACCAAGTAATGCCATTCAGTTGAAAAAAAAAAACTATGTTCATCATTCTTCCAGATTCCGGTGCCTATATGTATATGGGGTTTCTCAGGGTGACTATTCTTATGCATAAGTGTCTGCTAATCCTGCTTTAATCATTTAATTTAGTCACTAATAATCCTAAGATTTTCCTTTAGTCTATTTTTGGCATAAATATCTTCTCGGGGGGGAAAAAAGGTGATGGGGGTATTTCGCCTCTTCACCAACAGAAGTAGTTTTCTGAAAGAGTTGTCCTGAACGTTAGCGGGTCATGTGAAATTTGCTGACTGCAGAGCATGCTTTGAGGCTTAGTGTTGGTCAGTATCTGCAGATGTACACAAGAACTTATTTTGGCACCTTGCGTGGGAGCCTTTACTATCTTTATCTGTATCAGGAATCTCTGCTGGGATTAGTTGTGTGTATCATGGAATACGTTGCATGTAAGGTGACAACATTATACTTTAAATAGACTGAGGAGACTTAAGGTCACTGGTGTTGGACTGAGCACAAATCTTGCCTTGACTGTTCTCGGACAACAGAAGCAACTTTAAGAAACAGCAACATATTTGTCAATGTATTTCTTGCGGTTGTGTGTAAAAACATCAATAGATATTTGCACAGAGGTGACGAGAGAAGTGAGCAGATTACATCTTAAATCCTGTATGTATAACTTTGTCTTAACATTCTTCTTGGTATTGGTAAATTAGTATTGTATTATTAATCATGGTTTTTTTGTTGTTCACCATTCCGTGAATCAATAACAGGTCACACAGTTTATTATTTAGAGATTTCATAGATATGGTAGTAGTTGGTCTGTGTGGAGCTATTTAGTTTGATACCATAGGATAAAAATGTCAAAGCATTTTGTAAACAAGACAGGATTATATGTTCCAGGTAGATTTACTTTATCAAGACAAAGAATGCTATAGCAGTTAAACAGTACAGTACAAATACTACCTGACACAGTACCATGTCTTTCAGTCTTTTCAAAATAATAAAGAAAGAAGCGTATGTTACAAGAATGTGCTTTGTATCCAAATAGGTAATCTCACCAATGCGGGACTTTTCAAGGTTGTTTCCATTATAACCGAGGTATGTAGCATTCTTTCTGCATAAACGGACGTATAAGAAATTGAACCAAACAAACGGTGTCTTTGTTGTGTCTGTAAGGAGATGATAAAAAGTATGTAAAATGTAGCTTTTTTATAAATTCATATGGTCTTTTCTGAGGAGTTTCATAATACAAGTTCTTCAAATTGGATGAGTCATATTAGGATACATTTGAATTGCCTTTTTTTTTTTTTCTAATGGTATATAAATTACCAATTTGTGTGTGTGTGTAAACAACATGCATATCTATTTCCCTGGATTAATTTCTATTTTGAGTTTGTGTGGCATTTCTTGAACAATATAATTAACAGCAACCAAAGGGGATATACAGTTCAAGACATTTAATTTGGTTGTGGGATTAATTTATACTTACAATAAAGCAATACATGATTATGATTTAGCAAATACATTTATCCTCAGCATAACATCTCATCTGAAAGAGACAAAGTAATATGCATACACTTCTATGAGTCACACACAGAACCTGCTGTTGAACCTCCTGTTAAGGGGAACTTAATTTATGACTAAATGTCAATGCAGCCATTTTCAGAAGAATTAAGCCCTGCTCATTTGATTAAAGCTTTTGATGACAACTCCATTTGTCATATTGTACTGTGACTTAACAAGTCATTATTGACAATAAAGTCACCCAGTGAGCTTTTAAAGCACCATGCTCTTCTAGTTGAACTAGTGGTGCAGACTTAAATGTCAGGAGTTCATTGGGTTGTGATGAACAGGTTGTCTTACCTCAAGTAATATGTGTGATAATTTGGTTAGGCAATCTGGAATTTACTTGTATTTTCATCAGGGAAGGAGTTTGACAATTAATCAAAACCTACACACCGTTTTATGACTACACCCATCCCAAAGTGGACTGGAGCCAAAGGCAGGACTTACTGCCCTCCCTGTCTGTGAGTGCTATGGGAGTGTAAAGGGGATTCTGTTGAAGATAAAGTTAATGACATTAGGAGGCCACTCAACATTGTTGCTTTGTAACTATGGCTACCAACATGTACATATTTACCTTTTCTCTCCTTTTTACTATGAGGTTGTCATTTAAAAAGCATCGTAAATGGAGGGCAGGGACTTCAAAGCATCTTGCTTTGGTTCATGTTTGCATGCCTGCCACACTTCCTAAGGAAATAAATGCCCCCCTTTCCCAGGAAAAAAAAAAAGTATCCTTTTGTTGTTTCAGTTAATGTTAATATTTTTCTTGTCATTATCGCTTCCACAAATATGTTTCATCCTTACAATAATCATACTGCATATTTTACATAAATCCCTGTATTGTGCCCACATCAGATTTTCTGCCAGCAAAAATAAAATGAAAATGACAACTAACATGAGGCCATATGTAATCAAAACTTTGACCCACCCGCTAATAGAAAACTACAAACCTGTTCATGATAGCGGCTACATTTCTGATTGGAAGAAAGTGTCATCTTACTAAAAATGAAGCCGTGACTGAGTACAGTTCTGTAGTTTTCTATTAGTGTGCGGGTCAAAGTTTTCGTTTAATCTGGCGCATGGTCTGAAGTCTTTCCCACTTGTATTCCACATAAATTGAGATTTGCTTTCTTCACATGTTGGAATTAACTTCCCACTGAGGTCAGGACCACACAGTCCCTGACCAACTGCTGGCGATTACTCAAGACACGTCTGTTCCGACTTTGCCAGATATACAGCAGCCTATTCTGTTCAGCACTCTTGCTATTATGCACTTTATTTAACTATGCTTCCTTATACTCGTGCGTCCGTATGTATTGATAGTACTTCAATTTACTGTGACTTCTATGCCACCCCCCCTCCCTTTATCACATACCTGGGACATAACTGTGCACAATGAGTGTGCTCAGCACTTTGCAGAGCTAGTCTTGTGACTTATGCACAAGATGACACCAGTACCTGTGGGACTGCAACCCATTCTTGGCACAGAGTCTACATATCAGTGTGGTAGGGGAAGAGGATTTACTGGGAACACTCTCAGAAGGATTTGTGGAGTATCGCCCACACATTCCCAGTGGGGTTCAAAACGAGAGACCGGACTAGCTATAGACTGACACTCCCCACTCGGCCCTCATATGTTTTCCTGGGAAAATGTCATGCTTATTGATTCCTATTGACTTCTGTCATGTATATTTATTGCTCAGTGGTTCACCATCCTGCATTATCATTTCTGCTCCTCTCCAAAACAATTATTCATCTACATGTACCTGCAACCTGTCGCGGCGGACACCTCTTGCTCAGGATCATGTTGATTTATGGAGGCAGTGAGTTATGCAGACGTCCATGCAATGGAATGTGGGAGAATTACAGCGTGCAGCAAATCTACGACGAACGATTTTCTAACAAGAAGCAACAAATCTGGTAAAATGTGACCTGATCTGGTCTCCACCATTCCTGCAGTGGGATGAAATGTAGGGTGTTATGGTATGATGTGTACAATGCATGTACAAATGCTGGGTATCAAAATAACCCTAACACAAAATAGGATCGACAATACATTGTGTGGGATGCACAAATATAACAGATACATGAAAACAAGAGTAGAAATACTTGTTCCAGATCTGGTTCTGTTGTTCTTTGCTTGTCCCTGTTTAATTAGAAAATAAACATTTTAAAGAACCAGAGTTGCTTGTAAGAAAAAGGCCGATTTTGCTTTCTTCTCGAAGGAAGTGCAAACAACATGTGATTTGCAAGCTAAAGCCTAATCAAGACGAACGTGGGTAAGTTGAGTAAATTAGTTTTCTGCTTTCAAACATTTGTCTGTTAAATATACAGCATTTTTTTTTAAGTGAGCTTCATCATCATCATCAAAAGTGTGTTATTTCAAACATCCAGTGCCAAACTTGTATATCAATATACATATTTGCTTATCTAATTTAATTCGTAAACGCTATCGGCAGTTTCGTTCAAGAATTACAGATATTGTTTTTCACAACCCACAGTATTATGGTGCCTGCAGGTGAACACCGATTAGGCTAATATAATGCATTCATTTATTAATGTATCGTCGTATCTTGAGAGAAATGTGCGATAATAAATTATCCTTGCCTTATTTAAACACTCTATTACTGTACAGAGTTATTACATTAATTTAATGTGACAGTTCAGGAAACATCTATCTTGATTGTGACAATAAATACCAAAATAATAATAATAATAATAATAATAATAATAATAATAAAGACACGTCTTGTGCAGATGCACAAACAGGTCCAATTTTATCTGAAGGTATAATTTAAGTCAAGCTCCGATGATGCATAAAGTGATGCTGAAACAAATCTTTAATTAATCAAATTCCACTCGCATGTGTCAAGACAGCACATGAATGATTGTGCTGAAGAATAACATGAGCTATGTGCAAGTGTGTCATGTATTTAACCCTGGACTTCCCTATCATTATTACACTCTACTACCATAAAGTGGCAATACAGTGTCATTCACTAGTGCTACCTAGATAGATATGCATTTCAATGCATAAGAAACATGCAGAACGTTTTTATTGTATGTGCACACAGACATTGAAGATTTATTTTAAATCCATTACAAATACTCATTCCCTTTGCTTTGAGTCCACATACTCAGATGCATTGATATGTAGATGGATAGTCAGGATCTAGGGTTTGATCCCTGTCCACTCCCAATTACTTTGCATGTTCTTTATGCTTAATAAATGATCTTGAATGAAAGTCAGTGTATTTCAAAACATAGGTCACAGCCAAATGCATGATCATACATACCATTGGAGGACAGCAAGGTAGAGTTTGAGAGCAGCCAAGGTGTATTAGGAGCAGCTTGCAAATTTAGAGATGTATAAAACACTGAAAACACTGTTGCTCACTGATTTAGTTTAATTCATATTGTTTGTTCAATTATATATATATTTTACACCAGAACTGCCCAGAGAAAATAGTAAGGTTGTTTAAACTTTGAACGGAGTTACAACTTTGGGTTAACAACACCCAAACAGTTACATAGATTTTAACACCCTAGGAAATTAAGAAGCCAAAAAAAAGATCTGTTTACAGTTAGATTACTTTCTCATTAAAAAAAAAACATACAATGTTATAGACTATAGGTATTTGTGTAAGTTAAGTTGCCTACATGTGTGTTTTTGTGTTTCAGGAGTGGGTTCAGGACTGCGAGACAATCTCTTGCCGAGTATCGGGAGACATGCAGCTTATCGTGAAATGTGTCCTCAAATACAAGAGTGCTATTCATAAAGAAATGGCCAAATGCCAGAAACTCATCTCACTATGGTAAGCTTTATAACAGCCTTAAAGGAACCACAGTGTAAGAATACTTGATTCTGCTAATTTTCATTTGGATGTGATGTATCTTTTTTTTAAGGGGATAAAAACAGTTCTGATGATTATCGTATTTATATATTTGTTTGTTTTGTTATCTTAAAACCTAAGGAAACCTGTGCATTCTATTTCAAATTTGAACGTATGAATTTCACTCATCAATCTCTGTAATTGTGTTTCTGTCTGTATCTCTCTCTCTCTGTGTTTATGTACTTTTCACAGTTCCTTGTCAAGCTCAACACTTCCTTAAAACGTCTCCCAGTGAAAGATTCCATATTATGTATACACCTTATTTTGTAATAATACGTTCCCCTTAATATTAAAATACTGTTGATTTGCGTTTTGAAAAAGCCTTTCATCACCATGTAATTTGCATGCTAACGTGGAGTATTAATGATTAAAAAGCATCTTTATTCTGAAGATTCCCAATTCAACATTCCTGTTGGTACAGTAGTGCTTTGTTATTCATAATACAAACTTACAGACTACTTTTCTGTTCTATTTACAGATGTCTTGTTTTTATGAGAATCTCAAATCTGCCCTTATGTGGCAAATTGATACTCCCCCTTTGGCGGTGTGTCTCAGCGATTTCTCCCCTTTAATTGACTTTATAAACATGTATTGTCTTGTGCAGTGCATTGTAAGGGGGGGCAGTGATATACCTTTGACTTTTTTGACTGAGTTATTTATTTTATCTTTTTATTGCAGCTTGATAAACCAGCAGGTATGTAGAACACCTGGCTGTAACTATACCAATGCACTTTAACACAACATGCAACCCATGGTAAGTGAGGCGTGTAGCAATGCACCCATCGTCTACACTGTAGTGGTGTCTATGATCACTTCTGCCTGTACAGTGTGACACTTTCTTTTCATTTTTGCAATTGGTTAATGTCTCCACCACTGATAATCACAGCCCTGTTTTGTTGTTGTTTTTCCCCGACAGATTGTAACGGCCTTTCTCAGTTCTTCTCACCTCTAAAATCTTACCATCGTATTTCAATAAAAAGGTGTTCCTTAAAAGGTGTTGTGTGCACATTTAGATTTAGCCGACCCCAGATGTTCAAGTGTTTCTGGACCCTTACCATGCCTTTCCAGCAGCAATGTTTTACTGGTGTAATATGGGGAAAGACCCTTGACCACACTGACCCTTTCCCCCAGGCCCTGTAGTACACACAAGGTGCTTGTTTACAGTTTCGTCATATGCACAAAAAGCAGAACGATTCACATAGTCTTTGATCTCATGTTTAAATAAAGTAATGTTTATTGAATTTAAAGGAGGAAGTTGTGCTTGATCCCTTCAGTCTGATATTGAAGTATAGCCCCCAAAAGTAGCTGGTAGAAGTCTCTCCCTTGCACTTTATTTGGATAAGCTTATGGAATCTGAAACTTCAAAGCCGGGGTTTGAAAGGTTACCACCAATTCGGTAGAAAAATGTAGCCATATTGGGAATCACTTATACGTTAAGTGACCTCCCAAACAAAATACACTTTTCTGTCGCTTTAAATGCTTTTTCAAATATGTATGACTTTGAGTGGCTTAAATCTCACCACCCTGATGCATGTTTCGATACTGGAGTGTGTAGGGTCTGTTTGAGCTCCAATGTATGTGTCTATGTTAAAGGGCCTAGCTTTTCTTAGCTTAGCACTATATATGTTGATTTGATCTTTATTTTGCCTTGGAAAATTAAAACTTGAATCCCAATATGGTTCCTTTTAATAAGGAGTGGGGGGGTGGGGCATTACTTATACATTACTCAAGCCTATTAGTTTTAATTTGGAATATGATATTTGTCTACTGTATTTCTTAGAGGTTGTTATGAATGAACTCCAGATGACTGGTTGTAAAGGCTTTGACTAAATATGAGTAGGGCCTAAGTGGGCTATTAGTACTTTTCAACTGTTAAACACAAAGCTTTTGAACTCAGAACACAGCAAGCGAAGGAAGAGTCTGAGGATTGAAGTCTTCTCGAATTTGCATGATATCAAATTTGTGCACAGCAGGATTAGGACATTTTGGGGCATATTGCTACCAATCTATGCTACCTCCATATAAGTGTACCATTTCATTGCCACATCTAGAAGGTAATTAGTCCTGTACCACCTTTCTTTATTTAATAAGGATTGTATATGCTTTGTCCTCTACATACTTATAGAGAAGGCTTGTAGTTTAGTGCATGAATGAGATGATCCTTTGATGAAGATTGCGTTTTTGAGGTCTCGGTTCTGTTTCGGGACTCGGTATGGCAATATACTCGCATGCCCACACATAGATAAAGTCAGTCAGGTTATGGGTGAAGTTGTATGGATTTTCCATCCCATACCTGAACTTGACTTTTGTTGCTGTTGTTCTGCTTTTCCTGACCTGCAGTAAAATGATGATATGGCAGGGATGTCTAGAGCAAGAGTTCACCTTTACCTGAACTCAAAGACTGCTTTCTTCACACGAAATATTAGTGGGGTTTTTTCCTTTTCATTTCAGGTTGAAATTGAGAATTCTTAATCTTTTGTTAAGCACCTTTTAATTGCTTCAAGGCCACAGGGGTGATCTCTCCAATAAATGTCTTGCAGACTTTTTTTTGTAGTTCCCAAAGCTCACTGTAATTTTTTAGTTGGAAGGCTCTTATCATGTAGTTGTCATGTGTAGGTTTAACACTCACTTTAAAGTAAGGTGTTTTCCAGAACAAACACATTGAAAGGCGACCCTTGATAATTTTTAAACTTCAAAGGGGGGAAAAAGATTAGAATCATTTGCTTTGAAGACAACGTATTTTGTAATTGTAAACATTGCTTTTTAATAACCCCAAAAAAGGTGGGGGGGAAACATTTCAGGTGTTTATACAGCTACTCAGACATATACAAAACCCTTTTCTCAAGATAAATTACAATGCTCCAAAAAGGTGAAACTCCATGCAAAGCAAAAAGCAGTAACAACAACAACAAATGAAGCTCTAGCTTCAGTAAGAAAATGGAACGTATTTGCAGAAAGTCAGAAGACCGTTTTGTTGCCTTGCTTTGTAAACACACAGCCTAGTTACTATCCCTGCAGCAAAACTGAATCCTTTTCTATTACAATCACTGAAATACCTGTTACAGAAACAATGATCTACTGTATAGGGATATTCAAAATAATAATTGTGTTTTCACATGTAGGTCTCATTGGCACACTTGCACTTTAGAATTCTCATATGGAGTGTTCTGTTGGTGAGACTTTCTGTGCTTTCAGCCTTCCAGATGTGCTATCTCTGTTGAAATAGTGAAGATGGATTTAAGACTCCCAGATTTAACTCCTACACTAAATCCTTCGTGTATGCTCTCTTATGTTGTTGCAGATTATAAAAATCGTCTTTTTGGATCTAAAATGTGCCTGAAAAGCCCAGCGGTGCTCAGCTAGTAAATTACATGCAAATGTTAAGAAAATGAAATACTAATTACCTATATCAAAACGTAACAGTTAAATCATAGGTTTTCTTCAGCTGTGATTGCAAACAATCTAATGGTGAAGTGAGGGCTATTGGAGATGTACAAATCTTTTTGTACAGCTAAACAGACCTAGAAACCACATTTTAAAGCTGCCTTTAAGCTGCCCCTTTTGAATAGCAGAACTGTCTGTCTTCAAATGTGCATGTTTGTGAGTTTTTGGAAATTCAAGCTGGCATTTGAGGAGACAGTCAACAGGAATTTAAACTTATATAAACATAGTTTTTTCACCATTCTGTACACATATCTGTAATCCCCAGGCCCTTATGGAAGCCTGTCTGTTTAGCTTCATTTGTCATGAAGGTACCAACAGTGTAATGCGAAACTATGAGCCTCATTGTTGCCGTCCCTCCCTCAGCCCTGTGAGAAATCTGCAGGTTGGAGAGTGTCAGCGATGAGAGCTTCATGTGGCAGAATTCGCGGCAACAATTTTCCTGGTTGAAGTTACAAGCCTTTAACACTTTGATGCCTCAGAATACTGAAAACAGGGTGTGCAAGACAGTTTCTAAAGCACGGCATTCACTAACAATAGGTGTTCTAGAACTGACAATTGCTGTTTTCAAACCTGGGCTGCTTTTGCTTCAGGTGAGTCTGTCAGTGCAGTTTGCTCTCTAAAGCTTTCCCTTTATGTGTATTTTGTGTGCAAGTTTTCCCTTTGATCTGAAGAGTCTTCCCAGGCCTGAGCCCCACAGGGGAAAGAGAGGCAGGATCTTTCAGCGAGGAATTCCTGCAGTCTAGAGGGGGTTAATGCGAGCGCCACCTCAGAGGGTGGTGTGTAGTTGAGGCGTTGGTGGTGGTGGTGGTAGTGGGGGGGGGGAGCTCATTTGTATTTTTTTCTTTTTTAGCACTTGTTACCTCCCCCTCTGCCTCTGAGCATTTTTGAAAGCTCGGGTAACAGGGCTGCTTCTGCCAAACGCATGCTTCCTGTGTGAGCCTCACCATGGCAAGATGACGGTCTGCGCTCTCTGAGGATGGAGAAGAAAGTTTGCGTGATCGAGACTGATTTCCACCAATACCGCCCCACCGTCACCATCAGAAGCAAACCACTGGCGCACGTAAGACACCCTTGCTATTGCTTCTCATTCAGACTAGGATCTCTCTCTCTCTCTCTCTCTCGGTCCCTCTCTCTCTCTCTCAGGTTGTCTGCAGGAATTCATTTGACATGCTGTCTGCACTTGAAAGGAGTAATAGAGCTCCTCATTGTTGACCTCTTTGGACTTGTCAAGTGGGCACTTCACCGGCTAGAGCCAAACGTGCACAACCTTTTTTGAAAACTCTGACCTGGCTAAGGAATGTGACTATCTGCACTTTCATCCAGCTAGAAAAGATTGTAGTTTTTATTTTCGTAAAGGTGGCAAAATTGTTTGGGAGGGTGATGGGAAGATGTTTATTGATGTATTTTCCCAGAACACTTAACACATCATGTTTATATCAGATTCATATCCAGTCAATATCACATGCATAAATCACAATTCTTCATATTCATAACTTTCTGTTACGTGTATAACTCCATGAATGTATTGTGAAAAACACTTTAATGACAGCAGTGCCAGCTCTGGAACACTTTAGAAATGCCAAGATTCATGCATTTCAGACAACCGTTAATTTTCTGAGATGCTCATTTATGATAAATGTTTCACTATCTGTCTCCAAGGCATTTCAATCTGTCACGTGCAGTGTCAGGAAACATGGTGGTACATCCATAATTCACTCCTTTCAGTGTCTGCATCAGTCAGTACAGCTGGATTATTTATTTTTCAGGTACCTTATTATTGAAAACAGTTTGGGACCTTTGGGAAACTCTTACAGTGCATTACAGTACATTATGCATAGGTAGTTTAACACAAATATCTGAGTTACTATTCCTGGTCACATTATATATGATTAAGCACATTCCAAAGATGGTCAGCTGAGCACTGCTTGTCACCTGCTGTATTATAAGACACAAAGACTGACAATGTATGTAAGGGTTTGCCTTTTGCATCTTCTGCCCATCTTGATCAGAATTTCCATACCCGTATTATGTATTTAAAAACTACTGTTAATTATGTAGTATTACATTGTAAGACTTTAGCAGTGTTTACAAAATCAGGTGCTTTAGATTCTCAGATCTTGCAATGCTCCATCTAAAACTGTTAGTCATATACAGACTTGGGGATTATTTGATTTCTAAGCAGGTCAGATCACACTGTGGTTTAGTAGCCTTCTCAAAAGTGTAGTAACATATGAACTTGGCATTGTAGAAATACCTTAAATCTCTGATTCAGTTTTCAAGTTAGGAATAGATAATGACAGTGAGCCAATAGAATTGAATACATAGTGACATTTATTTCCAGTTACACATGTAAGCATTTTATTTTATGAGGGATAAATTGATGCATTATTATGTAATTCTAGACCTATACGTTCAAACAGCCCTATTGTAGCTCATAACTAGGTTTGTGGCAGCAGTAAATACAGGATTAGTTATTTGATACTGATAGTACATTTTATCATGCACTTAAAAGCAGCAGGTCAATTGAAATATTTTCAATGCCTCAGGGTTCGAGTACAAACATAAGAACATAAGAAAGTGTACAAACGAGAGGAGGCCATTCGACCCATCATGCTCGTTTGGTGTCCATTAGTAACTAAGTGATTCAAGGATCCTATCCAGTCTATTTTTAAATGTTCCCAAATTTTTAGCTTCAACCACATCACTGGGGAGATTGTGACAACTCTCTGTGTGAAGAAGTGTCTCCTGTTTTCCATCTTGAATGCATTGAAGACCAATTTCGTTTTGTGTCCCTGGGTGCGTGTGTCCCTGCTGATCTGGAAAAGCTCCTCTGATTTGATGTGGTCGATGCTTTTCATGATTTTGAAGACTTGAATCAAGTCCCCATGTAGTCTCCTCTGTTCCTGGGTGAAAAGGTTCAGTTCCCTCAGTCTCTCAGTAGGACATTCGCTTCAGACCTGGAATAAGTCTGGTTGCTCTCCTCTGAACTGCCTCTAGAGCAGCGATATCTTTCTTGAAGTGTGGAGCCCAGAACTGCACACAGTATCCAGATGAGCTCTAACTAGTGCATTGTACAGTCTGAACATTACTGCCCTTGTTCTCAATTCTACACTTTTGACAATATACCCTAACAGTCTGTTTGCCTTTTTTAATGCTTCCCCACATTGTTTGAATGGAGAAAGTGAGGAGTCCACGTAGACTCCTAGGTGTTTCCCATGCGTTACTTCATCTAGTTCTATTCCTCCCATAGTGTAATTATAGTGGATATTTTTGTTACCTACATGTAATATCTTGCACTTGTCCACATTGAATTTCATCTGGCAGGTGTCAGCACACAACTGATTATCTAAGTCCCTTTGAATAACCTATGCTGCCGAGTAGCCCACCTATGGAGGAGAACACCTGATGCAAAACCTTAATGGTGTTCAATTTGAATGCTCTGAAATGGTTTTATGTTATTTTAATGATTTCAATTTAGGGTTAGATAAAATGTTTATATTGCCCCCTGAAGGTGAGAGAGAGACTTGTCCCCTCTGTGTGAAACCAATATTAGAGTAAATAAGTCCACTTGACAGTGAACAGTGAGAATGCTGTGATGGGCAAAGTAATCTGAAACCTTAATATGAGGCAATATGGATGAAAAAGCCCCAACCAGAATTTTAATAATTAAAGCAGAATAACCACCAAATATGGTTTCTGCTGCCAGTGTAGGCCTTGGTGTACTGATATGACAAGATATTTCTTGTTTTGTAAAGAACTCCAGTGCCCAAAGGATATGTTTATGACATTTACTGGAATCGAAGACCTATCAGGGACCATTTTGTATAAATAAGCAGACGTTGAAGGGTTTTGTGAGAAGGGAATGGCCTGAACTGGATTGAAGCAGAGAGCATTGAGAGTGGAGTATGCGCCCTGTCATATAGTGTAATAAGACTACAGTTAGCATGCTAAGTAAGGGAGCAAGAGTGATAGCTATAGTGTGGGGGTTGCTCCGGAAGAGTAGAATTGACCCAGTGCTCTGCGGGGGCAAAAGACGGGTGTGTGCGGGTGGAAGGGGAGTGGGAGGAGAGCTGGGGCAGAGCGAGGACGGAGATTGAATCACTTCAGTTCCACCTGAACTAGCATTAAAATATACTTCCACAAAGAGGGGGAATTGAGGCAGCACATGGCATCTCATGCATGAAGAATATTGTGGAGTGGTGTGAATAAAGATCATTTTTCTGAAAGAGCAATCTAAAACAATTGAGGGGATGGTGGGGCGCAAGAGCTCATTTGAAAGATTGGCAGGATGTCAGTAGGCATTTGAATTGGTGCCATATGTTTTTCATCTGCGCTTCTGTCACACGTTGATGCTTTCCGCAGATCCTGTATAGGGTTTCCTCTTTTGAGCCACTGCAAATTGCTTCTAGGAATTTGTGAAGGGGGTGGGGATCTGAATTTGGGAATGTCTTCTCTTTGGGTTGGAGCTGCTTCTAATCTGTAGCCTTAAAACCACAAAGCTGCAAATGTGCTGTATTAAGTAGCAAACCACTGCTGCTTAGGTTTTGGGCTCGTCTGTGCTGTGGTTAGCCTTACGTAGGATCTGCTAATTGTGACTTGAAGTAACAATGGTACACATAAGAACAATAAAACAATGTACAGTGTAACTCATACAATTAAATTGCTTAACTGATTAGAAAGTGTGATATTTTTTTATTTTTATTAAAATGTTCGTCTAGAAAAGGCTCATGAATATAAAATGGTGATTTTTAAACGTAATTCAGCTATGGTGTATCAATTGCTGCAGGTTGTCAATTCTCTCACCTCTGTGTCTGGTGGGACTGGTCTTTACTTAAGACTTTTTTCTCTTTTGGTCCTTTTCAACCACATTCTTGATTGGGTTCACTGTCTAGTCATCAGTTAAATTATTCAAATAAAAAATGTACGACATAGGGTAGGCTTTGGTAAGGGTTAAGTGTTCGGGAGCTGTTGGAGCAGGCAAGTATAAAATTTATGGAATTAGATTAGAATCTGCTTCTGCTGTATATATGAGATTTATCACACTTGTTCATTTAAGCACCGGAAGCATGTTACTGATTTAAACAAGGAATCCAGGTGCTGACTTTCACATTTGAAGCTATACTTATATTGCATAACAGAATAATATGTTTTTTTAAATCCTTATTTTGTTTGTGATTACGATGCACGCAGTGATGATCTCTTTTGGCCTTCTGATTGTTATTATTTGCATTTTTGTTTTTGGAAGCTTGCCCCAAACCCATTCCTACCTGAACATAGTAGACCAGGATCACTTCACAGCAAGTGATTTCTCTTTCCTGACAAGCTGTGGACTTCAATAATAAATATGTTTAGACTTCACCTATAGCTGGGCTTCTTTTGTACCAAAATTGTTTGATAATGAAGATCTTGATGGAACCATCTTCTCACTTTTGCATGGCGTAATCTATTTTCTCGTTCTTGTTAATATTCTGGATTCTTGAGTTTTTTACTAAAATATAATTCTGCCAGGGTTAGATTCTGGATATTGCAGCCAAAGATTGATCAACATATTTCTTTATGTTTAAATATATCTTTGGGAAAGCAATTGAAGAGATTTGTGGATGTGTTGAGCGGTACACCGTGGGCTATTATTTATGTCAGCATATGTTTCGTTGCTGTAGTTATAATTCCTTTTATTGCTTGGAGAGTGAAGAATGGTTTTACAACAATTCAGTTATGCAAGCTCACACCGGCACCTGTTATTTTGAGGGGAAAAGCCTGCTTCTGTTAGTGATATTATAAGAATAAAACCAATCTTAACATGAAATTGCTTCACAAACTCAGATCATTTAACATAATGATGTACTAACAGTGATTGTATTGAAAAATTTAAACAGTTATGTTGAGTGTTAAAACATGATAAAGTACCAACATGGTACAATGGCTGAAAATGTATGCACAGGTGCACGTGCATTTAATGAAAAAAGGTCAGGGTTCTGAAACTCATAGTGCTAGACATCCCCAGGTTTTAATTTTTTTTAATCTGGAAGTGAACTGTCAATATTTGTCTCCTGTCTGGTCTGACTTCACTCCATGCTGCAAGAGGAACCCCTTTCTCCAAACTGTCTGGCACACCCTGTAAGTTTGTGTTTTTCCAGCAGCTGTGAGAGATGCACACCCCTGCACAAATGCAAGCTGACATCTTAGTCAAGTTATTGCATCATACTTACAAGTTTAATTACTGGTCTGCTTGTAAGCAATGATAGGAGAAATTACAGGCAATTAGTTTTAACCAGTTGATGTGACACATTGTGATCTTTCACGCTGAGTTTCCCAGACTCCCTAGGATTTTCTTTTGAATCGTGACACTATTTACAAAAGATATATATTGTGCTGAATTACACTTAATTTACAAGGGCTGATACTATATTCTAAAACCAGATTACTCTGCAAAGTGGTTGTACCTGTTCCCATATGACAGAGGAGCTTGCTGCTGCCTTTTGACAGAAGGGGGTGAAGTGGAAAACAGTCTCTAGAATTGAATGGCAGCTCAAAGTAGATCCTCCAGGCACTAGAAGAAAGAACGGTAACCAACAGCCTGCCAAATAAAATAGAAACTACAGATTTCCTTATGACAAGGGAGCTTTATGTAATGAAAAATGACATGCATCATAAGCTATGTATATTTGAAGATGTGTGTGTAAATCGTGTTAGACAAACACTCGTTGCTACCAAGTCAAAACATGAACACTTGACAATAGATCCTATTCATTGTTTCAGGAAAAATATATAACAAAAGAACAATAATAGCAATACTTTGTGGCACTTAACATCATCATTTCATCATAAAGTAGACATTGGGTATTCTTATGTGGGTGGTGTTTGGTTATATTTCCGAAGATTATAACTGAAATACTGAAATCTATGTTTTACCACATAATGCTTTGATTACATAATCTATTTCTGTTTCAAAACGTAAACACAAGGAAGATATATAGACTTTTAGGTACACTATTCCTCTTTCAGATTAAATATATTAACAGATATCTAGCCTTAATAAATTAATTAACCCACACAGAATGTAAAATGTAAAGTATCAGGGGATTCTTTTTAGTATTCAGATGGCACAGAATTTTATATTAATGAGTATGCTTCAAAGCAAGGTTTGTAATATTTGTGCATAGTACTGACAGTGAATTTAGGAATAAAATATATACTGAATAGAAAAAGTAGTGGGATGTTCAGACATTTCTTCTGTTGACCTTTCCCATTGTCCTTGACCACAGAATTTAAATAATTTTTAGGACAGTTTGTTAAAAAAAAGTCACTAAAATCAGTCTGCTTTGCCTTTCTAATTTCAGTAGAGGGAACATATGTAAGTACTGCCGATTTATTTCATGGCTAAGTCCATTTGACAGTTTTTTGCTAATGACTGTCATTTTCCAGTGACAATCACGGATACTTCAGATATCATTGAGCAAGCTGTGGCAAGTTGTTGTTTTTTTAATTCTTTTTTCTAGCCTTTTCTAAACTTTTCTTTTCAAACCACATTTCTCTGAGCTGTGGAAAATTGGTTCACATCTGTTTTTCAAAGAAAGTACAATAAACTGCCTATTTTGTATTGTTGTTTCTGAGCCAGAAGGGCTTGTTCAATCTTGTTAAGAAAGAAAGAAAAGTAAACTTGATTGATTGAAGGTACTGCTGCTGTTTAAGGGCAAACGTTTGCTGAGTAATACATCTGACAGCAAGGTAAAGCATATGTTTGTCTAGTCTTATACAGATAATATTTCACTTATTCCACCTAATGGCACTTTCTTATCCACTTGCTAATTTGCTATGAAGAAAAAACACTTTCAACTCCCTCACACAGGATTTGCAATGTCTAAGTATTTTCCACATCCTTTCCTTGCTAAAAACTCACAATGGCAGGATGATCTCTGAAGGTTTATGTTCTTAAACCTTCTTTTTATTGGAATAGTTTATATAAGCTTAAAGAGAAATGTTAACACAGAGCGGTATGATATCAAGGTCAAAATCACTGTTTTTAAAGGTGCTCTGTCTACAGTGGTGTCTAGGTGTTGTTGTTTTTTTTGTAGGCAGCTACACACTCCTTGACCTCCCAGTGTTATGCTTGAAGTGTGTCCACAGCTGACAGGCAGATCATGAGGATAAATAGAGCAGCTTACATGTATTGCTCTTCAAGGATGACCGTGCGTGTTGAAGTGTGAGAAGCCTGCCAGTGAACATGTTGTTGACCTCTGAAGCATTCCAGTACTGTTGTATCGTCTCCCTGCCCATAATCGGGTACCAAAACAGGATGAATGGGAAAACTTGCATTAGGATTCTGTCGAAATGTAAACTTCGAATGACCCACTTTTACCCGAGCACTGAAATCAGGGATGGCGCCTAATTTTCAGACAAAGCTGTCTGTCTTTATGCTGTCTATACCGTGCAACTTCCATCGCCCTAAGCTCTTGACATCTCCTGTCAACACACATCACCATTATATAAAAAGGAAGAGAAAAAATCCACTTTGAGCCCAATATTTGTGAAGACGTTTTCCTCTAGGGTTAAAGGATTAAGAAAAAATCATGTTTTGTTGGAAAGGAATTGCAAGGAGTAGGTCAAAGTTCATCTCGGTTGTTCCTACTTTAAGCAATATGCTCTTTTTTTTTTTTAAGCAATAGTTTTCTGAAAGGAAATGGACAGTTAATCAAAGCATGTCTGAATATGAAAATAGGAAAGCACAGACTCTTGTTTGTATAATTGGAGCACACAGATTAATTGCACTCAACACTAATGGGCGCCTAAAACAAAATTCTACCAAAATGCCAGTATTAGTCTAAGAAAATAAACTTATCTTTGTATTAAATCTATTACTGGATATCATGGAATTGAATTCATGCCATTTGCGTAACTAAGTAACCTTTACCATTTTTGTATTATTGACATAATATGTGTATATTTTTTTGTCCACTCGTTCTAACATTCTGTGTTACTTTCATTTCTATATAGCTATCAGTTATCCTCCCCAGAGTGCAAAATTAGCTGTGGGCATTTCTAAATGTTTAGTTTGATCAAATACTTTACATTTAATTTGGCAAACGCAACTGTAGACTTTATATAATAGCACCTTGTTGAAATTAATGTATATAAAGTGTATTTAAATCATTTCTAATTACACAGTATATTGGTTTCAGGACTACAAATATAAACAGCCTACTATGAATATACTATGTAGTCCACATGAAATGATTTATTGCTATACACCAGCCATGCCAATGTTTTATAACATTTGGCATTAAACAAGCACAAACATGTTGAACTTTGGAAGGATGAACATTATTATAGCATAAGTTAACAATTTTCCCAGAAGGCTGGAACTAACTTTGCGTAAAAGAAAATGAGTGTAGATGGAGTGTGAAAAGTGAATGTTGATACATTGATTTTGATGTATCAGGTATATTTTGTTTCTGAATACTTTTATTTGTTGAGGGCTAATTCAACTTTTCTGATACTTACAAGGTCATCTCACTGTCATTCGAAACTAATGGGACATAGATAAGAATTGATGAACTGGAAACTGTATGACTACATAGTTTAATTTTCATCTTTAACAGCCATTTCAATAAAGCATGTAATTATTGGTAGTAAAATAAGTTATTTTGAAACTGTTTTTATTTTTTCCATTTAAGAGCTCTTTTAAAATATGTTAAGAAGCTGAACTCACCTGCAGTAGCACTTTATATTATTTAACTGGTGGTATCTGAGTAAAAGTGCATTTGCTTCAGGGTACAACACTGATGTCTCAGCTTGGATTTTAATACACAACCCTCTGGTTACATGTCTTGAGGTCTGCTAACCATACTAGACACTGCTGCAGCTATATATTTAGACACCTTGTTTCTTTTGTGATTATATTTATGGGCAAGTGGTCATAAACATGGAAGATAGGCAACAATACCAACTGTGTAAAACAAAACTTTAGTTATTCATTTGTTTTGAATGATCTATGATTTTTAAATACGATTTTCTGCTAAAATCTGGAAATGTTCAATGTTAGCAAGTTAGATTTGAACAGGAATCTGTTTTTTTATGTTTTGATGCACATTAATCGATTAACTCAATTTTGGGGGTTATAGTGATCATGCAGGCAGGTTCGGGTTTCTTATCTCTGTGATGCATGTGAAATAAAGTTTTCATTTTTGCTGGGTTAACTTTCCAAACAGTGTACTAGTGATGGATTTTTAAGACAAATATTTATACAAGTAACTTTGCGGGTTATGTGTTAATCTTTTCGATTTATTACTTGGTAAGGCAATAGCATTCCCAGGTAGTCTAACACATAAATTTCACTGCATGTTCCTGTAGGTTGTCACCCCTTGAATTACTGTGGCCTCCTTGTAGATTTTATTTGCTTTTTTTTTTTTTTTTTTTTTTTTAAGTTAATGGTAATTCATGGATTTGCAGGAGAATGTTTGTTGAGGAAGGACTGCAACATTTTTTGTTTGACATAGTGACATAAGGTTCTTGCCTACATTCAACATTTTGAAAGCATGCAGACCTTTTTCCAGAAAGCTTTAGTTACATTTGGAATATTAATTATATCAAGCGGTACACCTGTTAAAATACAAAACACAGGAAAGTGCTTTTTTCTCATACAGATGTGGAAGATTCATAGCTAAACAGAAGTTGAGGAAAATTCATTCATTGCACCTCAAAACGTTCAGAATCTGGCACTGAGACAAGTGTGTACAGCAGGAGATTTTTGTCATATGGAAAGAATTTCAGATATTTAAAATAATGTTGATTGCCAACAGATTTCCCTATTCTTTGGAGGGGAAAAAAAGCCATTTCAATTATAAGTGGCAGTGTTTTTTTCAGCCTCCCTTGCAGTGTGTTGGTTTATTAAGTTTTGAACATTCAGGTGTATTTTTCACCATTGTTTGTGCTGCAAAACACAACGTAAAGATAGCTTTTAATTCCATATCATTTTTGATGTGAAAATTCATACATTCCTTTTATTACAGGTATTTTATAGTTTAACCTTGAATTAGTACTGTGGGAAATCCTGATGCACAGAACTGAATGACTGCGATGCAAAAACTGAATATTTCAGACCAAACATACAGTCTTAAATGTGCCTGTTTGAAAAGAGGATAACTGCAGATTTCTCTGTGGGCTAACCTAAAGTCAGAAACCTGTCATGGATATACTGTAATAAAGACATGTAAAAAAGACATAAATAGCTTAATTCATCATTATGAAATGTATCTTGGACTGTCACAGATTGTTGCAGTTTTTTTTCCCCATCCCAACATTATCATACTTCCCATTATTTATATTCTGTTGCAAGGGCAAGGAAACAACATCTGAGGTTTTAATTTATACAGTTGCTTAGGTAAACACATTCCTAGGGTTTATTTTGCCTCTTTAAGATACAAAACTCTCAGCTCAACTTGAAGAGACTGGCTTATTTCCTTCTGGAACAATCACAGCCATTTATAGATCTACAGACATTAAATTAAATTGCATAAATAAAAGCAGGTACAAACAACAACGGTGAAACAGCAGATGGTTAATATTAGAATGATATTGTAGGCTCTACTGCCTTCTCTTCGTAGATTAAAAAAAAGCTCAGGAGATTACAGCAGACGGGGAAAAAAAATCTAAACACAAGCCTTAAAGTTACAGCACATTTGAGCGACAGATGTTTTTTTGTTTTGTTTAACATTTTTATTTTTATTCTTACATTCATAGAGAGTGGTTGCTGACGTGTAATACTTTTCACATGTCTCTAAATTTGCTGGAGTCACTTCATCGGAAAGGTATATCAGTGGATGAAATTTTATATTGTTTTAAAGACCTCTGAGAGGCCCGGATTTGGGGGAAGTCTTGCAGGAGCGAAGCCTGAAGGAAATTCATTTCTCTACTACCCAGGTCAAGCCTCTGCCACAGTGTCAGCAAGCGGAGATGAGGGAGAAAGAGGAGCTGAAGAAAGCCATCGAGCAGTCTGACCGGCTCGTGTCAAGGGTTCGAGAGCTAGAGGAAAAGAATGCAGGACTTTGCAAAGAGAAAAATGAGGTTTTCATTAGATTGCGAGCAGTAAGTTTCAGATTTTCTTCTGTTTTTGATGGGAATATGTAGAAGTTGCCAGTCACATTTTGAGTCTGTGTGGATGTGTTTGTATACCGTTATTGTTAATAGATGTTTTTATTTTATTTTAATTATACTATTGTGGATTATATTTTTGTGTTGAGTGGCACAATTGAGACCGATAGAGCAGTAAAGATGCATTATGTTGTATTGGTATTATCATTAGCTTCTGTAATATAGCACAGTATAAAACAGGTAATAAAGTGGAGTATTATTAAAAAATAATAACTCCTCTATGATAAGCAATAGACTACCCAAAGAACAGAAAATGGTTCCTTCTATGCTAAGTATTGGCTAGAATGTCAATTTGTCTTCAGGCAGTCAAATGTTAGTTGTTTTTTTATTTTCTTTCTTTTTCCTTCTCCTCTCATTATTTGAAATTTGTTTTTGAAAAAATAGTGTGATGTTCACATATGTGTCACCAATTGGCTTTCAAACTTGCTCTCCTGCCTCTTCTATACTCTTTACCTCTTTACCTGGCTTACATACAGTAGTCATCACTTGCAATCACTTCCCAATTTCATTTCCAAAGCAGGCCATACAATCCCACTACTCCCTACACAACCCCTAGTTTCTATCTGTAGTAAGTCTTGGAAGTGCTAATAGGTTACGTACTACTATCAAGGTGTAACAACTATGATCTAACACAGTTGAAAGACCCACATGGCTGGCTGACAGATAGTTGGTTAACTTTAGTGTTTGAATTGCTTCAGCAGAGACTTTGACACCCCCTGTTGTTGCTTTTGTAGAACTTCACTGCTGTTCATGAGTGGATGAATGTGTTTGGTTTATAGTTGTCACAGTCTACTCAACCACGTCCCCAGGTCTCCATTTTCAATTGTTTGTTTAAAACCATTAAATAAAATACTTTTGAATACTCTTTGCCTTTAACTAGGGTATTGAATTCAACATGTACATATTTGCTTAATGTCCTGAAACTCTTAAGAATGCTTGAGGGGAAATCTATTGAGAAATTTAGCATTTATTGAACATTTATAGGTGCTTGATATTGCTGGCGTTATGTGACAGGTGCTTGGGATCTTGTTGGAAAGCCAGCATACTGAATGAGTTGCTTCATCAGTTATGCTTATGAATCTGAAACTTACAAAACTGCTTATTTTATTCAATACAAGTTAAGACAAGCCATTTTTAAAAGAGGTCAATAAACCTTTTATTTTTTAAAATTTATTTTGTTCTTGTTGGTTTTGTTTTGTACCCAATGTTTTTTTTTCTGTCAGCTGAATATTTGTTGATGGGTTTCACTGCAAACTTCTACTCAATCCGCAATCAGTGCAGTGTTTTTGTGGTTCTGTTGAGGCGTGACCCTTTTCGCTCAGGATTTACAAGCTTTTAATGGTGAATAGTTACCTTTTATCGTAGATTACTCTGATTTATGCATTTCCTCATAATGTCATTTTGGGAGTAATGGAGAGACAGTAAACCAAAGATCTGGAAAGTTCACTCCAAAATAAATTGACTGAGAGGTGTAAAAGTTGACAATAAAGTAATAATTGGTCCACAGCTTTTAAATGTCAGGAGTGAAAAAAATCACACTAATATTACTTTTCAACGCTCTTGAGTTTTTCATCTATAAGACTTAGTTATGACTGTGACCTTTCTTGCCTTAAAACTACTTTTTCATGAACCTGAAGATTATAATTATAGTATTGTGGTATTAAAAATTATCCTATGTACTTTGTAGAATATGTTTTCTGGCATTCAGAAACCGTTTTAGGCTGGAATGAGGGTTGTGTTGTGTTGATTACAGATATTTTAAAAGTAGACTGTAAGGAATTTGAATCACTTCTGATTTTGGGACACAGATTAGTCTTTAAACTCCACAGACATAATTAGTCAACATGATGTCTGATATATATTTTTCAAATTTGTTTATACATATTACAAAAGCAAGCCAACAACACTAAAATGTCTTCTTTTGGAAATACATAAAACAAGGCCATGCTTAAAGCCTTCATTCTTTTCTTTTTTCAGTTGAGCAACAGAGGAAAATTACTTATGATTTTGTTTTGTCTTCCTTTTAAATGAGTTAACTGCAGACTTGGCAATGGGGATGTCTCATGCTATGAATATGACTGAATGGCTAGAACTCAATCTTGTCAAGAGATCTGAAGTAGGCAGCCGACCAGAGTCTTCAAATTTAGAAGTTGATTCACTTTTATGAAAGAGAATAAGTACAGCAGGGATATGCACCATTCTTTCAGTTTTTCCATATTCCTGGAAAATAGTTTATATCTCTTCACTGTTAGGCAATGCATTCTTCTCATAGTTTGGATGCAACCTAATTCCACTGAGTTGCTTTGAATATATTTTCCTCACTGACCAGTTCAACATTGAACTGCTGAAGCTATTAATGAACACTGTTCAGATGCAAGTGTACATCTGCATTTGGGGAAAGAGGATTTTTTTATGTTAGTCAATGGCCACCTGCCTGTGCCAATTATTGTCATTTTTCAGCCTTCAGAGTAACAAAAATAAGAAATCTTTCATCACTACAGTTTCTGAGATTTCTCTCTGAGATTTTTGTGTTAATAGACCAATCTTTGTGTTGGCACCAATGCCTGTATTTGTATTGTAGCCAAAAATATATATTTTACGTTTATGTTTATTTATGTTCCGCATTTACTTAACAGTTGTTTGATCAGATTACACAATTAAGAGCAAATTTAATAAAGCTGATGACCAAAGCAGTGTATTTTGATTTCCGGCGGTGATTTACTACATCCAATCAGGTTTCAGAAACGTCTAGCTAATTATCTTGATATGGTTTTGTGAAAGAGGGCCTACGGTAGTTTTCATCGTAAAACCAGGAAAGACTAACCTTTCAGTTACCCTGACTTAAACAGTCTCCTGAGTCATGCTATTCCTGTAAAGTAACCCGAGATCTTTCCATTTAAGCGACCCAGTGAAAAAAATTGCCAAAATGAACCCAGAATCACCCGGTTAAATGTCATTTACAGACACAAAAAAAGTTAAATTATGGAACTGTGTGGAAACTTAAATGAACAGAAAACACAAAAAATATAAAATCCAAATTATATGTTTTGTTTAGTTTTTCAAAATTGAAAGTGCATTTTACAGTGAGCGTTTGCAATTTAGCATTTCTAGTACCTACTTAGGAGAGCTGCAAAACACCAGGGGAACTGTGATACATATAGGTTGTATGTGTATTTATGCATATATATAAAGCATACCATTCAGAAATTTAACTTTTTGGAAAAAACACACGTTTTCAGAAACGTTGACATTTATTTAGCCTACTCTTTCATAAGGTCAATTTTTATCTTAATAGCATGCTAAAAGAATATCAATACACACAATACATGTAGCTAAGCTGGAAGAGAAGCACTGATATTTCCTTTGGGATCATTTAACCAAAGTATTGAAAGAGAGAGAAAGAGCAGAAAAGGTGGGGCTGAAGTGTAAATATATTGGTATTTGGAGCAGGAATTTAATATAGAAAAGATTAGCGAGGTGTGCAAAGAAAGTGATCGCTGGGGGGTTAAGTGAATGTTAATATCAACACTGCAAGCTGCCTTGTCCGTTACTTTAGGAAACAATGAGCTTAGTTAATTTAGGATTACAGTTTTTATTGAAAGTTTTTGATGTGGTGAGTGAGTATTTTTATTTCTTCTTTTCTCAACCTGCCAAATGTCTGTTAGGATCATTCTTTAGGAATTCAATGGTAGAGTTGTTGTTTAAGGCTATGCCAAAGAAGTGTTTGTGTTTTTCATTTTGGGACAATATGGTTTTACATAGAAGCACATTAATTGCATTCATAGCATCAAATCGCTTACATTTTTTTGATTAAGGACACTGTAAATCACTCTAAAGGGTAATAAGTATATGAATAATAGCATTTCCTTAGGTTGAAATGATATTAATGCTGTGCAGCTGGTGACTATTTTGGAATGCTACAGCAGTCTGCTTTGCTGTAACAACATACAAACGATGCAAGATAATGGAAACCATACACCTGTAAATTAAATAAGTGACTGATTAATTACATTTTTATCCCTGGGTTTTTGTGCTTTTACAATGCCAGGTGTTTAATTAAATGGTGTTTACGACCATTCAGGTGATGTAATGCTCAGAAAATTCTAATTGTTAAGTCTCTTTTTTGTTTAGTACAAAGTCAGTAGGGTTTTGGGAAAGCAAATGCCATCTTTAAAGATAAACAAGCTTGCTCGTTCTGAAATTAAATATTTTTCTCATGTTCAATCTAGTGTAGAGTAAGCCTACCTCTTTAAATAGAAGACATTCATTGTAGGTGTATGGTTTAGTCCTGTCTGCTTTTGTCTTTGTTATCTGTCACAGGCTTCAACAAATGAGTCCCAGAACATGATTATTGTAGATTATTGTAGATCATTATAGAATGCTTATTTGCAATTGAGTTTTAAGAAACTTAACTTCAGGCCATGTCTGAAACCCTTGCTTACTCCAGAGTGCAAGGATCTTTTTCACTGCCTGAGGAACCACTTCTCAATCAAATTTTTAGCGTTATACGAAACCTCGTCTGGTTATAACCAAAGCCGTGAAAACATTTAGGGGAGACTTTAACAAATAAGTCATTTTAAATGGTTGAAATTATCTTACTTTGCAGGATGGATTGGTGCTTTCTTGAATTAGCTCTCAAATGCACCCGTCAATAGATATGTTTGCAAATCCATAATATGTGACACCAATTTGGTATGGTGTTGCTAAGTGGAATGTAAAATCTTTTCAATACAGACCAATTCAGCTATTAGGACCAACAGTCCACAGAACTACAGACAGTCTGAGATTAGCCTTAAATTATTGTAAAATATGTCTATGCGTGCATGGTGTGTATTTACCATAGCTTGTTTTGCATATCTCCTATTCTTTGAGACTGCAGAGACGTGTGGCTGTCCTAAGCACATTCTAGAAATGCTCAATTGCAAATGCTCTATACTATTCCAGTTTCTCTTTGTGTGTCACTTTTGCGTGTGGGTGGTGTTTTCTCGTAGGCCAATAAAGGAGCCCTTCAGTGGCATTCAGGGTGCAATACAGAGGGGTTTCAGGAATCCAGTCATGTCAAGAGGCAGAAGGCACTGTGGTTGTGTGTTGTTCACTCTTCTTCTGTAAATGATTCAAGCAAGTGACGTCGCCATGGCAGCTATTTGTGTACTTGTTAATTACTAATTGTCGGATGAGCTGGTTCACTGCGCATAATTGGAAATCAATGGATTCACTGTATTAAGGCGTTATGCAGTTTAGTTCAAGATAGCTGTGGTCTTGACGTTTTGGGGGAAAACACTGTGTTTTTGTCTGGGTGGAGTAGGAAAGGGGCAGGGGGCTGTGGCAGGATGAGGACGTAGATTCAGATCTGACCATGAATTACAAAGGAAAAGCAGTTTGCAAAATTCAGTTTATGGGATCGCACTCCCGGGATTTGGAAGGTGCACAGATTATTGTATGAGCAACACAGGTAGGCTTAAAAAAAAGAAAAGAAAAAGGAGTTTCTTGTTACCGGTAATGTATAAGCAAAACCTATTCATGTAATCAGTCATGCTGTACCTGTGTCGCTGGGGAGCAAGGCTAAACTGCAGCTGGTGAAGAAACACCTGTATCGAACGCAAGCAGCTTTTGTGGTAAAAGAATGAGGGCAGAGGCTCCGGACCAAGGTGCTCTGACTTAAGACGGGAACAATTGTAGGCTCAATCGGACAACAGCAGTGTGTTCAGTAGCAGGGCTTTTCTCTTGACTCCTTTCCAATCAAAGGTGAAAGATTGGTGCTGACTGAGATTTAAAAGAAAAAGAGACACAAAGGGAGGCAAACCAAACAAAAGGTGCGGAGTTGCACAGAGAACAGGGTGAGCAATAAAGAAGGGAAAAAGATACAGGCTGTGTGACAGGTTGTAGCCTTGGGGGGCAAAGTTCTAAATTACTTCTTTTTGCTCCCTCTGAACAACACAGTTTCCGTTGTCTGCCAGAGCTCGAATGAATGAGTCTCGAGCCTGCCCCCCTGCAATTAACACTCAGCAGCCTGTCAGACAGCTTGCGGCTCACTTGGGTTTGACTGCTCTGAAGGTGTTTAATGTCCGCAATGTCTCGACTGCTGAGGCTACGAAGATCCAGGTCTCTCTCAGATGGTTCTGAAGAGGCTGACGGGCAAAATGCTGATCCCGAACCGGAAGACCTGGATTGGGATAACTTTAGCATGACCCTGGAAGAGCGGTTGGCAGCTGTAGGTATTTGTGAAGTGTGTGTGTGTGTGCGTGCATGCGTGCGTGTGTGTGTGTGTGTGTGTGCGCGTAGACACCCCTCTCGCGCTTCTGTCTCTTGTTTTTCTGTCAAGTCGCACCTGGAATGCGATGGCTGTCTTAACTTGACATGGCACTTGTCAGCAGGCACACACACAACCAAATACGAAAAGAAGAAAAAAAAAGAAGGAATGTAAAAATCCTCAGTCATTTCTGATAAGCACATTTGAGAGGTCTACTCTGTAATTGAAAACATCAGCTATGCTTTTTTTGTTGTACAAAGTCTTGTGGTTCCTCCTTTTGGAAGTCGGAGAAGTTAACCCTTTGGGGTGCTGTCTGAAGCAATCCACCTATACATGATGGCAACTTTTAGATAATCTTTCCTGAATTTAGATACAGTACATTTATATTTATATTTCCTTTGTTTTTGTATTAATTTTGCAATTTTTAAAAGCTGGTAATTTTTTGTGTGTGTATGTATATTTATGCATTTTAGAATCCAGTACATGCTTTTGCATCTAGTATTATTTATCTGTCTGTCTGTCAACGTTTGTGTATATACCTCTTAAGGAATCAGTAGTCTTTCCATTTTTGATTCAGAGCTGTGCAGATTAAACAAGAAGAAGTAGCTCTAAGAAGATGAAAGTTGAATCACTAAGAAAATGTGAAGGTTACCGCCTTATCATAATACTCTTTTGGGATATAATTTGGCAGTAGATAAGAAGCTCTCTTTTTCCGTCACATCGTTCACTGATTGGGTACAAGTTCACCTACAGTCAGTATCGGACTGTATATTTTCTGAGTTGTTTTTTTTTACCCTATTTTTTGAGTCTTCTGTGAAACTTGCAACAGCAGTGGCCACTTGAAACTGTTACAGTAAACTGGCTCCGTTCTCTTTTTTGGCTCTACCTGCCACAGTCCAGAGAAAACATTCTGTGCATTGGGGGCGCGGGGGGGGATCTTTTTTTTCCCCTTTCTCTCTTGGCGGGGCTCCAGACAGAGGGAGCAAGAGAAGTGTGAGAGAGAGAGAGAGAGAGAGAGATGGAGAGAGAGATGGAGAGAGACTTGAAAGGCAAATGGAACATAAACTAGCAAAAGCAACCCAGGCACTTTTATGGAAAACTATGCACTGGAGTTTCGTCAAATAATAATCACGGTCTTCCGAATGCCCTTTAACAATCCGGGTATGTGGTTGTGCTTGTCCTGGCTATTTTCAAGATCAAGATTAATGTACACTAGGGGACACAAATCTACAGCAGCAGTAACCAGACCTTTTTTAGCTATAGTGGGGAGAGTTAAGCAGAAGTTTATTTTGGACAAATTGATCTATTTATTTGTAATTTTTAAATGCAACATCATACTCTTACAGTCTAGTCAGGATTTCATGAATTAACTTTTTTTTCTTCTCACAGGTTTTTAATCACTTGTTGATTTTATCTTAAGTTGAAGGGCACAGTTCTGAAATTTGAGTTTTAACTGAAAGTGAGAGCGAGAGCAAGAGTCCTTGGGTTTGGATTTGCGTGGTTCCAAAGAGTTTGGAGGCAGGGAGTCGGGACAAGGTTTATTTTTGTGCGTTTTATTGCGAGGTGGTGAGATGGATCCTGAGGGGCTGGCCGACTCTGACCTTCACCCCAAGCGCTCCCCCTCTTCACAGGAAAAAGAGAGCCTGCAGGAGACCGAGCAGCGGTGTACACAGCTGGTGAAAGCCAAGAGAGAGCTCGAATCCCAGGTGGCTGACCTGAGCGATCGTCTGGAGGAGGAGGAGAGCTGCACCGCCGAACTGGCCTCCCAGAAATACCGGCTGGAGTCCGAGTGCAACAGCCTGAAGAAGGACATCGAGGAGCTGGAGGGCACTCTGACCGCCGTGGAGAAAGAGAAACAGGTGAGGTGACCTCATTTTAACCCCTTTGTCTTCAGGGTGCTCTCTGTTTGTGCTATTGCTTCTCTCTCTTCCATCTGTCTAAAGTTACTGTTCTTTTGTTTTTTACTTTTGAAAAGGACAGCATTAATTACGATATGGTGTCTGCTTCCTTGACCCACAACTAGGGTGTCAGGTGACTGGAGATTATGGATGTGTTTGTGAGGGTGTTCAGACAGACTGAAAGAATTCTAATTCATTGCTTGTTTTTGTGAGTCATCCTTACAATTGATTTGAACCCCATTATTAATGATCTGATTAGTAACTGTAGGAATGTTGTTTAATGTTAAGTCTCTTGAATATTCACATAAGCATGTTTTCATTTTAAATACATTTCTAAAACATGCATGATTTTAATGCAATTATTTATTTATCTATAATCTCAGAATTAAATGTTGTGACTCAAGCACATCACAATGGCTGCTTCCCATGTCCAATTTTGAAGGACACTAATAGTCTAATAAACAGAAGAGTTAAATGTGGAGTCTAAAAGAATTGTCGGCTTATTAATTCATACTGACTTTTGAGCAGTAATGCCTTAATGTAATTGACCCTTCAAGCTAAAACAAAGAATACAACAATGATTACTTATTTTTTTGCTTTGAATTGAATTGGTCTAGTAAATTTCCTTGCCACAAATGGATTATTAGATATTATTACACAGATATTTAATTTTTTTTGATTTCTGCCCATAGGTAGATTATATATTAAGTCTTGGCTTTTAATGTATAGATGTTCTAGTTTTGCCCTAAGAAAGGCTGCTAAATGTTTGAAGGTTGTCCAGCAAACATTTAAAGACACATGCCTGGTTGACTTCACTTTTCTTTTTTTTTTCTTTTTTTAGATAACCACCATAATGTTAGTTCTCTGAGAAACACAGACACAGGCAACCTAAATCTAAATATTTATTCTCAGTGTCAGTGACAGTTACAAGAGAATGGTGTCTTTTTTTCCCATTTCCTGTTGTCATACTTTGAGGATAATAGAAAGTCTTCATAGGAGGAATGTCCAAACACATTTCAAGTGTAGATTACTACAAATTGTATTTTATTTGAGGAAACCACAGTTTTTCCTTTCTCATCTTGTCACTGTCAGCATTTTACATAAACAATTACATCCAATCAACATATTTGGTGTCCTGCTCAAACAGCAAAGCTTCAGAAGTGAAAGCCAGGTCTTGGTGAAGGTTTCTCGTGTTTGCATGTTGATATAGAGTTCACTTTTTTGTTGTTTGAGAATTTTTGTTTCTCGTGGTTTAAACAATCCTTGAAGTTAAACATTTGTACGATTTCTATAGACTTTACACAGCCTGGATCTCTCAAAGAGCAATAGAAATGCAGTTTGTATTTTCATAAACCTTTTGATTGTTCAGTGTTTCTGTACAAACACTGTTCACATTCTGTAAACAGGTACACAGAAGCCTGCCTCCTAGGTACAGGATTAATTTAGGAGAATTTGAATTGGATTCCCCCTGTATAAAGCATTGCTATTTAAGTCAGGTGTCTCCATATTATGGGTAGAGCCACTTAGCAGCACCAGTCCAATATTGTACCTATATCTGAGGGTACATAAATCAAGGGAACCTGCTGACCAGTATAAGATGTGCCCCTCATTCTAGCAGAATGACCCGAGTGTGTTTTAGGTTACCTTGTCATGCTGTAAATACATTGAAATCCCTTTCACTGCTGATATTGACTAGAGTCACTTTGTCAATTACATGAGTGTCTGTTTCCCATTGGGGCAATTGAAGCAGGCTTTGTCTGATTTAGTAATATACTTGTTTGTATGATACTGGATTGGCCTGGTTGTCAAATAGCAGGAGGTTTGGGTAGCATAGCATTATACTTAGAGAAAAATAAGTTACACCAGAGTAGTTAGCTTGTTTTGCTGAAAATCATTTTGAAAAATATGTTGTTATGTTGTGTCATAAGATGAATATTATCCGAATTATATAAACACTGTTTTGAGGAAACGAAACGCATTACATTTTGTTTGTGCTTTCACTAAGGTACAATGCAAACTGAAGATAATAACATACATCCAATTTTTATTTAGCACATTAATAACATCGTTTTTGATCTGCCCTAAAGAGGGCTTTACTGCTGTAATAAAACCAGGCCATTGTGCTAACCAATCACATCTGCTGCCATTGGTTTCAATCTGATTGTCAAAGCCAATAACATAATATCATGCTGAGGTAGCCCAGGGACTTCAGCTCCAGGAAACAGACTGATTGACTCCAGGGGAAAGTACCTGAAAGTGTAGAATAAGAAACAGTTGTTGAACATTTACATTTTGTATTCAGAAGAGCATCTACAAAAAAGTGCACTATGTACTGTAAGGGGAGTCGTAATCAGCCTATGTTATACAGGCACCATCCACATGGATTTTTAGGATTGTAACAGAATGTCCAGAATGACAAGTTGAATATGCAAATTAAGGACTTTTGAGGTTTTAATGTGCTTATTCTGATGTGTATGGTCATCATTTTGTTGAAGTCTATTGTGCATTATAGTTAGGAAAAGAGAAAGAATGTGATTGTGAGCCTTCCGCTCCCTTTAACTCCCACCTCTGTTATGCAGCTGCTTTTCAAAAGAGAGATCAGTACCAGAAAGCCTTTTGTTAGGAGCAGGCTAGTTTGCAGTGCGTGGGGTTTCTAATTTTTATGTACAGTACTTACAAAGCAGAGAGGTTCACATTCATTTTAAGAATATTAACAGGCCATTATCCAATGGGTGAAAATACACAGCCTCTGGTGGTAAACAAGAGCTTAATGTAAAACAGAAATAATGCAGTCATATGACCAGAAAATGCAATTCCAATTGATGCAGGTTCCAAAGAGGAAAATACACATACTGAGATATTGAAATTATTCTTGTTATTCCACAATGTTTAAAGGCCTTTGAACTTGAGAGGGACCAGATTCTAGAAGATTAAACTAGATGTAAAAAAAAAAAAAAAAAAAACTTCTGGATAATCAGTAGTCTGTTAAATGCAAGGTTAGGCTTTCCAACATCAAACTCCACAGAAGCCAGCATCTTTTAGATGACAAATAAACTCACAGTTCAATAAATCACTCCACATTGTATGTGGTCTCATCTAATTAGAAATAAGACTTCTGAAAGCTGTTGCTGTCTGAGGTCAATAACAAGCATGTTTGTATTAAGATATTAAGAGATGAAGTCTTGAGGTTTCTGGTGTGTAAACATGAAACATAGCTCTGTGTTGAATCGAGGGATCCACCCTGCAGTCTCCAGGAATGCACTGTGAAGATTGTAACAACCTGCATATGTAATTCAATCATATTGCTGCTTCAACACATGTGTAACCTGTTCAGAAGTTTTGGTTTTGGAATCCCCAATCCTTTTAAGTGCAGGAAATGTACAGAGATGTTTAAATAGTGCACACAAGGGTAATTCTAAGCAGAAGGGAAATTGGCAAAACATTTATATTTACCTGTTTCAGAATAAAAATAATGTAATTTTCGTTGTACTGATCCTATTATAGTAACATTAATCTGTTGGTGATCTGAAATGTGGGCTATGTTTATCAAAATCTTTCTAACCTCAAGGCTGGCATGACCTTGTTTTTATTTTCCATGGCTTCAAACATGACATGCAATCCTTAGCCAAACGGAAACAAAGTATAGTAACAGCAGTAGTAGTAATAGTAGTAGTAGTAGGTGGAGATGACAAAATTGTGAATTGTTACCAGTTACCAGTTTTTTAGGTTTGCTAAAAATGCTTTAAATTGATAACATCCATATTCTTAAAATACATCACTACAGATATGAAGTTCAGACTTGCCTCTTTGTTTGTACATTGCATTTAGAAATGGGAAAGTAGTATTATATTTCTGTATAGAATGCGCCAAATATGGAATCGTCAAATCCGTACCATTGAAACCTCATATTCCAACCCACCTTTTGTGGACTTCCCTGCCACGCCTGCCCCCACCTTGCGGTACGTCTCATCTGGAGGGAGAGGTGGCATCCATTCATCTGCCGCATTTATTCAATATACTGACATCATCACATTCATGGCGGTGTTGGGGGTGGCCTAAAAGCTCTGAAGGACAAAGCCACAGGCCAAAATGAAACTACCACTGTTGTCAGTCTTTGCTATGTATAAACTGTACAACATTAGAAAATGGTTTGTTATCAATTTAACAGTGGCTGCCGCCTTTCTGGAAAAAGATAATGGGACAGACAACAACAGGATCAGACTGATCCACACTGTAGAAACAGTTACCTGCTGCAGGCATTTGCATTAGAAGATAAATCTGTTATCTTTTATGAGAGGGAGTCTGCTGATGCTGTAGAATAAAATAGATATACCCCTGAGCACTTCTTTTATGTTTTAACTTTTTTCCTTGGAAAGAGTCAATTATGCATATCTGTCCAACTTAATCCACCAGGAAAGTTTCCCTTGCCTTACAGTAAATAAAGTTAATGTTCGTGTTGAGATGAAATACTATCACTTTTGCCATCTCATATTTTGGAGCAGAGCAGAGAATGCAGTGTTTCCTTTTCTCAAGAAAACAGATACACAGTTATGGCACTTAAAAAGAAACAGAATAGCTGACAACCTCAGGGTTAGATGCAATCGTGTGCGGTGATCCTCTTTCAGCTATCCCTTTGCAGATTGAAAATGTCAATCCTCACTGCAAACAAATCTGCATGACTCTGTGGTGTGTAGAGTCCAGACTTATCACTGGCTGATAAGACTGAAGAGACCATTTGTATTTTGCCATGATGAGGAAACAGGCCTCACTAAAGCATATCCTTGTTTGGAATTGTCCTGCTGGGAAATGCTGGTACAATTCCAGGCAATTACAATCAAAAGATCCTACTAATAACTGCTGCACCAGGCATTGAGTAAAGGAATGTATATGGAGTCCTGCTTTTGTTTGGAGGAATTTGATACGGATCTGCTTTGATCACACTGCTTTGTTAATAAGGGCAATTGTTGTTTGCACGGCACATTCTACTTGATTAGAGCTGTAAAGACCTTGAGTTTTACTTGTTAAGTAACATGTATGTCGCAGTATTTGAGATCATGAACATATCCCCTTTAACAGCACTTTTCACCTGTAATAGAGCAACACAAACATGGGAATCTTCTTCATGAAAACAAACGGCTTGTTCGTCACTATTACGTCATATCAGAATGACATGGACTGCCCTTTAATAGTGAGCATTGGATAGGTTTGAAAGCACTTAGCTCAAAGCTTTTACAGCATGGTGTCTTTCAATTGTCTTTGCCTGAATTGTGGGTCTATCTTCAAGACAAATTCCCTATTACCTTACAGCTGTCTTCTAGCTTGTTGAGCCACAAGACGTCAGAGTAATAAATCTGTTTAATTGAAGGGCCGAATGGTTAGCAGCTATTATGAAGCCTGGATTTGTGACCTGTGGGCTGGCTTTGGTCCTTTTCCCCCAGCACTGATTTTGTTAGATTTATGAGGTCAAAGGTCTTATTTTTCCGAATTGCTGTCTAGTGAGAAAGGTCTAAGCACTAAAATCTGAGACCTGGGCAAATAAGAGGGGAAATTAAACCCCTAAAGCACAGCTGTCTATATGATTTGAAGTTGATCTCTTGAAATATGTTGTTTATAGCAAACGTTTGCTCTTTCACTTTAGTTTGCTGTTGCACAAAACGTATAATTTAAGAACACCACATCAGTTTCATACAAGACATGTTTCAACAAGCTAGCAGCCTTACATACAAATTTGCTTTATTGCGAGAAATTAACTTAATCACCACAGAGAATGATTTAGCATCTGTCTGTTAACAACAGCACATTCCTGTGATTCTGATTGCGTATTTTCTCATGAAAACGAATGGCAAATAATATTCCAAATTTTGCTAGCAATGTTGGAAATTTGTAAACAATAGTTACATGTAAGGATTCCAGGCAAATATTAGTTGTCTTTGGGTGGTAATAACTCAAAAACAAGCCAAAAACAAACCAAACCTGTTTTACATTCATGTGTAAAAAGCTTAATAATAATGTCTGATAGGACCTTTCCTACACTCCTCATGTGTCTGCTATAAACAAATCTATTCTAATGCTGTATTGTATAGTATAGACAAGCATTTAAATTACTCAACAAGCAAGACTGTGGATGCTTAGTCAGTAAAATATATTTTTTTCTATGGGAACTTTGGGGAAACCCAAAAACATGAAAGGAATATCTAGTTAGCACCATCAATGTAATATCAATGTACTGCACATCATATCTACCTTCAGGACATTTGCCAAATACAGACAGACCTCCAATAGTCCTTAATTGACATAGTGTTGATACTCCACACTGGTTTAATTGCAGACTAGTTTATGTAAGGCTGAAGTTGTGCCACAGTGTAATAATTTGTTTGTTTTTTCTTTTAAGTCTGCAGAGATAAATGTTCGAGCGTTGTCGGGGGAGCTGTCTCAACGTGATGAAACTGTAGGAAAACTGCAGAAAGAAAAGGAACATCTGGTTGAACTCAGTCAGGTTAGTAAAATAAAACGCAACTTGTGACTTTGTGTTTTTCCAACAACGAAATGATAAGTGAATAACTTAGACAGTTCTAATAAGGTTTGTTTAATCATATCGAACGATGTTTGAGCAGTCTTCAGACCCAGCAAGAAGCTGACCTAAAAAGGAGAATTCGCATTGTGTGTTTATTTTTCTGTATTTTTTCAAGCAGACATTACCGTCAACTATGAGGTCACAGATTTTCCTGCTCAGAAATGTTTTGTTTCATTATTTGCGAGGAAATTCCTAAATATAGTTGCAATAATGATGACACAAATTGTCATTCTACTGTATCAGGATTGTCCAAACAGCTGCTTGATACAGGTCATCTCAATACCTAGCTGTATTTTAGATTCACCAGTTTTTCAATTTCCATTTCCTTGAACCATTTATTGTTAACGACTTACTGTGGAGAAGTCATTTTGTACACTGTTTTTATCTCAAGGTATAACATTTCTTAATATCTCACTTTTCATTTCTATGATATGTTTTAAAAAATATATATGATCAGCATTGAATACTGCAACATTTGGGATATCCCAACACATACAGGAATAATTAAATTACTTTTTTTCATGCAGTTAGTCATGCAGTGATGGGAAGGCAAAGAATAGTAACCTAATAGCCTGATGTGTTATTATTTCAGGATGTGTAATACAAACTAGTCAGATGTTGTCTGATTTTACATATGTTTCCCATGCCATATCTGGTGACTAAGAGGACATCAAAGTAAATATGTAACTGTGATGATGTGCCCAATATTTGATATATGTGCATGGAAGGGGCCATCTTAATAATCTCCTGATAAATAAGAGTTCAGATTTTCCCGAAATACTTTCTTAAAGAAGGAAAACGAGGTGAAAAGTATTCAGTTTATATTCCTAATACAGCACAGACTACAGATTTTTTATATTGCTTTTATGATAGAAATCAGGTAAAAAAATAAATTGGAAGAAATTGGATTAAACTTTGTAAGAGGAAACCACATTTATCACCATCTGTCACAGTTTTAAGATCACAAAGGTTACCTTTTGTATCTGCTTTTATAATACAGACATATGTGTAGGGTTTTGAAATATTATATTTTGGCAGCCCAGTACCTTCACATTGATTCTAAAAGCTATCCGGTTTCTCCTTGATACCAAGCCAGTCTTTTTGGTATTTTTTATGAAAGGTAAGTCTTAAATATTGAACTGCAATTCCCAGTCATACAAATTCATATATGGAGATCCAAGTGATCAACTGTGATTTAGTTCTAAAATATTGTGTATATTAAATATAAGAAAACATTGACTATTGTTATTAGGGCTTGTAAGTTGAGAGAAAAATCACTTTAAAATGTGGCCTTTCACATTAGCTTAATAATTAATTAATTAACATTAATAATAAGACATTATTATCCTACAAAGTATAACACATTTAAAACTTTTATTTATTTATTTTTAAAATATGATTTTTGCTTTTAATTTACAATATGACAACTGTGATTTGAACTGGGGAAAATCAACCTATATTCTGTATATCTCTGTACATACTGTATGCATCAGGAATCTGCTTTGTTGGAAAGTGATAAAGGGATTCCCCATGAAGCTGACCCTTGTGCTGAGGTAAGGACTGTCAAGAGAGAGAGAGAGCAAGGCTTCACAAGTGTCCACACAAAGGGTTAATTCAAGCACTCTGTTTAAACACTATGAATGTGAATGCTGACACGGTAATATTCTGTACTATTGGCTTGGCATGTTGGCTTCCCTAATGACATGGTTAGATACCACAGCTGCTGTACTGCCCTGATATCTTAAATATCACTACTGCTTCAGTGCACAACACTATAGACTTCTTTCTACCTTTGAGACAATGGGCTTACATGATTTCGATGTTTCCTTGTAGAGAGAAGTTTATGCCTCTTTTGCACACGCAAGACTGTATGTTGCTTGCTTTGAAACAAGGCCAAGGGCTTTCTGGAAGTTAGAATCCTGCTTGTGTAAATATATACTTGGAAAGTTGCTGTTTACAAATAGGTGCATATTTGTCCTGGATTCCTGCAAATAAATACTTTGAAAAGGGATTATCATTATCATTTTTGTATACAAAGAAACTGACATCCTTTATCACATCGCACTGAGATATGCGTATGGTTATGGTCATGGGCTGTAGATTGTTTTCACATTTATGGGCACTTCCTGTGGACAGTTAAATACTCAGGACACCTTTTCTTTGCAACTGATGATTTTAAAGTTAATACTCTTGCTCCTGTGGTTTGTGCCATCCTGATAGGTAATGAAAATGTGCTCTAATCCTTCTGTGTGGAATGCAATGCAAGATGATTATCTCTGAAAAGTGGTTTGTGGAAGCAGGGGGGCACTTTTCTGGTCTGACCTGATATGTAACAATAAGGATCTCCTGAGTACAAACCTGTTATATATTTTTATTCTTTCAGTTAGATATGAAATTTAACGGAATGTAAGTGCTGAGTAAGGTTAAATTGAATACTAATACACCATTGCAGAAAATCCAGAGCGGAAGGAAATCTCGGGGAGCGTTGACTCTTGCTCTTATTCAAATGCTTATATTGGCTTCGATGATCTTAAACTTCCTAAACTAACATGTACAACATGATTTTTATCTCCTTGTGCCAGGGAATATTATTTTGGCATGTTTCCAGTTCATTCAACAGGTGCGAGAAGTTCAAAATAGTTTTGAGTAGCAAGCAGATATGTGAGTCGACGAGAGGTGTAGTAGCAAACAGGGTTTGTCAAGAAAGATGGGTGCATTGATCACCATATTGGCAAAACAGAGGCAGCAATTACAGACGAGAAGGCTCAAGTCCTGCTACTCCAAAGCCCCCTTAGTAATGCGAGTAGCAGCAATTTTAAAATGCCTGCACCAGTTCCAGTGTGAAATACTGCATTCTTTGCACAAGGAATGATTGCTTTGTTAGGGATTTTGTATGTAATAATATAGTCCTCTTCCTCTGCGACAGATGTGGAAACGTTTCTGTTTCAGAACTCTGGAGATTCCTCTGTGTCAGGGTCACACCAGGTGGACAGTAAATCGTCCTATAATATTAGTGTAACATCGATCAAGGCCATCTGGTACTATGTTGTACTTTTTGGGGTGGAGTAGGGGAAATTTAAGTTACCTGGATCTCAAATTGATTTAGGGATAATGTCACTAACCCAATATTCCAAAACACCAGGGGACCAGAAGGCAGCATAGGACATATATATATATATATTCAGTTATGTGAACTTGTTAACAGTAACCAATAATTAATGTTTAAAATATCTTTGAGTCAAAACATGAATATCTTTACCAGCATTGTATCGAATTCCCTTAATTTACTTCACTATGTTGTTGTTATTATTGTTATTAGAAGAATCATCCTGTAATTTAAGCATAATGTTACACTAATATCCTTAATATAAAATATGGAGAAAAGAAAAACACAAAGCATGACATGAGAAAAACCAAAACATATGGCAAACCCCAGGACTGTAATAAATCTGCTCCCACACAAATCGGGCACATTCCTGTAGTTTTTTTTTTTTTTTTAACAATGCTGTATGTTACATTTGCTGTAGAAAATAAAGTAATTCAAACCCCCTGCCCCCAATACCCCCCACCCCAACAATTATGGATGTTTTTAAAAGACATTAATAAAAGCCCTTGTTGTTTAATGCAGCCCAGATGCTTAACGGTAGCAATTTAATTTAATGAAATCTGTCCTTTTAATATAATAGTGCCTTCTGTAGAACATCATGGATTTCAAACGACCAGCTGCTTGGTTAAACATATCAACCAAGTGATGGACTGCATTATCAACACTTCAAGCTGTGGGATCTAAAATAGTGTTTTAATTTAAGAAGCCAGATTTTTGGTTGATTAATATCCGTAATAAGGTCTGGTTACAGATGTGGTTTCGGCACCAAGTTATTGTGTAATTGGATTGACTTTCTTGGGTAGTGGACTGAACTACAGCAACACCAAACTTAATAACTTATGTTGTAAAAATATTTGATCTGCTGAAATGTAAGTCTTTGAATGTGGGGCAGACACCTGAGGGCATAAACTTGACTCTCAGGCCTCACCTTGTGTTATTCGTACGGCATATTTTTTGCATTGGAACAGTTCAACAGTTTTGCTTGATACGAAGCAGTACTTTGTAAAAGACAGGACACATATGCGAAGATGGCTCACTGACGTTAATGTGAGAAATATAGAAATGCATACCACCGACTCCCACCTTCCTGTTGGGAGACGGCTTCTGGAAACAAAAAGATTGTATTGTAGATTAATATTAACTTTACATTCTGTCATTTGATTCCTGTAAACAGATTTTCCCATTAGAGAACGCAAGAAAGTATTTTAAAGTATTTAGTTACATAAAGAAGTAACTAAAGAACTTAGGAAAACAGCGGGCAGCTTTTAAGGATGGTCACAGTTGTTCAGATACTTCATCTGTGCAAAGATAAGGTAATATGTAATTTGTTAAGCTGTGTTTAATTTTCCAGCAAGCATTGGAAGATTTACAAACGGAGGAAGAAAAAGTCAACCTGTTGACCAAAGACAAAGCTAAACTGCAGGTTCAGACAGAGGAGGTGAGAATACACTTTCTCTACACTGGTGTCTTGCTGTATCAAGAAAGCCATAATATAAGTGCATAATAACATAAACCTTTACAGACCTCAGGTATGTTTCTGCTTACAGTCACACACACACACACACACACACACACACACACACACACACACACACACACACAAGTATTTATCAGATCACCGCTAAGCTAGTGACAGATTTAAAGAGCAGTTTATGTTTAAGAAAATGTACCAGTTAAATGGGCCAAGAGGAAATGTATATGACTCAGTGCTGGTTCTCTAGAAGATTGACATGCCTTGATTGCCATTTGAAGGAAGATATAATTGGTGAAAACTTTCAAACATCTCTGCAATTAAGTAAAGCATTCATTTGAAAATGAATGCAGATAATTACATTCAACAGAAGGTCTATTGACAAAGCATATGTGATGCTATTGATTTATTTGTGTTGTGATTAAATCTGTATTGCTTGCGAAAAACATTTTAACTGCATTAACAAATTAAATATGGTTATTACAAATCCTGTTTGAAGCTTCCCGGAGGCCATCAGAAGGTGGCTAAATGCTTGTAGTTTTTAATTGTGTAACCATTTGAATGCCCATAGCTATTTGCATGTTATGAGAAATGACTGTTAACCTCAGTTAGGGTATGCGCTGTAACTCAGTGCAACTCAAAGATACAGCTGTATTTTGGCTTTCTGCAAGATTTACAATCACAGAAATGTGTTGGTTTTACTTGCTTGTGTTTGTCCAACCAAAATGGTATTTTAAATGATGCCGTTAACATTGGTGACATGAAATACAAGAGGAACTAAACCAGCTGTCACTTTTAGTTAAAATATGTAACCAGTGAGGACTTTGTATTTTTATTCCATTATCACAGGTTTGTTTTCTAAGTCTAAAAGCAATCTCCTGTTAACAATAACTGTTACTAATCATGGCATTGTAACTTGGAAGCTTTGAAGTGTAGAACAGATGTTCTGAAGCTTTGTTTTCCATTAATTTAATTTGTAGTACGGAGGAGTTTACTAGAAAATACGTTGACTACTGAAACCCGTTCATGTTTCATTCTGCTTAGATAACCCTCAACAGCATAGATCTATTTTTGCCATTATAAACAGCACAAGTTAAATTAAATGAATGAGCTTATATTAGCATAAATCATGTGCTGAATTGAAGTATGTTTCTGCTCCCAGTCCAGCAAGAGATAGCTCTTTAAATCTGCCACCGATTTGGAGGTGTTTATGTTTTAGAACATTTACCAGGAAAAGGGGGCCAACAGAAATTGCAGATGAGTCAATGCCTGTTCTTACAGTATGATTTAAATTTATGATTAAATTGTATGTCATGATTCACACTCCCAGAACAGCTTTTATATTTATCCAAGTTAACAGTATGACGTTAAAGATCAATCTTCCACAACCTTTTGCTGCTTAACATTCCAGTAGAGCTATTGTACAGACTTCACCACCTCCTGGAAGAAGAAACATAAACATCTCGGCCCAATGCAGTAGGGTCGACGGGCTTCTACCTATTAGAGACAGATGAGAACTAACTAGTCAAACCTCCCTTCCAGCTGGAGTATCTTCTCGAGCAAGAACGAAAGCACCGAAGTGATCTGGAGAAAGCCAAAAGGAAACTGGAAGGCGACAGCAAGATGACAATTGAAAACCTGAATCAGATGGAGAAGCTTAAGACCGATCTGGAAGAGGTCATCAAGAAGTAAGTTGCAAAGGCTAATGATATTGCACAAACCGTCCAAGAGTCGACTTGGTAGGCTTCATACAGAAGCTACATGCTTCACTTGAGCTGGGTTATCTATAAACCATAATTTTATAAACCAGAACAAGATGAATTACATTAAAACATCTTCACAGGTGTTTAAATGTCTACACACTGTGCTTACTTGAGTGATTATTCTTACCTTCATGTTATTACAACTGGCATAGTTTAATGAGTGAGCGCAGGCTGTTTTAGTTCAGTCGGACACATCTTTGGTGTTAACTTTATTTCAGAAGTTTACTTTTGCAATTATCCAACAGCGTTTTAATCTTATTCCTCAATCCAAACTTGCTGTTCTTGTTGGTTGGTTTGTTGTTACCCTGTCATTCATTAATCAAACCAAAATACAGCATCTTACATATGGAGTGCATATCTGTCAGCCATGGAAATACAGATGTTTTCCAGGGAGCTCTTGTTTTTCTCTTCCTTAATCTTGAGAATCAACTTTAGTTTCACTGTTTAAAAAAACATCTGCTGCAGGTCTCTCTTTATTCTTCTAATTTATCGAACACCCTCATCTGTCCAGTGCCTGTAGTGTTCCTCTCTGAGCTCCAGTCCAGGCTCTGTGAGGATGTTTCATGGCAGGTCTATAGCTTTAATTAAAATACAAAATAAATACTTTGGAAATACAAATACATTTTTTTTTTTAGCAATTTAGCAAGTAGTATACATTCATGAAACTAGTGTGGGTTCATGAATTTATGTGTATAGGTTGTATATAGGCTAGGTACGCAATCAGACCCTACAACATTTATATAAGGAAGTGCCATAAAAAAACTTAAAAAAATAAAAGGTACTTAACTATTTCTACTGTTCATTAAATATATTCTTTAACTAGACTTGTAATCAGTCTCTGAAGTTAAAGTGTTTTACTTCCTATTTTCATTAGAAAAGCAGCAACCTTATTATGTGCTGTAGTAAAGTTTCCAAAAGTTAATTATTGTAATAATTATTCAGCTTTTAAAGAGCAAGACAGTTGCTCAATCTTTTGATACCATCTACAAAAGCTGTCTGTGTGATTAATGTGTGTAACAGACCCTGTGTTGCTTTAAGTAGGCCCAAGTCAGACCCGTCTGGTCTATGTACAGATGCTGATCATAGTTGGTTAGACTTTGTGGGGTGGTCTGAATATTTAAATTTCATTATGTCAAAGCAGTGTTCAACCATCTTGAAGATAAGACACAGAATTATTATTTTTTTAGGGATACTGGGGGGGTCAGTTTAACAAAAGGACACACTTTTGGTACAGATTAACCTAACAAGAGGAGAGAGGAGAGGTTGCTTCCTCTCACAGATTTCTTGTTGAGACAAATAAAAGAGTATCTGTGGAAAGCTATCTTCACTTTGATCAGCTCAAACCCTGGAGGCAGACTGGAACGTCATGTTTTTGCAGATGTCAAATGGTTTTTTTAAATGGCAAAGAGTAAGGAAGAGCTCAGATCTGTTGGTATGCACCCAGGAGACAGAACACCACTCAGGGTTTTCTCCATAGTAAAATGAAGCCGAAACAGCTGTTTGATATGATAGTCTTTCAGTAACCACCTGATAATTATTTTGATCTTGGAATGAAACGGTTTCCTCTAGGCAGATTCTGTGTGCACACAACTCTCAACATGGTAATTGATACAGAGCTTATTGGACAATGTTTATTAAACTAAGTCAAAATAACTGTTTCAAATGCAGTGTGATTGCATTTACTTCTGAGGCAAATTGAAGTCAACAGTGAAATTATAATAGTTTGCTATGAGAAAAGAAAACACCTTCATACTGGAAGAGAATGCTTGCAACAAGGCAACCTCTGTCTTTATCACTGCAAACTTGCCATGTAAAAGATTCTATGGTTCACAAAGCAAGTATGCCTGTGAAAAACCCTTTGTTCTTTCCCTTCTCGCATTTCTGCAGGAAAGATCTGGAGATAAACGCCACGAACACCAAGCTGGAGGAGGAGGAGGCCTTGAACCTGAATGTGCAGAAGAAAAACAAGGAGCTGCAGGTGAGCCCTGAGGGGGACTCTTGTGGGTTTGCAAGGACAGGGCAGTGAATTCCCTTCTTTCAGCGCCGGTTTGCACTGACACTGATTTGTGTGCATGTACATTTCAGAGTTCCTGTCTGGCAGAAACCGCGAAAACACGGATACTAACCACCCTGAATATGGCTTTAGGTTATGAAGTGTCACTCTTTATTTGAAACTCAGAGACGCAGAGAATGATTATTATATTTCTTAGCAGATGCCCTTATCCAGGGCAACATACAGTTGTTACAATATATCATTATTTGTACATACAATTACCCATTTATACAGATGGGTTTTTACTGGAGCAATCTAGGTACAGTACCTTGCTCATAACCTTTTGCATTCTCATTCGCTCTTTGCTTGCATTAATTAACTACAGTAGAAACTGGTTAGTCTTTCAGATAGTTGATACTGTGGTATGAAGATGCATTGTCATCTGTGTGTTAGCTCTGTTGTTTTTATTAATTGGCTCCAAAGGAAGCAATGTTTTCTTTTTTTAATTTCTTCCCAGAGTAAAGCAATGTTGTGTGATTATAACAATGCCAAAGTCATGTGTATCTAGGTTTCAATCAGTCTCCTAGCTAACTGTAGCGTAAAATTAAAGACTTGTGCATGCACGTATTTTCCCCTAGCAGTGAATTCTAATACTATAAATGGACTTATGTGCATGTGTTAGTTTAAACTCTAATCTCAGTTAGGATATGGCTTATTTTTATCTTTCCCTGAAGTCCACAGCTTGTGTAAAGGAAAATATATATATATTGTTCTTACTTTGAGCCTGCTGGGCTATGCCAATTTCAAGAACTCTATCTTTTTCAGAACAAAAATTATGCTTTATAATTTCCCAATTGTTCCATAGGAAGACAAATCTTTCTCATTTATTTGTGAAGTCTATATTGGTTTTAAGTTATTAAAATAACTCCAACCGTTTCTTGATCATATTGTAACAGTGAAGCTGTTACAGTGCTTGCTCTTGCATTTGCTTTCTAATTGACATTGTTTTTGGCTTAGTAAGCACTTTGCAGAACAAAATAAGGACGATATATTTATTTTCAGCTGAATTGCAGTTCTCTTCATTTCTCCACATTTCTCATCTTACAGCGACTTGAAAATAACCGAGGAAGTGAATGTCATGCCTCATTTAGTCGTTCAAGCTCCAGCTGACTTTGTCCATAAAGTTCCAAAGTCTATTAGAATCTTAACTTTGCATGATTTAGGCATCCACCTCTGTAACAAGGACATTTTAGAATGTGGGCTGGTGGCCTAATCACATCTTTCTTTTGTCAGAATATTTTTCTACACATGTAGCTGTGTGGTTCTGAAGGTTATTTGCTACTGAATAGTTTTATTGAATTAAAAAAAATCTGAATAAAAATAAAACCTTTACTAAAGATAACCACTAGGTGTTTCTACTTCAAAGAATATACAATTTGCAGAAAGTTTGTCCACTAAGGATTTGAGTCCTACAAAAGCATAACTCTCCTATGTGAAGGACTTTGTGAACTCTGTGTCTTTGCTAGAGGCCTTTTAAAAAATGCTTGTCTGTAAAGTTGACCAGATTTCTCTTGGGATATCCAGGGCAGCCTATGACAAGCCTGCGGTAATTCTGTTAAACAAGGGTTTGGTGTAAAACCTTGTGGTTTGCGAAACAAATTCAGCCATTAAAAAACATTAAAGCAGCATGAGCTATATTCTTCAAGCATTGTCTTCAGAAATCAGTCCACAGGGTTCTTTTTTTAATGTTTGGTTTTAGTAAAATTCTCTGTATAACCAAAAACAAAAATGCTTGCTGCTTCTTCTAAATTACTAGTCGTAAATGTGAAAGTAACAACGTCAACAGACAAAAATTGACTTTTGATTTTGTTTTTAGTGAAGTGTAGGAAAAATGTTTCTCTTTTGGAATCTTAAAAGTAAATCTTAAATTATGGTGCTTTGTCATTGGTTTATATGGGGAGATTGAGGAAAAAATGTAACTAAGGTCTAATAAAGATCAGGTAGTGTAGAGTCTGTCACATGCCACCATGGTCTAGATGTTTCATCCAGGAGACCTTTAGGGAAATAATGCCCGTCTTTGTTTTAGTCTGTTGCCCGTGATTGCAGGCCTGAAAGCTGATCTGTGTATTGCTTAAAGTGTACATGTTTTCCTGCTCAGCCAAAGCATTCTTCATTGCTTACAATAAGCCCATTCTTTGGGACCATTTGACTGTTCCCCTCCCACTGATAAAAATGCAGGTGGACTGAACATAACAAGAGCTGGTCTGATCTTGTTTTTATCAGAGATGGAAAATCCAAGCTTCTTAAAAGCGCCTGGGTTTTCAGTGTGTGCCACAAACATGAGGTTGCCCACCCTTTACACTGTGTAGACGTCTCAGTTCAGGGGCTGATGTGACATTTTGCAACCCTTTCTGTACCACGCAGCGTCTATGGCTCTTTTTCGACACAACTTGTCTTGTGTAGATTTGTGAAACAAAGACGGAGTATATTTGAGTAAAACCATGATCATTCCGGGAAAATGTGACTTATTTTAAAATCAGGTTTCTGTTAGGCATGATTTTTAATTGGTATAGCAGGCAAGGAGGAAATGAACCAAAGTTGTAGGAAAATGTGACATAATATCTGGAAAATCATAATGTGTATAGGTGTATTACTGTGATTGGTTAGCTTAAGGAAAAGGACATTTTAATATGTTGTGCTCATACATTGTGGCTTTCTATATTGTATGCATTTTATGTTTGCATTCACAGCAGCATGCTAAGCCATCCCTCAAATACTCATGTATTTCTATAGGCACAACATTACTTTCAATATGCCAGTATGTTGAAAAATATGTACTGATTTGTAATGTGATATTAGTGTCCTGCATTCAATTTTATTAAAGCTGAAATTATATATATTTTTAACCCATCAGAGTGTATTGCGATTGAAATAATTCAAGCTGGTTTACATTACATTTCTGTTGGTCTTCACAAAATATTGCAGATTTACTCTTTAATCTGTCTGTGTCTGTTTAAATTAGAAGACTTCAATAGCAATATTGAGATGTGTTGAAAATGTGTTTTCTATGTTGGTTCATCATTAATACTTTTTTCTAAATATCAGCTGTCATTGTCAGTTATTATGGCAGTTTCATGGTGTTGTTTACTAGCAGAACATTATATGCAACGAGACATCTGGTAATATTAAACTCTCTGAAATGCCTTCACTTCAAAGTTAACAGCAAAGTCCATTGAATTTTCAACTCTGTCTATTCTTATGTGGTATTAAAAGTGGTGATGCTTACTTGGTGAATGCCAAAGGATATAATACCATTTGTTAAAACATTGGCTAGATGATATTAAGTTATTTATAGAATGACAGTCTTTTTCATGAGCAGCCTATTGAGGTTCATTAAGTATCTATTATTTAATGACAAAATCATACATTCATGTCATTCATATAACAATAATAAATGTGTCAATTTCAGTGGCTTTCCAGTGTGTGTGTTAAAGGCACTAATATGGTTGGACTGAAAATATCTTGCACTGAGCAGTGTATAGAGGCTGTATTCCTAAATGAATGTTGTTCCAATATGCCTATTTATTTTTCCGTTATATTCATGTAATTTTAAATACAGTAAGCAATGCTGAAAGCTACTGTGTAATATATAATCTTGGAATTGGCAGAAAAAAGCCAGTTATTATAGCTACCTTCCTGTGCTTGGCAGACATTTTCACTCAACTATGGTATCTTTAATCAAATCTTTCTGTCCTTTCTGTTCTGTAGATTCAAAAATATTTGTTCTCATTGTTTTCACTTAATATTATAAAGCTTGATTTGCTCAGTAGTAATGCATGTGTCTTCAGTCCTGGAATAGCTTACATCCTCTGGTGACAACAGACAAATAAAGGCATCTATTTCTAAAACATTTTTTGAAAAATAAGGCTTATAATAGAGTGTGCATGTGCATTTTTAAATTGTAAACACAGTAGCACTGTTGGTATTTTAAAATAACTTACTGTAATGCCTGTAAAACAAACAGAACATTTAGGCATGTTAAATGAACCACCCTCTTAATTTCAGAACAGTGTGAATATCATATATTCTAGAGCCTCTACTCTGTGGCCCACGAAGACCGTAAAGTAGGCTTTCCTCTACCGAGACGTGATTTAGATAGGTGAAGGTCTGTTTAATCTCTCTCCATTTACAAATAATTGTAACCGCCTGCCTGAAGTAGATTTATTTTGAGAAGTGTTCTGTCTCAAGAAGTTTACATTGGGATGAGTCCTGTATTTGCTTTGTTTACATTCACCAGAGTCATGAATCACCCTTATAGTATTTTTTTTTTTTTTTTTTTACATAATGTGGGCTATACCTACCAAGGATGCATAGTCAGACGTTGTGGCTTTCTTTCCTGACAGATCAACTGAAGCAAGACAATCCATACACAGTGTACTAAGTGCAGTAAGAAGTTCAGTGTACAGAATGCTAATAACATGGCCTTCGTCAAGATAGGTTATTTATTTTGTAGTCAGATATGTATAATGTATTCTTTCTACCTACAAATGGTAGCATTCTGCTTTATGATGAAATGGTGCAGTAAATATTTCAAGTCCTTTTTATTGCCGGGGACGTGGTTACCTTCAAATGAGAAATGTCATTGTGTATTGTGGATAACATTAATTTATATTTTCACAGCTAACAATCTGAACTATTTTTTTTATTTATACTTACAGTTGTGATTAATTATGTTATTATGAGTAATCCTGATAAAAGCTGTTGGGTTGATTCTTCAAATAGAGAAACTATACAGCTTTATTTTCTTTCTTTCTTTCTTTCTTTCTTTCTTTCTTTCTTTCTTTCTTTCTTTCTTAATTGACTTCATTTTACAAGATTTTGGGGGAATACAGTGTCTTACACATAGGGGCCAGTGCTTATATTGTCACATTTTGGCAAAGGCCCTATGAAACAGAGAAAACAGGAAAAAAAAGGATATGGTGGTGAAAACAACTGAGGCTATGGAAATATACCATCATTAGATTTGTATTGCATTCGAACACAAAACAGAAGTATTTAATAACATTTTTTGCCATATAATGTGATATTATACTGTATATTATACTGTATACCAGAGTTGTAGACTTGAGTCAAGTGACTTGGGACTTGAGTTGAAAAAAGCTGAAATAACTTAGACTTGACTTGGACTTGGCAATCACTGACTTGTGACTTGACTTGACTTGCACCTGTTTTACTTGGCATGACTTGAAAAAAGAAACTCACTTTTCTCATTTTTATGTTGTTTGTTATTGTACATTTTTTGTTACATTCAAATAGATGCGTGGCAGTCCGCATATGAGTCCTTGGGCACAGACTCTCATCAAAGACAATAGAGAGACAAAGTGGTGTCATCACTTTGTAGGCATTAGTGTATGGAAATTAACTTCTGGTTCCTAATGTAAAAATCCTATTCATTTTTCTCCATAGAGATTCAGAAAAATCGCTCAAATAAGGTCAATGTTCAACTAGGCCATCTTTTACATTTTGTTGTGGAAGTTACCCTGTTTCAATACATTCGGCCATTATAGGTCTTGAAGCACAAACTTACCGACAGAAAGGAAAAATCGAACAAAATGTTAACTTTTAGAAGAACGCGACTACAGCACAGGTGCATGCCTCCACTAGCTAACGCGTCCTTGCTGTCCCAAGCACGATTACCTAGCTAGCTAAGCGGCAACTTTCTACATTCTAGCACAATTGGGTAGTGTTTATTTTAGTAGTTAGCTAGCCAGTTATCTCTGAACGGAGTCATAAAGTGCTAAAGTTGCTTAAAATATGTATCAAAATGTATCCCCTGCCTCTCAGCTCAGCCAGTACCTCACAATGTGTGAAGGACAAAACAGCCTCCTGTTCTGGGCTATGAATAGGAAAACTCTGCCATCACTCTTTAGTGTGGCAGTGAGGGCATTAGCTGTAACAGCAACAAGTTTTCAACCATGGTGGACTAATTCTACGACCACATCGTGCTGAGGTAAGTGACAGGGTTCAGTCCAACTAGATATTTTGCAAGTGCAATCCTCTGTAGTTCAAGTACAATATTTCACTGATGCATGAAGACATCTAGGAGCATGGTTGATGGTCTTCTACTTATGTCTGAAGTAAGGCTCAGTAATAGGAGTGTATTTTCTGCTTTGGACCAAAAAGAAAACCCATATTCATATTTTTTCCTCGGATTTTGTCCAATAATTCACCAATATATATATATTTAGGGAACATACTGTATATATATACACCGATCAGCCATAACATTATGACCACTGACAGGTGAAGTGAATAATACTGATAATCTCGTTATCATGGCACCTGTCAGTGGGTGGGATATATTAGGCAGCAAGTGAACATTTTGTCCTCAAAGTTGATGTGTTAGAAGCAAGAAAAATGGGCAAGCGTAAGGATCTGAACGACTTTGACAAGGGCCAAATTGTGATGGCTAAATGACTGGGTGAGGGCATCTCCAAAACTGCAGCTCTTGTGGGGTGTTCCCGGTCTGCAGTGGTCAGTTTCTATCAAAAGTGGTCCAAGGAAGGAAAAGCGGTGAACCGGTGACAGGGTCATGGGCAGCCAAGGCTCATTGATGCACGTGGGGAGCGAAGGCTGGCCCGTGTGGTCCGATCCAACAGAGCAGCTACTGTAGCTCAAATTGCTGAAAAAGTTAATGCTGGTTCTGATAGAAAGGTGTCAGAACACACAGCGCATCGCAGTTTGTTGCGTATGGGGCTGCGTAGCCGCAGACCAGTCAGGGTGCCCATGCTGACCCCTGTCCACTGCCGAAAACGCCTACAATGGGCACGTGAGCATCAGAACTGGACCACGGAGCAATGGAAGAAGGTGGCCTGGTCTGATGAATCATGAGTTCAAGGTGTTGACTTGGCCTCCAAATTCCCCAGATCTCAATCCAATCGAGCATCTGTGGGATGTGCTGGACAAACAAGTCCGATCCATGGAGGCCCCACCTCACAACTTACAGGACTTAAAGGATCTGCTGCTAACGTCTTGGTTCCAGATACCACAGCACAGCACAGAGGTCTAGTGGCGTCCATGCCTGTACGGGTCAGGGCTGTTTTGGCGGCAAAAGTGGGACCTACACAATATTAGGCAGGTGGTCATAATGTTATGGCTGATCGGTGTGTGTATATATATATATATATATATATATATATATATATATACTATAGCACATTATTTCGGTGACATATGGACACAATTTTTTTTTATGGATAATCTGCTGTGTTATGTATTGTATTACTTAAAGTATAAAGAAGATCATAAGTGGTAATTAATTATAAAAGAGACTTGAAGACTCGAAGCCCAAAATTGAAGACTTGAGACTTGACTTGACTTGGGACTTACTTGAGACTTGCTTAATACTGACTTCGGACTTACTTGGATTTGCAAAATAATGACTTGTTGACACCTCTGTTGTATACTATATATACCATATAATACTGCATTTTAGCTTTTACAGAAAAATGTATAGACTGTAATGCTGATAAATGGAATTCCTTGGCAGTGTCAAAATGGAAAGTGTTGTAAAAGCTACAGTGTCAGTTCCTCCACAGGTCTTTTGTGTGGCGTAAAAATGTGCATGATTTGTTATCTGTAATATTGACTAGGTAGTATTACAGCAAGTGGGATGACATTCTTGATAGCACATCTGTTTTGGAAACCGCACTCTCTGTCAACAGATTGTAACTGTTTCTAGTCAGTGCAGGTAGAAGAAGGACGGAGCAACTGAATCTAGGGGAAGTGAAGTTTAATAACATGGCTTAAAACGTATGTGTTTTCATGTAAGCCTGTGATCAAGAAAAGAAAACAAATGTCAGCTCGAGTGAATAGGCGGTAATGCTGCCCTGTTGCCAGTTTTGCTCTTTCATAAGCTTTGATTAGAGACTAATTGTTTTCAGGATAATGGCGCCTGGGGATATGCTGGTAGTTTCACATGGACCCACTTAAAAGATGACCTACAAAACGGCTGCTGTCCTTCAGATGGAGCTTTGGGTTTTAAAGTCTTATTAAGACTTCATGTATAAAGCTAATTACCCAAAACGAATATGACAATTTAAATAGATTTAAACCAGACTGCTGGTACCAATAAATTCTGCCTACAACTGTTTTCTCTTTCCATACATTGCTCTTTATAAAAAGAACTGTTACACCAAACAAACACCAGATAAAAGGTCATTTTTGTGTGTGTGTTTGTAGAATATGAGCTAAATATTTTCTCCTAGCTTTGCATCTTGTACTGACTAGTAATTGAAATGAGCAGTCAATTCTTCAGTGCATTGAATGAGCGACTAATTATGGCTGCGTGATATACCATCTGATGTTCCCACATATGAAGGTATTTAAATGTAAGGGAAAAAAGGTGGAATAATAGGACATATTGTTCTTTTCTCCTTTAATGATGATCTGACACACAGCTGTTGTAGTTGGACTGTTTTGAAATGTAAAATAAGGCGGACTGATTCAACATCAGGTCCCTAATGTTTTAATGCCAAGGCTATATTTAATCCTATTGTTTTGTTACAAATGGTGCATATGCAGCAACCCACTCCCTGTGTTTGTTCATAGGCGAAATGGAGGGGCATTAGGGAGCCTCACATGTGATTGTAATTTATGGCCGATTTTGAGAATGAAAAGTGAAGTGGAACGGTTACGATATTGCAACTCTGTAATTAGATTCAATTTTAAAGATCAAAACAACAATGAATCAGAATTATCCTGCTCTAATGGCAGAGCTTTCTTGCATAAAGTGCCACAGGTGGTCAATGAAATTGCATTGCTGGGGAACCGTGTAAAGAGTATAGGGATTTCTCTTTGTGATGCTTTGAATATTCCTTTCTCCCCCCCCTTTGCTTTGTGTTTGATTCAGCATTTCATCGGGTGGTGTTATGTTCAAGACGCAAGGGGGAAAACAAATCTCAATGTGTGCTTGATCCATTTATTAAGAGCAGTAGTCACTCACACACTTGTACCATAGTGAATCAGTGACCAATGCCTTTCAACTGCTTTGACTCCTTCATCCATACCTTACACTGTGTATCTTTTTTAATTTACATGATTCTATATTTTTGGCTTCAGTGCTCATCGCAGTGTATGTTTCATGCTACCCCTGTGTACATTAAAAGAATAGACACATAGTAGCAGGGGGATTGTTTAGAATGATATCAACTTTCATCTGTTGTGCTTGCCAACTGTGTAATCCTGATCAGGGTAAGCTAAAGGGAGTTACCTTATGTAATGTTAGACAAGCACCAGGGTGTCTTTGCGCTGGTCTTTTGCCAACTGCAATAAATGGCATTAATGGATCAACAAGGAGAGGTCTGAGAGCTTGCTAGTGGAATTGGCTGAAGTCTAAGTATCATCTTCTTTTGTCTGTTATGTACCTAAACCTGCTGTATCCACTTTCATTTCTTGCTTCTACTTACTTAGGGTAAATATATGTACATTTTCACAGACCTGCTTAAATTAATTAATAGTCTCTTTACAAATATAAAAGGAGCAAACTAACAATGCTTCATTAAGCACACTTCAACCCCTAGATTGTATGTGTTTTGGGGTCTCTAATTGCTCAATTTGTTTGTTTTAACACAGTGATTTAATCTTCACTAAAATCCTGCACTTAATGATTATCTAATTCCTGTTAAGTGTTTCTTATTGAGTCAGCATTATAACATTACAAGACTCGGGAAACAAAGCCTTAAGTGGCTACCTCACAAGTTTTAGGAGTCAAGTACATAGGAGAAGAGTTAAAGATTAAGAATACACTATGAAAGTAAAGCTTCTGGATTCAAACATAAATGTAGACTGAAATGTAAACTAAATGCAGAATGAGAATTCTCTCACGAATTTGGCAAGATCTCCTCTGAAACACTGATTCATATCTTAGATCAGTGGATTCCTCTGACACAGTGCTGTTTTAGTTCTGTCAACCTTGGGGGGAAAAAATGGCAAAAACGCAACAGCTACCTCGGCAATAAGATAAAAAGAAAAAAAAATATTGCTGGAATGGAGCCTTCAAAGGGTAATGGGGGTGGGGATGTTCTCTACGATTTGCAGTCCCCCTTCGAAGTCTGAACAGAGTGGTGTTGGCCTGTGTGTGTACTGGTGGATCCAGTTTCACTGGGGTCGAGTGTTCAGTGTTCTGTCAGAGCTCTTCTGCTGCGTGATGGCTGTGCTTTCAGCTGAAATCTTGCAATGGCATGTGAGTTTTTTAGTTTTAAACAAAAATACCTTTCACTCTTAGCTGTTTGTTGAAAACTTTGCAAGGCATCTTTCGTACTTCTGTACCTCATGACCGTGTAATGCCCCGTTTTGTTCCATAAGAAACTTTAAAATAAGCTCTGAAAAGTGTACTAAGTACACAGTTATGAGGTAAAAGTAAATTGTTTCTCTACAAAGATCTTATTCATATACTTTGCTTTTAATGCTTTTTAATGCTGTATTGGAGATTCAATGTGTAGTGTTTTTGTATTGTGCAAGGAGTTGTTTTTAGCTTTTTATCTGTGACACTTTTTTGTGTTTTTGTAATGAATTAAAAATACATGCTTAAAATGTTTTTCTGCAGTTCTACAGGTGATTCATTAGGAGAATGTTAATGCTAAAGTGCTTAGGGCATGTGTCAGCCGATGTCCTAAACCTATAAATCTTGTCATACTAATTTCCTGACAGTAAAGAAAAAATGTATGATGATCGACAGTGTAAGATGTGTAGAGCCTGAGGAGAATTAGATTTTCTGACAATAGAAAATGATGCATATATGTTTTTTTGTTGTTATTACAGATGTATTTATCTCTTCATACATGTCTTTGGTATTTTTATTATTACTTAGCGGCAGTGAAAAGAAAATTGAAATCCCAACCTTGCTTTACACTGGTTACTGAATTGCTGCTGCAACTTAAGACTGGAATGTTTAGTTGTGTTTGGCTTTATTATGGACTATATCCCTTTGTATCTATGTTCAAACATTTTAAAGGCTCTGTTTGTATTGGGGGGTGGATGTGTGGGTGGGTGTTTGTATAGTGTAGTTAAAGAACGTGTGTGTTTTTCCTTGTGAATCCTTGGCATTTCCAGGGCTTTTCTCAAGGTAGATGCATACATATTTGATGGGTTCATCTGCTGATCCCCTGAATTTGCAAAGTCATTTAAACAAATTATAATATCCAAAACATCCCAAATCCTGTCTTGTTGGTCTTTTGTTGACGGTCTGTGCAGACAGTTTTAACCCCCCCCATCATAGAAAGCATAGGCATAGAAATAAACACCGATAGGAATTGAAGAAACACACCTTTTGTTTCCTTTCTAAGATTTCAGCAATGTAGCTTTAAGGAGAGGAAGAAGAAAAACAGCCCCAGGCTAAAATGCATTTAATGAAGGGACACACATCAATTCCTTTTCTGAATTGATACCTGAGGAAAAGAAAACATAATACACCTGTAAGCATGGAAAACCAGTGAAAGCACGGGCCACACGTTATAGGTACTTTAATTGTAAAGATAAAATACTCGATTTGACCTGTGATTTCAGCCAAGCAGTATTCCTTGTAATGGGGTTCAAAGGTCACCAAGATGAAAAAACAGAAGTAATCTGTTTAGCATGATTTCCCTTCCTTTGGTTAATTGTCATTGATGGGCTGAGCAGAGACACTGCAGATTTGCAGATGTCAGTGAAATGGACATGAATGTTGTTTCATACATCTGGGAAAAGGACATAAAAAGTAAACGTTCATGTGCATATCAGTACCTGGAAAGCCCTTGGAATGGGAATATCTAAAGTGAGAGACTAAATTCAGCTGGGTGTCTCTTGTTTTTTCTTTTCCAGGTGCGCATTGAGGAGCTGGAAGAAGAGCTGGAAGCTGAAAGGGCTATACGGTCAAAGGTATGTCACTGAAATGGCAAAGGTCATTGTGTCTGCAATCTTTATAGTTTTTATCATTTCTAAGGCAACTGAAACAAGACTCATTTGCTTCCCATACAGGTCGATTCAAATAATAGTTTGTGCATGCGCTGTCTTTTAACAGAAGTTGGCCTAATACAGAAGATTCAGTTAAATGGAAATATTAGCTAAATATACAGTTTTTCCACAGACAACTTTTTTTCCATCCCTTGTTTGTTTAATTTTATTTCTTGATTTTTCTCATATGAACTTCAACAGGAAAGAATGAATAGTAACTGCTACAATAAATTAGAGACTTGCTATTACAACGCTGCATTTTCCATAGTGATTCAAGAATAAACGATGCTTGCGGGATATTCATATTTTCCTGATACTCTGTTAATTATTGGTCAATTTTTTAATTTGTTTTTTTTCCAAAGTATCTCCTCCAGCACAAAACAGCTCCTTAAAATTAAAATAAAGAATACAAGAAAGTTACAAGAGGAGGACAGTAGCCTTCAGACACCAATATATGTCCTAATACATTCTCTGAAGTCATGGACATCATTCCATCAAGGGGTCTTTTTTGTGGTCAGTGGCCATTGAAGTAAACTCTAAATAGAAATCTAAATAGAAGTTGTCATTGGGGTATGATACCAATATTGGAAATGCATAGTCTTTGTTAAGGTATGTTTGAACGAGGCTTTGGTTATCAAATAAATCATCAAAAGCTCCTTAATTACGCTGTTATCATGGGGGAAAAGAGTGTTCTAACTAGGCCAAGTAATGTTGCCACTGCTGGGACAGAGTTCTACATAGAACCTGCAAACCATCTGTTTGTGAGGGGATGTGCCTTGAGTATAGGAATTGGCTGCTCTATAATACAAAACTGTGGACTGACGAAGATGGCCCGACTATCTTTTGAAGGAATATGAGAGGCAGTAGGGTCTTGGGTTTAAGCCAGCATATGGAGTCTTCTTCCAAGTGGGGTAATGTCCCAATTGTCTAGTTAGCGAAAACATCTGCACCTGTCAAAACAAGGAAAGGAGAAGCGCTCCTTGTGTTTTCAATTAAAAAGCTGAAGGATTCTGAACAAACACTCGGCCTTACATGAAGAAAATTAAAAGCATTTTTTGAAATTAACTTAAAAAGACTGGCAATGAAAAAGAAATCATAAGAAGAGCCTGCTGGTGTTTTCTTGTTCAGCTGACTATTGTGTAGGATTTTCCTGTTTGTTATGAGTTCGTTTGTCATAAACCTACAATTACAATCTGGAGTTCTGGCACCTTCTAACAGATGTTTCTAGGGTTCTGCCTACCTGTCATTGAGACAAGATGCCATAAACATTCCCTCCTTTCTATTCCCTCAGCAATTCCCTCTTTTGTTTATAGAACACTATGCTGCAGTTAGTTTATCTATGATTTTGTTAGTTAAATAGTAAAATTATTACTTTTTATTTTTACTACAGAAAAATAGAACACACACAAATATTCCACTAAAGATATTTTAGTTGGTCGTTAAGCATGAAATAACACATGTATTTATATATATATATATATATATATATATATATATATATATATATATATATATATATAAATATAATTTAGTTCCTGTCCCAAACACATAATACTTTGCTTGTGTTTTATTTCTTTATGGTCTGCAAAAATGACCTAGTACTGAATGGCAGGGTTAAGCAGAGTCCTACAGATTGCTTTCTGATGAACAAGATCCTGTTCCAACGAAGTGGATTTGACTCATCTTCACTTGGAATAAAACCATATATAATTGTTTTAGTCAAATGCAGACCCATCTTTAGCTGTTTGTATAGATAGCATCAGCAAAGCAACCGACTGAATCAAATCGCTGACATCAGTGAAAAGGATTTTTCCCTAACATTTGTTTTCCATTAGTAGAATATCCCATTTATTTAGGATTTGTTTTTCTCACATCAGTCAAATATTCTTTCCTTCTTTCTAATGGATGCAGATACAACAAGAAAACAATTCAACTTTATTTTGTTTATTTATTTAGTCCTGTATTAATCATACAGCAAGAAATGCTTGAGAAGTGACAATGAGAAAATTTCAATCTACAAATTATTACTGCTTTATATATATATAATGCATTTGTCTCAGTGTGTAAATTACACAGCCTACTGCTGCTGGTCACTAAACACCCACATGTGGTTGTTTCAGCACATTTACCTTGGTGTAATAGTGTTAATATAAGATATTGTGTTAAATAGATACAAAGTACACCCTACGGGGTCTTGCACTTAGCAGACTGTTTAAACCTCCATCTGCCACAATAATATACATATAAACGCTAACCTACATTGATTACTAGCACTACTGTTAATCCCTTTGTATAGATGAAAAGGCCCTCCCTAAACTGTTGAAAACTTCATTTTAAGCTTAACATAAGTTGTCTCTGAGAGGGAGTACTTGTTACGAGTGTGGACAGTTCCAGAGCAATAAAGTTCAGTAAGAACTGATAGTGTCCAGGCATCGCAGCTCAATCAAGGGACAGTAGGAGACTAAGTGAGTTAAGTCTGTGGTCTTCAGATGGAAGCAACACAGAGCCCTTTTCAGCTGTCAACACTTATTTGCTTTTGTACCATTTTCCTCCATCCCTGAGAGCTCTGCTTTTCCAAAGGTCACTGACTTGGCATCACATTCCTGAGTGAAATTGCTCCCCTTATCTCAGTTGGCTAGGTGCATGAAATGTGTTTGTCTTCTTCAGTTTCTCTGTCGGTGGTATTAACCCAGACACAGAGTATGCCCTGCCTTAGTTTTATTATTTTAAAAGTGGGGTTTTAGCGGATGTATTTCTTGTGCAGCTCATATTAATACATTCCTTCAATTCTGCACCAATTTGTTTGTTTGTTTTAAATAAAAAGCAAAAGCATAGTACAATGAAATCAAGCAGGAAAAATACCAACACATTTGTTGGCTTTTCCCCAAAGACGAACAATGGACCTTTCTTTGTTCATTTAATGAACATCTGGTTAAGGGTGTAAAAATTGGTACTTGTGTTTAAAACCCTTAATTTGATGGATGTACTTCAAAACGCATTGCAAGTTCATATCTCACTCTGCTTGATTCCTTTTGTTAGATCTTTTTTAAGAGAATATTTTGAAATTTGCTAGTAATCACTGGGTTTGATTTGCAGTTGCTTAAAGAATGCCATTCTACTTTTAGCCTTGAAAGAATTAAATAAATGCATTATAACTCTAAAAGTATATGAAAAGACATATGACAAGATATGTTCATAAAGGTTGTGACCTGCCACTTACTTAGTAATATAATCGATACTATTATAACATTCGAAACACAGATACATATGGAAATGATGGGGACTCTTTCTGAAGATATGGCATTATTGATATGATTGTTTGCAATTGCCAATGGGATCACCATCACTAATAATAATCATAATCATAATAACTACTTGAACCTGAAGTTAAGCTTTTGCTGTAGCATACTATTAAATATATGAAATCTTTCAACAAAAATATAAGAACATAAGAAGAACATAAGAAAGTTTACAAACAAGAGGAGGCCATTCGACCCATCGTGCTCGTTTGGTGTCCATTAACATGTTACACAACATGTTGGACACATTGGAAATGTGTCATGAAGATACACATCGATTCTTATCAGGTGAAGGATTTTCTCCTCTCTTTCTTCTTTTTTCTTCTGCTGTGCTGAAGTTTTGGGGATTTTTTTTAACATGCTTTTAGAGGCTTAACCTCTGGGAGAGTGTTGTAAACAAAATTAGCAACTTCTTTGAAGGAAGGTCAGTGGAAGTATATACTACTTCTGTATTTTTTTTTTCCAATTGACATTAATAAATAACTCTTCTTGAAGTGTAATACATTTTCTCTAAAAAAATCTTTTAGGTGCCAGTTTATAGCTTAAATTCTGTGTCTTTTTTAAGAAGTGATTTATTTAACTGAAAGTGCCTAGTAAGCATTTTTAAGGCCATTGAGAGAGTGCAATAGGAGAGTTGTCATTCCTACTGTAATTGTTTGTAATATGTTACATTGTTATAATCTGACCTCAGGGTTTTTTATGTCTCCTCCTTATTTTGTCTCTTTTGACATTAGTCATGAATTCCTCTTGAATTAATATGAGCAGTGGTGTCTGATGTCACTGGCACCCCTCATAGACGCCAGTGTATTTTAAACATATCAGAAAACAGAGCTGGGCCTGGGAGACAGATGGCTTTTTCTGTACTTGTTTATAGAGGAAGAGGGGGAAAAAGAAAGATACTTTGAATCTCATAGTCTGTTGTACTCTGTTGTTAAAAATAATAGTTTTGTCCTGTTCTTGTTTGTCATGCTACAGTTTTATTTTGCTTTCTGCTTTTGATGTGAAATTCCTAAATGAATTGATTTTGCAAATGCCTGTTGCTTATATGTTTTGCAATGATTTTGAAGGCACCGAGTATATATAAGAAAAGCTGTGTCCAGTCACAACGGGACTCTTTTCCTTGTGTCCGCAGGTGGAGAAGCAGCGCTCTGACCTGACCCGGGAGCTGGATGACCTGACTGACCGGCTGGAGGAGGCTGGAGGGGCCACGGCCTCCCAGGTACTGAAGAGCCAAAGAGAGAAAAGTTAATTTAATTTACTGTTTTGCAAAAAAAAAAAAAAAACTATTTGACAGTTTTGATGGTATTTTCTGCTAAGGGGGGTATTGATCAATACAGTCAGCTGCACATTTCCAATCGAAGAATGGCTGCAAGAGATTGTATTGATGAGCCAGCACAGTGGGAAGAAATGAGGGACATGATCAGTTTCTCTAATTTCCTCAGACTCCTGCAGCTGTTCTTACATTGGATGGATACATCACCTGTCATAATGTGCCCCTCCCTAAACTGTCTAAATTGTTTTTTGCAGCTGTATTTATTTAGCATCTCCACTAATGTGTCTTGCTTCTCAGAAAAAAAAACACAACACTCAAATTACATAGTGATTTTTAGCACTAAACTTCTGTTTGAAAGTTTTTCTTAGTAGTTTAATACAATTTCCTTGGGAAAATCATGTACTATCATATCTGACCCTGTTAGTAAGACGAGCTGACATTTTAATTATTTCTGGCTTCCTGGTGACAGCAAACCAAAAAATATAATCAATCAGATTTGAAAGCACTGCAAACGCAACAGAGGTTTATCTCTCGTCAGACACATTCAGATCAAAAACAAATTTCCCTCATTTTGGATTCACCATGATGGATTGCAGATGTATTTGTTACTCATATTTGAACTTTAAATATAAATGAAACATTGCAGATGCTGATGGAAAAATTATATATTTGTTGCTGTATTGATGAACACACTCAATATAGTGACTTATTGTGCAACTCGGCTGCCCTAACCTGTGTGTGTGTCGTCCCCCCAGATGGAGATGAATAAGAAGCGAGAGGCCGAGCTCTTGCGTCTGCGCCGGGAGCTGGAGGAGGCATCCCTGCAATCGGAGACCCTGGCCTCGACCCTGCGCAAGAAGCATGCCGACATAGTGGCGGATATGACCGAGCAGTACGAGAGTCTACAAAGAGTGCGCGCCAAGCTGGAGAAAGACAAACAGAACATGAAGATGGAAATTGACGATCTGACTGCCACTATAGAGAACATGCAGAAAGCCAAGGTATGGTATTTGGTTCAGATAAAATTATTTCATTAACATAAGACTTCAAATATCAGCCTAAATTCTATGCGTGTTATATTTTGTTGAGTTCAGTATTAATAGATTTTCTCCACTTTTCCCCCCAAACTCCTGAAACGTCACAGGTTTCCAGTGACATCCAGCTACGAAAGTTGGAAGACTTTCTCACTGAGGCGAACTCTAGGAATGAGGAACTGCAAAAGGCATTGACTGAGCTAAATGTTTCTAAAACCCGTCTCATAGGTAAATAAAAATGCAACATTACAAATCTCACCTGATCAGCAGGTGTTATCCACTAATCCATATAGGTTTTTGCATATTTACCATTAGAGACTTTGTAAAATATTTTAACTTAATGAATAAGCAAAAGCAAAAAAATCTATCAAATTGAGGAAACAGGTTTAGATGACAGGGTAAAATAAAGTTATTGACAAAGACAGCTTACTGACAACTTTGCCTATCAAAGTCTCATATCTAAATGAGCTCACAGTTAAGTAATGTCTTGCCTTATTCCAGCCATCACCCAGTCCACCTTATAAATCCATAATGTCAGTGGCAGGGTGTGTTAATATCTGGATTTATTGGAGCTTGTAGGGCTATACGAGGAAGCTCTCGTGGCATCAGTTGGAACTGTGCCTGGCTCTAGTGAGTGCCAGATTTCAATGCACCACATTGAAAATGATGTTATGGAATAAATCCTGTTGAAAACCTAGCCTCAAGCGGTACATTTAAAGAAGTGACACTCAAAATGTAATGACTTGCAGTGGCCTCTAAAAGTTTTCTTTCAAGTTACTAATAGAGACCAAAGGTGTACTGCATGAGCACTGACATTTGGCCATATTACTCTTAGTTTCCAACCAAAGATGACTTCATTTTATAGGTGTTGCATCATTTTGTGTGGTGTGTCTGGTTGCAATTGAGTGCTCTGAAGTATTGCTTTTATACTTGGCTTACAATGAACCCTGTGGCCCTTTAGGCTAAAACAAAATAGATACAGAAACACAGAACACGTGCACATGCCAAGTTAACATGCAAATCTCTGGATTCATTAGTGAAAGGTGCAGCCAGAATGGTGTTTCTAGAATTCTTGTTCTATATCAGATACATAAAGTAAAATCCTTCTTTTAAGCTGAGAACAATGACCTGAGCCGACAGCTGGAAGACACTGAAAACAAAGCCAGTCAAAGCAGTAGGACGAAGACTCTGTTGGCGTCTCAAAGTGAAGATCTTAAGAAACACCTGGAGGAGGAGATCAAGGTAAATTCATCCAATTTGACCCTGCCCTTAAATCGTGGCTATCGCACAGCATATTTTTAGTTGCAAACTGCATGAACTGCATGTACATCTATGCACTTGTGGGTTGTTTTTAGGTCAAGACTGCCTTGAGTAGCAACCTATCCAGCCTGAAACATGACTGCGAGATGCTGAAGGAACAGCTGGAGGAGGAACAGGAGAGTAAGCTAGAGTTGCAGAGACTGGTGTCCAAGCTCAACAGCGAGGTGACTCACTGGAGGACACGCTATGAGGCCGACGCCATCCAGAGGACTGACGAGCTGGAGGATGCAAAGTAGGTCTTCATTCATAGTGAAAGATTTGAAAGTGTGCTGGGGGATAGACATCACTATCATGGAGTTCTTCTCATTTATTGCAGTTAAGACACATTTATTTTATGAAACATGTCACATCTTACTCCGAATTCTTCTTTTTGGCACATACCTTTACTTTTTAAATATTGTACGCTACTTTCAGATAATACATCTATCCTTTAATAATTAATATTGTACAGGAGCTTGAGAAGTACTGCACATTGATTTACATTTTTTTCCCATTATGTTCTTCTTCAAAATTAAACAAAATGTGTCTACACTAGGCAATATCTCCACACAAAAATACTTGTCCCTGTAGTATTAAAGCAAGCTTTTGATCCTATTAGCTGATTGGACTGATCTGAAATTGATCTGGCCCTTTCATTATTGTGGGATGTCCAATATTGTTTGCTCTGCTCTGTATTTGTCTCAGGAAAAAGCTGTCGTCACGATTACAAGAGGCGGAAGAGGCAGTTGAGGCCACTCAGGCAAAGTGCTCTAGCCTGGAGAAGACTAAACAGAGACTGCAAGGAGATGTTGAGGACCTCTGCATTGACTTAGAAAAGGTGGGAGCAGGGAATAATGTTACATTTTCGAAAGTGACACTCAAAATGTATTACTAGCTATGTTATGCTATATTGTTCATCAATCAACAAGAAGAGCTGGAAGATTACAAAATATAGAAGGCATCGCTCATGCAAATTTGCATACCATAAAAGGGCAGACTTCATATTTCCCAGCCTGCCGCTAGGTATCTCAGCTGACAAACTTCCCTGAGGGATTCCTCCATTAAGTGCATGAATTATTCAAATTGCAATATAATTTGATTCCCCTAACATTTTTATTTTTTCTATTGACCATGATAACAAGCTGAACTGTTTTTTCAAAGGTCCTTCGAGTACACTTTCTTAAACAAACAATCCCTGAAGTTAACCTCATTGAATACCAAATTCTTTTGAGTTTGCTGACATGTAGTAAGAAGTGTATTTGTATTCATTACTATGTTATATTGTTATTTTATTCTGTGACACATTCTCTGTGGCAACTTTGCAAAATTGATCGATCGATTGGTTGATTATAGTATGAATCAGTTTGGACCATTATTTCAAGGTTTCGAGTTAGTTCTGGCACACTGAACTGCATTGCACATTATTTTTCAATATAAATTAATACCCTCGGTTCCTCCTTTCACAGTGTGAGTAGATCAGCAACTCTAGGTGAATTTCTTGTCCTTACTTGACATGCAGTATTTACGTAAAGATGCAAAAATTGGCCTAAAGTCGTTTCTTGAGAAACCACTAAAAGGATCAAGTGTTTGAAAGCAGGAATCAACAGCATCTCTACAGCTATTATAATGCCTATTCAAGTGCTGCCAAGGTCTTACATGTTTCATGTCTGTTTTGTTTTGCTCGGCTTTCCAGGCCAACGCTTCTGCGGCAGCTCTGGACAAGAAGCAGCGTGTGCTGGAGAAGCAGCTTTCGGACTGGCGTCAGAAATGCGATGACATCCTTGCTGAGATGGACGGGTGTCAGAAGGAGTGTCGCCAGCAGGCCACGGACCTCTTCAAACTGAAGACAGCCTACGAGGAGGCCATCGAGCAAATGGAGGCTCTGAGAAGAGAGAACAAAGCCTATCAAGGTGATTCTTTTTCACTGTAAATGTGCAGAGCTGTTTTACCTTGGTCCAGATTTGTATTAATAATAATAATAATTATTATTATTATTATTATTATTATTATTATTATTATTATTATTATTATTTATATCTTAGCAGACGCCCTTGTCCAGGGCGACTTACAAAAGTTTTACCATGTATAAAAAAGGTAATTGTACAGGTATTTATGTATACATATATTGATTTAAAATTATCCTAACCGGGTCAATGTGCTGACATACGTTATACATATGCAACATATAAACAATTCAATCATTTGTCATCTGTTATTTGTTACCAAAGAGAATTTGTCTGGTCGTTTCAGAGGAGATTACTGACCTCAGTGACCAGCTTGGCGAGGGGGGGAAGAGTGTGCACGAGCTGCAGAAATCCAAGAAGAAGCTCGAGATGGAGAAAGAGGAGCTGCAGGCCTCGTTGGAGGAGTCTGAGGCTGCCCTGGAGGTATTGCACAACTTTTTTAATACCACTTCTCTCGCACCTTAATTTTGGCTCGATTTGGTGTCTAGTGCAGGATTCACGAATCCATACAGAGCCTATATCTTCATTAAATCCTGCAGATACTTTTCACTTTTATGGAACAGTAAACTTTCAACTCTTTTGCAGCACAATCAACTTTTACAAGCACAGCTTTGTTTACTTTTTGTTGTGAATACAAATTTTCCAGACATTAACTGCATACTTCATGAACATTAATGTGCTGCCTTTTGCACTTTATCGGTCAGATTGTTTATCAAATGAGGGAGTGCTGGTGTACCGAAGCTGTGTGCTGAGTGCTGATAAGAATCCTCACCTCACCCTTGGTCTTAATTAGCATGGAATAATTGGACTGAAGATGACCCCGACCCTGATAAGGCCGGAGCAGTCAACTGTCTTGTTCTCTCCTACAAAGTTAATGTGACGGCACTTTGTTTGACTTCCTTTCTCCCCCCCAGGGCTGATTAACGCAGACAACCTACAAGGGAGACAATATTAGTTCTGCATGCCAGTTTACCAACTGTTGCTGTTGGCAATATTTTGTAACCTCACACAAAACTAGGATTTATTGCTTTTTGCCATCACGAGAATGTGCCATGGATATAACTGGAATAATAAGGGGAGGGAGCTGTGTAGCACATTCATTCCTGAGTGAAAAGCCAGCTTTTGAATCACTAGATGGATCTTGCCAAACTGTCTTTTTGGTTTTGGAATTTCAGCGATGTTCCAGAATATTTATTTTAAATAATTAAACCCTTCCGACTGTCATTGGATTTTAATTTTCTGACCGGCTCAGGTGAACCCTGTAAGCTGGTGTAAATTTGCTCCTGCTGAGTAATGTCTGCTGTTGTTTTGTGACAGATAACATTTCATAGCTGAAAACAAGAGTAATAATAAGTGAATCAAATAGTGGGTTTTCTATCTTTCAAGCAGACATCAAGGATTGAAGAGGAACAAGTTTGTTCAGGGTTGATTCAAAAAATGTAAAAGTGCTTAAGACAGTCTTAGTGTTTTGCTTTATTACTATAGACCACAACCCAGAACTGCTAACTTAGCAGTAAAAGGCCATGATGTCATAGGGAATAGAAAAGCCAGTGCAGTTCTATTTTTGTTTCAAATATTATTCTTACACCAGAGGCAGTTGCCTACTCCATCAAAATTAAATTAAATTAAATTAAATTAAATTAAAAATCTGTGATATTGACGTCTAACTTTTACTGTAAACAGTTGTAAACACTTTGAGCTACGGAAGGAAAAATACAGGAGTGTTATTTATGCAATACTGACACATGTTAAAGTATAACGCTGTATCACTGATATAAAATGCAAGACGTTTTTTTCTCTTTAAAACCAGGTGTTAGGTATTTTCCTGGGATTTTGAACTTCAGCACTGCAGCAGAGTCATGAAAGGAAAACAATACCAAAAGAGCTGACATCATAAGATTTCTGCTACGTGTCATTACACTCGTTCTTTCTCATTTTCAGGCTGAAGAAACCAAAGTGGTCCGTCTGCAGATGGAATTATCGCAGGCAAAGTCAGATTTAGATCGCCGACTGCAGGAGAAGGAGGAAGAGGCTGAAGCGTCTAGGTACTTTATTATCCCTTTATTCTTTATTGCAACATATCCAACTAATGGTGTAGTTTTAACGTGCACTGGCCATTATCATTACCTGCCACTGACATTGAATCCATTTCTTCATCTGTAATAAGAAACGTGGATCAAAATGAGATGCTGTATTTCTGGCAAGGAGCTGCTGTCAGAAAATATTTGCCATTTGTAATTTCCAGTAAGATCTGTTGCCTGCAGTACTACTGTGAAGAGCTGATGTGAAATATGTGAAATGATGATTCACAAGGCTGGAAACAGAAGGAGCAAAACCGTAAAATAATACAGTAGAAAATAAGCTGATTAAAAGTTTAAAGCTAAAGTGTAGTTGCTAGGTCTGCAACGATGTGTTTAATTACAGTTACTATTCAGCATGATCACAGTTTTTTGCAAACACTTCAAACCTGTTGTTCTTATTTCTGCTTATTTCTCATTTAACACGGGCTCATTTTATTTTTTCCTGCTTCCCTGCTTTCCTGTCTTCACTAATACAAGGTAACTCTTTGGTTTCATGGTGAGTCCATACCTCGACTGCATTTGGGAATTATTTTAAATTCCTTCTTCTTGCAGTTGGTCAGGTAGAAAAATGAATTTCAGCAGTTGAGCTCCTTACGCTGAAATAAATACATTTATAATTAAAAAAAAATGACTGCTAAGTAGTATTCAGCAGGTAAAAGCAGTGCTGATAGAGCTTACTTTTGAAATTGTAAAAGCCAAGTGATTATTTTGCTACAGTAGTGATTGTAATAGAATACTTAAGTTTAGTGAAATGAATGTGGGGTAAAATGTGCAGATGGTTGGAACTATAATTTGCATTTCAAACAGCTGTATTTAAATGTTTCTGTTGTATCACAACACATTCATGTCCTTTTCAATGGACAGTATTGAATAATACATGAGAATTGCTTTACTCTGTGATCACAGTCATTCACAAGCCAAAATCCCCCTGGCCTTTAATATTACTCCATTTAAATGATTATATTTGATGGTACTGAAAGATTGAAACTCTAAACACAGCAACACATTATTGAAGTTTCGCGCTTGACTGAGGGTCAAGACACTTCTCACACTAGCTTCTGGAACTATTAACATTGTTTCTGTCTTGTGCATGTTACAGGTAAATACCATGGGAAACAACATTTCTAGCTATCCCATTTGAATCAGTCAGAAGCTCATACAGTAAATTGTATTTCTATCTCTAATGAAAGCATATGTTCTCTGTTAAAGTGTCTACAAAGAGCAAACAATATCAGTTTGCAGGTTTAATGGAGGCCCATGTCAATATTGCACTCTATCAACATTTTACTTTGTCAGATGCAATCACTGAGCCGTGCTTTGGCTGTGCCCACACAAGACAAGCAGTCTGCAGTCTGGCAAGCAGTAATGTCAAGTCAAATAAGACCAAAGTAATAATTTATCAGCACATCAGTTTAGATGATGGTTACATGTATGGATTATGAGAAGGACACACAAGGCAGATGGGGAAACCTCTATGAAGAGAAGCAGGTCATATTAAAATTAAGTCCTCATCAGTCAAAGTATGGCTTTACCATGTCAGTTAGGTTATGGCAATGGCAGCAGTCCTCTGAATGTGGTTAAGTAGCTTCTGGAAACGTTCATGACACTCTGCTGTACCTCTGTACTGCCCAGGAAGAGCCATCAAAGGGCTTTGGAGTCCCTGCAGGCCAGTCTCGATACAGAGGTCAAAGGTCGTACAGAGGCAGTGCGAATGAAGAAGAAGCTGGAAGGAGACATCAATGAGCTGGAGATCCAGCTGGACTTGGTCACCAAGAACAACGGGGAGCTGCTGAAGACCATCAAGAAAATGCAGCAGCAGATAAAGGTAAATCTGGGAGGAGAAAGTCTGAATTTGTCAGTTTACAGACAAAACAAAAAACTCCTGATACTTAAGATCTGCCCCTTTCTGAAGCCGTTTTAATACAGTTTTTTTTTTTTCAAATCAGCCACAGCACCTTTTATGGGTATCTTACTTGACATTTTGAAAGTGTCTGATGGAAAAATTAAATGGATATCTATACTAAGGATTTCAGTTTTTTTTACATTCAAGCCACATTCACACGTGTTTTCAAATGACACAAGAGCCTGAGCATTTAAATGGGCCGTAATCTTTGTTGGCCAGAAGTTCCCAATGTGCTCGTATCCTTGGAATTTGAAATTGGAGGATCCTTATATAAACCAGAGCCAGATGCACTCAGCATAAATTTAGTATTATGTATTTTCATCAAGTAGCTATCCTAATACCAATCCATTACTGATAAAGTAGGGGTGGGAGGTAGGGGAGGTTTTGAAATATTAATAAGTAAAAGAGGTTTATTACAGTGGTTGTCACACTCAGTTTAGTAAGGAACACTGTATAAATAATGCATGACATTTAAATGGGTTAAAATGCTATCTAAGGATTTTGCAGACCCCAAATGAACTTTCAGCATGGCTCCACTTGTACAGCTTTTTGCACAATTTTATTGCCATCTGCTGGATTTATAGTGTATCACAGCTTGTGTGCTTGCTATGTCTGGCACAGAAAGGACCCTTTTGTTCATCCGTTACTCAATCCAGAGTTGTTTTTGTTTTGTTTGTTTTTGTACTAATTTCAGAAAAATATTCAGTGGAAAAATAATACATGGTCATGTTTCTATAAACGCAAGGAAAATACTATAAACATAGATATGAACTATTTGGCACAGGTTTAATCACATATTGATCAGGATTTTTAGTTTAAATACACATTCTGCCTGCTTTTGAGTTAAAGATGGGTCGTGTAAACTTGATTTGGACATTAAATGTGAGCTACTGAATCTGAAACTACAAAAACAGCAGTAGATATATTAGTTTATAGGTGAGGTGGATAATACTGGTCATGTAAAAATCCTCTGTCATTTGGCCTTTGTTCCAGCCTAGCTCTCAATTACTAGTCTAATTACATGATTAACTGTAACCTGAGTAAACGACAGTACAATCCTAAATAACCCTGAATCAGAACATAATGAACTTGACTTTGGAACCCAGTAACTGCAATTGGAACGCAAGCAAGATCGTCCTGTGGCCCTGCGGGAAGTGCGTGGAACGCCCCTGGTTGTGAGTGCTTTATGAAGGTCTGCTCTTCCCTCAGGACATGCAGGCCCAGATGGAGGACGAATCCCGACAGCAGGAGGAGCTGAGGGAGCAGCACAGCCTGGTGGAGCGCCGCTGTAACCTCCTGGCCACCGAGGTAGAAGAGTCCCGGACCGGCCTCGACGCCACTGAGCGTGCCCGCAAGATCCTGGAGCAGGAGCTCATCGAAATGACTGAGAAGTACAACGAAATGAACAGTCAGGTGAGAGGGTGATGCGGCTCGGTGCCTCTGATTGAAAAAGCTTCAGATTTACCTTATTTGAAGTGCTTTGGGTTTCTGGGCTTGGAAGGTGCTATTATTATTCTTCATTAGCATTTAAAGTGTATGCCACCTATTGAAAATAACTCGGGTGTTTATACTCAGGGTGACCTGACATCCCAGTTTAGCCAAAGAGTCCTGCTTTTGCACTAAAGCTCTTGGTGTCTCTATTTTCTTTTCAAACTCTTTCAAAGGTCCTGTTAGCCGCTTCCTGTCACATGACACACTGTTAATAGGCAGGCCTCCAAGGACTGGACAAAGTTGAAACAGTATTACTCATATAAATGGCCAGAAAGGTTTAAATATGTACCCCTGTAGCATCATATGGGGCCATATAAAGATGTGTAATACAGATGGCAATTACTGACTGCCCCCCCACCCAGGACTGCTGAGAAAACAAACCCCCTACCATGATGTATCAGTTTACAGCTATGAAAACATTCAGCGAGAGAGTGAGTGTGAGAGATACAACATACAGTATAGCTCTTTTAATGGACTGAGAATCAATATAAAAAGTTGACCTGATTGCAGTTCCAGTGCGTGACCAGTCTGAAAAGAAAGCTGGAAGCAGATCTGCAACAGTTTACCACCGAGCACGAGGAACTGCACGGAGAGGTCAGAGCTGCGGAAGAGAAGGCAAAGAAAACCACCATTGAGGTACTATTATATACAGAATCTTCTCTGAAACGTACGGTATCTCTCTTTGTATGTTCCACAACCAGTCCAATTGTTTATTAATCAAAGTAATCGTTAGAGAAAGTTACATAAGTCAAGGAACCTTGTCAGTGGAAAACTACGTTAAATCAAAATAGACTATTATAAGTTGTACTATTCTCAAAATAGCCCAAACAGACACTGCTACAATATGAAGCTTGTTTTCTTATGGTTACCTAAGTCTTTTCAACTCTGGTTCTTTGGCTTTTTTAACTAATGTCTTCAAAGATGCATTGAAACAGCTATAGGCAAATTCTTTCTCTTTTCAGTAAGCACCAGGCATCCTTTATTGTCCTCTAATAACAGCCTCTAATGTTTCTCCTCGCTGTTGTTCCCACACACTGCAGTTTACCAGAGTGGCAGAGGAGTTGCGTCACGAGCAGGAACACACAGTGCATCTGGAGCGGGTGCGGAAGGGCCTGGAGGGTCAGGTCAAGGACATGACTGTCCGTCTGGATGAGGCAGAGCAGCTGGCTCTGAAGGGGGGCAAGAAGATCATCCAGAAGCTCGAAGGAAGGGTTAGTACCTTGGAATGGGACGGAGACCCACCACGGGCTCTGTACTCTGTATGTCGAATTCTGTGGCATGTTGGCATATGATTTATAATGATGGAAGTGATTGTTGCGGCCCAGTGCAGTGCAGCCCTGCCCTTGCGTGTACGAGTGAGGACCTGTGGGGCTAACTCAGTTTCCCGTGTTCGTGTGTGTGCTTCGTGTTCAGGTGAAGGAGCTGGAGTTGGAGCTGGATGGTGAGCAGAAGCGCCACACTGAGACGGTGAAAACCCTGCGCAAGAACGAGCGGCGCCTGAAGGAGCTGGTGTTTCAGTCGGAGGAGGACCAGAAAAACCAGCAGAGGATGCAAGAGCTGGTGGAGAGGCTGCAGAACAAGATGAAGGCCTACAAGAGACAAGTGGAGGAAGCGGTGGGTGAATGGGCCACTATGGGGGGCACATCTCTGGTTGAAATTAGGATAACTCAAATGCAAAATTAGCAAAGACACAATTCTGAGGATTAGTTATGTGTTTCAGGGCCATTATTAATTATTTTGGATTCCCTTATTCCAGATGACATGTATATTATAGTCCAAAGTAACATACACTGCCCCTGATATGACCAATATTACAAGGTGTTAAAACATTCGTACAAATACATTAGCCACACTTTACAGTAAATAACATGAAATAATCATTAGCTTCCTTTTGCAGTCTAGGTCAATTAAGCACATGTGAAATCAGCTCAGTTTTCATTCTTATTACTGCTTACAAACCATTTTTATTATAGTTTACGATTTTAAAAGTAAATCCCTTGTGTCTGCTGACAGTTTTAATCCCTACTACTTCTACTGTTAGTTATAATTATTAGTATTAAATATAGAATCCTACTGACAGGGATATTGTATGTTCAGTTAAACATCTTAAAGCATTATACTAAAGCACTTATTTACAATATCTGTGTCATTAACTAAAGTGGAGAGGGTGATTTCAGTTAGTGTTTTTGTTAACAGGTGTTCTTTTTTATTAATGGTTTATTTTTATCAATTGTCACATAACACTTGTAGCTTTGGTAGGAATAACACATTAAAAGGGAAATACATATAGGTCAAACACTAATTCAAAGAATAAAACTTAGACATAAAAATGTAAGGCTTTTATTAATGTAGTGCACATTCATTCACTTGTAAAATACCCTTATTAAAAGACTTTTGCTTCTTTATTAGAAGAGGTTGTAGAATTTCATTTAAAACTTGAAAGGAAATATAAATTGGATTTATATAGAACAGGAAGTAATTTGCTACCCACTAAAAGCTTGTTTTTAAAAGAGATCTGTCACTCTTTGAATATAAACTGAAATGCCATTAGTTATTGCATGTCATGTGTCAAGTATCTGCTGAGAAGAAATTAAAGCTGGGCTTAGTGTAAAGTGAATAGTCAATCAATTTGCTTTCATTACACCAAGGCCTTCTCCACACTTATTTATAAAAGAATACTTTAATCTGAATGACATTAGCTCTAAACATTTTGCAAAGGAATTAGAGGAATAGTTTTGATGGATGATTTAAAAAAGAAATGTAATCTTTAGCTCTGAGCAATAAAATTAATCATAACTTCAGGTTAAAACTAAAATAACACCATTACACTATTAAGTATTACAATTTCAAGCTGTAATTTAAACATACATCAGAATTTTACGAATTTTAAGTATGAGTTTTCAAAAAGTAGCTTCTTCTAAAACTTCACAATCATAGATCTGTACAAAAAATGCACTCAGTACTGGTATACCAGCTGATGAATTTGGTTATACTGCAGTATTCTTCAGGACTAACCTAAAAACATATTAAGATTGTGTTTTTACTAATCAGTTATTTTGAAATCGGTGACATATTTTGTAGAGTCAGAATTTCTATAAAAATAAAACGTCTTAATGAATAGATCAGTGATTCAATTACATATTTAAGCAAATGCTTATTTGTTTTATTATTTTGAGATGTAGTAGTAGATTTTTCCTCAAATAAAATAATGTTGTTTTTTTCTTCCCTACAGGAGGAACAGGCCAATATGAATTTAGCGAAGTACAGGAAGACGGTGCACGAGCTCGATGATGCTGAGGAGAGGGCCGATATTGCAGAGGCTGCTCTCACAAAGATCAGAACCAAAAACCGGGCTAGCTTTGGCAAGGGATATTCTTCAGTATGTGCACTTTTCCTCTGTTCTCTGTTCATTTCGATTCCCATGACAAGCTTCGTGCAGATTTGGTGTTAATACTTTTAATATGTTTTTTAAAATAAATGAAATCTTGTCCTAGGATTTCCTTGTAAAAAAGAAGAGCAACGATCAAAGCTGAATAGTATTGGTAACACATCTCTCTAGCTTTAAACAGGTAGGTTACAATCTCAATAATGAACCACCTGTGAAAACATTACCTTAGACCGTGTTAACACTAGAAGCGCCGACATTTTGAACTACCTACGAGCGCCAAAGCTGGACATTGTAACCGATAGCTCTTTAATACACACTTTACAGTAATGGGTAGGTGCTGATTTGTTTAAAGGGTGACAAGCGCAATAACTCAGTCCTTACACCATGTGTAATTAACAACTTCAACTTCACAAAGGAGCTGAATTTCTGTTGCTTTTCCCCACAGGGTTACAGCACCCCCTTCGCTGGTATCGTCCGGTCGCCCAGCTCGGCAGGCTCAGAGGGGAGAGCGGAGAAGATCATAAACGATGACGACACGACGTCCCTCATCCCCGCCTACCTCAACTCCCTGAAGAAACTCATGATCGATTAGGAGGTGTTAGACTGGCATGTGATGCATATGAACAATCCAACTGGAATAACAGAAACTTTCATAGATATTTGTATTTTATTAAAGCAGACTGTTTTCTTCCCCCTTTCTTTTGTATGAAGCTGTGGGATCATTCCATGGTTCATTCACAGCTTTGATTACAACGCTGGTGTACATTCACTTTTTTTTGTACATTTTCTTTCTTTATATTGAGCATCTCTTTGTCTTTTGTTACTTGGGAACTTGCAGTCGCCCAACTGAACTTCTATAATTATATATATAAAAGTAAGAAAATAAAGAAATGTCTTAATGTATTATGGTTTGCAACAAAGGTACTGTAGGTAACTTGACACATCAAGAATGTACAGTTGAGGACCAAAAGGAGCCCCCCCCAAAAAAAAAGGTTTGACTTTGACAGAATATAATACTTCTACTGTTCTGTCTTTGTGTATTCTACCTGAATATATTAAGTGCACATTTCCATGCTCTACCCTGTGCACATTGTCACTATACTCCTTAACCACTGGTTTTGGGAACTTTCATATTTTACATTTTTGGTTAGTACTTGGGTTGGGTGTTTTTCTAAATTATAGATCAAAAGGCTCATTTTATCCAGACACCTTACAGGCTCCATTGTAGCTTCATTCCTTGCAGGTGAAGCACACATTTTTCCAAAAGCAAGTTACCTCCTTATCAGGACTGGGGGTCTTGAAACACATACCGACTGTTTGTTAGGTAAGTACATTAATCTGTACTGCTGCTTATTGTTAACCATGTGTCAGCAATGCTCATAAAACCAATCATTTAGCTCTGGGACGACCTTATTTCTCAGATTTCCACACCTTTAAGAGATCTCTAGAATGATGTGACGTGTTGCCAAATACAATCCCTACAAACTTTAATAACAAACAGCTTATATTTGTTTGTAATTGGTTGTCCAAATGTTTAGTAATGTTATGTCATAGTTTAGTAAGAAAACATTTTCATTGTATGGACCATCATTTCAAGAGGTGCTTGAAGCAATTAATTCTAGAGAATTTATTGAAATAATTAGATCTGAAACGATGGATTGTATTAAACAGACTCTGCATCATGGCGAAATACAACACAAATATTGTTATCTTTTTACTAAGATAATTAGGCTTAAGAGTAAAAACCCATTGACATATGTCTCTGTCCTTTATTTCACAACTTGGGTAACAACCAAGGAAAAAAATGGGCGAGTATTTACTTCAAGTATAGCCAAAACATTTTTTTTTCTGTCATTACATTCCTGGTAACTAGTAGGGAAACATATGAACTAACCGATGCACATTACTGTACAATTAGGGATTTATAAAGAACTTTGTCACTTTATTGTGTGTACTTCACAATTTAATTTACAAAATGGAAAGCAGACGAGATTAAACAGTTTGTGTGAGTCACAGGGTTTGGTGATTCATTCAGCTGCATATTTTATCATCCCCAAATTAAGACCTTTACCACCACAAAGTTGAAAAGTGTCAAATACTTTGTATCAATGTGTGGATTGTGAAATCGTTAATAAAAATGTTTTATATCATAGAAGATAGACCTGTGTTTTTTTCCATTTCCAATATTTAGATTCAGATAAAGAGATGTATTTTCACAGATATTAAGTGACTGATTACTGTTAGTGAGAAAGCAAACCTAGATAGATAAAGACATGAAATAAAACACATACAGCTCAAGCAATCCATTTGACATCTGATTTAATCAATATATTTTATATTAATGCAAAACATTCACCGAATAGCAGTTATATCAACATTTACAATCTTTTAAAACTTTCAGAGATCTAGTTACATACTTTCAACAGAACAAGTTTGCCATGTTACAGTTTACACGATATTTAGGTATTAATACAACTTATCAAACAGTAACAACATATTTACATCAGTGATCCTTATCAATCAAAAAAGGGGGATCAAATATCTAATTGCCAATGTTAATGATTGATATAGAATAAACTTTATTTGTAGATGGTATCCGCCGGTTAATCTTTGAAAAAGAAGGAAAAACAAAACAACTGTTTGTTACTGTTAGTCTTTGTATAAAAATAGGTATTGAGTTTAATATATTATTTGTACCTCAGTATATGATTATTATTTTGCAGCAGGTAAAATAACTAGCCTATGTATAAATTATTTTATCTCGTAGTTAAGTATTCATTGTGTGATGTTGATTTATACAGTATGGCAAGATCCAGAATGGTCCCCTAAAACTAAAGATTGTGTTTTCATTAAAAAAAGTACAATTTATTAATTAGAAAACATAAGAAGCATAAAGGTGCTTGTGTGTGTTTTGATTAAACAGATAGTTATAATAAATTCTAAATAGACTTTAGACTTTCATCTTTTTTTTTTTTTGCCTGACCATCTTAATACCTGAAAGAAATTGATTTGATATGGCTGTTCTATTAAAGATAGAACTTGGGAAAATATTCTGTCAAGAAAAAAGTTCATTTTATGGTCCTCAGAATTACATTCAGAATAGACTCCTTGTAGCATTATACCAGTATAACTCAGCTTTACGTGGGCCAAAGGTGGCAAAGCAAGAACTCATTGTTCTTGAAAGGAAATTTAGAAAGATATAGGAAAGAGAAGTCTGCTTTCCCTTTAGCTCCTTCATAATGAATCTTAATTTTTTACATTTCAGCTGTTCAAAGGCGGCACTGATGAATCACTGAAGTGAAAACTTTGTTTAAAAATACTTGCAATGTCTATAAAAAGACCTTTTGTCAAGTTGTCATAAATAAGCCCCCTTTGGATCTTTTATTCATTCAACATTAGTGGTAATAACACGAGGGGATGTGCATCTAAACTGGATACGTGTACGAGGAATTCATGGCACTAAAAGAATGTGACAGTACTGGAAAGGATAATTGAACAGTGAAGGAAACAAATTCACAACAATACAATTTGAAACTTAACCAGAAAACTGGCATCAGGAATATTTTTCTGGGTATTTTATTGATCAGGCACTATGAGGCAGGAGTAAATTAAAATTATATCTTTAGACCTAATAGAGCTCCTGTCTTACCAGCACTGGCACCTGTTGTCACTACACAGAATAGCACATTGTGAGAGTCACTCATACTGTCAAGGCTGCCTCCACATTTCATAGAAATGTTTATTACCCCTATAGTCAAGCTGCAGATACGAGACTCTACATAACACCTCTCTAACATTCAAAAGTATGTATGTTTAACCGTAGAATAAATATTAAAAATATACTATGTGATTGTAAGAGGTGGCCCATTTTATTCCAGTAATATTAAAGATGTAAGAATATAAAAATGATGTGAGAAACTCAGACATTTGTACATATAACTTTGCTTTATGAGACAGTATTATTAAGGGAGAGGAATATTTTAAAACAAATTAAAACTTAAGTTGTTCATTCTGATATTGTCACTGATAGATTGGAAATTGGCATGGCTTGCATATGTTTGTTGTTATTTAAACAATACATTTGTATGCGTGTGTGTGTGTGTATATATATATATATATATATATATATTATAGTTAATATTATAGCACAGTAATATAAAAATATGTTTCCAAGACCACTAAACCTCACGTTCCACGACGTAACACATCTCTGAATGAATGATAACTAACTGTAGGTATATCATCAAAACAACATGAATATTCACAAGAGTCCTTTTTCAGATATGTACATTTTCTATAGGAATGGCTGGTGATGGTAGCAGAGAGGTTTTGTTCTAATTCTGTAGTCCTCAGACACAAAAACCAATACAGATAGTATTGTCTGTGTGTAGTTTATTTGCTAAGCCTGTCAAACATTTGAACACCAAGAGTAGTAAAAAAAGTATGATATACCTGTTTTCAGTGTAAGTGAATTTAACTATTATTAAACTATTAACTCATTATTATTAAAATATCAAGGATAGCATATATCTGTCCATGTGTTGAAAAAGTATTTATCACCAGACCAAACTGCTCTATATATTCCTGATGTACGAAATTTAGGTAACCTACTTTACAAGCTAAAACTTGATGTAATATTGAAGAGATGGGCATACAATAGGAATCCTATAATCCATGTTTAATTAAACAGCAGTGTCAATTTAAATGCTATTACTATTTAATGTAATGATAATTTAAGCTGCAGCTAGTTCTACACACTAAATATGGTGCCTGAAATGAAGGCTAGTAATGAACTGACTGCAGTTTTACATATGAATGCATTTCTCTGCTTTATGTTTTAATATCCTTCTTGCATCACATTATAACTGTAGATCAGTCAGAAGCACAAGAGTGAGAAATAATAACTTTGATATATTGGTGATCTAACATTGCGAATTTCTAATCTCTACTGCTATCTGCTCATAATAAATGGTGTTAATAACAATGAATTATGATTGAAAACATAACCATAAAAAGTAATTGAATTGAATACCAAAATATGTGTGAATGTGTTTTTAAATATTAGGTCTTCTCATATTTCAAAAATCAAACTCAAATTAAAGCAGCACCAGAGCTTAAAGACAAGAAGTACTTCCACTTTCCCAGTGCACACAAATGGTAGGCAAATTAGCTTCACTCTAGATCCGTTCAGATCTTAAATCCAGTTACACATACACTCTCTGCCACTTTATTCCACTATCCTCCCTTTTTTGGAATGTAAAGACGGTAAGGAATGCAAGGGCGGAATTCAGCCACAGTCGCAGCATTCGGGTGACGTTTGTCGGTTTGATTATACATGTTCAGCAGGCAAAGCAAGTAGTTTCTACATAGGACAGAGGGACATACTGACATAATCTACACAAAATGTATATGAACAGTAAATGAACAGAGAATTTACTATTTTCGCTTTGTTTGCTTGTTTGTTTAGACGAAAGGCACTGCATTCAAAACAAAAAAACTGACCTGTGACCTGTTTATATGTTTGTTTGTTTATTTATTTATTTATTTATTTATTTATTTTTAAGTCAAACTGGTAAACCTGTTACCTCCGGTATGCAAGCTGAATTTCAAAATTAAATAAAACATTTAAAATGTGTTATATAGGATTCCTGGGGACCGCAACCCTTTTATAATAGTGTCTCTCACTAAACCTCCATTGCATCTGCTTGCATGCAGCAGTGCAGTTAACATTTTATTTTTTCAGCTTAGTCATCATCACTTCGGTTTTCAAAGGCCAATTATTCTCTTCCTCTGGCCGTGTTTAGGTTGTTTTGCACCAGGAAACCTGACTTTTGAAAAGCATCTGTCGAAAAAGAAAACAAAGTATCTCAGAAACTAAATGTATCTGTTATTTTTCCACCCTGCAGGACTGGATGTTCAGGCTTTACATAATAACTTGTAACCTGATGGCATTGAACTTCCACTTAACACACAGCCATGTCTACTTGCTCATGGGTTGTACATCTAGATCTCCATATCCACTGGTCTGATGTCTCCAGTCCGGTGCTCTTTCACCCACTGCTCTCTGTCTTTGGCAGGGTCAACCTTCTGAAGTAGCTGATCTACTGGCTCCACAGTCTGGAAAAGACACAGAGATTATTGTTGTTGTTGTTATTATTATTATTATTATTGTTATTATTATTATTATTAATAATAATAATAATAATAATAATAATAATAATAATAATAATAATAATAATAATATAGAGTTTGGAGGGGAGAGAAAAAGGATGACATTCTCTTCAAAATATATTTTATGGAAAGATGATAATCTTTTCATCATTACAGCATGCTTATCAAACCTCACAACCTGTCACAGAAAGCCTGTGTCTATTGTATTTCTGCATGTCAGTCCTGGGGGAGGCACTGCATCATGGGAATACTTTTCAATGGGGGTCACATGACCAAAAACAAAGAGATAAGCTGTTTGTTAAAATATATCTGAAAGGATAAGGATAAATAATGAAATACTGATAGTTTGTGAATATGTAGACACAAGATGATTAGATTTTAGGAAGATTGTCTTCAGATGACTATTATTTGCTTGACAGCATAATGAAAGCAGTTTGCTGTCAATATGGATGATGTTCTTAACTATAATAAATGTTAACATTATAATTGGTATCTAATGTAAAAGAGGGGATCATGTGACTAGAAGAAAGTTGTTTCTGTCTACATACACAGAGGTATTGCAGTGCTGGCCTGCAAGTCTCATACAATAACAATATCGGGTAAGTTTAGAAACTAAATATTTGCAAAATGGAAAACTAAAATAAATATATTTTCCAGTGTCATAAACACAACATGGCCTTCTAATTTTACAGAACTTTTAAATGTTTTGCATGCATCAGTGTGGATTTGGGTTGGAGAAACAGAAATTAATTTGTATCTGAAAACTGGTAACATCTCCATTTGTTAGCTTCCCACTGGAAGAAAGAAAATCTCCTGGATCCTGTGTTTGGGGAGACTCTTGTGGTTTGTTTTATATAGATGGGAAGCATCCTCTGAAATTCCTAAACCAATTTGATCTAGGCTAATGATGTCTTTAACAATTGTCCAGGCTAGTGTAACAATAAAGCATCACAACTACTAGTTAAATTGACAGCTGGCACAGTACTGCAATTCAATTTCCCACACCTTCCTAAGCTGTGGCTGTAACAGCAAGTATTTACACATCATAAATAGACTGCCTCAGATTGTTTGACTCCACAACAAGCTATCCTGTCATCATACTGTGATTGTAAAGGTCATATTCACAAAACAGTAGTGCCTCATGAACAGCAACCAAACCCTCTTCACCTGTTAAAATAAAGCTACTGACATTACTTTTGATTGTCAGACTGCACTCAAAGAATAAAGTGAGCCTTACAAGTTTGATTCCACTCACATATTAATGTGGTTTGGTCAATTTTTCTCTCTAAAGAATTGCTGAGGTTTAACAGCTTAGCCCATTGTGATATTGGTCTAAACCAGGTATTTCCCACTTCTTTCCTCTTTCTCAGAAATGATTGGAGGGGAGATGGTGGTTGGGACTACAGATGGGGTGGGAAGACTAGGCAACATGGAGTGGAAAGGTGGAAAAGCAACAGGTCGGAGGAAGCATGCCCAAGAAATGCACAAGCAGAGGTAGGCCATACATACCAGACTATTTTTACCAATGCAAACTATGCTCACATTTTGTTGCATAATTATATTCAATATTGTGTGTTGCCTAAGTCAGTTATGTATAAAATTGTGTGACTTCTAGGAATGATTATATACTGATATTGTGCTGAAAAGTCCCTCCTGATTGTGTGATATAGTACATGAAGCCTTTGCTGTTCCACTTTTATCAGCTGCCAGCTGTACTTAACACTTGCTAAACAGCAACTGGGGAGTAACATGAAACAAGTAACCACCCGTGCTCCCTGGAAATAACCTTTGCGCTCTCCAATTACAATCTGGGTTCAGTCGGCAGCATGTGCACACAGACACACAAAGCATCCCAATTGCGGTCATAAAAGTTTTAAAATACTGTGAAGAAATTTGTGCAAAAGTTGGTGTCAGTCCAGGATGTTCTTGCTGCGAGTGCCAATTTGGTCAATGGCATTTTAAGGGTGTATCAGCTTGCAGGTATAGCAAATCATATTGCGGGTTTCTGGGAGAGTGCTTTGGATGTTTCAGGATGCTTCAGGATGCTTCAAGATAATGTTTCAGGACAATAATCTTATTTTCATCTATGTCAGTGTGTTGGAAGGAGGATGTGGAAAATATTCATGTTAAATGGGCTTTTGTTTGACTTAATCCATCATACAGCAAGAACTAAATCGTTGGGATTGGTTAGTATATGGGTGAATGGCCTCCACACAACATGAAATGTGCTTAATCAAGCAGTGAAAAAGTGCTATAGTATTGCATCAGAACAAGAAATGGCTGTTTAATAATAATATGCTTTTTCTCTTGGCGAGACAGAATGTAAGTCTTTGTTCTCTGTTTCTACATGGATCTGAGAATTAAATGACACAAAGAATAGAAGGAAGTTTTTAAAAGATTAGTCTTCGAGATGTTAATTGTGATTTTATTTTGCCTCCACCCTGCTTTGGGTGTGTGTTTGATATTGACTGAAAGTGTGTCGTGCAATTGTGATCACATGAACACAGTAAAAGCAATTTAAAATGATTTGGGTTACCCTACGGGCTGTGTGAGTGGTACAGTACTGTACTAATAAGAAAAATGCACTGACTAATGCTGTCTCCCATTACTCTTTGAGGACACCAATGTATTTGTCTCTAGGCATTGTAAAAGTAGATTTTCATTTTGCAAAACCATTTGTTGACAAAACATTGTGTTCTGACAGAGTAAGCACACTAAAGGCAACTCCAATTTCAATTTGTGATACGCTGTGTACTTTATTCCCACAATCTCTATGTAAGATGGTATCTCGATTTGAATGTACAGGGGGAGTTTCCTTACACTTTGGTTGAACATGTCTGTTTCATGCCGTAGCGTTGTGTACTGACAAAGATGCTGTCGGATCATTTCGACACGTTCCACCTCGAGTCTCTCCAGTTCCTGAGGCAAAAAAATATATAAAAAGTGCTCTATTTTTAGTACAAGCTTCTGACCAGTTGAGTATGGTACAGTAAACTGAAATTACGGATTAAATGTATTCTAAACAAATCCATTTCTTTAACGTATTTAATATATATAGAATGAGAAGTGTTTTAAAAATACACCTTACATAGTTATAATGGGCCTTCTGAATTTCTCTACAAAGCATAAAGCATAATTAGAATACACATGCATCTTAATGTAACTTATTATAGTCGTGTATGAGTGTTGGATTTTGCTGTTTAATGATTTAGACTTAATCCAACCAATTGTTTAAGTGTTTATTTAGTATTTCTATAATAATTCCTAATACATATGGCTCATATAAATGTTTCAAAACCAGTATACACAGTACGTAGAAAACAATACCAACAGCAATATTGTAACCCTTGAAGCAATCCTCCAGCACAAAATGAGTATGTCAAATGCTCACATCAATTCTACTATTTTATTTTAATTACAGGTGTAACTAGGAGTGCCTAATCTTTAAACTTGCTCAGTACATATACATTTCACTCTTGCTATTGCTTGAGGATTTGAGAGGTCACACTAACTGAATTTTGCAACTGACCTAAATGGTCTGCTTTAAGAATCAGTGACAGAGACTTTATTATTTATTAATTCATTTTAATTTTGCTTTGGGCATGGCTTTGGATCTGAGCTCCAACTGACTAATAATTGTGAGAACCTGAAAACAAAGAAACAGCACATGGTCTTTAGGTTCCATACCAGACTTGAGGTTACCATCTCTTCAAACCACTTGGACTGGGACTGATTATAAAGGTCTACGCAGCGCATCAATTCATCGCCTGCAAAAAGATAAAAATTAACAATTACATTATTTACTAAAGTAATCAGTTTGTTTTGTGAAACTGAATACCAAAAAGCATAAAATCTTAATGGATAAAACAAAGCATTGCCTTCTCAAATCAACCACATATCTAAATAAACAATAATCATAATAAAAACTAGTGCCTTAAGACAAATTCAATCATCCAAACTGTTCACATGCAAATACAGCCTAATGAAATACGTAGAATGTGCTGTGCTTCCAGCTCCCAGTTGGTGGCAGCACCGACCTTTATAAATGTTTGGCATTGGGAATCCTGCACACTTCATCTTTCATGTATAATGCTGCCTAATTGTCAGTCTGCACATGCCTTCCTCCAGAATGTAAATCTTTTATTTATGTTCAACAGCTTCATACGTCTTGTAAATATCACGCCACATTACACATGCTTTGTATATGAAAATGGCAAGCTGGGCACAACTATTTGATGTCATGTCCATGGCTAGTTTGAACAGTAACGGGCTAATCAGAGGATATCACCAGAAATAAATGAATTACAGTAATGGGTGTTTTGTAGATAGCTACAGATAGCAGAGTGCCCAAAAATTTGTTAATATCAGCAGGCCCCAGCCCAGATATATCAATTTCTAAGTAGACTCTAAAATAAATAGAGATTTAAAAAAATGTAATCTTAAAGTCATAAAGACAGACCTTTTTACCAAGGTTGATAATGGCCTCTGATTTTCTTTTTTGAAAATATGTTGATTTGTATTGGTTGTAGTAATATTAATGATGGCTATTTCTGATACTAGTAATTACATTTAAAGCAGTCTTCACCATGTCACAGCCATCCTCTACTGCATGTGTGCTGTATATATTTACCTAATTAATGAAGTGACAATTACCGCTGGGAAAGCCCATTTTCATCAGATATTGATTTGTCACTGAAGTCCCTGGCACTTAAACACGTGAGGGGTTTATACATTTCAACATCTACTGACCTTCTGTGTGAAAGACAAAGCTTGTATAGGCTAGTTGAATATTGTGTGTGTGTGTGTGTGGTTACTGCAGAGTAAAACAGTGTCAAACAGCTTTTTATCCTTCGAGGCACAATTGAGCTGTACATTGAAACGAAGCTTATTGCCACCTCGGGAACTTTACTTCTCAGTGATGTCTGGAGAGCCATAATATTGTTGTAACTTGGTTCTAGGTCAATTGGACTGTTACTAATTACAGCAATTGACTGAAGCACAGACAACTGCTATGCCAGGGAATATCACATAACATAGCGGCATATATAATTTTGCTTAGAGCCAACTTAGATGCATTTCAATATGTTTAGTGTAGCTGTCAAATATGAATGTGTATATGAAACAAAACGCTAGAGGCAATGCATAGTTTTATGAGGATAAATATGACAACTATAATTCATTGGTTGTTTGTTGATCCGGTTAAATTAAAGGATGGCAATGACATTTTTTTGTTATTGTATGCATTTTTGTTTGTTGAGTAAAACAGAATAAGAGCACAATTCTATATATACTCCAGGAAACAAAATAACAGCCTGGCTATTAACAACTGTAGAGAAGTTAGGATACAGCCATGTATCAAAGAAACTTGGCTAGTGATGCATCTAGTCAAAACAATGCTAGTTAAAACCTGTAAAGTTGCCGGTGTACTTCTTGCTTTCGGTGCAGTTATGTATGCCTTGATTCCCCTTTCTTGGACTCCACAAGAGACTGAAAGTGAAATTCCTAAATGCAAGTTCATTTCGCAGTTGGGGTCAATTAAGCCAGACTGTGTTTGGCCTCATTTCAGAGTTCTCATACCAAACACTGGGCTCATAAACTCCCAACCCCTCCATAATCCCTCATCTAAATCCCTGTCGGTTTCCTTATGGTTGAAGGAGAAAAAAAAGAAAACAAAAATACGTAGTCCCGGAGATTTCTGAAAATCAACAGCCTTGTCGTTTCCAAGCGGCGTGAAACTTCTCTGGAAAATTCTCATTTATAAGACCGATATGTCAATATATTTGTGGCTTATCAGTTACTGTTTACTTCTTTCTTTTAAGAACATGTATTTCTTCAGGCTGGTGGAGATAAACTGTCTGGAACTCCCAAGTTCTGTCTCTCCTATTTTTACAGAGCATGTGTTTGTGTTTCCAATTTTTGTCTTGAGTTTAGAATGGCTGACCTCAATCACACAAACCCTTCTTTTATACTGTTCCTCACCGCTGCCAAAAGATTAGCCACTAGGGAGCATATTAATGGTCTATGCCCATTGGCTCTATACCCCTGCATCAAAATAGCATATGACATATGTTTTCAAGGTGTATTTTATTTCGAAATACTGCCTGTGTACAATGCTGCCGAAACCCCAAATGTTTTTACTGATCCCAAGCCAGACTATTGTGCAAAACACAATTTCATAAGTCATGCACCATTGTTACTGTTATTGCTGTAATTAAGAGATGTTTTATTTTCCACAACATTGCATCAAAGGTATACAATGTGTGGCTTATTAATAACGTCTAAGAAAAAGAATGCTTGTTTGCTCTCAAAACACCTCATCTTTTGGGAGTGAGGTCCTAAATTGTTCTGCAATAACAGAAACATTTACTAGTCCTCTTCCTTGGTAAAACAGCCTATAAATGAATATGCAAATATGTGTTTAAAGAACAGAAACACAAAATTCATTGATTTAGTATTATTATTATTATTATTATTATTATTATTATTATTATTATTATTATTATTATTATTATTTGCCCTTGTGTCTTGTTTAGGAGAAAGTTTATTTGTTTTCATTTGCAGACTAACTGAAGTAAGTTTGCTACACTGTGTAACATACACTGCAACACTGAAGCATTCTGGGTAGTCTTACTGTCTGAGCTGAGTAACATGCCGTCCATGAACTCTGACCTGCTTGTGTTGATTTCCGCCTGGCCTTCTTGATGTCTTCCTCTGTTTTGTTGCTCAGCTTGATCTCAAACTGTTGTGTTTTCATCTCCAGATCTTTCTGCCGCTCAGCCAGTGCTTTGCGTGACTGAGAAAAAACATAACAACACAAGGTTTGTCATTCATTTGCCCACCTGATGGTCTTCAATATGGCCTCCTCTCTTTTCAAGTAGTTTATGTGTAAATGCAACCAAAGATATTCCAGATAAAATACTTTAAAGTTGCTCACATTGTCAAATGGAAACAACATATTCAGTAAATAGACCACCTTTTATGCTGTGACCTTGTGAGAGCAGTTTAACTTTTTGTTAAAATTTTTTGTTTACAACCATTAACTTTACAGGATTTTTTTTCTGTTGCTGAACATTTATCCCGTCGTATGTGTGCGGTAGCTCACTGTGCATGGCAGAAGTTCCTTATCACTAATATGCCAGGAAAAAGTTATAGCATCTAGGAAGCACTTCATTGGTTATAAAATATTTCGAGAATCTCAAGAATGCAGCTGAGAACTGGTAAGATTCTAGAAATATGAAAAGGAAGAACATATGTTATCTTAGCTGCTGGCCTACTGAATCAGTTACTGTGAGGTTCATTTAAAGGGCATACAATTAACCCATAACAGTACAGAGTAAACTGCAGCCATTTATGATGTTGGCTCAATTCAGGAGAAGACACTAGACATTATATTATGACTCTAAATTGCAATTAGCCCGAGCATGGAATGGTGACAATGTAACCATTATCAATACATTTCTAAACATCATAAAAATAGCTGTTTGTTTATTTAGTTCTTAATGTCATTAAGGCGAAGGGGGAGACATCTTTGCACTTTGCATCCTTGTCAAACTCCTTGTTAATTCAACCAGCACATTGTCCACCTGTCGTGAAATACCATACCTTCTCCACTGCTGCGTAGCGGCTAGCCAGTTGTTTTCTGAGGTCGGTGATGTGATGGTCGAACTTCTTCATGTCCTTCTTGAAGTTGTCTCGGAATGTAAGCAGGGGTTTCTCCACTTCACTTTGCAGCTACAAATCATGAACAGAATTTGACGAATCAGTGAAGCAAAAGCAGGATCATAATGACAAAATAATACCAGAAGATACACTTCACTTGAAATTCCTTGATACTTCATCTCTGCTAGCGCTCTGCTTAAGAAAATGAAATATTAATGCTTTGAAGGGTACAAGGAATTCATCATCTACCAGTCGTTAGTATTTCGTGTTCAGATTGCCTAGCAACAGATGATGACAAGCTCATCCTAAACATGCTAAAAATGCCATCTTTACATAATAATGTTCAAAACCCCAACTCCCAAAAGCAAGCCCTGTTTTTGCTGTTATTTCTCAAATGCTCAAAGTGGAAGGGGGAGAGCACCATGTGTAATGGCGGTCAGAGTCATCCATTATTCTTTTGGATGCAAGGTGTTAAAAGGAAAGTTACAGCACATAAGAAATAATGAGCCGTTGCCTTGAACCTGAGATTTGCTAAGAATGTTTGGTCTAAGCTCTTTAGTAGTCCAAATGATGAAATTAGCAATCCATTTCCAAATGTTTAAACATTTGTACATGGCTGCTGTTTTCTGACTAGCCACCCAAGGATACTTCACTTATTTTCTTCTACTTCCTTCACATAAATACAGGAAATGAAGAGAGCTCATTTCCTGCTTGAGTTTTGGCCTCATCTTGGACTTCCGAACAATGTAGTGTTTATGCCTTGGAGGAAATCATAAAATAACCAATTTTTGAAATTGGTAGATAGAGATCTGGGTTTCAAATGAAGGCCATGAAGAAAATGTCCTGCTTAAATATGATGAAGTATTTTACAGGAATGTGGTGAAGGGTGGATGTCTTCATGGTGTATATCCTGTAAGGCAGTGTAATTCCCTTAGTGGAGGGTTAGATACCCAGCTGTATGTCTTAAAGACCAGCTGTTGTATTTTGAAACCACCGGACAATCCCCTTGGCAAGCAACCCAAATTAAATCAGCCTGCCAGACTGTGACAACACACAAGGATGGGATAAAAGATATTACACCTTTGAAGCAATACAATAACATAAGTATAGCATTTACTCCTTGTATATGAAAATGTATGAGGGGCCGTACAAGCCATTATTCATTCTGGGCTTCTCACATACATACATTCTCCTTTCACATACATACTTTTGTTCTCATGCACATGCAGTCAATGTATACATGTAATATTATATATAATATATGGATGTAAGAAGAGAATATATGAATGTAAGAGCAGAATGTAGGCATGTGTGAGAGTATAGTGGAAACGGAAGGCAGGTCATTTATCGCGCTGTGATTGGCTGAGAAGCTTGTACTGGGTCATGTTCAGGTCACGGTCAGCGTGGACGGTTAGCACAGACGGTTAGCACAGAAATACAACTTGTACGTGCAAAACTATACTTACGTTTTTTATTTTACGCTTACAATTCAATTCTGGGCTCGTTCAATCTCGTTTACGCATGTGCAGTTCTCTCTACACGCTCGCAGCTCTTTTTGACTGTTTTCACACGGACTCAAACACAGCTTGGAGATCAGGCATCCTAGATGATCACCACACTGTCGATCTCCATTCTCGTCACACATGGCGGACCACACGGCAGCAGAGGCAGTCTAAAAAAGCTTTACATGGTTTAATGTGCTTTAAGCATAACCATTACTTAGGCACACCCTACTATGAATAAAGAATGGATATGTTTTTACTAACATAAACAATATGATTATGACCTTAGGCTCTGCGTATATTAATTCACTTAAGGTGAATATCACTTAATGTAGAAAACGCTCAACGTGACTTACTGTATTAAAACACAGCCGTGTACGTCCCATCTATACATGACAAGACTGACACTTTCCAAACTGTTACACAAAAGATTGGATGTTTAAAATGACATTATAAGCATAACTGTCTTGTCTTTTCCAAGCCCTATTGTATTTTAGCCAAGCTGCATTGTGCTTAATGTGGTTTACTGTACTTAATAATAACCATTGATATCCAGATTTAATAAATGACAAGACTGACGTGAAGTTGATATTGACTGTGTTAAGTTAAACGCCTCTTCATTTGTATAGGCCTGGTAGGTGCGGGTCTTGTCCTTAGTAAAGCTGGATCTAAGTGCTTCACTTAATAACCAATAACCACATATAAGCTTTCAATATGAAGCACAATTCACACTTCGCTACAACAAGGCTTAATGAGATACTTTTGCTTTTAATATCAATTTGAACATTACATATTGTCTATCAGCCTGGGTGGTGCCAGTCTAGTTAATTATAAAGTTTGAATATAAATGGTTACATTTTAAAGTCCAGTAAAACACAAGTTCAACATTAAGCACAATTACGTCTGGCTTGGGCTTAACACGACACTTTAAACATCCAATCCTTTGTGTAAAAGTTTGGAAGGTGTTAGTCTTGGCATAAACCACGTTAAGCTTTTGTAGACTCTGCCTCTGCTGTGGTCAGCCATGTATGTATGTATGTGAGAGTGAAAATATATGTATGTGAGAGGAGAATGTATGTATGTGAGAAGCCCAGAATGAATAATGGCTTGTACGGCCCCTCATAAAAATGTATCAGTTTTCATGTGTATATTATATCTGGTGCAGAGGAAGCCTTGTAAAGTCTCTTCTCCTCTGCTTATAGAAATGGTTACAAAGGGAATAAGTGTTTGGGGGTCTATTGTTTAGCTTCACTTCACTGAGCTGAACTCACACTGTATGTGTGTTGTTTGCTTTCCAGTACAATACATGGGGTGCCATGTCCATGAAAAGTAAACAAAGACCTCTTAAAAAAGTCAGACACTATTGAATGTTTCACTTATCAGAACTATTTATTCCACAGATTTGTGTTTAAGTATTTATTTATATTGTAAGTAGAGCATTTTCTTGAAAGGATGGCTGTTTTTCTTCTTCTTCAGGCTAATGCCTCCCTGAAATGGAAGTATAATTCTCACCCCTTTATGTTTTTGCAAGTTTTCTGATATTATCTCTCAAGCTACCAACAAAGTGTGTTAGACATATTTGTTGATTTTGAAGTCAGGTAAACTGTGTCTGTGCCTTCACTCTCTGCTTGGTTACCTTGGATGAAAACTTCAGATGAACTTCGGCCTCATCTGTCAGGCTTTTCTTCAGCTGGGCCCAGGCTTCTCCCAGTGTGCTAAAAAATAGAATGAAGGATGGCATCCTGAATAAGAGAAACACCATTTCTTTGCTTTCTTCTTATATATATATATATAATTAATTAATGTTGTAGCTGAATAGCTGATGAGCTTAAAGAGTGACCTGTCTTCTACATAATTAGATACCTCGTTTCATCTTGGCTGGTTGTTAATTCACAATATAAGAGTCTATGTTGATTTGCAGTTAATCCCTGGCCTCTGGTTAGGCATGCCTGTGTTGGTCTCCAATGTTTAACCTCTGTCAAGTGTGGTATGTTGTCCCAATACGTTTCATTATATATTGCATGTATCGGTATAATTAAGCTTGTATTTAAATGTCAGCATGATGAGCATAAATCGGAGAACTGTCTTTCTAACTCCCAAAAAACTGTGGCAGTGTTCTTGGCTGCAATAAGTGAGCATGACACGTCTACATGTTTACGCTCCATTGTAATTGTATTCTTGCACAAATGTCGGGCAGCGAGGGAGCAGATGCTGAGAGAAACTGTGCCACTTATCCTGTTACATATGGATGCCCCTTAAATTCCTGCACACAGCCATATGTGGATTGTGTATTCAGAAACAATGAGCTGGCTAATTTAATCTGAAAACCTGCTCCACATAACAAAGACAAGGTTTTCAGGTCACAGAGGTTAAGTCTAGAGAGATCTCTGAATGAAAGACGTTCTTTTTATCCCCTCATAACATCAAACGCTTTATTTTTTCATCCCCCTCTCCCCTCATTCACCCCAGCACCTGGGCTTGATATGGAACACACTTATCTGTCATCATATTGATTTTTTTATATTTTTTGTTTCTGCGCCACACTTTCAGGTGCATCACATTTTCACAGTACACCACCCTCCCCCTCCTCTTCCTCCTCTACTCCTTCCTCACTTCCAAAAATCTGATCTTGTATTCGAAAGACTTGCAAACCATGTTAGGCTGTGGTGATGAAAGAAGTCTCAATAAAAAAATCTGTGGTAGTTCTGCATTTCATATAACAAAACAGTTTTAAAGTTTGTTGTTTTTGTTTAGGCTTACTCCAACAACTGGCTGACCTTTTTTGCATTACCAGTCTGGCGTGTATGGAGATAATATTCCTAACATTCATAACTTCAAGTTACCAGCAATATGTTTTTGTTTAAAAAAAACATATATATTTTCTACAAATAGTAATTTGGAAAATTACTGATATCGGCAGACACACCATGTTAATTATGTGGTTATTAAATATTTATCAGGTTAACATCCAAACTCAGTTCAGTTTATAGGGCTAGTGTCTTGTCAAGTTCACACCTCAAAAAATTTGAAAAAGGAGAGAGCAAATGTATAATGTTAATGGTTAAAAACTAGCACAGAATTCTTAAAAATAATGAAACATTTATTTCCTGTAAGTGACATTTCCTGATAGTTTTAAATGATTACAGCAAAACGGATGCATGCCTTCCTTTATCTCGGCAATGTACATGTGACTGTAGTCCCATACAAAGTGTTTTTTGTTTTTGTTTTGTAAACTGGAGACCTTCAAAACCTTTGTCTCAGTGAGGGTATGGTATATGAATTAATTGTGTGTAGTACACACATGTAATTAGATGTGACATTCTCTGAGCTTTATGGATAAATTCCCCTTTTCTTTTTGCAGGTTTATAAAAAAATTATAATAAAATGTGTCCACTGTGACATGAGTAGGTGCATCCCTATATAAAATATCCAGGTGGTTCTTACGTGTTTTCCTATTATATGTAAACTTTGTGATAAATTGTTGGACTTGCTGTGTAGATTAAAGGACACACAATCTTTCTCTAGGTACTTCAAAGTACTGGAGTTAAGGAACATTATCTAAGAGTATCTGCCATACTATCTAACTACTCTACAACATAAATAGCTTCTGCTAAGACTTCTCAAAGCTGACTGTGAGGAATTTATGTGGGGAAGCCCTTCAATGTTGCACCATGACACATTATAGACAAAGTAGAATGGCACAAAGCTAGTGTGTTTCTACCATAGGATTTAAGGCCCAATTAAATCCCTACACATCTAGTTTTTTGGAATAGTTATAGTAAGAGATCCATGCTGAACATGTCAGGGTAGAAATAACTGGTGTTGCGAGCACCAGAAGAGTTAAAAACAAAACACACAATATCACTTGAGCTTGGATAACAATGACATTAACACAGGACAAAAAAAATCTAAACAAATAGAATTTGAGCACGGAGGTAGGCACCAGCTAGCAAAACAATCATCAGGGCCGATTCAGCATGCTGTGCAACAAAAAGACTAAAATGAGTACATAATGCAAGTATTGTGCTTTGTTAAATGTCTTTTGCAAAGGGTGGGTGGAACTCTGTGGCATAATCTGGGGGCAGAAAGAAACAATGCACCCTTTCTGTCAATGCACAGCAAACAAATTCTCAACCCAAACCCAGTACAGAGAAACAACTTGGTACGGTGACCCAACAAGAAAAGTGTTGTCATACAGTACCTATAAATACAATACAATGCACTGCAAACAAATTTCTTGTGTCTGTTTGTGGAGTTTCTATTTACATCATTTAACCATCTTGGGGAACACCAACAAGAAGAGCAAACAGATCATTGCTAACAGGCACTGCACCAAAGAAGAATGTCTTTTTACAGTGCCAGATAGGTTTAAATGCCAACCTCTATTGTGAATTTAGTACTACGATATTCGTATCAATTCAGATTTAACTGAGGAAAATAATAAAACCTTTTCTCTTTTAAACAATGACAATATGTTTTCATGGGAAAGAGTTTGTTCAGTTGAAGCTCCCCGTGGTGTCTGGTTCCAATTCTGTAGCTGAGATTTTTCACGCTGTCCTATTGCCTGTATTTCAAAATTGCATCTGACTTAATTCTCACAGAGCATATGTTCGCTCAGACCAAATTTAGATCAATGAGTGCGAATCACACATTGTCATTAACATGTACAAGTCTAGGTAAGGGACCTTAAATAAATGTTTAGTTCCGATTCTAAAGGCTGTTGTTACATTTCGGAGGTGCAATGTGGTCAAAAATGCTTTTCAATTCTTTGTGTTAACTGAAACCCATACATCAACTGCTATTGTAATGCACCTCATTACAGTGATGTAATCCCTCTCTGAGTTTGAATCTTTATATAAACAATATGAAACCTGGGTTTTAGTTATTTTGATTTTACTATTTTACTTTGGTATGTCAGTGAGCAATGAATGGGCACAAGCATTTATCAATCGCTTTCTAGGTTAACACATGCATTTCATTCCTAGCTCTATACACTTGTCACTAATGTTATTTTGAGGACACCATCAAGCATGTGAAAGCAAAGTGTTTTTGTGTTTACCCTTCTTCCTGTGCTGCCAGTGGAATCTGGGAAAGCTTTGAAAGGTTCTTGGCATATTCTTCTTCAATTTTTATTCTGTAAGAGAAGAATAAAAAAAAAACTTGACTCTGTTGTCAACCTGAGCAGCGGTCAGTACTGCACAAAGTAAGAGAAAGATTAAAAGAGAGCAGAGGTCTACAGGGTGAAAAAGCAACCTGTTACCCACTCCATTCATCCCAGTTAGCAGTAAGGGGGTCTTGAATATGATCTAAATACTACTAAAATTGTATTTCTTACTAATTTCCATATCCAGTTATATGTACAGTCATGTATAACTATTTAATGTCCCCCTGATTTGATAGCATAACCTATATCAAATTTTTTGTTACTATATTTAAATAAATATATTTTGAACAAAAACACAGCAACTGTTTCTAAAGAGAAGGAGTCATGAGAGCAACCACTGGGAAGATGATTAATGAATGTATTTAGTTTTATGAGTATTGTTATTCTGTCCCTATCACCTAGAAGATCATGCATGCAAAACCTTGTATTGGAAGAGCTATTTCAGTTGAAAAAAGTCACAGCATAGGTTTTGTGGGATTTTCAAATGTTTAGTTGGTTATTGTGGTAACATTCTTTCCTGCCTGCACCCTTTTACATTTCAGAGTATATGTGTGTGTATAAATATATATTTATTTGTTTCCTTTCCCCAGCTTTGTGCAACACAAATTTGCTGTGCATTTACAGGCAACCTGCATTGAGAAAGAAGCTTATTTTTATTATCATGGCAACATCACAAACAGCAACGAGTCACACAGAAAACATATCATAGATTGTGCAAGACCTTCAGGATTAAAGCAACAGGAAATGACTAAAAATACATATAAAATCATTTGAAAGGAAGAAGTAAAATTGCTGCTGAAGCACATTTAATTTAGAATGTGTGTTGGATAAACAGGCCCATAATAAAGACCTACTAAGAACGAAAACCTGTTTGCTTTTCTAATGTGTTTATCTAGACGCCTCGTGCTCTTTCCTTCTCGGACGGGAGAAATGTAAATTAATTCTGCATTTCAAATCGTACTTTTTACCTTTCCCGGATGAATTCTGCCATTTCTTTCTGCATCTGCTTGCCCTTAAGTTGTTTCTGAAGCAAAACCTCAAAACCTGTCACTGAGGCATTCCCCTGGGGGTCTTTTTTGTCCGCCTAGGGAGGGAAAAAACCACAAGAAATACATGATAAAAAATGTACCTGAACATAAAAGGTAAAATCCTCCAAGGCTCTGTATTTGTAACGGCTTACTAAGGCTTTATCTAAGTGTATATAAAGTTACACAAAAGCGAGTCTGCAGCATCATTTCCCTTTTGAAAGTATGTGCTTTTTTTTCCTCAACTCATTAGAAATGTGCTAAAAATATCCTGAACAGAAATTTAACTAATTCTGTCATCATGACCATTATGAACTTGTAATGTGCATAAGCTATCAGGCTACAGGAATCCGGAAAGGTTATTATATAGGCCTGCACAGTGTGGCTGTGTTGCGTTACATGGCTATTTCTCCCAGGGATCCTCAGAAGTGAACTCGGTAAAAGGATGCCAACTGTTCCCGTGACAACAGCGAACAATAATGAACTCGTGTTGAGTGTGGAGAAAACATTGTTTGACTGGTACTTCTGGCACTTTGCATTCCAGTAGCATGAGAGATTGTATATGATTGTTTGGGTGTTGCTTATTTTAATAGACCTTTAGCTTAAAGCAGCGCTGTCACCTTAATGAAAGCCCAACAGCCTGCACACCCACGGCGAATAAAAGTCGAGTTGTATTTTCATAAGCCTGCGACATATGCAAATCTGATAAATTCTTGCCATGGGGTTTGTTACATTTTATACACATTTGGGCTGATTGAATCAAAGATACATTATTATGGTCAGCATGTACTGTATTGGATGATGGTATCAGTGTATATGTGCAAAGGCTTTCTACTTAAAAGTGAAATAAAGATAATGTGCTGTAATGTATCTGTGAAGCAATTTAATTTGTACGCAAAATGAAATAAAAATACAATTTGGATAGATCCTGTACAAATGATATACAATAGACTCTTTAATTCTGTATGATGAAATTGAATAAACAGATAATAAAACAGATAATAAACAGATACAACTCTATTGCTGTTCATCTTGTTATACCCTAGCATGCATGTAGTGTATTGACAATCAGTTTGTGTAGTAGAATATCATTGCATTGTTATTTCTATACCTTTAAATGGGAGGAAAGTAAATCTCAACATAAGCACTGAGGCACCTGGCAGTTCTCTTCCATAAATCAATTTTAGGACCGTAACTAGTGGCATTAGATCATGCGTGTGTCATCGTCGTCTCATGCGGCATGATGCACTTTTATTTCCCAACGTTTTTCTGGCTCAGTGTTACCATTTCCGTATTGCATTGGGCAATCACAGTAAAATGAGCATGTTGTCGGATTGATGGGTCCTTTCTTACCCAGAAGTAATCGCAGTAGCTCCACTCGCTCGGTTTTAGTAGCTGCTGTTCAGGCATGGTAATGGGGAGGGGGAATGTCACACAGTTTATCTGCAGGGGACAAAAAGAGAAACTATAATGAAAGGAGGAAGAGAAGGGACTCGGAGAAGGTTTAAGAGACTATATAAAGATGTCAGGGCTGTAAAAGATGCATTTGTTACTTATTTGGAACTAATTACTTTTTTTAAATGTATATATACTAAATTAATCTAAGGTCGCTTCAGAGGTGATGATACCCACTGTCCTCCTCATTACCCCAAATGCACAACTGAATGTGATTGACAATTTTAGCTTACGACTGAAGCCGGGGATGTGAACAGGCCTGGAGTAGAAGCTGTCAAGTGAAGCGTGCCTGCCAGCGCGGTTCGTCGTCCACAGATAGACATAGCGTCGCGTTATCCCATGCCAAAACATCAAACTAAAGATTCAACTAATTAATGAAAGCCGGATCAGTGGTGCAATCCAGGCACAATTAAAAACCCTCTGATGAAGCCGATGTACACTGCACGCAAAACTAGCAGCTATTATGGCGGATCTATCAGCGTCTGGCACATTGTCAAGAGCATTCCAGACCGGTTCGGATGCCAGATTTCTGACTTCTCTCGTGCACCCAAATACAGTTTACTACACTATAGCAGCAAAACACAGTCGACTCTAAGCCAGCACTTAAGAAAATATCAGCTCTCTCTCGGCCTACATCTTCAATTACGGCTGATGTGTAGCAATTATGTAATGAACACCATCTGCAACCTCTCTGTGCCAAAAGGACGCCCCCGTAAATGACATTCTGCTTCTCAGTGGATCATCCTTGGAGTGCTTTTGGTATTTCCAAATGAAAACAAATAGGTTATTGCTTGGGCAGGCTTATTGCAGCAACTATTATGGAAAAAATAAAATTATAAACAGATTTCTCAGCAACCGTAGCTCGAATCACAGAAAGGGGAGGAGGAGTTTTGTTCCCAGACGGTTGTCAGCTACTGGCTTATTATTTAACTTTTTCAGTGCCAGCAAGGAAAAGATTAACATGCCACCCACCAAGGTGCCCACCACACTGGGGCTGGTCGACAGCAAACATAAACCGTAAAGCCTCTAAATGATGGCTGTGTGGATTAAGCACAGCAAGTGTATTGTTTTCTGAGTAATGAACAAATAAAGATAATTGTCTTGAAAGTTGTGCCAGAATTAAAGTGAAGGGACCAGGTTGTTAACTGATTTTCCCAGAAAAAGGATTGGATGTTAAAAGTGTAATGGCATTGTGTGAGTTGGATTAAGATGTTCCTGGCCTTTAAAAAAAAAAAAAAAAAAAAACTATATAAATACCAGTTGAGTGGGGGGGCAACACCTGTACAGACTCAAAATCACTTCTTAAAATTATACTCATTTAATCCTGTCTATAATCAGACATAACCAACTGTGGGGCTTCCAGTGGAACAGTTACACTTCAGGAAGTTTGCTGAGTAATCTATGTGGAGAGATGCTGCTTTCAGTTCAAATCAGTCGCAACCCATTGTCATTTACATGTGTAACAGACTAAACAGAACTACAATGCATATACATTGTTTTTTGTCACCAGATATGCATGGAGCTAACACACTATCACAGGTCAGATATCTAGATTTGTGTCTGTGTTGTGACACTCCATGACTAATTGCATTGCAATAGCTATAGGCCTACACTTGAAGGTACAGCTGGAAATGATCCATTTAGTAGTAGTCACTATTCTTGGCCACATACCAAGTAGGCCCCTCTGTTGTAGGCCTAAAACCATATAGTTTGACAGTACATGTTTAGTTAGTTATGGAGTTAAAACAAAAGGTTCCCAGGCAAAAGTGTAATATCCAACTTTTATTTGTGATGACAGGCATACAATATGACAAATTCGGCGGTTAACTGAAATAGCAGTTACGAATATCTGTATTTAGGGGAAGAGTGTATTGTCCCTAAATGTGGCAATAAATAAAAACATAAAACATAAAATTTGGGAAGTTCTTTTTGTTCCACATAATTAGCACAAGTGCACTCTTTTAAGATGAATTTCTAGGTCTTGAGTATTTTTGATTTTATTTTGTACTGATGAACCTTTTTTTGGCACTGAACCTCAAAGTTAGCATTTCCTTAAACCTTCAACTGCTGAATATCTGAACACAAAGTCAAATTAGCCCCACAGAGCAAATGATTAGATCAGTTATGTAACAGAGGGCTTACAATGGGAATCGCAAATAAGAGAAACTGTATATCTTGAAGACTGGGGTTTGACACTTGATTCAGTCCTTGGAGTTGCACGGCATGCTAAACACAGTTTGTTGTTTTTAGGTTTGGTTTTAGCTGGTTATTAACCCTAGTTAGTTCTGTTAGGATAATAATACACTTTCTGTGGTAATGCTATGGGATCTCTCCAGATTGACATTGATTGGCCACAGCTTGTCATAATCGGTCCATCTCTGCTCATATCCAATTTGAAATGTTTGTCATTTACCTGCCATTCACTCTTCCCCCGTCTCTCTGTGATCCCTCCTCTCTCCCTGTACATAATCTTTTTGAATCTCTTTGAGAATCCTTTTCCTTTCTTGTCCATAACACTTGACTAAAATGACAAACCCCAACATCACCAGAGAGAATATTTTGCATAGATAACATCTGTGATAATGCTAACACCAAAATTGGATTTCACTTAGAGTAATGGTTTAAGCACAATCTTCTTGTTGATCAATAAGTATGCATCATTATTTTTCATTGTTCTAGATGTGTGTGCGCTCAGATGGCTATTTAAAGAATATTGTTTAAAATAATACAAACTTTCCATAATAACACGTAGTCTGGCTCCTCAGAATAATGGGCCATTGCAAAACTGGATCTGCTTTCAATTAAAGAATCATTAGACCTTGTTTTTTTTTTTCTTCTGGGACCTCTTAATGGAAATGATGTAACTCACTGAAATTTGGATGGTTTGCTGGGAAAAGTACTCGAGTATTTGTTTAATATGCAATGCATCAGAAAGCAGTTGTGGAATTATAACTGGATCATAGGAAAAGGCCTAGAAGTATGGCAATCCCCTTCTTACATAATTCTAGGTTAACCATAGGGCTAGGCTTACTTCACAATGCCTAATCTATAATTAGAAAATATATAATGCATATAATGCAGACAACTACCCCAAATGTAATTGCTGTAAGTAAAATTAAATCTTTACGTTTGGTTAAAATATATTGTTTGGCCTGTGTTGCGTTGTGTAGTCAATGAGGAGTTTTGAAACTTTGTGAATAATTTGTGTATTTTGGAACCCCAAAAAGCTAGATTGAAAATATGTAAATGACCAATTTACTACATAATAACAAGATATCTGAAAAAAATATTCACAAATTGAATGTATGTTATTGTTGAGATGTTAGCTGTATTATTTCATAGTTAAAACATTTCAAATGACAGTTCATTACACAAAGTGTGAGTTATGTTTTACTGAGGGACCTGCTCTTGTGGCATTGTCTCACAATTATTGGGGCCTCTTTTTTACACAGCAAGGAAATACCATTGAGGCAAGTAGTAAGCATAGTGCAACCACCAAACATTTCAGGTCTTATATCTTGCATGTGTCTGGGGCTTACGCCTTGGTGATTTATTTCTCTGTTTAAACAAGGCTAGTTATCTTTTTCAAATGATGCACTACCTGCAGAATAGGCACCGTCAAGCCAGCTGAGTGTATTGTTTTGGGAAACAGACATGAAACAGAAATGAGAAGCAAATAGAAAGTGACAAGGGTGAGTAATGAGACTCTCCCAGAGCCATTTCTTTTCCACATCCGTGGACAGAGTGGAAATGGCTTGTAAACTGTGAGGGAAATGACTCAAATCCCAGGAGTGAGGTAACCTTTCTGAATTTTAACTGGAAGGCTTGCAAAATGAGCAGTTATCCCTTGTCTGCTGCATACTTAACATCCTTATAGTATACAAGAGAAAAGAATGATAGCACCAAAGCCCTGGGGGACTTTACATTTATCATTAATACTAGTTTTATAGAACATACATTAAAGGGGAAAATAAAATATCAGTTGCACACAGGACTCTGTGGAACCTTAAGTATCAGTAGCAAAAACAAAACTGTTAAAAAAAAAAACAGCAACGTAAAATGGTTCAAAAGCCTTGCTGTGCAGGAGCAGATCTGTTATTGAAAGGAATCACCTTATAATAGAAATCTCAGCAGCAAACCCAACGTGCTAATTGAATTATGGAAATCTGAGGGAGGCGCAGATTGCCAAGCAGGCGCACACTCTCTCAGGCACAGTGAGAAAGCAGGCAGAGCCTCAAATCAAATTTAAATCATCAGAAGCAGTTAGCCATTCAAAAAAGCCACATTGATAAGCTATGTAGTAAGTCGTTAACCATTCACCAATGCTGTGGTATCCTCCTAGTGATTCTCAAGGCACCTAGTTTGGGTCACTAATTAAATAAAATCCTTGATTACTTGGTCACTCTCATTTAGATGCTTAATGCCACTTCAGATGGACATTTGACAGTTATTAAGACAACAGCACTCTTAAAGCAGCATTAAAACAAATATGAACAGTGCACACATCTCAAATGCCAAATTCAAATATAACGTTCTAATTTTGTATTTATTTTTTTAAACATAGCAAACTATTGGAAATTCCCCACCGCCGGAGAGGAAATGTCTTTGTGTTTCCATTTGGCCAATAGATTTACTGCCTGATTGATAATGGACAGCATGACCTGAGCTTCATCTAAAGTTCAACCAGGCAGAGCAAATAAAAAGCAACTCATCCATTCGGAAGTTCTTAGATCTCCATGCAATAATATATGATGTTTCCTTTGCATATGTATTAAAGGCAGACATGGGAGGAGGAGAAACAAAGTTGCATACCATATTTTCTATGGAAAATATACCTGTTTTACTCTACTGAAACAAATGTCTGATTTTGTATTAGTCCAGTTATATACACTGCTAAGAGAGTGTATTATGTTAATGATTTAAACTCACAATACAATGTTTTGTAGTTTGATACAACTTTGGACAGTCTAAACAATATCATGGAACCAACTGACATAATATCTTCAAAGTGTGTGTATGTATGTGCGTGAGACCATTTTTTATAATCAATACACTCTTTATTTTACTTTGTTCCCTAACAGTAATTGCAGAGCACAAGAAAACAACAATATGTGTATCTTATAACAAACAATACTGTGTAGCTCCTGTTATACAAGACATTTTGGAGTATGATGTTTCCCCAAAAGGCACTTGTACACATTCACTTATACTAACAAGCAATGGGTGCATAATTGAATACATAGTCACTGCATTAATAAAAGGTATGCATGTGGAGGTTTTGGTGAACAAAATGCAACAAAGCTACACTAAGTGTGTCAGTACAGCATACCACTGTCTGTGGTTTCTGCTTAAGGTGCAATCCCCAAGGTAGCAAAATGCTGATCAGGCTTTTGTGGGAGGAATACAACTTGAATATGTTCTAATCTTTTCTCTCCAATTTAGTTTTTCTTTAACAAGTCTATCCTTTTTTTATTTTTTTCTCTCTGAACACAATGTGTGAAGCATAATAATTGTCTCTGATTAAGAGCTCTTGGGCATGATCCACACATTGCAAATTAGGCCAAACGAGTTTCCTTTTTGTTCCCTGCTGCATTTTTTTTTTTTTTTTGTAAAACAGGATGCTGTATAACCTTGAGCTGCACATTATCATGCAGAGTGAACTGCTGGAAAATGTCACTTGGAATCTCTTATTTCTTCTAAGCTCTGATGTTTCTTTATTATTATTATTATTATTATTATTATTATTATTATTATTATTATTATTATTATTATTATTATTATTGTTTATTATTATTATGACAAAGATCAAACTGACTGCTCTTTCTTTGGAGTGTGTTCCTTCACTCCTAGAATAACTAAGCCTCACACTAAGGTAAAGGGCAGGGGTTTCTTTATTTGCTGTTATTATTTGAGTTCTCTCAGTAACAAACTCTCAATCTCCCACACAGTTTGAAAAGAAAAAGCCGCAACCACCTGCAAGCACAGATTCAGCTGTTTGAACTGAAACTCTGGAAATCTTGGCAGAGCCCAACTGCTACATATTACATCAGACCTAAAGATAGGTTGTACATTACAGAAACCTGACTTTGTAAATGTTCATTACAGTTTGCTTGTCTAAACCCTTTTGTTTCTTTACAAGAAGCCTGTCACTTTGTTAATTTTCCACTTCACTGAGCCCATATTGATTACAGTGGCATTTACTTTTTCATTACAACACCTCCACATGCACTAATTTTCTCCTTAATGCATCTGCTCTAAAGATGTTGGTAGACATATTAGCCTTTGTAGAAAAGAAAAAAAAGAAAAAGAAAAAAGGCATGTTAATTCTTATATTGGAACATAATTAGTATTCTCAACATAACTAGGTCAATACTTGTTAAAAATTCAATATTTTCATCTGTCTCTCCGCTCCATGCTTCTCTTGCAGTACATCAATAACAAAGGAGATACTTTGTTTTCTATGCTATACATCATTAAGCAGGTTGCCCCAGAAACCTATTAAAATTGGCAATATCAACAGTTGCACAGACTGTATGAAAGACACACCAAAACGAACATAAAAAATACAATTCTTACATGTTCTGAATATGGAGATCTAAAGAAATTAAAAACTAATCTACTGGCCCAATTGAAACAAAGGACAAGTCAGTCATAAGTGTTTACTTTTCTCTACCTGTATGGCTGTTGGACTTTTAACAATACCAACTTTGTTTATAATATTTTTACATTTCTTTAGTGAGAGAAGAAACTGGTGGAATGAATTGGTTTTCTTGGAAACAGCCTGAAGTTGGGACTCTGACAATAGTTTCCAAGCACAGTGTATCCTGCCAGTAGTTCTCGAGTCCTGTACTGTGAGGCTCGGTTTACGGAAGTGGGGGGAACTTGCGGGGTTGGGTGTAAAAACAGAAACCTCGCATGGCATTCAGAAAGGCGATTCATTTCCAGTGGTTTGAGCGTTTAAAGTAAGATGCCTGGGCTCTAGTTTTATATTCTGGAATCATCAACTGCATTCCAAGAATTTTTATAAGTGTGTGTGTGTGTGTGTGTGTGTGTGTGTGTTTTCAATGCTCACTTTTACAATAGCCTGCTTACCAAATCATTGCACAAGTATATTGATAAGAATCTTCCACGCTTAACAAACACTGTGAGACAGGTTGGTAATATTTTTTTGCCCCTTCCCCCCACACCTCCAATTTATTTTGCTCTAGTACAAAGATATATGCAAAGTCTTTTAAACAGTCTGTATTAGCTGGCAGCATAAGTGGAAAAATAACTTTGTTTGCTTTGACAAAATACTGAGCCACACACCTCTTAGGCATAATATGAAAGAGGGGAAAAAAACTAAACCATCAGGACTGGGATGTAAGAGCAAAATGGAGTGGTGCTTTTAAAACTGTCCATTACCTCAAGTATAATGAGAGAAAGCATGATGTAGAACTATATGCTGGCTAGGAAATTGCTTCTACTTTTTAAAACAACAAGGAGAACATATGAAACAAATTCCACTTAACCCCCTCCCTCCCTCTGTATAGAAAACTGCTCATGAGCTGTTCTAACAAACAGTCCTGCTACGCACCCCCCTCCACTCCACATCCAGAGACTGTCACACTTGGCGAGCTGCATTAGGGCCCAGCTCTGGTTGCTAGGTGACAAATTATATCTGTTATAAAAATCTCATTCTTAGTCTGTATAAGTATGCAGGATTTGTCTCCACAGTGCAGTATTTCAAACTCTGGCAGTTCTTATACATGTATGCATTCACATTATATTTTATATGATTTTGTATTTAATTTATTTTTCTTTGGTTGCTATCTATCTAGAAAATGAATAAGTTCAACTAAAAGCGCTGAAGAATAAATGATTTTGTTTCTCTCCAACCACACTGTAATCCACAGTCTCCTCTTTCCACCAAGCAGTCCCCATCAATTCATTAAAAAATGCAAATTGCTCAACAGCACAGATGTATGTTTTCTTAGAATGAGGCGAAAGAAATTGATTTTTTTTTTAATGTATTCTTTTCTCATTCTCAAGTTATTAGTGCCAAATGTAATTTACAACTCTCAGGATAAAGGAAAATACTTCATGCTAAACGTTCACATTATGTCTTGCACGTCTGGGAAATAAATAAAAAAATTGCAATCATGCACTATTAATGTGAGAGGAATATCATTAAAATAGAGTGGTAGCTTGTTCACTTCATGATTCAGTCATGAGTGAGTTACTTCCTAACAATTATTTACCAAGGAGAATGCAAAGTGGAGGATGTGTGTCTTTAAGAATGAATATTTACTGGAAGGCGATTTACACACATCTATATCCTGTCGTGACATATTCATGAAGGTATGCTTTCTCGATTATAGCTGGAGTTCAATTAGATTTATTTGTGCACTTTATTCAGTCCTTGCTTTACTCTAATGGATAGAATTGTTATGTTGTGACAATGTCCTCTTGAAATTTATATAACTTAAAATTATCTGACTGATAATAGGTTAGACTATTTTTCACTTTAACCTAACCTTTAATTTAATGTGTGTAGGATTTTACGTATTCATTTAATCATGCAGACAGTTTAAAATGTTTATCTATTGCAAAATAAGGACATCTGTATTCTTGTTTTAAATAAACTTGCCAAGATTTTGTAAGAGCCTGTAATGATTAACACTGTTAAACCCAGTTTTGCTTCACTGGGGGTACATTTTGAAATGGAGGCAGAGCCACTTGCGCTTTATGGGGAAGTGTTGTGTAACCCATACAAAGCATTCTTCGTAGATGATGTAATTCTTTGGAATAACATCATAGTAGTGTTCACATGAAATCCCTCAAGTTTTAACAGCTACGTACGTTTTAGCTCTCTGGTCCCACAGATGCCATTAGAAGTAAAATAAATAGTCAATTGAAAGGGAAAAATAATATGAATGATGATTTATTTCTGTAGCCCTATATGATGCTAATACAGTTATTCCCATCCCATTGGAACTACAAATTAAGGACTGGATTTCAGTTGGCATGCATGTTATTTAATTCAATGAGGCTTCAAAGATCTTTTACATCATGTTAACAAGTAAATAAGGACTGCTAACAAATCAATCAATAAATAAGTGTAAGGAAGATCATTTTCACAATTCTGTTTTTTTTCCTTTTCTTTATTCTCCAGAAAGTATATTCAGGGCTAGAAGGTATCAACCTATTTAATATCCACAATAGTATTAGTAACAGTAGTAATTAGTAACAGTAACCCTGTTGATTTAGTTCCAGCTAGTAAACAACAAGATCAATTTTGGAAACTATTGAAACGCCATTCCCTAAGGAAGATAATGTTGAATCATGTATTTGTTGGCTCCTTGTTGTTGCTTTTCTTTTAAATCATAGGGGTTGATTTATGTATTTCTTCCTTTTGCTTTTATGTAAACCTGTCCTACAGAAGATAAGAGACATATTTTCCACTTGATTTGATTTGTGTCTCCTTAGATTAGACTGGCCTGTCTCACTTAGCTAAATATCTAATTTGAAATAAAAATAGCAGTGACTCCTTAAGAAACAGTATCAGGGTGAAACATGGCCATTTTTAACATCATTGGATGGAAGTATAAAACGGCAAAACAATATACTGTGGACCGTGCCTCATGAAGTCCAGGCTATTTTGAAAACATTAACAGCTTCATTTTCAGCCACTCGGTTAAAATGACTCGGCTGACAGTATGTCAAAATATCTTCCCCAGTTAAGCCTATTTTTAGAGCACACACAAAAGAGATTTAATGGTTTACAGTTAGACTGATATATTTGACTTCATACTAATTCATTTTGGATTCCTGTCTCTGTCCCTTTATGATGAATGAATATAAACATCTGAACCTTTTGTTTTGCTGTTTTGTTTTATCTTAATCAGGAAAATCATAGCTGTATTTAAACTTGGCACTCCCAAATCCTTCTAAAATAGTTTAATCTGTACTTAGTGGCGACTGAGCTATATTTACTCAAAATATAATACTGACATTTTGTACAGAGCTGGATATGGGATACCACAGTTTTCCACTCAATCAAAACCTAAATAGGTATCTAATGCTCTACATAATTCCAAATATGGATTTCCTTTATTCATCTGAGTGTTTATATTTACAGAGCTTGACTAATAGACAGGTAATCAACAATGCTGCTTCCCACTTGACCCAAAACTTCCTCGGTGTTTCCTCTCCATATTCATAACGTAATTGTATGCAACAAAACATTCTCTGGCGCTCGGGAGTACCCTGTCACAGAAAGTTTACATCAGTGTCTTGTCTTCTGTCAGAGACTCCTGGTTTGAGATTCCTTGCAAAAAGATGGTATGTATTGAAAGTCATTAGCAAACACAGAAATCCTGCTTTCTGCTATGAGTGGGGGACTAGGGGGACACAAAATCACAAAGACCAAGAGCTACCTAATTTACATACACAGCATGACAAAATGATGACCCACTGCTTCAATACAGATATCTGTGCACACAAAACAAGTTAAATCCTCACAACGGGTGTGTGTATGATTTTAAAGAGCACTGCTCTTCCTGTTTTTCCTGACTGTCTAGCTAGACAATGTTATTCTGATACTGGGATAGTGTTCTTTCTTTCTGCTGGGATAAATTACATGGATCCCCCTGAAATAGTATTTTCCAGTATTTACATAAACAGCCTGCAGATTTCTCCCCCCCCACCTAACCCTCCGCTTCCCTCGTACTCCAGCCTCCATTAATCAATAGTATTGCTTTTGTCACCATGGAAACTGTTCATGCTGTCTTCCCTCATCACCCCCCCAAGCCAAGGTCTCTGATCTCACCGTAATAGTGAACAAGCGGAGTCTGACAGCTCCAGCAGAGTAGGTTTGTAATCAAACTCATGTACACAGATTTCAAGAGAAAAACAAGCTCATAACTTATCTAAGGTACTCATATCTACATGCAGTCATCTCAATTTCCTCAGTTAACCATTCGCTAAGTGTAATTATACAGTGGTATTTTAGACACTTTCATATAACTGTTACAGTATTATACCAGTATCAAAGTCTGTGATGAACAGATGGCTTTTTAGAAAGCAATATTATGCAATATCCCACATTTTCAGTTAGATCACAGATGCAATCAATATTTGCATCTTTCTGGTAGCTTATTTACAGACTGTGTTTGTACTACTGAAGCATACAGCAGCTGAACAACACAATACACAGGAAAGCAGATGTTGAAGTAAAACCCATTGGAAGTTTATGATAACTGCTTCCTGCCTGCACTATTCACTTGGAAAGCAGTTTTGAAAATGGAATAAATCAAATTCAAATATTTTAACAATGACTACAAATCCGAACAATCCCCATTATTTTCTTCCTCTACCTTCACTTACTAGGCTATGGTTCAAAAGCATTCAATTAATTTTTGCGTCTATGAAATGAATGACTGAAAAGTGCATTTACCTGAAGCAAACTGACATTCACAAAAAAAAAACATTCTCATTCCTACTACTGTCCACAACAACTTAAACAATGAGCTCTGATGCTTTGACAATGACTTTTCTTTCCTTTTTTGAAATACTCACAGTGATAGTGGTCTCCTTATTCTGTTTCCTCATGGGGGAAGTAGATCCTGGACTCTGTGGAGAGAGATAAGAGGCATCGTCAAAGCTGCCCTCTGTATCAGACATTTTAAGTAGGATTGTAGGGGCTGATGTGTGCAGTTGTTGTTGTTGTTGCTGTTGTTGTTGTGGTCCTTGTTTATTCAAAGAGGCTGTCGCGCCAGCTCGGTCGGGTTCAGCTGTGGCTGTGTGACGAGGTTGACTTCAGTTAAGCTGTCACCATGTCCTGAGGTAATCAAAAGCAAGAGAGTGGCAGAGAAGCCTCCTGCATCCCTAGGCATCCATACTGTGCCCACTGAAGCAGTACATAGACTGTATTAGAAAAGAAGGATTTATCTTCACGGCATTCACCACACCTCCCTTCCCTCTAAGAGAAGAAGAAGGGGAAAAAAAAGAAAAAACTGTACAAGAGGAAAACCTAAGCAATCCACACAGGGTTTTGTATATATAACTGGCTGATGATGACTCCTCCACTAATTATGATCTGAACCGCAGATAGAGAGCTGGGAGAGACCACGTTTGGCTGCTTTAGGAAATCATTTGAAAACAGCTCCTGGATTACAATAGGTTACAACATGTGATTTGCTTTCAAATTGGGGGGGTGTTTATCTCTGAGGAAGGCTGCAGGCGTGTTATTATCTTCCACCTTTAATGGTACCATAACTCTCGAGTCTGCTCTGTGTGCCGTCCACGACGGCTGCACGTGATCCACAGAAATACAGAATAAAACGTGTTGCTTCATACGCAGGAGGCATATCAGTGCATTCACTTATTAACTGTGTGCGTGTAGGTGTGTGTGTGTGTGTGTGTGTATGCGAACACCACTAATCCCATATCATTAGAGTAGGGTGCTGGGGATATTGAAATACACATTTTTTTTTGTCTGTTAAAAACACAAAAAAAGTTATTGCTGCAAAAATGTCACCTTTTTTATTAATTCTGTTATTTGAATCTTCTGGTAAAAAATATGATTATGATTATCTACCCTCAATTCCATCAACCACAAATTATCTTCTACAGTCTTCAAACAACAAAAATCAATAAATGAATAAGAACCTTTATTGATGTCTTCTGTTTTCAGATGTATATGTATCTATTCACACAGTCAAATAAACAGTCCTGTGCTTTGCTCTGTGTCCTGCCCGCTACTCAATGCAAGATACCTAATGTTCAGTTTTATCAGATGAAAACAAAGTATACAGAGACCACTACACAGGTAGTCGCTGCACACAGGAGATTTTAATGAAGGGCTGCACTGAGAACGTGGCAGAGAGGTATCAGAGTCTCACACAGCGTTGATCTTCCTACCTGTTGGTCACTGCTGGCTTTCCTTAAAGATACATGAGGATGATCCAGTTGGTGCATGGGACTTCCTGTTGTGTGGTATCCATTAACTGCAAGAAAATTGAAAAGTTCCAGTAACACACTGTTAAGATGACAGGGGCTGGGAAAGCTCACTTTGCAATGGAGGCTGTTGAACAGTACGGACTGCAAATCTGAAATGGCACATGGAGAGGGTGGGGGGTGGGCGGGTGGCAGGAGTAGAGGGTTTAGTATAGAAATGAGAATTTAATGTGTGTCATTTGGCACCAAAGCCAACAAAAAGGATGTTGAGCTTGCGTTTTGTAAGTGTGACATTTACATCACTTTCTATAATATCTATAATTTTCATCACATGCTCCATATCTCTATAATATGAACATCCCCAGTAACTTGCTATCCAAACACAAGTGAAAAGGACAGGAAGTGAAAAGGGGAATTAAATGAGTGATGCACATGCTTCGAGAACTACAGTATTCCTTCACCAATGAGGTTTGTAGCACTCTGTGCTGCTAAAATACACCCCCTGTACATTTCCTAGCAGTCAACTTTAAAGAGTATTTTTGGAAACTATATTTCATCTCTATCTGCAGGGCAAGAGATTGCTGTAGAATAATCTTTAGCTATTCAAGATGGCCATAAGCTATGATTACAGCATAAGAAAGCTTAGAATCAAATTATCATTGCATTTAATAATCACCACAAACTCTTGGTTTTGCATTTGACTGGTTCAGATCTTAAAGGCAATTTGACAAGGAGACAGTTCCCTATGGTTGTGATCCCCTTGAGACTTGCAAAATTGAATTTTCTTCTGTAAACATCTCAATCAGAAATGCATAAATATTCATATAGCATTTGACATAAGCTTCAAAACATCCAGGAACTCAGGACCATCCTTTTAGTTTGCATTTTCATATTCCTAAGGCTGATATTTCCATTTTGTTTTATTGTATTGAATGGCAAATCTCAAAATCAGCACATTCAGTTAAAAGCATTGAATCTGCCTGCCATCTATCTGCTATGATACATTAACCAAAATGAGAGAGTAGTGATGGAAAACTATTTTATAACACCTTCAGTCAAGATAATTGTAGCTGTATAATTTCGTTTTTTTTTCCTCCCCCATTGTTATTCGCAATTTGCTTCCCGAGTCTCCTTGCGATTGATCACCTGCCAGATTTTAGTCAATACTCCTTCTTCACTGAACAAATAGTCATTTCAGTACATTCTACCTTATCTCTGCAAAACAAAGTGAGAGGTGATCATCTCTCAAGTAAATATTCAGTTGTTGTTTTAACTTAGTCTATGGAGCCAGAACAAGCGAATAACAGAGGCTTCTCCGATGACAGGAAGAATTTCAACAACCAGAAAATCTGCAGGTATCCCCTCTTTGTTTCTGAAGTATTCTCAAGGGATACAGTGTAAATTGTTTTATCATGAAAGTGTTCATATAAAGAATAACATGCATAGAAATGACAACGTAATAATGAATTCCATTATCTTTTCAAATCAAACGAGTTGTCAGCCACAATAACAATTCCCCTTTGTCATTTACCAGCCAAATCTCACTCTAAGTGCAATTTAAAATGGGAGGATAACCCGTTGTGACTGCTGGAAAATGCTGGTGGACATTCTGATTCAGAAGCTGTAAAAATCTGTTTTTAATAGAGGGGGTGGTATTGTCATATTAAGCATGGATAATAACTGTTCCAGAACAGTATTGTTACGGTGATACTTTATGGTTATTCTGCAATTACAAAATTGACAGAGATCCATGGAATCAGTATTGAGTAATGCATCTGAACAGAGTGAAAATATAATAAATCAATAGCAAGCTACACTGAAAATGAAGGAAGCAATATCCAAGGAGGGAGAGACTGTAATATATATTTCAAGGAGTCACACGTTGCTCCTTTCAATGCACATAAATAAAGATTTTGGAGAGGGGAAAAATAGCTTAGTGGAAACCTTCAAAACAGCCTTCAGGCAAACACAGGAGAGGTAATAAGAGTTTTCTCTGATCATCAAAAATCAGTAGCCATTCACATATAAACAAACATCAATTTAAATAATCTAACAAAGATGAGCAGAATAAAATGCTTGCCACTCCATCAATTTAGGTTAATAAATAATCTAAATATGTATCAGTCTGATTTGGTTCCAGTTCTCCACACAGGGACTAAAATTAGATGCAGGAAATCGGTCCCAATGGATTTCCAAGCTATGCTGTCACAGAGGCAGAGAACCCTGAAACCAGTGGGAGTTTTCGGAAGCTGCAGCCATGTCATGTCAAATAGGATGTGTCAAGAGTCTACTTCCTCTTAGATACTGTTGCCCTACCTGAGGAAATCTTTTTTAGTGCAACAAAAAGGATTTGATGGGTTAACCCTCGACTGTACGTATTGTTATGGGAGAAGTTCAGATTTCAGATCTTCTTTTATTCTTGTTGTTGTTTTTTTGACACAGAAGATGCACAGTTTTCACTAGACACTAAAACATCAGCCATTGTGCACTTTCCTCATCCATAATGCCCCCGCCTCTGCTTAGAAAAGCCACCTGAGGGATCTGCCAGGATGGACCTTCAAAGTTTCTGCTGGCTAGGTTGATAAAATTCAAGACAATACACTTATAGATGATATTAGACAACTCTGACCTGATCATGGATACCTCCATTATGGGACAGCAATGGAGATGAAGCAGGTGAACTGTTATTTTTTGGTTTTCGTTTACAATTGGAGAGTAAAGCATGTGAAATGCAGAACCATAAATATTAGCAGTTAGACTAATAGAAATGAGCCCTACCTGCAGGTACCGAGTTCTTCGGGGTGCCTGGCATGCTGGAGGGCCGTTCCCATGTTGTTTCTGTAAAATGAAAGAAGGGGAACATTAAAAACGTGACTGTGCACTGAATAGCCAAACCGAAGCATGTGCATTTCCCCAACACAGGATCAAACCAATCCCTTCCATCACCTCAACTGGGGACAGGAAGGCACTTGAAACACAGGTGTCACATTCACAACCCAGCTCCTGCACAATTAAAAGTTGTGTGACATTTCCTGAATAGACCTTCATTTACGGACAAAGTAGGGAGGGAAAATGTGTCTTGTTAGGCCGGTAACCATAAAGCAGCAAAGCTCATATCAAGCTGTGTTCTCTGTATTCTTGGTGTGTCTGCTTTTAATGAACTCTCAAAGTCTTTAAAGGAGGCCAAGATAGACCCTTACAGAAAAGCAATTATTGCCCTTTTCAGTCCTGCCAAACTTACTATTAGGTGCCCCTCCCCGTCCTCTAAGACTTTCAGCCAGTTATATCACAGTCTCCCTGCAAACCAACAGGAAATTCACTGGAAGCACCAAAGCAAATCGAACTCTCGCTTAGGAATTAGTGACATGGATAGAGCCACGATTTGGCAAGCGTTGAAAAGTTCGACATTGGGAGTAGCCCGGGCTGCTTGATATACCGTACAGTAGGAAGTGATCCACTAGGAATATTTAAATCCTCCATCACTGTGCAAACATGTAACAATAATGCAATTCATATTCCAGAACAACCAAGGGAGCTGAATTCCTTCACCCCCCAAAAAAGTATGTTTATTAACAGTGGCTAAAGCAGTAATTTTTGTACATCTCTAAGGGGCTGCAATAGCAGACAATTGCTTGGACATTACCATAAATTGCTTCTTGGTTTCCTTTTTTGGTGTTGTGGTTGTAATGAGTTACAGTGCAATGAATAAGGCTAGTGATTTGTATCTTTTTAGCATAAATAACGTGCATACAAGCCGAGTGCTCTGAACCTTTACTCCGAGTTTCCAGACGTGTAACACCCACTTACTCGACATTGATCTTTGAGGAGAATGGTATGTTTTGTGCTGAGCTGGGAAGAAAAAGCCTTGAAAGGCAGTTAATTGGTGTGCTACCCTTGAGTTCTTTCTTCTCCTTTTTTGTGCGGCATGCCCTCAATGGAAATTGGACAAGAGCACAGGAATTCAGATGTGAAAGACCAGCTACTTTAGCTTATTTGATGGTGCTGGCATGTCATTATCTCACTCTCTTCATATGTTACGTTTGGGCAGAGTTCAAGGATTTTGTCTAGTGTGTGTGCAAAGTTGAAATCATTAACACACTGTAGTTGTAGTAATAACATATCTGAAGCTGCTTTTGACTGGATTTTACAAGCAACATTCTTTGGGTAATCCCAACTCAAGCTCAATTAGTAATCACATTTTTCCCAACCCACTGTCTGGAGGCTAGGTGGTTAAGAAAAACTGACTTGTTACCAGAAGGTTCTCAGTTTCATTTCTTGCTCCACTGAATGACTGTGTGACCCTGAGCCACTTATTTCACCTTGTGCTCTGTCCTTCAGGATGAGATGTAAAACTGTAAAACTTCGGGAGAAGCTGTTGGTGAACAACTCAATCCTCCCTCAATGAAAAGATAAGCATCTCCTTAAATGAGTAATTATTATTAGGATCATTATTATTTAATTGGTTCTCCAAAGATGTCTGGGTGTTAGAGGGTGATACATTGTAAGCTAGTTAGCAGCTAATTAGTTGCTGTGTAGCACAAAAAAGAAAGCGTTGGAAATCTGATTTCATGACGTTTCTGTCCCTGTATTCTGCTGGATGAGTTTGGTTCCAGGGACTCCCCAAGATTCCAACTTGCAGCTTGATCAAGTATCTCTGTCCACTGAAAGTAAACAAATGTAATTATTTCCCTTACACCTTTTGACCCCAGAATGTTTCTCTTCCTTCTACACCAGCTTCCATTAAGGGTAAAAGCAGGCCAAAACTATTAACTAAGATGTTCAGAATCCACGCAGACCTTTGTGTAAAAAGTCACATTAGAAAACAATTCAGGGCCTTGTAAATCATCTCTTAAAAAGATGTTACCATCACCCACTTACAATACCCAAGCCTGACTTCCAGTTCTGCTTCTTCAAAACAGTTTATAACTTTTAATGTTGAGAGTGCAAACAAGTAAATATGTATATTACAGACAATGCTTAATAGGACAGATTTATATAAGTTAGTCATATATCTCAGCAGTCCCTGCAGAATTATGCTGAACATGGAAAACAGCCCTCTAACTAACAAAGTAGCTCATGAATCATTAATGAAGCTACACATCTTATTTATAATTCATATAATTCTCAGTGTATGTAGAAATAGTGCCTTGGCTAGAAAACGTATCTGTTGTGCTTTTGCAAAGAAAAGTTGGCAATTATCCAATTACGTTCATATGCTAAGGATGCTATTTGTGTTTTTCATAATAAATTACATACTCACACTATCATACATTTGTAAATTAGTCACTCATTAACTGCTTTCCAATTGAAGTGGAAAACCATTTTACTGTATATATAAAAAGGGCATATTACTGACCAATCCAATCCAAACTTTTGATTGAAAATCAAGAACAGCTGGTCTTGTCAATCTCTTACGAAAGCGACACACACTTTGAACATGCTTAGTCACATATCAGTAGCTGCTGAACGAAGGATGGATGGATCATGCAGCATATGTTCCTTGTTTTCTGCTATGCTGTCACATTTTTTTTTTCTCTTCATTTTATTAAGTCTGTCCTTAACACCGTAGTAAACCATAAACACTACACGTAGGTTCCTAATTGGCAGCTAATATTCAGATGCAAGTATATTTGCACCAAAATAAATCACTTGTACATGTGAGCAAATTAAGCAATGTGCCCAAAATACTAATGTAGACACACCACTGTCCATTCTTTTCATGGATTTCTCTTCCCAAAGCATTCAGACTAATATATTTAATGGTTTATTATTATGAACATGTGACCTTTCCACATGTAGTGTTGTTGGAGTTTAACCACATTTTGTTATCAGCATCTCTGATGATGATGTCTGCTGAATAGGGAAAAAAAATCCTGTCTCAAAGCATCCATTTGTTTTCACAGAATTGGAGCTGAAACTATCTGACTAGATGAGTAACCATTTTGGATTAGTGGATGAATGAAATGTTTGTTTTGCCCACAGTCATTTACTTGTAATTGTATGTATACAGGGCATTCCTAAAAGATATTTCAACATACGAAAGAAAATGCACAATCAGTGTAGGTGGCAATTTTACCAAACGTCTCCACCAGCCCAGTGGAAAACTAGAACCTATTGCACTTAAGTATTTATCCCAAACACTGAGGTTGATTTAAAAAAAAGATAATTTGTTAAGTTTCATACAGTAAGGGACTTGTGTATTTTTTGTAGGTGGGGAAGTTGAAACTGATGGGTCCATTTAAACCGTACTAGGGGGGAAGGGTAGAGGTGAGGGGGTGAAAATTCCTAAGGATTTGTCTCCTAGACTTCACCACAAGTTGAAAATTTAAGGTATACAAAAACAATCACCCTTATTTGCAGTTGTTTTTTAAACCACATATTGTGAGACATGATAATTGCCCTGTGTAGGTGTGGGGTTGTAAAGTTCATGTCAGAAATCAGTAACCGATGTTTTGTGAGTGTGAGTGTGTCCGTGGCTTTAATTGATTGAAAGTGGGATAACTCACAGACTTGATGAGTGGCCTCTTTCTTCTAACATTCACAATGTGCCAAATTAAAGGCAAGTGTATTGCCCAGCAGATGTAACTGAAGCCAACCCTTTCATTTGTCTTTGTATTTCAGTCCCTCTTCCAATTTCCCTGCTTGTTAGAATCCCCAAAACAACAACACTGCGCTACACATGCTTCTGCAAATTAGTCCTTAATGCATACATGAGATTTGAAAAACCGAATTATTGCATCTGAAACATGTTGTTCTTATTAAACCTCCTCTCATTAGCAAGAGTTTGAAATTAGCAACAAATTAGCATTGCAATCCAGCTCAGAATCTTGTCATAGGGCTCAACATTTTCATTTGTTGAAATATACCCAGAGACAATTTTTCATAACATCAGCATGTCTCTGAATGCATATTAAGGGATGCCTATCAAAGTGGCAGCTTTAGAAAAACAACCTGCAAATCTCTTCAGTGCATTTTCAGTGGTGATGGCAATGTGAGGGAGAAGATTTTAATTTGGAGAATGCAGGACTGCAAAGGAAAACAGACATGGCATTTCAAACACTCTCAAGTAAAGACGCTTGCTGTCATGTTCAACATTGATTAAATGATCTTGGCTCTAAAAGACATCTCCTCCATTCAAGTCCTACAACCCTATACTGAATACATTCCAACTTGACTTACATGTAAATCACACATCTATACATTTCGCAGATCTGGCTTTTTCCTTCAGCGGGAATTCTGTTGGCATTAGTAAACCATAAACCAAACATATACACCTTTTGTAGTTTGACTTCGTGAAAGTTGAATGAGAAGATAACCCGTCACAGATCACAGGAGTACCTTTTATGTAACTGGAGGAATTTGGTCAAGGCTGGATGTTCCCAGAGAAGTGCTAATGGTATTCATAATCACAGCCTTGTAATATTGATACTTTGCCACAAATCCTCTGCTCAAGGCTGTATCACCAGCAATGCATTAGTTGGGTTTTTGGCCCATTATTATTCAGAGCCCCAAGTGCATGACCAGTCCCTGCTGTAGAAATCTGAGGGCCTTTTCTCACCATTAATGTTGATGGGAAGTAAAAAAACTGCACTAGCTGAGTCATGTTCACACCTAGTCTTGTAGACAGGGGTGGGATCTACAGCGCAGGAGAGATGCCAGTGAGTGCTTTTGAATTGGTATTTTATGTACAAATGCCATGGCAGAGACTTGATTTTTACAAGTTTGATTTACAGTGTTTTTTTTGTTTTTTTTTAAATAATGTGAGGAAATATTATGATTATAATGGGAGTATCATATATGCGAATGAAGTGTGATATCACTGCTTTAACTTATTTAGGAGGGATGTTTATACTTATTGGATGAGGAGTTTGAGAGCTTCCATTCCAGTAAACCAGTTTTCTAACACAACATTATATTTGTATTCCTCCAAAGTGCGCAGAAAAAGGTGAATCATGTTTAACTCTGGTGGTTGCTCAAATAAGGAGACTGGCTCCCTTTGTGTATGTTGTTTTTTTTCCTGTTGATTTCATGGCTTTTGCTAAAGTTTCAGTAATAGCTATTTTCTTTTGCTTTGCTAATTTTGATCCAGATGTGGACTACAGCTTGATTCATGCATTTATCTCGCTGCCAGAGTTGGCTCCATAACCAGACAAGAGCTCACTTCCCTAGGAATTAACCTAATTGCCCTGGGGAAAGGGATAAAATAATCTAAGCGCTGTAAGCCAGGGCTTTTTTTTTTTCTCTTTTTGTTTACTTTGCATTACAGCAAGTCTTTATCTGTGACGCCACACATTCATAGAAGAAAGAGAAATATTATAGAATTATCATAGAATTATTTTCCATTTTGTGTATTCTTACAAGGAAGACAAGTCAGCAGCTGGCTCTGATAGACTATTTTACCTGCGTGTTACAGGGAACTTAACCAATAAATCAACTGCTTCTTCTCTATCAAGGATCTTAAAGCAGCATTATATGAATGGGCAACTGCCAAATTCAACAAAAACAGAAGTTTTTTGCCTGTAAGTCAAACTGGATATATTGCCAAAAAATGTGCTACACTTGAATACTAGCTGCTCCTCTTAACAACTTTTAGAAGGAGGCCTATGTAATACTATAACAATCACCTGACTTAAACTTGTATTTGGGTAGGATTCTATACAGTATCTTCTCTATTGTGCAATTTAGCATTAAATTACTGGCCTGGTGCCTCGGGAAATTGGCACTTTAAGGTGAAACTGTACATCCCCCTCCACCACCTTCCCTGAAAGTGACACACATGGTCTGGTTTCACTATCACAGAATGCAAGGAAATGGGCAAGGGTGACGCAATGTCTTTTAGGGGCCTGTCGCAGCCCCTAAAGACAGTGTGTGGGAGAAAGAGAGACACCTTGTATGCCTTATGACCAGTCCACATTAAGATCTAATACATTAGACACCTATTGATAATATTTAAGTTTCAGCATGTTTTATAGCTGCTTATGGAAAGCGTGGAAAAGGAATCATACTCCATGCCACAATCATTGCAAATACACCACTGAAGTCTTCAGAAATTATAAACTGCTGAACGTGTTGTTTTACAGATAACATAACATTGGAAAAGTGAAACAAAAAAACAAAAAAATCTTTAAAAATGTGTCTTTAAAACAAAAAAAGTTCTTACTTGTAATAGTACAGTGGCTCCATTACTAAATTTAAGATAATTAAATCCTCTTCCAGTTGATGTGAAATTTATAACATAGCAGTGATATTAAGATGTTATTTCTTGCTCCATTCCAAAAAATGATTTGCTATTATCAATTAATCGTGTACTAAACCTGTCATATTGTTATGCAAGCTAGCACCCCCCCCCCCCACCCACCCACAATACAATTTGGAAGAATTTGCAAAGGGAGTACAAACACAGGCATCTTTGTAAGAAGGGAGCTCAACTTCAAGTCTGTTTTGTCTGGATTGGAAAATCAAATTCTTTTCACTGTCAGTTCCAGTACTGAGATGACATTTCAGATCATGGGAAAACTAAGCACTGACAGGAAAGATTAAAAGTAGCCTCTGTGGGATTATTCACTTCCTCCAGGCCCTCCTCCTCTGACAAAGCCTAGAGAGGAGGGTCAGGCCCCTGTCCAGCAAGATTACCCTAAGGAAAAATTTAACAAATAAGGAAGTGAAAACTTTACAGGTCTGTGTAACACTGACACAAAAATAAAGGATTTCCTGTTTTTTCAGGTTATTTATTTTACTGAGAATGACAGAAACCTAAAATTCAGCACAATACATTTCCCTAATGTATATAGAAAATATAATTAAGAAAAAAGGGTCCAATTTATCAAGGATATTTTGGTTTAAATGCAAAGCTCATAATTACTAAATCTTAGATCGGTAAACACAACAACCCTGTAACAAAACCACTTCAACATAACATTTATTTGAAAAGGCTGCTTGAGCTGACAGTGAAATGTAACTGGATTTAAGTACAATGTTCTACAAACTACCCTGTTCAAATGTCTTGATCTATCTATCCTCTCCAAACAACCAATTTTGAAAACATCAGGGAACTTATATAATGAAATGTATTTTATTCATGCTATTTAATTAATTTTACTCATAGATATCCTTTAGTTGAAGTTTGTATTCGCTTTGGAGACAAAATACATTTGAAAGTAAAAACTATGTGGAAACCAGTTAAGAAGCTCAAATTATCTTTCTGACAATGTTTATTACTATATAAGACCATGAGCGTTAATGACTCTGTTACTAAGCAACTGCCATCAGAAGTAAGTAAGTCTAATTTGTTCCTTCAGAACCAATTAGAACAACGAAGCACCCCAGCTTTTGTAGAAAATGTATTGCAGGGTAATGCTCAATTTGTTTTTTCTTTTAATACATGGAAGACAACATTCTACTCATTACTCAGTACTCAGTTCTTTCTTATTACACAAACGGAACATTTTACCACTTCATGAAAATTCCCTCAATTCCCATTTGTCATCAGTATTCATGGCTAACAGCTTAGTTAAGATTAATGAACCTCATCTTTCATTAAAAGCCATATGATACTGTTTTCTGTGTGCCATTACACCCTCTGGCTTGCAACCTTCTGTTCTCATTTGCATTAAAACCACTACTTACTGAAAGAATTTAAAAGCTCCATGTCTTACATCTTTTCCAATCTACACAATCATGAGCATACAGAATTACTGTGTCTGAACACAACTGGCATTTCACACTATTGTTTCTTAATAAAGTAATGGGCGTTCAGTTGCAAATCGTAGTAGTCAAAGTAGTCTAGTTTTGTACCCTGAGAATCAGTCTACTGCAGTAAAATCTGTCGAAAAAGTACACCTTATTTCTGTTCATGTTGCAAGCAATCTATGTAAATCCCAAATGATTTGCTAATTTTAGCTGTGGGCACATTTAGGGGAAAAAACACCCACACAAAACAGAGATTGAGAACTCCCAAGATAAGCAATTTTACCAGTTCTTGCAAGTTTATGAGAGTCAGTCAGTTAAAAACTATTTTTCTTCTTGAGCAAGATTTCAAATAATGTATAATTTAATTGACCAAACCAAACCCTTAGGGGTGATTCAAGCAACATGAGAATACCAGAATATGAGTCCTCAAATGAAAGGATAAGGAACTGAGAAAGCTGACCACTGATGTCAAAGCCCACAGACATGCTGTTGAGAACTTCACACTGTCTCATGCCCTTAAAAACTCAACCAATGGACAAATCATATGGTGTACAGGGATCTACTCTCATCAAGTTGTTTTCTTGTGAGAGACTATTGCCCATTGTGTATAATGAACCTGCTGAGAGTACCTGAACACAGTACCTTCTGGGGTTGGTCTCTAAGCCACACACTTTATCGCAGTTAATCATATATTTTTACATGAAAAACATATTTCGCTGTGAAATGTCTTCATCACGGAGATGTCATAGCCTCTTGTTGTTACACATTATACTCAAGGATTGACACACATCCTCAATATTTTCTCTCACCGATTTAGATACAGTATTTCTGAATATCTAGCTCAAGAATCCAAACCCCTGGGATACAATACACATTTTCAGAATATGAATGTAGTTATTTTATTTAATCTGATTTGTTCTTCAGTTCTCTTTTCTCTCTGTAGGACCACCAGACGCTTATGACTGGACCGCGAGAATAATTTTAATTAACTTATTATCATGATTTTATTTATTTATATATTTATTTATGTATTGTTACGGAGGTTTATTGCACTCAATGCTTGTTATTGTGTGGAACCTAGTAGCAGCCCTTCCTGGTTATTAGCCGATAGGATGTGACATATTAATATGGGATGTCCTGTATAGAACCTGTGATCCAAGAGGCAAGAGCATCACTTTGTACTCGTCAATGCACAGGTATTCGGTTTGTTTTCTTGATTTCTATAAATAAACATCTAAACTGTGGATCATTTGTCTTGTGGACATATTTCAACCTCGCCTCCAAAATATAATAACAAAATGCAAAAATAATAATGTTTATATTGTTACATTTAAGAGTGTATCACAAATTCTTGATTCTGCTACCACAAACGTTTGCCACAAAGTTGAAAACAGTTCAAGGGTGTGCAGCTTTCAAAGATATTTATTTAAAACCAACCCACAGGAGAAGAAAAAGAGAACACTTGCTTCAAGTGTAACTCATACACATTGTTCTAATTTAACCTTATATAATGTATTTTCATGTATTTGGACTGTTACCTATATTTAAAAAATACAACAGCACAGAGTTCTAGGAAAAGCACTCTAAATTTGGTATTAGTATTAATTAGCTTCTATACCCTCAAGCCTGTTCAGACATTAATTTTGACATATTGTTAAGAAAACTTAAAGGCAGTGAAGACCAAGTATATCAAATGCACAAATCAGATTTCCATGTCTGCTCTTATCTCCAAATGCATGCTGATTAGTGGCCAGTTTCATTTTTTGATATGGTATCTGCCGATACTGTGAGTAATTTTGCTTAATTGTTAGGGGTGGAAAAAGAAGCAACGGCTGCTGTAGCTTTCATACACTGCTTATTTTTAAAGGCCATTTGAAAGCTATAGTAGTGAATGTATCAAAGCATTTGTTTTTCTCTTCATATTTCCTGAACGGTTCAGCAAGCGAAAGCCATGTGTAATCCTGAAACTGTTGACAGGAGAACACTACTTCAAGTACTCCCTATGGGCACATACTCTGGTGTTCTGAGGATCATTAAACAAGAACTAATCTATCTGCAAAAAGCAATTAACCTCAGCAGAAATGATTGCCATTCGCTTGCAGATTCCCATTCGACTGACCACAGTGTTCAAACAAGCTAAGAGAGAGGGAAAAAAAAAAACGGTCCTGGCAGGGTATCAAGCATCCACAGGCCACAAGAGTTGTCTGTTGGTCACAGAGCAAGACAAAGAGCTTGCAAGAACCTGTTTCATTTCCCCTAAGGCATGTCAATACTGTGACAAACACAGCACAATCACTGATTGTTAGCTTCCCAAATCTGGAAAGTGTTGGGAAAGCTTTGATATGTTCTCATTCATGTGTGTGTGTGTGTGTGTGTGTGTGCGTGTGTATGATGATCGCTTTCACTCCCTCCCAGGTGATACAGTAATGTCTCCCCCCACCCCCCATGTCTCACACTGCATTCAAACATTATCTGCTCCGGAAAGTGTAACTAATTGTGTGTCATAGTACTTACTGCCTCTCAAGATCATTATACATGAAATCCTGTCATTTGTTTTATTTCCTAAAAGCAAATCCTATTGATATACCCCATAGGAGAGCTAAGAGATTTTTGGAGTTGACAGCTCAAGTGACAGCTCAATTTCATTATAATAGAAATATAGATTGATTTGAACAGGATTATGACAACAGTCTGCGTTAGCATTACAGCAGATTTTCTCAGTAAGTTTTCTTCTTGAAATAAACATCAGCGATGTCATGACCACAAGGGGCTGCTGCACAATGAGCTTTGCAAAAGAACGCTGGAAATGTACACCGAGACCAAGTAGTAACTTCTTTCCACCACTGCCTTAATTTATTTTAACGAGGCAAGGCACACTTTGTCTGCTTGGGCTCTTATTGAGATTTGTGCATTTGATCAGCAGCTTCAGGTGTTTATGCGATCCTGCTGTTCACAGCAATCCAGCTTTGACAAGGAGCAGCGGTGTGGTTGCACATTGTAAACAGGAACCCTGAAAAAGGATCTTACACACTGCCAGCACAGGCAGAGAACACCCACACACTGTGGTATCCATGGCGATTCAACAGCACGATGACATAAATAGCAGAGCCTTATCAAACTGACCTTTCACACACACACAATTGTGCTCGTCGAAAAACAGTGCTTAGATACGGCTGTGGCCAGGAGGCATACTGTTTTCCTATAAAAAGGCTGATTTGAGGTTCCTCTCTCGAAATGTGGCAGGAATTGTAAAAATTGATTCGTTTTCCCTTGGATACCACAGATTGGAAGCTGGCCTACCTATTAGTGGTGTCCATTTGGATGATGTGTAAAATACCCGATTCTATACTGGTACAAGTTCAATCTCATAACATTGATTTCTTGTCTAGGCTTTCACTAATTTGCGGATGTTAGATGAGACTGGATGATTGTTAGCCTTTTCTTTGCTTAACCATCTCACAAACAAAATGTATTCCAAAATAATGGCCAGGTTATTCACTACTTATATAATTATCGATACAAATTACTAGTAGTGGCTTTGTTGTTGATGTTGCTGTTTTTCTTTTTAATTTCCAAATATGATCCATCCTTTGTTGTTGTGCTTTTGTATAACGGAAAAGTAATAAACATACCAAAACCAGTCTAAGTAATGGGAAATTGTTCATTAAATAAATAAAAAAAACAAGGCCCTGAGACACTGAGGGTTTCAGATTCCCCTGATAACATAATATTATGTATTGCTCAGAAAAATGGGAGTAATTTCTCGTAGTGCTTGATTGCAACAGAAGTGTCACATCAAGGGTGGTTTCTAAAATCAGACACAGTATCTGCCACTCTGTGTTGTGGTATGTGGCATGAGATCGTTTGAAATTTGATGACATTTTAGGGTAAGGCCTTTCACATACCAGTATAACATGTTTCATGTTGTGAAGCTGGATCTGCGACAAGGAAAAAAAAAGAAGTACTGGAAACATTTTGTGGCATTCTTGGCCTCATCATTACAGAATATTTTTAGGATGATCTGGAATCGGGATGAGACTGCAGAGAACTATTTATTTCCAAATCTAATTTTATAGTGAATATTATATAAATGCATTTCAATTAATATAATGCTAAAGCCTTTTTTTAACAAGATTAAAGCCTGAATAATAATGGCAAAATTATATATATGTGCCATTACATATGCCACCATCTATGCTGGGTAGCTTAAGTCATATAAAGTGCTCATAATCAGATAAAAATACTATAAGTCCATATTGAATGGGAATGTTACATTGAACGATTCAGGCCGACTGTAAATTAATTAATCACACACATGGAATTAAATTAAATACAAATCCTTTGTCCATAACCAACAAGACTATCCTGTACTCAACATGTGACTTGATGAATATTACAGTTTGTCTTTGGTCTTGGATAAATGAACATGTTTGAGGAGGAATCTGCAGAAATGCAATGGAGCTGTGAAAATTCCTTTAAAGGGCTACAGAATCAAAGGTTGTTAACCGAGGTTAAACTGAACCAGACTTATGTATAAATGGTATGTTTTGATTTTACGCTGGGTGAGGTGTGCTGCACGTTATCTCTGCATCAGTTTTAAATTATGGACTTGATTGCACCCCTACGCTAAGATCATGCAACAACAAAAATTGTATTGCACAATTCCTTGCACTAAAGTTCCTCCCCATAAAGGATATGGGCCTATGGTTTTCCATTACAAAATGCATCTACCATTACTTTGGAGATTACAAAATAGAGTTAGACCTAATTGGATGTATATTTTAGCAAGCCAATAGGAAAGGTTCAATGACAAGGGCTTGGGTAACTTGTCTGGATGAGAGCAATCCATGTAATTGACATTGATTTTGTTTTCTTTTCACAATAACAGATTCTAACAAATTGCATGCTGTAAACTGTTTAATGTAATTTTATAAGGAATCATGGCACAACATCCAAAGCAATGATGTGGTTATAATCGGGGTGGAGAGTCTATGCTGTATTTAGAAAAGTATTTATTCCATCTGGTGTACTGGGACAATTCACATCTTCAAAGCCAAACTCCCTCTTAATGATGTTTTAAGCGCACACTGCCACGGGTCCATTGCTTAATTGGTCATATTATTTGGTTCAAAGTTTATATTTTTAAGAGGTAAGGGTGTTAAAGAGCTTGCAATTACTAGGGTTTGTTCCTTAATAAACACAGACTAAGTCTATTAAGAGATAGTATGGTGTGAGTGTGGCATGACTAGATGCTATAATATCCGAGCAACATTTCATAAATCACTAGATCCTTAGTTTTCTTTTAGCTATTGAGGCTACTTCCTTAAACCAAGTGAAGTAATTTGAAATTGGCAGGTGGATTCATATTTGGATTTATTCCCAGCCCAAGCTCAGTTTTTATTATGTATTTACCTTTACATATATTTGGAAGGATCACATACATATACCCGATATTTATGTAAATGGAAACTGTGTGAATTCTAATAAAACAAGTTAATTTTATTGTCCTTTGTGAAATGTAGTGAAGAAAGATAAACCACATCTGTACCTTTTGTACAAGAAGCTACCCAGATATACACTGTAGTAGCTGAAATCGTAAGCCCCAGTTAAAAAAGAAACGTGAAACAATAAAGATAAAAGCCTACGTATCCTACTAAAAATGACCTGGACTGTTTAGTCTTTAAACATCACAGAGAGCTTAAAGAAATCTGAGAAGAAAACCTTCCTTTCAAAATGTCTTAATTCTCTGACTATTTAGTCTAACTTAATGCACGTTCGTAGGTAACTTATTTTTTAACCAAAATAGCTTTATAAATGGAAACATGGTCTTCTATATTATTGAGGTCAGTGAGGCAACTAATTGCATAAGGATTTTCTGTGTGCTTTCCAAAGGGGTCACATCAATATGAGGGTCATTTAAAGGTAGCCCCAGCTTTCTCTGAGGCTATTAAATTCCTGGTGTGCCCTATTTTGTCTGGTAAATGGAAGAAGCATATCTGGACAATTAATCATTAGACATCGCTTTTCTGTCCCAGCTACCCTAGATGCATTAATTTCAGGGATCCCTTCATTTATATATAATGCAACTACATTGTGTAACAGTTCTGCTTTTTCGTTGCAGCAAACTAGAAGCATCAAAATCTGCTGAATCTGAAAAATACCATACTTCAACCAATTAAATACTCGCATTATTTTTATACAGCTAAACTTTATCATTATAAAATACCAACCTAATTTCAATTTCCATGCCTCCATGTAGAAGCAATAATCCATAGTTGTCCATCCTTCTACCTTTCAACCCATGTACTCAATACTTTAATAAAGCACACAATTCCTGACTTTTAATTATCTTTGATTATGTTCTGTAACTGAAAAGTTCAAATGGCAACTTCTACCCCCTTTCATAGCAAAATCCGCTTGCTCTCCCTCAGTGCTTTTCACCCTCTCTTCTGTTCGCCAGTCTTCCAGGTGACTATCAATGGGGCCAATGAAACAGCTTAAGTTTCTTGGCAACTTGAAAACAGAGCTGCTGCAAAGATAACATTTCTTAATCCGTTAGTCTTATCCAAAGGAAGTCAGCAACTGAGAGAGAAAAATTTTATGCTGCGGTTTAAGAAAAATGCACACAAAAAAATGTTTTTGTCTGACAACTCTTTTCTGGTCTATTCCATTTTCCTTAGAGAGGGATTAAAATATATAAATAAAAAGGTGGTCTTCTCCAAAAGTCACAATCTGTGACACTTGGAAAGTGACTGTTTGAACTGGAAAGTGTACAAAATCATAGTTGTCTAACACATGCCTTCAAACACATGTGCGATCAAGAAGAGATCATGGTACAGCGCTGCAGATCTGCAGAGCGCTAACAGTACCAGTGTGATCTATCCATGCCTCACTGTTCTGTATAGACAATAGTCTGTTTGAACAAATCAAATCTGAATCCAGGCAGACATTCCTGGCAGAACATCTTGTGTAATCAGATCAGTAATCCATCACTCCTGTCCATTTTACTTTTCCTATAAAAGCAGAGAGAGGATGATACAAAACGTTTGCATGGTTGTCTTATTAAAACCATCAATTCACTCTTTATCATTATATATTCACTGCATATGAAAAAACACCTCAGGATCTGTGGAAATCTTCTCCCGTTGTAATTTTATGCCAACATCTTATCATTATTTAATGCTTACAGCTCTTGTAGGCCAGACCATTGTAAGGCAAACATAGCTGTCAAAATATCTTCAGGGTGAAACCAATTTTAATGGAAAATCTGCCATCAGTTTGCAGGGATATCACTATTCCCCCCAAAAAATGTTTTTTTCACCTGCTATTCTACTAGTTCTAAAATAAGAAAAATACATAACTCTACTCTAAAAGATTTATGATATAGACCAGTAGTGATTTAAAATGAGGGAATGATTTGCTGATTTTGATGGTCCATTCACATTCTTCACTGTAATTTAAACAACTTACAAACTCCAGTTGGTTTGTTCTTTCCTCTATAAAAAGTTTAGAAGGAATGCTGAGCACTGAAAGGATGCAAGTCCCAACCCAAGGAATTTCTGGCTCATAATATTTAATATTATCTGGATGTGGTTTCTTTCTGCTGCTGCATAGCTTAAGCCTGTAAAAGTACTTTAAATGCTCAGTGGTTTGATCGCTTAGTAATTTTTAAAATCTTGAAATCTTGAAGTCAATTTTACATCTCTCTTGAATCCACAGCCATCTGAATCATGGAACCCTCAAGATTTTTCTTTTTGTTTTTCTTTTATGTTTGTATGTATTTATTTGATTGTTTATTCATGGTCAGGAAATGGCAAAACTCAGCTTGTCAGTTTGGTTTGTGGAACTCGGATAAAATATAGTTTCCACTTGCACATCCGGAATTGGAAAATACTCTAAAATGGTTTTGGTTAAAATTGAGTTACGTACGCATTTGAAGGAAATTAAGTGCCAGCAAATTAAGGTTTTACCAGAATAAAAAGCTGAAATTGCTTAACAGGTTCCCCTACACATATGTGGTTGAAATAGATACTACCTTTGTTAGGGTGGTGGCTTTCTTTATAAGGAGAAAACAACCAATCTTTCAATGCTACATTCTTCTTTTTTTCAATGCACTTTGACCCTGGTCAACATGTTTACTTGGACAAAATAAAACACTTTTTTTTTTCTCTTCATCCTCTGTTGATGTTTTATCTTTTACATTCTGAATTTGTACTCGGTGGAGGGGAAACACAATGCAATAGAATAGTGAAGAAGTACTGATAAGGGCTGGGAAACACCACAAAGCCTTCAACGAGACCCTTATCTCTGTATCTCTGTCATCTTATCCTTATCTGAAACTGGATTCCATTTTCTCTGTTTCGCCATGGCAGCATCCATGAGTTTGCTAAACGAATGCATTGTCAGGACGTGTGCTCCACTTACCATTGGTGTGGGTGTTGACGTAGTACCTGCGACCCTGAGGCGACATATAGCATTTCCATCCCTGAGGAAGTGGGCTGCTACTGCATGGCTCATCTCCAGGGAGAGGACTCGCAGATACTGGCTTCTGTGTAAATAGAAAATGTGTGACATTAAGATTGATGGTATGGAACACCACAATAAAGCAGATAAACAGACATTTCACCTTTCATCTACAGTATGAAGACAAAAACACACGTTAACTCCTCGATGGTTAGGTTCCATGTTCTCTGACTGAAAACACTTTTTTTTTTTCCTGTTTGTTTGTTTGTTTGTAACTCCCATTGCACCATTCTGTGTTGTTCAAGTGTTTGGTTATAATACAAATAGGGAATAACGCTTGTAAGCATTGTTGACAAAGTTAAGATAATGAAAATAAATGGAACAGCATGGTATACTGTGATTATAATGTTTTCTACAATTAATCATAAAAGTGTGCATTCCTTAGGGAATTAATTTGATATGGATTTGTCACTTTGCATGGCATGTGTTATCTATTGATCATTTTCAGTACAAGGCTATCTGTTGGCTGCTCCCTGTTTCTGCAATTCAAACGGCAATGCTGAAATGCTGAAATAAAAGAGCAGCTTAGCAGACAGAGGAACTTAATTAAGTACATTCTGTTCACATCCACATACAGTTCGTGCACCATTAATTTAAAAAGTGTATCTATACAATAACAGTGAGAGACAGAATAATAACAAAAAAATCCAGAAAAACGCATTTCAAAAGTTATAAATTGATTTGCATGTTAATGAGGGAAATAAGTATTTGACCCCTTCGACTTAGTACTTGGTGGCAAAACCCTTGTTGGCAATCACAGAGGTCAGACGTTTCTTGTAGTTGGTAGGTTTCGAGGCTGACGTTTGGCAACTCGAACCTTCAGCTCCCTCCACAGATTTTTTATGGGATTAAGGTCTGGAGACTGGCTAGGCCACTCCAGGACCTTAATGTGCTTCTTCTTGAGCCACTCCTTTGTTGCCTTGGCTGTGTGTTTTGGGTCATTGTCATGCTGGAATACCCATCCACGACCCATTTTCAATGCCCTGGCTGAGGGAAGGAGGTTCTCACCCAAGATTTGACGGTACATGGCCCCGTCCATCGTCCCTTTAATGCGGTGCAGTTGTCCTGTCCCCTTAGCAGAAAAACACCCCCAAAGTATAATGTTTCCACCTCCATGTTTGACGGTGGGGATGGTGTTCTTGGGGTCATTCCTCCTCCTCCAAACACAGCGAGTTGAGTTGATGCCAAAGAGCTCGATTTTGGTCTCATCTGACCACAACACTTTCACCCAGTTCTCCTCTGAATCATTCAGATGTTCATTGGCAAACTTCAGACGGGCCTGTACATGTGCTTTCTTGAGCAGGGGGACCTTGCGGGTGCTGCAGGATTTCAGTCCTTCACGGCGTAGTGTGTTACCAATTGTTTCTTGGTGACTATGGTCCCAGCTGCCTTGAGATCATAAACAAGATCCTCCCGTGTAGTTATGGGCTGATTCCTCACCGTTCTCATGATCATTGAAACTCCACGAGGTGAGATCTTGCATGGAGCCCCAGACCGAGGGAGACTGACAGTTATTTTGTGTTTCTTCCATTTTGCGAATAATCGCACAAACTGTTGTCACCTTCTCACCAAGCTGCTTGGAGATGGTCTTGTAGCCCATTCCAGCCTTGTGTAGGTCTACAGTCTTGTCCCTGACATCCTTGGACAGGTCTTTGGTCTTGGCCATGGTGGAGAGTTTGGAATCTGATTGATTGATTGCTTCTGTGGACAGGTGTCTTTTATACAGGTAACGAGCTGAGATTAGGAGCACTCCCTTTAAGAGAGTGCTCCTAATCTCAGCTCGTTACCTGTATAAAAGACACCTGGGAGCCAGAAATCTTGCTGATTGATAGGGGATCAAATACTTATTTCACTCATTAACATGCAAATCAATTTATAACTTTTTTGAAATGCGTTTTTCTGTATTTTTTTGTTGTTATTCTGTCTCTCACTGTTAAAATACACCTACCATTAAAATTATAGACTGATCATTTCTTTGTCAGTGGGCAAACGTACAAAATCAGCAGGGGATCAAATACTTTTTTCCCTCACTGTATATATTTATATTTAAAAAAGCATCCTGTGGTAAAAATGCATTTCTATTAGTTGTACACGTTGACCCAAAGGGGTTCAAAATAGTACTATGGCAGAATTTAATAGGGGAGCAATCAGGATCAAATTACATTGCAATTTCAACTTCCACCGAGTTTGATTACAACAGGAACTTGCACATCAGTAAAATGAAACAGCCATTTGTATAGTTATTTTAACCTTGGCTGATGGAGCACAACAAGCTTTACATTTTAAGAAGCCTTCTTTCAATGCGTTAAATTTAGTCTAATTTGTGGGGAGATTAACATAAAAATTTTGATTCGCACAGATTCTTTACTACATCAGTGACTATATGATGATGAAATGTAACTGTAAAATAATAAAAGTCAGGTCATATGTCTTGACAAAGTGATAGCTTATGAGCTGCACTGGTGGGGGAAACACTGAATGAGAGATTCCACCAGAAGAAACATTTTGTCAATGAAAAACCAAACAAAAGCAGATTGAATGTAAAATCTTCAAGTGAATCTCTTAAGCAGATGAATAAAGCATCTTGCAGATAAATGAGGAGACTACATTTTTGGCCTAGCAGTCAACAGCTAGGCCCATGTAGCTGTCATGTTTGAATTTGAAAGTCAAATGCTGGAGAGAAATGGGTTGGCTGTTGAGTGATTTGCTGTATTTGACAAGGATCACTTTTATAGCACGAGTGACGAGGTTTCAGCGATCTGATGTCAGCTATCAATCAGCATCAGTCCCCAGGAGTGCACAAGCAGAAACAGTCATAGCTGGTGTCCCCTCGACTAAGGATGGTGAAACATTTGCAGACTCTGAGAAGATCTGTTCTGTATCACACTGCACTCTAGGTAGTGTTATTTCAAGTTTCTGCATGAGGGAAAACCCATATTTATATTTATATACGAATACTCACAGGGTAAGCGTGATACACTGAAGAAGAAGAAAAAAACAAGCAGCTAGTCTTAAAAATAAGCTATCACAAGGCTCTCTATAATTTCCTTGTCGATTAATGAGTAAGATCCATTTAACTTCTAATCTCACAGGTTAAGGTCATGTGCTTAGATAAGCTTTTTTAAAAAACACTGTATTTCAGTTCCTACAATTAATGTTACTTTTACATTTTGTATGTGTGATGAGATTGTGGTACTTGTGGTGTATTGTGAAAACACACAGAGATCAGGTATTAGAGGCAACATGTTATATTCTGGTATATTCTGGTGCTACAGGCTTTTAAATAAAATGTGCGTATTTACTTGACTGTCAAAATACTATGAGGTCACACAAGTGTGTAAAATGTCTGCTTGAAAGGGTTGTGTTTACTATGTATATAGTGTAACATGTGGGAATTGAAGAGTGAAGCAGACACTTATTTTTTCTAGTTTTTTAAATGAATTACGCATAACTTGATCATAATTAATCACGAGACGTGCGTGTGTGAAGTTTGGGGTTTTCCCACACCCCCTTCAGTCTGCCTGCCTCCATAAAGGTTTCTTCCAAAAAGTATGACTGCTGTTTTGTATTAGTGGTGGAATATTTGAGAATGTCTTCTTTTTTTTAATATGCAGTTTCATCCATTCATTTGAATCCCTTCTACCCAGAAAATATGAGCTGTCAGTTAAAAATTTTGCTCTGTGATGAAATAAGGAAACCAAGCATGTTTCCCTGTAACAATTTGTAATAAGTGGTTGTTCATAATTCAATCATTTTGAAAGAGGGGATTAAAATGAATACATGTGGAGTTTCTCATGAATATAGCCTTACATTATGTGAATTCAGTTATTAATTCAGTAGGAAATCAGTAGGTTGCTTTATATACAATAACAATGGAAATGAGGCAATTTATTACGTCTTCTCTTTTTCCCTTCAGCAATCTCAAGTCTTATCCATCGTCAATGCACAAAGCAATCACTTTTTTTTCTTCAAAATCCAGGATGTATATGATAACCACCCAAAAGCCTTGAACTTAGTGTTGCAACAACTGGGTTCTCTACATTAAGAGAACTAACATGAAAACCACATTGATTTATCTCGCTTCACTGGAGGAATGTTGTATGGGGCAGGGTTTAGGAATTGCAAAATAAACCGATTTTGAATTGGGTGGGCCAACCCACTCTTGTTTGGTATATTTGTGTTGCTCTTTTCCACAGACAACATCAGTGGAATTGAGGAGCAGCAGCTGCTGAGAAGACACCAGCGTGACAGCTGCGTGCCCCACCCAGCTGTGCTCCATCAGCACAATGTACTGGTTAAGCAGGTTTCGTGGCCTGAATTGTTGTAAACCAGAGCATGAGAGATCATTGTCAGTCCCTCTATCTCCCTGGGAACTACGCACCCCCCACATAACCACCTCGTCTCAAATCAAAAATTGACGTAAGATTTCTTGGGAAACGGCACGTAATTCTTAATGCAGTAATTGAAAAGGCACAAGTCTTGTGTTATATTTAACACAAAAATGGAATGGAATGTTCAGAATATAATACAATAATAATATAATATAGCCCAGGAAATACTGTATGCAAGGGAAAAACTATTTTTGTCAGAGGATTGCCCGAAAACTGCCTGAGGATAATTATTATTTATGTACTTTCCTTTTTAGTACAGTGAGTGCTCAGTGAGGAAAAACATGGCCTGATTTGTCCTTTGTGCAAATTGCCAATCTGATTCAGTGAGTTCAGAGGGGCTGTTTACTCCATTTGCCCTCATGGAAAATAAGGACTATCTTGATGCAGGTATCAATGTTTATCTAAATGTTAACATGCTATTAATCTACTATGCTTCCCATACAGACTCATAAATGTAACTCATTGCCTAAGCCCCTATTAAAAAGTTTCAGATTGCTATGGGTCAGTCCTTAAAGCCATAATGTCACATAATAACATTTTCCTGGACCACGTTCTACCAGATTTGGCAACCCTAGTGCAGCTTTGCCCAGAGAACATTGCAGCCATAATGCCAAACACACAGTTCATAAAAAGGTTTATTAATTTATATTTCATGTATTTTTTTTTTTACTGCATATGTACCTTTTAATCTTTTAATGTATTGTGTTTTCATATGCTGTGTTACACTTGTTAAACCCAGTCAGTTGAAACTACAAATTATGTTACAGATATATATTTTTTAATGAAGATATATTATAATACACATAAATGAATTGAGAAGTGCACACAGTGGGCACATGAGAAACTGTGGAACTCTTTTTGTTTGCCTCATCAATATATTTGAATATTGGTGTGCTCACATAGAGACACGCCGTTATGTGGAAGTGACTTGTAGGCCCCCAAGAAAATATCACAGGACACACTTAAACGTAGTCCAATATTTTACAGATTATGTGTTCTCTCCCACCTCATAAATCTTTACTCCCTCTCTTCCTGGTTACTGAGTATCAGTGGGGTTTTGACAGTAGAGACCTATCTTTTATAAGCATACTTAGTGGTGATTTAGTGGCATGATATAGGATTTCATGCTTTTTCAATTTTTCCCTTGTCAAAATGTATTCTGAAAGGAAGCTGGGATAGCCGGGAAACAGCAGATCCATTTCTTTGATGTACAACATGAAAGGGATTCCTTACTCTCTAAAGTGTGAGACCGAGTTCAGGCTTTGTTTCAGCTCCCAGTAACTAATAAACCGTAGTGCTCACGTTTCCCATGTGGAAACTATTCTATGCCTTACCTTGCTATGATTTCCTGTACTTGAATGAATGTTCTCTACCTCAAAACACTCCCAAAGTAATTCTAGTCTGAGGCCTTTAATCCTCTCTCATGTACATGTGTACACCTAAGGAAATCCATGTCAGTAGTACATTCAAATATCTTTTGGACTGTTACCAATGAAGTCCATAAGACATGCTGTTCTACAATGAAGTGCAGACTGAACATCTGAACATCAAACTTTGTTGGCCCGTGAACCACTTATTCGATGCAAACATCTCAGCAGATCACTCAGCCCCCCACACTTGGTGACAAAATGCATTCTCTAAATCATATTGCTAAATACCAATAATACAAAATGATTCATATTACCACAACGTAAATATATATATATATATATATATTTTTTTTTTTTTTTTTTTATTGCACCTTCATATTTTTTTAGTTTAGTTTCAGACCCACCATTACATATAGTAATGTTAAGACTGCACTAGTTAGAGCTCATCTGGATACTGTGTGCAGTTCTGGGCTCCACACTTCAAGAAGGATATCGCTGCTCTAGAGGCAGTTCAGAGGAGAGCAACCAGACTTATTCCAGGTCTGAAGGGAATGTCCTACTGAGAGACTGAGGAACTGAACCTTTTCACCCTGGAACAGAGGAGACTACGTGGGGACTTGATTCAAATCTTGTACAGGTACACACGGACCCGGGAAAACAAATGGAAATTGGGCATTCAAGACAGAAAACAGGAGACACTTCTTCACACAGACAGTTGTTACAATCTGGAACAAACTCCCCAGCGATGTGGTTATAGCTGAAAATTTGGTAAAATTCTATAATAGACTGGATGTGATCTTTGGATCACTTATTTATTAATGGGCACCAAAAAAGCAAGATGTGTCGAATGGCCTCCTCTCGTTTGTTAACTTTATGTTCTTATGTTCTAACCCTAGAACTGCCACTGCACTGACTTCATTCTCTGCCATTCGCCACCCTAATGGGATGAATGTTGCTGTTGTGAACAGGCTGTGTCTATTGCAGTAGCTAAGTGGGAACTGTGTACTCCAATCGGCATTAAATAAAATATGGTTAATGAAAATCATGAGGGGAATATTGTTTTTATTTTATCAGGGTATTTTGCCTATTTTGACTTTAAATTGAATATGTGTCAAATATGAATTCATGTCCAAAACAAAAGGTAGAAATATTGTAATTATTTCCAGATCAGGCTGCATTTGCATCAGCAAGGTGCACCGGCATGAACCACCAGGAACCACACTTTCAAAACCACTGGGCCAGCACAAACCTGAACAGATGAGGACATGGTTTCTCAACAAAATGTAAGAAAAGAGTTTTGTCTTAGCTTATACAGTGGCACACCAGTGAAAAGAAGCACAGGATATTAGTAGTCATACTTCAGCCTGGCTACAGCTAGACATCAAAAGGTTTTATTTTAATCCCGGCGAACCACTTCCCTATGAAAAAAGACATCTATTTATGTAACTTTTTCCACTACACCTCCACAATTTAAAGCTGAAACCCAGGTAGGTTGCTGTGGGATTTCCAATGAGACTTGTCAGATCCATGTCTTTACATAACCCTGAAACTGCCCAGTGTATCATTACTGATAATCTCCTATAGGATGCTGATATCTCCAGTTTACTACCACAGTGCTTATTTTCCTGTGTCATTGTTTCTAGTCTGGGGGGGGATTAAACATCAGGATCCTGAAATGATTGAGGAGACTGTTAAAGAGATGATTAACAACCTCAGTTTTTTGAGAATGTAAGCCTTCTGTTAGCTTAAGTTCAATTAAATAGTAACTTAAGGGATAAAGCATCTTTTAAATGTTTTACTCCTAAAACTCACAGGCAACCTCTTTTGGGCAGACTGACTCATTTCTAAACATTTATAAATATACTCCCCTTAAACAGCACTTGCTTACAGGGGCCAAATGTGAGTTTGAAGGTTGGCTTTCCTCTTTGTTCATCTTCATTGGACTTTATTGTTATTTGTATGCGTCATCGAGTTACTAACTAACACTCCTTATCTGTCTTAAACACACACCCACATCTCTGCCATTGAACAGTGCTTATGAACAAGGCCCGAACAAGGACCGGATTGAAGGATTTATCACCAGCACCTTTTATCTGACAGTATACACAGAGGAAGCAGGATCATACATCCCAAACCAGACAACACACCTCACTGTATGTTTGGCCTCAGAGGACCCGTATTTGGTACAGCCGGAGTTCTGGTTTAAAGATTCAAATGATAATTTCTCCAAATCCCAATTTCTGTAATGTGTCATTGAAGCAGAACAGCTCATAGGCAGAAACACACCGCAAACTGCCTGGAAACAAGAAACGACTGCAACGTGCTTTTAAGGTATGTAATTAGTCCCTGCGACAAGCCAATCCCATTTCCTTCACTGCCCTAGCACACCACATAATGAGCGTGGCACTGTTTTCCAGTAGTAGTCCTTGAGTCCCCTTTTCAGCTCTCTCCCAGCTACGGTTCAGCTCCACAAAGCAGGAAAAGAAACTTAGAAGCAAGAGTAGAATATTTTTTGTTCTGTTGCTTTATAAAGGGGGGGCATCCTTATATGAGGTTATGAGCAGAACATACAGAATTAGTAAAATGTGCCAAAACCCAAGTTGGTGTCAGAACGTGTGTGTTACTATTGTACCCTGAAACTCTGGATAAGGTCATTGCTGGCAGAAATATGTTTATATAAGGTACTTATTTGATAAATATAATATCTCCTTACGTGTTTGTTTAAAAACAAATGCTTGAAAAGGTAATGAAATAAGATGCATTATGCACCAACAAATACTTCAAGTAGAAGATGATGCTGGTTAAACAGAGGATGTTCAGATTATTTAAATGTTCCAAATGTAGCAATATAAAGTAATATAAAGAATTGTGTCTATAAATATATATATATATATATATATAAACTCAGTTCACAAGCCACAGGTGGCTCTAGCGATTGTGAAACTCAGTGGTCTGTTTAATCACATCAGTTTTGAAGTATGAACATTACTAGAGAGGAAAATGCCTCTGTGGAATGAGGGAAAAGGAAATAGCCTACTGAGGATCAGGACAGTACTGTCACCTGCCATTTTAGTCACTTAGCTCTGTGGAGGCAACCAACTGCGTGAAAGAGCACCGTGCCTAACCCCATCATTCGTCCAACGGAAAAAAAAACACACAACATACATTTGATATGCTTGTGTAGCACTGGCACTCCAAATGAACAGTGCCTGTTCTCTTTGAAGTTAGAACATTGAAATGGGGATTGTTGTTTGTAGGACATGCACACATGGTTCTCGTGCTATTAAAAAAAAGAGAACATGTCAGCTGGCAAGTCCCAAGTTCTCCAGCATGATGCCTGAGAAATCCAGCTTCAGATCCTTTGCAGATATTTTGGTCTTTCGGTTGTACTTATTTTAATTTAAGACTCTAAAATAACAGAATATAAATATGTGTGTGTGTGTGTGTGTGTTGCGTGCTTTTGTGCTTGTGCGTGTGTGTGTGTGTGTGTGTGTGTGTGTGTAGGCTAAGAAAGAATCAGCATTGTCTGTTTCTGTCTTTTTCTAAAGAAAACAAATACAGGTAGCATTATTATAAACGTAGGTTTTAGACTTCAGTCTTGTGGACTGATTTTTGAAATATAGCTATGAAAAAGACCATTCCTTGAAGGTTAGTAACAACAGTTTTAAAAAAACTACATGGCCATGTCTCATTTCTTATTCTGTATCTATTTGTAGCCGTGACAAGAACACGCTGAATTTCCTGATCTGCTCTGAATGTACTGTACAACACAGCTACACTGATCAAGTACAGGTTATATGATGTGAGAGTCATTGTATTGTTAAAAATCTTCATTCTCTAAGATTTGAAAGGAAATTATAAAGAAAGGCAAAGAATAGCATTTTTTGCACACTGGGGGTGGACGAGTGGGGAGAAATAATTATGATTGATAAGCAAAGAAATCGTGACTCTTAATGATTAATAAAATTGATTTTTATTATTTACACAAAGCATACTGCCTTTTTAAAAGTAAACAAACTGCCTAATGATGATGTATGTATGTGTGTATGTATATAGATATACATTCACAGTGCCTTGCAGAAGTACTCAAAGTTTTCAAATTTTATTACTTTACAGCTTGCAGTCATGACACTTTGAAGTAGGAATGAGTTATATGCACAGCCTACTCCACACATTCACAAAGAGAGAGAAGTAAATATATAATTAATATTAAATAAATCTGTAAAAAATCTTTTCCATGTCACAATAGCAAGGCTTCCTATTTAGACTTAGGGTCTTGTCTTTTTTATTTATTTTATTATTATTTTCTCTCTTTTTCTTTAAACTATTTCATATAAAAGTGTGTGTATATAAACTGTATGTGTATGGGTGGATCAGCTGCCTTGAGCTTGGTGATACTAACACTAGCATCTGTGGTTTAATCTGTGTGGCAGCCAGGTGCTTTATAGCCACTTCCCCTCAGGAAATTGATTAAAGAGATTATAATTCTGTGTGGGTGAGAGAGAGAGAGATTAAAGAGAGTTTTTTGGCTATAATCTTTAATCTAATTTTGCTCTAATCCTCATGGTACTATCTGTATCTTAGAAACCAATTAGTTTGTTCATTTCTGTACAAAATTCATAAAGATATGGCTGGATAGGAGACAAAATGAAAAGGAAGACACTGATTGTTAGTTTGCGTAGGGATTGTTTGCATTACATATGGTAACATTCAGGAATCAGACAGTTTATGATTTCACAATGACACGGGACCCAAGCAAATAACCTCCATATTGCAAACTTCCATTGCCAAAAAAGCAATCTGCTTAAAGTTCAGTATGTCGGATACCATTTACTTAGCAGTAATTTTGATAGATAGAAAACATTCTGAGGGTTTTGGGCAAATACATTACGTCTTCACAACAGTGTTTAATTGGATTTGAGCCAGGAAGTCCAATATGTAAACTTTAATAATGTATGTTGACAGATGGGTACTAACATTGTTTTTAAAAAATCCGCCATCATTTAATTTTTTTTTTTTTTGTAATTACTTTTTTTAAATGCAGCACTAACAAATGCATGAATGTGGAAAACCTGAAGCACATGTTCTTTGGTGTCAATATGGATGACTCAACTATGGACCAATGTTCCCTCACCACAAAACCAATGTGCTGCTATCATGAATTACATGGCAAAAGAGATTGTAAATGAAGTGAACACGGTTCCCAAAATTACACAGCAACCAGGTGACTCCTCCTTTTTCTGTTGCCAGACCTTTGTAAGGATTAATTTTGATAATTAAGAACTGTGCGTCTTTTATTAAAAGTTTTACCTATGAAGATAAAACTTATTTTTGTAGTTTCCTCCCCGCTGAAAAACTCAACCAGCTGGCTATGGTGGGAGTTCACTATACAATATAGACTAACCCCCAGCCCCAGCCCCACCACCGCCACCCACCCTTTAAAAAGGTCCATGTTTATGATGGAAAAAGCCTTAATAGCATTCCATTGCACTAATACTGGCCTTCTGCCTGGAAAATCAGGAATAACCTGTCAAATTACTTGCAGTCAAAAACAAGGCTGTAAACATAGTGGTGCACTTTTGGCTGCAAACTTTGCAAAGGGCAGCAGACGCCCTAATCCTGATCTAAAATGCATTCCTTCCTGAATGTCATCAACCAGAACTACCCTGCTCTTCGGTTGAGTCAAACTGTGTCGTGCACTAGCTACATTTCTTAATTATTCATCTTGATGGGCATCATTGGATTGGCTGCAAGCAGCACAAAGTCATCACTTGGCTCATTTTGATGTCACTTAAAAGGACATTTAGATATTGATGTGTTGAAATGCGCCACTTGCAAAAGTCACATTAACCTTTTCATATACTCTGTCCTTAGTAGTAGTTCATTCCTCCTTGCAAAATAATGCTGACTACATTAATTGTACATATTCTGAACAATTTGCTGTGTGAGTAACAAAAAACATGTTGCCAATTATTCATAAAAGTAGCACTCATTTAATGACAGAACTCCATTTTCCCAAGATATATAACCTGAAGCCACAAAACATTTGTGCTACAGAGCTGACCCACTTTGTTTCAATAAAAGATGAGCTAAAGATTTAATAACATCCAATTAAACATAGGCACAGTAATGCATAAATGTCAGTTTGAACATATTTCAAAGTCCTGCTGGTTTCTTTTAGATCTCATTACATTCCCACCCACCCGCACCCTGGAAACAATCCTTAATCAGTTCGGTTGATCAAATAAATGTTTCACAAATTGAATTAAGTAATTGAGGGTTGAATGAAAAAAAAAACAGAAGAGACCATGGCCCTCCAGAACCAGGGTTCTCTATGACAGCTGTAAAGACTTCCATCCTTCCGACTACATTTTTGCACTTTGCACTTATGTTGTAAATCGATTTTACAAATTTTACAAATTTGATTTTGTATTCCTAATTGTTCACCAGGAGGGGAACTCTACAACATAATAATTCACTTTAATTGATTGATAGGGGCCCTATTAATTTATTTTAACTGAAAGGCCTCAGTCTCCTGCATTGTGACTGCCCTTCTGAGCTATGTGCCTGTCCAAAACACCTGCAATCTCAAACGGCTAATTGAAAGGGATGAGGATTTTACTCCAGGGACCAGCTGAGTTAAAAAAAAAAAAAAAAACGTATTTCAGCTTTGACTAAAGAAAGAAAAGCTGCAATTTTTGATGAGATAAAAGACAGGGCAACAGAACCTCACCCCCTCTTCCACATTGCGGTAGACCATCAGTACAACTTCAGAAACATGCTGTGCAGCTGTGCAGAATCTACTGGGAAGCCAACATCTAGGCTAACTGTGCTATCTCCCTAGAGAATAGTTTACATTCAGTGATGTAAGTAGAGCCAAACTACCATCTATGTGTCGACTGCTCTATTAAAATTAAATTTGAAACCCAGCTTGCCATTTAATCAAAGCTATACTGTTTTTAGGCCACTGTTTCAAAGGAGTGCGTTCCGGGCCTGCCAAGGAATTTGCTAGCTAGCTTTCTCATCAATTTTCCATAACAAATACTGTGAACAACAGGTATGAAGAATCCTTCAAAAAAACAGTGAGATTAACATTACTTAAAAAGGCTGGCTTCATTGTACATTGTATGTATAAGATACATGAAGGGAACTGAGTGGTTAGACTTTTCTCATGCTGTACTATACAAGCATTACATGGTACAGTCTTTTCACTGTGAAGACTGAGGTAGATTCAGGGCCTGTGTAGACATCCTGAATGCTAGATACATGTCTTACCTAGCAAATCAAATTATCTTCTAACCTGAGGTGCTGTGTTATTAAAGAAATCCCTTAGGAAAACTAATTATCTCTAATGCCTTAATCTATTATAATTGTATAGTTCATTCATCTTACTAAAAGTTCCACAGCACAGTTACAAATTATATTAGTATGGTTTGAATATATCCCCCAGTAAGTCTAATAACTGTAAATTACTGACACACAGGGAAATAACAGACTTATGGGGTATGATATTATTATGATTACATGTATATGTTTATCAGAGTTGACACCGACACATAATGACTAGGTCTTCATTGGTTGATCCTGGGATAAAGTACAATGACTTCTTTATATTCCATTTTGGCACACACCTCCACAACGGGTAACGTCAGAGGTTATGAATGCGTTCTTTTTGTGCAACAGTTTACTGAGAAAAAATTGCTATACTTTTATCAGTTGAACTTGCCATGAGCTTTTATTCAGAGCCGGATTGTTCCTCTCTGTTGTTCAATGCAAACGCAAATGCACAATCAAAAACATGTTTGGCGGACCATATATAAATACGGACCGTGTAGTATATATAAAAAGATAAGCAGTTTAATAGTTATTAACATTGGAAACGATACCCTTTTGGTAACCCTTACCTGTTTGTGACAGCTCTTCACTGACAAAACATCTCTGTTACTTATCATGTTAATTGTAAAATACAGTTCCGTCTTCAGCTTTTCTGAATAAACTGTGCTCACTATCTGAATCTCAAAGGAGCAGTTTTACTGGTTCACTGATTTGATTTTCAGTAGAATGGTGTCAAATCCCAGCCTGCAGCTACAGTGTTTGAGAACAGCCTGGGGATAAAAGCACCATACGGTGGAGTGAGGAGAAGGCTTTTCTGTTGTAGAGAAACTATACCTTTATTTAGTCTTTCTCATAGCTGCCATGTATTGAGTTCCACTGCTAGAAGTTAACAGTTGGTGGGAAGTACAGAGGACAAAATGACAACAGCAAAAACATGTCCCTTTGGTGAAACATATGGACACTGTCAGAGCCTGAACAAAAGTAATCCGGACTAAATACTCTTCTCCACTTAAAGGAGTCTCTCTCCCATTTAAACACTGTCTGTTTCATCTTAAACGTCTCTATAAAGCATCCTTGAGAGAAAACAAGGTCCCGTTCACAGAGAACATTACCCCATTAAGATATTTTTAGACCGATTTCACTCCTGTTTCGTATCTGTAACGCTGGGATGGGGAAAGTCGAGGAAAGGCTGAGCACCACGCTGGAATGCTAATGTACCCTCAGGGTCATTACAGCGCATAGCGGGGCTCATTAAACGATGACAGCCAGCATTAGAATCATGACAGGCGTGTAGGAGGTCTGTCTAATGACTGCTGTTAATGCGATGCCCACTGCTTCACACAGAGGTTCAGCAGTCAAAACTGTGGCGAAAATCAGCAGTTCCAATTCAGGGGCTGTAGGAGAAGTACTCAACCACAAATATCACTGGTGGAAAAAAAAGCCTTAAATTGTTTTCATTCCTGTCTAAACCACTGATGTAAATAGCACAGGGTGGCAGCAGGTATACTACTTGTTGCAGAGAGTCCCTGCCCATGTGGAGAGAGGTGGGGACTTCCCTCAGGTTGCATGATGGTTTATTTCAGAGAAATCATCTTGCCTATGTGGCTTTGGGAAAGTTAAGCAAAATCCTGTGATGACAGAAAGTGGGCACACATTGTCAAACTGATAACACTGGGTGGCTTTATGTGCCCTCTTAGTGAGTTCATTTCTTGTAATAGGGGATTCCTGCTTTTAAATGCCTTTATAATTGAATTAAGAAATGTTTTTAGTGGTTTAGAGGGTTGAAAAGTCTTTAATTCAAATCTTATGAAGAATAAGAGCACTTTTTAGTTGCAGACATGGTATAGAATGGATATCTGTGAGGATATCAAATTGCAGCATGGTATTGGTCAATATCCAATTCTAAACTATGAACACAGTGGCATACTCAATTCAAGTGTTGCATTAACAGTTATAATTGATTTCCTGCACACTATAACTAAAGATACTGCTTATGTGTTTGACTGTTTAAGTTCTCCTACTAGTGTGTTAAGATGATTGATTAGTGTCATTTGAAGAGAAGTGCCTTGAATCTGTACTGACCAATCCTAGAGTGGAAAAGATCTGCTTCCTGATGCCCCTTAACTGAAATTAATAATTATAACAACCTCAGTGAGCATCAAACAGAGATTGTAGCCCTCCTTGGTGTGTTAATCAGTGTCTGTCATGGGTTTTTAATCCTTGGTAAATTTTAAGTCAGGCAAGAAACAAAATCATCCAAAGAAAACAAATCTCCAGACAAAAGTTCACAACAAAATGCTCATTTGCATTAATGAGCTGATTAATTCAGAAACATTATAAAATGAAATCATTAGTGTCATCTGCTCCTGGCTTTACTTTCACACCTGCTGTCCATGTGACTCCATGTGGCCTGTAGTGCATATTAATGATGCAAAATGTTATTTTCCACAGTGAGCAAATCTTTCCTACAGACTTTCAACATCAAGGAATTAAATTAAGAAATGAGTTTGCTCAACTGCCTGGGCACTTCCTCCTCCTGAAACAGCAGTGACTTCACACACGCTTGATGACATTTTCATCATGCTTTGTCAGAGGCAGCTTAGGTGTCCTTTCAGCTGAATTCACCCCCCCGCTTCCAATTACCCAACACAAAGAGGCACTGTGTCGCTTCCTTTCTCCTTTAACCTCATACTCAAGTTTGTCTTAAATTGTGTACGTGAAACAAATCATTTCCATGCAATCAGTACACTCAGCAGTCTGCCCCCTGAAATTGTGAAATATTTTGTGAAATATGTAGGTTGTAGGATTGTAATATTGTAACTTTTCTAACAGATACTTTCACTTACCGTGTGTCGTAATTCAAAGTGTATGTCGGTATGTATGACAAACCTTACATGCTGATTTAGGTAAAATGAAAAGCATACTTCTGCTCAGTGACTTAATTGGACTAATTTAAAAGTACAGCCCAGTCACCCACTCGCCCAACTGGAAGTTGGTCTGACATTCCTACAGGAACACATCTCTATGCATGACTGAGTCACTTTCTCCACAGCTGGCTAATACTGTTTGCTGAATCACTGGCGATGTGAAACATGTAAGTGTGAGGACCCGGTTTGTCCTTTAATAACCCCCATCTAATCAAGTGGCTTGGAACCCTTGGATCAAACAATGTTTCTGGAAACTTAAACAAAACTAATATAACAGTTTTTTTTCCAAACAATCTAAACATGTTTAGATGCCTCACTTATAAAACCTGCTAGATGTTTATAACAAGAGAATATTTCCATTATGTTTAATCTATACATTGTTGTGTCTATACCTTTGGAACAACAAACAGACTACAAACTAAGCTAATGTATGTTGTTGCTGTCAGCATAATTCCTATTTAATGGCACAATTAAGAAAACACAAATACCAGGGTACCCCTGCCAAAAACATTAATCAAACTCAAGTCACGGAGGGATTTGAATCCAGTAGGAATCATTCAGTGTTAATGTGCTTTAATAAATAAAATAATAAGTTAACGTTAATTAAGTTAAGTAAGAGCCCAGTTGGAATCCCAGAAGACACTGTGGCCTCCATGGATCAGAGATGGGCATCCCTCATATAGATGAGTTTAAATGTATTGACCCTGCATTCTTGTAGAAAACGCTCTGTCTGTCTCTCTCTCTTTTTATGTTACGGGAATCTTGCTTGTATGTTTTTATTAACAAGAACACCATGTCAGCATATTCAGAACCCCAGCTAACCAGAGGTGTTTCTGAGGAAGTGCCTGTTTCCTATTATTTAGACACATTATATTAGGTTAACCCCTTCCTCATGAACACAATATTATCTCTGAGAGTATTACAGAGATTCCTGTTATTTAGGGAATAAAATACACAGTCACGTGATGTCTTTTGTATGTTGTTTTGAAAACAGAAATTATACAAATCGTTAGACTGTGCTGAAATGGCAGTGTATGCTACCTCGGTGAAGTTGGCACCCCATATAATTAAATAATCACCAAAACTATTCCATTCATTTGTGCTGTGTTTGTGCTGATTTGTGCTGCAAAAATGAACATTTGTGCTGGTTTGGTCTTTGAGATATTACGCATTCTTTTTAGGGCTGTGTGACACCACTCTCCACCCCATCTCGCTCAAATCGCTCCAAACCGGTGCCATTCATTTGTGCTCGATTTATACCGGTTTATGCTGTTAAAAGAAACCCTGTAACTATGATAGTTTCTTAAATATAACAGAAAAACTTTTTTTAAGAACAGTGACGTCATTCTCCACCCCATGTCATCCGAATCGCTCCAAACCGGTGTCATTCGTTTGTGCTCGATTTGTGCCGGTTTGTGCCGTTAAAAGAAACAATCTAAGTAATTCCCTTTACATGGAAATAACAAAATTATCTCCCGGATCTGTGACATCAGTCATGCATTTACCCCATCTCGTCCAACGCACTCATTTTCTGACTCGTTCGTTTGTGCTCTCGGTGCAGGTTTCTTACCGTCGCTGTCATTGTTTTTTTTTTTAATATTGACAGTTTTATCATTGGCAGTAACTTCAAGCCTCAAATCCAAATCACATTTGCCCTGTATCTGTGCTTGTGTAGCACCTCGTGTATATTGGAACTTAATATAATGTTGTTTGTGTTCTGGTCCATCGCTGAACCAAGTATTACATCTCATTTATTACCATCATGTTTTAGGAGTTTATTCAAAGTAAAAAGTAGACTAACTTTACCTCAGTGAATATATCGTTAAGGCCACTGCGTTATAATAACTGTTTGCTCAATTAGTTAGTGTGTGACTTGATACAAGTGCAGCTTATGTTCAAAATGGTTATTGCATTATGCAAGGACGATGATGGAATGATTGGATAGGATAAACAGTTTCATAAGAAATGGAGATAGTTGAAGCTTTTTCATCTTTGCATTTGAAAGTATACACAAGCATTTGGTGTTGTCCGTTCTTTGTTCCATCTTTAAATAGCAATGCTGTAAGCTGCATTCTGCTTGATACCTTAATCTTCAATATTGATTACATGTTAAAATTTAAACATAACTAATTACCAAGTTGTTTGACATTAATGATATTTCAGATGATACTGTGCTGAAAAAAAGAAAAAAAAACTTACAACAGCATAAGATGTTTTTTTGGTCTTAACTGGTCTACCAGCCTTGTCTTTCAGCTGTTATTTGTTATTTAAGAAACTATCATAGTTACAGGGTTTCTTTTAACAGCACAAACCGGTACAAATCGAGCACAAACGAATGGCACCGGTTTGGAGCAATTTGAGCGAGATGGGGTGGAGAGTGGTGTCACACAGCCCTAAAAAGAATGCGTAATATCTCAAAGACCAAACCAGCACAAACGTTCATTTTTGCGGCACAAATCAGCACAAACACAGCACAAATGAATGGAATAGTTTTGGTGATTATTTAATTATATGGGGTGCCAACTTCACAGAGGTGTTAAACCTGCTTTCCTGACAGCTTTACAAATCACTGGCATCTCTGCAGTATCCTCCCAACACTGAAACTCAGCTGTGAGTTTCTGTATGAGTATCTTTGACCAGCTTGTGGTACTGTGACGTTACTGTGCTTCAAATGTGTAATTTGTCGTTCTATTTCAAGGTGTCCTCATTACTTCTCCATCTCCTGCCGTACGCAATAAACTTTTCACCCCATCCAGCCAGTCGGAATTCCCCATCACTGTAAACTCATAGGAGACTGTGACCTAGAAATGGTGGACTAACGGGTCCAACCTATAGTCTTACTCGGTGGACCACTCAGAAGATCCACTTTCAATGAAATAAAATGTTTGTAGGCTCATAAAATGTTTGTAAGCTGAAAAAAATAACCCTAAGGTGTTTATAGGCCCGGAAATATAGGAATTAAGTTATCTGGAGTCCTGTTTTATGCCCTGCCTTTATCACCCACCAGTAAAGAATTAAAGGTCAACACCTCCCCCTGCATTTCCTTTTCATTTGGTTTCCAACACACTTTGCAGAAGCTGGTTTCACAGCTACTACATCAAATAAACAGTGTACATAGAAACCACCACAGAAAACGCATTAGGACCGAGCATAAATATAAAATAATGCAGACATGGACTACTTCTTAAAAGCTTTATGGGTTGTCGGAGTCATTCGCAGTCCATTATTAGATCTTGTGGTAAAACACAGGGCTCTTTATGGCCAACCTTACATATAACTTTCCATATTACTCATGGGAATGCATTCCAGTGTACTCTTTGCAAGCCCAAGATTTGTAACAGAACTTACTTGTTCAGACCATTTTGATCCATATTGTAAGGATTCTTATGTCCCTAAAAAATATGGTACAGATTTGATTTCATGCAATTCCTTATTTTACTTTTGTTTTATTTACCCAGGTCATGAATGAGAGCTTGGTTGGTGATAATGACACACTATAAATAACCCCTGCGAGGAGTCTGTGAATTCAATGAGTTGGTTTTCCATTTTCTGGTTTTTATGGGTTTCATTAGTGTGCCGAGCGTGTGGCTATGGGTGTCAGACTGTGTGTACAGTCTGCATTGCCATATGAGAGTACGGTGCATGATTTACAGAGAGAGGTGCCTTGTTTGAGAAGTGTAAGACACACTTAATATAGCAAACTATTACTTCACTTAACTAAGTTGTTCACACTACAATGGTCTCTGTATACATAAACAATTAATTCTACTACGATATTTTGGGATGGAAGCTATAAGTAACAAACTTCATGATGTATCTTAGTTATCCCATACACTGTTATGTCTTGAGAGGTGATTGATTAAGAGTTTTTGCAAACACACAAATTTAAGGGTACTTGATACTACTTAGCAGAGTATTTGATTAATTAGACATAATCAAAGAGAGACGTTTAATACAAGAAAATGAATAACTGCATTAAAAACACAGTAAATGGATGAATGCTTAAGGAATGGATACATTTCCCAATATTTAATATAAATTACAAGATTACAACCATCTTAGTCAGTTAATTGTAGTTTTGAGTAATTAATTACAAATGGATCTCTTAAACAAAACCTTTGTTACACAGTAAATATTTGCATATATTTAAAAAAATCATATTTTACAGCTTAATTGCTTCCATTTTAGCCAGTTGTTGTTAATTGCAGACACATCTGAATAGGGTTGTTTCCACAAACCTAAACTGTCTGTCAGAATTAAAGTCCAATTTAATACGCTCTCAACCTGGGCAATATTACACATCGCATAGTTCCACAGGGTTTCTTAAACATCAAAAACATTCAAATGCTCCTCTTCACAGCTGACTTCAAAGGGCTTTTCTATTGTACTCATCCTAAAGGGACTGCAACTGAATTCAGCTTGGTGAAAAGAGAAGATTATAATGAGGGCTACCCACATATACACACACACACATACAACTGGAGCTCCATATTCTTTTAATGTATTTCAATGTTCAAAGGAAATTCCTGTCATTCACAGTATGAAAGCTCCCAAAATAAAACCATTAATTAGATGCCTGTGCACGATACACAGTGCATAATGTGAGCTTTATGAAAAAATAAAATATTTCTGAAACACTGAACAAGATACATCTGACAACACAGTAAGGCATTGTTATTCTCCAATGGGTACATTTAAAATCTTAATCACATAGGCCCGGTATTCAAAACTTCAATTGCAGGTGCCTGACTCTTTTTATGTATTTTATACTTGAGCATAAGCAACGAATGGCAAAATACACACAGTAGAAATATGTCTCTGCAACACAGCTTTATTTATTCATTTATTTATTTATTTATTTGCAGTCAATGCACACTTTCACGAGGGGGACCAGGAAAAATATATTTATAATGAACTGAGTAATTGTTATTCATGATAATGCCCAAAGCATAAACATGTTACACAAAGATAATAGCTTGCATCTGCTTTTCTCTTTGGGGTCTGCAGCAATATTTCAGACTGTTATGGAGAACAACTCAGTGTAGTTGTATTGATTATAAAACAATCATATACCATCATTAATGAGGATTTTGTTTTGCGATTCTTGTTTAAGGCTTACATGCAATTAACCAAAACATGGACATTGGCTTACTTAATTAAATCCTCCACTTATTATGCAGTTGTAGCCATCTGTGTCTGTCAAATGTCCTTGCATAGCATTGATCTGATATTTTAGATTTAAAAAACGAGTTTGTATTATGACTTAGGCTATTACTAGAGTTATTATAAAAGTATTTTGTTTTAATACTTGTTATGGTGGTTGTGTAACATATCCTGAGAGGAAATAGCTGAAACAATGCCTACCCATGCTTTATCAAAAAACTTGTTTTTGCTTAATATATGCCAAACTATGCCAAACTGACCTCAGAATATTAGGGCTATAATACACCAGACCAAAAATATGTGGATGGAAACCAAACCTCTCATTCTAGCACTGCTTTAAATTGGAGATAATTCTAGAGTCTCTCTTTCTCTCTCTCTCTCTCTCTCTCTCTCTCTCTCTCTCTCTCTCTATATATATATATATATATATATATATATATATATATAAATCTAGAATTACCGTGTTTTTTGTTAGATTGTTTTAACAGTAACTTATAAAATTAAATCCATTCTTATATCATATGGATTTCATTTTATAAGTTACTGTTAAAACAATCTAACAAAAAACATGGTATATTAAGGAAAACCTATTTTTGCCACTATGAAACATTGAATTATTTCCTTTTGTCATAAGAGTAGTAGAGATGATGTAAAAAGGGAAGGGGAAGATAAAAAAAAGAGAGTAGCTGGCAAACAATGAAATCTGACATGGCCTAGCAGGACTTTTCAGCGCCCCTTCTGAAGAAAGTGCCCTATTTCATATACTAGCCGAGAGGGAGGCTGACAAGAGGGGAGCAAGAACAGAAGCAGTTTATGATCACCAGATGATTTCTCATCAAAGTGGCAAACCGAAGAAGAAAGCTGGGGATGCCATTTATTCCTACAGTCTCAAGTTTTTTGTAACAGAATATCGATTGTGCTCTGAAAGCTAAGAATAGCAGACCAAATCTGAACTAAGCACTGGTCACCATCAAGAGGCTGTATATTACAGATTAGTGAAGTGATGTCACCACAAATCTAGCAGGTCTTTCATTTTCCAGCAAAATTCCTCAGACGTCTGTGGATTTGCTTTAGAGAAGTGCTACAAAACGAAATACCCAACAGATAAAAGCATGTGGTTAAAATGAGTCTCATATAGATTAAAATACTCCAGCAACTAGAAGCAACTGGGAACATTCCAGATATCAAGGTGTTAAGATGTATTTGAAATGTTTACATCATGTTAAAATAATACACCTCTCTTCATCTTACAGCATGATATTACATTTAATATTCTGTCTCATCAGTGCAGCCAAGACATACTGTTAGACTTTAAATATTCTACACTGACGGCTGCTGGGCCGAAGCAGAAACAGTAATCAATAGATATGAGAAACATGGAATGCAATAGCCCCCTGTGGTTGAGACTGTGATGGTCTGCTTCTCGTTCTTTGCTCTTCACATTCATACTAGATTGACTTAAGGGGAAAGCTCCTGCTGTATTTTCAAAATCATCGAAGGTCTCTACTGTGGCATTTGCAATATCTTTCATTAATAAAACGCAGTCTGTCTCCGGCTGTGGAAAAATAAAGCAATTCATCTTCCTGTGAAGGATTTCCTATTTGGACAGTGTCAAGAGGATGGATGTCATGATAAAAGGAGCAATGGTGCAGCAAATGGGTCGGTATGGCATTTGCATTATGAAGAAAGATCTCCGATAAACAGGTAGCACGAAAAAGGGAAGATAAGTTAAAGGAAGATAGCTGCAGTCTCCTAGGAGCACATCCTGTCACCTGCCATCATCAATAATTCAAAATCCCACTGGAAGGAGCATTAGTGACAGTCAAATCACCTATTGTGGGTCTTCTAATCTAATTTTGAAACCTTTTACATGCCAATAGCCAACTGCCAGGGAGAGCTATCAATCCAAGGGGTTCCTAAAAAGGTCTATGTGCAATGTCAAATGTTCAGATACAGGTCTCAAAAGACAAAAACTCTTCTGTAATGTAACACACCACAGTGCCATTCACAGAATGTTCTCCTTCCTTTTTTCTACTCAATGAAGCTTAGTTTATGAGTTTGAACATTTACATCTAAAAGCCCCCTAAGCTGTACTTAGATCATTGCATCATCCATTTCTTAAAATGTGTGCTTTTGAAAAGCAAAAACGAAAATGGTCGAGCAATCCTCTGAATTGAGTTAATTAACACCCCTGCATCCATCATCAAATGTGTTTGTGCAGAGTTTTCAATGGGAAACAGATGTTTATGCGAAGTACACACTCCACATCACGAATGTTTCCACATCGCTGATGAGCGCCAGAAAAAAGGAACTCCTCGGTTGCCATGGGTATCCGCACATCCATAAATACATATATGAATCCTTAAGTTGACAGTAAGGTCAACGTCAATTACCTATGCTTTCAAACATATCTCTAAGTTCTCCTCTACTAAATTATCACATTAAAATGCTATTAATTGTTACTATTAATAATAAATGAGTATATTACTGTTTATTGACAGACCACTTTCATAATTATAGTGATACATTTTAAAGTATATAAACATTTAAATCAAGATTGTTTTCGTTTCCTTTTCATCCCCTATACCCTCCACATATACTGTGGGCAAAAACACCACTAAAGTGGTACCAGATGAACCCAAATTCCAGGCATTACAAATATGCTTGTGAAGTGTGGAAATTGTGGGTCTGTTTAGCCTTAATCAGGTACTCCAATTTTGGACTTCAGCCTCATTAAGAAAAACTAAATTCACCATTACAAATTTGACTTGAGGCAAACTGAGTTTGTTTCAGCCAAATACGCTTAACATGTACTTAAGTAAAGAGACATCTACTTTGGTAACAGAAATAGCAAGTCAGATTGCACTAATTAAGGTCTAAAACTAAAGGGATATATTACCATGTACTGATGTTATCACAATAAAAGGCTATTGGCCTGTCAAAGTTACAGTGACATGTTTGATGATTTGTATTATCATTTTCTTTAACCTTCATGGCTTGAAGAATGAGGAAACGTAAGACGTAAGTTCTCAAAGTTCTGGGTTCTGGGACTCTGATGATTAAGAGTAACGTCTTTTGCAAGTATCAAGCATCAGTTTTCACTAACTACAAACATTGCACTACTGCATACATTAAATAATATTAATTCTTTCACTGTCGTATGTCATCCGCATAAATCGAACATTTGCCAACTTAATAGTGGAAGTGGCCAATTTGTGCTTTCTGAACTCAGATATGTGCAACAAGCTTTAAATTCTTCACTAATCTTCATTAGTCTGACCTTTGTCAATGTAAGATTTTGTACTATTGAGTTTCATCGCTTGTTTTCAAAAGCATTTTGCATGACGCCTGGGAAAACATAAGACTGGTCCTTCTCCATGATTCTCTTTAGTTGCCGTTGATTGTTTGTTGTTTGTTTTATTAGGACTACTCCATCCCTTTCCCACCTCTACTCTCCAGCGCTGACCTTACCTGTGGTGGAAGACGTAAAACTGTTTCCTCATTCTTATCTCAGACTTGTCACGCAATGTCAATTAGCCATGCAAGGCTGATTTGTGGTTTTTGAAATCTTTCCACTAACCCCCTCATCCCCAGCCTCCAGTCCTTACAATCTTTAATTGAATCCTACATCCACCTCAGATGTCTTCTAAAATTACAGTTAATGATTGGAAATACATTTTCTAACATCAAAGCATGCTCACTGTCTCTTTAACGCAGAAGGTCTTCATTTACCTAAATGCAATTGCTATCTACTATCTGGTAGATTATTTGTACTTTAGCAGAATATGAGAATGATGGAAAGATAAAACCTATACCATGCTTGCTTTAAGAGAAAATTGCAGAAATTCACTTGTTCCCATCAGGACAAATCTCATGTGAAAGCAAAAACACACACAAAAAATCTTTAGCTACATTAATATGACTGAGGTCAACAGGAAATTAAATCCTTCACATCATTTCACAAAACAACTTATTTTCCACAATTACCTGAAAGCGTTTTGCCATGGATTTTTAAACCACTTATTCCATAATATGACAGCAATTTCCATTTTTCCTTTTTAAAACAACTTGTATGAATATGTGCTGCCTGCAATTCAGTGCCAAGCAATGAATAAAAGGTCTGCCTACTCACGGGTGGAAAAACAATAGTGAAATTAAAGGAAGCAGAACATGCAGCCTATAGATTAAAAGCAATTTCTTACCATTGTGTTACACAGCTAGATTCCACCGGGAGAGATCTGCAGCCAAGTGCCTCTGTGAGAGAGTGTGAATTTGCTGAGGAGAATTAACAAGCCCCTGCTAGCACTGAAGTGAGTGACAAGGACTCTGGGTGTTTGGAAAGATAGAGCAAGGAGGAAGCATTTGTCACATATCTGGGAACTAATTACAACCAAAAAGGCCCCAAACGCAAGGTTAAAACCAAGGCCAGCAAGAGAATGAATGAGTGTCCTTCTAGATGAGCTCTTTTTCCATAACGTCCAGAATAAAACAACAAAATAACATGTTCCAGCGGTTAATTCTCTTTATTTGGAAGATTTCAAATGTCTGTTGTTGTTTAGTTTTTCCCTCCAGATGTGTGGGTTTGAAGCCCACATTCCCAGATGGAATGAGGGCCCACTCTTAGCTCATACACTGCACAATGGCTGACACTGTAAGTCGGCAAAGACCCTTTTCAAGCAACAAGGGCTGTTTTTGTGTTCCCTGCCCCATCCAACTCTTGTTAATCACATTGACCCCGTGTGTCTCAATTCCCCAACTGTGTGTTTCTCTCATTAATTCAAGGAATTAGAACTTTAGGCAGTTAAAAGCTGGCTGCTTGTGTATTCCAGCAGTGGGACTTGGGTGGGGGGGTGGGAAATTAAAATTACTGTTTCACAAATGCTCTTCTCTTAACAAGGTACCATGCTGTTCTCTGCTTGTAAGGTTTGCACTTGCTTGGAAACTGCCATCATCATTTGATTCCACCTCATTTGCAAAATAATCATTTGTAGTAAAATATTAACAAAGGGGAACTATTCTTAATTTTATCTCAGTGCTGTTATTAACTTACAATATATTTTGGTCAAGGTGTGGTTTTGTTTCTAGAAACAGATTTTAGATTTATTTTCTAATTGCTACATTGCTGTCTGCCACTGAAAACACATTTTCTTGAAATGAAATAATTAAACAAACACATCTGTCATACTACATAGACCTACTGAAGTGAAATTCTTTAAACTGGTTGCCGATTACTTGTGTAAGTATTCAAGGAACCTATCTTTCAATAAACTGAATGCTTAATCTTTCTTAACTACTGTACCTGGCTTTACACCAAGCTTGAATGACCAAACTGGTGACCAGACTGTGTGTATTTTAGCAGCTGAAAGTATGCCACAATAACTACATAATAATGGCTTCTAAATCCATGTATGCATGTGTGTGCAGTGAAGATTTAATCTTAATGTCTCATAACAGGGGCAACCTCACAATTTTCACATTTTAAGATATTTTGGCACACAGTGAAGAGTGTATAATTAAGAACGCATGTGAGTGTCAGGCAACAAAATGAAAGTAAGTAATTGTGAAATAAAAAGTAAAAAATAAAACAAGATAAAAGCTGCCAGCCAAATTAAATTATATGTAAATTATACACTTTAATGTGTATGCACAGAGATGCACAGATGACCTGAATGGGCCAAAAAGGCAACTAGCTGGGTTAAAAATAGTTGTTTATTACACTGCTTTGTCTGGCTTGCACAATATATATATATATATATATATATATAAAATATATAATGGCACATTTCGACAAAACCTGTGCAAACAGGAGCCTGACAAATGCAAATGAAACCACCAGAGGGAGTCTATTGAGTGATTCTCTGGATTGCATAACACTTCAGGAATATGAAGTGGATTCCACTACACAGCCTTACCGGTGGCTAATACACGATTGACTTTTTCAGTAGCAGGTCAAAAGCTTCATTGAATGTGCTCTAACTGAGAGAGTATTCCGTGATAGCTCTGCAAAACATGCACCCCACAAAAGAGATGCCATATTATTATAATAATTATTATTTATTTATTAGCAGACGCCCTTGTCCAGGGCGACTTACAAAATATAAGCGCAATACAAAGTGCAGTATTGCAGTGCAGTTCTCATTTTAAAATGTTGTACTCTGCATAATACATTTTACAAATTCCAATTTACACAAGTATATATATATATATATATATATATATATATATATATTTATTCTATATGATCTTTTTCGATAGCCAGCACCTTCTTAGATATTTAGATGTGCATGTGATTAATCTTGTTTCTACTAATATATATATATGACTTGGTTCTTATATAAAATATATATATATATTTGAACTATTCTTTTGGTATCAGAGTGGTTTACAGGAATTAGTTGGTGCTCTCGGAAACTGAGCCAACTCCCCTGCTATTTATAAAAGTAGGTTTTGTTTCCAAGAGGACTTCTCTTATTTTATATCCCCTTACCTTTAACCTATTTTACCCACACTGTCTAGTGATTAATATGCTGTTGACCCATTTCTTAGCATAAGTACCCTCGAGGCTTCTTACAGCGTAGCTTTAATTTAGTTTCAATAACAAGATTTTGAAAAGCAGAGGGAAAGGTTCCGGCACTGTGAACTGGAGATGGAGAAATGAAAACTGCCATGGGCCAAAAGAAGCCGCAACATCCCAACGTGAAAAATTGATACCTCTGCATCTTTCATGAATTCCCCTAAGTTTCCTTAAACACATCCTTACAACAGAATGATATGTTGACCACTGGGGATAAATACCACTAATTTTGTCCAGTTCTTTTACAGCAATCCACAAAATCCACAGATATATGAATATCTATATTACTGCACAGAAAACGAAGAACATGGAAATCAATTCAACTATGCATTTATTAAATTGCTAGTCCCGCCACATCCTGTTTGCCTGAGGGGAATACTATACCATTACAATAATGCTGCGAAATGTTCCCTTCCTCCATATGTGATTTTAATTGTGCCAAATGAGGTGCACAGTTGGTTTTATAAAATATTCATACCTCATCCACAATGCAGGACAAATGGTGACCTTATTCCACTGCCCCTTGAGAAGTACATCGTGTTTGTCTGCTTGTGTACTACTTTTGTTAATAATACAGCCACAAGCACAACAGATACATAGCACAGACAAAGCAAAGTGTACATCAGCAACTCTTTCCTATTTTTAAAAAATCTCCCTTTTCCTTCAACTATGTTGTGCTTGGCCAACTAACAATGGTGCTTCATTTGCAAAGTATACAGACTTTTTAAATGCAACCTAATGTGCACTGAGGCTATTCTGTGTTTACATTATACCATAATGAAAGCAATACATATCTTAAATGCTTTCCTGGAAACAATGATGACAATTAAAACAATGTATGAAACGAAAGTCAGGTTAAAGGAACAGTTTATTGCCAAATGAAATGTACCCAGCACCCTCAGCCCCCTTTTCATGAAGTGTGAGTAATTCAAATTTAGAGGAATTAGAACCATTATCACCAAAGGATCACTCCCAAAAACATGTGTTCACTGTACTCAGGCTGTAATCAGGTGTTAAAACCTCATTTTCCTGCAGTTGCGGGGAGGGGGGGAATACATTTGAAATCCATTAGGTAGAAATAAAATATGTCAAAACCCAAAATCCTTACTCTGCTGGGCTTCCTCTCAGATGCATATTAGCAGAGCACCACATTTTAAAATGAGAACTGTCAAACCTCTTTGAAGGGGAGTGCTTCAGGACTGCATTTTTAGGGTCACCTGTGTTTTATGAAGACATTTTCTGGGTGCTAAAGCCAGAAATACTGAATGTGATATACTGAAAGAATGTAGACTATCTTACTTTATGAATGTGATACAGTGTCATGTGATTATGTCACTATATTGTTGTATCATAGTTAATCAGCTATTTTTTGAGTATTTTGAGTATATATATATATAACTGTAATTTAACTTTAATTTAAAGTTCTTGCTCTCGCTGCTTTTATATTAGATAACCAAGAGGGTTCGAGAGGACCGAGAGGTCAAATGTCAGGACTGGGTGACTTTTCCGTCCTGTCCCTGCTTTTCACTTTTGAAAAAAAAAGTGCATCCACAAAGTATTCTCGATTAACAGGAGGATAATAACTGCATTCAAGTACATTGTAGGAAAACATTTCAAGAGATTTATTCTTTCATTTAAAAAATACATCAATAAAGCAACAAACACAAAATAAAAAAACAAACACCCGGGACTGTCCTCAATCTGTCATAGTTTAAAAGTCTGAATTTTCTGTTTTGAGCATCTATATGGAGAACCAGGCAGAATGTAAATTTTATGCAAATGTAACTCTGTCTGAAAGTACTGTACATTCAAAGAGTTTATGAACAAGACACAGTAATGCACACTACATTAATTCAACTTTCCTTAAGCATTTAGCATCTGAAATTCCCCTTTGATCAAACATGGCACCAATGGGAAAGACTTATATAAACACAACTCTCCAGTTTCACCACATTTTAGATGGATAACATGCAATGTCAATAAAACAATACAGTGTACACTTCAGCAGAGGTCATCTGTAACCCCACCCAGTTTCACCAATTTACTTCAATGATGTGTGCGTCCATTTGTCCTGAGGAACAGTGTAAAAATAAAGGCCAACAACCAATCAAACAATCACGTGAGCCAGGTCTGAAAGGCACCAGATATGGTTCTAAAAATAAACCACTGACTTAGAGACAAATCCTGTGCTTAACGAGAAATCGTGTACAGCAAATAAAACAGAAATGACACCCTCTCCAATGCTTGAAAACCGGGTGTTCAACATGTACAAGCACTCTGGCATTGAGTGAGAGGAAAAATGAGAATATTGAGAAACAGAGAAGCTAGTAATGCAGTATTCCATATGCAATGGTTTGTAATTGCTCCCTCCAGCTGTGCAAGTGTTCAATTTCATTGGTTTTCCTAGACTGCTCCAGGGAGCACACAACTCTGCAATACCACAGCAGCTACAGATGGAAACATTTGCTATCTGCATGCTGAGCAAACTTTGTCTATTGGCATAATATCGGTTTTATTTATAGCTGATTTTCAAAGCCAAAACTATTAGAAAATGTTAGTGACCCTGTGTAAACTTTTATATGTCTCATGACACAGTGGGGATTGGAGCTTGTACACCAAAAATGTATCATGAGGGTTTTTCAGTATTCATAAACATGTTATTAGTGTATTATTAATACTTTATCAAATGGTTTTCCGAGTCAAGTACTAAAGAAGCTTTCATATATACGATCAGATCAAAACAAAAAAATATTGGTACAAAATTTGAATATGGGCACCAGTTTCCCAATTTTATGAGTTGCTGAAATTAATATAGAAACAATTGCTTGTAATATCTTGTACTTGCTTTTCTAGCTTATCTTGTGCCTCCCTGTCTCTTGCAAAGTCTGCTAACTGTAGAGAGATGCACTCTCCAGCGCTATCATTTGTTGTACTTCTTCCCACAATTATTTCAGAGTTCAAAAAGTGCACTTTTCCTGACACTGGTGCATTTAACAGACCTGCATTGATAAGAAACAACCACATGAGCCTCATTGCATGTTACTGTACATTCCCTGCCAGTGAAATTATTTTGGAATCGGACCTTTACATATGGATAGTTCAGTGGGTTTCCTTTCAAAGGTTAGGCACCAAAAAAAAAAAACATCACTCGCTTCCTCCTGGAACAAGAGTGCAGTTCTGTCTTTTAAGAACCAATGTTTTGGGATATCCATCAGAGTAAATGTTATCTGTCGGTCATAGTTTTAAGTGATGGGGGCAGCCTAGGAATTTTTGGAAAAGGATTTTGTTGGTATTTCTGGCTTCATTTCAAACAAAAGCCTGACCAGTCAAAGTAAGGGGTAAGCTTCCATGAATTTGTGAATTTAGATTTACGTCCACACTGATTGAAAGAGTGTGATGGGAATAAAGAGCAAAGCCAATATTGCAGCAGACTAACCAAAGCCAGATCGTATTTGATTTGAAAAACAGACGCACACAAAAAAAGCAATAAGCTAACTCAGCAGCACGGTTCATGCAAATCCTGCAGTTAACAACAGATGATTGTTATCATGTTCGACAATGGGATTTTTAAAGCAGATAGTCTTGGATAGAGGATTAGACTGCCAGATATGTTTTTAATACGGAATGTTTTAATTCTTTCTGATTAATCAACTGGATTAGGAAATGAGAATATCATCTATTTATTGTGAATGATCTTACAAACACTGCATTTAATCCATTAATTAAGCATTATAATCCCAAACTACTGTCTTACAAAAGCTGATTTAATTTATATTTCTCAACTAATATATATTTTTTCACAAATTGTTTATATCTTTAAATTTGGATACGTGATCTGTTTGTTAGCCCATCAGAGCAAAAGCACTTCAAGGCAGCTCGATACAATTAACAGTAGTTATTTACATGAGCATGGTTATTAGCATACAATAATCGCCCATGGCTGCTGCAGTTACCCCGCTGTCGCACATTCTTTTGCACATGTTGTATAGATTTACTGATAGCATGCTTCTCTTCTCACCAGCTGTCTTTCAAAAGCCACAACTGTACACCCACTGCTGGAACCTCCGCTGCTACTCGCCAAAGCTGTTTTAGCCAATTTGAAGAGACTTTAGTAGTTAAACATATTTTTCTGATGCGTTTGTGGTCTATGTACAGCTTATAGGAGGTGGATTGTTTTGCATACAACCTTGAATATACAAAAATTGTTTTTTTAGCATTCTCATACAAGTTGAAGATATCAACAACATCCAACATTATATTTTTAGGATGATCAATCCATTGGTGGCAAAAGACATTTCCGGAGCTGCTTGGACACTCAGTAGGGGTTCAGGTAGCTGTGATGCCTATGAAAGCAGCATACACAGAACTGCAGTGGATGTAGCAGTAGGCCTTGTCTAGAACATGATTGACAGGTTTGTGCCTCTCAGTTCAGTGTTAAAGACACTGCCATAAATAATGCCATTAGAATATTCTCCCATGATTACCAATAACCATAATTAACCAAGCTATGCACAAACCATTTGAAGGAATGAAGCTAGTACTCGGAAATCGTGTCATAGTAGTCTTACAGCTCCTACGTATCCGATCTGACTGAGTAAACTAGCACTGTATTATTTCCAGGTCAAAAGCCTTAACCATAACCAACCTTCTGAGGTTCCTAAGAGCCCTTTTCATGGTGAGCCTGCTTAATCAATCCAATTTCATTTTCTGCCTACAGTTTTTTTGAGATCTTCTAATTACTGACTGAAAGACGTTTGACTGGACAGTTGAGTGCAATGCGGAATACAGAAACAAAAACATACCCAAAATAAAAAGTGCTTCAGTTTTCATTCGTCCATAAAACATTGTGAAATAACCACATATGGTAACTTCACGATGGTTCATTGTTTCCTTCTTACACACTGGCTTTCAGTTCCCCTATTTCTTCATCGGAATACAAAAAAAACATTCCCTGAGATACGGATAATTGCTTCACAAGAAGTGCCAAAGCAGTAGAAATATTACCCATTTTGTGTGGCACCATGTAGATGACCCTAGAGCAGATACCAGTTAATGGAAGGATAGACAAGAAAAAGGACATTTGTAAAACATCTTGTGTTGTTAGAATAAGCAGTAGCTCCATTTAATTTCATACTTGCTTGGATTGTTTTGTCAGTTTAAATATACCCAGGGGGGTGAGTCTGTGACAGACGTGTAATATTGATCTAGTTCTATCACACATGTTTATAATCCCTGCAATGCTTATTTTCAAAGTACTGTTAATTCCTTGTTTCCTTGGTGTCATCCAGGAATACCTTTTTCAGTTGTCTGGGCAGATATCCATATACCTTTGGCATAAACAAGAATTTACTTCAACAGACTTTAAAAGAAGAATTGAAACCAAGGGTGTTACCTTGGTTAGAAAAGTGAAAGTGATTATGCTGAGGGATGGATTGAGGTCTATCAGATGTAGATCTGTGAGAATCATGGAAGTTCAGGGAGACTTGGGTAATGAGCCTACTTTGTATATTTGAGTATTTCACTTTCAATCTGTTTGTTTTCTGGTTTAAACACCTTGGTTTGTGTTAATACACTGCCCAACTGAGACTTTTCACAAGGTTTTATTTTCCTCTGAACTAAAACACACTGCTGGTTGTAAAGAAAAGTATGAATAAAGTCAAGAAAAGACAAAGTCATGTGGAAGGCTAAGTTAATTATTACAATGTACTTAAATGGACCACTTACCTTTTTCTTATATTTGTATTATAATTATTATTATTATTGTAATAAGCAACACTATTTCGTTTTTGCTGTATTCTTGCCTCGTGTCCACATTGAAACATACTAAGAGCAAGTTAATTTACAGAGCAGAATGAAATAGAAAGTGTTAGAGGAAATATGTCTTCATAGGTGTTGGAGAATATAAAGTAGAGTGGAATAGGAACTACCGATTTTAGATTCAAACATCAAATGAGGAAATTAATTGTGAATCTTGTATGTCAATGTGTGTTTTTAAATTGCTTTTAGGGGTGTGAAGCATTGTCAGTTGCAATGATGTATTTTTAAATATGGCATCCAAATGTTAGAAATGTATGTGTAAAAGACCAAATACAATATTAATACTATTCCTCTCTGATTTATTATTGAATATTAAACTTGTTACATAATGGGAATTTAAGAGATTGTTTTTGCAGCTTGGATTCACTCTAAATGCAAACACAGATCAAAGCCTTGTTGAGACGGATCTAAATGTGTAGTTCACAGGTCATGCAGCACAAGGCTTTTTATATTTTCGTATGCTTCGTGTCATTTCACCAGCCCTGCATAACCTGAAAACCTCTGCCCTTACCACATGATAGACAATATACCCAATGAGTGGAAAAAGAAAACAGCCGCCAAGGAGATGCATGAGAATCTATACTGGATAAATGTTTGTGCTTTGGTTAAACATCCGACCCAAAAGTGACCGGTGCTCGTCTACTCCTTTGCAAATGCTTTATTGCCAATCTCCAGCTGAAAAATACAGCATTTTTTCTTAACCTCATTATTATCTCAATAATCATTATGAGAAATGATCAAATGAGTGTGACTCAGGCTTTTATGGCACACTGTTTGTGTTGGTTTGTTAATGGTACTAACTGTCACTGTCACCTGGTAACAAGATTCAAAGATAGATGGAGTCTTGTGCTCTTAGGCTGTAAATGTGTGAAAAATACAACACTCCATAATATCACTCTGCTTGTTGCCCAGTGAAAGAGCTTGGTGAGTTCTCCTAAATACGCCTTTAGTCATCTCACATACATACATACTATTTTACTTCCTTTTCTAAATCGCAGGCTGAGCTAACTGTCCATTTGAGCTAACTACAAGCTTTCCGTTGTTGAATGAGTGCCTAATCAAAACTACAGACTGATTTAAAAAAAAAAACACACAAACATTCTCAGCAGCAGAATCACAGAGTAAAGTGTCTACCTGGGTGCTACTTATTTAAAGCTTTATCAAGACTATTGGCAATTCCAGTTATAAACTAAAGAAATATGTTTTTTTTATAAACAGTGAAACAGAGTACAGAGCTTGAGATATGTCAGTTGAATGTTCACACCAACATTTGTGGTAGAGATTCAAACAACTAACAAGTGGCCAGAGAGTTGTTAATAGCCACTAGAACATGGCATGTCAGGTTTCTAGAATTGTTTCTACAAATTGTGCAGAAACCAAAGTTTGAATGCTTTTGAAAGCTGTGAAATTTGTTCTTTTTCATTATCATCAGCAGCACCATGCCATATTTAGTTATTTCAATCCATAGTCATTAGTTTTCCTTCTCAAAAAATGTTTTGCACTGTGAACAAATGTACAACAAATAGTGCTGTTGCAGTGTATTTTCTGTGATCAGTTGTATGTAACTGTTGCAATGATATTTTAAGCCTTGAGCTATTTTGAAGGCAATAACATTTCCGATGGCAATGGATGATGGCCTACCAAAAAAAAAAAAACATAGAATACAAAAAAATATCTGTATTTGTTGTATCTGATAATTTCCTTGGATACCAGATTAGAAACACGAAACACGGTTCTACTTTAAAGGGGTGAGTTGTATTTTGCTTCAGGAAGCATATTCAAATTTTCAATTTGTTCCATCTAATATGATTATGATTATTAATGAATCTCTTTCTGGATAAAATATTGATACTGTTCAAAGTTTGCTTTCTCATGTTAATGATAATCAGTGAAGTATTCAGTCTGCTATACCAGCAACAGCTGGCAATAGATGGTTTCTGCAAATATTAATGTGTTGCTACTGTATAAGATAGCAGTGTAATATTTGTAGAACAATTTCTATGTTTATTTTTCAACCAAAACAGTATCCTAGTTTCTACTGTACTCTGAATAGTGCATAGACAATCAGCATTTGAGCACCATTTCCTGCCATTTTATTATTGTTTGGATGAACTAAACCTTTTGTTAGTGTTTGGACTGAGTGAACTGCTGGCGGATTTGGCCTCTTGTGTATGAAGAAAATGTTTGTCTCCGCCTTAAAATAAGAATTGATCAAACTCTTTTGGAATATACATTCACCTAAAGGATTATTAGGAACACCTGTTCAATTTCTCATTAATGCAATTATCTAACCAACCAATCACATGGCAGTTGCTTCAATGCATTTAGGGGTGTGGTCCTGGTCAAGACAATCTCCTGAACTCCAAACTGAATGTCTGAATGGGAAAGAAAGGTGATTTAAGCAATTTTGAGCGTGGCATTGTTGTTGGTGCCAGACGGGCCGGTCTGAGTATTTCACAATCTGCTCAGTTACTGGGATTTTCACGCACAACCATTTCTAGGGTTTACAAAAAATGGTGTGAAAACATCCAGTATGCGGCAGTCCTGTGGGCGAAAATGCCTTGTTGATGCTAGAGGTCAGAGGAGAATGGGCCGACTGATTCAAGCTGATAGAAGAGCAACTTTGACTGAAATAACCACTCGTTACAACCGAGGTATGCAGCAAAGCATTTGTGAAGCCACAACACGTACAACCTTGAGGCGGATGGGCTACAACAGCAGAAGACCCCACCGGGTACCACTCATCTCCACTACAAATAGGAAAAAGAGGCTACAATTTGCACAAGCTCACCAAAATTGGACAGTTGAAGACTGGAAAAATGTTGCCTGGTCTGATGAGTCTCGATTTCTGTTGAGACATTCAGATGGTAGAGTCAGAATTTGGCGTAAACAGAATGAGAACATGGATCCATCATGCCTTGTTACCACTGTGCAGGCTGGTGGTGGTGGTGTAATGGTGTGGGGGATGTTTTCTTGGCACACTTTAGGCCCCTTAGTGCCAATTGGGCATCGTTTAAATGCCACGGCCTACCTGAGCATTGTTTCTGACCATGTCCATCCCTTTATGACCACCATGTACCCATCCTCTGATGGCTACTTCCAGCAGGATAATGCACCATGTCACAAAGGTCGAATCATTTCAAATTGGTTTCTTGAACATGACAATGAGTTCACTGTACTAAACTGGCCCCCACAGTCACCAGATATCAACCCAATAGAGCATCTTTGGGATGTGGTGGAACGGGAGCTTCGTGCCCTGGATGTGCATCCCACAAATCTCCATCAACTGCAAGATGCTATCCTATCAATATGGGCCAACATTTCTAAAGAATGCTTTCAGCACCTAGTTGAATCAATGCCACGTAGAATTAAGGCAGTTCTGAAGGCGAAAGGGGGTCAAACACAGTATTAGTATGGTGTTCCTAATAATCCTTTAGGTGAGTGTAAGCTTATTAATCTTCGAAAGCTTGAAAAAACAAAAAAGTCAGAGAGCAACATGTCTCATCTTCAAACTATGTAATTAACCTCTGTCTATAGCAACATTAATGTAGCTGCCATGCCACTGCAGCTAGCCAATTTCATGGAAATGTGAATGACTAATGTGAGAAATCTAGTCATGAAAACTGTTAGTACGTGTTAGCTGTTCTTAAGTCGAAGAATTTAATTAAATGGACCTTAAATGGTATCCAAAATATTTTAATGACAAAGACATTGGAGAGTACATTTTATCTACTCTACATTACATATATATTTAGAAGTCTTTTGCTTTTGTTTTTATGTGATATTCCAATCTGCAATTATAATACTGACTAGATCTGCCTAGCATGCAAAATGAGATCAATTTATCAGTAGAAGCCTTTCATTTAAACTTTAAAGAAAAGGAAGACTGACTTTTTCCCCCATAACATATATTTTAATTTATGTACTTGGGCAGTTGCATACATGTGTTTTGTAATGTCAGCATTCTACCTTTTCGTAAGTCAGACAAGGTATAATAGGCTCACAACTGAAAAGGATTATCACAGACATCTGTCTTCACATGAAGCAGTCCATATAATATGTTGCATGGCAAATGCCAACCAAGTCACGTTCTTTCAAGCTGAGCTGCTGCTCTGGAGAGGAAGCTTATGGGGAGGAGAAACGTAACATTTCAAAATCAACATCAATAAATAACGAAAGTGACAGTTCCCATGGATCTTATTGTTTTCAGCTTTTTTCCATTAAAACAAAGAACACAGCTGTATGTTACATTCTCCTAAATGCAACTGTGAAGCAACTAAAAAACTGGTGGTTACTATGCAAACATTCAAATACATAGCAATGGTTGCCAAACATTTATTCGCAGATACTTCTATGCCTATGACTAAGGTAATATCTACAGAACCTGAAATACATAATTTTCTGTGTTGTGATGCACACAACAGGCTTAGAAGTTTTTAAGATCTATGAGCAAGTAAGAAAGACAATGTACAAAACCAGAGTCTTCAGCAAATTACCATGTTGAAACAATTAAAAATCAGCACAAGTGAATGACCATTAGTACTGCTATACTTGCTGGTTTCGTGGGATGGAAGGGTAGCCTCTTGATTTTTCCCATTTTCAAACTAATCACTCCAAAATATAAAAGCTGGGAAAGCAATCTGACAAATGTACCCAAATATTCTCAGTAGAGTTAAACAAACAAACAAAAAAAAAGTACACATTAGACTACACTAGTGGTGTGCTGCATGATTATTTTAATAATCGATTTGAATTCAATATTATTTTTTCGATTTGTTGATGAATCAATTATGTATTTTCTTTATAATTTAATAATAATAATACCCTTACTAGAGGTATTCTGTAATATTAACTCTCCAGTATTCATGTGGTTCTCTTTCTCTCTGTTCATGTTCTCTATCCAAATAGGAAGTATTTACTCACCACAAAACCATGACAACAATTTACATTTAAATTATGTATGACATTCAGAAAATGTTCTAACTCCATGTTTCCATACAATAAGAAAACAAACAAATAAAACAAATCTTGTTGCACGCCTTCTATAGAAATGGTTATGTAAAACAAAACAAAAAACAGACATCGGCATAATGTTATAATTAGTATTACAAAAACATTAAACATTTCTGGAAACGAACAAAACCAAATATTGTTGTATAAATGGTTTCTTGCAAACATGTTATGACATGAGACATAAAAATATTTGATATGTAGAATTGGAGCACCAATGGCAATCACATACAGGCGTCTGAGGGCCACCTAGGCTGCCATTAGGGTCCAGGGGTAAGGCCCCTTGCTATTTCATGGGTGTATCTTTTGCTAAAATTATACAAAATAAAACAAGAACTATGTCAAATTTCATCACCCTACAACTACCAAATGTACTATAATAAAACACATCCCATCCACTTCAAGAAACTATCATTCCAAAAGCCAGATTAAAACGTATAACAAATTACAGAGGAAATTACAAATCCCAAAAGAGGACATTTGGCATTGGATAGTAGTAGTAGTATCTTAATAGTAATATCATTTTTATACAAGCAAACCAGACATCAGCACAAATCTAAATATAAAGGAAGTGTCATTCAGCACTTAAAATACTAGACTACAGTTTCTTAAAAATTACTTAAAACTATCAAATGCATTAATGTTTCAATTAATAATATGTGCATTTGACAGGAACATTTCATAATTGTTCACTTTAATACATAAAATACATAAATTGGGTTTAAGCAAATCAAAATTTAGCGACTGTTACTTACATTTCAACTCCATTAATACGTTTAACATTAGATCTAAGCATATACCTAAACATACATCATTAACATTATACACAATAATGACTAAATATAATTAGTGTAACCATAGACATAAACATGAGTGTATCAACTGTGTGAACAAGACCTACCTCACCCTCTTTAGAGTTAGACATTTGGTACACCTCTTGCAAATTGCTTTTCCAGTGCTGTTGATATTGATTTACAATGCAGTCACCAATTTAAATTCCTTGCCTCCACTGCTTTGAAAACCTCAACTTCCTCATTTAACCAGGACCAGCGTAATTTAATTTGTTAATACCTGAATAGATTTTTTTTTTTTTTACCAGAAGAGATCTGACCTGATTGGTACATATTGTGTGACAGTATGTGAGAAATTGGTGCTCACGACTCAAAGTAAGCTACCTGCAACATTCTCTCATGTGCATATATTTGACTTTATATATATTTGATGCTTTCATGTACATATATATATATACATGCATGCAACAAAATCAGTTGGATTTGCACATATCTTAAATAGCCCAATTGCTTTGCCTAAATGTCAGAATGCGGCCAAAAATCTTAAAACTCTCAAGTCAGAAACAAATGCATTATTCCAGGTTGCTATGCAAAAGTAGGCTAATAGAAAATAGTCCACACAGTGCTCTAGTCCTGTCCTGAACCATTCGCTGGCACCCTGACACTCTTCTCCTTGGTCTTGCTCCTTCTCTCTCCCTGGTCTGCCATTTTTTCACTGTTTCACTACATTACAATACCAAAATGTAAACACTTAGTTCTCATTAAGAAGTCAAGGCTTTAAAATGTGCATGAAGCAAACTGAATTAATGCAAGTCATGAATACAAGAATTCCAATACCAAAACAATCATTGAATATTAAGATAATCGATTTGATTATTTATTTATCCCAGCTCTAGACTACACAGGTTAGCAAAAGAAGATTCACTTTTGCATATCGTTTTGCAGACAAATGTGAACTCCAAGTCTGCTCATTTCAGTAATGAAGTGGCTCTCTGAATACCAGCTGTCTAATTTATAAAGTCAGGCCTGCAAATGTATTACCCAACTACAAAAATATTTACTACTCCTGTAGTTTGACATTTCAACAAAGCCATTAGAAATGAAGTATGACCTTGCCTTATCTGCTGCTCTCCAGATATTGTTTACGCTGTGGCTCAGTGACTATGAAGCACGTGTTAAGAGGTTTCAGCAACAAGATGCAGGAAATTCCTAATCCCACTGGCCTTGCAGGCTACCGCCAGGTGGCTATGTTCAACTACATTGCCCATATATTTTGTTAAACAAGGATTGAATTAAAGGCCCTGTAAAAGCTGGCCATGTGGGTCATAATGACAGCACTCAGAATGCCATGCCAAGAATTTTGTAATATGTTTTAACAATTTATTTGTTCCTTAGCATGAGTAAACAGACTAGTAAAACATCATTTCAGGATATTCCACTGAGAGAACCTTAGTTTAATAGCTAGGGAATAGCACACCAAAAAGACAAGCATTAAAGGCACTCATTCACTACACTCTAATGCACAAGGGATCCTCCAGTGAAGTTAGATGCTGTGGAAGGATCACTCACACTGTAGCACCTTACAGTGGTCTAAATCACCTGCCCTCCTTCTACATTTCTCTTTTTATATATGTATTGTTCCCCCTTTTTGCCCCAGTTACAGAAATATCCAATTACCGAACTCAGTTCCCCACTACGCGTCCTGTGCTGCTTCAGTAGGACAAAGCTTCAGGGAGGAGACAGAGCATGCAATCTCCAATATCCATGTTGTCAAAGCCATTTGTGGTTTTGAACACTGCATGCCCACAATGCCTCCAGTCCGTTTGTCACACCGAATCAGAGGGCCTGATGTGGATGGGGCAACTAACACCCTAAACCTGCGGCCCACTGAGTAGCCACAGGAGTCACTGACTTTTCGCCAGCTGGTTTGTGCTTCACCTCACCTGGGCAGTGCTTTGCCAAAATGTATGCCACACCCTGGGACCCCCCAGCCAAAGCCAGCAATAGCACAGGCTGGTTTTGAGAGCAGCTTTACCTGAGCAGACACACCCTGCAGAACGTATGTGTCACACTGGTACTCTACAACATTTTTCTAATGCAATTATGGTAATTGCAAATAGTGAAGAAAACAACCACATCAAGACAATTTGACTTCTTTATGTCTAGCTATTTGAAGACCATTGAGAACAAGTGTAGCTCATTGAGATTACCCTGGCCCAACATGAAATAGATGGTTTAGCTGATGATTAATACATAGTGATGTCTGTTGCTAAGGGAATGAAGCTTTGATTGTTTTAGCTGTATAGAAAGCATGACTGACTTGGGACTCTACAATCCCTGATTCAATCCCCACTCAACGCTAAAGAAGCAGAACACTCATCGGGATGTGAAAAATGAAAAGAAAACTTGCAGGAACACTGAATAAACAGCTGTCTCAATGCTCAGTGACGTACAGGGCTATGTTTGTTGTAACTCAGCTCTTGGCTCTTTAACAGTGTATCTCTCAAAAGCATGAAACTTAATTACATGTTAAAAAGAGAAGGCAGAAATTACAATTTTGTCAGACTGTATATTCCTTGTCTAGTTTTCTGAACTGATTTTGGTCATAAACCAGCATTCAAAACAAACTGTTGATGTTGATACTTTAATTACTTCTTGAAGTACCTAATGGGTACTTTGACTCCATTTGAGCAAACAACAGTGGGCAGCAAAGACTTTTCTAACTGTATGTTGAAAGGTCCAATTCATAAACCAGAAACTCTGACTGGTTTTGGATTGACAAGTTCCAGTGTATGACTTAATGGAGTGACTGTGCATGAACCACAATCCAGCAGGTTCCATATGTTTGTAAGAGTGATCAATGGCACAAGAAGAGATGTTCAGTATAACAAAATAAGCAAATAGATCAGTTTAAGGTCTAATTGCACACTATTTCTGAAATAAAAGTGCTTTTCATTACAGATATAAGTATACATCTGTGTCGATTTCATACATAGTTATTATGTCAAGTCCTTGGCAAAACAGACATATTCATATTACAAAATACAGGTAAACACTCTATATACAGAGGCAAAAAGATTGATTGTTCAACATCTTAAATATCATTGTTCTTGGTCTATTTAAAATCGATAATTGTTCTACTTTGTTGATTTCAGCACAAATAAAGATGTCTCAGTTTCACATCCTAAAAAGCATAAGTGCAAAATAGAATTTGACAGTTCATTTAACATAGAGCACATTCTCTTAAATACAGTTCTGTATGCTATCTGAATAATAGTACTGCATGGTGTGCACAATCTAATAATCTAGGCTTTATGTTGAGACTCTGAGGCATTCGATAGATTAGTTAATAGAACCCTACCATTCTAAATTTCAAAACATGTTGGAACCTTTGATGCATAATCAATCTCAAGTACTTTGAACTCAATCCAGAACATAAACCAAAAAAGAAGGTAAATCTCCAAGTGAGTTTTTTTTGTCTTCCTATTTACAGACACTGGGAACAAATAATTTACATGCACAGACAGATTAGGCTAATGTAGATTAATATTCCACATTTATATCACAAAATCACGAATGGAGAATAAGTGCCATCAGGGGTGCTTGGTCTGTTTCACCTGGTTTGCCCAGGCCTTTCCACATAACTGAACAAAAAGCATCTTGAAGTTGAAGGACTTTATGATGCATTTAATTTCTTAAAAGAACCAAGAATGAAATCACACAAAACAGAAGAAGAGACCAGGATGGATGTTGTGATGTTGTCTTCACGCTTGGCATGCAACTGAGGTTTATCACTTACACGCAAAGCTCCTCTAATAAGCACATCCAACATGACTGTTATTCTCAGGATGTGTAAATTAGAGGAATGAATGCTGTATGAGTGATTTGTTCCAGAAAAACAAACCTATTGTGGAATGAAGTGCTGATGTTCCTAAAGTGTTACAAAAGACAAAAAACAATGCTATCTGTATAATTAAGATGTGGGTTTCAGTGCTCATATTAAACCCAGGTCTAATAAAGGTGTCCACGCTAATAGCAGAAGAACAAAACTGCTTTTGGTGCAATTCAGTGAGTCACTTTATTGGGTCATCAACTATTGCAACTAAACAGACTCACATACTATAGATCAGTATCTCCAGTTACTGACACCTGACATTGTTCTCTTGTATTTGATCTTTTTCTTGGAAGAATAGGTAATTAAAGGATTTTGTAATGTCTGAATCCTTGTTACTCAATACCTAGAAATGTTTAACTCATTAAGAGATTACCTATCACCTCCATTCTTAAGCAGCCAAACACAAAAAAATAGCTCCCTGTTAAGAGACGTGCTTTGCCATCTAATCATAGCAACCAGTCAATCAAATAGGTTTTTTACAAGAAATCTGAATAATTAACAGAAATATATATTGTTCAATGGGCTACTTCCGCACTACAGTTTGAGTGTGTCCATAATCTCATGCAGGATTTACATTATTTGATCAATCTTCCCCCATGATAGATGCATGACCTGAAAGAAAGGTCACCATTCTCCTTTTATATTGAGGAATGAGGAAGTAAAGGACCAAGAGAAGACAACACCTGTACATGTGCTACTGAAACTGGAATAGAAAGTGTAAAGACCATTCATTGTGTGTGTGTGTGTGTGTGTGTGTGTGTGTGTGTGTGTACAGTATTATTAACTATTATTAAACAGTGCCATTTGTTATTGTCACAGCTGCAGATGTGGACGGTATCATACATCATACAGAAATGGGGAAGGTCGGTTACAAAAGAGATTGCAAAACAATGTGAACTTGTGTCCTTAATACTGTTTTGCAGTGGAGCACGTTATCTGTCTTAATGCCACAATGTGAACCCCCTGTTTGAAAAAGAATATGGTGCTGTACCAGATGGGATATTTCCAAAAACCACCAGCAGATTATGCAACATCAAGGGAATTCTTTCTACCGCGTATTAGAAAGGCCAACCAAGCCAAGTTTGTGTTTGGATTAAGCGTATGCCTCCTGTGTGCATCCATTTCTGTATTGCCCTTCTTATATCGTGAGTGGAAACAGAAGAAAGTATTGATTTGTCTATATGCACGCAGTGATTGCGTGACGCATCAATGCAATGGACGTGCAGACCGAGTCAACTGAAGAGCATGAGATCGACTGCTTTCTATTTTAAGCCGATTTTGATCGATTATGTACTACTATCCCTAACCCCAACTCTATTGACACCCGTCCAAGCATGTTGCAATCATTTCTAAAGGCAACACTACAAGAAAATGCTTAGTTATTCGCTTTACATCTTTAAGCAATGTTATTTTGAAAAAACTGGAAAAACTTGTATCAAACATTACATTAAACCATTACATACATTAAAACTGATTTATTATAACGCAAAACACGGTTGCCCACCAGCAGATTGGGTTCAGCACCCATGCTGCTCAGACCTGCCCCCTTGTGTCCTCCGGGGGAAAGACAGACACACAGAATAATTCCAAATAAAACCGCGTTGATGACTGTCTGAGAAACTTTTCGTTTTCAAACTGCACAATCAAACAGACAAATCATTTTGATCTCCAACAGATTCAAGAAAGTACAGTCCATAGCTCAGCATATCATGAAGCGCACACGCTTGTAGCTTTCAACTTAGTAGGAAAGTTGGTCAATAAGGAGATGCAAAACCACAGCTGCTACAAAACACTACTGACGGTGTCTACTGTCCTACCTTTCTTGCGGACTTACCTCTAAAAACTGAACGTAACTTGATGGGAACCAGCCCCTCACTCCATCCTTCTCTCCTTCCCACCATCCGCCGTCCAGGACTTGCACAACTTTAATGATCTCCCCAGCCTCGAATCTCAGTCCCTGGTGGTGCTGATCTCCAGTGAAGCCGTATAAACTTTTACACAGAGATCCAGACATCGCAAGGGGGACAGCATGCAATCAGACTCGCACTGTAACTATGTGTGTTGTACTTCGTCCCCCCACCCCCCCTACCCAACCCCCTCCAGTTTAAGATGTATATATATATATATATATATATATATATATATATATATATATATATATAGCTATCAATATATAAATATAGATCTATGTGTGTGATCACTGCGTTATATCCTTCATCATCTGCATTTGCGTGTGCCGGCCACGACGACGCTGGGATGCTTTCGGGATGATCTGAGAAACCAGTTATATAGCCAGGATCGCCCAACAGATTCTCCCAATTCCCAGACTGAAATACAGCGGTTCTGCCAACCAGCCCCGTCCTCCTTCCTCCGCCGCTGCTGCTGCTCTGTTATTGCACTTCAGTTTCACTAAGCAAGCAAGGAAGGAAGAGTGATCTCATTATTTAAGGGCTGTACAGTTTTTACTAAGAGCGATGTGTGTGTGAATGTGTAATATTCTCCAGGAGTGAGTCAGAAATGTCGTTTATTATTATTATTATTATTATTATTATTATTATTATTATTATTATTATTTGTGTGTGTTTTTTTTTTCCTTTGTAATTCACGACCAAAAACAACGGGCACTCAGCACACCATATTTTGCCCAGGTCTTTCTAGATTCATGCGTATCAGTGTGCTGACAAGTTATTTGGGTTAATTTAATATATATATAGAAATACATTTTTCAGTCATAACACTAGACCATACACAATAATAATTATGAACTTACCTAGATAATTATGTTTTAATAATAATAATAATAATAATAATAATAATAATAATAATAATAATATTATTATTATTATTATTATTATTATTATTATTATTATTATTACTTAATGAATGTGTTAAAAATAATGATGATGATGATGATGACCAGATGGAAATGACTGTGAAAAATCTTAAAAAAAAAAAAAAAAATTCTTATGGATGAATAATTACAAATTGACTGGCACTGTAAATGTTGTACATATTCATCTGGACAATAAAGTGACATTTTTACACCCCGGACTAATAACCGCATAGTGGTGAGACTCTGTAATTGTTCAACTGTTCTAGGCTTGACAGAAGTAATATCCCTCGTTTCAGCCAGTCACTGTGAAGGAGAGGCACAGTTTACTATGAAATGCAAATGTATCAATTTTCATATTATGAGAAGAGCAGGGTAATTCTCCCCTCAAGGTATCCTCAGGCATCAAATTGTGCTTTCAGAACAGATTTCCTCTCAGTCTAGGGCTCACTGAAACTCAAAATTCAAAATAATTTCAAGGTCTAAGTTGAAACATTGTGTCAAAATAAAAGCCCACAGAGTTCATAGGAGCCCACGGGAGCAAAACTTTGCATTTCCACTTGGATAGCTGCATGGTTCTAATTGGGGGAAATGAGCGAAAATGGACATAAACACCCCACGGCTTCAGGCAGCCAGGTCAGGGTAGACATGGTTTCATACTCCCCTAGAAGAAGTGCCCCAGATGCCCAACTCCCAGGCCCAGCACTGGGGCAGGGGAAATAGTAGATAGCAGACCTGGTCCTGAGCACCCAGCAATGATGAGAACACCCACTGGGGGCAAGGAGATGAGGAGAAGCCGGGAGGGGTGGAATTCCCCCTCAGTCCCATGCAGCCTGCCTAGGGGAGAAATCTTCCAGCCAGTTCACCCTGGAAGCAAACATCCACACACAATATTTGCATCCCCCCACACTGGGGAGGGAGTTGGGAGGAGGAATATTAAAGAACCATAGACCCTGGCCGAGGTGTTGAGCTGAGAATCAGCTCACCAGGTCGTCCTGAGATGCTCGAATGCAATCCATACCAGACTTCCTGCAAAATTGTGCAGTAGGCAGTTTTCCAGGCCAACACTGATGTCTCCACATAGGAACATCAGAGACTCTAAATAAAAAGAAGGTGGAAGGTCAGGAGATTTGGAGCCCCCAAAGAAAGTACGCAAAGTCAGGCCCCACCCTGCACAAACACCAAAACATCAGTAACAATGATTTTTTTAGCCAACTTTACACAGGTGGGGCAGGTGTGGGATTCCCTTTACATTAAATGTTTCTAAACCCAATTTGGGGCTAAAAGCACAGGTCCCCTGACCACACTTAGCACAAGTTTCAAAGAGGGACCTGGTGGGCGGAGTAACAGTTATTATTATTCTTAGTAGGCACAGTACAAACACAGATTATTTTAAAATTACTATTTTTTTTATTTTAAAGAACATGTGACAGAGTGCCTTACATGTAGAAAGACTTTGAGAAATGCTTTCACATGGACACGCTATGTGCTAGCACACATTAAGATGTTTATTATCTGTTTGTATATTATGGGGCTGTATATTTCTATTGCATTTGATTGTATTTTGGATCTAGATCAATTGTTATATTACAGGTTGTAGGATTTAAAACCATTTTGGTGGCTGATGATGAGAGTGTAATGTTTTTTCCAACCATCAGAGGGGAGCTGACTCAAAAACTTGATTTCTTGATTTCTTGCCAACTAGTCAAATGCACATACAGGCCCAGAGGCTCACATTACCCACACTCAGATTGTAGTGTGACTTATGGTGGCAGCGATGGGATGGCAAGCAGCAGAGCTACTCTGTCCCAACAGCTGAACAGCCTGAGACATCGAATGATGAAGTGTCAAATGAGGAAACAGTGGTGCATCCCAAGACCAGAAAAGTGCAGACAGTGAAGCCAGTGGGACCCTCGGAACAAGGGGCACAAATGATTACTTGAGAGAGACCATACTAGCACCATATCCTCCTCCAGTAACAGGAACTCAGAAGATGAGCATGGGCAGTAGCAAATGCTTCCTACACGAGCCCCACGCTTGTGCTCTTGGGAACAGTTTTTATTACAGCCATCATATCCCCTGCTGCCGAAGCACAACTGGCCACCATACCTCTCCAGAGGGAGTCAAAAATGTCTCCATACCAGGAGGGCGAGGATATTGAGATTTTTTTTGCAGTTTACACACTTGGCTAGGACTTGGGGATGGCCATTGACTGGTGTCACTGTTGCCTGGAAGGGCACTGGAAACTTACTCCACCATGAATAAGGACAAGACCAACAGGTACAACAGTCTCAAATAGGACCTGTTGGCAAAGTTCGATATTTCTGAGGAGACATCAATGATGACACCAGCTGATGAGACTAATGCAGTTGGCCAATGTGTCAGAAAGCAGGTAATTTGGATTTCAGGAAATTTTTGCACAGGCCTCTAATGAGTTCTTACCTTTTGTACTCTTGTATGAGCGGCAAGTGCAAGGTCCCTTGGATCTCCATAGAAAGGGTTGGGAGGCTGAGTGACACTCATTCACTCACTCACACCACAAATACACTTTATTTTTAAACTACTATTTTTAATTTTCAGAGAACACACACCAGAAAAACACTTTTTTATTTTAACTTTTTTAATTTTTACATTTTTTTCAGAAATTCAAGCCGTCCTCCTGGCACACTTCTCTGGGCTGCATGTAGTCACACTTCTCATCTCTTCCAAACCAGCCCTGTCTTCAAATTGACATCTCTACCCAACCACCTGGTCCCCCAGATTAAGAAAAAGAAACACATTGCTCCTCCTCATGCCTCCTCCTCACACCTCACTGCTCCAACATCACGTCCCCTCTTCACTGCTCACTGCTGTTGTTTTTTTGCAGTGCAGTGACCTTACCACATCACTAAGGCACATTATTTAATTTTAAATAAACCATTATTTGATGAGGGGGTGATGTGTAATTTTTTACAATAAATAAAATAAGAAAAACAGTGAGGAGGAGGCATGAGGAAGAGCAATGAAGATTGACTGAGGGATAGGTGAGAAATTATCCTGATACCGCAGATTTGAGTGGGTGATGCTTGATACTTGACTCAAGGATGACTGATCCGTGAAGATCTGCTTGCCCTGCCTGCAGAAAGCTTAGTTGGAACAGGCCGCCACAGTCCACTTCCACTGTCCAGTGTTGCTTCTTGGAGGGTGTTTCACCATTGGAAGCGCCCTCTGTTGACAATGGCAGTGTATTCCATTGGTTTGTAAGAGAAAAATATTCAAAAGGAGTCCAACATAGAAATTGTAGGGATTTGGGATGATTGTGATGGTGTTATTGTTGGGGTTTTCTTGGTCATGTGTGTTTGTTTAACCGTAAGGTAAAGAAGATGACAAAGTTAGTATCAAGTTGCCATAGTGAGCAGGGATCTGCAGCAAGCAGATTCTCTCTATTAGTTTGACTTAATTGCCTGGCTGAAAAAGTGGTCCCATGTGCCCTTTTTGCCCTAATTGATATAATACATATATTTGACACCCAAGATGTGACTTTAAAATTAACTCAGAGGAAGTGCATATTTAAATACATAGACACTGACAGGTTGGAGTCTGAAAAATGTATTAGTGACAAAATTTTAAATGCCCTATGTAACTCAAGGAGTTGTTGCAGTATTGTTTGTTTTGGTATTACCTGTAACCTATTACTTGTCATCTGTGTTTTATTCATCTGGTTAGTCACATCAATTAGATTTTCAAGCCTGGGTTCTCTTTTAAAAAGTGTGGGTGTAATTCCCCAGAAAGTATGAAATAAACACTGGTAGTAGTCTGTTTGAAACAAAAAATAAGTGTGTGTGTGTGTATGTATGTATATATATATATATATATATATATATATATATATATTTAATATATATATATAAAGACAATTAAAGTTTGTAGCCGCACTCTCACTTATTAGTTATTTAGACCAGACTTTTATATTATTACAAGCTTTATTTTATTTAATCACTCACAACGCGTTTCGACACTACTGTGTCTTCATCAAGTAGCCTTAATATATATATATATATATATATTTTTTTTTAAACAGGCCATTTTAATGGGTATATTTGAGCTAGATCATTATTCTTTCAGATGTAAGCCACCATGTTAAAATAATAATAATAATAATAATAATAATAATAATAATAATAATAATAATAATAATAATAAGACATCCTAGTTATGCAAGGCAAGTCCAGAAGTTAGCCTAAAGGGGATTTAAATCAAGGAAAATAGTCACAACATTAAACAAATTAGACAGGTTAAACAACTTTTTAAATCTCATATAGTAAGATGGTTCTGCATAACTGGTTGATATTAATCTTTAATTTTGAAATAAGGAGCCAGAAGGTCACACTAAATATGTCAAATACTTCGCCATATGTCCTGTAATTTACCCTAGCTAATAAATCAGCTGGTAAGTTTCCTGATGAGTTCAAATGAGCTTACTACAGTCAGTGAAAAAAAAAAAAAAATATATATATATATATATATATATATATATAGTTTATTTGGAGTGTGACACTGTTTAAAACTCATGTGTCAGAGGAAAACTGATAGTGATTATTGTCTCGTACTGAAATGCCAGACTATGTGAGATTAATTGTTGTATATTAAAATAATTTGTGATAACAATCCCTAGTTTTGCTCATTGATATTCAAATTGTGTTAGATGCAGAGTTAGTTGTTTTAAAGCTGCAGCCCAGGAGTGTGTGTTACTTTGCTTATAGTAAAGTCAAGTTTAGTTAAGCTACCACTGATGTATTAAAGAGTAATTAGGAAGGACCCTGACAAAATATGATGGAGAAAACTCAACCTTCGATTAAACATATACCTTTGTATTTAAAGCAAGTACATATATGATGTCGACCCTCCAGTAAATGCCTTTGTTGATATTTGAATACAAAATAAAATATAATAAATTATTTTCAAATCTAAAATAACAGTTGGGTAAAGAAATTGAAAATACAGTATTTTACAGTTTATCGGTTACATAGAATTCACTAAATGTCTTTGCCTGTATGTGTTGTCGTAAATACCTAAAACTTTAAAAGAAACAATAAAAACAAAATAAAACAGTTTGAACCAAAAACATGCAGACAAACAGAATGCTTAAAAAGCACAGTTTGAACCAGCTATAAATGTAGTGGCTCCATCTAGTGTTTTTCTTATTGCAAAAAGACAATATTTAAATCTTTCAGTTATTTCCATAAAAAAAAAGATCAATTAACTTAGACCAAAAGCAAATGTAATGTTTGCTTCAGCCTATAGACATTTTGCTTTTGTTTCAGTGTGTAAATTAAGATAGTCTGCAAATCATCTTTCTTTATTACATGCACCACTTTGGTTGCTTCAGAAATTTGGCTTTGATTATCACTAGTCATGCCTCCTGGGGATTATATTTGCCCCTACTAATTAATTATCAAATCTTTTATCACTTTGGTGTGGCAGATAAAGTGGTTTTACAGGGATCTCCAATGGGATAAGTCAATCAAATAATTTGCTTAGTCTTTCACCCTATTCCCTTTTTGAAAGGCATTGCATGTAACTAGTATAATAAAGCAGTCAGTATTAGGATTGTTGATGGATGTTAATTTGTACACCGAGGACACAAATATTTTAAACACTTTAAGTAGCACCTAAACTGAATGATGTGAAGCTGCAAAAGAAAAAGAAAATAAAAGCACTGTGTCTTTGTGTCGGTACACACTCTTTCATTTATTTATTTTGCACATGTAAAGTCCAAATTTATGTAATCACTGTAAACAGAAACAATCCAGCATTGTCCTCAGTTTTAATTTTCTCACAATTATTAGAAATGTTATATTTCATATAGAAAATATAAGTGATATAATATAAAAATGTACCATATTTGTTTACATTGATTTTTGTTGTTTTTGTATTCAGAGCCCTTTTTCCTTCTGAATTTAGAAAGTTAATTTATAGTTTACAAAAGACTCCGGAATCCACTGGCCTTTAGAAAGGTCTACTACAAGTGTGTGAGATCCCACCTGTTAACTATTATTAGCCTATAGAGCCACATAGGGTGGGCTGGCCGGCAGACTTTTTCACAAAGCAGGACATTGTAGGTGAAGACTGGGGTTCCACAAATGTTGAATCGAGGATGACTGTGTATTACACTCTGTCGCTAATGTAAATAAATGTCAGGGCACTGCAGTTGTCAGTTTTACAATGGTAAAGCACTTGTGAAACAGTGTCCTTGTCTTCCCCAGATGGAAGATGATTTCTGTTTAATTGCAGTTCTTTAATGTGTAAATTAATTCAACTAAATGTCAGTCAATCACCTGAACTTAAATTTGACAAATTTCAGCATTCGATATTTTTAATAGCTATGGTGTTAGCTCGCCAGTTTGTCATTTGTGTTTTTTCGGGATTGTTGTAAATCTGTTAAGTCTCTTCTAAGTGCATCTCTTCATGCTTTTAAGTCACACAGAACAAAAAATACAAACTGGAAATCTGTATTTGTCCCAAATGGACCTTTTGGTTCATGAAATAATGCTTCTTCAGTATTTTCCTGTATTATCATGGCATTGCATGGATACAGGTTATCTTGAGCCATTTTTCAGCAGTGCAGAACAATTCAAATGGATATGTATTCATGGTGTTATCCCAACAGTATGGCTTTAAATACTATTCAATTTAACTTTCCCCCCCTCGTGATTGAAACCAACAAGAAAACAAGATGCAGAGACTAATCTGCATACTTGCATCACATAATTGCATATGCCTTAAGAAATACAGCAAAATAAATACAAAAATCAGTTTAAAAGTGACAAGTATTTACCTTGAAATTTTAATTACAGTTTTAAAATATCCAAATGGGACATTTGAAGTGCAATTGTGATTTTATTTTTTATTTTTTTTAATTATTATTGGAAGAAGCTCTGGCTTCTAAGCTTTTAGTAACATTTAATGAGAAATCTCACCTGTCTATCGTGTTGCTAATTCAATGTCAGTTGTAGGGTCATTAAGGGTTTCCATAAAATAGTTTCTTAGTTCTGCTACATGAAAGGAATACATTAAGACTTGGATGGAATCATATTCCATTGCTTTTAGACTGGAAGTGTGTTTTTGCAAGTAGAGTATATTTAAAAGTATTTTAAAGCGCGGGGTTTACTATACACAACAGTTTTTGTCCCTGTACATTACAACTTTACATGACCTTTGCCCCTACAAATGATAAAGTTCTTAAGCTATGCCATAACAATGCTGCTACTGGTTTACTTCAATTTAAAAAAAAAAAGATTTCTTAGTAAGACCTTGCTTTCTTGGGTCTATTACAGCAAGGTATATTACAGGCAATAGGCCAAATGTTGTTAAGATCATTACAGGATCTTACAATGCCTGTTAGACAGCTGTGACAGGTTATAAGGGGCCAGAACTATTGTTAGGGTGAGACTAAGTACAGGCCTTTTCTGCAGTTGGCATTGTTTAATAAACAAGAAAAGTCTAATCTAGTTGACAGGATTCAACCCAGTACCTAATGCTTTAAGTGATTAATAATCATATAACTTCTACTTCTGATCCTCTCTTTCTATAATATGCATCATTCAGATAATTATTCCAGAGCCATAAACATTTGTTTTGTCACATCCCTTTCTGTCACTCACGGAACCTGTTGGTGTGAGGTCACTGTCTTGCTTTAAAATGACTTGAAACCCCTTGTGCTGCTACTGTTGAGCTGTTTTCTTGTTACGTCAGTAAGGATTTACTCAGTCATCAGTAAAATTATCACAAAACTGGCGAGACTTAAAGGGGTGTATTATGTTTTCTAGAAGATAGGCTTTCTAAAATGTATTAAGTGGCAAGAATAGCTCTCAGTGATTGTGTTACCACATTGTATTCAGAGTATTCTCAGGCCACCTGTCCATTGTTTTTCCTCACAACCTATGCATTTTTTCCCCTTCACCCAATATACACAATTGAAAAAGCACATTATAAAAGAAAGCAGGGGGAGTCAGTGCTGACCTATATAGAATAATTTTAAAAAAGTGTTAACAATAGTTATGTAAATTAATTAATCAAGAACAACATTGTGTGGAATAAAGGGTGAGAAAACATTTGACTACAACTACATACATTTACCCTACCCACTGGAATCTTCTTCAGTATATATTGCATTGTATCTCCAGTTATAAATATCCTGTTATAATTCAATACGAGCAATATCTGTAGATGTATGTTGCGGTGATGTTATATGACTCCCATTATGTGCAGCTGCAAGTTAACTCATTTTAAAAAGCTGTAATCCGCAGAGATTACTGTTACAATTAGCACAATAATCTGGGAGTTAATGTAATTATTAAGGACAAAACAATTGTGTAGACGTGATCACTGCTTAGTTGTTACTTAGATCTGCTAGTCTAAGATCCCTAGTGTATTAACTAGAATGAGCTCAAAGTTGTAATCTTTAGCACAATCCTTGTTAAACTGTTTGAACTTTTATCATTAAATGCTGTTTAGTTTATAATGAAAAGGAATTGAAATGAAACAGTGTCTTGAGGAAACTTCTTTCTAGTTTGTGGCTGAAAACAAAGCATTTATTGTTTGGTTTATTATTCTTAATTTTAAAGGTCTAGTGTGCATCAAGGAAAATCAGTGTGAATCTTTTGAATGCAGCTGTAGAGTACATGCCAGTTTTTTTAAAAGGAGACAGCTTGTAATTTGAAAATAACAAAATAATGGTTACTGAACAAAATGCAATTTATTTGTTATAAGGAAATAAAAAATGTGGAATCGTTTTTTTATGCTATGTCATAATTATAATAATAATAATAATAATAATAATAATAATAATAATAATAATAATATTTCTGGCTTCATGATTGAATTATTTTGCTTGTTTGGTGTCCGTGTTTGTTTATTTATTGAATAATGATCATGGTCAGGTAGTGGGTATTGTCATGCAAGGATATGTCCCATTCGTGAAATTCTGACTGCAAAATACATCTAAAGTCCTACACTGCAACAGTGCCTGTCATCTCTAAATATAACCTCTCCATGGGCCTAAAAAAGTGATTTCTCCAAACAGGTTTCTCCTCAGTCAAGGGATGACCATATATGGAGTAAGGTCAAGATGGCAAAAGTAGCAGCCCTGTTTAAAAAGAGCTGCGAGGAGCAGGGCTTCTTACAACCTCAAGGTAAGTTTGTTCCATTATTTAAAGGTTTGGTGGTTGAATTGAATAATTGATTTACTAACGATTTACTTGTACAACACTCTCCCAAAACACCAGTACCATCTACTGGTACTTTGGTCTAACTGTGGACTTCTTATATTTAATATTTTGCTGTATTCCTGGATCTATGGAAGTAGACACATCAAGAGTATTGGCATTGCATTGATTATTGAGATATTCTAAATAAGAGATATGTCAGTTAGGAAGTACATTAATAATACTAATTATACTGCTTCTTCTACTACTACTAATAATAATACAAATATTTGTATTTGTATTTATAACTTCATTCTTGGGACATGACTTTCACAACCAACCATATTGCTGTTTCAGTGTACATAGTGAATGAAACAAGGCTATTGTCACTATAATGTTAAAGTTAAACACATTTTCTTTTTTCTATTCTTCCAGAAGTTCTTTGCCCAGGAAAACAAAAACTGAATATTTCTCTGCCCAAAGTAAGTTCTTTATTTTTTTAACTAGCTCATTAATTGTAATAATAATTATCATTGACTGCGCCTTTACACCTTTTAGTAACATGACTTTTTGTAGAGAATGATCAAATAATAAAAAAGGAGACAATATTTCACAAAAAAGAGCAGTGTATGAATGTGAATACTATAACATTTCAAATGTTTAGTGAAAATTAACAACAACTGAAAATAATAATTTCCTGTATAGACTTACCAAATAGCACTTGGCTTCATCTCTTTGTAAAACTGTGCTTTGAATCTTTACTAAAGGTGTTGCAAAGTGTGAGAAAGGGTCTTGCCTTGTAGTAAATCACCATCATGAGCAGCGATGCGGAAATGGGCATTTTCGGGGAGGCTGCCAAATACCTGCGCAAGTCGGAGAAGGAAAGGGTGGAGGCCCAGAATCGGGCCTTCGATGCCAGAACCGCTTGCTACGTGGATGATGACAAAGTGCTCTACGTGAAGGGTGTCATCCAGAGCAAGGAAGGTGGGAAAGTTACTGTGAAGACCGAGGATAATAGAGTAAGTGACGGACGGGAGAGCAATCTAGAAACTGGAAGCTGAACCTACTGTTGACCAATCGTTTACATTTCCATTTATTTTCCTGCTTTCAAATAATCAGACCATAACCGTGAAGGAGGACCAGGTTTACCCCATGAACCCTCCCAAGTACGACAAGATCGAGGACATGGCGATGATGACCCATCTGAATGAGCCCTGTGTTCTCTTTAACCTCAAGGAGCGTTATGCAGCATGGATGATTTATGTGAGTTTATTATGTGATTTATTGAGCGGTTTGGACAGCTTCATGTTCTTAGTGATAAATCCACAAAACTCCATAATATCAATTTTTGCTTTCTAGACATACTCTGGTCTTTTCTGTGCCACTGTCAACCCCTACAAGTGGCTGCCAGTGTATAACCCTGAAGTCGTTAGTGCTTACAGAGGCAAGAAGCGAATGGAGGTGCCTCCTCACATCTTTTCCCTTTCTGACAATGCCTATCAGGCTATGCTCACTGGTAAGTAATACTTTTATTATTTCTGACTCTGTTGCAAAACAATACTATAGTACTAAAATCAGAAAAGTAGTATTGCTAGGATTGATTGGAGTTGCTGACCATATGAGTAAGATGCATTGAGCTAAATGGCCTATGTAAGTAATCTTTTTTGTTTAACATAGTTATTACAGTGCATTGTATAAAACAAATGTTTTCTTCTAAACTATTTCAGTATTTATTTTCTGAAGCATATTGAATCAATGCTTTTCTTGTTTGTTTTTTTTACAGACCGTGAAAACCAGTCTATTTTAATCACGTATGTATATCATTATATATTTGGAAAAAAAAAATTCATTATTCTGAGCGGTTTCTATATGTTAATTTATTTACTTTACTCTCAGTGGAGAATCCGGTGCTGGAAAGACTGTGAACACCAAACGTGTCATCCAGTACTTTGCCACAATCGCAGTGGCTTCGGACAAGAAGAAGGCAGAGTACACTAGCAACATTAAGGTGAGCCATTTGTGGAACTTTTTTTTTGTTCATTTACAGTCACTGGTATAAGTAGAAGTAACTTTTTAATTACGTTTCAATGTTTTCTGTCCTTCACAGGGAACCCTGGAAGATCAGATCATCCAGGCCAATCCTCTGTTAGAAGCCTTTGGTAATGCCAAGACTGTGAGAAATGACAACTCTTCACGCTTTGTAAGTCTGATGCCAAATGCTCATAACAGGAATGTTTAACTCTGTCTGTAAAGAAGCCTTTCTGCCAGTGGAGGGTTAAGAGCTCACATTAAACATATGTTAAATGACTGTAAAGCACTTAATTTCAGTGAATGAGATTTTAATTACTATTACAATAGAATACAGTACAATTTGATGGCTTAATATAGAATGACTGAATATAAACATATTCTTTATGGAATTTATCGTCAAGGGAGCAATGCATGACTGTAGGGTTGATATCTTATAGTAAAATGTTAGAACATTGTAGAGGGCAACAATCTAACAATCTGAAATTCATGGCAAACTGAAATGTTGGCAATTTGACATCTTTACAATATGATCTTGTGAGACTGTCAGAAAGCTAATACTTGAACTAAGATTTATTTTCTCTTGTCAAATGAATAGGGTAAGTTTATTAGGATCCACTTTGGAGCAACTGGGAAACTGGCCTCAGCAGATATTGAAACATGTAAGTAAAGCACCTGAAAAATACAACCATTCATATCATATAGGGTTATATTATTATGATTTTTAAGGTTGTTTATTTATTTTTTTTAATCATATGCTTCACTTTCGCTGTAGATTTGCTGGAGAAATCCAGAGTTACATTTCAGTTGTCTGCTGAAAGAAACTACCACATTTTCTACCAAGTAATGTGCAACAAGAAGCCAGAACTTATTGGTAAGTATTAAGTTGCACATGCTTTCTCTTCAGGCTTCTACTATGTATATTTTTAGAAAAACAGTCTCTTTGCAAAGAAGCAAGTAATCAAATAATCATTCTTCTTCTTTTTTTTTAGACATGCTTCTAATTTCCACCAATCCCTATGACTTTGCCTATGTCAGCCAGGGTGAAATTGCTGTGAAGAGTATTGATGATGCAGCAGAATTGATGGCCACAGATGTAAGTAGAATGACCAAGCAGATTTAAAAGCACACATCCAATTTTTTCAGTAGTACAGACTTTTAGAACATAATTTATCTGGTGTCTTTTTGTAGGAAGCTATTGATATTCTTGGCTTCAGTGCTGATGAGAAAGTGGGCATCTACAAGCTGACTGGTGCCGTGATGCACCATGGCAACATGAAGTTCAAGCAGAAGCAACGTGAGGAGCAGGCTGAGCCTGACGGCACCGAGGGTAGGCTTTAAATATATTAAAGCAAATTCCAAAACATATGGATAACAGAATCTATAAAAAGTAAAATATATAGTTTAAATTAATGAATTATATGAAAAAGCAATGGAACAGGCAGCATGCTGTGCAGAGTGTGTAATCTTTACTTTTAAGTTATCTCTTCCCCCCTTGAACAGAGGCTGATAAAGCTGCTTACTTGATGGGTCTTAATTCTTCTGATCTTCTAAAAAATCTCTGTTACCCCAGAGTGAAGGTGGGCAATGAATTTGTTACCAAGGGCCAGAGTGTTCAACAGGTATGAGGTGTCATTGTTTTCTCTTCATCAATCAAGGGTTAATCATATATAATATTTTTGCATTATAAGGTGTTTTTTTTTTTATCTTACTAGCATTTAACTATTGCTTTAAGGTGTATAACTCCATTGGTGCCCTGGCTAAGTCCATCTATGAGAAGATGTTTCTCTGGATGGTTGTCCGCATTAACCACCAGCTGGACACCAAGCAGGCCAGACAGCATTTCATTGGTGTTCTGGATATTGCTGGATTTGAGATCTTTGATGTAAGTTTTGAGGCATATTCCAAAATATTAGAAAATGTCTCATATTCTAGTATTCTAAACAATAGTAACTTTCTGTTTGTTAGTTTAACACCCTGGAGCAGCTGTGCATCAACTTCACCAATGAGAAACTGCAACAGTTCTTCAACCACCACATGTTTGTACTGGAACAAGAAGAGTACAAGAAGGAAGGAATTGACTGGGAGTTCATTGACTTCGGTATGGACTTGGCTGCCTGCATTGAGCTTATTGAGAAGGTACGCAGTTAATATTTAATCAATATTAATTTAGAATTTGTATTTGTATTTGGTCCTTCATAATGTTCCCTTTATTTCATCCAGCCAATGGGCATCTTCTCCATCCTTGAAGAGGAGTGCATGTTCCCCAAGTCCTCAGACACTTCTTTCAAGAATAAACTGTATGACCAGCATCTTGGCAAAAACAACTGCTTCCATAAACCTAAGCCTGCCAAAGGCAAGGCTGAAGCACACTTCTCCTTGATGCACTATGCTGGTACTGTGGACTACAACATTGGTGGGTGGCTTGAGAAGAACAAGGACCCCCTGAACGAGTCTGTTGTACAGCTCTACCAGAAGTCATCCGTGAAGCTGTTATCCTTCCTCTACTCCAGCTACTCAGCTGATGGTAAATATGCATTTATCTGCTTTTGAAGAGTATAACATGTGTGGGTTACCAAACTTTGGCATTTCATAGAAGTGACATTGTCATTGCTTAATTTTAATAGATGCTGGTGGTGCAAAGAAGGGAGGAAAGAGGAAGGGTTCCTCCTTCCAGACGGTGTCTGCACTCTTCAGGGTAACAAGTCACACATACAGTTAATGTTTTCTGCTTATCAAATCAATTGAGTGGTCTGATACATTTCTACCTATTTTTCACAGGAAAATCTTAACAAGTTGATGTCTAATCTGAAAACAACTCATCCTCACTTTGTACGTTGCCTGATTCCTAATGAAACCAAAACTCCAGGTAAAATATTTTAATCGATGGTATGCACTGTGGATTTCCTAGACATACTTCCTATTGGAAAACACATCTCATAAATCAAAATCCATTCACACAGGTATCATGGATAATCATCTTGTAGTTCATCAGCTGAGGTGTAACGGTGTGCTGGAAGGTATCAGGATTTGCAGAAAGGGTTTCCCAAGTAGAATTCCTTATGGAGACTTCAAGCAAAGGTATAGTTTAATGAAATGCACACACTTTTATGGGTCCTTTCATGCATTTTAGAATAAATGACTCACATAATATTTTCTTCCCTCTCTAGATACAGGATATTGAATGCCAGTGCTGTGCCAGAGGGTCAGTTCATGGACAACAAAAAGGCATCAGAGAAACTTCTGGGATCGATTGATGTTGATCATACTCAGTACAAGTTTGGACATACTAAGGTTGACTTTCTTTTAGTTTTTTAATTATTTACTGTTTAATCCCCACCTGCACAGGTACACCCTATTTATTAATTGATTATTACTGTTGACTTCAGGTGTTCTTTAAAGCTGGTCTTCTCGGTACTCTTGAGGAACTTAGAGATGAACGTCTTGCTCAGCTTGTGATGTGTACCCAAGCGATTTGTCGTGGGCACCTGATGAGGAATGAATTCAAGAAAATGATGCAAAGAAGGTATGTCATTTCAACATGAGGGATCGTAAATTATAGTCTTAACCAAGACAAAGGCATAGTGGATGAATATATATGTCTCACCTTCACTGTTCTCCTCAAAATAGGGAGGCACTCTTTACTATCCAATACAATATCCGCTCATTCATGAATGTGAAACACTGGCCCTGGATGAAGCTGTACTTCAAGATCAAGCCTCTTCTGCAGAGTGCAGAGGCAGAGAAAGAAATGTCCAACATGAAAGAAGAGTTTGCCAAGTGCAAGGAAGATCTAGCCAAATCTGAAACCAGAAGGAAAGAGCTTGAGGAGAAAATGGTCTCCATTGTCCAAGAAAAGAATGACCTCCTTCTTCAAGTTCAATCGGTATGTTTTGAAGAAAACTTTATGAATTAAAAATTTAAGAGAAATCTAATATTTAAAACACACATAATTTGTCAAACAATGACATGAAAATGAATCAATAGCATTTGCTTACCTAACCTTTCTATAATTTAAAGGAATCAGATAATCTAATAGATGCTGAAGAAAGATGTGAAGGCCTCATCAAGAGTAAAATCCAGCTTGAGGCCAAAGTGAAGGAGATTACAGAAAGACTGGAGGATGAGGAGGAAATGAATGCAGATCTAACTGCCAAGAAGAGGAAACTGGAGGATGAGTGCTCTGAGCTCAAGAAAGACATTGATGACTTAGAGCTCACCTTGGCCAAAGTGGAGAAGGAGAAACATGCCACAGAAAATAAGGTTTGACACATAATACTTATACATTTTCGTCTCAGGTGAATCAATGACTTTATTTCTAAATGAAATGTTTAATCTCACAGGTGAAAAATCTGACAGAGGAGATGGCAACTCTTGATGAGAACATCTCCAAGTTGACAAAGGAGAAGAAAGCTCTTCAGGAGGCCCAGCAACAGACCCTTGATGATTTGCAGGCTGAGGAAGACAAAGTCAACAGTCTGAGCAAAGCCAAGACAAAACTGGAGCAGCAAGTGGATGATGTGAGTTAAAGAATAATGTATATTATTGTAGATTATATATATATATATATATATATATATATATATATATATATATATATATATACATTTTTTGCCATCTATTGCAGTAGACAGTGTCAGTTTATTTCTAGTTTAGGCTTGTGTTTTTAATGAAAAATCATATTTAGAAATATGTGGTCTTCCTCAACCATTTCATGTTCAATTTCAGCTTGAGGGCTCACTGGAACAAGAGAAGAAGCTTCGCATGGACCTTGAGAGAGCTAAGAGGAAGCTGGAAGGTGATCTGAAACTATCCCAGGAATATATTATGGATTTGGAAAATGAAAGACAGCAAACAGAGGAGAAATTGAAGAAGTAAGTTGCTCTTGAGTTTGCACTTCATACTCAGTCAAATGCATTCATGTCCTTCTTTGTTGTGATTGGCAACCAATCACATATTTCATGTCTCTAAACACAAGAGGTAATTACTAATCATTAGACATAATTTTCAAATGCTTTTCACTTTCACTTCTTTGTCCAACAGGAAAGACTTTGAAGTCTCTCAGCTACAAGGAAAGATTGAAGATGAGCAAGCTCTTGGAGCTCAATTGCAAAAGAAAATTAAAGAGTTGCACGTAAGATCTGTGATAGTTTCACATGCATTTCCAACATGCTTATGGAAAGCTTTCAGCAGGGAATGACCTATGTTTATCAACTGGCAGGCCCGTATTGAAGAGCTGGAAGAAGAAATCGAGGCTGAACGTGCTGCTCGGGCCAAGGTTGAGAAGCAGAGGGCTGATCTCTCCAGGGAATTGGAGGACATCAGTGAAAGACTTGAAGAGGCTGGTGGTGCCACTTCTGCTCAGATTGAGATGAACAAGAAACGTGAAGCTGAGTTCCAGAAGCTCCGCCGCGACCTTGAAGAGTCGACTCTGCAGCATGAGGCCACCGCTGCTGCCCTCCGCAAGAAGCAGGCTGACAGCGTGGCAGAATTAGGAGAACAGATTGACAACCTTCAACGTGTCAAGCAAAAGCTGGAGAAGGAGAAGAGTGAACTGAAGATGGAAGTGGATGATCTTTCAAGTAACATGGAGTCCGTTGCTAAATCCAAAGTAAGTTTCTTTCATATTGGATGTTCTTTCCCTTGGTTTATCTGTGCAATAAAATCTGTTACTTTCATATATATATGCACATATTTTATAGTGCAACCTTGAAAAGATGTGCCGCTCATTGGAGGATCAGCTGATGGAAGTCAAGATAAAAGAAGATGAGAATAATAGACTGGTCAATGAGCTTACGACTCAGAAATCACGCCTCCAGACAGAGAATGGTAAATTGCGATATTTTACTTCTTCATAAAAAAATACATGGAAGGAATACTGTCAAAGTTAATCCGATTCTTCTTCCTCCAAATAGCTGAAGTGTCTCGACAGCTGGACGAAAAGGAATCTTTAGTGTCACAGCTGACGAGAGGGAAGCTAGTTTTAACCCAGCAGACTGAGGACCTTAAAAGGCTACATGAAGAAGAAATTAAGGTAAACACATATATACCAAATGCTTACTTTATATTCTCAAGTGGAATAAAAGTGTTTCTGTTTTTGTGGACTCCAAGAACACCTCATTCCCTGTTAAAGGCATATTGTCTTCACATCATCATAATTAATCTCTCTCTCTTATCAGGCTAAAAATGCTCTGGCTCATGCTTTGCAATCATCTCGCCATGACTGTGACCTCCTTCGAGAGCAGTTTGAGGAGGAGCAGGAGGCCAAGGCTGAACTTCAGCGTGGAATGTCCAAGGCCAACAGTGAAGTGGCACAGTGGAGAACAAAATACGAAACTGACGCCATCCAGCGCACTGAGGAGCTTGAGGAGGCCAAGTGAGTTCTTGCCCTTATATTTTTCAATGTTGATAGGATGACAGATAGTAAATTGAATCTGTTCAAATGTATGTATTGATTTCCAGAAAAAAGCTTGCCCAGCGATTACAGGAAGCTGAGGAGTTAATTGAGGCAACAAACTCCAAGTGCTCTTCTCTGGAGAAGACCAAGCAGAGACTGCTGGGTGAAGTGGAGGATCTGATGATGGATGTAGAGAGAGCTAATACTACTGCTGGGGCACTTGATAAGAAGCAGAGGAACTTTGACAAGGTTTAATGATTTGTTTTCTACATTTTGAACTTTTGCCAATGTAAATTGAACTGGGTCTAGGTCTAAGAAAAATTTGAATCAATGTTCAACATGCCTTAAAACGAATACTATGGAAAAATAAATGACTAAGGTTTTTTCTTTTCTCCAAAGGTCCTGGCAGAATGGAAACAGAAGTACGAGGAAAGCCAAGCAGAACTGGAAGCTGCTCTGAAGGAGGTTCGCTCTGTGCACACAGAGAATTTCAAACTGAGAAATGCTTACGAGGAGTCATTGGAGCTTCTTGAAACACTGAAACGAGAAAACAAGAACCTGCAACGTAAGTTTCATAACGGGCAGTTATACTGTTCTATACTTTTCCATGATTAACATCAGCTATCTGGATGTATTTACTGTTCATTTGTATTGTAGTTGTATACATATTTATTTGTACTTTATTTTATATTTAAAAGAGGAGATTACTGATCTGACGGAGCAGTTTGGAGATGCTTATAAGACCATCCACGAGTTGGAGAAGGCAAAAAAACAAGCAGAGCAGGAGAGGGCAGAGATCCATACTGCCTTGGAGGAAGCTGAGGTATGCATGGACAAAAAAAATATTTTAGAACACATGCATGGTTTTTAAAGCTATTTTCAAATGTATATTTAGCTAGAACAGAAATTTACCAATGTGCTGCTTGATCAGCCTGTTTTACATCAAATGTTTTTTTTTCAATGTCTGTTTCAGGCATCGCTTGAACATGAAGAGAGCAAGATTCTCCGTGTGCAACTAGAGCTGAACCAGGTAAAGTCTGAGGTGGACAGGAAAATCGCAGAGAAGGATGAGGAGATTGATCAAATGAAGAGGAACAACCAGAGAGTTGTGGATTCCCTGCAAGGTACCTTGGACTCTGAGGTCAGAAGCCGCAATGATTCCCTGAGAGTGAAGAAGAAGATGGAGGGGGATCTCAATGAGATGGAAATTCAGCTGGGTCACGCCAACCGCCAGGCCAACGAATCACAGAAACAGCTGAGAAACATCCAGGCACAGTTTAAGGTCAGTGGAAATCATTGGCTCCTTTGGGGATGTTATTATAGAAAGCTGTTTTAAGTCATAGCTTTGTAGCACACTAATTTCCCAAATACATATGAATAAGTAAAAGCAGTGCAGCATACTTCCTGCTCAGATAATAAGTCACATAAACATTCACCATGCCAGCTTAATGGATAGTTTCAATTAAAATAAAATATTGGTACTATCAACATACAATTGTGCAAAAATTGCATAATTATATACTGTATAAAGTGACATACATATCTGTGTATTATTATCCACTAGGAGGCACAGCTGCAACTGGATGATGCTCTTAGAGGACAGGAGGACATGAAGGAACAGGTTGCCATGGTGGAGCGCAGGAACACCCTCATGATGGCTGAGATTGAGGAAATGAGGGCTGCCCTGGAACAGACAGAGAGAGGCCGCAAAGTGGCTGAACAGGAACTGGTTGATGCCAGTGAGCGTGTGCAGCTGCTGCACTCCCAGGTACTGTAAATGGTTTCAGCTCAGTTATACATCAACAAGTACTATAGTGAAAAAGCTGCAATATAATGTAGTTTCCCTGTCTGTTAATATTATATTTGACAAAGTTAGGACTCTGTTGTTGTCAGCTCCTATTATCAACTCCTTGAGTTTGTTTGTATTTGCAGAATATTAGCCTCCTCAATAGCAAAAAGAAGCTTGAGAGCGACTTTGGTAACCTTCAGGGAGAGGTTGATGAAATGATCCAGGAGACCAGGAATGCTGATGAAAAAGCCAAGAAGGCCATCACTGATGTATGTTCTCAAATCAAGCTTATCTATACATTTTCTATGAAAAAGTTCTCAATGTTCGAGGTAAAGATCTGCTGTGTATTCAAAGGCTGCCATGATGGCTGAGGAGCTGAAGAAGGAGCAGGACACCAGCTCTCACCTGGAGAGAATGAAGAAGAACCTGGAGGTCACAGTGAAGGACCTGCAGCACCGTCTGGATGAGGCTGAGCAGCTGGCAATGAAGGGTGGAAAGAAGCAGCTCCAGAAACTGGAGGCCAGGGTGTGTTTGAAGATTGCTTTTAAGATGTGCTGTGTGCTGGAAGAAAGTCTTTGGAGTGAGCACTTCTAATCAGAAATACAACAAAATACAGCAACGGAAAGTGTCAAACAAGTATAATATTGATTTTCAAAAAGTTCAAGGAAGTACATAGCTTTTATTCCAATTTTGGGTCATACCCTCAAGGGGCCTGACATTTTACAAATAGTGTCTGATTGGTCATCTAAATAACTATGACAATAATTTAATTGGCATTCTAAAATAAGCCCATGAATAATAATTATCCTCTACATTTTCAGCTACATTTGAAAGGTTTGCCAATAACAAAGATAGGTTTGAAACAATTAAACTTTGATAAGAAACAAGTAGAGAATGTAAGTTGCTGATAAACTAAAAAGGACTAACTGTGAAGAAAAAATAAGAGGTTCTCATAATTCATTGGAAAGAATGCAGACAAATTAATAGCACACAAAGCACAGAAGCACAAAATGATTTATATTTTCCTCCACAGCTGTTTAAAATAGGTACCTTTGTTTTAATTTGTAGTTTAGTTTAGTTTTAGCTTTTTGTTTTTGTAAGCTTAAAACTATTTCCAGATAAAGTTAATAATATTTCCAGTGATAAGTTAAATCACTAAAAGTTATGATTGTGTTGAGCTAAAATGGTGATTGACATAGATAGTGGGATAATTGGGTAATGTTAAATTTCAAACTGACATCTCTTGCTTTTAGGTGCGTGAGCTGGAGAATGAACTTGAGATGGAGCAGAAGCAAAGAGTGGAGGGCATCAAGGGTGTGCGCAAATATGAAAGAAAGGTCAAGGAGGTGACATATCAGGTAAATCCAAATGAAAGGGCACATACGAGAACAAAATAAAGGCAGTTAGTTTCCTTTAAGATGTGATCAGACTGGTTACTTTTCCACTCAGTCTGAAGAGGACAGAAAGACAATTGCAAGACTCCAGGATCTGGTCGACAAACTCCAGCTGAAGGTCAAGGCCTACAAGAGACAGGCTGAGGAGGCTGTGAGTAATGAACACATTGTAGAATAGCTTTTAACTGCATACGCGGTGATGCTGAGAATTGCTTTGATCTGTTTCACAGGATGAGGCTGCCAATGCTCACCTCTCCAAGTTCAGGAAAGTGCAGCATGAGCTGGAGGAGGCAGAGGAGCGTGCAGACATCGCCGAATCCCAGGTCAACAAGCTGAGGGCCAAGAGTCGAGATCTTGGTCACAAAGTAAGTGTGTCACTCAGTCTGTCAGTGATAGATGTGATTACAGCTCCTACAGTTGCTTGACAATGTACTTTAAAAGGTATATTCTATTTAGTGGATTCCTCAGAGGGTAAGGGGGATTTTCTGCATTTTAATCTTTTCTGGATTACATGTATATATTTAATAAATAAATCTTTCAAGTTAGTGTTGCATTTCCTAATCCAAGAGTTGTAGGTACTTTAAATAGTTTTAGGATTTAGACCTGTTTTCTCTTGTTTACTCAGGTTCTATACTCTTTCTTTGCCAGGGTTGCCTTAACTGATGAAGGTGTGGTACAGTGTGCATTTTGTATCTTGATGTATTTTGTATTTATTTTTTGTTATCAGGCAATGGAAGAGTAAGGACTGGCATCATCCGAAACTGTTTGATTGGAATCCACAAAATGTGAATTTCCTTGTGATGACTGTTATATCTATACTGATGGCAATAAAGAATCAATAACCAATTTTCTTGATAGTATTTTTTTCAGCTACATCCAGACATTTAGAAACATGAACATCAAAATTGATATATAGTTTGTTTGTTTGTTTTCATCACAATTGCCAGTGCAAAAACACTAAGAAAACATTAATATTGGTATCTAACCGAATGGAGTATTTAAATATTGTTATGAGAACTGTTGCTTTTCCTTTCATTTTGCTTGACATAAAATATACTGCAGATTAAACATTTCAATATTTTCATTTTTTTCCATAATACAAAGCAAAAGAGCATTCTAATAAATTAAGCAACATTAATCATAATAGCAAATATATATATACATACATACATACATACATACATACATACATACATACATGCAGTCATGTACATATGATGCAAAAAAAAGAGAATTCATCTTATTTAGTATTTAATTTTTGTAAAAAAAAAAAAATATTCCCTTTGTCAAAAAATAATGTTTGTTGCGTCACACTCCACCTACATTTACATAATCTTACAGGGTGTAAGGATGCAGTTGGGAGGTGGAAGAAATATAAACACATCTGCAAGCCTTTAATTAACTCCCTGGAAGAGCATGTGAATTACAGGAATACACTCATGTGTGTAACCTGCAAAACCTCATATTCAGCCACTAGAGGGCATATATTTTAAAATATTTTCCAGATAACAGGTGGTCTTTTTTAGTAATGGTAATTGAATGAACCCTTGCAGAGTGTCTTTTGGTAAACGGTATAATTACATATATTAATACAGTTCATAAGGCAACCTTGTGTATTGATTCTTACCTGGTGTCTATTCTGGTTTTGTGTTCCAACCTGAGCTCTTGGTCAAGGAGTAATACAAGGAGTAATACAACCCTTTAATACAACCCTTTAATTCAAATAATTGCTTGATTAAAAAAAAAAAGAGTGGCAAAACAGCACTGGCCCTCTAACAAAGTGCTGTGTTGAATAATTAATTTACCCTCATGCAGATGATCAGTCTGTGATTAAGCCAGGTGAGCCCATACAAAATGATCAAAGCTTATTATGTAAGAGTTTTGTGCACTATAATTGCCACCTTTGCCTGTGCCTCATGGAGTCACAGACTGTTCAGGCAGGTTCAAGAAAGTTATATATATATATATATATATATATATATATATATATATATATATATATATATATATATATATATACACTCACCTAAAGGATTATTAGGAACACCTGTTCAATTTCTCATTAATGCAATTATCTAACCAACCAATCACATGGCAGATGCTTCAATGCATTTAGGGGTGTGGTCCTGGTCAAGACAATCTCCTGAACTCCAAACTGAATGTCTGAATGGGAAAGAAAGGTGATTTAAGCAATTTTGAGCGTGGCATGGTTGTTGGTGCCAGACGGGCCGGTCTGAGTATTTCACAATCTGCTCAGTTACTGGGATTTTCACGCACAACCATTTCTAGGGTTTACAAAGAATGGTGTGAAAAGGGAAAAACATCCAGTATGCGGCAGTCCTGTGGGCGAAAATGCCTTGTTGATGCTAGAGGTCAGAGGAGAATGGGCCGACTGATTCAAGCTGATAGAAGAGCAACTTTGACTGAAATAACCACTCGTTACAACTGAGGTATGCAGCAAAGCATTTGTGAAGCCACAACACGTACAACCTTGAGGCGGATGGGCTACAACAGCAGAAGACCCCACCGGGTACCACTCATCTCCACTACAAATAGGAAAAAGAGGCTACAATTTGCACAAGCTCACCAAAATTGGACAGTTGAAGACTGGAAAAATGTTGCCTGGTCTGATGAGTCTCGATTTCTGATGGTAGAGTCAGAATTTGGCGTAAACAGAATGAGAACATGGATCCATCATGCCTTGTTACCACTGTGCAGGCTGGTGGTGGTGGTGTAATGGTGTGGGGGATGTTTTCTTGGCACACTTTAGGCCCCTTAGTGCCAATTGGGCATCGTTTAAATGCCACGGCCTACCTGAGCATTGTTTCTGACCATGTCCATCCCTTTATGGCCACCATGTACCCATCCTCTGATGGCTACTTCCAGCAGGATAATGCACCATGTCACAAAGGTCGAATCATTTCAAATTGGTTTCTTGAACATGACAATGAGTTCACTGTACTAAACTGGCCCCCACAGTCACCAGATCTCAACCCAATAGAGCATCTTTGGGATGTGGTGGAACGGGAGCTTCGTGCCCTGGATGTGCATCCCACAAATCTCCATCAACTGCAAGATGCTATCCTATCAATATGGGCCAACATTTCTAAAGAATGCTTTCAGCACCTGTTGAATCAATGCCACGTAGAATTAAGGCAGTTCTGAAGGCGAAAGGGGGTCAAACACAGTATTAGTATGGTGTTCCTAATAATCCTTTAGGTGAGTGTATATATATATTTAAACAATGAGGGAAAACTGAGCAGACAGTGCTCCAAAAAACACAGAGGAGAAAAATGGCATCATAGGAAGACATGAACCTGATCCCCACCCCCTCTGTATGATGAGATGGGAACAGTGTTTTTGATGACAAGTAACAGTTATGATCACATACCAAATCGCAGTTCTCCATTATGGTCACTAGAGGTCTCTAATGAACCAACTTAATTTCTCTGCCCTGACCAAATAGTTTTAGCAGTTTTACCAACGGTGCCCCTGAAGTGCAAAATACATGCACATAAAAGAAAGATGAAATTACAATTAAAACAATACACCATCAGACTTAAACAAATGTCTGCAAACTTAACAATGTCTCTGCAACATTAAAAAAGTGTATGCAAACTTAAAAAAAGTCTGCAACATTAGCAATGTGTCTGCAACATTAAGTTGCTACAAACTTAAAAAAAAAAAATTCTACAAACTAAATTACATTACAAACCGGAAATGACAAATCAAAGTTGATGGGATTTGACGGCAAGGAGAAGAAAATGATTGCATCTCTTGAGTGGAGGAGCCAGTATTCAGTTCAGCAGATCAGGAATTGTCCTTCAGCAGCTCAAGTTACTGTAATTCTGTTGTCTTTCTGTTGTTTTCATAGGTAATAAAAATACTTCTAAACACAAAACAGGTGGGAGTATTTTATAGATGGTTTTATTTACATCCTAAGGTGGGAAATATGAATTATAAAGAGCTACATGTGTTTACCGGGGACATGCCTACACTTATCGATTGGAGTCTAATCATAATAATAATACACAATCTGAAAGCATACCTCCTCGGTGATATAGTGTACATCTCTATGTATTGTCCTGACAGTGCAAGCAAAGAGGCTCATACGTGTAGTATTGTAAACACAATATTGTGGATGTGATACTGAATATTACCCATTACCCATAATTAATTGTATGTATTTATGGAGTCTTACTACAGGATAATACGCAAACACAAAAAACAAACATAAGCTATTATGTACAGATTACTACCAATGTGTGTCCAACATTAATGGGGACATTAGTAATGCTGCAGACACTTGTCAAAGTTTGCAGACACATTTTTAATGTTGCTGGTGTTTTAATTGTAATTTCATTTGCATGTGTTCTGTACTTACCCTCCTTAAATTAGTCTAAATTAGCTGGAAACTATTTGTTTGAGTTCTGTGCATGGCATCATACCACCAGTACACACTGCGATATGCAATACAGACATGGATTGGAAAATTAGGAGCCCATATGTCTACAAACAAAATAACACACATCCAGGAATGTAATACAGTGGATCAGAGAGACTGTGCTTCGAGCTCTGATTTCAACCTTGTAGACTACCTCAAATGCAAAATAAGGAAGAGACATCAGAGACTGATTTGCAAACCATGATGTGGAAGGAAACACACAGTGATCTACAGTCACCTTCAAAACCAAGAAGTCAGAAGTCATTACAACAAAGGATGGGCCTGCATCCTATTATGTCAATTGTGAAACATTTTTTAATTTTGTAAACTGCTGCCTTTCTCCCCATTTTTTGAGTTACCAAAAAGCAGTTTATACACAGGAAACAGGATTTGGTGTTGTGGTATACCAAGAGGTATACTCTCCTGTTAAGTCATCCACCACAGATGCAGTAAACGATTCCCAGTCTCCCTGTGTGCATTTATTTATTTATTTATTTTTGAAAAACATTTGAAGAAGGTTTTTGGAAGCTTTTATTTAGTTTTTATTGGACAATTATTGTAGAATCTAGATTCTAGATATTTTGCATGCAGTAAATGTTTCTAATAGAATGTGTTTAGGGTGCTAATACTGTGCTGTGGTGTTAAATATTTTATTGTTTGTGTTAAGCCTCTCAATATTTTACAATAAATGCCATGGATAAATAAGGGATAGGTAAATATAGTGCACCACATGCAATTTAGAATGACATCTATAACAGTGCATGTTTTAATAATCCACTAGAGAGTTGAACAAAGCTGATAAACATGGTATTAACTCTAGGTAATCTCCTCCAAAGAATAATAACATTTTAGGTGTATAAGGGCATTTATGTAGTGAATTACAAAACTGACTGTAGATGCAGCTCAAGTATGTAAAAACAAGTATTATGAAGGAGTTTAAAAACAGCTAAGATAAATTGTTATTTAGAAATTCATATTAACTTAAAGAAATAAAAAATGTCTGTGCCATTACATTTAACTTGAGTTATTAATTCCAAATATAAACAATCTGCCTTCAAAGTTTGTAATTGTAATGCATTGCAGAAATGGTACAATTTAATGATTTACTTTATTTCTTTGCATATTTCATGCGTTCATTTTCAGTATTCAGTTTCATATTCAATACAAATGTCTGGATTGAAAAGCTAGGTGTGTAAAGATTTGATCACAACTGTACAGAGAAAGAGAAAGAGAAAAGACAGGAAGAAAATGACACAAACACTGTATTAAGAGTGGTATGATTGTGAGCTGGTGTTGGAGAGAAGATGTATGATCATAGCTGGAGGAAACAAAGGCTTGCACAGTCCAATCAATATTACTACATCATATCTGTTAAGTTTAGCAACTGGCACTTTGGCACTGTCTAAAATTACGTTTCTTCTTACGCACTAATTCCAATAGATGAAGAGCAGGAACAAAAAATGAAATTGAATCCTAGCTTCATGGTAGGTTATTGCTGCTGCCGTGGAGAGAGGTTGTGACCAAGTGCTTTGTTTGAGAAGCAGCTGTGCTCCCTTGTGTTGAAATAGCCAAAAGGTGCTGACCGTTGTATTGTTGGCATTTAAGTCTTCCAACCTCTGCTGACCTTCTTTATCCTTTTAAAGAAAGGCACTCATTGAACTCTGTGGTATTTTCTGTACTTGCTGCGTCCTGTCTTAAGTCATTATAGATGCATTCATTCCTCCATTTGAAAAATAAAAAAATAAAAAACAGTTTCCTCATAATGAAAACTATTCTACATTTAATTATCACAGCAGTATACAAGTATAGCATTTTATACGAGAACAGAATACCAAAGTTATTAAGATTGAGTTCTGCCTGATAAAAAGATAGCTTTAGAAAAGCAATGTGAAAAAAGTATTTGAATACCCTCCCAGTGTATAAAAAACTGAAGTAACATTTCACCAGTAAGAGTAAATCTTAATACTTGTATTACAAGTTCCGATCGTATTTGCTGATGTTAATGAATAAACTGTGAATGTGTGTAAGTTTGCAGTTCTGTGTGTTTCATGTTTAGAGCTTAGTGAGGGAATTAAATTGATAAAGAACACATTAATTCATTTTCCTAATTTTAGTTTAGCCGATTGTTAAACAACAATAATACCTTGAAGAATATCTTGATTCTGTGACCTTTTTCAGTAAAGAAATAGGGATGTCACTAGGAATTCATTGTTGATTGCATTGCATTCACAATCCTTTTTAATTTGAAAATGTATGTTTTAATTTTATAACTTAGCATTGCTAAATATAACTGCTCCTTGTAATGGATGATCTCCCTTAACAGGTTCCTGCTTTAACAATTCATGTCCATATATAGGACAAAGGGTACACTGAAGGACAGAAGGTCTCTATAAATGCAGCTGGAGAACAAGAGGTTTTTGTTACCATCTGCACATCAAGGTAGGTGCAGGCTCTGCTTTGGCACTCTACTTCTGAATGATTGCTTCATGTGTCAAACCTATACAAATTAATTCAGACTTCTTATCAACTTTTACAATGTATTTAAGATATTTTGTTTATAGATTGCTTACCTTATGTGTATCATTTTGGGGACACACTTCAAATACAGTGCCTCCTTTGCTGTATATTCTTGGTGATTGAGTTTGTTTCCAGGACTTAACATTATTGTCATCACCTCATCTTCTAAAATGTGTACTGCAACATCAAAACTGTTTACATTAACAACAACATGTAAGGGAAATATTGTTCATTAAATAAATTTGGTTAAAATAAATTTAATTGTGTTTTGCTTCAGGCTTCTGAGCAATACTAATATTGCAGTTTCTGTGGTGACAGGGTTTACAAGGTAAGACACCTTTTCAAGGTAAAACAAAATATTGACAGAAGGTTGACAGAACTTAGCCATACATATTTTAATAAATTATACATTTTACTCAGCCTGTTCAAATGTTCAAAAAGCTCCTTTTTATATTCCTCTTGATACTTTGTTGACTACAGGTAATCACTATAAAAGCACAATACTAAATAAGTTTTGAAACATTGTAATGTGTTTTTGAAGTACTTATTACTATGTATGAATATTTATTTTGTATTCCTGTACTGGTGGTTGTATGCGACTGTGTATCATGTCTTTGTTTTATTGTTTTTACACAGAGAACCACCACCATGAGTTCTGACGGGGAAATGGCGATTTTTGGGGAAGCCGCCCAATTTCTCCGGAAGTCGGAGAAAGAGAGACTGGAAGCACAGAGTCGTCCGTTTGATGCAAGAACTGCCTGTTATGTACACGATGACAAGGAACTTTATGTTAAGGGTCTTATCCAGTCTAAAGATGGTGGCAAAGTCACTGTTAAGGTCAATGACGACAAAGTAAGTTAAATCCTGCATACTGCAGGTCAATCTTTATACGAATTTGTTTAGATTTGTTTCTCATCTTTAAACTTTTGAATTTCTGTTTTGAGCACATATTGAGAAAGCACCATTTGTTAAACCCAATTTGTCATTTTGTTTTTCAGACTGTAACAGTTAAGGATGATCAAGTCTTCCCAATGAATCCTCCCAAGTACGACAAAATTGAGGACATGGCGATGATGACCCACCTGAACGAGCCCGCTGTGCTGTTTAACCTGAAAGAGCGTTACGCAGCATGGATGATCTATGTATGTTTTTCTATAATGAGCATATAGTGGACTATTTTGTCTTTCACTGAGGCTTCCATCAATATTTATTATTCTGTTTTCTTTCAATATCACTCTAGACATACTCGGGTCTTTTCTGTGTCACTGTCAACCCCTACAAGTGGCTGCCAGTGTACAACCCAGAAGTTGTTAAAAATTACAGAGGCAAGAAGCGAATGGAGGTGCCTCCTCACATCTTTGCCCTCTCTGACAACGCTTATCAGGCTATGCTCACGGGTAAGGCCAGACATTTGTACTCCTAGCACTACCTCTAGTATGTAAATACTGCAAAGTTTATTTATTTATTTATTTATTTATTTATTTATTTATTTATTAATCCTGGAAGAAATCTTTATTGAATTTGTTAATTAATTAAACTACTAACAACAGGATGAGCAACAGTGGGGACATGGACTTTTATTTATAAAGTAACCATTCATATGAGCTTGATAGAAACCCTGTGATTCCTCTTTACACTTGCTTCATGTGGCAATGCCTGTTACTTTGTTCTAACAAGTGGCACATAAATAGAAAATATATATTTTTATTTTTAATTAAAAAGATTTTCATTTTTTCCCCTAACCATTATCATTTTTTTTTTCTGTTTTAGATCGTGAAAACCAGTCTATTTTGATCACGTACGTTTTCATTTGTCTTTCCCAACTCTACTTTATATCAATCATTCTCATTTAGAAACTGAAACTTATTATCTTTATTTTACACTGTTGCTTCTTTTATTCACCAGTGGAGAATCCGGTGCGGGGAAGACTGTGAACACAAAACGTGTCATCCAATACTTTGCGACAATTGCAGTGTCTGCGGACAAGAAGAAGGAGCAAAGCAACAAAATGAAGGTTAGGTCTGGGAACACACTTATTGTACAGGATGTATGGTTTTATTTGGTCAACTCATAATTTTCTGTGTGTTTTTTTGTAATGTTTATTTTCCTCAGGGAACACTGGAGGATCAAATCATCCAGGCCAATCCTCTGTTAGAAGCCTTTGGTAACGCCAAGACTGTGAGAAATGACAACTCCTCACGTTTTGTAAGTCAGTCATTTCTTAATTAAAATTGGTTGTTGGGTTGTTTCAAGTATTTCAACCCTAACTCCAGACATAACCATATAAGTATCCATACAAAAATACTTCCAGAAGCATGTGTGGTTGCTGTGCTGACAATTACACTGTGAGTTGAAACAATAGCAGATGATGTGTGATTGCTTTATATGAAACTGAAAAAGGAAATTGTGCTTGTAATTCATTAAAGAATCTCAACCTTTAGTGCCATACTATATATATATATATATATATATATATATATATATATATATATATATATATATATATATATATTCATAAATTACATTATGAATGTAAGATAAAATGTATATTAAGGAATAGAAGTCTGAAGTTATAGTAACAGGCTGTTTCTAATGTTAATCGATCTCTGATCATTGATACCATGCGCATGTCATGTGGCTTTAGTTTATATTTTTCACATTTGATTTGATCATTTGATTGTATCATTTGTGTGTATTTGTTAATTTGCCTTTTCAAACAGGGTAAATTCATCCGAATCCACTTTGGGCCAAGTGGGAAACTGTCGTCGGCTGATATTGAAACATGTAGGTCTCATATCTCACACTGACACTTTTATGTTGATTTGAGCAGATTCGGTTAGTGAGGAAGCTCTTTTTTTTACATTTCTGTTCTGTAGATCTTCTGGAAAAATCCAGAGTGACGTTTCAGTTATCCGCTGAAAGAAGCTATCATATCTTCTACCAACTCACCTGCAACAAGAAGCCTGAACTTATTGGTAATTTCTGAATGTACTTATATGTTTCTGTTTTGAATGCAGTGCTTATATATAAATCCTACTGAGGAAATCAGAGATAAACATAAACCATTCTCGTCCCCCAGATATGCTCCTCATCACCACCAATCCATACGACTTTTCCTTCATCAGCCAAGGTGAAATAGCTGTGAAGAGCATCGATGACGCAGATGAGTTGATGGCTACAGATGTAAGTTGTTTGGAAGCATCACACAATCATGTAATTTCCATATATGTGTAATTTCTTCAAGGATGTATCTGTGTGTTTGCTTGGGTACAGGAAGCTATCGACATTCTGGGCTTCACTAATGAAGAGAAATTGGGCATCTACAAGCTGACTGGTGCCGTGATGCACTACGGTAACATGAGGTTCAAGCAGAAGCAACGTGAGGAGCAGGCTGAGCCCGATGGCACTGAAGGTACACACTACGGTGAAACAGTAAGATAAAAAATATATAAAATTGAGAATTGGGATAAAAAAACAATACAGGAAACTACCTGGCAAACTACAGGTGTTAAATTGTGTTAATTGGTGTGCCTTTGTTAAGTGATGCAAAACTGTCACTGTAATTCTTTAACTTGGACGTGCTATTTGTAGATCAAACAGATTAAATGTTTCCATCCAAAGTGGGACAGTTCTTATTTTTGACTTTAAATATATATGTTTTCAAGATTAAACACAATAATGTCTTAGGCGTGGTGCTGTTCATGAATGGATTAGTTTTATTCATTTATTAATGTTTCTTTATTGTCTTCCCTTAATGCAGAGGCTGATAAAGCAGCCTATCTGATGGGCTTGAATTCTGCTGATCTCCTTAAAAACCTATGCTACCCTAGGGTGAAGGTTGGCAATGAATATGTCACCAAGGGCCAGAGTGTCCAACAGGTAAAAATGTTCATTCTGACAACATGATGCTTTTTGTTGTGTCTTCTGAATGACTGAATGATATGCATTTTGGTCCATTTATTTCTTTACTAGGTGTATAACGCCATTGGTGCCCTGGCTAAGTCCGTCTATGAGAAGATGTTCTTGTGGATGGTGCTCCGTATTAACCAGCAGCTGGACACCAAGCAGCCCAGACAGCACTTCATTGGTGTGCTGGATATTGCCGGATTTGAGATCTTTGATGTAAGATTTGCCCATTGCTTTTATTTTCTCATGAGATAAGCATTATTATACATGTATTACAGTGAGATATGTGCTCACACACACAAATGCACTGTATATTGTATATGTACTGATGTGTTCTATATTTTATTTTTAGTTCAATACCTTGGAGCAGCTGTGCATCAACTTCACCAATGAGAAACTGCAACAGTTCTTCAACCACCACATGTTTGTACTGGAACAAGAAGAGTACAAGAAGGAAGGAATTGACTGGGAGTTCATTGACTTCGGAATGGACTTGGCTGCCTGCATTGAGCTTATTGAGAAGGTACTTTGTTGTTTCTTTACCTTTTTTCAAGTGCATAGTTTTAATAAACAGTAATTTACTCATATTCACACAGCATGTTTTTTAAAGTTTGATCTAGGGAGGAAAACATTTCAAAATTCTTTACGTACATGAACATCCTCATGATGTTTTTATTTTTTTAAGATACAACACTGATTTGAATATGTTGATATTAATTAAATGTTCTACTTTGGTTATCTTATACTTTTCATGTGTTCACAGCCAATGGGCATCTTCTCTATCCTCGAAGAGGAGTGCATGTTCCCCAAATCTACAGACACTTCTTTCAAGAATAAACTGTATGACCAGCATCTGGGCAAAAACAACTGCTTCCTGAAACCAAAGCCTGTTAAAGGCAAGCCTGAGGCCCACTTCTCCCTGGTGCACTATGCTGGTACTGTGGACTACAACATTGGTGGCTGGCTTGAGAAGAACAAGGACCCCCTGAATGAGTCTGTTGTGCAGCTCTACCAGAAGTCACCTGTGAAGCTGTTATCCTTCCTCTACTCCAGCTACTCAGCTACTGATGGTAAAGACTCAAATGATTGATTAACATGTCCCATTTTCATGTTATGCTTTTGAACAGTCTTAATGGACATGCTAAAGGTTCAGATTCAGAGTACTTTTGTTTTATGTTTTCTTAAAGACTCTGCTGGAGGTGGTAAAAAGGGGGGAGGCAAGAAGAAGGGTTCATCCTTCCAGACAGTGTCTGCACTATTCAGGGTATTGTATTATCTATTGAAGTGTGAAGAGCAAAAACTAAAAAGACATGTTATTTAAACTGAGAGATAATTATGCTTTCTCTGTCTACAGGAAAATCTAAACAAGCTGATGTCCAACTTGAAAACTACTCACCCTCATTTTGTGCGTTGTTTGATTCCCAATGAATCCAAAATCCCAGGTAATGGCATTTCAATGGTAATATGTCAATATTGTTTGACTCTCAAATGAAGAAAATAGAAACAATATGCATTTTTCAATTAATCTAGGTGCTATGGAAAATCAGCTGGTTATCCACCAGCTGAGATGTAATGGTGTGCTGGAAGGGATAAGAATTTGCAGAAAAGGATTCCCAAGCAGAATCATGTATGCTGACTTCAAGCAAAGGTACAAAAATTAAGTTTTAATTGCCTCTATTATGAAAAAGAAAATGACAGTGTCTCACATGGCTTAATTGTTGTTTGTTTGATTGTTTTTGCTACAGATACAGGATCTTGAATCCCAGTGCTGTCCCAGAGGGCCAGTTCATGGACAATAAGAAAGCTGGAGAGAAACTCCTTGGGTCAATTGATGTTGATCACACACAGTACAAATTTGGGCACACCAAAGCAAGTATATCTATTTCCGTGTACCTCTAATGCTCTATGTGATACAGATGTTATGAAGCTGAGGAAAAGCATGTTGAATGGAATGCTTCAAACAGATATGTGACACATCCAGGACTCCAGCAGAGCACAGGGATATCCATCCTTGTACAAATGCTGCTGCTTTTGAAAAATTGTGCAATGGAAAGTGTCACATAACTCATTTCCTATTTGTTGGTTTTATCATTCTTATTCAGGTGTTCTTCAAAGCTGGATTACTTGGTGTTCTTGAAGAGATGAGAGATGAGCGTCTCGCACAAGTGGTAACATGTACTCAAGCTGTGTGCCGTGGATACCTTGTAAGGATTGAATATAATAAGATGATAGAGAGAAGGTATTTAAACGGCACAAGGGATAATGGCACAAGGGATTGTTAATGCCAGTCAAGCAGCTTAATTCCACTGCTTTCCTCTCATTTTACAGGGAAGCCCTGTTTACCATTCAGTACAATATCCGCTCATTCATGAATGTGAAACACTGGCCATGGATGAAGATGTACTTCAAGATCAAGCCTCTCCTGAAGAGTGCGGAAACTGAGAAGGAAATGGCCACGATGAAAGAAGACTTTGCCAAGTGCAAGGAAGATCTGACCAAGTCAGATGCCAGAAGGAAGGAACTTGAGGAGAAAATGGTCTCCATTGTTCAAGAAAAGAACGACCTACTTCTTCAAGTTCAATCGGTATGTTATAAAGAAAACTTTATTAATTAGTAATATAAGAGGAAATCTAACATTTCTGGCAAAATTGCCTCTTAAAATTCTAACAATTTGTCAAACACTTAAATGAAAATGAATCAGTTAATTAATTATTTAAGTTCAGGTGGTATTTTCACCTCGAATACAATACAATATAAGTCTCATCATATTTAAAATGTTTATTGTGTAAACTGTAAGTTGCCCTGGATAAGAGCATTTGCTAATAAATACATAAATACATAAATACATAATATTACACATTTTTGTTTTACAGATTCAAGTTGGGGGAAATTATTCAATATTCCTATTTTTAATGTAAAATATACAAACCTCTCATTGAGTTCATGAATTCAATCAATTAGTTTATACATAGGTATATGAAATATACATATGTGTATTTGTATATTTATCTTTGTAGTGGTTTTAATTATATTTACTCTTTGAAAGACTTGTTATAAATTAGTTATGAGGCAGTATTTATTTGAATTTGATGGATATTTTTTGCTGTTCATTATGTAAAGGAATCTGATAATCTGATGGATGCGGAAGAAAGGTGTGAAGGCCTCATCAAGAGTAAAATCCAGCTTGAGGCAAAATTGAAAGAGACAGCAGAGAGACTGGATGATGAGGAGGAAATGAATGCTGAGCTGACTGCAAAGAAGAGGAAACTGGAGGATGAGTGCTCTGAGCTCAAGAAAGACATTGATGACTTAGAGCTCACCCTGGCCAAAGTGGAGAAGGAGAAACATGCCACAGAAAACAAGGTTTGACACATAATACTTATACATGTTGTCCTGAGGTGAAGCAATGACTTTATTTCTAAATGAAATGTTTAATCTCACAGGTGAAAAATCTGACTGAGGAGATGGCATCTCTTGATGAGAATATCTCCAAGTTGACAAAGGAGAAGAAAGCTCTTCAGGAGGCCCACCAACAGACCCTTGATGATTTGCAGGCTGAGGAAGACAAAGTCAACAGTCTGAGCAAAGCCAAGACCAAACTGGAGCAGCAAGTGGATGATGTGAGTCTTAATATGATTGATTTTAGAAATGCAGGGTATGTGGATTAATTTCTATACTCTTCCAGCCTGGACAGTATTTGTAGTTTTAATTTATTGTAAAGGTATTCTGTATTATAACTATGGTTTCTGAGACATGGGCAAGAAACTTTGATTACTACACCTAGCATTACAACACAAATAATAGTTGCAAACCATGATAGACCTCTTTCAGAATGTTAATTTATCTCATAGAGTCTGTAAATGCTTCTATGTTGGCTTTGCAACTTTGGGATTTATTTATCTTGTTACAGAAAGAAACATGTTTACAATGTAGCGATGTATCTAAAAAATAGTTTATAGATGTAGACCTTATTGTTTTCAACATTTTTTGTATTAAACATAAAGTTATCTGTGCATTCTTAATCCATATGTTCTGACTTTTATGGACACTTTTTATTGACTTTTATTGTATTAATTAATACAATTTCAGTTAGAGGGATCACTGGAACAAGAGAAGAAAATTCGCATGGACCTAGAGAGGGCCAAGAGAAAGCTTGAGGGTGATCTGAAATTAGCCCAGGAATCCATAATGGATTTGGAAAATGACAAACAACAGTTGGATGAAAAGCTCAAGAAGTAAGTCTCTCTTTGCTGACAGATTTGAAATAATTCACCAGAATATCAACTCTAGCTATTATTCCTAATGCTGATTGAAGATTTGTTTAATAAAGGAATTGAAAAAGATTTTCTACAATACATATGATATAGATCTCAGTATTTGCTTTTTAACCAGATTCCATTTATTTTGTATAACAGGAAAGACTTTGAAGTTACTCAGCTGCAAGGGAAAATTGAAGATGAGCAAGCTCTTGGGGCTCAACTGCAGAAGAAAATTAAGGAGCTGCAGGTAAGATGTATGGATGTTTCTCTGAATTTCCAGCCATTTCATTGAAACATTTTAGCAGAAATTGACCCATGCTTGTTATTTGTCAGGCACGCATTGAAGAGCTGGAAGAAGAAATTGAGGCTGAACGTGCTGCTCGGGCCAAGGTTGAGAAGCAGAGGGCTGATCTTTCCAGGGAACTTGAGGAGATCAGCGAAAGGCTTGAAGAGGCTGGTGGTGCAACCTCGGCTCAGATTGAGATGAACAAGAAACGCGAAGCTGAGTTCCAGAAACTCCGCCGTGACCTTGAAGAGTCGACTCTGCAACATGAAGCCACCGCTGCTGCCCTCCGCAAGAAGCATGCTGACTCTGTGGCAGAACTTGGGGAGCAAATTGACAACCTACAGCGTGTAAAACAGAAACTTGAGAAGGAGAAGAGTGAGCTGAAAATGGAAGTGGATGATCTCTCCAGCAACATGGAGTCTATTGCCAAGTCTAAAGTGAGTTGGACATGCTGTGAAATAATGCCTTGAAAAAATATTCTGGTGGTCTCTTAAAACTTAAAATACCAAAGCTTTTGTTTCTTTGTAGGCCAATCTTGAAAAGATGTGCCGCTCTCTAGAAGATCAGCTAAGTGAATTAAAGGCAAAAGACGATGATCTTCAGAGACAGAATAATGACCTTACAACTCAGAAATCCCGTTTCCAGACAGAGAATGGTAAGGATATATCATATGTCAACTGCAAATTATGCAGAACAAATGAATATATTTCAATATATTGATATATATATAGCAGAGACCTAGAAACTCCATAAAATATTCTGTATTTTCTATTACAACAGGGGAAATGTCTCGTCAACTTGAAGAAAAGGATTCCTTGGTGTCTCAGTTAACCAGGGGAAAAGTGGCTTATACTCAGCAAGTTGAAGAACTGAAAAGGCTGAATGAAGAGGAAATCAAGGTAAACATGTTGTGCACAAAACATAAAGCCAAACCAAAGCCACCCCTTCAAAATAAGAATGAGACATCTTTGAATTTCCAGACATTCAGTGGAAAAACAAACCCAAACCTGTATCTTTTTCTATCTCTCTTATCAGGCTAAAAATGCTCTGGCTCATGCTTTGCAATCAGCCCGTCATGACTGTGATCTCCTACGAGAGCAGTTTGAGGAGGAGCAGGAGGCCAAGGCTGAACTTCAGCGCGGAATGTCCAAAGCCAACAGTGAAGTGGCTCAGTGGAGAACAAAATACGAAACTGACGCCATCCAGCGCACTGAGGAGCTTGAGGAAGCCAAGTATGATATTATTACTATCATTATCATTATCATTCTTATTATTTGTTTCTTAGCAGACATCCTTGCCCAGGGCAAATAGAGCAGTAATACAAAATATAATTTAAAGCAATACAAAAGTGTGGTAATACTACAGTACAAAAAACAAAATACAATAACATCATAGTCGAATGAAGTTACAAGTGCAGGCATAATATACATAAGTTCCAAGTATGTGCTAAAGGAGGTGGTGGGTGGGGGGGTGGCATAAATCATGATAGCACGTTGAGCTTATTTTTTAGCAGTTTAACATATACTAGATAAATACTTTGTCCCCCCTTTTGTCCTTTGGTAATGTAATCCTGATTTAATTGCAGGAAAAAGTTGGCTCAACGTTTACAAGATGCTGAGGAAGCAGTCGAGGCAACAAACTCCAAGTGCTCTTCCCTGGAGAAGACCAAGCAGAGACTGCAGAGTGAAGTGGAGGATCTGATGATGGATGTGGAAAAGGCCAACTCTGCTGCGGCTGCCCTTGATAAGAAACAAAGAAACTTTGACAAGGTATGACAACGTCTGTGTTGTGCATGTAGTATCGGGGTGCAAAATACACTTTTAGTCACCTGTGTAATCTCTGTTTGAAGGTCCTGGCAGAATGGAAGCAGAAGTACGAAGAAAGCCAAGCAGAACTGGAAGGTGCACTGAAGGAGGTCCGCTCCATGGGAACTGAGAACTTCAAGATGAAGAATGCTTATGAAGAATCATTAGAGCATCTTGAAACACTGAAACGTGAAAACAAGAACCTGCAACGTAAGCAGTGTGTTTCGTTATAACACATTTACTTTCCAAGTGTTGAAAGTTGGCTTATTAAATCAAGATTACTTTTAATCAAGTAAATATATAATAATATATATTCTTACCAAAAGCTGTGCACTATAGTGCAGATGATTTTACTGTTTTAATTCTCACCAGCTTAGTGCCAGTAATCAAACCTATTTTGATTTGAATGCTTGTATAATATGCTTTAAAGTGAAATGAGAGACTGGATCAGAAATAGTAACTACAATTAAACTATTCTTAACTTGTAGAGGAGATTTCAGATCTCACTGAGCAGCTTGGCGAAACTGGCAAGAGCATTCATGAGCTGGAGAAAGCCAAGAAACAAGCAGAACAGGAAAAAGCTGAGATTCAGACAGCTTTGGAAGAGGCAGAGGTAACTGTATAAGCACTAAAGACAATATAATGAATTAATCAGTAATACTCTAGGCTGAATGTAAATCAGTAAATGACCCAATTTGTACTGTAATGCAAATTCAAGGCTGTACACAGTTAAACTATACATCCACTTATAATGCCCTTTATTAATTGCAATCTAGGCATCCCTGGAGCATGAAGAGAGCAAGATTCTCCGTGTGCAACTAGAGCTGAACCAGGTGAAGTCTGAGGTAGACAGGAAAATCTCGGAGAAGGATGAGGAGATTGAGCAACTGAAGAGGAACAACCAGAGAGTTGTAGACTCACTGCAGAGTACCTTGGATTCTGAGGTCAGGAGCCGCAACGATGCCCTGAGAGTGAAAAAGAAGATGGAGGGGGATCTCAATGAGATGGAAATACAGCTGGGTCACGCCAACCGCCAGGCCTGCGAATCACAGAAACACCTGAGGAACATCCAGGCACAGCTTAAGGTCAGCTCTTGTGACACTGCAGTGAATTAACAACAGCATGTTCCAATATCTAAGTGCTTCAACTGAAATCATGCAGATAATCTAACTCAAAGCATCCCCCACTATGGAGCTGCAGTTTTCAATTTGCCAGTCTTGTCCCACAAGAAAATTGGCAGACAGCAAATTATAGTTATTATTAGATGATCTAACAAGTACTTTGTTTTTGAAATGTATGTTGTATGGTGTTGCATAGCTAATCATATTAATCTAATTAATGATTTCAATATATGATTAGAAAAGTCAAAAAAGCATTTCACTATCTATTGATCGCTTTCAGTATTGATGATGAAGATGATGATTATTATCATTATGAATGTATTTATTTATTTCATAGTAGACACCCCAACCTAAGTGAAGGGAGTTGTCACAAGAAATATTTGTCAAACAGTTGCAAATGCAGTAAATACAAATTATAGACTTTCTATGGCCTAGTAAATTACATGCAATTTAGGTGTGTTATCAATACACAACAAAATACATGGCTGATATCAAACAAAACACAAAACACATCTAAATGATAATCAGGATTCAGCCAGCAGTTGTAGCTACAAATGTAGACAAAGGTGTCTTCTGTTATTTACCTTCCCAAAAAGGAAGCTCAGTTGCACCTTGATGATTCCATGAGAAGCAGCGATGACATGAAGGAACAGGTTGCCATGGCGGAACGCAGGAGCAACCTGATGCAGGCTGAGATTGAGGAAATGAGGGCTGCCCTGGAACAGACAGACAGAAGCCGCAAAGTGGCTGAACAGGAACTGGTTGATGCAAGTGAGCGTGTGCAGCTGCTGCACTCCCAGGTGAGTGATTCAGTCCATGCTTCTAAAATGCAAATGGAAATAACTTTAATATTTGCCACTGTTTAATTAGTACTGTGTTACTAACATGTAGATTTGTTTGCACTTTTATTTTTCAAGAATACTAGTTTGATCAACACCAGGAAGAAGCTGGAGAGTGATTTTTCACAGCTTCAAAGTGAGGTGGAGGACACAATCCAAGAAGCCAGGAATGCCGATGAGAAAGCCAAGAAGGCCATCACTGATGTAGGTTCTTAAGTCAACATTTTGACTTAACTTTTCTGAAACACCAAACTAAAAAAAATAAAGATATCTAATCACAATTGGTCGTGTTTACAGGCTGCCATGATGGCTGAGGAGCTGAAGAAGGAGCAGGACACCAGCGCTCATCTGGAGAGAATGAAGAAGAACCTGGAGGTCACAGTGAAGGACCTGCAGCACCGTCTGGATGAGGCTGAGCAGCTGGCAATGAAGGGTGGAAAGAAGCAGCTCCAGAAACTGGAGTCTAGGGTGAGATGTAGAAGATAAAAGAGACATGTAAATGTATAGAAATGTTCATATTTACCCCATTCCAACGTTCCACTCTCCTGACAGTGTGACATTTCCTTTAGGTGCGTGAGCTGGAAAATGAACTTGAAGCAGAACAGAAGCACAGTTCTGATTCAGTGAAGGGTGTAAGGAAGTATGAGCGGAGAGTCAAGGAGCTGTCATATCAGGTATAGTAGACCTGGCATGAGGTTGTCCAAAGTTAATTAAGAATAATGATTACAAATTAAACATTCCAGTCATGGCTTCATAACTGTCTCCTTCTTTGAAATAGTCTGAGGAGGATAAGAAGAACATCCTCAGACTACAAGATCTGGTTGACAAACTCCAGTTGAAGGTCAAGGCCTACAAGAGACAAGCAGAGGAGTCTGTGAGTAATGTGCACATTAATAAATAGAACCACATACAGTAATGGCAAAATGTCTAAAATAACCTCTCTCCATTCAGTTAATAATTTCACAAAGTTTACTATATGTGTCAGGACTAGGAAGTCTTGAGTGTATTTTATGTTTCACTGTGCTGTCCAGAACAGAAATCACTTGGCATACAATGAAGATTATGTAAAGGAAGGACACATGTCATATGTAATACTATAGAGTGAATATGTGAATCTTGCCACATTATTATTAATCTGAGGAAGTAATTTTTGAAAAAGTACTTCTGCAATAAAGGGTCTGTATGAGATGTTATTCAACAGTTGATGTTATTTTTTCTTAATTATTCAATAAGAAATGTTGGCCCTGGGCATAATTCCTGTGATTAATGGTTATTTTCAGGAGGAACAGTCCAATACCCATCTCTCCAGATTCAGGAAAGTGCAGCATGAGCTGGAGGAAGCTGAGGAGCGAGCTGACATCGCTGAATCACAGGTCAACAAGCTCAGAGCCAAGAGCCGTGATATGGGCTCTAAGGTAAAATATTCAAACATTGTGATTCACAAATTCAAGTTTTTAATTTCATGTAGAAAAAGCCTTAGCTTGTAATTAATAACAAATTATTCACAATTTGAGATCCAGCTGGTCAGCCTTAGTGTGTTCTGTGCAGTACTGTTTCATACTAAGTTAATAAAAAATAGCTTTTGTCTCACTGTAAACTAACTGTAAATTGCACTTTTGTCTTTTACAGGGAAAAGACAACCAGGAGTAAAGCTTCAAGCTGTCTAGTACATAAAGATAAAAAAGTGGGTCCCATTCATAACATTGGAACATATAACTTATTTAAAGACTGTTTCTTTTAGAGGCTCCTTTTTTAGTAAATATCATTACTATTTACACAATGAATAAGTCCAAAAATAATAGATTTTATTAAGCAAAACTTGAAGAAACATTTTTTTGTAATAGTTATTATGATGTAATGCTTGTGAGCCCAACACATCTTCTCTATGTACCAATTTGTATTAGTTTTTACTATAATAGTAATAAAGCATTCAAACCAAAGTTGTTATTTCCTTTATTCTGTTTTGGAAACAAGGTGATGGTTATAAATAGTTTAGGGTAAATGTTTTCATATTATTATTATTGTATTTTACAACTAAAAATCAAAATAAAATATCTGTGACAGGCCTATAGTATAAATTTGAGGTTGCACTGACACGACTGACATAGTTGGACTATTTTTACTGACATGCCATATATTTTACTGACACCCCTATTTTGGTCTTAAAAAAGTGTGAAAATAAAATATATATACACACCCTATGGTGCAGAGCTGCCCTGTTGGCTTTTGTATGAGGAAATTAGCTATTCCTGACAAGCTTTAGAAAATGCATAATGCTTCATGCTGCTAGCATGGCTCCGCACATCCCTACATAAAGTTCGAGTCCTTTATCCAAGCCGATTGAAAGGAGCACTTTCTAATTCTATGGATTTTCTTTCAAATTGTCATACTACATTTTTTGGTAACATTAGCTATCGTTAGCTACAGCCACGGCTCGTCTGTATGGGCAGGTGGGCAGAGCCCCACCAAAATATTCAGCCACTTGAAAACATAGAAGTCTATATAAACTTAATAAATCCTAAAATTGTTAACTCGTAAATGTGTTCATCATTAGTTCATAAATATTTTCGGAGTTACTAGGCTATTTTAAGTCGTAAAGTGGGATTGATATGTTGAAATTTAGCGCATGGCTTCGGTTGACAGGGTGACTATATTAATGATTGCACTAAGCGGGGAAGCTGGTCTCCGAGCCCTCCTGAGCTCAACAGCGCCCCACATTTTTCCAATGTAAATCTGTGGTGAAAAATGGAAATGCAGCGCGCTCTAATAGAGAGCCATATGGGCAGATATGAGACTGCCCCACCATCAAATAAGTGAAAGCATAAATCAGTTAGTTTAAATGTGCTCTTGTAAATAGCCTGTAAATAAATATGAATATGCCTATACGACATTTCTGCATTCCAGAAGGGAAACAATTGCAAAAGAACAATCAATAAAAATAAAATAAAAAAAGATAGATAACAAATTGCCTGTAAATAGTTTGTTTGTGTTTGTTTTGTTAAATAGCCCAGTTCCCCATGCGCTAATGGTTAGGCTTGAACTTGATAATTGTTCTGAGAATTGGCTTTGTTTTCTTCTCCTGGTTTTTTCCCCCTCGTAACCATTTAAATCAATATTCAAACACAATAAATACTACATTCATGTGTGCATTCTAAGATAACATTCTATGTATGTATGTCGAGCCTGCTAATCAACATTAGAGCATCACCTGCAGGCTGAATTACGCAAGGACACTAGATCTCTGCCCAAAGTGTTCTGCATGTGTTCAGTCATTTGTCAATCGATTGTAGGTTAATCATACAGTCTACGATACGATCCAGAATCTGCCCCACCTAAATTTATGGTCAGGAGCCGCTACTGGTTAGCTATACGTAGTCGATTGGTTAACACTCTTGATTGTCAGGAACATTGACCTATCTACGCTCTTCATTAAACTTTTGTTGAAATAATGTTCGTATAATGTTTGATGGCAGTCACAAATTTAGCGATGAAGGAAGTAGTAGTAATGGCACATTTTTACGGACAGTCAAACTTTTTTACGGATTTACAGACAAGGTGAAATTAAGATTTTTTTTTACTGACTGTCCGTAAATTTACGGACGGTTAACAACCCTGACCCCAATCCTAAATCTGTGTAGTTGAACAATCTTATTTTTGAGAAGTTTGTGACGTGCTGATCATGTATGTATCTTGTATAAGGCAATACTCACATAATTGTTATGTGCCTGCTTGAGCAATAATCTTGTTTTGCATTAAACACGTTGCCACTTTATCCCCAGTTAATAATAACAGGCACACTGAACTAATGCTATAATATGAATATTACATTATAGTAGAAATGGGGAAATGCTTTCTAGAAGAATAATTTATCAATTTAAACACCCCATTTTGCATTTTATAAATAAACTAATGAGTCTTTCCAATTCACCATGAATACATTTGGGCTGCGTCCCAAATCGCACACTTGTACTAAGGTGGCCATCTTAAGGCCGTGTGTCCACCGCCAGGCGCTCGTCTGAAAGCACCCAGTTAGGAGCGCTTTGGGGCCACAGCGTTATTTCAGTGCCGCGGAAGTAATGTGTTGAAGTACCTAATGTCGCAGATAGGTGGTGTTGCTGACAAATACTGAATGTACAATTTCGGCACAAAGTAGTGATCACTCTGCTCTTGCTCTGGATGAAGGGAAGGCTGAAGCACGTAGAGAGAGGACGGACGGTAGGTGTGGTATTTGTCCCGCCCCTCCTCCACTGTGATTGGACGGCTGGGTGAAAAGTGACAGTGATGAGCGCTGCGTTTTACCCAAAGTTGAACATTTTTCAACTCTCTGCAACCAGAAAAAACGCCTGGCGCTCAGCGGGGAATAGACGCGCTGCTGGCCTCAGGAAAAAACGCTTTGGTGGACACACGGCCTAAGCGCTGTCCCAGTCCCTCAGGGAGCGAGTGAAGAGCCTAATCGCACTGTTTGCGCTTCAATGCTCCTTCAGCGGAGTGAACAGAAGAGCACACTGATGCAGAAGAGTTTAGCGCTGAATCCCAGAACTCTATGCGTTAAAGGCCGAGACAAGTCCACTGGGAAAATATAGCAGCGGCGGGTGCATATAAATGTCATGTTAGCTAGACAGTTATAGAAATTGTTAAATTATGTATCAAGGAAATAATACATAGATAGATAATATAAAATGATTATATAATCATGATTTAAATATACAATTAGAAAGTTCAGCCAAAAAATGTTTCAGCAGCTATCAATTAATTAATTACTGAAGTAGTAGCCTATAAAACTAGTAGGTGATATTAACAAGCAATGTATTTCAAAATTATGATTTTGATTAAATACAGAGACATGACAAGAAAAGACTGCGTAGGTACTTTTTTGGTCAAAGGCAAAGGTGCTGAATGCTAACGCTGAAGTGTGTCCCATTGAGCGCTTTTAGCTTCACCAGCACCCTCCTCACTCAAGTGCACACTCTTTGACGTCAGCACAATGTCACGTGAAGTGTACACTTGTGGAAGAGTGTAGGAGCGAGGGTGCGATTTGGGACGCAACCTTGGTTACTTTACTGTAACAGAGCAAATAGTAGCCATTGATTGGCTATTCAGATCCGTTCTTTCCCCTTTCATTGGTTACTCAGTCAACTCATGTGGTTTAATTGAATTTTGGAAATGGGGGAGGGAGATGATTTACACAATGGGAGTTAAAGCGTAAAGAATTTATTTCCATTGTCCATGTTTTTTATGGCAAACCTTTGTATAAACATTTCATAGTAAGTTAGTCCCTTAATCAGCGCATGCACGTCATTGAGTGTGTACCTGGTGCCACCTGTGTTTCTGTTTCACATTGTGTGCAAGAAAACAAGGTACAGTGCTTCACACACTGATCTACACTTATAGTTGCACTTCAGGGCCGCCGTAATTTAGGCATTTTATTTGATCCGGCTTATTCAGTGGAAGGTTGAAGCATAGATATTGTGCTGTTTTTTTTTTAATCCGAAATTTAATATTTCTGTGGCAATGTTCCGTTTTTAATGTAGTGTGCTTAAAACAATATATTAAAGAAATTAATATATATATATAGGTGGTGTGATTTTACACGTGTGTCTATAAACGTGTTTTTACAAAAATGCTAAATGATATTAAAAAATAGAAAACCTATTACATGTTTTTGTGTAATATAAATTACTGTCAGACATTTTACTTTTGGTACTTTCTAGTAAAACTACAATGTTCAGATATTCAGTATTGAATATATTTCAATAACATATATAACAGCATGTGTCTATTTAATGCCTAAAGTGACAATATTCAAAAGCCAGATGTTTGGAATTCTGTTTCCCTGATTAGTATTCTTCTTTACTTGTATATATTTATTCCGGCTGTTGGTTGTCTAATATAAATGGCTATAATTTATGTTCTGGAGGTCAGATTTGAGTTTTATTTTTTTATACAAGTTCATAAGACTTTGAAGTTTCAATGTTCAGTGAAAAGCCTGCTTGGAGCAATAAAAAGGTGTTACACTGACCATTAATTTTTTTTCTTTGTTTTTCAAAAAAAATATATTTCTGCATTAACATTGGTGGGACAAAGCCAATTATTTGTTATTTTCTAAATCTCAATTTTGTACTGAGTGTTTCCATATAAGAACCTTGCCTCTAGCCCTTAGAGTTAAAGTAAAAATGTGACAACTGTAAAATCAAGCAAGAAAGGGGGGGCCTCGGAGGGTTAAAATAAATAAGTTGTATTGAAAGTCACTTCAAGTGCATAACTGTATTAGTCAAGACAGATATCATGATCTGCACTGAGTCTGATGATTACGGTGTCCATTTTAGGACATCCTTTGCCATCAGTCGTCCTCGAGTCAATATCAAGGATCACCCACTCAAGTCTCTGGTATCAGGATCATTACTCACCCCTCCCTCAGTCAATCCTCACTGCTCCTCCTCACGCCTCACCTCCTCAGCCTCAGTGCTCCTACATCAAGTCTTCTGCTCAGGTATCACGTATCATGCGTCAGGTATCAGGCGTCATGCGTCAGGTATCAGGTGTTGGGTATTGGGTGTCAGGTGTCAGGTCTGCTCCTCACGCCTCACTGCCTTTTTTTTTTTAATGTTACGAAATAACAGCTCACCCGCTGATCCGGTCAATCTTCATTTACATAAGGCGCGGGTCTTAGACGTGCGGTTGGGTCACTGCGCTGCGGTGAGAGACCGGGGCTCGAATCCTGCTCTGGGAATCATTGATACAATACTTTGATTTTTACCTTTCTTAATTAATAGAAACGCATCTTTACGCAATGAAATGTGCTGTGTTTATGTAACAACCTTGTAATCTGTTTAAATTACTGTATTGATTATGCCTTTACATAAGAATATGGGATGGAAATCCAAGACTATCCTTTAAAGACAAATAGTAATTAATCATTTAACAGAAATAATGTTAAATGTCAACATATGTATACGTGTATGTATACATGTATACCCCCCTCCGATCCAAGTCGTGTCCAGAGAATTCCTGCTGTTCAGTTCAGGAACTCATTCATTGAAAAGCAAGATCAGACGTTTGTCGTTTATTATTTTAAATGTTTTATCTACTATTTGTCAATAAAATTGGTGCTTGTTATTCTTTAATATTTCGGCTGAGTGGTTGAACATACGATCTTACATGTCTTACCGGTGTGGGAAACGTACTGTTGTGTTTTGATCTGTAATTCTCCAAGTGGCTACTGCACATTTACCTATTTCATATTAAATGCATGAATTAATTAGGCTTTCTGTTCAGCATGTGTAAGATTTCATTTTTTTTTTAATAACTGTGTCTATTGGCTAATACTAATTTTAGAAACACTCTCTTAAGCTTCGCCCAGGGAGATAGAAAATGAAGTATTGAAAAGTGTGATCGTAGCTCCTTGTCTGAAATACACTCACCTAAAGGATTATTAGGAACACCATACTAATACTGTGTTTGACCCCCTTTTGCCTTCAGAACTGCCTTAATTCTACGTGGCATTGATTCAACAAGGTGCTGAAAGCATTCTTTAGAAATGTTGGCCCATATTGATAGGATAGCATCTTGCAGTTGATGGAGATTTGTGGGATGCACATCCAGGGCACGAAGCTCCCGTTCCACCACATCCCAAAGATGCTCTATTGGGTTGAGATCTGGTGACTGTGGGGGCCAGTTTAGTACAGTGAACTCATTGTCATGTTCAAGAAACCAATTTGAAATGATTCGACCTTTGTGACATGGTGCATTATCCTGCTGGAAGTAGCCATCAGAGGATGGGTACATGGTGGTCATAAAGGGATGGACATGGTCAGAAACAATGCTCAGGTAGGCCGTGGCATTTAAACGATGCCCAATTGGCACTAAGGGGCCTAAAGTGTGCCAAGAAAACATCCCCCACACCATTACACCACCACCACCAGCCTGCACAGTGGTAACAAGGCATGATGGATCCATGTTCTCATTCTGTTTACGCCAAATTCTGACTCTACCATCTGAATGTCTCAACAGAAATCGAGACTCATCAGACCAGGCAACATTTTTCCAGTCTTCAACTGTCCAATTTTGGTGAGCTTGTGCAAATTGTAGCCTCTTTTTCCTATTTGTAGTGGAGATGAGTGGTACCCGGTGGGGTCTTCTGCTGTTGTAGCCCATCCGCCTCAAGGTTGTACGTATTGTGGCTTCACAAATGCTTTGCTGCATACCTCGGTTGTAACGAGTGGTTATTTTAGTCAAAGTTGCTCTTCTATCAGCTTGAATCAGTCGGCCCATTCTCCTCTGACCTCTAGCATCAACAAGGCATTTTCGCCCACAGGACTGCCGCATACTGGATGTTTTTCTCTTTTCACACCATTTTTTGTAAACCCTAGAAATGGTTGTGCGTGAAAATCCCAGTAACTGAGCAGATTGTGAAATACTCAGACCGGCCCGTCTGGCACCAACAACAATGCCACGCTCAAAATTGCTTAAATCACCTTTCTTTCCCATTCAGACATTCAGTTTGGAGTTCAGCAGATTGTCTTGACCAGGACCACACCCCTAAATGCATTGAAGCAACTGCCATGTGATTGGTTGGTTAGATAATTGCATTAATGAGAAATTGAACAGGTGTTCCTAATAATCCTTTAGGTGAGTGTATATTTGTACAACAACAAGAGGCTACAGGATGAGGACAGCGAAGCAACGAGCAGCACTGGATACAGGAGAAGAGAATGGGGGGGACGGCGTATACAGTGAGGGAAACAAGTATTTGATCCCCTGCTGATTTTGTACGTTTGCCCAATGATCAGTCTATAATTTTAATGGTAGGTGTATTTTAACAGTGAGAGACAGAATAAAAACAAAACAATCCAGAAAAACGCATTTCAAAAAAGTTATAAATTGATTTGCATGTTAATGAGTGAAATAAGTATTTGACCCCTTCGACTTGGTGTACTTGGTGGCAAAACCCTTGTTGGCAATCACAGAAGTCAGAAGTTTCTTGTAGTTGGGCACCAGGTTTGCACACATCTCAGGAGGGATTTTGTCCCACTCCTCTTTGCAGATCCTCTCCAAGTCATTAAGGTTTCGAGGATAACGTTTGCCAACTCGAACCTTCAGCTCCCTCCACAGATTTTCTATGGGATTAAGGTCTGGAGACTGGCTAGGCCACTCCAGGACCTTATTGTGCTTCTTCTTGAGCCACTCCTTTGTTGCCTTGGCTGTGTGTTTTGGGTCATTGTCATGCTGGAATACCCATCCACGACCCATTTTCAATGCCCTGGCTGAGGGAAGGAGGTTCTCACCCAAGATTTGACGGTACATGGCCCCGTCCATCGTCCCTTTGATGCGGTGCAGTTGTCCTGTCCCCTTATCAGAAAAACACCCCCAAAGCATAATGTTTCCACCTCCATGTTTGACGGTGGGGATGGTGTTCTTGGGGTCATTCCTCCTCCTCCAAACACGGCGAGTTGAGTTGATGCCAAAGAGCTCGATTTTGGTCTCATCTGACCACAACACTTTCACCCAGTTCTCCTCTGAATCATTCAGATGTTCATTGGCAAACTTCAGACGGGCCTGTACATGTGCTTTCTTGAGCAGGGGGACCTTGCAGGCGCTGCAGGATTTCAGTCCTTCACGGCATAGTGTGTTACCAATTGTTTTCTTGGTGACTATGGTCCCAGCTGCCTTGAGATCATTAACAAGATCCTCCCGAGTAGTTCTGGGCTGATTCCTCACCCTTCTCATGATCATTGAAACTCCACGAGGTGAGATCTTGCATGGAGCCCCAGACCGAGGGAGACTGACAGTTATTTTGTGTTTCTTCCATTTGCGAATAATCGCACCAACTGTTGTCACCTTCTCAACAAGCTGCTTGGCGATGGTCTTGTAGCCCATTCCAGCCTTGTGTAGGTCTACAATCTTGTCCCTGACATCCTTGGACAGCTCTTTGATCTTGGAAATGGTGGAGATTTTGGAATCTGATTGATTGATTGCTTCTGTGGACAGGTGTCTTTTATACAGGTAACGAGCTGAGATTAGGAGAGTCCCTTTAAGAGAGTGCTCCTAATCTCAGCTCGTTACCTGTATAAAAGACACCTGGGAGCCAGACATCTTGCTAATTGATAGGGGATCAAATACTTATTTCCCTCATTAACATGCAAATCAATTTATAACTTTTTTGAAATGCATTTTTCTGGATTTTTTTGTTGTTACTCTGTCTCTCACTGTTAAAATACACCTACCATTAAAATTATAGACAGATCATTTCTTTGTCAGTGGGCAACATACAAAATCAGCAGATGATCAAATACTTTTTTCCCTCACTGTACATAGGACATATAACGTTATTTCTGTTAAATGAGTATTACTATTTGTTCTTAAAGGATAGTCTTGGATTTCCATCCCATAGTCTTCAAAATTTGTAAAGGCATGATCAATACAGTAATTTAAACAGATCACAAGGTTGTTACATAAACACAGCACATTTCATTGTGTAAAGATGCGTTTCTATTAATTAAGAAAGGTAAAAATCAAAGTATTGTATCAATGATTCCCAGAGCAGGATTCGAGCCCCGGTCTCTCACCGCAGCGCAGTGACCCAACCGCACGTCTAAGACCCGCGCTTTATGTAAATGAAGATTGACCGGATCAGCGGGTGAGCTGTTATTTCGTAACATTAAAAAAAAACAGCGGTGAGGCGTGAGGAGACCTGATACCTGATGCGTGATGTCTGACACCTGATACCTGATGCGTGATGTCTGACACCTGATACCTGATGCGTGATGTCTGACACCTGATACCTGACACCTGATGCGTGATGCCTGATACCTGATACCTGATAGTTATGTAATGTAGTAAAATAATGTAGATAAGAATGCAGATATCATATGTCATGAGAACAAAACAAAAAAACACCACTTTTGATCACTGGTAGACCTATTTAAATTGCTAATCAAGCAACTCGTGTTGCTAAGCAAAATTATTTTTGATTAGCATGAGCTGCTATGCAAATTTGAGACAAAATGTACACTGTGAATGCTTAGGTATATAATGCAGTTGCAAGATATGCCACTTGAGGTCAGTAGCGCCATATCTACTTACCCCTCTCCCGGGAGACCTGTGTGTAGAGGAAGTCTTTCTTAGTAAGACAACACTAATGTGTAGGTTCCAGCAGAGATTGCCTAATAAAGACACTGGGATTAAAGTTATACTCTTGCATCTTGGATCTCGGGTTATTACACAGCCAAAATGTTGCAGTGGGCAAATTGTTTTAATTTATAATTAGTTATTGTTTTATTAGTAAGTACTTTCGATTGGCCTAGGACTTTAAATTTGAGTTTTTATCAGAAGAAATAGTAATTGCTGAATAAAGTCCTATTATCTAGTGACCCCCACACATACAACCCACAGCGGTCAAGTTCTCTGAAAATGAGACCGGGTTGATACGCAAGTTTCCGCAATACTTTACTAATACGAATTCAGATTAGCGGTTGATCTGCTGAATTAACTTTGAGGCTGTTTTGTTGTATACAAGATATAGGTTTATTAAAAATGTAAATAGACAACATGTATTCGCAACTGTATTTGACTCGAGGCACAAAACATGTAAAATAACAAACAAGTATTACAATTACACTACCCGTTTCTACAATTTAGATCTCATACACAACTAGGTTTTATGTAATTGTGATTGACCTAATTCTTGACTAGTACATACATTATACTACCTGTGTGGTTTACTGAGATTCATTTATGCAGACGTTTGATAGCAGGGAGGGCTGGCAGACTGCGTCGACTTGAGGAAGGTTGCAAAGCTTTCAGGTTTTTGGTTCAGTCTTCCTGGATGTTGTCTCCTTGGTTTCTTCTCCCGGGTTGTTCCACTCCACTCCACTCTGCTCCCAAATTGTACCCCTCCTGATTGCTAGTTTTAACTTTCTGGTTTTATACATCTTAAATAAACAGATTCTAATGTCTTTCCTTCCAAACTTCTGATTGGTCAGGTTAGGGGTAATAAAATTGAAATTCAAATCTAAGCAGTCTTTTGTCACGTTTTAGTTTTATCAATTACATTTTCCCTCAAAGTATGACCTTACAGTTGATACTAACCATGCCAGGTGTTCTTTCTTGGTAAAGTTAAATTTGAGTTTTCTTGGAATTCCAGGGGGGGATGGTCTGATGCTCATGTCAGTGGAGGATAAATGAATTATCTTTCCAAATGTTAATTTTGCATTGTATGTGAAATGTAAATGGTTCAATGGTTGTTTTAGCTAATGCTATTTCTTTTAAGAAAGAGGTAGAATGTTCTGAGGTAGAATTACATAAGTGTCATTAAATTAGTTTTAAGTCACCTTTTATTGTTTGTTATCAAGCTGAGGAAGAAGCTGGCTAACACTTCTGTTAGCAGCATGTAGTTCGTATTTGGGTTTGGTGCTCTGGTTTATGGGATATATAACATACCTTGAATGTCTGAGTTTCACAAAATAACTCTTCAATTGGTGGTGCTAGTCTCTGTGGAGACGGGGCATGGCAGCCCATTTGTCAGTTGGGGGGGTTTTCCAGCATGGATGTGTTATCTGTCGTAATACACAGAACTTCAAAGCTGTCTCCTTAAGTCCTTTAACACAAGCCTACATTTCTCAGTTAGGAAGGTATATGCATTTCTGTATATATTTGCCAAAATAAGGCTGTATGATTTACACAACAAAAACAGTGGAGCAATACTATTGAATATGTATTTAGAGCAGTACATTAAAGTACACTTACATGAAAGTAATGTAAGACACCATATATGTAGTTAGCATAGCATTAAATACCAATCATTTGTTAAAATCGTAATTTGTTTTGTCTGTGCCACCCAAAACACCTTTGTAACTTCTTTTACATGTAGCTTTCCTCTTTAGTGTCTGTAAGGTAAACACATGCAGTACCGTTTCCTGACACATAGGGGCACCCACCTCTTGATTTGGAAATATTTTTGAAAATTTGATGAAGTGTCCTATTGATGTTATAACTATAGTTACTTGTCACTGCATCCTGTTATCGCAACATGTTGCTTGGTGGGTTATGAAACTGATATGCACTTATTTATTCAATTAGGATATAGAATTATAGTACTGAAACTGTGTACAACACACGCTTCAGATGCAATGTTTAAAACTATTTAGCCAAGTCAAACAAGTCAAGCCTGTTCTTTGTAAAATACAGAACAATACATTTCCTTTTTTCTCTTACTTCCATTACAAAAACATTTGATGGTAAAGCACCAATTTCTTCTTTCAGGATGAGTTAATGAATAAATAAGTGTCCACATATGTGTTAAATAGAAAAACATGATAGTTTAAATATCTTGCTGAATTTTACTTTATAATCTGCTTTGTTAGAAAGATGTTGATGTTCAATAATTTTTTTCTTAAAAATCAAAACAAAATGGAATAAAAATGGAACCAAGACAACAGGAATGTGCAGCACACTTACTATTCAGAAAAGTACCATAGAAAACAGAAATAGTTTGAAGTGACATTTATATTGTATGAATTCCTGTCATCACGGCCATCTTTCTTTATGCTTCTGCAGCCTTGCTCATAATAAAAGCAGGAAACATAACACCTGATTAGATCCTGAACACTTGCATCTCACACTTTTCTGAAGGGGGAGTTGAGCCCAGATCAACATTATGAACATACCTTTTTGAAATATTCTAAAATATGCTTTTTAACACTGGTGCTAGCAGATTCTGGGCCATAATACAATGTTTTGTGCATACTGTATTAAATAAATGGAAAGATATTATGAGAACAGAAGCCAGCAAACACTATATTTGCTTTACTTGCTAAGACAACACTATCCACCATGATTTTAGCACTTCATCCAAAAACTCTATAGCACTCAATTTTAAAAGATCAGTTTCTGTGAAAAACTTTTCCCTGTTAAGGAGAGAAGTTTTGTTAAAGCTGTTATCCTTTGTTTCAAAATGTCGACAAACACATTGTAGCGATCCGGGCAGACAATGTAAGGACACTCATTCTATCTTTGTTTGTGTCTGTCTTGTGTGTTTTCTAATGTGTATATAGTTCTGTATGTTAAGCCCCCTCCTTTACAGCAGTGTTCTTCCTGGGTCACCTAGCAAATCGAGAGGGGGGCAGTCTGTCACTGGGCATGCTGTGTCTGCTGTGGCCACTACAGTGTCAGTTTTGCAGAATGATTGCCTTCCCGGATGAACAAACAAATCACCTGGGCCAGATGGTATATTTACAACAGTACTTAAAGAAATTAGGGAAATTATTTATAGGCCGCTAACTAAAATATTCCAAATGACACTTAGAACAGGGGATGTGCCAACTGACTGGAAGACAGCAAATGTCATACCAATCCACAAGAAAGGGGACAAAACTGAGCCAGGAAATTACAGACCAATCAGTCTCACCTGCATCACCTGTAAAATGTTGGAGAAAATGATTAGACGGAAAATAGAGGAGCATCTTAATGAAAACCATATTCTTGGAGATAATCAACATGGGTTTAGATGAGGCAGATCATGTCTTACTAATTTATTAGAATTTTTTTAACATGCAACTGCAGCTGTAGATCATGTGAAAGCATATGATATGATATACTTAGATTTTCAGAAAGCTTTTGATAAGGTTCCACACCAAAGACTGATCCTCAAATGCTGTAGGCATTCAGGGTAATGTAAGTAGATGGATTATGAACTGGTTGATGTATAGGAAACAGAGGGTGTTGATTAGAGGAGTTGCTTCTAACTGGAGTGAGGTTGTTAGTGGAGTTCCACAGGGATCAGTACTAGGGCCTTTGCTTTTTCTAATCTATATAAATGATCTGGACTCTGGGATAGTTAGCAAACTTGTCAAATTTGCCGATGATACTAAAATAGGTGGCTCAGCAGATACAATCTCGGCAGCACAGGCTATTCAAAGGGACTTAGATAATATTCAGTTGTGGGCCGACACCTGGCAGATGAAATTCAATGTGGACAAGTGCAAGGTATTACATGTAGGTAACAAAAATGTCCACTATAATTACACTATGGGAGGAATAGAACTAGATGAAGTAACGCATGAGAATGTGGACTCCTCACTTTCTTCATCCAAACAGTGTGGGGAAGCAATAAAAAAGGCAAACAGGATGTTAGGGTATATTGTCAAAAGTGTAGAATTTAGAACAAGGGCAGTAATGTTCAGACTGTACAATGCACTAGTTAGAGCTCATCTGGATACTGTGTGCAGTTCTGGGCTCCACACTTCAAGAAGGATATCGCTGCTCTAGAGGCAGTTCAGAGGAGAGCAACCAGACTTATTCCAGGTCTGAAGGGAATGTCCTACTGAGAGACTGAGGAACTGAACCTTTTCACCCTGGAACAGAGGAGACTACGTGGGGACTTGATCCAAGTCTTCAAAATCATCGGGCATCGACCACATCAAACCAGAGGAGCTTTTTCAGATCAGCAGGGTCACACGCACCCGGGGACACAAATGGAAATTGGGCTTCAAGGCATTCAAAACAGAAAACAGGAGACGCTTCTTCACACAGAGAGTTGTCACAATCTGGAACAAACTCCCCAGCAATGTGGTTGAAGCTGAAAATATGGGAACATTTTAAAATAGATTGGATAGGATCCTTGGATCACTTAGTTATTAATGGACACAAAACAAGCACGATGGGTCGAATGGCCTCCTCTCGTATGTAAACTTTCTTATGTTATTATGTTCTAGCTGTCTATGCTGCATATCAGGCTGTGCATGGGACATCATAAGGGGTTGGATGTTCTAGGTGGAGGGTTAGAAAAACATCTGAGTTGAGGATGGCTCATGTGCACTGAATGTATTAGTTTAGGTTATTTTCATGCACTTTTATGTTTCTTTTTTTTGGCGTGGCCTCAGCCATAACAGGGGCCATGTTTATAATTTAAATAATCAAAGCTGGGACTGCGCTGGCCCCACATCCAGTCCCAAGGGCATGACTATCTCCAATATTCTAACATCACCAGTGTTACTTACTTTAGGCTCGGGATCGCCAGATTATCAGCCTGGCCGATAATTGGATCTGATATTCATAATTTTTCCAATAATTGGAATCATTAATGATTGCCGATATAACGGGTCTACTTTTTCCAAATGCGCTGCACTGGCTCAGATGCAGCCGCATTCCTCAGAAAGGTTTCTGCATCTTGTCTGGCTCTATGTCCCGCCCGCAGTTTTATCGGATTGGTAATAGCTCACAAGTAAATAGCCAATCAACACTGTACGCCGTATTTGTGAGAGAGACGTGGGATAAAGGAAAGCAGAGATGTGCATGGCTGAGACGAGAGACTGTTTTCTTGAAGGTAAGAATGCCGATAACTAACATTATCTATTTACTGTCATCCCAGTAAATGTTTTTTGTGCACTAACATTACTACACTGAAACCAATGTTTTGGTATAGCCTACTAGCAAAAAAAGAGATATTGGAAAGCGATTTTTCAGGACCCCGTTAAATAGAGCAAACATGATAAGGGATTTCATTCAACGGAGGCAAAAGCAATGGCTTTTAAATCAGTCACACCTTTTCCACCAGAGTCCCTGCATATAACGTGCTTTGTTACAGTAACAAATATCTAACGTTAACGTTTGGATTTATGCAGTGATATTTTTGTGTAACAAGTCAATGATGTCAGTGCTAATGCAATTAGACAGCTAACATCCATAGTATGGTAACAAATACTATATAACAGATTATTCGCCCGTATGAGTGTTTTTGACGTTTTACATGATGGTAGCTAGGAGCTGGCTAACGTTAGAAGGTTTAGCAATGGTAACACAGCGAATGTTTTGTCAGGGTTCGCATCGCAAGAAGCAAGTCAGTTCACCTCCATTTGTGATGTATTTTCTTGAGAGATTCGCTGATTGTGTGAGGCATTAAAATACATTTTCCAACCCAAAACAAGCATCTAAAATATTTTTTTTGTTACCCAAAACAAGCATTGAAAAGGCATGTACAGCTCATGGTAGAATGCATGGAGGTGATAGCAGGTTGTTACAACTTGAGACTTGCTTTTGCGCTCACAAAATGTACCTGTTTTGGGGAGCTACTTAAGTTAATTATTTTTATCTTTGTAAAATTTCAGTTCAGTTGACAAGAAATGCTGCTACGAGCTCCCTGCACTTTATTTTTCAATATATAATGTTTAAATGTTCTGTTTTCTAGTATTTAATTAAACATATTTTTAAACACATTGAAAGGAAGTTTTGTATTGGTGTTTGTGCTACTTTAAATTTTGACATAACATTAAAATTTTTACCACAAATGTGTGTGTATATATATATATATATATATATATATATATATCAGACCCAATTATCAGTTATCGGTATCCTTGATCACTAATAATCGGTATCGGCCCTTAAAAAAACAAATCGGTCGATCCCTACTTTAGGCCCCCAGTGCTGGTAGGTTGGGCCTCTGTCTGATCGACACCAGTTCCACTGTCACCTTGGTTCATCCTGATGTGCTGTCACAAGGGACACAGTTGGAACCCAGAACTGAACACCTGAGCAGAATGATGGGAGACGTGGCCCTGATTATTGGGAAGGGGAGGTTCACCTTTGGGGTAACAGGAAAGACTGTACCACCCTGTATGAGTTGCATATGTGTGGGACCAGTGTATCTTGGGACTGGATTTCCTCCAATTTGTTGGAGGGCAGTTGGATATGGGACTCTTGAGATTCAAAGGAGGTTCTAAGTTGGGCCTGTCCTCATCGGGGGAACTCACCTGCCTCGCAGGAGGCTGTCCCATGGACCCACTAGGTTGCGATGGGGAAACAAGGCCTCCCCTAGGACCCCTACCTCGTCTCCCCCGCCTTGCCGAGTGAAATCCCCTAAACACACTACATGGAGAAGGGGTGCTCGTTCCCGACTCATTGTCCTACTCCAGGCATGGCTTCCAGAACTCTGGATAAAAGGTGGAGGGGTTTCTCCTCAGTCCTGCCAGGTCTGTACAGACATGTCTTTATTATATCCCCTTTCCCCCTTATCTCTTCTCCCCAGCCTTCATTCATTCCCCCAGCAGAGGAAGCAGATCCGGTCATCGCTATCGTGAATGTGCTGTGGCAGTGAAACTGTGAGGAGCTGTGTCCGGAGCAACAGAAGCAATTGTGGAAGCTGCTCTTTCAATTCTGCCACAATTTTGCCACATCACCCAGTGATGATGTAAAGTTGCATCTGGTGCAGCACCAGATCAACACAGGGGATGCCCGCCTGATCAGGCAACACCCTCGATGCATACCTCTTGCCCGCTGGGAGGCTGCAGACCAGATACTAGAGGAGATGAAGGCTGCTGGGATTATTGAACAGTCTGACAGCCCATGGACTTCCTCTGTGGTCATGGTGCCAAAGAAGGTTAGCCAGTGGCGGTTCTGTATTGACTATTGTTCCCCCGCATCGATGAGTTGCTAGACCTAGTTGCTGGGTCAAAGTGGTTATTGACCCTGGACTTCCGCAGTAGGTACTGGCAGGTCACCCTTGCTCTCACAGCTTTCCCCAAGATCACCTTCCTGACAGGACAGGGGTTATGCAGTTCAGAGTCACGCCATTTGGGCTTTACAAATGCGCCTGCTACTTTAAAGATTAATGGAGAAGGTTCTGTGGGGGGTGTACCCCATGTGTTGCCTTGTGTACCTGGATCACCTGCTGGTCCATGGAAGCACATTCGACACTGCCTTTCACTACAAGAGGTTCTTCAGAGAGTTACAGATGCTGGTCTGAAGTTGCATACAGAGAACTTCCTCCTAATGTGGAAGGGGAGTGTCCTTCCTGGGTTGAGCATGTAGGGGATCACCACAGAAGTGGACAAAATCGCAGCAGTGAGAGACTGGCCTCTTCCAGTCAGCCCACGACAGGTTCAAGCTTTCCTTGGTCTTGCCTCCTATTACTGAACGTTTGTGCAGGGTTTTGACACTCTCGCCGCTTTCCTACACAACCTTCTACAGAAAGAAATTGGGCATTCAAAACGGAAAACAGGAGACGCTTCTTTACACAGAGAGTTGTCACAATCTGGAACAAACTCCCCAGGAATGTGGTAGATGCTGAAAATGTGGGAACATTTAAAAATTGACGATAGGATCCTTGGATCACTTAGTTATTAATGGACACCAAACGAGCACGATGGGTCGAATGGCCTCCTCTCATTTGTAAACTTTCTTATGTTCTTATGTTCTTAAGGATGAGCCATTTTGCTGGACAGCAGACAGAAAAGAGGCATTTGATGCTCTGAAGAATGCTCTGTGCCAGGCCCCTGTGCCCGTGGCTCCCAACCCTCAGCTCCCTTTTATGCCTCATATAGATGCCAGTTATGAGGGAGTTGGGGCGGTGCTTGCCCAATGGTATCTTGAGGGGAAAAAAGTCTTTCAACATGGCTAAACAGAATTACTGCATCACCAGAAGGGAGCTACTGGCTGTAGTGGACTCTGTACACCACTTAAAATATTACTAATGCGGGCTGCCTTTCACCATGCTGCTCTACAGTGGCTGATGACCTTTTGTGAGCCGGAGGGACAAGTGGCCAGGTGGATTGAATAACTACAGTCCTTCCAGTATACTGTGGAGCACCATGATAGAACAAGATACCAAACGGTTGATGCACTGTCTCATCATCCCTGTGCTTGAAAAGGCTGTAAGTATTGTGACCACAGGGAGGAGAGAGATACTGGGGTGACTGAACAGGAGGAAATGCAATGTAGTGTGTTAGAGCAGATGGAGGTGGCTGATTGTAGGACATGCCAGGACCAAGACACTGACCTACACACCATTCTGCAGTGGCTAAAGGTGCAACAGAGACCAGCCTGGGAGGAAGTGGCTCCCATGTCGCAGGAGATAAAAGAGCATTGGTTTCAATGGCCAGGGCTGGCCCTTTGCGAGGGAGTGCTGTAGAGGTGATGGGTGGAACCAGCGTCAGGCATGATGGCAAGGGTTTGTCCCCAAGACACTGAGGGATGAATTGCTAGCCATGCAGCATGGGGCTCCAGGAGTTGGCCATTTTGGGGTTGCAAAAACATTAAGGCGTCTCCGACATTCTACTGGGAACAGTGTTGTCGTGATGTCGTGTGGTTGCTGTGAGGCATGTGTTGCTCGTCAGGCCCCCCAGGGTCATTCCGACTCCCTGTTATAGCAGCATCAAGCATCAAAACATTATTTTCATGCACTTTTATGGTTCTTCCTTTTTGGTGTTGCCGTGGCTTTGCATTTAAATAATAAAAGCAGTTTTGTGTTGGAGCTAGTAGTGCTGTGTTCTTATTAGCTAAAATTCTGTGGTCATCACAATATGTAGTTTTGCAGACTGCTTGGTTTTGCATTATCATTTCCGAACAGAACAAAGCAAACATGATCTGTTAATTCTGAATTGAACAGTCTGTTTTCACTGTCTACTTTGTGCTTTTTAGATATACACTACCGGTCAAAAGTTTTAGAACACCTAAATATTTCCTGTTTTTATTGAAATTCATGCAGTTTAATGTCTCAATGTACTCTGAAATTAAAGCAAAGAACAAATAAACAATTGGAGATTAAAAATAAATCATGGAATCGTTTTTTTCAACAAAATGTAACCCTTTAAGCTGACAAACCCCTCTGGTACCTTTAAGAGGGCACCAAATCCATGTGCTTCTCTTTAATCCTTTGTGTACTCTTCATTGTTTGTTGTTTGCCAGGTGTTTGGTATCCCATGAAAGCTGAGACTCTCAGTTTCTAACGATGTGAAGCATTCTCTGATGTGAAAAAAATGTTTTTTATACCCCCCTGCATTTAACCCCCCTACCCTGCATTCTGAAATGGGGGGTGGGGGATACTTGGTCTGAGTAGGAATACATTTTGGTAGAAGCAACACACCCCTAGAGAGCTCAAAATGTCAAGAAGGAGAACTCTGTTTACAGTATACTAATGCATAACGATTTTACATCATTGGATCTTCTCTGTGTTTGATAGAACATCAGTTGATGTTATTGGAACTCTACAAATGGTAAATTCATAAACAGCAGAGGTCTGTTCTTCATACAGGTTATCCTACTAAGTTTCAGGATAACTTGGCATAAACACGAGATTATCCATTCTCCAAAGGTTCAGCCAGCTATGATACCAGAGCAACAGGTCCTAACCTGAAGTTAGCTGGCTATGAATCTGAACAAATTTAGTCCTGCTCATGAAATGACAGTTGACACACCCCCAACAATGACTGGGCTGTTCCTTGTAGATCCACTAGATGTGGGAGCAATCTTAATAAGGCAAGCTTTTCATTGAGCAAGAATTCATAAAGCTCGCCAAGATCCTTTAAATCATAAAAATGCTTTATCTAAAGGGATGCTTTATCTAGTTGATTTATTAGGACTGATCCTCACTACAGCCACCTGCCAGGGTCATGCATTTACACAGAGCCACAGATCCTCTGTGTGGCTGCTAGGGATGGGGATCAAGACCCGGTTCTATTAAGGACCCAGTTCCAAATTTCTCAAAACCCGAAGATCAATAAGGTCCGAGCTTATCGATACTGCTATCGAGACTAGTTAACTTATGTCTTGAGAGACAAGAGTCATGTTATTTAAATCAAATCTTTAAATCAAATCACTGGTGCACAAACATACATCGATTGTCTAATAAAATTACTAAATTCAATTGAATTGCCTCCCAACCGCCTTCAAACTAAACGAAGAAGAATTGAATTGCCTCACGCCCTAATTCCTTTCATTTCGTTGCTTGCTAGGATGGCTGAACGTACTAATGCTGGGGTCACACTACACGATTTCTACAATCCGACCCGATTTTGTGAACAGTGGGCAGCTCACACTTAACGACTATTTTGCACCGAATTTGTGTCTTTTGCGTCGTGAAGGAGCGCACACTACATGATCGCTTAAGTACAGGGGAACTCACACTACACGACTCATCTGTCATCCTTGTCGTGGCGATCTGCGTCACAGCCTCCAAATCTCGCAGAAACACGCGTGATCCACACAGAGTTCAACAAACACGGACGTACACTTGTATAGGTCATGTTTGTGTAGCGCAGATCTGCGCTGCTCCACCAATGGGATCAGAGGATTTCTGCAGATCTGCGCAAAACTGCAGAAAGAACGCGGACAAACACAAAAAGCGTATAGTATTTTAAAATAACCATTGGTATTTGAAGTATTTTAAAAAATACGTATGACAATCTTATTCTCCTGTGATATTTATTCTTCGTGTTTCTTCTCTCTTCTTCAGTCAGCTCGGCTCTCATTGGCTGCTGATCACGTCACTCTCCACGATCGGTGCCGATCGAGTCGTAAATATGAAACATGTTTAATAAAATCGTAGGGGCTCCGACAAGCTTACGATCAGATCGGAGGGCAAGCAATCGCATCGCAGCCCGTCTCTCACTACACGACCATCGGCAGCGGGGATGCGCCCCGACCAGGCTGCCTGTCGTGACGATCAGTGCCGATCTGTTGTGAGGGGCAAATCGGGCTTAAAATCGTGTAGTGTGTCCCCGGCATAAGCCATCAAAGGCTTGGCTACATTTTAATAAAGCCAAAGATGAGGAAGCGACATGTAATTTATGTTTGCAGGTAATTTCTTGCAGGGGGGGGGACACTACAGCAATGATGAAGCACCTCAACGTTGTGCATCAGTTAAAGGGAAAATGCAGAAGCTTCAGGTCGCAACGGTGCCAACTCTGGCTGCCGCTGCAGGACAGTCATCCTCCTCCACCCAAGGTATGCATGGTGAGCGCACCCCAACTTAATAGCAAGTCTCCATCGTTGACAATAATCAGCCAGTTCAGGGCTCTACAGTGCAACTATTTCACTCGCATATGCCCCTAAAATTAGATATGTGCGCAAACCGGAAAAATGATTTACGAGCACAGTGTGTGAAGAGCTGTCAGGAAGTGCTGTCGATACGTTTTTCTTTTTGTTGTATAATATTTATTTTATATATGGATATTATTTATTTTATTTGTTGTTGGAAAAAACGTGTTGAACATTTTGCTGCTGATGTATTATTTTACTGTTCTCAAAGTTATACGCTGTGTTGAAATCAGAAATGAAAGACTCAACGTTTTTGCAATAGCAATAACAGTTCTGTTAAGAATGTATCGTTGTCTCGTCTTTCCACCAATAATAGAAAAGTATCGATAGTGGTATCGATAAAGACTCAGATCGTTAAGCAATCTCGAAAATTGTATCAATATCAATACAAATACAAATACAATACACTGTAGGTGACACAGAAAATGTGAGCAAATCTGCAGTGTGCAATGCGGTTGAGAAATTTTAATGTAAATGTTGTTTGGGGGAATAGGTTGTCATTTTAGAGTGTCAGGGAGACATTTTCCTTTGAAAAAATAAGTTTATTGCACCAAATGCATTAGGTATCAGCCTATGAATAGAAAGAGAAATATTCAGATCCAGTTTAACACTTTAACAGTTTTATGCTTGAAGTGGAGACATGACAACTAAATATATCCAAGTTCACACTCACAGCCAGCTTCATATCCTTCTCCACCTTCCTCATCTTTAAGGAAGTGTAATTAGAATAGGGCTAACCGATCATTACATTTAAATAGGCTGTAAACAAGTTCACAGTACATGTTCTAACAGCCTAGAAATAATATAGACAGCTAAACGATGAATATCTATTTCAAGACCTCTAAGCCTGACCCCCGGCTCTTGTGGCGAGCGGCAGCAGGTGTTTGCATGTCTTTGAACAACTTGTTGTTTTAGTGTTTAAATGAGTTTTGTAGTTCCCTTGTTGGATTTCATGTGTTGAGATTCAATCAGAAAATTAAACTTTTTTCCCCATTCTTTGTGGTGATTATTTTGGTAATCCATGGTCACTGTGATGAAGTGGCTTTGCCTCTCATCAGGAAATGTCTGTGCATACTAGTATTATTGTTATTGTTTTCATTTGTCATTTGTTTTACTGTTGTTTTTGATTTGTTTGACTGTTCAATCTACTGAAAGTGTATACATCACTATGATGGCGGTATGGTATTTACATAATCAATACTTATCTGGTTTGGTTACGTGGGAGAGGTTTTCCTGCCCGGAAACCATAGGACGATCACGTCTTAAACGGCATTTTCTTTTCTTGCAGCGTTGAATCTGTTAGGGCAGTTGTTTGGTTTGTTTTTGTTTTTCTTTAATGGTATGTGTATTTTCTTTTGTTTATGTTTCCTCTTGGTTATTTCTTTATTATTTTGTTGCGTGTCAAAGTGTCCTTTGATACGAGGGCGATATGGATCTCTCGTGAGGACTATTTCCTGTTTAAATGCCATGCTCCACTTCCGTGTGTGTGTGTGTGTGTGTGTGTGGTATTGTGTTGATGTGTGTTTTATATAGTAGAATCATACTGTGGAGGAAAAATATGAATCATTTTGTGCTTCTGTGCTTTGTGTGCTGTGACCCTGGTGGTTTCTGGCAAGTCACTATTAATTTGCCGGCATTCTTTCCAATGAATTATGAGAACCTGTTATTTTGTAACTTCTGAGTACTCCTTTTTAGTTTATCAGCAACTTACATTCTCTACTTGTTTCTTATTAAAGTTTAATTGTTTCAAACCTATCTTCGTTATCGGCAAATGAGCTTCTAGATGCAGCTGGCAATTTAGAGGATAATAATTATTATTCATGAGTAATAATTGTAATATTGATGATGGGTAGGCTTATTTTAGAATGCCAATGAAATTACTATCATAGTTATTTAGATGACCAATCAGACACTGTTTGTAAAATGTCAAACCCCTTGAAGGTATGTCCCAAAATGGGAATAAAAGCTTTGTACTTCCTTGAACTCTTTGGAAAAACAGCATTATACTTGTTTAATACTTTCTGTTGCTGTGTTCTGCTGTTTTTTCCCGTGCACGTAATAAAAGCTGATTAGAACTTCCGACTCCAAATTTAAATTCCAGCACAGTACCCAACTCTCATTAACGGGAATAATGATGCTGGTTGTATGTATGTAGTTTGTAATTCTACAGTTTAACTTGGTGTATTTGATATAATTTAGGTTATTTATTTATTGCCTTGTTGTTAATAGCAACTGGGTTCTCCTTACTATAGATTGATTGGTTTGGTCCAAAGCTATAAAGGTGTGGTTTTTACTCTAGACTGATCACTATGGGGTGGATTTAAGCAAATTGGATATGTTTTTCTATGTGTATAGGAGACTTGATTGATATACATGGACTACAAATTTGTATGTGTTGTTTTCATCAGCTTTCAGCCATGTTTTGTTTTGTTGTGAACTGAACTTGCCACCTAATTACACCTGGGCTGGTCGTCCCGATTATTATAGGGGATAACTTCCTCACAGTCACCATTCTCAAACAAGCAGGATTCAATAGCATGTGTATTTATTGTTTCCTAGGAAATATGGATATGGATTCAGTGTTGGACATAAATGGCTTCGGGGTCTCGATCTGGCAGAACCAGGACTGCTTTGTGACAGGAAAGTCATATGGAGGGGGTGTTCGCAGGTGGTGCAACAATGTCACTGTGCACGAGCGGCTATGTCTACCTGACACTGAACTCTTGTCGTTATTGGTAATTCTGTTCTACCACCCAAGGGAGTTCCCTCAATCATTTATCACAGTAGTGTACATTCGTCCTAAAGCCGACACTACGCGTGCTGCTAACACAATCTTTACTGCAACCTGAAAAAAACACTGAATAGTTTTTTATCAGTATATTACTTGCCCCACTTTTTGCGATAATATGTTGGACATTTGTTACTGCTCTATTAAGGGGGTTTATAATTGTTTTCTAATGTATATTAATGATCTGAACTCTGGGATAGTTAAACTTGTCAAATTTGCAGATGATACTAAAATAGTTAGCTCAGCAGATACAAGCACAGGATATTCAAGGGGACACCTGGCAGATGAAATTCAATGTGGACAAGTGCAAGGTATTACATGCAGGTAACAAAAATGTCCACTATAATTACACTATGGTAGGAATAGAACTAGACACACACATTTTGATTAGCTCTGCCCCAGGAAGATCCAACTAATTGATGATGAAATTCTTTGCCAAAGATTTGTAATAATTAATGTAATTGATTTAATCGATTAGTTGCTGCAGCCCTACCAAGGACGTTCGTGCCACAGGCCTAAAAATTTGAAACCTTTGGTGTTTTGTTTGGAACAACTATGGCATGTTTCCAGAGCTTTTGAAGCAGGAGAGACTTCATAAAAATAAAATGAAAAATACTACCTAGTTGCTCTGCACACGTCTTGAGTACATAGCCACAAATATTGTCTGGTCCTGGAAGTGTGAAGTGTGGTGCCCAGAACTGTACACAGTATCCAGATAATGTCTAACTAGTGCATTGTACAGTCTTTACATTACTGCCCTTGTTTTAAATTCTACACTTTTGGCAATATACCCTAACATGCTGTGTGCCTTTTTTATTGCTTGCCCACACTGTTTCGATGGAGAAAGTGAGGAGTCCACATAGACTCCTAGGTCTTTCTCATGCGTTACTTCATCTAGTTCTATTCCTCCCATAGTGTAATTATAGTGGAAATTTCTGTTACCTGCATGTAATACCTTGCACTTGTCCACATTGAATTTCATCTGCCAGGTGTCAGCCCACAACTGAATATTATCTAAGTCCCTTTGAATAGCCTGTGCTGCCGAGATTGTATCTGTTGAGCCACCTATTTTAGTATCATGTGCAAATTTGACAAGTTTGCTAACTATCCCAGAGTACACTGAATGCCTACAGCTTATCAAAAGCTTTTTGAAAATCTAAGCATATCATATCATATGCTTTCACATGATCCACAGCTGCAGTTGCATGTTCAAAAAACAAACTAGTATTAGTAATTACATGATCTGCCTCTTCTAAATCCATGTTGACTATCCCAAAGAATATGGTTTTCATTAAGATGCTCCTCTATTTTCTGTCTAATAATTTTCTCCAACATTTTACAGGTGATTGGTCTGTAATTTCCTGGCTCAGTTTTGTCCCCTTTCTTGTGGATTGGTATGACATTTGCTGTCTTCCAGTCAGTTGGCATATCCCCTGTTCTAAGTATCTTCTGGGATATTTTAGTTAGCGGCCTATAAATCATTTCCCTAATTTCTTTAAATACTGTTGGAAATATACCATCTGGCCCAGGTGATTTGTTTGTTTTTAATTCTGCTAGTCCCTTTAGTGTCTTTATCCTGATCTCTCTTAGGATTTGACTGGACTGTGGCATGTTATCTGTTTTTTCTTTTGCAAAAACCTGTGTGAAAACTCATTTAGAACATTTGCCACATCTTGTTCATTTTCCAAGATACTTCCATTTTTGCCCTTTATCTGTTTCATTTCCTTCTTTATTGACCTCTTGCTCTTGTAGTATTGAAAAAATCTATTTGCATTAGTTTTAGCTCCAAGAGCTATGTTTCTTTCTGTTTCCCTCTTTGCTTTCCTGATCCCTTTCTTAACATCTCTTTGCAGTTCAACATATTCTTTGTACACCGATCAGCCATAACATTATGACCACCTGCCTAATATTGTGTAGGTCCCCCTTTTGCCGCCAAAACAGCCCTGACCCGTCGAGGCATGGACTCCACTAGACCTCTGAAGGTATGCTGTGGTATCTGGCACCAAGACGTTAGCAGCAGATCCTTTAAGTCCTGTAAGTTGCAAGGTGGGGCCTCCATGGACTTGTTTGTGCAGCACATCCCATAGATGCTCCATTGGATTGAGATCTGGGGAATTATACTCCTGGGATTGAGGTACAAACATTTCACAACTTTCCCACTAGCAGTTTCCCTTGGTTTTCTTTCCTTAGTGGAACATCTCCCATTGTCAGAGCTCCCTGCCCCCCTGGTCCCTAGATTAAAAGATTCTCAATTACTCTGCACATACGCTCTCCCAATGCATTAACCCCCCTTCTGTTTAGATGTAGACCGTCCAGTTTGTACCGGTCCCATCCATCCCAGAAGAAAGACCAATGCTCCATAAACCTAAAACCCTCTTCCCTACACCAAGATTTCAACCACGTGTTAAACTTTCTAATCTCAGCCTGTCTCCCTGGCCATGCACGTGGTACCAGAAGTATTTCAGAGAAAACTACCATGGAGGTTCTGCTCTTTAGTTTTGTTCCTAACTCTTTCAATTTGGCTTGCAGAACCTCTGTCCTACCTTTTCCTATGTCATTGGTTCCAATGTGGACCATGACCAGTGGATTCCCCCCTTTGGCCAGTAGCCCATCTACTAGTTTAGGGAGATCTGCAACCTGAATACCAGGCAGGCAAGATACCATGAGGGTCTCCTTATCACTAGAACACACTGTGTGTTCTACGCCTCTAAGGATTGAATCTCCTACTATAACTACCTCCCTGTTCTTGGGGGGAGTGGGCACCATGGTGCTCTGGTGTTCAGCTGCCCTGCCATCACCCTCTGAGCTGTCATTGTCCAACTTGGTATCCAGCAGTTGGAACCTGTTGGGCATTTCTAGCTCTTGGGATGTCTTTAGGGGTTGTGTGCGCCCTTTTCTGTGGTTACGACCTACTGTAACCCAGCAGTTCTCTATGCTGTCCTGCTCTAAGGTCTCAACTCTCCTAGGTTTTGGCGTGCACACCATCTCTTTCATGGGCTGATTGACCAATTCTTTTATATCACTAATATAGCACAGATCAACAAGCTGAGCATCAAGATCACGAACCATTAGTAGTATTTCAACATGCCGACAACGTTCACAAATTAAATCTTCTTGGATTAGTTAATCAAGGAAGGCAGTCTTTATGCAAATCTGACACTGTAGTGGCCACATGCCACTACCTGCCTCCAATTCACAACTAACTGGCCCCACCTGCAACAGAATTCCTGCTAGTCCTTGAACTGATGTGCTTCTTGCAAGCTACGTCTGTTTCTTTACCTAACTACAATATTATTATTATTATTATAAATTGTATTTATAGCGTGCTCTGTTACGACCCCAAGTGGCTGATGTAAGGGAATGAGGGGGACATAACATAGAACACATAAATCCAGTATGAGGTGAGTACAAAAACCCACACTAAGAATCATCTATATACAAAACCCTGAGGTGCTGGTGGCGTGTCGTCTGCGCAGTGAAGCAGGCACTGTGGGAGGGACGGAACATTTGTCTGTTCAACAAGCAGGAGCTGGACCCGATCGTCATCGCGCGGAGGGGCATGGTGTTCGTAAGAGACTATGTCAATCTGGAGGTCCATCAGAGGGGCAAGGAGGAAGCCTATAAGAACTGGCACATACAAGATCTGGGGGAGCTCAGGATCCCATGATGGGACCCACCTCCGGGGACGGTCAGTTCCCCCTGCTGGAGCCCGAGTCCAAGATCTTTTAAAGATTTTATGGATGATTGTTTTTAAAAAAGATTTTAAAAATGAATCTTAATTGTTTTTAAAGATTTAGTTGCTTTTAAACCACATTGTTTAGGGTTTTTTGGTTTAGTTTTGTTATATTCTTTTGTCAAATACATTGACCGTTTTGGATTTAATTTTAAATGCATTGGACCTTTTTTGTTTGTTTTTTATTTTTACCTTTTTAATTGTTTCTTTATTTTGTCCAATGCATTTTCAGTTATTTTCAATGTATTTGACCTTTATGTTGGTGAGCAGTTTTTGCTTTTATCACGTTTGTTTTGTTGTTTTGGGCACGTTTATTTTGAAGTTAATTGTTGTTTGTTAAAAATCACAAAGATTTTAAAAATTTTAAGTGATTTTTAAGGATTGATATTTTAATGATTTTAATCATAAGTATTAAAAAATTGAATTGTTTTTCTTTTATGTAAAATGTAAAATACTATACCAAATAAACAGTATATACAAAAAGGGTTTATTTACAAAAGGGAAGGGAAGTATATACAACTATGTACAATAGTCAAACTGGACTTGACAACAACAATATTAATAATAACAAAAATAAACAAACACACACAGAGGAAAACTAACTGGACGGTGTCGGCTATTACTGAAACAAAACAAAACTAGTCTAGTCAAAATCTAAGCTAGTCTAAAAGGGAATCCACTACTTAACTTGTATTTCTGGACAGACCCTAACTACTAATACAAAGGGGTGATCACCTCTTCTACCTAAATACCTAATGTGCTAGACAACATACAGCTCTGGAAAAAATTAAGAGACCACTTAAACTTGATTTCTGAACATGTCTCTTAATTTTTTTCAGAGCTGTATATCACTACCTGTAAACGTGTAAACCCGTGGGTATCTCACCTATCTACCTGCTTTCCCCTGAATAAAAGTCAATAACAGTTTACAATGTGATGATAGTTACAAAAGGAAACACAATCAATCACAAAGGTAATTTAGCACAAACAAACAGGGTAGCAATTTAAATCTGTAGCAAAATATTTTTGTCTACCATTGCAACACGCACATGCATGAAGTCAGTCCGCTCATTCATTCATGCGGTCCAGATGTTATTTTACAGAGAGAATGGATGATGTGATTGTTACAGATAGGGCTGTAATGCTGTCGACCAGACCAGACCAGACCAGAGCACTACTCCAGCACTTAAAAAACCGGAACTCTGCCTCTGACACAGGGGTGTAGTGGAGCCAGGTGGAGCGCCGCCACTCTTTCAGCCCCATGCTTCTCAATTATAAATATTTTAAAATATTAATAAATGTATTTTAAACATTTCCTTGCCTGGTGTATTTGTATGAAATAATATGATAAGAATAAGTAATAAAGCCCAATTATTAAGGTAACAATTCATATAAAAACAGTGTGTGCAGCAATTGCTCCTTTTTATTCTACAACTACACCACTGGAGGTGACTATTTTGGTGAAACTATAATTCAACAAAAGAAAAGCCCGTTGTTGTGGTGGAAAATGAACCAGTATCGAGCACCCACGTGAGCTGCTCCTGGTATTGCTGACTGCCCTATTGATGTGTGCCTAGGGCCTGTCACGTGGCCTCCAGGTACGTTGCCCTACAAGGCCGGCCTGTATATTGTTTGTTTGTTGTTGCATTGTGTTGTGGTGGTGCATGTGTCTTGCCTGTACAATGCTATATGTCTATACGATGTGTAGAAAGCAGAACTGTGGCCCTGTCCTAGCTCTATAAATAGAAACATATTCTGTGGAGTGAGTATTTCATGTCCAGCTCATTCTATCAGAGAGAAATCAGAGATTAAAAAATATGCCGTAATGTCATGGAGGTACTAACTCTAGAGCTGCTTTGCTGGAAATCAAAAGGTGAAATCATGAAAGTCATGAAAATCATTAAATAACAATTTATGCATGTTTGATTGCCCCATCACCCAATTTTACCCAAAGATCCATCGGTTTGTAGTCTTAAAAACTGTCTACAGCGGAGTGCAAACTGTGCACACTCTTTGGAGAATTTTGTTTAAAAAGTCTGCCATGTTTTCAATGGCTATTTTTGTCTGCTCAGCTGGTTGCTTTAGTCCCTAGTAACTGAGTCTGATCCTTCTTATTTTGTAAGGCCCAAGTGAAGTGACTGTGGATATTATCCTGGGTTGGCTGTGGGGAAGCCTGTAAATGTCACTGGTGTACAGTGTCAAATGATTCCTACAATGAAAGAAGAGTCAAAGGCAAGTTTCACATTTTATGGATAGAAAATAAACCCACACTTGCCTCATGAAGGTCAAACGTTGATATAAACTTTTTGGACTTCTGTCATCAACAGGTTTTCCGTTTGCAAGGACGATTAAAAATAAGTTAGATCTGAAATTTACAAATGAACATATTGCAGCTGGTTTTAAATGTAGTTTATTCATATAACTAGTCACTTGCTTTCTCTTCCTTTAAGCCTTAATGTCTGATGCAGCAGGCATAATCACTGTCTAAAGTAAAACTTTCCCAAGGTGAAGGTTTACAATTAAAAGCCATGTCCATTACCATTCAAAAATGCCCTTTTCAGAGGGCACAAATGCTTAAAATAAATATTTGTTTTTGTTTTATTAACAAACTTATTTCTAATGTTAAATAAGCTTGATAAACTTTCATAGAAAGATATATTCCCAGTTGAAACTTTCCCCATAAAATCAAAACCTATAGTTGAAGGGAGAATTCTATTATTATAATTGATTACAGACATTTATGTTTTGGAAGGATCTTAATTTCTGTATATAGGAAATGGCACCCGTAAAAAACAGCAAAAAAACCAAAAAAAAAACCATCTTGATAATGGCCATGTAAATGTTGGGAGACAAATCATTCTGCCAATTAATCTGTTCATGGTAATATGTGACAGATACTAATGTATAGTAATTTAGGAAATAAGGAAGCTTAGTAAGACAAAGATAGTTTTGAAGACAGTCATGAAGATTGTAGCATTCAACAGGTGAGAATTGTATTAGTTGTTGCTCACATTACTCATATCTCTTCACGTTTGTTTATAATTATTCAATTAGTCATTTTTTGTCATAATAAAACTGATTGAATATTTATGTCATGGCCCTGTCTGTATTTAAAATGATATTTTATATAGATATTGTGGGTAACACTTATAATAGGTAAGATAGGAATGCTCAAAAAACATAAATACATAAATATTTAGTGAAACACTTCATCGGATCAAGGCTCCCCAGGATTGAGCTTGCATTGTCTATGTGAATGGTCATCTGTGTAAATACTTCAATAGCTGATGGCATCCCAATTCACAACTTCTGCGCAATAACGACTACAGTTTTAAATATGCCTTTCTTGACCAAGCAACAACCACTGCATGTGTAATATCTGAACCGATCACTGACAAAAGCATACACAAGTTTTTCTGAGAAGGATACACAGCAATCCCATAGATCAGGATTACTGATCTGTTCCACCCGATGTGTAAGAATGTTGATGCCAATTGCAAAGGCAGCAATAGGATGGCAACACAAAGCAAAAATCGCACTTATCCTTTCCCAGTTCTATTTATAGTTGCAGAATGAACAGCTGTTGTTTCTCAACTAGACATCCATTTGCTTAAGGAGTCTCTGTACTATATTGCACACTTTAAAATAAAACAAATGTTGTCCTTAATTCTGGATATGTATAGCATAGTCTATGACATTGGTGCTCAGGTATTTGTGCTTCAGGAGGCAAATTAACAAGAAAACATTGCTCTAAAGAGCCACAGTATTGAGAATTCACCGAATCAGTAACTAGGTTATAGTTGGCCTACTACATGTTCATATTTAAACTGTATGATGGGAAATATTTAGTTTAGCATTGCGTATGGGGAAATGTACGTTTCAAATTTTACATTGCTGCTAATTGAACTACCCATACACAGTTATTATAATAAAATGATGTGCTGCAAAGACCTGCAGCAGACATGTTAAAGAGACACTTCCAGCTCGTTCCTCAGAGTACCAGTGGTCTATGACCTTGCATCGTCCTGTATTAAATGCCTGTGAGCTTATGATGCTTATCAAATACTGGATGTATGACAAATCGGCACAAGCTACTTTATAAATGTAATATAAATGTGAAACCCGATATAACAGTGGGGTGATGGAAAGTAAAGCCCAACAAATATAGCAAGTGACAGAAGAGGGGGTTAGAACGTGACACATTTAGGTGTTTAACTGTTGCTAGTTTAACACTACTGTCATGTTCTTGACAGCAGTTTAGCAGTAGTTGGGAAGCAGTGAAGTCAAAGCTAATAGTTGTACGTACATTGACACTAAATATAGTGAAATATGTTCAAGAAGGTGCTTGGGAGATTTGGAAATGAAAGTCCTTCAAGGATCACTACTGAGGTAACTCAGGTAAGCAGTTATCTGCATGTAGCCTACTTTTATTGATTCATTCTTGTGGTTCTTCAAATAACGCTTCTATATGGTTGTGCACTTATTTCTTGTTGGGAGTTTAGAAAGCTAATGATGCACTGGAATAAAGAAAAATAAAAAAAATAGTGCCCCCCCCCTCCCCCACCCCCTGCCTCAAAAAAATGAAACCTTTTGGAATACATAACTTTCATGGCTAATATAAACAGCCGTACATGTTGCATACGTTTTTTTTTTTTTTGGCAGACTGTGTTACTTGCAGTGTGGAAGTGTCTCAATTGTGTATTTAGTTTGGTATCCATGGTGTATTTACTATTTACTAAAAAATACTCAATTGAAATGACACTGCACAAGAGTGCTGAACAGCTGAATTCTTAGCTTTTTGGTATTTCAGAGGTTACAGCTGATTAAATGTTCCAAGATTGGTGTCTCTGGTGTTCAATCCTTATAATCAGATTTGTTAACCATAGAAGATGACCATTCAAGGTAAACCAGATTGATCAAAGTGATCTATAAAGGACAGCAGGGAAAGGCAGAAATGCATACAACACTGAAGAAATTCCACAAACACAGGAAAATAGGATGCAAGTAGACTACTTTTTATCAAGAGCTGAATGAAACGTTTAGAGTATATGATTCATATTGTATGAATCCTTTCGGTACATGTACTTGGTTTTCCTTCATTCTCCTTCTTTGACCTTTTAAAACAAAGAAAAAAGTTAGTTAGTTAAAAAATAGTTAATCCATTGAGATTTCTGTGCTTTTACTAGTAAAATATGTATTGTTTGATTCATGATATTGATGTAAATATTTTTCATTTGCAAGATCTTTCATGTTAACATCTTCCTATAATAATAATAATATCAGCTGCAAAATAGCATTTTTTATTATTATCACCAAAACCTACAAATTTTTACTTCATAGACTTCAATAAAGGAAAAATACCTTCGTCATTTCACGGCTCTTGATTCTCAGCTTGTTGACCTGGGATTCAGCGATGTCTGCACGCTCCTCAGATTCTTCCAGCTCATGCTGTGCCTTCCTGAACTTGGAGAGATGGGTATTGACTTGTTCCTCCTGGAAGGCAAACATATTAAATTGTATGTTACAGATTTAGGGAGGAACTACTGAAATGTTTATTAAAATATATATTTCTGTAATCAATTATTTTACAGTGTAAATTATGACTGATTCAATACTTTTTAAATCTCTGACTTACAGCTTCTTCAGCCTGTCTCTTGTAAGCCTTCACTTTGAGCTGCAGCTTGTCAACCAGATCCTGGAGTCTGTTCACATTCTTCTTGTCCTCCTCAGCCTGCAGGCAATAACATTACACACGCTGTATTAGTGCAGAAATTGACTTTTTGTATATCAGTGTATTTATTGGTTATAATTGGTACATTACCTGGTAGGTGAGCTCCTTGACTCTTCTCTCATATTTGCGGAGACCTTTAATGGCATCGGCTCCACGTCGTTGCTCGGCTTCCAGTTCATTTTCCAGCTCACGCACCTAGAAATCAATCTGAATGTAAGTGTGGAGCTCTTTATTGTATTTCTGTAATGGTGAATCAATTCATAACAGCCAATTTACCCTGGCCTCCAGTTTCTGGAGCTGCTTCTTTCCACCCTTCATTGCCAGCTGCTCAGCCTCATCCAGACGGTGCTGCAGGTCCTTCACTGTGACCTCCAGGTTCTTCTTCATTCTCTCCAGGTGAGAGCTGGTGTCCTGCTCCTTCTTCAGCTCCTCAGCCATCATAGCAGCCTGAAAGTTTTAGAATGCTTTTCTAGGTTACATGAACTCTGCTATACTGTTTTAGTACTGCTGCATTGCATGGAATAAGTTACATTTTATTAACTTTAATTTGCTGATTTAATAAAATGTCTCATATTGAAAGGCAGTAGGAAATACTGACACTAAGTATTACTCACATCAGTAATAGCCTTCTTGGCCTTTTCTTCTGCATTCCTTGCTTCCTGGATGGTGTCATCAACTTCACCTTGGAGCTGAGCAATGTCAGTCTCAAGCTTCTTCTTTGTGTTGATCAGGCTGGTATTCTGAAACAATTTTAGTTGTAATGTAATTAGAAATACAGAGCCCACTGGAAATACACTGTATATGAAAAAGCAATAATATTATGTTATAGGGAAACATTACATTTCCAAAAAGCATTAAACTTTGTTTTAACCTGGGAGTGCAGCAGCTGCACACGTTCACTGGCATCAAGCAATTCTTGCTCCGCCAATTTGCGTGCTCTCTCTGTCTGTTCCAGGGCAGCCCTCATTTCCTCAATCTCAGCCATCATGAGGGTGTTCCTTCGCTCCACCATGGCAACCTGTTCCTTCATGTCCTCCTGTCCCCTGATAGCATCATCCAGGTGCAGTTGGGCATCCTGATTAATATGGGAAGGAATTAATACTTTTACAAACTGAACGTGATGCAGGTAGGTCTAATTCCAGGTTACATTACATCTTATACCTTGAGTTGTCCTTGGACGTTCCTCAGTTGTTTCTGGGCCTCGGCAGCCTGGCGGTTGGCGTGGCTCAGCTGGATTTCCATCTCATTGAGATCTCCCTCCATCTTTTTCTTCACTCTCAGGGCATCATTCCTGCTCCTGATCTCGGCCTCAAGACTACTTTGCATTTGGTCAATAATCCTTTGGCTGTTTCTCTTGTTCTGCTCAAGCTCCTCATCTTTCTCAGCAATCTTTCTGTCAATCTCTGACTTGATTTGGTTTAGTTCCAGCTGAATACGAAGGATCTTCGCTTCCTCATGCTCCAGTGTAGCCTATTAATAAGATAAGCACAGACAGGTTCTTTCTAGGAGTGTTGAATTGTCCATGTTTGACTACTTATATCAACAGCAACTTACAGTGTAATAAGTTTAACAGATAGTGATAAACACAGAAGTAGTGTATTTAAAAGCATAATCCATTGCTTTACTGTTCAAGGTAGTGTTTTGATATTTTGAAAGTGGTGGATTAAAAATAGAAACAGGAAAAAAAAAATTATTAATGGAATCCTGATGTCACCTTTTGGAGGACTGTACATGCATTTTATAAAATCTGAGTTTGTAAATGGTTTAAAGACACCTGTTATAATTGAAAAAAAAAATGTTTTAGTGTGGGTGATAGAGATTTTTGTCCTACACATTGATAAATGGTGTAGTCCAAAGTGTGGACAATAGACTTTGGATTCTAAGCCAAGTACCTCGGCCTCCTCTAGGGCAGTTTGGAATTCAGACTTCTCTGTCTCAGCTTGTTTCTTTGCCTTCTCCAGCTCGTGAATTGTTTTTCCACTCTCACCAATCTGTTCAGTGAGGTCTGAGATCTCCTCTGTTTTACAGACGAGAAAAACATTGTTAAACAACAATTACCAGACTAAGCTGTCTGGTATTAGATTGTTCTTTATTCATGAATATATACTACATATTGAATAATTCATTTTAGTAAAAATAAGGTAAAAGTAAAAATATATATGTACACTTATGTGTCAAAAAGGTCACCCAAACCAACACTTAGTAACCTTGAATATCTTTTATGCACATTTAACTTTTGAATAACAGAACAAACCAATTAAAAAAGTAATTGTTTATCAATCCTAATCAGACATACTGTACCTTAGTTATCATAAGTTGTGTATTGTTCTACAATAAATATAAATAAAGAATTCAAATAATTATTTCCATATTGACATCTAAATGTTTAGACTAAATTAATTTCTGAGATGCCTATTTTAAGATGCAGTGCACTTTTTCTTAAATGCTCTTTCTTACGCTGTAAGTTCTTGTTCTCGCGCTTAAGGGTCTCAAGATGATCCAGAGCCTCTTCATAGGAGTTCTTCATCTTGAAAAGCTCAGTGCTGAGAGAGCGAGCTTCTTTTAGACTTGACTCCAGCTCTGCCTGGCCCTCCTCAAACTTCTGCTTCCATTCTGCCAGAACCTGACAAAAATAAATATACTCGTTACAACTGTAATTGGAATGTCTTATTGCATTTTTCAATTGTAATTGGAAGCATGTTTTTGTTGGACATGCAAATAAAACATCAGCTTGGCAATGGATGTCCTGATGAGTTCAGTATTACACACTGTATCTAATACGATTAGATCGGTAATACATATTGCTTGCTCATTTCTTTAATTACTCTTATTACTGTCAGATACTAGTCTTTAATCATTTGTGGATTGATGTTCATATTTGGAAAACAGATATCATATAATAATAATTCACAGTTTTATTATGCTTCTTGCGTTCTTGATTGTTTTCCTCCTTGCTCCCTTTCCCGTAGCCCTTGACTGTGACCCTACATCATGACAGAACTCAGCTTTTACCATCCAGGATGTAGGAAGTCACTTATTGTACTTGCCTGTGTAAATTGTAAATTGGAATTTGTAAAATGTATTATATTTTGAATTGTTTTAGTTAAATTGAATTTGTAATGATTGATGCCTTTTACTTAACTGTATTATTGCACTTTTTTTTGCACGTATGTTGTAAGTCGCCCTGGATAAGGGCGTCTGCCAAGAAATAAAAAAAAAAAAAAAAAAAAAAAAAATAATAATAATAATAATAATAATAATAATAATAATAATTATAGCTTATACATTTTCCTTTATTAGACTACATACCTTGTCAAAGTTCCTCTGTTTCTTATCAAGGGCAGCTGCTTGAGCGTTTGCTCTCTCCACATCAATCATGAGGTCTTCCACCTCACCCTGCAGCCTCTGCTTGGTCTTTTCCAGAGAGGCGCACTTGGAGTTCATAGCCTCAATTTGTTCCTCAGCATCTTGCAAGCGCTGGGCAAGCTTTTTCCTAGGGAATGTTTTGAATGATTAGAAAATGGACAAGATTTTAAAACTTACTATAAATAAATTAATGTTAAAGTGCAAAGTGTACTTGGCTTCCTCAAGCTCCTCAGTGCGCTGGATGGCATCAGTTTCGTATTTTATTCTCCACTGAGCCACTTCACTGTTGGCCTTGGACATTCCGCGCTGAAGTTCAGCCTTGGCCTCCTGCTCCTCCTCATATTGCTCCCGGAGCAGGTCACAGTCATGGCGAGCTGATTGTAAAGCATGAGCCAGGGCATTCTTAGCCTGCAGAAAAAATTAACACATCAAGAAATAAAAAGTATATAATTTTCCATATATAGACTATAATGAATTTTATCTTGTGCTAACAGACACAACTACCCAAAGGATATATCACCTTGGTTTCCTCTTCCATATGCCTTTTCAGCTCTTCAATTTGTTGAGTGTAGGCCTGCTTTCCTCTTGTTAGTTGGGATACCAGAGCTTCTTTCTCATCCAGTTGGCGTGCAAATTCACCTAATGAATACATAATACAAGTTATCAGTTCTTGACTGAAAGAGTTGTTCCCTCTCCCCACAAAAACAAAAAAGGAAATAAATTGTGATGGACATACCATTTTCTGTGTTTAGTCTTGCTTTTTGTGTACTCAGGTCATTAATCTGGCGTGTGTTCTCATCACTCTTAGACTTGAGTTCACTGAGTTGGTCCTCCAGAGTACGGCACATCTTCTCCAGATTAGCCTATAATGAAAATATAATTTAAAGCTTTATAATTTTATGTAAAATCAGACAAAATTGTGTAAGAAAGCACTTTATATTTACCTTGGATTTGGCTATGGCTTCCATGTTGCTGGAGAGGTCATCGATTTCCATTTTGTATTCACTCTTCTCCTTCTCCAGCTTCTGCTTGACGCGCTGAAGGTTGTCAATCTGTTCTCCTAATTCTGCCACGCTGTCGGCCTGCTTCTTGCGGAGGGCAGCAGCGGTGGCCTCGTGCTGCAGAGTCGACTCTTCAAGGTCGCGGCGGAGCTTCAGGAATTCAGCTTCACGTTTCTTGTTCATCTCAATCTGAGCAGAAGTGGCACCACCAGCCTCTTCAAGCCTTTCACTGATCTCCTCAAGTTCCCTGGAGAGATCAGCCCTCTGCTTCTCAATCTTTGCACGAGCAGCACGTTCAGCCTCCGTTTCTTCCTCCAGTTCTTCAATACGAGCCTAACATTTGGAAGTGTTATTAGTATACAATCTAAACCCTGTTAAAACAATGCACAAAATAACAAATACTGTTATATGACAGAAAATAATGTTGTATATATACACAGAGTAAATAATATAGTGTATATATATATATATATATGTGTACAGTATTATTTATGGTCATATAACAACAACAACAACAACAACACAAGTAATAGTAATCACGCAACACATAGTAGATTGACCACATCCAGGTTTATACCGGTGCATTTAACATATGTCCTTGCTAGATGGGTACGTTTCCTCGAGTTTGGATTTGAAATTCTGCTTACCAGTAAGTTGTTGTTACTATTATTATAATAAAAAAAACTGGGTTGCACCACTGCACCCATCTAATAGCAAATGAGAGCGGGACGGAACATGTGTGCTTGTGCTTTAAAGTTTCTTTTTGTTGTAGTTTTTGTTCTCTCACACGGCCTAAATAGCACTGCAGGAAACCCTGTATATATATAAACCCATATTCGCTACTGTTTTTAGTGTGTATTTAAAACATTTAATTAACACAAGGTAACTGTATTACTTCGTAAATTCGCTTCCATTGCTTTTAAAAAGCGTAATATAATGATTGACAGTTACTCCTCCCACATTCTAAAAACTCGATACTTGCGATACGTGCTTTGTATTTTGCCCAAAATAATATATCGAATATATCGCAAAAACTTGATATATTGCCTAGCCCTAGTCCTAAACTTGAATTATATTCTCTGTTTACTTTGACCTTAGACGACTATGCTTTAATAATCCATGCAAACCTAGGCTTTTTGGTAATGCAACAGTTTAAGTGTGGTATTGTATTTGAATTGCCTAAGAATACCTGGAGCTCCTTAATCTTCTTCTGCAGCTGAACACCCAGAGTTTGTTCATCCTCAATCTTACTGAGGAGTTGGCTTGTTTCAAAGTCCTTCCTGTTAAGTGAAAAGAATATCAGCATATGTCCTCATTTATTTATTTCACTTCTTCACTCTTGTTACTTTTAGGAAAGGATTACTTTTTGATCTTCTCCTCTGACTGTTGTTTGTCATTTTCCAGATCCATTATGGATTCCTGGGCTAGTTTCAGATCACCCTCCAGCTTTCTCTTGGCCCTCTCAAGGTCCATTCGGAGTTTCTTCTCTTGTTCCAGTGAACCCTCAAGCTTAAAAATGATAAATATATATGAACATACTGATTTTATTACTGCAATATTGTAATGCTTTAAAATGTTTCTTGTGTAAACTGTAAGCTACTTCTGGATAATAATGTCAGCTAATAAATACATACATAAATAAAAATAATAAGGATTAATTAATAATAAACTATGAAAGCTATGTTTTTATGACCTATATGACCCTCCAACTTACATCATCCACTTGTTGTTCAAGCTTGCTCTTGGCTTTAGTCAGAGTGTTGACTTTGTCTTCCTCTGCTTGAAGGTCATCCAGAGTCTGCTGGTGTGCTTCTTGGAGGGCTTTCTTCTCCTTGGATAATTTAGCAATGGTTTCATCCTGGATGGCCATCTCTTCAGTCAGGTTTTTCACCTAGAGGATTTTTTTTTCATGATTTAAACATCTTTCAAATGATGGTAATATGAATTTCTTATTTCTTAAATATTTACCTTGTTTTCAGTGGCATGTTTCTCCTTCTCCACTTTGGCCAAGGTGAGCTCTAAGTCATCAATGTCTTTCTTGAGCTCAGAGCACTCATCCTCCAGTTTCCTCTTCTTGGCAGTCAGCTCAGCGTTCATTTCCTCCTCATCCTCCAGTCTCTCTGAAATATCCTTCACTTTGGCCTCAAGCTGGATTTTGTTTTTGATCAGTCCCTCACATCTTTCCTCAGCATCTGAGAGATTCTCAGTCTCCTGTTCATAAAGTTGTAATCATTAGTGATTTATTTTCATTAGAAAAAAAAACTAATTGTGACACCACAATCTGCAATGTATTATTTGCATACAATGGTTGATTTGAATGTCATTAACATAACCTTATTGATTTTTAAAAAATGCTAAAAGTTTATATTATATTTGTATATTGTATGCTTAAATATTTCATAGTGTCTAAATGATTTCTTACAGACTGGACTTGCAACAGCAGGTCATTATTTTCCTGCAGCAGAGACACCATCTTCTCCTCAAGCTCCTTTCTCTTGGCTTCTGCCTTTTTCAGATCTTCCTTGCACTTCACAAATTCTTCCTTCATGTTGGCAAATTCCTTCTCAGTTTCTGCGCTCTTCAGAAGTGGCTTGATCTTGAAGTACAGCTTCATCCATGGCCAGTGTTTCACATTCATGAATGAGCGGATGTTGTATTGAATGGTGAAAACCGACTCTCTGTAGGAGAGATGGTTAGTTTTGCTTAGTAATTTAATATTGTATACAGCATTACAGAGATAGACAAGAGTAAGGCTGCAGTAGCAAATACAAATATAAAGTAGAACAAACTTAAAGGAGGTATGGTAATTCAGCAAATACTGTTTGGCTGCTAGATGGGAAATATTATCTTCTCATAGATCATAAATGTTAAAATATGATTCTGGGGGTACTAAGCATATGAGGATTTTGACCCCTGTTATTAAAGCCCATGTGCAGACGAGTACAACATAATTATGTCTCTCTAGTTAACATATTAAAGATATACAGTACTGTGCAAAAGTTTTAGACAGGTGTGAAAAAATGCTGTAAAGTAAGAATGCTTTCAAAAATAAACATGTTAATAGATTATATTTATCAATTAACTAAATGCAAAGTGAGTGGACAGAAAGACAAATCTACATCAAATCCATATTTGGTGAGACCACCCTTTGCCTTCAAAATAGCATAAATTCTTTTAGGTACACTTGCACACAGTTTTTGAAGGAACTCGGCAAGTAGGTTGGCCCAAAAAACTTGGATAACTTACCACACCACTAAAAATGTGGTGTTTTTATTCTTGCTATTAAAAAAAAATGATGACAGAAAATGTTCAAAATTAATTATTAAAATAAAGCAGTAAAGTCTGATTTTACTAACTATGATTGAGAAATGTTTACAGTCTAAATAACACATACAGAAGACTGAATTTGTGTGTGTGTCATCTGTATAAACCAATCTAATTATATAGTTGGAAAATGGCCAATTAATTAATTGGAATCTGAGAATTGTGTTTACAATATATCAGAAATGCTCGTCACATGTCGTGTCCTTTCCGGTTACAAACGTTCAGTTCCACCTACAGACTTAGTGATCAAGGAATAATGAAACAGCTGTTAATTCGCAGTTGTGAGTGTATTTTCAATCTCTGGTGACACAATTATATTCCAAATTGAGAAATGTATTTTGTGTCTGCAGTTTTGAAAAATGTTGCCACATTTTCCTGTTACCTTCTTTCCATCATTTGTTGGAACTCCACTCTCATCAAGAAACCCCGACAAAGGGCCTGAGTACTAGTAATAAGTTTAGCAAGTTTATCATCTCGCATCTCCTCAAGTGTACCCAGCAGGCCAGCTTTAAAGAAAACCTGTAGAGCAGAAGAGATTATGACTTATGACTTTATCATCACTTCTTTCTTGCTGATATACTTCAATCATACTGCAATATTATTTGTATATAAATTATGAAGAACTGGTAGTCTGCTTTAATTTGGAATTCATATAGAGTTCTTGCACCAAATTCATATAGAGTTCTTGCACCTGATGCACAATGTTGGTGATAACAGATGCACATTGTAGTCTATAAATGGCCTTTACAGTGTAATGAATTTCCTTTTTTTAAACATTTGGGGGATTAAAACATTGTTGTGTTCTTTCACTAAACATTGTAATACACTTCTAAGTGTAAAAATGTAGAATGCCCTATGGAACTGTCTGCTCTTTGATGATTTATGATATGAATGTATGCCCTTTGTCGGTATATAAGAAAGTATATTTCAGAAATGCTTGTCACATACTGTACTTTTGACTGCTTACCTTTGTGTGCCCAAATTTATACTGAGTGTGATCTACATCAATGGATCCCAAGAGCTTCTCTGAAGCTTTCTTGCTGTCAATGAACTGACCCTCTGGGATGGCACTAGCATTCAATATTTTGTATCTAGAAAATATAAGCGAGAATTTTGTTATTACAATATATCATTAGTATACTATGTGTATGTCTTCAGTTTGATCTGATATTGTATTTTACAATACCTTTGCTTGAAGTCTCCATAGAGGATTCTGCTTGGGAAACCTTTTCTGCAAATTCTGATACCTTCTAGCACACCATTGCACCTCAACTGGTGGATAACCAGGAAGTTTTCCATGAGACCTAAAATTAAAACGAAATGTTAACAGTAAACAATACCTGAAATATATGTTTTAGAATACAGCAGTATACTTAAATATTAAATATGTATGTTGACAGTACCTGGTGTCTTTGATTCATTAGGAATCAAGCAGCGCACAAAGTGAGGATGTGTGCTCCTCAAGTTGGTCATCAGCTTGCCCAAGTTCTCCTGTGTTGTGACAAGAGGACACATTGATTAAATGTTGGTACTTGCTGTTTTTTCAGTTTTGTTTTTAACTGTTGCCTCTTTTATGTTGTAACGTAATATAGTGGTTTAATGCTCAAGAAATATAAGAATAAAAATAAAAATGTTACCCTGAAGAGAGCAGACACTGTCTGAAATGAGCCACCCTTCTTCTTGGCACCCTTCTTTCCACTATCTGTTAAAATAAATAATAAAGGACAGTTATGTCAGTGCAATTCTTATGATTAACTTATTTTCAAGAAAACTGAAAAACTATATTACCGTCAGCTCCAGGATGACTGGCATACAGCAGGGCCATCAGCTTGACAGAGGATTTCTGGTACAGCCCCACCACTGTCTCATTCAGGGGGTCCTTGTTCTTGTCCAGCCATCCGGTGATATTGTAGTTCACAATTCCAGCATAGTGCACCAGGGAGAAGTGGGCTTCAGCCTTGCCTTTGGCAGGCTTGGGTTTCTGGAAGCAGTTGGATTTGCCAAGATGTTGGTCGTAGAGCTTGTTCTTGAAGGTTATGTCTGATGCCTTGGGGAACATGCACTCCTCTTCAAGGATGGAGAAGATGCCCATTGGCTGATGATATAATACAATCAATTTTGATTTACAAAGCATGGCCAAGTTGAGGTAACAATCCATTTACGTAACATTTTGTATTTTACCAACCTTCTCAATTAGCTCAATGCAGGCAGCCAAGTCCATACCGAAGTCAATGAACTCCCATTCAATTCCTTCCTTCTTGTACTCTTCTTGTTCCAGTACAAACATGTGGTGGTTGAAGAACTGTTGCAGTTTCTCATTGGTGAAGTTAATGCACAGCTGTTCCAAGCTATTGTACTAAATTAAGAAAGTTAATGTATTGTATATGGAGTAAATGAATGTTTTTTACATGCATTGCTCCCCCCTCCCCCCCCCTCACCCTCTTCAGTAATAGCTGAGAGTAAATGATTATGCCTATGTTAATAGTATTACTCACATCAAAAATCTCAAATCCTGCAATGTCCAGGACACCAATGAAGAACTGTCTTGATTGTTTTGTGTCCAACATCTGGTTGATACGAATGACCATCCACAAGAACATTTTCTCATATATAGACTTAGCCAGAGCATTAACAGAATTGTTTACCTAATACAATAATACAAAAAAATGTTTAGATAATATAGAACAGAAATGTGTACACCATGTATAATTGGAGAAAAATAATAAGTCTGAATGCCATACCTGCTGAACAGTCTGCCCCTTGGTCACATATTCATTTCCAACTTTCACTCTGGGATAACACAGGGCTTTGAGCAAGTCAGATGAGTTCAGGCCCAAGAGGTAAGCGACTTTGTCAGCCACTGAAACAAGAAATAAAAGGGCAGGTGTTGTAATAAAATTGATCGCTTTGGCGACTATGGATATAAGACTAATGTTGGTCTCACTGATACCACTGTAAGATGATGGGTGCCCAGCGAGCCTTAGGAAAATATGTGGCAGCTTCCCAGGTCAACACTTTTTTAATGTATTGTTTTATTTTTCCTTTCCACTGTACATATTTAGTATCAAAATAATACACCCATAAAACATAAATCAATATCTGAAGTTTACCCTCAGTGCCATCAGGTTCAGCCTGCTCCTCACGTTGTTTCTGCTTGAACTTCATATTACCATTGTGCATCACAGCGCCAGTCAGCTTGTAGATGCCAGCTTTCTCCTCACTTGTAAAGCCCAGAATATCAATGGCAGTCTGAAAGATTGCAAATACACTGATCAGCCATAACATTATGACCACCTGCCTAATATTGTGTAGGTCCCAAAACAGCCCTGACCCGTCTAGGCATGGACTCCACTAGACCTCGGATGGTGTGCTGTGGTATCTGGCACCAAGACATTAGCAGCAAATCCTTTAAGTACTGTAAGTTGTAAGGTGGGGCCTCCATGGACTTGTTTGTACAGCACATCCCACAGATGCTCGATTGGATTGAGATCTGGGGAATTTGGAGGCCAAGTCAATACCTTGAACTCGTCAGACCAGGCCACCTTCTTCCATTGCTCCGTGGTCCAGTTCTGATGCTCACGTGCCCATTGTAGGCGCTTTCGGCAGTGGACAGGGGTCAGCATGGGCACCCTGACTGGTCTGCGGCTACGCAGCCCCATACGCAACAAACTGCGATGCACTGTGTGTTCTGACACCTTTCTATCAGAACCAGCATTAGCTTTTTCAGCAATTTGAGCTACAGTAACTTGTCTGTTGGATCGGACCACATGGTCCAGCCTTCGCTCCCCATGTGCATCAGTCAGCCTTGGCCGCCAATGACCCTGCTGCCGGTTCACCGCTTTTCCTTCCTTGGACCACTTTTGATAGGTAGTGACCACAGCAGACCGGGAACACCCCACAAGAGCTGCAGTTTTGGAGATGCTCTGACCCAGTCGTCTAGCCATCACAATCTGTCCCTTGTCAAAGTCGCTCAGATCCTTACGCTTGCCCATTTTTCCTGCTTCTAACACATCAACTTTGAGGACAAAATGTTCACAAAATGTTGCTGCCTAATATATCCCACCCACTGACAGATGCCATCATAACGAGATTATCAGTGTTATTCACTTCACCTGTCAGTGGTCATAATGTTAGGGATGATCGGTGTATTCAATACCAGGAAAACATTACATTTAAGCATTGCAATCAGAACCTAATCAGCTAGACAGGATAACTTACATCTGTGGCATCCAGCTCCTCTTTGTCATCAATGCTGGCCACAGTGATCTGACCCTGGCTGATCATAGGGTAATCATAGGGATTGGTGGTGATCAGAAGCATGTCTGCATGAAACAAAAATATACATATTTAAAAAACAATAGCAATGATTATCTCCCTTCATTATTTTTTTTTTCCCTCCTACCAATAAGCTCTGGCTTGTGGTTGGTCATGATCTGATAAAAGATGTGGTAACTCCTTTCGTCAGACAGCTGGAATGTTACTCTGGACTTCTCTAACAAGTCTGAGAAAAAAAATACAATTACAATATTATTTAAAAATGTAAAATATAAAAATGAAAAATCATGAATATTAGTACTACCTTTAAGAAGAAGGAAAATGACTTACAAGTCTCAATATCAGCAGAAGCTAGTTTTCCTGTAGTTCCAAAATGGATTCTGATGAATTTACCCTATTTGAATAAAATAAGACAAAATTCAAATACTGACCGTGTAAATGGCAAGCACTTCATTTATTATTTGAGACTAGCATTTGATTTTTGACTTACAAAGCGAGAGGAGTTGTCATTCCTCACTGTCTTGGCGTTACCAAAAGCCTCCAGCAGAGGGTTAGCTGAGATGATTTGATCCTCCAGGGTTCCCTGTTAAGGACATTGGATAATTTAAATAATTGCTAAATCGCAGTCTTCCTGAACTATTCATATGCCATACATATTAATGTCTAACTTTTATCTTGCCAGGCTGTACATCTTTCTTCTTGTCAGATGACACTGCGATTGTCGCAAAGTATTGGATGACACGTTTCGTGTTCACAGTCTTTCCAGCACCAGATTCTCCACTGTAGGGCAATACAGACAAATTAAATGGACTTTAATAAAACCGAAATTCGTACCAGAACGCATAATTCATAATGTATTTTTTCAAATATAAATAACTTATACGTACGTTATCAGGATTGACTGGTTTTCACGATCTGTAGCAAAAATGAAAAAAATGTTTTACACCATTCTCAGTTAAACAAATTATATGAATGCATGACATAAACACCATAATTTATGTGAATACCTACCAGTGAGCATGTTCTGATAAGCACTATCAGAAACTGAGAAGATGTGTGGTGGAGCCTCCATGCGCTTTTTGCCTCTGTACGCTGTCACAACTTCTGCATTGTACACTGGGAGCCACTTGTAGGGGTTCACAGTTACACAAAACAGCCCAGAGTAGGTCTGAAAGAGTATAATTCAGAACTTCACTACACAATTCAGATGTATTCAACGATACATGTATGAATTAATTCACTACTTTTCTTTTTACCACAGTTTTATTGACTTACATAGATCATCCATGCTGCATAACGCTCTTTGAGGTTATACAGCACAGTTGCTTCACTGAGGTGGGTCATCATCGCCATGTCCTCAATTTTATCATACTTGGGAGGATTCATTGGGAAGATTTCATCTTCCTTAACTGTTAGAGTCTGAGAGACAAAATTGTAATATTAAGTAGACGACTTCCGCTGAATTAATGAAAAATAAGGCCTTTTGCAATTATACTACTAAATACTACTTACTAGGCCTCCCTCTGTTTTTACAGTGGCTTTGCCCCCTTCTTTGCTCTGGAGAGTACCTTTAAGGTACAACTCCTTGGGCTCAGACACAAACACAGCAGTTTTAGCATCAAATGGTTTGTTCTGAGCCTCAATTCTCTCCCTCTCAGGCTTCCTCAGGTATGTGGCAGCCGGGCCAAAAACGGCCATCTCCCCGTCCGCACTCATGGTGGCGATTTACTGTGGATTTAAAACATACAGTTACCAGACACCAGGAATTTAAACGACATGGGTCAAATACTAAAGCTTGCAATTAGAGCAAGTTCTACACCATCTAATTCAGAGATTAATCTTAATATTCTGTGGTATATTGAGATGATAAACAGATATTGCAAAGGAGACATCTAACGATATTGCATTTCAACTGTTTTCACATAAATTGGGAGTACTGAAGATAGAATTGAAAGACAAGGTGAATAAGGTGAATAAGTCTGTACTTTCATTATTTCTCTGGTTAAAAAACATTAGTGTTGAAGTCATCTGAAATTTTTTTGACATTTGACAAAAGATTTCATATACCTTTTATCTTATGGTATGTTACATTTTCCCAGTTTTCCTATTTTTGTCATAATCCTACTAACTATAATGCATTATTATTTTACACAATCTCCCTCTGTTTTTACAGTGGTTTTGCCTCCTTCTTTGCTCTGGATAACACCTTGAAGGTGAAGCTCCTTGGGCTCAGACACAAACACAGCAGTTTTAGCATCAAATGGTTTGTTTTGAGCCTCAAGTTTCTCCCTCTCTGGCTTCCGCAAATATTTGGAAGCTTGGCCATAAATCGCTATCTCCGAGTCTGTACTCATGATGACGATATACTGTGAGGTTAAAGCATATAGTTACAATCACAGGGAATTAAACTACAGGCATCAAATGTACTACACAAACTAGTAGCCTACTGAACTTCAGTATTAGTCAGATAATTGTATTGTACAGAGATCAGAATTATTTCTGTAAAAGAGACAATAATTAGGGACTTCGTTTGAGTCACAGATTTTGGGATTACTGAAACTGGAATTGAAACAGTAGGTTTTTACCTGCTTTGACAGCAATCACAGCAAGATGGTTTCAAATTCTGCAACACTGCAAAAAATAGATTAGATTAGAAATTAATTAACCACATGGAATGTAAATCTTGGACATGAGCAGAGATTGACAGTTGTTTATACCAATATGGTTAGTTGACGGATACAATAACTTAAATGATGATGTTTTTTGGTGTTACTTCTTTAAATTTAAAACTAATGTTCAGAAGTGAATTAAACTTGTGTGAAAATAGTTAATGGTTTACATTTTGAAGAGATTTAATCAATTTAGTTACAGATATTGTGAAGTAGGTTTTTATTATTTGTAGCTTTGTTTGTCAGAATAATTCAATCTAATTCAATCACAAATACCTATTAGCTAGATACAGAAGGATCTTACCACTTGTTTGAACTTGACAGCTTCACACTGGCGGGGGGGCATTTAAAGAACTGCTTTTATACAGATCATTTTGCTAGCCAAGCAAAAAGTTATTCTTCATTTGGTCATGTAACTCTGAACCAATCTCTCATTAGACTGTATTATTGCTTGCTACATGAAATTTAATTTTGGATCAAGTGGAAATAATGACAGGATTAATTTTGCATCCATGCCAGATCATATGAAATGAATATTCTAGGGTGATTTTATTTATCGGTCCATTTGCCCTTCTTCTTGGTATGCAGATAATAGCATGGCATCATTTACCCTTGTTATTGGCAAAAATATAGAAATGTTTATGATTTTCATTTTGAATCAGTGTCAGATCGTGTGAAATGTACATCTGAGTTGCATGTAAGCAAAACTGATGTTTACACAGCTAATTATTTTTCAAATGCATTATGCTTAAAGCTAATGGAGGTCTCAAGTAGCTACAAGGAAAGTATCCTGCCCCTGGATCACAAGATTTTGATTGAAATCCTAGTTCCATTCAGTCCTGTGAAAAAGGAAAAGGTAATTAAAGTGAGAAAAACAACTCCTGAATTACATTAAGGGTTTAAGGAATTTAAGGGTTAAAACATATTTTAAATGTATTCTCTTCCTGGTTTGCTCTACATTTGGTATAGCAATACAAATTCTGAAGTTATCTAATTAAAAAAATAATAATAATAATAATTTACTTTAAATGTAAATTGTCAATAAATAATTAAATGCAAGTTGTAATCACATGATGTTCCTTGTCTTTGGTAAAATAAAGTGTTTGGCTAAGTGTTGTATTTCAGTAAAAGACACAATAGTTATGAATTTCAGAAGCTGATAGCTAATATGCCTTAACAGCATGACATAATAAAGATAATTATGCAAATATGATCATCATTATGTTAATTAAAGTAAATGATAATTTCAGAAACATTTCTTCACTAATGCCTTGGTATATTAGTGGTGATTATCTTCAAGCATGGTTCAAATCCTTCTGTTTCAGTTATAACAATTGTTTGTTTTAAATGCCATATCTACCAGAATTACATCCATGCAGTGAGATGTGAGTGTGTTGTACTCAATAAGTCATTAAATAACTATAGAAGAAGTATTATAAAAATAACAATTTATTTTTACTTGGAATACAAGTTTCCTGACAGGGGATGGCTAAGACAAAATATCCCCTGGAAAGATTTATTTTGCAGAGAAAAACAGTAGATCTGTGTACCTTAAAATAAAAGTATACATTTATTTATATTGTATCTATCTTTGTGTTCCTCAAAACTCATTTAACTCCAGCTAAATCCATTAGTTCCCCTGAAATGGATGAAAGTAATGAATTTTGTGCAGTAACAACTTTTAACAAAATGTAAAGTTTTCCTGTATTTTATCATTGTGAATCAGCTGCCCGTGACATTTTTTATTAAGATTCTACATTTAATGAGAACTGTATGTTAAGTATGTAGAACACTGATACAGGAGACAGATCCTGCCAGGGCGGCAGTGGAGGAGCACAGAAATGCCAGTGGTTCACTAGCAGAGGTTCTGCCAGGTCAGTGATTTTGCTGACTTGAAGGTTTGTGTAACTGTTGCTCTGCTCTAAGGGTACCTGAGGTGTCCCTTTCTGAAGCCATTTATAAACGTTGCAAAGCAGACAAATAACATTTCTATGGTGTTGATTAAGACACTTGAGTCTCTGGGGTATGAAATATGGAAGTTAAAACATATTTAACAGGCATTATGAAACTTTCATTTCTGTTATAAATATACTTAATTTAATGCTGAGTTAGCAGATCAATTGTTTTATATGAAGGGCTGTGTGATTCAGATATCAGGAAATTACTTGGCTGTATGTGATTTATACACCAAAATTATTTAGTGGCAGCTTGTTTTTTTTATGGGTCATAACTGTTCAAGGTTGACCTGTCTTAACATGGCAGTGATGACACTCCTACTAAAAGTCATTTCTGACCTTGATCTCAATCTGGATGTGTGACAACATCCTCTTCATAATTTGTTTTTACCACAAGTTGCATTTGCTTTGCCAGAAAATTGATGTTATTTGACACCATATGAAAAAATGTTTGTAGCAAATGACAGTTCCAAATATAGGAAAGCATTATTCTGTGATGACTAGTTATCCTTTCATAGTCCTTTTATAAGCACTGTTATGAGCAGTTCACTATCCTTTTTAAGTGGTTTCATTCTTGCTGAAGTGATCTAGCATGCTTTTCAACTATTATCCTTGGGTAAGATATTAAATACTAGTCTACATTGTAAAATAAGCCAATTAAGGCTTGATTTTGCATAACACATTAGCTTTTTTGTTTTTGTTCTTGAATAATTAAGTTGATTTTATTTTATTTTGTTTGACAGATCTGGCCAAGAGCATCCAATACTAATTTTCAACTGCTTGAGTTAAGCATGTGCATTTTGTAAATATTGTATATTAATCATTACTTATTACTAAAATGTGTACCATTTACCATTTGTTTTATGTTTCTCTTTTGTGTGTTATTTTTTGTGATCGTATTTCAGATGGTGGGAACTGTGGCATTCTCTTTTCCCTTTGTCTTCTCATCTTAAAAGGTAAGATATTTATCCTACTAAACAGAATGTAACTGTAAAGCAAAAGAGTGTTAGAAATATCCTTTGAAAATGCACTATACATAAAGGTGATCTTACTAGATGATATTGTAACATGTCATCACATTAAATATTAACTCCACAATTCTAATTTTAACTTCACTCTAATCATTTTAATACAATTTGAAGAAAAACATTATTTTCATTTTCAGGTATAAATTGATTGTGGAATTAAAACTCACACAAATATCCAAAACAGGAATGCAAATATGTTTTCGTTTCTACTAACTGCAGTACATGCAATAATGTATAATTTTGTATGATGGATTTATTATTTTTTCTCTTAGTTTTGTGTATTTGAAATCTGTAATAGCTTAAAATTGCCACCACACATGAACTGGATACATATTATCCATTACTTTCAAATACTTTTTTAATCAGATATGACAAAGGGTCATTAGTCTGCTTCACCCAGTCTGACTGTGCAAGTGGATTAGATATTAAACAGAAAAGGATAATGTTCTGTGATGCAATACTCTACTACTTTTGTCACACATAGGGCAGGATTAAATCAAAAATCAAAAAAGCATTAGCGCATGTCTGCGAATGGAAATCGCGCTGCTAAACTATCGCGATATTAAATCTGACGTGATCTGCGCCGCAAAACGACCTCCTCGCAGCTCGTTTCTGGCACAACGCGAGAATAAAACACACTTTCACAGCCGCTACTACTTAGATGCTTCTCTTCTGATTTGTAAAGTAAACCCCATGATGTACAGTTGTGTAGTTTGCTGTTAGCGGCTGGTTAAAATTGTAGTTAATCGCACCCAACAGTACAGTGGGAGTGGTTACATTTTCGCTGCATTAAATCAACAAAATATCTGCGAGAAAACCCCGTGAAAATGCTCTCTTTACTATCAAGTAAATATTAATCCTCACTTGTACTCACTACAACGTTATGTATATTCAGCCTATGTCATATAAGGGGCGTGTTTCCATGCATGATACATTTGGCATTAATAGTTTAAAGTTTTACACGTAACAGAAAGGTAGGCTGTTCCTTTAATTTTAAAATGAGAAAATGCACTCGCCAGTGAGAAACAGCTGATTCCAGACGGGTATATGCAACAGAAGGCAAAGGTAATGCTGTCCAGTATCCGTTTATATTAGGTTAGCTATATATTGTTGTTAAAATATATCAGCCAGCAGTTCATGAGTTGAGCATGCAGTGTCACTCACATCCAGATACCGCCTAGAAATCCGTGAGTCTCCTTTCTTACACTGTATCTGTACCCTAGAAGCCCGTGCAGTAACGCACTCACCGCAGATTGAATGTGTATCTAATGTGTATCTAATGTGTGCATTTTGTAATCGAAGTTCAGACATATCGACTCGGACCCGCAGCTCAGACACTCAGAGCTCCGACAGTCACACCCGCCACGTCAATCAGGCAGATTGTTGCAGTGGGCGGCTTAACACTGTTTATATTAATTCGGAAGGTTAGTCACTTGTAATGTGCTCATACTATGTTATGTTCAATGAGCTAAAACTACTTAAAACATGTTTGCGCTCCACTATGACAGAAGAAAGTGTTTATGGCGGCGCACCTGTACTCTGTTGATGTTATTGATGAATTTGGCGTCACAACAGGAGACTTGCATTCACACACAAACTCCTACATATCGGCGAAACAGCTGATTTCCAATGAACAGTTGTGGCTTATTTGTAGTTGCTAGTTTCTTCCAATGATAAATGTAACCACTGAGTTTTGTAGCCGGTGCGTCAGTTTGTTTTTAATGTGCACCACTACACACAACCCAGCTAACACACAATGTTGCCACAACGTAGCAACGTAATTCAACATTGTGGCAACGTTGTGTGTTAGCTGGGAAGTGGACGCTGAATAAAATATTTACATCGATCTGTTGTTCACCCAACCATTGATCCACCCGCTAACAGAAAACGCCTCGGTAAGGGCGTCTGCCAATAATAATAATAACAACTACACAGCTGTCATCAATGGCGGCTTCAGTTTTCATGTAATTTTTCTTTTTTTTTCTTCTACACATATTTGTAACCACTACGAAGTATAGGCTTGTAGTTTTGTGTCAGCGGGGAGATTAATGCTGTGGATTTATAGCATGGCGCGCCAGATCACTGTATTTGGGCCGGATTAAATCAAAACTTTGACCCACCCGCTAATAGCAACCTACATCACAGCGCCCGCCCATCCCGGGAGCCACGCCCCCAGAACAGGCTCCTCCCCCTCGCAGCTCCTCATATTGTAGAGCTGAGCTGCGAGATTCAGTCCTGCCCATAGACTGAAACCAAATGGAAACTTCAAAACTTTGGTTATGAAAAACATCACAAGTTTCTATGCATGGGTGGTGTTTGCAAAAATATCATGATACATACATTAGTGATACATGATGTGCGGGCAAAGCAGACATATGTATCCAAATAAAGGCATTGAAAAGTACAAGAATTCATATATTTAAAATAAGAGCAATAATAGTTACTTAATTGAACCCTTAATTGAATGAATCATTTGCTTACATTTGACTTTTTAAATTGTGTAACTGGTAAAACGTTGGTTCCTTATTTATTATTTATACAATAAAATGTGCATGTACATTTTTCTTTAAAATGAGTCAAGATGTGAAGAAATGTGTGAGTATTAGTGTTGAGGGAATAGATCAGATGGTTACATATTTTATCAAAATACACAATGTTCAGATTTATTATTTTCTTATGCTATTCCATTGCTCTTGGCTGGGATTAGAGAACTGTACTAGAGAACTGTACTCTGTTGTGGCTTCATTTTTAGTAAGATGCCACTTTCTTCTAATCATAAATGTAACCTCTATAATGTACAGGTGTGTAGTTTGCTCTTAGCGGGTGGGTCAAAGTTTTGATTTTAATCCAGCCCCTTGCCAGTTCATACCACACATTTTCTATTGAAATGAGGTCTAGAGATTTTGATGGCAAATCAAGAACATGGATTTCGCCTTTCCTTTTGGTAAATATTTGAATGTGGGTTTAGGATTGTTATTCTGCTGGAATGTCCATTTGTGATGAATCTTGAGTGACAACAGCTTTTGACAGAGTTGTTTGTCATTTAATTGGCTAAAACCTCTTGCTGTCTTTTGGAATTAATCCATCCCTGTATTTTATCAAGGGTACCAGCTTCAGAGGAGGCAAACAGAACCTCTGCAGGGCTTCACAGTGTGTGTGGCATTCTATTCAATATAAGCTATTTTATATATATGAGTTATTTTGAACCTTGTATAAAGCTGGTCTAAAATGAAGAAGCTTGAATTAAAAATGTACTCCATTGAATTGAGGCCATGAAGGAAACTGCACAAAAATTGTTTATGTCAATTAGAAAGTCATAACCACTTTTATGATGAGTTTTTAAAAAGGAAAAATCTCTTCCTTACTGCAATACCAGTAACCATGGCATGTATTTGTAGAATCAGACTTGTATAACTGTCCTCACAAAACTAATGCTTGTTTACTAGCATTTCATTTGTTAACTTCAAAACAATGCCAACAATTACAGGAAAGTAAATAATAATAATAATAATAATAATAATAATAATAATAATAATAATATAATAAAACAATAGAAATATAATGGTGCAAGTCAACAACTTTTATTTTGTGCTCATAGAATTGCAGGCAATGAGATTCATATTATATGAATCTTTGGACTTCAAAGACGTATCCGCCCCTCATTCTGCACTTTTCTCCTTTAAAAAATCAAAAAGAAAGAAGCAAAACTGATTAATGACAGTACAAAAAAACATTTTTAACTGCAAAAAATATCTATGTATCTATGTTTTGTTTATAACAGGGATTCACTACATTGGTCATCCAGAACTACAGGCAGGGACTTAGTTGCTAGGTGTATTTCACTATTAAGGATTGTGCTAATCGGATTTACAAATTGATGTTGACTGATGCGTTCATCATATCCATGCCAATTGTACCTTTTCACCTGGAATGAGGTGTTAATTAATGAACAAGCAGGTATATCATCACTCTTGAACCAACACCAAGTCAAATAATTGTATTAAATCTTGATATTGAAAGGGGAATCTTAGTTATTAAAATATGACAAAGCATTTGCTTAAACATTTGATAACTTACAAAAAGTGAATTCTGATTTAAATTCCTCCCTGACCAGGGTTTATGTAGGGCAAATACATATGTTTTACTTATGTTGTGTGCTATTACACGTTTTTACTTCATAGACTTCAGTTAACGGAAAATACCTTGCCAATTTCACGGCTCTTGGCTCTGAGCTTGTTGACCTGGGATTCAGAGATGTCCGCACGCTCCTCAGCTTCCTCCAGCTCATGCTGCACCTTCCTGAACTTGGAGAGATGGGCATTGGCCTGTTCCTCCTGATGGACAAAAATATATTTTTATAATCTAATTTACTCTGTAAAATACAAGGAGTGTTTAAATACTTTTAAAATCTCTGACTTACAGCTTCCTCAGCCTGTCTCTTGTAAGCCTTCACTTTGAGTTGCAGCTTGTCAACCAGATCCTGGAGTCTGTTCACATTCTTCTTGTCCTCCTCAGACTGCAGGCAATAACAGGTTAATTCCGCACACCGTATTATTGCAGACATTGACTTTTTGTATATCAGTGTATTTATTGGTTATAATTGGTACATTACCTGGTAGGTGAGCTCCTTGACTCTTCTCTCATATTTGCGGAGACCTTTAATGGCATCGGCTCCACGTCGTTGCTCGGCTTCCAGTTCATTTTCCAGCTCATGCACCTAGAAATCAATCTGCATGTAAGTGCGGAGTTCTTTATTGTATTTCTGTAATGGTGAATCAATTCATAACAGCCAAGTTACCCTGGCCTCCAGTTTCTGGAGCTGCTTCTTTCCACCCTTCATTGCCAGCTGCTCAGCCTCATCCAAACGGTGCTGCAGGTCCTTCACTGTGACCTCCAGGTTCTTCTTCATTCTCTCCAGGTGAGAGCTTGTGTCCTGCTCCTTCTTCAGCTCCTCAGCCATCATAGCAGCCTGAAATTGTATTGTACATGTTTTAGGATTATTTAAGATTTTGGAAGTGGCATTAACGCAACTGTAGTTTATACTGGTATTCATCACCGTATTACCTAAAATAGAGTATAAATAAAATCTATTTAACTAGAGTTACATTATGATACGTTCTAGATCTTGCAGGTTGAATAATGAATGCCTTATTTAAAGGCAGTAGGAAATGCTTATACTAGTCATGTTACTCACATCAGTAATAGCTTTCTTGGCCTTTTCCTCTGCATTTCTTGCTTCTTGGACAGTGTCATCAACTTCACCTTGGAGCTGAGAGATGTCACTCTCAAGCTTCTTCTTGGTGTTGATCAGGCTGGTATTCTGAAACACAAGTAATATTTTAGCTGATAGTAATATAAATCGACATTGTACATTTTCAGCTCATTGGAGAAAAAAATCTACACATGCATTGTTTTTGATAAAGCAATAATACAGGAAACATTTATATTTAAAACATTTCTTATTAACCTGGGAGTGCAGCAGCTGCACACGCTCACTGGCATCAAGCAATTCTTGCTCTGCCACTTTGCGTGCTCTCTCTGTCTGTTCCAGGGCAGCCCTCATTTCCTCAATCTCAGCCATCATGAGGGTGTTCCTGCGCTCCACCATGGCAACCTGTTCCTTCATGTCTTCCTGTCCTCTGATAGCATCATCCAGGTGCAGTTGGGCATCCTGATTAATACAAGGGGGGAAAATCCTTTCAGAAATTGAACATGATATATACAGGTCTAACGACAGCTTACATTAAATAATGTACCTTGAGTTGTCCTTGGACGTTCCTCAGTTGTTTCTGGGCCTCAGCAGCCTGGCGGTTGGCATGGCTCAGCTGGATTTCCATCTCATTGAGATCTCCCTCCATCTTCTTCTTCACTCTCAGGGCATCATTCCTGCTCCTGATCTCAGAATCAAGAGCGCTCTGCATTTGGTCAACAATTCTCTGGTTGTTTCTCTTCATCTGCTCAATTTCCTCATCCTTCTCAGCCACCTTTCTTTCCACTTCTGATTTGACCTGGTTCAGCTCCAGCTGCACACGAAGGATCTTGGCCTCCTCATGCTCCAGTGTGGCCTGTTAATAAGATAAGCACCGACAGGTTCATTCTTAGATGGTTGAATTGTTCATGGGCCATATGTGTGTGAATAATTATTTGATCAATATCAGTTTTACTACAGGAAAAATAAATAACTTTTGGTAGTATAAGTCACATCAATAGTGTATATCGTTTTAAAAAGAATAGATTTTTTGTTCAGAGTAGAGTTTTTTTCATTTGTTACTCTTTTGAAAGTGGTGGGTTAAAATTAAAATAAAACTGTTCTTAGAAGGCAATTAGGAGATAAGGCTTAAATGGTTACCATCACAAGTTAATGACTATTGCCATCATTGATGCGAACCACTGCACCTTTTTTCCCCCTGCCTTATTTCTGCAGACCGCGCCTCCCCCACTTTGCCAGCCCATACTTGCCCCACCCACCGCTGGACCGCACTGCGTGCTGCTTTATTTGTTTGAGCCCCTGCCCCCCCACAAGGCTGTGCATGGCACTGCTCTTTCTGGTAGTTCACTAGAACCAATAAAGAGCCATTTTCTCCTGGTACTCATTATTTACTGTAAAATATCAATGCATTAATTTAGTTTAGCCTATCCCTTTTCACTTCTAAATGTTAGCACATACCTTCACTCGTGTGAAATTGGAGGCAGGTGGGGGTGAGGGTACTGGTTTCCCTTTACATGGAATCACCCACCACATCACCTCGGAGAGAACTGTAATTTTATATTTTCAAACTCTGATTTTTCAGACACCTGCTGTCAGAATATCTGAGGTGTTGTTTTCGATTAGCTGATACAGATTATTATACACTCTGTTGTAGTCCAAATGTGTAAAAAGTACTGCCAATTGTATGCCAGGTACCTCTGCCTCCTCCAGTGCAGTCTGGATTTCAGACTTTTCTGTCTCTGCTTGTTTCTTTGCTTTCTCCAGCTCATGAATGGTCTTTCCAGTCTCACCAATCTGTTCAGTGAGGTCTGAGATCTCCTCTGTCATTAAAATAAGTGGAACAGCAATTGAACACAACAACAGATCACAAATCAGAAGGGCATATAAATACATAATTTAATATGAATAGAGATCTGAATGATATAAAGTATTTTTTGTATGTGTATTATTGCAAATACAGTATTTGTTGTCATGTGTAACAGCTATTTTTTTTTATTTGATGGTTTCTAACTTACGCTGCAAGTTCTTATTCTCGCGTTTAAGAGTCTCAAGATGATCCAGAGCCTCTTCATAGGAGTTCTTCATCTTGAAAAGCTCAGTGCTTAGAGAGCGAGACTCTTTCTGAGCCGCCTCCAGCTCTGCCTGGCCCTCCTCAAACTTCTGCTTCCATTCTGCAAGGACCTGTCGTAATATGTTATTATGGCAGTAAAAGATGTAGCCAAACATGAATTTCAATTCCTCATTCCTGATAAATTATTGTTTTTGTTTTCATTGAAAACAGTGTAAATAAAATATGTAATTTAACATCTTTGTCAAATTTCCTAAATTATTAAATACATATTTAATCAATTTTATTGTATTCGACTACGTACCTTGTCAAAGTTCCTCTGTTTCTTATCAAGGGCAGCTGCTTGAGCGTTTGCTCTCTCCACATCAATCATGAGGTCTTCCACCTCACCCTGCAGCCTCTGCTTGGTCTTTTCCAGTGAGGCACACTTGGAGTTCACAGCCTCAATTTGTTCCTCAGCGTCTTGCAGGCGCTGGGCAAGCTTTTTCCTGTGGGAAGATAGGATGATTAGAACAGACATTAACTTAACATAACAGAACTTAACTTAATGTTTATGTAGCTAAATCCTCAACACTGTTAAGTCAACTGCGAGAACTAACTTGGCCTCCTCAAGCTCCTCAGTGCGCTGGATGGCGTCAGTTTCGTATTTTGTTCTCCACTGAGCCACTTCACTGTTGGCCTTGGACATTCCACGCTGAAGTTCAGCCTTGGCCTCCTGCTCCTCCTCATATTGCTCCCTGAGCAGGTCACAGTCATGGCGGGCTGATTGTAAAGCATGAGCCAGAGCACTCTTGGCCTGAAGGGAAAATTAACATATGGAGAAATAAATAATATATATATACACTCACCTAAAGGATTATTAATACTACTACTAATACTGTGTTTGACCCCCTTTCGCCTTCAGAACTGCCTTAATTCTACGTGGCATTGATTCAACAAGGTGCTGAAAGCATTCTTTAGAAATGTTGGCCCATATTGATAGGATAGCATCTTGCAGTTGATGGAGATTTGTGGGATGCACATCCAGGGCACGAAGCTCCCGTTCCACCACATCCCAAAGATGCTCTATTGGGTTTAGATCTGGTGACTGTGGGGGCCAGTTTAGTACAGTGAACTCATTGTCATGTTCAAGAAACCAATTTGAAATGATTCGACCTTTGTGACATGGTGCATTATCCTGCTGGAATTAGCCATCAGAGGATGGGTACATGGTGGTAATAAAGGGAAGGACATGGTCAGAAACAATGCTCAGGTAGGCCGTGGCATTTAAACGATGCCCAATTGGCACTAAGGGGCCTAAAGTGTGCCAAGAAAACATCCCCCACACCATTACACCACCACCACCAGCCTGCACAGTGGTAACAAGGCATGATGGATCCATGTTCTCATTCTGTTTACGCCAAATTCTGACTCTACCATCTGAATGTCTCAACAGAAATCGAGACTCATCAGACCAGGCAACATTTTTCCAGTCTTCAACTGTCCAATTTTGGTGAGCTTGTGCAAATTGTAGCCTCTTTTTCCTATTTGTAGTGGAGATGAGTGGTACCTGGTGGGGTCTTCTGCTGTTGTAGCCCATCCGCCTCAAGGTTGTACGTGTTGTGGCTTCACAAATGCTTTGCTGCATACCTCGGTTGTAACGAGTGGTTATTTCAGTCAAAGTTGCTCTTCTATCAGCTTGAATCAGTCGGCCCATTCTCCTCTGACCTCTAGCATCAACAAGGCATTTTCGCCCACAGGACTGCCGCATACTGGATGTTTTTCCCTTTTCACACCATTCTTTGTAAACCCTAGAAATGGTTGTGCGTGAAAATCCCAGTAACTGAGCAGATTGTGAAATACTCAGACCGGCCCGTCTGGCACCAACAACCATGCCACGCTCAAAATTGCTTAAATCACCTTTCTTTCCCATTCAGACATTCAGTTTGGAGTTCAGGAGATTGTCTTGACCAGGACCACACCCCTAAATGCATTGAAGCAACTGCCATGTGATTGGTTGGTTAGATAATTGCATTAATGAGAAATTGAACAGGTGTTCCTAATAATCCTTTAGGTGAGTGTGTGTATATACACTCACCTAAAGTATTATTAGGAACACCATACTAATACTGTGTTTGACCCCCTTTTGCCTTCAGAACTGCCTTAATTCTACGTGGCATTGATTCAACAAGGTGCTGAAAGCATTCTTTAGAAATGTTGGCCCATATTGATAGGATAGCATCTTGCAGTTGATGAAGATTTGTGGGATGCACATCCAGGGCACGAAGCTCCCGTTCCACCACATCCCAAAGATGCTCTATTGGGTTGAGATCTGGTGACTGTGGGGGCCAGTTTAGTACAGTGAACTCATTGTCATGTTCAAGAAACCAATTTGAAATGATTCAACCTTTGTGACATGGTGCATTATCCTGCTGGAAGTAGCCATCAGAGGATGGGTACATGGTGGTCATAAAGGGATGGACATGGTCAGAAACAATGCTCAGGTAGGCCGTGGCATTTAAACGATGCCCAATTGGCACTAAGGGGCCTAAAGTGTGCCAAGAAAACATCCCCCACACCATTACACCACCACCACCAGCCTGCACAGTGGTAACAAGGCATGATGGATCCATGTTCTCATTCTGTTTACGCCAAATTCTGACTCTACCATCTGAATGTCTCAACAGAAATCGAGACTCATCAGACCAGGCAACATTTTTCCAGTCTTCAACTGTCCAATTTTGGTGAGCTTATGCAAATTGTAGCCTCTTTTTCCTATTTGTAGTGGAGATGAGTGGTACACGGTGGGGTCTTCTGCTGTTGTAGCCCATCCGCCTCAAGGTTGTACGTGTTGTGGCTTCACAAATGCTTTGCTGCATACCTCGGTTGTAACGAGTGGTTATTTCAGTCAAAGTTGCTCTTCTATCGGCTTGAATCAGTTGGCCCATTCTCCTCTGACCTCTAGCATCAACAAGGCATTTTCACCCACAGGACTGCCTCATACTGGATGTTTTTCCCTTTTCACACCATTCTTTGTAAACCCTAGAAATGGTTGTGCGTGAAAATCCCAGTAACTGAGCCAATTGTGAAATACTCAGACCGGCCCGTCTGGCACCAACAACCATGCCACGCTCAAAATTGGTTAAATCACCTTTCTTTCCCATTCAGACATTCAGTTTGGAGTTCAGGAGATTGTCTTGACCAGGACCACACCCCTAAATGCATTGAAGCAACTGCCATGTGATTAGTTGGTTAGATAATTGCATTAATGAGAAATTGAACAGGTGTTCCTAATAATCCTTTAGGTGAGTGTATATATATATATATATATATATATACATTATATATAATTTTACTTATATAGGCTATAATGAGTATAATACTGGCGTCCCGTCCTGGGTATGTTCCTGCCTTATTCCCTATACCTGCCGGGATCGGCTCTGGCTTCCCCACGACCCTCACCAGGATAAGCAGTTTCGACGATGTATGGATGGATGGATGGATGAGTGTAATATTTTACTAATGGAGGCAAGTTTCAAAAGGATACATTACCTTGGTTTCTTCTTCCATATGCCTCTTCAGCTCCTCAATTTGTTGAGTGTAGGCCTGCTTTCCTCTTGTCAGTTGGGATACCATAGCTTCTTTCTCTTCCAGCTGGCGTGCAAATTCACCTAATGAACAAATAATACTGATATTAATGACTTTTGCTTACAATAGCAATAAAAAAGTAAATCAATACAACTTAGTATTTGATTGACATACCATTCTCTGTTTGTAGTCTTGCTTTTTGTGTATTGATGTCATTCATCTGGCGCAAAGTCTCATCACTTTTAGCCTTGAGTTCACTGAGTTGGTCCTCCAGAGTACGACACATCTTCTCTAGATTTGCCTGTCGTTTGAGATTATAATCAATATTCTTGAAACAATTAGAATGTATATTTATGGTTATATTTGGACCTGACTGGGTCATTCTTTACCTTAGACTTGGCTACAGACTCCATGTTGCTGGAGAGGTCGTCGATTTCCATTTTGTATTCACTCTTCTCCTTCTCCAGCTTCTGCTTGACCCGCTGAAGGTTGTCAATCTGTTCTCCTAATTCTGCCACGCTGTCGGCCTGCTTCTTGCGGAGGGCAGCAGCGGTGGCCTCGTGCTGCAGAGTCGACTCTTCAAGGTCACGGCGGAGCTTCTGGAACTCAGCTTCACGTTTCTTGTTCATCTCAATCTGAGCAGAAGTGGCACCACCAGCTTCTTCAAGCCTTTCACTGATCTCCTCAAGTTCCCTGGAGAGATCAGCCCTCTGCTTCTCAGTCTTTGCACGAGAAGCACGTTCAGCCTCAATTTCTTCTTCCAGTTCCTCAATTCGAGCCTAGAGTAAGGAAAAGTGTGAATAGATAGGTTGAAACAAGTGATAATAATCAAAGAAATGTCAATTTAAATATTTAAATTTGAAATGCATGCCTGGAGCTCCTTAATCTTCTTCTGCAGCTGAGCACCCAGAGCTTGTTCATCTTCAATCTTGCTGAGAAGCTGGCTAGATTCAAAGTCCTTCCTGTGATGTGCCAAATATATTTGAAATAAGTATTTTTACTTCATACTTTTACAAAATTGTATTCATATTTATTATTAATTCCTACTTCTTTATCTTCTCATCTGACTGTTGTTTGTCATTTTCCAGATCCATTACGGATTCTTGGGATAGTTTCAGATCACCCTCCAGCTTTCTCTTGGCCCTCTCAAGGTCCATTCGGAGTTTCTTCTCTTGCTCCAGTGAACCCTCCAGCTTGAAAAAGAGAAAAAAATAAAATGTTTTGAATAAAATTTATGAAGTGTCAGTTATTTGTTATGAACTTGTAGTTGGCTCTCCAAGATCTATTTTGGCCCTCTGACTTACATCATCCACTTGTTGTTCAAGCTTGGTCTTGGCTTTAGTCAGAGTGTTGACTTTGTCTTCCTCTGCTTGCAGATCATCCAGAGTCTGCTGGTGTGACTCTTGGAGGGCTTTCTTCTCCTTGGTTAACTTGGCAATGCTCTCATCCTGAGTGGCCATCTCTTCAGTCAGGTTTTTCACCTATAGGAGTTTAATTAAACAGACATAATGAAGTCCTCTTTCTGATGGTGCATGTTTCTTTAAAATGTTAAATTCTTTAAAATGTACCTTGTTTTCTGTGGCGTGTTTCTCCTTCTCCACTTTGGCCAAGGTGAGCTCTAAGTCATCAATGTCTTTCTTGAGCTCAGAGCACTCATCCTCCAGTTTCCTCTTCTTGGCAGTCAGCTCAGCGTTCATTTCCTCCTCATCCTCCAGTCTCTCTGTAATCTCCTTCACTTTGGCCTCGAGCTGGATTTTGTTCTTTATCAGTCCTTCACATCTTTCCTCAGCATCTGAGAGATTCTCAGTTTCCTGTTGATTAAATTACTGAACATTAGGAAATACAAAATGTTGCTATACAGATTCTTACTTTCATTTCTATTATATATTTAATGTTTTTTAAGTTTAAATAATATATAGTGTAACAGTTGGAAATACATTATAATTGTACTAAGACTTTTACAGTGTAACTATTCCCAATACCATATTTGTTTTGTATTTTTTCATATTGTCCAAAGCAGCAATATGCTTACAGCTTGCACTTGTAGCACCAGGTCATTCTTTTCCTGCAGCAGAGACACCATTTTCTCTTCAAGGTCCTTTCTCTTGGCTTCTGCCTTTGCCAGATCTTCCTTGCATTTCACAAATTCTTCCTTCATGTTGGCAAATTCTTTCTCCGCTTCTGCACTCTTCAGAAGTGGCTTGATCTTGAAGTACAGCTTCATCCATGGCCAGTGTTTCACATTCATGAATGAGCGGATGTTGTACTGGATGGTGTAAATGGATTCCCTGTAGGAGAGATGGTTAGTTGTGCTTAGTAACTTCATAAATAATGCAACATATCAAAGAGGTGGGCAAGAGTAAAGCTGTAGTGACACATATAATAAAATTACACATATACAATCATGTTAGATGGAAAATATGGTTTCATAGATTGTATACAAGTTTTTATCATTAAGGAAAATTATTTAACAATTACGCTTGTTCTTAGATATTTATTCGGTATTGTACGTTTTTGTCTTCATCCATAGCTTGAGAAACTATTTGATTCTAAGTTTTGAAATATGTTGCCACATTTTCCTGTTACCTCCTTTCCATCATCTTTTTGAACTCCACTCTCATCACGAAACCACGGCAAAGTGCCTGAGTACAGGTGATCAGTGCAGCCAGTTTTTCATCTCGCATCTCCTCAAGTGTACCCAGCAGGCCAGCTTTAAAGAACACCTGTAATTGAGGAACCAGAAGAGATTATGACTTATGACTTTATCATCACTTCTTTCTTGCTGATATACTTCAGTCATACTGCAATATTATTTCTGTGTACATTATGTAGAACTCATTGTCCACTTGATTGGTTTTCATATTGTGTTTTTTCATTGCTTTTCAATGTAAATGATAAATAATAATTACACATTATAGTCTTTGAATATTCCTGAGAGTCTAATGATTGTGCTTTTTCAAGATATTGTTTGTATATATTTATATTTTGTATTGTTTCAACAACCAGTGTTTGCCCTTTTTGGTCAATGTAGATGGAATTGTCCCACGCAGACATACTTTACGGATGCCTACCTTGGTGTGCCCAAATTTATACTGAGTGTGATCTACATCGATGGATCCCAAGAGCTTCTCTGAAGCTTTCTTGCTGTCAATGAACTGACCCTCTGGGATGGCACTAGCATTCAATACTTTGTATCTATTACAATATGAGAGAGAATAAAGTAGACCTTTTTGACACACAATAGGCCAATATATATATAAGTATCTGTATATCTTCAGTTTGATCTTCTAATATTGTATTTTTCAGTACCTTTGCTTGAAGTCTCCGTAGAGGATTCTGCTTGGGAAACCTTTTCTGCAAATTCTGATACCTTCTAGCACACCATTGCACCTCAACTGGTGGATAACCAGGAAGTTTTCCATGAGACCTAGAATGACAATTAAATGTTAACAGTAAATAAAATCAGAATTGTATGTATTCAAATACAACAGTTTACTTGGATATGAATTATGTAAAGCATGTAGACAGCACCTGGTGTCTTTGATTCATTGGGAATCAAGCAACGCACAAAGTGAGGATGTGTGCTCCTCAAGTTAGTCATCAGCTTGCCCAAGTTCTCCTGTGTTGTGACAAGAGGACAAATTGATTAAATGCATTGACATAGTTTTCAAATGTTTTATGTTGTAACATAATTTACTTGTTTAATGGGGAAATAGGAGACTCAAGAAATATAGTCAATAGTAAAATGTTTACCCTGAAGAGAGCAGACACTGTCTGAAAAGAGCCACCCTTCTTCTTGCCACCTTTCTTTCCACCACCGGCCTCTGTTAAAACAAATAAAATGATCAGTTATGTCAGGGCAATTCCTAAAATTTAAATAAGGATTTTTGTGAGAATGTAATACAAGTACATCACCTTCAGGTCCTCCATGGCTGGCATACAGATGAGCCAGCAGTTTGACAGAGGATTTCTGGTACAGCCCCACCACAGTGTCATTCAGGGGGTCCTTGTTCTTGTCCAGCCAGCCATTGACATTGTAATCCACAGTGCCAGCATAGTGCACCAGGGAGAAGTGGGCCTCAGGCTTGCCTTTGGCAGGCTTTGGTTTCTGGAAACAGTTGGATTTGCCAAGATGTTGGTCGTAGAGCTTGTTCTTGAAGGTTAAGTCTGATGCCTTGGGGAACATGCACTCCTCTTCAAGGATGGAGAAGATGCCCATGGGCTGTAGAAATTTTAGGAAATTGATTAGAGAGAGAGAGAGAGATATAAAATTGTATTCATACATAACACTGGGTATTTTACCAACCTTCTCAATAAGCTCAATGCAGGCAGCCAAGTCCATACCGAAGTCAATGAACTCCCATTCAATGCCTTCCTTCTTGTACTCTTCTTGTTCCAGTACAAACATGTGGTGGTTGAAGAACTGTTGCAGCTTTTCATTGGTGAAGTTGATGCACAGCTGTTCCAAACTGTTGAACTATTCAAGATAAATTGAGAACAGCATTGTGTATGTTCATACAGCAGTTCATACTTGGTAATATAAAATTCTGCCCAGTTGTATGTAGCCAGAGAAAACACAGTTTTCCAATTTATTTTTTGAAAACCAATATGGAAATCACATTAAATCTTCAAATATCTTTTTCGATTAGATCATTTATTAAAACAAAATAATATTACTCACATCAAAGATCTCAAATCCTGCAATATCCAGCACCCCAATGAAGAACTGTCTTGGTTGCTTGGTGTCCAACATCTGATTAATGCGGACAACCATCCACAAGAACATTTTCTCATAGACTGATTTAGCCAGGGCACCAACTGCATTGTTGACCTAGCATAACAGAATTACATTTACACAAAGCAGGTCAGAATGTAGCACATTTCACAGCATGGATAAACTCTGAGGAAGATATATTAGTGTCTGAATACCAGACTTCCATACCTGTGGAACAGTCTGCCCCTTGGTCACATACTCATTTCCGACTTTCACTCTGGGGAAGCACAGGGCTTTGAGCAAGTCAGCTGAGTTCAGGCCCAAAAGGTACGCAATCTTATCAGCCACTGAAACCAAAAATAGCAAGTCAGGTATTGTCATAAATCACTACATTGTATCCTAGATTGTGTCGGTTTCAAATCCAGATCATGACTTTCTTTGACTATAGGTGGACGTTTAAATGACCGACAGTGTCTTCTGTTGAGTAGAGTTCAGTGCAGTATGACATCCAAAGTTCCCTGTAAATGAGCTGCTGCTGCTTAGTCCCTATGTGAGTTGAGATTATGGAAGTTCTATTAATGAAGCTACAGGGTTCATTGAGAGGTCTCCAGGTTATAGGAACCCTTGACAACTTTATTTGTTTTCCAGTCTACATATTCCATGTCAAAATTAAGAAATGTATGAAAACCAAAACATAAATCTGAAGTTTACCCTCAGTGCCATCAGGTTCAGCCTGCTCCTCACGTTGTTTCTGCTTGAACTTCATATTACCGTGGTGCATCACAGCACCAGTCAGCTTGTAGATGCCTGTTTTCTCCTCACTTGTAAAGCCCAGAATATCAATGGCAGTCTAAAATATTAAACATTAGATAAAAAATAAATAAATAAATAATAATAATTAAATATTACAGCTTCTACCTGATTAGCTAGTTAATAGCACTTACATCTGTGGCAACCAGCTCCTCTTTGTCATCAATGCTGGCCACAGAGATCTGACCCTGGCTGATCATAGGGAAGTCATAGGGATTGGTGGTGATCAGAAGCATGTCTGCATGAAAGAAAAATATACATGTTTCAAATACAGCAACTGACATTATAGGAAGGTTTCATTATCTCTATTCACTCATTAAAATAAAAGATCTTACCTATAAGCTCAGGCTTGTGGTTGGTCATGATCTGATAAAAGATGTGGTAGCTCCTTTCATCAGACAGCTGGAATGTTACTCTGGACTTCTCCAGCAAATCTGTAAGATTTTTTTTATTTTTATATTGTTACATTTTTAAAGATTACAACATTAATGTTTTAGGAGAAATACAATTACTTACAAGTCTCAATATCAGCAGAAGCTAGTTTTCCTGTAGTTCCAAAATGGATTCTGATGAATTTACCCTATTTGAATAAAATAAGACAAAATTCAAATATTGACCGTGTAAATGGCAAGCACTTCATTTATTATTTGAGACTAGCATTTGATTTTTGACTTACAAAGCGAGAGGAGTTGTCATTCCTCACTGTCTTGGCATTACCAAAAGCCTCCAGCAGAGGGTTGGCTGAGATGATTTGATCCTCCAGGGTTCCCTATGAAGGACATTAGACCATTAACAAGGGTGTTAAAGCTGGGCTCTCCTAAACTATTCACCCAACATAAGGAACACTATCTAACCTGCATTTTGCCAGGTTCTGGAGCTTTCTTTTCCCCAGACACTGCGATTGTCGCAAAGTACTGGATGACACGTTTCGTGTTCACAGTCTTTCCAGCACCAGATTCTCCACTGGGGGCAAAACAAATCAAGAGTTAATCTCATGTCCTTTTAGTGAAGGAGGAAATAAACAAATACATAATCAATAAATCTTACGTAATCAGGATTGATTGGTTTTCACGATCTGTAAATAAACATGAAATATGGGTGAAATAAGTACTTAAACTTTATGGTTAAATTCAAAATTGTTAGGGAGTGTACAATTAGAACAATTTGTACAGTACTTACCAGTGAGCATGTTCTGATAGGCATTATCAGAAACTGAGAAGATGTGTGGTGGAGCCTCCATGCGCTTTTTGCCTCTGTATGCTGTCACAACTTCTGGGTTGTACACTGGGAGCCACTTGTAGGGGTTCACAGTTACACAAAACAGTCCAGAGTAGGTCTGAAATAGTATAATTCAGAACTTCACTACACAATTCAGATGTATTCAACGATACATGTATGATTTAATTAATGAGATTTTTTTTTTTACCCCAGTTTCATTGACTTACGTAGATCATCCATGCTGCGTAACGCTCTTTGAGGTTATACAGCACAGAGGCTTCATTGAGGTGGGTCAGCATCGCCATGTCCTCAATTTTATCAAACTTGGGAGGATTCATGGGGAAGACTTCATCTTCCTTAACTGTTAGAGTCTGAGAGACAAAATTGTGGTTATTAAGTAGACTAATTCAGCTGGATGAATAAAAAATAAGGCCTTTTGCAATCATACCATAGATACTACTTACTTGGCCTCCCTCTGTTTTTACAGTGGCTTTGCCCCCTTCTTTGCTCTGGAGAGTACCTTTAAGGTACAACTCCTTGGGCTCAGACACAAACACAGCAGTTTTAGCATCAAAGGGTTTGTTCTGAGCCTCAATTCTCTCCCTCTCAGGCTTCCTCAGGTATATGGCAGCCGGGCCAAAAACGGCCATCTCCCCGTCCGCACTCATGGTGGCGATTTACTGTGGATTTAAAACATACAGTTACCAGACACCAGGAATTGAAACTACAGGAGTCAAATACTAAAGCTTGTAATTCGAGCAAGCTCTACACCATCTAATTCAGAGATCAATCCTAATATGTTGTGGTATATTGAGATGAGAAACAGATATTGCAAAGGAGATATCTAACAACATTTAAACTGCTTTCACATAAATTGGGAGTACAGAAGATAGAATTGAAAGACAAGGTGAATAAGTCTGTACTTTCATTATTTCTCTGGTGAAAAAACACATTGGTGTTGAAGTCATCTGAACAATTTTGAAATACAAGATAAAATAGAAGATTTCATATACCTTTTATCTCATGGTATGTTACATTTTCCAAGTTTTCCTATCATTGTCACAACCTATTTACTATAATATATTATTATTTTAAACAATCTGATGTCTTAAATAATCAATAAACTAGTATGTTCTTTGTTTATGTTTTGAACTTAATTACTTTCCATTACCTATAGATGTGACTAGCAGAATTTCAAGTACTGTCACAATAACACTTAATTTGCTTTATTTTAACTAGTGTTTTCTTTTCTTAATAACTTTTTACCTTTCAACCAAGCACAGGAAGATAGTTGGAAACTCCACACCACTGCAAAAATAGATTAGAAAACAGTGTTAGAATCCTTTTTATCATATGGAATCTTTTGCTCACATCAAAATCAGTTGACGGATAGTTTAACGTAAATGTAAAAAACCCTTATTTTTTAAACCCTATTGCTCAAAAGTGAATGGAATTGGTGAAAACAACATTTTTTTTACATTTTTAATTTAAAGCATAGTTACAATTACAGTAAAGTTTTGAACAGGGCTCATTTCCTTGTATTATTTATTGTATAGTGTCTCTGCAGTGCCCTATTAATTCTATTGAAGCTACAAATCATCATCTAGATTGGAAAGCATCTTACCACTACTTGGAACCTGATTGCTTCTCTAAGGAGTGGGAGGGTCACAGGAGCTACTTTTATTGAGAGCCTTTTGCTAGCTAAGCAAAAAGCTCATCTGTATTTGGTCATGTAACACTGAACCATCTCTCATTAGACTACATTAAAGCTTGCCACACCAAATTTAATTTTGGATCAAGTTGCTTTTTATGGTAATGATGATAGGATTAATTTTGCCTCATTGCCAGATAATGTGAAATTAATATTCTAGGGGTGCTTTAAAATATTGGTCTATTTGCTCCACCTCTTGGATGGTGTGTGTTTTACTAAGTCATGTTAAACAAATCAGCATTTGCTCCTTGTATTGGTATGAACATCTTCAGCTTATCTTAACTATAACAATTTGCCAGTGTTTTGGGACACAACCACTGGCTTGAGGAATAAAATATCTAGAAAATATAAGATAGAAAACCAATGTTTGCATTCCTAAAGCAGAGTTTTACTGTACTGGAACACAAGGTGTTGATTGCTGCTGTGTTAAGAAGATGGTACTTTTCACATTAGTTTTCTCATTGATGTTAGACTGCAGTGGTCCTGTAAGAATCTCCTGATCCCTTTAATTGTTGGATATAGTTGTACAACCTAGTGTTGAAAACCATTAGTAATTCTTGAGCATAAGTCACAGTTGAGTTCCTTCCTGATATGCCTCACATATGGTATATGATGTTTAATCTGAGGTAATCAAGTTTAAAAAGCATTCAATTAATGTACACTGAATAATATCATTGATAGGAGCTGAGCTGAAAGAAAGTGATGTTATTTAGCTTTGGTAAAATATTTGATAAACTCATGTTTAAATACAAATACATATTGTGCAGGGGTTTGGATGGGAAGTAAGTCTAAACTACAAAATAATCAAGAAAAATATCAAAATAAATGCAAGTGAGGATACCTATTTTTATATATATATATTCAAAAAAACGTATATACAGGCGCTAAAAAATAGTTGTCTGGGGTGCCTTGTCCTGGGAATTTAATATAAAAAGAATATCTAATGGCAAAAAAATACAGAAGATAAGGAACAGCAACTTAAATGGAATAATCAAAATCTGTATACTTTTATTCTTGCACTTTCATATTTCAAGCAAACAACAATGTTGATGCGTTTCAACGGTTCATCTTCATCAGGGAAGTGAGGTGTTTCAAACATTTAAATAATTTGAAACTTGTATTAATTGATGCCCCGTATTTAAGTGTCAATGATCAACCAATTATTCAATCAACATGTAAATAATTGTTTCAACAAGAAATATGTAAATGCTGTTTTAATTAAATAGTCTGTATTCCCCAATCTCGATATGTCACCCCTTAATCAATCATGATCATTCAATTATATTTAAATTCATTCATCAACGATTTCAGGGATCAAGTTCAAAAAAATAATTACCATAAAGATACATAAAAATTACATAAAAATCACCAACATTACATATATTACAAGAGCAGTTAAATAGGGTGCATGCATATATCTCCTCAGAAGTACAAGATAAAGCTAAATTAGCGGACATAGATTGATATCATCATTGAGACCCAAAGGTTCCAGTGTGTTCAAAGTCAGAATCCATTGCACTTCTCTACGTAAAACAGAATATTGACCAAGTTTCCCCTCTAGCCGGTACATTGACCTTCTCTATGCCCACGAATCTCAGAGAGTGTGGAAAAGATCCATGTCCAGCCATAGTGTAGTGCTTTGCCATTGCATAGTCATGATTCTGGTTTCGAATAGCTGCTTTGTGTTCTGCAATCCGTACTTTCAGATTTATTTTGGTCTGTCCAATGTACACCTGACCACAAGGGCAAGTTAACATTTAGATTACACCAGTGGTGTTACAATTTATAAATCCATACATTTAGATTTTTTTACCAGATCGTGGATGGGAAAAATATTTTGTGTTACTAGTATTAGAACAATGTACACAATGTCCGCATTTTGTAATTGCCATTCAGAGGTTTGTTAGAAAGCCAGGTATGAGGATGTTCTATTTTGGGGCTGAAAGATTGTACTAGAATATCCCTTATGTTTTCAGAACGTTTAAATATGACACAAAGTGAATTCTCTTGTATTACTTCTCTCACAGAATGGTCATATCTCAAGATATGCCAATGTTTACGAATAATTATTTGAACATCATGTGAAATTAAGTTAAACTCGGTAGAAAAACAAACCATATTAAGGTTACTATTGTACTCCTCCTTCTTTTGATGGAGAAATTTGTTTAGCTTAACAAATCAGAATGTGAATTTATGAAGGTAGACTATCCTGTATGTCCAGCATTTTATTGTCTTCCAGAAGTGCATAAAGATCCAGTTAACCCTGCTATGCTCAGATGAAAGTGGTCAGCACAAATTACAAATTTCATGAATCAACAAATTTCCAGAAAGATTAGTCATTCTCCCATGTGAAATAAAATAGTACTCCTGTCCCTGTGATTGAGTCTTTTTTGTTCAAATTTAAACTGAATGTTTGACAGGGTGTTATGGTGATGCTGTCTCATGAAATCCTGAATGTAACTTTCTGTTTTCTCAGCTAATCTTTGCCTGCTAAACTACAATGTGCTAGTGGCTCCTATTGGTGCTTAGTAATAGTTCATAATTAAAATTGCAAGATGTTGCTTCTAATACTGATGTAATCCTTTCAAAATGCAGAGCACACCTAAACATAATTTAATATAGTTGAACATTTGAAAGGAATTAAAATATTAGATATGATACTTCTTTTAATAACTATAATTACAGGAATATCAGATGTGTACCTTTTATACATGTCTTGCAATTGCTGACAGACATGTATGTGTATTGCAAGATATAAGCAGTTCTCCTAAAGTGAATAAGATTGAGGTTTTGCATTTTTGTAGCTGCAACTCCTTTAAGAAAGAAAACCCTGTTTTGTAATAATCTTCTTTCAGTCGACACATTAATACTTGAAAACAGATTTTATTACAGACACATTAAATGCCATCTGTATGTTAACTATGCAATCCACTGATACTGGAGATGGATCCTGTCTGGGTGGCTGTGGAGGAGTCCAAAAATGCTAGTTGTTAATTTTTCTGAGTCTTTGCCAGGTAAATGATATAGCTGACTAGCTAACTAGAAGGTTCTCAAAACTTTTCCTGTTCTCTAAGGGTACTCCTGCTAGGACATACATACAGACAGACATACATACATACATACATACTACATACAGTCTGCTTCTGGGAAAGAGCCAGGCTGTTTTGTAATACTGTTCATTTTGGATGATGCAATGTTCAGTGGTACTTTTGGAGTTAACAGTGGATAAAAGTGAATATGAGGTTTGGATTAAGTTCAGTAAAGCCCTTTATAATCAATAGTATTTCTTATCAGGCTGCATCTTTCCACATCATTGTGTATGAACAGCTGTGATGAGCTTGTCTATGGAGGCTTATAGCAAAAAGAGGTGAAATAACTGATAAGGTCAGGTTTCTTACAACTTGGAGAGTGTATGTATTAAGCAAAAGATGTATTTAAATCCCTGTATTATGAAGGAAAACACAAGCTTCCAAAGCTTTAATTTGTGTTCTAAATATACTTCAGTTAATGCTGAGCTCACACATTATTTTTATATGAAGGTTCAGGCATCCTGCCTCAGTAAATTACTCAGCAGATTGATATTAATATGCTAGACTGGTTTTGCAGCAGCTTGTTATTTATGACTCATAATTACTGAAGGTGACCAATGTAAAGGTGGAAGTAAAAGTAAAATTTGACAGTGATCTGAATCAGGATCTGACAAAATCCTGATCCAATGCATTTGACCACAAGCCCTTAATTAAATTACATATACTTTGCAAGAAAGTGGATGTACTGTGGTACTATATAAAAGTGACAGTTCCATATATAGAAAATATTCTAGGATTTTCTAGAAGCTGTGATTTGACCATGAGTGCCTTTCATCTGTGCTTTAGGTGTTCACTGAGCACTGAACACTGTGCCTGTGGTAAATTATAAAACTTTTCACTAATTGTAGACTTGATGTTCCTCTTTTACATTTTTGTTTTACTCTTATGGTCAAAAAATATATGGCTTTTAAAAAATGTACCTATGTATTCCTGGAGATCATTGTGAAATAATCATTATTATATAGGCCTAAAATGTATAATAAAACTTTTTTTATAAGACATTTGTTATTCTCTTTAGTGTTTTACCTTATTGTTTTTATTTTTGTATAGAGATTGTGGGAACTGTGGATCATTAAATTTGTTCTGGAATTTATGTTTTATGTCTGGGTTTCCATGACACCCAGTGATGTTTTTCGCTTTGCTTTTTAATTTTTTTTACTGATAAATGCTATACTTGTTCCTGCAAGTGTAATTGGTATACGTAATCGATTGATAGTGTTAATTGTAGCTTTGCTTTTTCTGATAAGAATAATTCATCAAATTGATTTGTGCAATCTTCCTCTGTCTAAAAGTGTTGTTAGGAATAATACACATCTGCAGATGTAATATGGTCTATACAGTGCATCCGGAAAGTATTCACAGCGCTTCACTTTTTCCACATTTTGTAATGTTACAGCCTTATTCCAAAATGGATTAAATTAATTATTTTCCTCAAAATTCTACAATCAATACCCCATAATGACAACATGAAAAAAGTTTGTTTGAAATTTTTGCAAATATATTAAATAAAAAACAAAAAAAGCACATGTACATAAGTATTCACAGCCTTTGCTCAATACTTTGTTGAAGCACCTTTGGCACCAATTACAGCCTCATGTCTTTTTGAGTATGATGCTACAAGCTTTTCACACCTATTTTTGGGCAGTTTCTCCCTTTCTTCTTTACAGGACCTCTCAAGCTCCATCAGGTTGGATGGGGAGTGTCGTTGCACAGCCATTTTCAGATCTCTCCAGAGATGTTCAATCGGGTTCTGGGCTCTGGCTGGGCCACTCAAGGACATTCGCAGAGTTGTCCTGTAGCCACTACTTTGTTATCTTGGCTGTGTGCTTTGGGTCGTTGTCCTGTTGGAAGATGAACCTTCGCCCCAGTCTGAGGTCCAGAGCGCTCTGGAGCAGGTTTTCATCAAGGATGTCTCTGTACATTGCTGCATTCATCTTTCCCTCGATCCTGACTAGTCTCCCAGTTCCTGCCACTGAAAAACATCCCCACAGCATGATGCTGCCACCACCATGCTTCACTGTAGGGATGGTAATGGCCAGGTGATGAGCGGTGTCTGGTTTCCTCCAGACATGACGCTTGCCATTCAGGCCAAAGAGTTCAATCTTTGTTTCATCAGACCAGAGAATTTTGTTTCTCATGGTCTGAGAGTCCTTCAGGTGCCTTTTAGCAAACTCCAGGCAGGCTGTCATGTGCCTTTTACTGAGGAGTAGCTTCCGTCTGGCCACTCTACCATACAGGCCTGATTGGTAGAGTGCTGCAGAGATGGTTGTTCTTCTGGAAGGTTCTCCTCTCTCCACAGAGACACGCTGGAGCTCTGTCAGAGTGACCATCGGGTTCTTGGTCACCTCCCTGACTAAGGCCCTTCTCCCCCGATTGCTCAGTTTGGCCGGGCGGCCAGTTCTAGGAAGAGTCCTGGTGGTTCCAAACTTCTTCCATTTACAGATGATGGAGGCCACTGTGCTCATTGGGACCTTCAATGCTGCAGAAATGTTTCTGTACCCTTCCCCAGATCTGTGCCTCGATACAATCCTGTCTCGGCGGTCTCCAGACAATTCCTTGGACTTCATGGCTTGGTTTGTGCTGTGACATGAACTGTTAACTGTGGGACCTTATATAGACAGGTGTGTGCCTTTCCAAATCAACTGAATTTACCACAGGTGGACTCCAAACAAGTTGTAGAAACATCTCAATGATGATCAGTGGAAACAGGATGCACCTGAGCTCAATTTTGAGTGTCATGGCAAAGGCTGTGAATACTTATGTACATGTGCTTTTTCTGTTTTTTATTTTTAATAAATTTGCAAAGATTTCAAACAAACTTCTTTCAGATTGTCATTATGGGGTATTGTTTGTCGAATTTGGGGAAAATAATGAATTTAATCCATTTTGGAATAAGGCTGTAACATAACAAAATGTGGAAAAAGTGAAGTGCTGTGAATACTTTCCGGATGCACTGTATATTACAGAGACAGAATAACAAAGAAATTACTACAGGCCAATTCTGTTTAAAACATTTGATTTCTTCCAAGTTGACACAAATCAATGGTGTTATTTTATTACAGCTAATTTAAGACCACATATAGAGATTGATAAATGGTATATTGGTACTAGCTGGAAGTAGATTCTCTATTTTGGGGGATAATTCACATTATCTGTAGTATACACCTATATGTTTGTCTTGTTTTTCTGCAGTATCTTGTACTTCTCATTAAATAAAGTATAATAAAGTGTGACATTGTTTAGTGACAACCATGTACAATAACTGTTTAAGGTGCCTAGATCAACTTAAACTATCAACTAAGCTATCTGTATCTTGATAGGAGATTATATGTGGGTTTAGTTGAAACTTCAACTAGAAATACTAATAAGAAATATTATTATTATCATCAACTTATTTAAAAACAAATACTGTATTAAAACCATCTGTCTATATATTTGTTTTAGTGCAATCAAGTGTGGTGACAAAACAATAGTTAAAGTAAAATTGAAATAGAACGCAGAAGGTGCTGGAAGTTGAAAAACTGGCCATTCGTTGCTTATGAACTTCCAAGGACAGCTGCAGCTGAGGAAATACAGTGCAAATGGCTTAGCTAGAGTGGTTCTTATATTGGCTTCAACATGTTTGTAATTTGAAGTAATTCCACGAAAGCAGGAAGGAATATGCAAGTGAACTATTTTTATTCAGTGCTAAATAAGCTTGAACACAATAAGATTCATATTGTATGACTCTTTTGGAGTACACACACTGATTTCCTTCATTCTTCTGCTTCTTTGCCCTTTTAAAACAAACAAACAAACAGTATTACTTTGTCAGAATTTTCTCAAGCTGTGATTAACATATCAAAATATTTACTTTGATTCACTTATGTATGATTATTTCCAAGGTCTATATGAGAAATAATGAATAAATTATTATTTAGGCTAGTATAAAAAAATACAGATCTATAGTCACAAAGCAATTATTGTTACATGCACAAAAAAGTGACAAAAAAAATGAAATTATACAGAGCATAAACATATACATGATTGATATTTATGTATTATGTTTTACACAAGAATATATATATGAGCTAACTGTTAAAGGAATATATTTCCTTCTCAGAGTGTTCTTCTAATATTTCAACTCACTTTAGAGCTCATATCGCGGCTCTTGGCTCTGAGCTTGTTGACCTGGGATTCAGCGATGTCCGCACGCTCCTCAGATTCCTCCAGCTCATGCTGCGCCTTCCTGAACTTGGAGAGATGGGTATTGGCTTGTTCCTCCTGAAAGAGTAAATTGTATATTAAATGCATGCATGCATCATTTCATAGATTAAGGGAGGAACCACTGAAATGAAGCTTACAGCCTCCTCAGCCTGTCTCTTGTAAGCCTTCACTTTGAGCTGCAGCTTGTCAACCAGATCCTGGAGTCTGTTCACATTCTTCTTGTCCTCCTCAGCCTGCAGGCAACAACATTACACACGCTCTATTACTGCAGAAATTGACTTTTTGTATATCAGTGTATTTATTGGTTATAATTGGTACATTACCTGGTAGGTGAGTTCCTTGACTCTTCTCTCATATTTGCGGACACCTTTAATGGCATCGGCTCCACGTCGTTGCTCGGCTTCCAGTTCATTTTCCAGCTCACGCACCTACAAATTAATCTGCATGTAAGTGCGGACTTCTTTATTGTATTTCTGTAATGGTGAATCAATTCATATCAGCCAATTTACCCTGGCCTCCAGTTTCTGGAGCTGCTTCTTTCCACCCTTCATTGCCAGCTGCTCAGCCTCATCCAGACGGTGCTGCAGGTCTTTCACTGTGACCTCCAGGTTCTTCTTCATTCTCTCCAGGTGAGAGCTTGTGTCCTGCTCCTTCTTTAGCTCCTCAGCCATCATGGCAGCCTGACATTTTATTATACATGTTTTAGGATTATTTAAGATTTTGGAAGTGGCATTACCGCAACTCTAGTTTATACTGGTATTCATCACCGTATTACCTAAAATAGCTACTCACATCAGTAATAGCCTTCTTGGCCTTTTCCTCTGCATTTCTTGCTTCTTGGACAATGTCATCCACTTCACCTTGGAGCTGAGAGATGTCACTCTCAAGCTTCTTCTTGGTGTTGATCAGGCTGGTATTCTGAAACACAAGTAATATTTTAGCTGATAGTAATATAAATCGACATTGTACATTTTCAGCTCATTGGAGAAAAAAATCTACACATGCATTGTTGTTGATAAAGCAATAATACAAGAAACATTTATATTTCAAAAAAGTAAAATTTTCTTATTAACCTGGGAGTGCAGCAGCTGCACACGCTCACTGGCATCAAGCAATTCTTGCTCCGCCACTTTGCGTGCTCTCTCTGTCTGTTCCAGGGCAGCCCTCATTTCCTCAATCTCAGCCATCATGAGGGTGTTCCTGCGCTCAACCATGACAACCTGTTCCTTCATGTCCTCCTGTCCTCTAAGAGCATCATCCAGGTGCAGTTGGGCATCCTGATTTAAAGAGAAAAAGTTGAATTTTGTGTTTTCTTTAAGAAACCAAATGCCCCATGGGAATTGACATAAGTAATTGCTACAGGCTTCATACCTTGAGTTGTCCTTGGACGTTCCTCAGTTGTTTCTGGGCCTCAGCAGCCTGGCGGTTGGCGTGGCTCAGCTGGATTTCCATCTCATTGAGATCTCCCTCCATCTTCTTCTTCACTCTCAGGGCATCATTCCTGCTCCTGATCTCAGAATCAAGAGCGCTCTGCATTTGGTCAACAATTCTCTGGTTGTTTCTCTTCAGCTGCTCAAGCTCCTCATCCTTCTCAGCAATCTTTCTGTCCACTTCTGATTTGATCTGGTTCAGTTCCAGCTGGATACGAAGAATCTTGGACTCCTCATGCTCCAGTGAAGCCTGTTATTAAATACATTGGATAAAACCATTTTATTTGTTGGTGGGCTATGCTGGGTGTTCATGAATTGATAATTTAAATTTCAAACTATATTTATGGATAGTACAAAACAAATCTTTTTATACAGATGTATTTGTATTAAACATGGCTTTCAAAGAGAAGTCTGCTATAATTTTGCATTGAATTTTTAGTACCTCAGCCTCCTCCAGGGCAGTCTGGATTTCAGACTTTTCTGTCTCTGCTTGTTTCTTTGCCTTCTCCAGCTCGTGGATGGTCTTTCCAGTCTCACCAATCTGTTCAGTGAGGTCTGAGATCTCCTCTGTTTTACAGACAAGGAGTTCAATGTTGTAGCACTTTTCTTAATTGAATTTTCAAAAAAATGTTTTCAAAATTACACTAGAGTTGCTGTTCTGTGTTATTACTTACGCTGCAAGTTCTTGTTTTCTCGTTTAAGAGTTTCAAGATGATCCAGAGCCTCTTCATAGGAGTTCTTCATCTTGAAAAGCTCAGTGCTGAGAGAGCGAGCCTCTTTCTGAGCCGCCTCCAGCTCTGCCTGGCCCTCCTCAAACTTCTGCTTCCATTCTGCAAGGACCTGTAATTATATATTGTAAAACTAATACATTATTTAACCAAATGTGAGATTGGATTTCTCACTATGCAGACTCATGTTTTTTTTTTTTAAACAACCTAAATAAAGACATAATTTAACTACATACTTTGTAAAAATACTCTGCTTCTTTATACTATAAACATTTGATACATTATCCTCTATTTGACTACGTACCTTGTCAAAGTTCCTCTGTTTCTTATCAAGGGCAGCTGCTTGAGCGTTTGCTCTCTCCACATCAATCATGAGATCTTCCACCTCACCCTGCAGCCTCTGCTTGGTCTTTTCCAGTGAGGCACACTTGGAGTTCACAGCCTCAATTTGTTCCTCAGCATCTTGCAGGCGCTGGGCAAGTTTTTTCCTAGGGAATGTGTTGGATGATTAGAAAATTGACTAGATTTGAAGACTTAATATAAACAAATTAATATGAAAGTACTAAGTTTAGATACTTGGACTCCTCAAGCTCCTCAGTGCGCTGGATGGCGTCAGTTTCGTATTTTGTTCTCCACTGAGCCACTTCACTGTTGGCCTTGGACATTCCACGCTGAAGCTCAGCCTTGGCCTCCTGCTCCTCCTCATATTGCTCCCGGAGCAGGTCACAGTCATGGCGGGCTGATTGTAAACCATGAGCCAGGGCATTCTTGGCCTGGAAAGAGATAACAACCATACACAGAATAATAATGAAATAACACATTCAATAGCATATCTTACATTTGGGTGTAAGGGATTATTCTGATATCTAATTCTGCCTTCCTATTAGCATTGTTTTGGTTTATTAATACAGCAGATGTAGCTTCAAGTTATACTTCATATTTTACTTCTCAGTTTTACAAGCTCATTCTAAAGGTGTCAGCATTTAGTAGGATACATTAATCATGAGATGGAGCATTTCCGATATGATACAAAGACGTATGGTTATTTTAAATTTTTCCAACTTAATTGCTTTTCCTGATTTTGGCAAGTTCAATATGTGATATCTCTGCTGTAATTGAATATGTAAATCAGTTTATAATTTTAACAACAATTTTGCTAAAGTAAAACATACGTTTTAAGTAGCTTATTTTACTGTCCTGTGAGGACTAAAAAACATTTATTATGGGCCATCTATCTTTTACAGATGACTAACCTTTACTTCCTCTTCCATTTGCCTCTTAAGCTCCTCAATTTGCTGAGTATAAGCCTGTTTTCCTCTTGTCAGCTGGGATACGAGAGCTTCTTTCTCTTCCAGCTGACGAGAAAATTCACCTAAGAAAAAAGCGATTTATAAAATCTTACTTCTGTTTTTGGACTATGAAACTGCACAGTACATTCAAATGGATACACTTACCATTCTCTGTTTGCAATCTTGCTTTTTGTGCACTGAAGTCATTCATCTGGCGGATGTTTTCATCACTCTTACTCCTCAGTTCACTAAGCTGGTCTTCTAGAGTACGACATATCTTCTCCAGATTAGCCTGTGATTACAAGATCATTTATCATCTGTATTACAAATCAGAAACATGGAATAAGTTGTGTACTAAGAAAAATGTCAATCTACCTTAGACTTGGCTACAGACTCCATGTTGCTGGAGAGGTCATCGATTTCCATTTTGTATTCACTCTTCTCCTTCTCCAGCTTCTGCTTGACGCGTTGAAGGTTGTCAATCTGTTCTCCTAATTCTGCCACGCTGTCGGCCTGCTTCTTGCGGAGGGCAGCAGCGGTGGCCTCGTGCTGCAGAGTCGACTCTTCAAGGTCACGGCGGAGCTTCTGGAACTCAGCTTCACGTTTCTTGTTCATCTCAATCTGAGCTGAAGTGGCACCACCAGCCTCTTCAAGCCTTTCACTGATCTCCTCAAGTTCCCTGGAGAGATCAGCCCTCTGCTTCTCAGTCTTTGCACGAGCAGCACGTTCAGCCTCAATTTCTTCTTCCAGTTCCTCAATTCGAGCCTAGAGTAAATAGAAGAATGTATAGAGTGAGTGAAACAACTGAACATAATTAAATCAAAACATCACTTATGATCTTTCAGTTTTTTTGTGGTACCTGGAGCTCCTTAATCTTCTTCTGCAGCTGAGCACACAGAGCTTGCTCATCCTCAATTTTGCTAAGAAACTGACTTATTTCAAAGTCTTTCCTGTGAAGTAGAAAATATTTCTTAAACTCAATCCCTTTAATTTACCAACATTTTCTTCACTGTAATATTTATTTCCATTAGTCTTACTTCTTGATTTTTTCTTCTGACTGTTGTTTGTCATTTTCCAGATCCATTACGGATTCCTGGGCTAGTTTCAGATCACCCTCCAGCTTTCTCTTGGCCCTCTCAAGGTCCATTCGGAGTTTCTTCTCTTGCTCCAGTGAACCCTCAAGCTTTAAAAATAGATGGGTTGATTAGAGAATTATGAACTGCAATGTATATAAACATTGTAATAAAGATCTGTTTTGACCCTCTGACTTACATCATCCACTTGTTGTTCAAGCTTGGTCTTGGCTTTAGTCAGAGTGTTGACTTTGTCTTCCTCTGCTTGCAGATCATCCAGAGTCTGCTGGTGTGACTCTTGGAGGGCTTTCTTCTCCTTGGTTAACTTGGCAATGCTCTCATCCTGAGTGGCCATCTCTTCAGTCAGGTTTTTCACCTAGAAAGTTTAAATAAACAAATTGAATTATCACATCTTTTGGATGAAGGATATATATATATATATATATATATATATATATATATATATATATATATATATATATATGAGACAATATTAAGTGGTCTCGTACTTTTTTCCAGAGCTGTATATATATTGTTTTTTTATTCTCAAACCTTATTTTCTGTGGCATGTTTCTCCTTCTCCACTTTGGCCAAGGTGAGCTCTAAGTCATCAATGTCTTTCTTGAGCTCAGAGCACTCATCCTCTAGTTTCCTCTTCTTGGCAGTCAGCTCAGCATTCATTTCCTCCTCATCCTCCAGTCTCTCTGTAATCTCCTTCACTTTGGCCTCGAGCTGGATTTTGTTTTTGATCAGGCCCTCACATCTTTCCTCAGCATCACTGAGACCCTCAGCTTCCTATTAAAATATTATTTAATGATATTTAAATTTTGTTTTCATACATACATTTATACACAATCAAAATTACATAACTAATATCCCTGATGTAAATGTATTAATAATATGAGGTTCAGTTTAATTAATCATGTTAAAGTAATGCTTACAGACTGGACTTGCAACAACAGGTCATTCTTTTCCTGTAGAAGAGACACCATTTTCTCTTCTAGGTCCTTTCTCTTAGCTTCTGCCTTTGCCAGATCTTCCTTGCACTTGGCAAATTCTTCCTTCATGTTGGCAAATTCCTTCTCTGCCTCTGCGCTCCTCAGAAGTGGCTTGATCTTGAAGTACAGCTTCATCCATGGCCAGTGTTTCACATTCATGAATGAGCGGATGTTGTATTGGATGGTGAAAACGGACTCTCTGTGTGAAGGAAGAAGACAGTTTTAGTGATTTATAAAAAAAAAACAACAACATTATTTTAAAACATTTTTAAAAATAAACAGTTGCTCAATATTAACGAAAAGAGCAAGACAGGTGCAGTTCTTAAGAACTTAAGTAAAATGTACTAGAAATTACAGGAGCTGTTTAGAAATATTTCTGTAGCATGAATATTCTTCAGAGAATGTATTTGTTCTCATATGGGATTGTTCTTGGATAGATTTCATGACCTATAATTGTGTGAAAAAATAAATGTATTTTGCGAAATGAGGAAAAACTACACATTTAACAGTTTTACGAATACATACTTGACTTTTACATTATACATCTTGACATTAATAGTGTCAACTTTAACTACATTTAAAAAATATATTTTTAACTACAATGTATTAAGTTGCCATTATCATTTATTGTTACATCCTTCCCATCACTGTGCATTCTTTACTGAAAACCACCAACATAAGAATAACGATGTATCCCTAACTGTTGAATGTATTTAATATTTTATTAGAATTATGTTTACATGTATACACACAAAAACACTGTAGTTTACCTCCTTTCCATCATCTTAACAAATTCCTTTCTCATCAGGAAACCACGGCAAAGAGCCTGAGTACAAGTGATGAGTGCAGCTAATTTCTCATCTCGCATCTCCTCAAGGGTTCCCAGCAAACCAGCCTTAAAGAACACCTGTAGTTGAGGAACCAGAAGCATTTAGATTTGTATTTCAGTTTTACTTTGTATGAAGTTTATTTCCCACAGGTGTCACAGATAAGGGGTGTCTCCTAAGCAATATAATAATAATAATGCTAGCTCTGCTTATCTAGTCTGTCAGTTCAAATGGTGTCCTGTCTGCTGCAGTGGCATTGCAGCCTCACTGTCTTGGTACATCTGAGATAATGCTGAGCTAGGTTTGTATGACAAGTCCATCTCTATAAAAGTAATCTGCTCTCCAGAGTGACACTGTGACCACAAGCGTAACATACAGATAAAGGCATGTGATTATTATTGTTATTAAAAACCTGGACATGCACAGATGTTCACCTAGCATAGTTCATAATGCATGATTATTATTATATTATTTGATTGAAGATGTTGTGTTCTTCACTCAATGTGTGAGCAATCAAAGTGTGTAATTAAAGAGCTGCTTAAGTTACATAAGAAAAATGTTTCACAAGCTGATAAACTGGGAGATCAATTATGATGTTGTCTTACAAGGAAGTAGATGCATTTAATAAACCAAAATGGTATGTGTAGGTTAACCATAACTACATTCATTTATTTATTTATAAATATGTGCTTATATGCAGTTAAATGAGAATAAGCAGTTTATCTGAAACTTTTTAATAGTCAAGAAGCCGACCCAGTTAGATGGCAATGCCATACAATACTTTATCGATCTTTATTATGTCAGGGCATAAATAGCAGTTAAATAACAGTTAAATCATTACATTGGAACCTGGCCTAATGATTTGTTTTAATTTCATTAAAAAAATATTTTATTTTTAAATAAAATTAAAAATAATACCTACCTTGGTGTGTCCAAACTTGTACTGAGTGTGATCTACATCAATGGATCCCAAGAGCTTCTCTGATGCTTTCTTGCTGTCGATGAACTGACCATCTGGGATGGCACTGGCATTCAGGACTTTATACCTTATATTCAGAACAGAATATGATATGGAAATATATATATTTTTTCAATCTTTTTCTTACTACTTTGATTTAAACTTCTAAGATTGTGTTTTACTATACCTTTGTTTGAAGTCACCATACAGAATTCTGCTTGGAAATCCTTTTCTGCAGATTCTGATACCTTCCAGCACACCGTTGCACCTCAGCTGATGGATAACCAGGAAGTTTTCCATAAGACCTGAGACATGAGTGAAATGTTAGCTGTTATGTGACATGGTATGTTTCGCAAGCAGTTTACTCATGTATCCAAAGGGATATTAACAGTACCTGGTGTCTTTGATTCATTGGGAATCAAGCAGCGTACAAAGTGAGGATGGGTGCTCCTCAAGTTGGTCATCAGCTTGCCCAAGTTCTCCTGCGTTGTCACAAGAGAGGGTTTTTATTTTTCTCTTTTTCTTGTGTAAAATGAAAACATCTTAACATTAATTTTACTTTAAAATAATTTGTCTCTAAACTACAGTACCTTGCCAATGTATTCAGACTCTCTCAAAGTTTTCATATTTTGTTGCTCTAAAGCTGCCCTAGAGTGGCTAAATAAGAAAGTGAATTGCCCAGTCAAAGTCCTAAATTGAATCCTATTGAGAATCTGTAGAAGGATTTGACAACTGCTGTCCTCAGCAACTTGAAAGAGCTTGAGGAAATCGACTAAGAAGAGTGGTACAAAAGGTATTTCCACCAAAGTTGATGGGTCTGAATACTTATGTAATCAACATATTCCATTTAGTTTTCTATCTAGTTTTTGCTGAAATTTACTGTAACTCATCTTAGCCTTTAAAAGTCGTCAGTTTGAGTATTTACATTTTGAATAAATTATTATGTTTAAAAAAATGTGTTTGCCTAATTTTGTGATCTCACAAAATGGGACACAGTAGGAAGGATCTGAATACTTTTGCAAGAGACAAGGCAAGATTTTTCTGTTACCATAAATTCAATATTTACCCTGAATAGAGCAGACACCGTCTGGAAAGAGCCTCCCTTCTTCTTTCCGCCTTTCTTTCCACCACTGGCCTCTATAAACACAAAGTAAGTGCCAATGCAATCATTAACATTACATTTAATATTTTTTACAGGTTGTCTGCTTTTGTAAGAAAAATGAAAAATGTAAAGACCTCACCACCAACAGTTGTAGAAAGATTGACATGAAACATGTTTTAGAGTGCAATCAGTTTAAAATATATTATTTTAGTTTGAGATATGTAACAAAGAATTAATGAAAAGTACCTTCAGCTCCTGCAAAGCTTGCATACAGATGAGCCAGCAACTTTAGGGAGGCTTTCTGGTACAGCTGTACCACAGACTCATTCAGGGGGTCCTTGTTCTTGTCCAGCCAGCCGCTGACATTGTAATTCACAGTGCCGGCATAGTGCACCAGGGAGAAGTGGGCCTCAGCCTTGCCTTTTGCAGGCTTGGGTTTCTGGAAACAGTTGGATTTGCCAAGATGCTGGTCGTAGAGCTTGTTCTTGAAGGTTGTGTCTGATGCCTTGGGGAACATGCACTCCTCTTCAAGGATGGAGAAGATGCCCATTGGCTATGGGAATTTTAAGAGATAATTTTAATTTTAGGAAAGATATGTGAAGTTCTATTCATACATAACATTGGGTAGTTTACCAACCTTCTCAATAAGCTCAATGCAGGCAGCCAAGTCCATACCAAAGTCAATGAACTCCCATTCAATTCCTTCCTTCTTGTACTCTTCTTGTTCCAGTACAAACATGTGGTGGTTGAAGAACTGTTGCAGTTTCTCATTGGTGAAGTTGATGCACAGCTGCTCCAAACTGTTGAACTATTTAAGATAAGTTGAGAATAGTAAGCATTTTATGCTGTACTTTCTTATTCAGTTTAAGAAATATAAATTCATGTGGCATGTTTATTACTTCAGGTCTGATTTTTATATTTACAGAAATGGTGGTAAGTATAAGTGTGTGCATATAAATGAATAGGAATCTCGACCTAAATAACAATGAATACTATTGTGTTGTGCATAGGCCTACATATATAGAAAATGATATATACATATTCAGGGAAACCCCTTGAGGCCTGGCTCCTTTATAATCTCATGAAAAAAAAACATTTCTCCTCACAATATGCATTCCATATTACTCACATCAAAAATCTCGAATCCCGCAATATCCAGTACCCCAATGAAGAACTGTCTGGGCTGCTTGGTGTCCAACATCTGGTTGATGCGAACGACCATCCACAAGAACATTTTCTCATAAACAGATTTTGCCAGAGCACCAACTGAATTGTTGACCTAAAACAGTATATATAAATCATTAACATTTATATGTAATCATTAATTAAAAATATTACTACAGGTATAATATTCCAAGCTACATTATATAAATTAATTCAAAGAATAATTAATTTTAATTATGGTACCTGCTGAACGGTCTGCCCCTTGGTCACAAACTCATTCCCGACTTTCACTCTGGGGTAGCACAGGGCTTTCAGTAGATCTGCTGAGTTCAAGCCCATGAGGTAGGATGCTTTGTCCGCCACTGAAGCAAAAATTATAATAATACATTCAGTACATTCTGATAAATTATTTGTGGATTGCTGTATCCTTTTGGTCATTATCTCAGTTCTTATGTGTCTAGGTTGTCTCAATTTCCTCTCTTCTTAGTGCTAAAGACATGACTAAAAAAGACTTCACAACAACTTTCATATTCCCTGCTCAGCATGAGATGACACAGTAAAACACAAATAAATATCTGGCTGCTTTAAATTCAATGTACAGTTGATTTGTTTGTTTTTTATGTAATTGTAAATATGAAGTTGAGTATGTAAAAAACTAACTTTGTATTGTATTAATTCCAGTGAAATATTCAATTAACTTGGGAATAAGGACTTCATATTATCTTTAGTTTTATGCCAGTGTATATATTGTGAGTGACATTGAAAGTAATAACTCTTGATATTTACCCTCAGTGCCGTCAGGTTCAGCCTGCTCCTCACGTTGCTTCTGCTTGAATTTCATGTTACCATAGTGCATCACAGCACCGGTCAGTTTGTAGATTCCCGTTTTCTCTTCAGAAGTGAATCCCAAAATATCAATAGCACTCTGAAGAATTATAATTATTCCATGTTAGAAAACAACAGTAATATTACAGTTAGCATTGAATTCGTTAGTAAACAGAACTTACATCTGTAGCAACCAGCTCCTCCTTGTCATCAATGCTGGCCACAGAAATTTGCCCCTGACTGACCATAGGGAAGTCATAGGGATTGGTGGTGATCAGGAGCATTTCTGTAAGAAACAAAACAAAACAAAACTGTTTTCACATGTCTTCTACATTCTCAAGATGGCTCAGTTCAGAGACACCAAACACAATGGTGTATGTCTTATATTTTGTTAAATATCTACAATTAAAACTAGAGCATCTCTTTTCTCTCTCTCATATATGTTACCATTTACTTTCTATAATTATACATTTTTACATACCAATGAGCTCTGGCTTGTGGTTGGTCATGATCTGATAAAAGATGTGGTAGCTCCTTTCTTCAGACAGCTGGAATGTTACTCTGGACTTCTCCAGCAAGTCTTGGGGAATAATAAGAACATAATAATAAGATATATGTTTTAAAGCCTTGGAGTTTATAAAGACAGACAAAAAAATATTACTCACAAGTCTCAATGTCAGCAGAAGCCAGTTTTCCTGTGGTTCCAAAGTGAATTCTGATGAATTTACCCTTTATGGAACAATACATGACATAATTATGATCATGTAGTTACATGAAGAGTGAAAGATGAAGGTATACTTTTTAGAAGTTAAGCCTTTGACTTACAAAGCGAGAGGAGTTGTCATTCCTCACTGTCTTGGCATTACCGAAAGCCTCCAGCAGAGGGTTGGCTGAGATGATTTGATCCTCCAGTGTTCCCTGTGAAGGACAATAGATCTTTAACAAGGATAAAACAGCTGGGGTTTCCTAAGCCATTCATTCACCATCCATCCATTTTTGAAACTGCTTATCCATGTGGGTTGTTGGGGGATGCTGGAGCCAATCCCAGCAGGCATAGGGTGCAAGAGGAATACACCCATGATGGAATACCAGTCCACACACACAGGGCAATTTAGCATTGCCAATTAAAACAATCTGTATGTCTTTGGATGGTGGGAGGAAACCAGAGTACCCAGAGCAAACCCACATGGACACAGGGAGAATATGCAAACTCCACACAGACAGGTACCGTGAGCTGAGACTTGAACGCAGGACCCCTAGAGCTGTGAGGCAGCTGCTCGAACCGCTGCACCACCATGCTGCCCTCACATTCAGTCACCATTAGTAGTATTTTCTAACCTGTATTTTGCCAGGCTGTGCCTCCTTCTTCTTGTCAGATGACACTGCAATGGTGGCAAAGTACTGGATGACACGTTTCGTGTTCACAGTCTTTCCAGCGCCGGATTCTCCACTGAAGAGATTGAAAGAGTCATTCAAAAAGGAACACACGAATAAAGGGAGAATTTTATTTACTTATTGAGTGTTACATACGTGATCAAGATTGACTGATTCTCACGATCTGGAAGATAATTAACATAATGTTAACAGTCAGCCTTATTTAGTGGAAATGCAATTATGCTAAATTTAACAAAACATTTTTGTTTATAAATCACATACCCGTAAGCATATTCTGATAGGCACTATCGGAGACAGAGAAGATGTGTGGTGGAGCCTCCATGCGCTTTTTGCCTCTGTATGCTGTTACAACTTCTGGGTTGTACACTGGGAGCCACTTGTAGGGGTTCACAGTTACACAAAACAGCCCAGAGTAGGTCTGAAACAGCAGAAGGAATTAATTAACCACATATTTCAACCATTGAGTTTGTTTATTTATTGTCTATCTTTGTTATTCAAAATCTTACGTAGATCATCCATGCTGCGTAACGCTCTTTGAGGTTATACAGCACAGAGGCTTCATTGAGGTGGGTCATCATCGCCATGTCCTCAATTTTATCAAACTTGGGAGGATTCATGGGGAAGATTTCATCTTCTTTAACTGTTAGAGTCTGAGAGACAAATTTTTGTTATTAAGCTTACCGGTTCAGGTTGATGTAGTATAATTAATGCTTTTTGTTAGATACTACTTACTTGGCCTCCCTCTGTTTTTACAGTGGCTTTTCCCCCTTCTTTGCTTTGGAGAATACCTTTAAGGTACAACTCCTTGGGCTCAGACACAAACACAGCAGTTTTAGCATCAAAGGGTTTGTTCTGAGCCTCAATTCTCTCCCTCTCAGGCTTCCTCAGATATATGGCAGCCTCGCCAAAAACGGCCATCTCCCCGTCCGCACTCATGGTGACAGTTTACTGTGGATGTAAGCATACAAGAAGGTGACCACATTGGAACTGTATCAGTTCCTCTTGTCCTGTGGAATATACTATGAATTTAAGGTTTTTGGGTTATGGCCAAAAGTTAATGGCTTATTTTGTCTTATTTTGTACTAATAAATTGTCAAACTACAATAAATCCTAATCTGCTTTAAAAGTCAATAAAATATATGTCCTGATTTTTGTATTGTTTTTGTTGTTGCTATTTATATATTGCACATTTAAATTATATATATATATATATATATAGAGAGAGAGAGAGAGAGAGAGAGAGAGAGAGAGAGAGAGAGATAGATATTGTTTATTTAGTTTCTACTGTTTGAAGTCAAATAGTTCAGTATGATATTTGTTTTCTTTTAAACCAGAAATGTTCTTACCTTCCTTGGCAGCAAGCACAGGATGATGATTAAGTACTCCACAGCACTGCAAGAAACAAAAAGAGAAAGTACACATTCTTACAACGTGTTGTTAAGATGTTAATGGACCTTGTGTTTTCCTGTGTAGTATCTTTACATCTGGGAATGTATCACTACCCTCAGTTATCAACAAAATGTGAGCAAGAGGAGTGAAACATTTACTCATGTTCTCTAACAGGCATATACCTGGGATTCTTTAAATAGGAATTTACCACTTTTTCTAGTCAGTTAGCATTTGTTTTTTGATACTGTAACATGTATTTCTAATACAAATGACATAAATCCTGCTTACCACCAGATTACCACTTGACTTCTCTTGGGAGGCGATAGGCTCTCATGAGCTGCTTTTATTGAGATAATTGTGCCAGCTAAGCAAAAGGCTGTGCTCTATTTGGTCATGTAACACTCAACCAGTCTTTCATCATATATACATTATCACTTGCTGACGATGATTTAAATTTGGATCAGATTTTTCAAATGGTAATAATGACAGCATTAAATTTGTCTCAGTGCCAGAACATGTGAAGTGTATTCTTAGGGTTATTTTATTTCATTTCACCTTTGCATGTCCATTTTGTACACAGCAGATGTTGACCATTCATCAGTACAGGCCAATGGATTCAAATTGCTTTCTCCAATCATAAACATTTTCCAATGTGGTTAATTATAATGTTTACAAGAATACAGTAAATCATACATGGGCAGTAGTGTTTTGGAAACTTTTTAGAACAAAACTAAATTCGAACCATATTATATGTAATACAAATGTGGTTAATACAATATTTCCAAGAATAAAGTCAATCTTACCAGATATATGTGAATTTTTTACTAATCAGTGATTAGAATGTGTTTATTTTTATTTACAAAAGTAGTGTTCTTGAATCTTTTTTAGGACAAAACTAAATTGGAACACAATTAAATGCAGCTACATATACCAAATCATCTGCCCTCCCGAAGGACAACATTAATATCTCCTGAAAAATTTGAAGGCTTGGTGAGATTTGTTTTCTATTTCATCATTGAGCAAAATGTCTTTAAAATGTTGCCTACCATCATACTGTATCCATGTTTCAAAATTATTTATGAATCTCTTTAAAGGAGAATATGTTTTTGATGCTGAAAAGAGCATATTTCCTGCAATGTTTGTTGGCAGCCCAGATGACATGAGGCTATCAGAAGGGTTTTGTCAATGCTTTTCTGTAACACATCTGTTTGTGTGTGTTTGTCAATGTGTCTTAATGGCATTTAAATGTTAATAGACAAATGTGTGTGGTATAATGGCAAGCAAGGCAAAAGATGCCACCTGCCACAGTTACCAACTGCCTAAAATACCAATGGATTAGTGTTAGTTGAGGTTGTAAATGAAACAGTTATTGTCATTCATGTCACCAGTGAAGTTGTTAGTCTGTGCTCCAGACAATTATTTTTAAATTGTGCACATCAGTGGAAAACCAACCATTTATTTATTTGTGTATTCATTTATCTGCTTGTTTAATAATTTATTTGTTTAGGATGTATTGGAGTTAACACATTTGACTATATAATCAAAAGAAAAATGGTGAGGTTTCATATGGGTTGATATTAATCTTTAAATAAAGTAAATAAATAAAAATAAAAACATATTTAGTGTTTACTTATTGTACAAATTGTTTCTCTTGTATTCAACTCTAGTCTTGTAATGTATGTATTTCATTACAACTCCTTAAATACCTTCCACTCCTGAAAATGCTTTTTTGAGAATGTTTCACAGGACATACCAATTGTGTCCTCCTTTAATTTCATTATTTCAGCTGCCATTAAATCATCTCATGAATACCATTGAAGTACTGAATGTAAAGTTCATGACATTGACATTGGAGAGGGATCTTGTTTCGGCTGCTGTGGAGGAGCCTGCAAATGTCAATGACTCACTTGCTTAAGCCTTCCCAGCCTTAACACGGTTGAGCAATTTAGCTGACATGAAGGTTTTAGATTTCAATTTAAACAGGAAAACAGCTCATCAAAATACATCTGCTTAATTTAAACAGATGTTTGTTTGATGTTTTGCTACTTGTATATGTTTTCTGAAGCCTCTTCTTTTTCCTTAATTGTTACAGTGATACAATTGACTGTCCTTGCTCTGCTATTTTTGTTGTATTGTAGACACTGGTATTTCTGATACCAGTTACAGTTAAAACATCTTCTCTTGGTTCCAAACAAAGTGTAAAGGTAGGCATCTAAAACTGGTTGAGTGGAACCTTCTAATATATTAATTTCTTTTGCCATGATCTTTTTTTTTTTTAACCAAAAAGGCCTTAAAAATTGTGTGTATACTGTATTGTACAAACTATAAGAACAATCCTGTAAATACATAAATAGATAAATAAATAAATACATACATATGCTGGCAACTGAGCTTTTTAGTCCCACTTGAAAGTATTAGTAAAGCACTTATTTGATCTTGTTGATCCATTTCTGTTTTAACTATCACCCTCCTACCTTTCTGAACCGTACTGGTGCTGCTGGTGCTGCTACTACTGATACAACAGCTGGCTTCAAGCTGGCATCAAGGGAGACTTCAGTCCTTTAAAGAGGAAAGGGTCTAAAACAAACAACAATAACAAAGTATTTTGCCATGTCAGATACTGAATGTCTGAAAATAGTTCTGTTGTCATTCATTTATGCAACAACTACTGAATGTACGCTTGCATTTATGTTGCTAAAACCCACTGTAGTCTATAAATGATGTGAATAATTCTGGAGGCAACTGTACCTGTAGTTAGTAGTATACTATAGCCTAGATCTTTTTTTTCTTCTCTACTAACTAAAGTTAATTGAAAGCCAGGAAAGCACATGAACACAAATAATGATGTACCAAAAGTAAATTGATTGAAAGCAATTAATGCTGTACAACCCAGTTACACAAAAACATTGAATAGCTTTACTTAAAAAAAAAAAGTTTTTGGCATGCTTTTAAACACATTTATAGACATACGTGTTGTCAATGCCTTGTCAATAACACAGTATTACAAAAGATAAAACAACACCTATACTTTTTATTTCCTTAAATATTGTTTTAAGCAGATTGCATACTGATTACAAACAGAAAATTACCACAAAAATATGATATTTCGGGTAAAAAAATGTACTTAATTTTAACACAATAAAAACAGTACAATATCTAAGTGTCTAGATAGTTGAGGACGGCGGACCCCCTGACAACGCAAGGGGGATAACACGACGTCCATGCACTTGGAAAAAGTGCGTGGCGCTAGCGACAAACGCTCTGCCCTCGAAGGCGAAGTGGAGAAACTTCCTGTGCGCCTGCGCAATGGTGATGTGAAAGTAAGCATCTTTCAGATCTACCTTGGTGAACCAGTCGCCGGGCTTGATGGTCTGGGACATGGTTCGCAGGTTGAGCATCTTGTCGGTGGTTCAGGCACCTCAGATCCAAGATGGGGTGGAAAACGCCATCTTTCTTGGTCACAAGGAAGTGGGGAATAGAATCCCTCATGCTGCCCCAGCGGGGGCACTTCGCGGATTGCTCGCTTCTCCAGGAGAGAGTGCTGCACACTGCAATGGGTCACAAATAAAAAATAAATATCAAAGTGTTGCCCAAGTGATGCACTGTACCTTGCTGCCTTGCACACAACGTGCAACAGAAATACCGGTGGTGCCAGGTACACACTCAATGACGCGCATGCGCTGATTCAGAGCCTGTTGCTCAATTGCATACTGTACCTGAAGTGGCAAGGGATCATCTAAAATAAATTAATTAAAATGTTATTTAATGACAAAGAAACAAGCCACAACCATAACCATAGTCAGTTTTCCTTGTGCCTTACTCAGAGTAGTATGGCCCATCAGTTAAGAAATGTTAAGGGCTTGTCTATGTGACACCATGACTGATAATGAAATCTGTAGCTGTAGATGAGGTCCCAACATATACAGTGACTCTCAAAAGTATTCACCCCACTTGGACTTTTCCACATTTCATGATGTTACAACATTAAATCTGAATGGATTTAATCAGGAGTTTTTGCCACTGATAAAGACAGGAAATCTGCAAATTGGTCTAAATTAATAACAAATACAAAACAGAAAATAATTGAATGCAAAAGTGTGATGAAGCCACCTTGTATTTCATGCTTTATGTAGGAAATGTCCGTCCACATAATCATGATTATTATATTTTTTATTTTCACCTGTTTTACTGTTATTTTCACCTGTTTTGCTGTTGCCTTTCAGGACAAAGTTAAATATGCTGAAAGTGTTCATTAACATCATAATCGCTATTATAGCTGTCTTATCTCAAGTATCTCAATACTTATCTAGTTTTTGTTATGTGGGGAAGGTTTGCCAGTGTTTTCCTTTATGGCAGTGTTTAATCCGATAGGGCATTTGTTTTGTTTGCTTGTGCCTTCCGGTATGTGTATTTTCTACCTGCAGTTTTTTTTCCTTTGTTATTCCTTTACTGTGCTGCATTTGAATATACTATGGCATTGAAGCACAAATTTACTAAAAAGTAAATTAAATTGCTTTAAAAATTAATAATAGTAACAGAAATAAAGCAATAATAGCAAATGTTTACTGAAGATGTTGACTGGATATCAGCACAACAAGCTCAGCAAAGACAACAAGCTCAAATAACAGTTAGGGGTCATGATTTAGAGTCATGATTTAACAGTACCTGCCTATATGAAGATTGATTCATGGTTTCTTTGTTACTGAGAGCTGCACGGACAGTGGTGATGAACTCATCTACATTTGCTGATTTCAAAAGGAAATTAATTTAATTTTGAACCTTAAATAAATCTACATTGAGGGGGATTATGCATCTATTATAATTATTTATGAACATAAGTATTTACAAGTTACCACAGACAGACACAGGAGAGTACAGGTGAGAGGCAGCCATCTTGTTGTTTGACTAGACCAGTCTTAGCATTGCTCATTTTGTTTTAAATTTGCCTTAATTGAAGTTATTTTTGTCTGTAGTTTGCTTAAATTGAAGTAAATTCAGTTCAGCTGCTGAGTTGGTGAAAGTCAATACATTGTACAAAGGTGATTTAGTCAAGGACTAGCAGGACTTATGTTGCAGGTGGGGCCAGTTAGGTGTGAATTGGGGGTAGGTAGACAAAAGCTACTTAAAGCAGCTGTTGAGAAAGAGCTGCGCTGTTTTTCGGTCACAAAAAGTTAAGCAGTTGACTAGGGCTCTGGAACCAAAAAAATAATAAAATAAATAATAATAATAATAATAATCATCACATTTAGAAGCATGTGGCCACTACAGTGTCAGGTTTGCAGAATGATTGCCTTCCTGGATGAACTCATCCAAGATTTAATTTGTGAATGTTGTCAACATGTTGAAATCCTAGAGATTAAGGTTTATGATCTTGAGGCTCAGCTTGTTTATTAGTGATAGAGAAGAATTGGTCAATCAGCCCATGAGAGAGATGGTGTGCATGCCAAATCCTAGGAGAGTTGAGAACGTAGAGCAGGAAAGTGTACAGAACTGCTGGGTTACAGTAGGTTATAACCACAGAAAAGGGCACGCACAACCCCTAGAGACACCCCAAGAGCTAGAAATGCCCAACAGGTTGCAACTGCTGGATACCGAGTTGGACAATGACAGCTCAGAGGGTGATGGGAGGGAAGTTGAGCACTAGAGCACCATGGTGACTCGATTCTTAGAGGCGTAGATCACACAGTGTGCTCTAGTGAAAAGGAGACCCGCATGGTATCTTGCCCGCCTGGTGATCAGGTTGCAGATCTCCCTAAACTAGTAGACAGACTACTGGCCAAAGCCGGGGGGGATTCCACTGGTCATGATCCACATTGGAACAAATGACAGGAAAAGGTAGGACAGGTTCTGCAAGACAAATTTAAAGAGTTAGGAACAAAACTAAAGAGCAGAACCTCCATGGTAGTTTTCTCTGAAATACTTCCGGTACCACGAGCATGGCCAGGGAGACAGGCAGAGATTAGAAAGTTTAACACGTGGTTGAAATCTTGGTGTATTGAAGAGGGTTTTAGGTTTATGGAGCATTGGTCTCTCTTCTGGGATGGATGGGACCTGCACAAACCGGACAGTCTACATATAAACAGAAGGGGGGCTAATGCATTGGGAGAGCATATGTGCAGAGTAACTGAGAATCTTTTAATCTAGGGACCAGGGGGGCAGGGAGCTCTGACAATGGGAGATGTTTCACTGAGGAAAGAAAGGGAAACTGCTAGTAGGAAAGTCCTGAAATGTTTGTACCTCAATGCCAGGAGTATAAGGAACAAGATGTTAGACCTAGAAGCCACAGTGCTAGTGTGTGACTATGATGTTGTAGGAGTGACAGAAACATGACTTACAGAAAATTATGGGGATGAATACAAGTTGAAAGGATACACACAGTTTAGGAGGCACAGGCAATATAGAAGAAGGAGTGGGGTAGCATTATATGTGAAAAATGACATAGAAGCAGAATAACTCAAATTAGATCCCAGTAACGGAACAGAATCTTTGTGGTCAAACTTTTGAACAAGAGATCAGGAGGATTAGTGGTAGGAGTGTGTTACAGACCACCCAACTCAGATATTCAGTAAGATGTTGCATTGTTATCAGGACTGCATGTAGCAAGGATGTACTGTTATAATGGGGGATTTCAATTTCCCAAACATAGACTGGGAAATCTCAGTCGGGACTACAGAAGCAAAAATATAAATGGTTGAGATGGTAAATGACTGCTTTCTAACTCAATTTGTCAGGGAACCAACCAGGGAGAGTGCATGCATTGACTTGATATTTTCAAATGACCAAGATAGAGTCACAGGGACACTAGTTAGAGAACCAATGGAAAACTGTGATCACAATATGGTTAGCTTTGAGGCATTCTTTCAAAAAACAAGGACCGAGTCTAAAACAATGATCTACAATTTTAGAAAAGCAAACCTTGAAGGTATGAGGCGGCACTTAGAAGAGTTATACTGGAGCACACTGAATACAGATTCAGTTGAAAATGGATGGTTATATTTTAAGAATATACTATTTGAGGCTCAGGAGAAATTTGTACCAGAACTTAGCAAATTGAGGAACAAAAAACATTGGCCAAAATGGTTTAATGGTTTAGTATGCAAAAGAATATCAAGAGAAAGAAAATGTTGTATAGTGCATACAAAAGAGATGGAGATTAAACAAAATACAAGGAATATGTTGAGCTGCAAAGAGATCGTAAGTAAGGGATCAGGAAAGCAAAGAGGGAAGTAAAAAGAAGCATAGCTCTTGGAGCTAAAACTAATGCAAAGAGCTTTTTTCAATACTACAACAGCAAGAGGTCAATAAAGGAGGAAGTGAAACAGATAAGGGGCAGAAATGGAAGTATCTTGGAAAACGAACAAATGTGGCAAATGTTCTAAATGAGTATTTCACAGAGGTTTTTACAAAAGAAAAATGGATAACATGCCACAGATCAACAATCAGTCCAGTCAAATCCTAAGAGAGATCAGAATAAATGACGAAGAGGTACTAAAGGGATTAGCAGAATTAAAAACAAACAAATCAGATGGTATATTTCCAACAGTACTTAAAGAAATGAGGGAAATTATTTATAGGCCGCTAACTCAATTATTCCAAATGACACTTAGGACAGGGGATGTGCCAACTGACTGGAAGACAGCAAATGTCATACCAATCCACAAGATAGGGGACAAAACTGAGCCAGGAAATTACAGACCAATCAGTCTCACCTGCATCACCTGTAAAATGTTGGAGAAAATGATTAGACAGAAAATCAAGGAGCATCTTAATGAAAACCATATTCTTGGAGATAGTCAACATGGGTTTAGACGAGGCAGATCATGTCTTTATTAGAATTTTTTGAACATGCAACTGCAGCTGTGGATCAGGTGAAAGCACATGATATGATATACTTAGATTTTCAAAAAGCCTAAGACAAGGTTCCGCACCAAAGACTGATCCTCAAATTGGAAGCTGTAGGCATTCAGGGTAATGTAAGTAGATGGATGATAACTGGTTGATGTATAGGAAAAAGAGGGTGTCGATAAGAGGAGTTGCTTCTAACTGGAGTGAGGTTGTTAGTGGAGTTCCACAGGGATCAGTACTAGGGTGTTACGACCCCAAGTGGCTGATGTAAGGGGATAAGGGGGACGTAACACTGAACACACAAATGTAGTAGTGGGAGAGTGAGGTAAGTGCAAAAACCAACACTAAGTCAACTATTTTTATAAGAAGGGTTTATTTACAAAGGGGAGGGGAGTATATACAAGTATGTACAGTATTCCAAAAACAGACGTGATGATAATAATAATACAAATAATAAACAAATATACACAGAGGAAAACACCCTGGGCAGTGTCGGCTAATACTAAAACAAAATAAAACCTAACTATGCTAGTCTAGAAGGAAATCCACTACCTGACTTGTATTTCTGGAACAGACCCTAACTGTCTACACTAACTAAACTATAATACCCTGACAACTCATACAAAGGGGTGATCACCGCCCCTACCTAAATACCTAATGTGCCAGACAACATATCTCCCTACGTGTAAACGTGTAAACCCATGGGTATCTCACCTATCTACCCGTTCTCCCCTGAACAAAGGTCAATAACAGATACAAATGTGACAAAACCAAAACAGAGAAGAAAACAGTGGGTATTTACACAAGGAAAACACAATCAATCACAAATGTACTTTTTTACACAAACAGACAGGGTAGCAACACGAAATGGCATTGCAATTGATCGGCTCCCGAAATGGGGGAATGACAAGGTATTTAAGCAGTAGTTGGAGACATCAGATTGGACAGGAACAGCGCCAAACTGCGGAGTTGAGTAACGGGGACGAGAACCAATCGCAGCTGGACACCTGTGTAAATTAGGGATAAGGAGGAGAACAGAACACAGAGCACAACGCAAGTACACGTACACGCACTTACGTAAGGGCACGTAACATAGGGCCTTTGCTTTTTCTAATCTATATTAATGATCTGGACTCTGGGATAGTTAGCAAACTTGTCAAATTTGCACATGATACTAAAATAGGTGAATCAGCAGATACAATTTCGGCAGCACAGGCTATTCAAAGGGACTTGGATAATATTCAGTTGTGGGCCGACACCTGGCAGATGAAATTCAATGTGGACAAGTGCAAGGTAATACATGCAGGTAACAAAAATGTCCAGTATAATTACACTCTGGGAGGAATAGAACTAGATGAAGTAACACATGAGAAAGACCTAGGAGTCTATGTGGACTCACTTTCTCCATCCAAACAATGTGGGGAAGCAATAAAAAAGGCAAACAAAATGTTAGGGTATATTGTCAAAATTGTAGAATTGAGAACAAGGGCAGTAATGTTCAGACTGTACAATGCACTAGTTAGAGCTCATCTGGATACTGTGTGCAGTTCTGGGCTCCACACTTCAAGAAAGATATCGCTGCTCTAGAGGCAGTTCAGAGGAGAGCAACCAGACTTATTCCAGGTCTGAAGGGAATGTCCTACTGAGAGACTGAGGAACTGAACCTTTTCACCCGGGAACAGAGGAGACTACATGGGGACTTGATTCAAGTCTTCAAAATCATGAAGGGCATCGACCACATCAAACCAGAGGAGCTTTTCCAGATCAGCAGGGACACACGCACCCGGGGACACAAATGGAAATTGGGCTTCAAGGCATTCAAGACGGAAAACAGGAGGCACGTCTTCACACAGAGAGTCGTCACAATCTGGAACAAACTCCCCAGCGATGTGGTAGAATTTGGGAACATTTAAAGTCAGACTGGAGAGGATCCTTGGATCACTCAGTTATTAATGGACACCAAACGAGCATGATGGGTTGAATGGCCTCCTCTCGTTTGTAAACTTTCTTATGTTCTTATTTAAAATAGTTTAAAGGTAGTTATTCTGAAAATACAATGCTATGGTTTGTTTTTATTAGACTTTTTATTTTGTGTTCACATTATTGTGCACTACAAAAAGAAGATTCAAAATTTGGCATCAATTAATGCTGAGTTAACAGAATACTTTTTTATATGAAAGGCTGCGCTTCAGCAATGCAGCATCAAAAGTTTACTTGTCAGTAATAGATTTATATGCTGCTGGTAATTTGCAGCATCGTATTTCTTAAGTCTTGGGAATGGGTGACCAGTATAAAAATGACCCTCCTGTTGAAAGTGATCTTTTATGGCTCTTATTTTGGATTTGTGACAAAATAATTTCCATATTTACTTGAGAACATGCATTAAAATATTTTCTCTTTGCCAATAAGTAAATGATATCATATACAAATGACTCTGGCAAATGACACTTCCCAATATAGAAACACATTCTAGTGTGATGACTAGTGATTATCATTCTATATTCCCTTTATAAAAGCTGTGATGAGAAGTTTAGAATCCTTTTACAAGTTTACAGCTGTGCTTAGTGTCCTCACAGGTTGCTTATTTGATCTACACTCTTATTGTAAAATAAGAGCAATATTGGTATTAAATGCATGTTATTGCATTATATGATACTGTTTAAAATTAAATTAAAGTTTGTGTTTAAACTCTTTTTCTATTTTTCATCCAGGTAATGATCATTCCCCTACATCATTTATCTTGGAAGGTAAGTTATTTAAGATAATTGCAGTTAAACTTAATGAGAAACGTCTTTTGCAAAAGCAAAAACTTTGTACATCTTATGAGATTGTGCTTTCTTTTAATGTGTTAAATGGTGTTAATTACAGTTCTGCTTTTAATACATTCATTTTTTTAATTATAAAAAACATCAGATACAATTTGATTGTGACATTACAATGTTCAAAAAACTCCCAGACAAAAGTAATCATAGTAATTAATATAGATTTGATATGAATACGTAATGAAAGGAAATATTTAGTCAGGACTAGAGAAAGTATTGCATCCCATACTAGTACATAAAAATGAAGTTTGACTTGTTTCAGTTTGTATTTTGATTTGTGATGGGATTCTGTCTATCATGAGGTGAATAATATTTTTTAATGATATAGTATTTTAAATGAATTAACACCTAGGGTTTTATAATGGTTCCTAGGTGTGTATGCAACTAATGTATTGCTTCACAATATTTGAAGATGTTTCCTGTGATGATTTGTGTGTATTTATATATATATATATATATATATATATATATATATATATATATATATATATATATATATATATATATATATATATTTATTTATTTATTTAATGAGTCCTTTATGACATTTGTTTTCCATGCACATACTACATCAGTTCATGTGTATACAGGGTTGGTTTGAGTGCACACTATCTAGTGTATATTTGAAGCATACAATGTTGACGAGTATAAACTGTGGGTGTGTGCAAATACAAACAATATAGATCTTGTAAAATATATATGTACATTATACTGGTTTGTATATATACTGTGTTGGTTTGTTTGTGTGTTAGTTAAAGTATTAGTCTGAGCTCATACTATCTTAAATAATGTTTGTTAATGTATACCATAAATGGTACTGGTTAATGTATACGAGTGTCTTGCTTTGGGTGACCTTGACTTCCAGAGGAGACATACCACAGAGAAGCCGGGGTGGGCTCTCTACCAACCAGTAGAACAGGAGGGGCAGAATGTTGTTCTTATTACTAATGTTTCATGTGAATTATTTTTAAAGTATTTATATGAACATGTTTACATTATGTGGACTTCTGTAAGGCATGTCTCATTGGGAAGCCTTTCTAGTGCCAATGATTTGTAGCCTGGATTGTAATAGTCAACATAATCAGTATTCTCAAAGAAACTCTTTCTGTCAATTTTCCTTTGTCCAAAGAGCTCATTGTTTTCATGGAAATGAATAAATGTGAAGAAAAACAAATTACATGATCCAATAATTTACTTAATGATAATAGGTTGACGATCCTTCCAAGTACATGATTCTAAATTCAGCTTAATGGGCGGCCAGTGATAGTTCAACATGATGTGTGGCTGTATACACTTGTCTAGGCAAATTCTCTATTTTTGATCTGTCTTGCCGCACACAGCCCTTCTCATGGGCATATGCAGGAGTGCAACCTGAGAAAATGTCCACATGCTCCTCAGCTTCCTCCAGCTCATGCTCTGCCTTCCTGAACTTGGAGAGATGGGCATTGGCCTGTTCCTCCTGGTATGGAGATATACAAATGATAAGCATTCAGATAAAAGAAGAGAGACCTAGTTTCCTTTCATATCATGTCTTGTGTCATATAATATATGAAACCAGTAGTTTTGTCATTTATTTGCATTGGTCTTTATGTAGCTTAATTGACCTTGTTACTAAATAGTTTTTTCCACGTTTCCACCGGCTTAAGGGTCCGGACGCGTCTGTGTTTTGTGGCCGGTTAACTATCTGCTGCTAGACGTGGCCTTAAGTGTCCGTCACTCCACTGAGGAAATACTTCGCTTTCAGATGGAGTGAAATCCACGTACAGAAACAATGACTGCTTGCAGTTAATATCCGAGTGTATTAAAACCTTGGATTTCACAATCTAGTTAAAAATAAACTGAAGGATAATAATCAGATCGGTAGCAGCCGATTTTATTAATATTTTATGAACAACTGGACAGGGTTTCAGGCTGTCGTATTATGAATGGTGTGCAGAACTATGAGGAGCCGTTAGGGACATTATTCACTCCGTGGTACATACACTATACTGAGACGCATACACTACATACTGAGACGCATACACTATACTGAGACGCATACACTACATACTGAGACGCATACACTACATACTGAGACGCATACAAATACTGAAATGCATCCAGTGAGATACTTCCGTATACAGTGAGATTTCACATACGTTTACACCGAGATTTGACTTCCGTTTACACTGAGATTTTTAAGATACAGCGGGAGGTTTATTAGCCAGGCCAGGGGTTTATTTCTTTAAACATCCATTCTTGTCTGGCAATACATCTCACTAGAATGAGCTCTGTCTGAATAAACAGCTGTCTCCCGCGACGAGTATATGCATAATTACAATAATGTTGCCCGGCTATATAAGTGTATTGGTGCAGTCCAGTACAATATCGTGTTGTTTCTATTGATCCCCCTGTGTCCTTCCCCTGAGCTCTAACTGTGACTTCACATCTTGTCTGCAATGATCAGCTCACAAGCATGTAGGACCTGGATTTACTGTATTTGTTCTTATGCGCTTATGTCATTTTGAACTTGTAATTTGTACTATTTTTTGTAGAAACCCCGGGCTTCTAGTGGAACATGATTACATTTCATTATTATTATATATTACTATTATTTATTTATTAGCAGACGCCCTTATCCAGGGCAACTTACACAACATAGGAGCATTATAAAAGTGCAATACAGTATACAATTACAGATCAAAAAATAGTACAAATTACAAGTTCAAAATGCTATATTGTAGCTGGATGATTAATGGTGAAACGTGCATTTTGTATCAGCTGTAACGTGGCCTGGTTAAGGACGTCTGCTAAGTAAATTACAAATAATACGGAAAAAAGTATTGTTTGTAGTTACAAATCTGCAGAAAGAGTAATAAGTTGTGTCATTTAAAATATATATATACTAGCACAAATGATACTAAATAGCAAATAAGTATTGTTATTGTTGCACATGGAAACTTATTCTTATGGGGACGTGCTTGTCTGAATATAATGTTGTCTATACACGTTTAGCTCTTCCTAATATCTCTTAACAGAAACGTATTCATTACGCTGTTTACGATCATCTAAAGCAGAAAGAATAAAATAGTCCTTTGTACGTCATGTTCTATCGCTCTGATCCTCCCATAAGAGGGGATGGACTTCACAATGGCCTGGTTTTACAAAAAAGCTCTGGGATGTGTCTGGCACGGCATGGACGCTTAACCCAGTGGAACCGAGGCATTAGCTTCCTTTGCCTTATTTGTGCATATAATTAGCTTAGTAAGCAAAACAGATACTGATACTTACAGGCCGCTATCTCAAATATTCCAAATGACACTTAGAACAGGGGATGTGCCAAGTGACTGGAAGACAGCAAATGTCATTCAATCCACAAGAAAGGGGACAAAACTGAGCCAGGAAATTACAGACCAATCAGTCTCACCTGCATTACTTGTAAAATGTTGGAGAAAATGATTAGACAGAAAATAAAGGAACATCTTATGAAAACCATATTCTCGGAGATAGTTAACATGAGTTTAGACGAGGCAGATCATGTCTTACTAATCTATTACAGTTCTTTGAACATGGAACTGCAGCTGTGGATCACGTGAAAGCACATGATATGATATACTTAGATTTTCAGAAAGCTTTTGATAAGGTTCCACACCAAAGACTGATCCTCAAATTGGAAGCTGTAGGCATTCAGGGTAATGTAAGTAGATGGATTATGAACTGGTTGATGTCTAGGAAACAGAGGGTGTTGATTAGAGGAGTCGCTTCTAACTGGAGTGAGGTTGTTAGTGGAGTTCCACAGGGATCAGTACTAGGGACTTTGCTTTTTCTAATCTATACTAATGATCTGGACTCTGGGATTGTTAGCAAACTTGTCAAATTTGCAGATAATACTAAAATAGGTGGCTCAGCAAATACAATCTCGGCAGCACAGGCTATTCAAAGGGACTTAGATAATATTCAGTTGTGGGCTGACATCTGGTAGATGAAAGACTGAGTAATACCATTAAATAACATATTTTCTAACACAAACTCAAACAGAGAATATACATGTCCCACAAAAACTTTGAATTGGCCAAAGTGTTGTGGTCTGTTGAATGGGTAAAGTTAGTTGGGAGCAGGGTTACCAACCATCCATATCTTAATTTCACCTTGTCCGTAAATCTGTAAAAAAGTTTGACGGTCTGCAAAAATGTCCCATTACTACTACTTCCTTCATTGCTACATTTCTGACTGCCATCAAACTTTCCTCTGATGAAGAGTGTAGATAGGTCAATGTGCCTGACAATCAAAAGTGTGAACCAATCAACTACACACTTAATATCTGATTAACGATAGCTAACAGTATCCAAAAAGTTGTGAAAATCAGGTTGTGAAAGTGCTCCTTTCAATTGGCTTGGACAAAGGACCCTGACTTTATGCAATGGATATGTATGGACAAAGATAACTGTAAAAATGAATACAGTATGTGGTGCAAAAAGTAATTTTTTATTGCTCCTGGTGGTGTTAGGGGTGTGTGGAGCCATACCAGCATGAAGCATGATGCAGTTTCTAAAGCTAGGAGACAGAGGTCAGGAATAGCTCATTTCCTTGTAAAAGAGGCTCCTAAGAAGAACAGTTTGAATCAATAATTAACAGAGACAGAATTGAAAATGTTTAATTTTGTCAATTTTGAACAATTTACCTCTGGATGATGTGAGTGAATTCTTCGGGGACTGGTTTTCTGACTCAAAAATAGCTAAAGATGTCAGGTTTAAAAAGCAGAGAAATCAGCTGTCAACAGAAATGCTGAATGGGATATTGACAATGAAACAGTGAAAGATAGCAAAAGCTTCTGATGGTAAATGATAAATGCTGCAAATATTACCATATATGACCACAAAAGCCAACAGGGTAGCTCCACACCATAGGGTGAGTATATATGTTTGTTTCATACTTTTTAAGACCAAAATAGGGGTGTCATTAAAAAATAGGGCATGTCAGTAAAAAACAAATTCCAAATTAGTTAGTCATGTCAGTAAAACCACAAATTTATGTTTGGCAACCCTGGTTGGGAGTGATAATCATTGTGTTATGGTTGATGGGGTTGTGTTAATGGGCCAGACTAAAAAAACCTGCACATCATATAGGTTTACCAATATTTTTTTTAAATATTAAAAACAAACAGCCAATGTTCCAGCTGTCACCTCTCAGAACCAGGCAAGGTAAAGCAGATTGTAATTAGGACAGGTGTGCTGTAAAACACTGCTGGATTTGATCTATAAAGCACTATAGGGAAAACCACAGAGATACTCACATCACAGAAGAAATTCCACAAAGACAGGAAGAAGGATGCAAGTAGGATGTTTTTATTTAGTGCTGAAGTCAATTTTTACACAATAAGATTCATATTGTATGAATATTTTGGGTACACACACTTGTTTTCTCTTCATTCTGCTGCATCCTTGCCCTTTAAAAACAAACAAGGAAATGAACAAAGCAAATCATAATTCCATTAAGATTTCTGTGCTTTTTATAGCTATATTTAATAGAAAAAATATACAAAGATTATTTATTTTTTGCAAATATTTGAAACTATATAAAAATATATATTTTAAGGACAAGTTCTTAAACATGTTCTTCTGTATTAGTAGGAGTGTAAATAAGTAAGCAGTGTAAGTAAAGTCTGTGATTTCCCTGTTCTGTTGATCAGATTTCTAACTTTCAGCTAACTGTCACCAAAACATGGTAGATGTCTGAAGCCTATGGAGTACAAAAGCAAATCAAGTAATTAATGTGTTCAGTAGTGCCTTCCTATAGAAATAATAGCTGTGAAATAGCGAGTTTAACACATTTTTACTTAATTTAGTTCAATTAATGGGAAATACCTTGCCAGCATCACGGCTCTTGGCCCTCAGCTTGTTGACCTGGGATTCAGAGATGTCCGCACGCTCCTCAAATTCTTCCAACTCATGCTGCACCTTCCTGAACTTGGAGAGATGGGCATTGGCCTGTTCCTCCTGGAATGAAGATATAAAAATGTATGAACAATAAACATGCCTTGTGTCAGATAATACATTAAACCAGTTTTGTTTTACATTTATTTCCATTGGTCTTTATATAAATTGAACTTGCTAATGAATTATTTAGCTGGCTTTATTTGTGAAAATAATGAGTGGGCAATTCATTTTCATGTGTACAATGTCACTTTGCCTCTGCCATGTGATCATTCTTGAACACTAGTGAATGAGGCCTTTAACACAGCCTCCTCAGCCTGTCTCTTGTAAGCCTTCACTTTGAGCTGCAGCTTGTCAACCAGATCCTGGAGTCTGTTCACATTCTTCTTGTCCTCCTCAGCCTGCAGAGACAACAGATGACGCATACTTAATATAGATCATACATGTGTATTTAACCTGTCTAAAAGACGATACTCGATGTAGTTAGTTCTGTTATACCCATCATTATATTACCTGGTAGGAGAGCTCCTTGACTTCTCTCGTATTTACGTACACCTTTTATAGCATCGGCTCCTTCACTCGCTCCCTCAGGGTCTGGGACACAGCGCTTAAGATGCCACCGGAGAACCTCTGCCCCGCAAGGGAAGGGAACGAGGGAACAAGTGTGCGATTTGGGACGCAGCCTGGGACGCAGCCAGACTCAGAGTAGGCAATTGCCTAGGACCTCGGGTTTGGAGGCAGGGCCTCCATAACCATAACATCCCTATACGCTAGTCCACCAATCAAGACGGGCAGCAAAAGTCTAGGCTCTTGTCCATTGGATATAGATGTATTGTCACTCACCTGTAGTAAAACCAATTAATGTCACCGTTTCAAAGTGAGTTGTAACAGTTGTTTTTGTGCACGTTTTGATATTCTTTTACCTTAATTATTTATCTAATCAATCACATTATTTCTTTACTTTCAGCGCACTTCTCTTTTACATATTCACGTATAGTTTAATTTAGCGTGAGTGCTAATTACTAGATTGATTGGCTTGGCTCTGATTGAGTGAGACTCCTATACCAGGTGTGGTACCTTTTCAAAAGGAACTTGCTTTGTATACCGGTAGCTGCTGCTGAAACGGTCTCCCTGCTCTTATGGAGGCTGGTTCTGTGTGCTGTGTGTTTAACTGTGATCGCCCTGTTTTAAAGTGTAGAGCTGCTGCTAAACGGTCTCCTTGCTCTAATGAAGGTGCTGCCCCTGGTCTGTCCTGTCCGGTGTTTGCGATCTGCCCCGTCTGCCTGTTGATGCAGCTGCGCGGTTGCCGGAGCCCGCTGTGCCTCACTGATCCGAGCTGCTGCGGGAAAACTATAAGCGCAACGCGAAAAGTGCTTTTATTGTGTTCATTAGCGATCTTGAAGTGGGCAGCATTTGTGGGGGTTTTAGTATCTGTTTATCCTTTTATGGTGGGTGTTTTATGGTTTGTATTGGGGGAATCACTTTCCACTGGAATTGGCTTTAATAATTGTGCTCTTTAGCACCCCTGCTTGCGGGTAGCGGGTAGTGGTGGTATTGCAGCCAAAATCTGCAGGCAGAATTGGCTATAGAATTGGATCTGAAAATAGGCTAAAAGAGTACTAGAGGCCCCTAGAAAAGAGTAAGTGGGTTTGGGCGGTGGCTCAGTTAATCTTACAGTGACTAGCCTGGTTGATGGGGTGCTTCAGACCCTAATTGTGTATCCCCTATATTTGATTTTTAAATTTGTAATGGTTTCAATATTTTAATATCATTTTAAACTTGCAATACCTTGTCCTTTTATTCCTTGGTGTTTTAATAAACTTGTATTGTTAAACTGAATTAATCTAAACTGAAGGTGGTGTCTTCAGTGGCGTAGCTGGCTACACAATTGTAACCCTCGCTACAGGGTCTCACCCTCTGAATGTATGAAGAGATCGGGTACGATGAACAAAATGCAAAAATGCAACTTCTGTGCAGCTGACTGACTTTTAGCCAGTGACTTACGATGGCGCCGAAGCGAACACATCCTTCAGGGGCTGCTTAGCGGAAGGCTTACAGAAAATAGACTGTCAGCCCCCCCACCCCGCTCCTTCCGGAGATATCACCGTCAGCCCCGGGGTGAGGTGAGGTCTAGCGACGCCCCTGCAAAATACTAAAGTGAAGAAGTTTGTATTCAAAGAGCAAACACTAGAGCATTTTTTAATGTTACAGAAAGGTATCTCAACTGTCTGTATATCTTCTAAATTCCGCTGGTGTTTACAATACTGCTCTAACAATACTTAATTTTAGTTTTCAAATCATAAATAGTTATTTTTATTGAAAAATAAGCATACAATTTTATGAAAAAATGCACTATTCTTTCTCCTTCGTAGTTTGTCTTTCACTTTCACTAGCAGTTGATTTGTGTATATATTGCATATTTAAAGTATTGTACAGCAGTACATAATGATTATATCTTTTGTCTATTGGATCCATAGGATGGGGAAATCCTGTCCATACCCAGCTAGGAAAAAACCATAAAGGCACTGATGTTCGTTTACTGGAGTGGTGTCCAGGAAGTGTTCATCTGTAATTATTTTTTGGAAATGTTATGTTGTCTTGTGTTTCCTTTTTTAAAATTATGTTATTTTACTGTATATAGTAGGTAGAACTGTTTGTTATCCCAACTAGTGGGTGGGGGTGTTACTGTAAATAAATTACTGAACAAATTACTGCAAACAAAAAAAAAAATCTGGCTGCCTTAATTTTTAGTCAGTGTGGCTTTTAGTAATTTCTAATTAAATTATAATAAACTAACTTAAAAATTTAATCAATTTAAGTTAACATTTTAAAGTAATGGGGAAAAAACCATAACTTACTGTACAAATGTAGCCTATCTAATGACATTACTTGTTTTAAACACTACCTGTTGTAGGATCAATTATGAGGTTTCTAAAGACCAGTGGTGCGTCAGAAGAACTACAGGGCAAAAGAGAGAGAGGAGCAAGAGAGTGGCCTTGAGGCAGAGCATCAACAGGGCAAAGAGAGTGAAGACCTGGAGAGTGATTGTGAGGAAGAGCACGGAGAGGGCAAAGAGAGTGAAGACCTGGAGAGTGATTGTGAGGAAGAGCACGGAGAGGGCAAAGAGAGTGAAGACCTGGAGAGTGATTGTGAGGAAGAGCACCGAGAGGGCAAAGAGAGTGAAGACCTGGAGAGTGATTGTGAGGAAGAGCACGGAGAGGGCAAAGAGAGTGAAGACCTGGAGAGTGATTGTGAGGAAGAACATCAACTCAGTAAAGAGAGTGAGCGGCCAGAGAGTAGCCATTAGGTCGCAGGCAACAGTAGTGAGAGACTGGAAGTCATTGAGTCTGGAGGAGACAATGCCATACTTAAACTTCTTAAAACATGTTTGCGCTCCACTATGACAGAAGAAAGTGTTTATGGCGGCGCACCTGTACTCTGTTGATGTTATTGATGAATTTGGCGTCACAACAGGAGACTTGCATTCACACACAAACTCCTACATATCGGCGAAACATCTGATTTCCAATGAACAGTTGTGGCTTATTTGTAGTTGCTAGTTTCTTCCAATGATAAATGTAACCACTGAGTTTTTTAGTCGGTGCATCAGTTTGTTTTTAATGTGCACCACTACACACAACCCAGCTAACACACAATGTTGCCACAACGTAGCAACGTAATTCAACATTGTGGCAACGTTGTGTGTTAGCTGGGAAGTGGACGCTGAATAAAATATTTACATCGATCTGTTGTTCACCCAACCATTGATCCACCCGCTAACAGAAAACGCCTCGGTAAGGGCGTCTGCCAATAATAATAATAACAACTACACAGCTGTCATCAATGGCGGCTTCAGTTTTCATGTAATTTTTCTTTTTTTTTCTTCTACACATATTTGTAACCACTACGAAGTATAGGCTTGTAGTTTTGTGTCAGCGGGGAGATTAATGCTGTGGATTTATAGCATGGCGCGCCAGATCACTGTATTTGGGCCGGATTAAATCAAAACTTTGACCCACCCGCTAATAGCAACCTACATCACAGCGCCCGCCCATCCCGGGAGCCACGCCCCCAGAACAGGCTCCTCCCCCTCGCAGCTCCTCATATTGTAGAGCTGAGCTGCGAGATTCAGTCCTGCCCATAGACTGAAACCAAATGGAAACTTCAAAACTTTGGTTATGAAAAACATCACAAGTTTCTATGCATGGGTGGTGTTTGCAAAAATATCATGATACATACATTAGTGATACATGATGTGCGGGCAAAGCAGACATATGTATCCAAATAAAGGCATTGAAAAGTACAAGAATTCATATATTTAAAATAAGAGCAATAATAGTTACTTAATTGAACCCTTAATTGAATGAATCATTTGCTTACATTTGACTTTTTAAATTGTGTAACTGGTAAAACGTTGGTTCCTTATTTATTATTTATACAATAAAATGTGCATGTACATTTTTCTTTAAAATGAGTCAAGATGTGAAGAAATGTGTGAGTATTAGTGTTGAGGGAATAGATCAGATGGTTACATATTTTTTCTAAATACACAATGTTCAGATTTATTATTTTCTTATGCTATTCCATTGCTCTTGGCTGGGATTAGAGAACTGTACTAGAGAACTGTACTCTGTTGTGGCTTCATTTTTAGTAAGATGCCACTTTCTTCTAATCATAAATGTAACCTCTATAATGTACAGGTGTGTAGTTTGCTCTTAGCGGGTGGGTCAAAGTTTTGATTTTAATCCAGCCCCTTGCCAGTTCATACCACACATTTTCTATTGAAATGAGGTCTAGAGATTTTGATGGCAAATCAAGAACATGGATTTTGCCTTTCCTTTTGGTAAATATTTGAATGTGGGTTTAGGATTGTTATTCTGCTGGAATGTCCATTTGTGATGAATCTTGAGTGACAACAGCTTTTGACAGAGTTGTTTGTCATTTAATTGGCTAAAACCTCTTGCTGTCTTTTGGAATTAATCCATCCCTGTATTTTATCAAGGGTACCAGCTTCAGAGGAGGCAAACAGAACCTCTGCAGGGCTTCACAGTGTGTGTGGCATTCTATTCAATATAAGCCCGAGTTATTTTGAGCCTTATATAAAGCTGGCATAAAACGAAGAAGCTTGAATTAAAAATGTACTCCTGTGAATTGAGGCCATGAAGGAAACTGCACAAAAAGTGTTTGTCAATTAGAAAGTAATAACCACTTTGAGTTTTTAAAAAGGAAAAATCTCTTCCTTACTGCAATACCAGTAACCATGGCATGGCAATGTCCTCACAAAACTAATGCTTGTTTCTAGCATTTCATTTGTTGACTTCAAAACAATGCCAACAATTACAGGAAAGTGAATAACAAAGAATAATAATAATAATAATCATTATCATCATCATAATAATAATAATAAAACAAACAACAGAAATATAATGGTGCAAGTAAACTACTTTTATTTTGTGCTCATAGAATTGCAGGCAATGAGATTCATATTATATGAATCTTCGGACTTCAAGGATGTATCTGTCCCTCATTCTGCACTTTTCTCCTTTTGAAAAAGAAAGAAGTAAAAATGATTAATGACAGTATGACAAAACATTTTTAACTGCAAAAAATAAGGACAGTTTATGAGATTTTTGTGTAATCTGTAGATTTCCTTGTGGTTATTCAAGCTTTGCATGACAAATTAGTATATATTTTATAATGTAAACTGTGGTAATTAAGCATGACTTGCAATAAAAGTACTGTGCACAGGCAGTTATAGTTTTCAATATAAATACTAAACTAAGGTAAATCACAAATTTTGTAAAATCATCAGTGTATCTATGTTTTGTTTATAACAGGGATTCACTACATTGGTCATCCAGAACTACAGACAGGGACTTAGTTGCTAGGTGTATTTCACTATTAAGGATTGTGCTAATCAGATTTACAAATTGATGTTGACTGATGCGTTCATCATTTGCCAAACATTTCCTTATTTCAGGGGAAATGTAATCCAATATCCATGCTAATTGTACATTTTCACCTGGAATGAGGTGTTAGTTAATGAAGAAGCAGGTATATCATCACTCGTGAAACAACACCAAGTCAAATAGTTGTATTAAATATTGATGTTGAAAGGGGAATCCTAGTTATTAAAATATGACAAAGCATTTGCTTAAACATTTGATAACTTACAAAAAGTGAATTCTGGTTTAAATTCCTCCCTGATCAGGGTTTATGTAGGGCAAATACATATGTTTTACTTATGTTGTGTGCTATTACACTTTTACTTCATTGACTTCAGTTAACGGAAAATACCTTGCCAATTTCACGGCTCTTGGCTCTGAGCTTGTTGACCTGGGATTCAGAGATGTCCGCACGCTCCTCAGCTTCCTCCAGCTCATGCTGCACCTTCCTGAACTTGGAGAGATGGGCATTGGCCTGTTCCTCCTGATGGACAAAAATATATTTTTATAATCTAATTTACTCTGTAAAATACAAGGAGTGTTTAAATACTTTTAAAATCTCTGACTTACAGCTTCCTCAGCCTGTCTCTTGTAAGCCTTCACTTTGAGTTGCAGCTTGTCAACCAGATCCTGGAGTCTGTTCACATTCTTTTTGTCCTCCTCAGCCTGCAGGCAATAACAGGTTAATTCCACACACCGTATTATTGCAGACATTGACTTTTTGTATATCAGTGTATTTATTGGTTATAATTGGTACATTACCTGGTAGGTGAGCTCCTTGACTCTTCTCTCATATTTGCGGAGACCTTTAATGGCATCGGCTCCACGTCGTTGCTCGGCTTCCAATTCATTTTCCAGCTCATGCACCTAGAAATCAATCTGCATGTAAGTGCGGAGTTTTTTATGAATTGATTCGCCATTACATAAATACAATAACAGCCAAGTTACCCTGGCCTCCAGTTTCTGGAGCTGCTTCTTTCCACCCTTCATTGCCAGCTGCTCAGCCTCATCCAGACGGTGCTGCAGGTCCTTCACTGTGACCTCCAGGTTCTTCTTCATTCTCTCCAGGTGAGCACTAGTGTCCTGCTCCTTCTTCAGCTCCTCAGCCATCATAGCAGCCTAAAATTGTATTGTACATGTTTTAGGATTATTTAAGATTTTGGAAGTGGCATTAACGCAACAGTAGTTTATACTGGTATTCATCACCGTATTACCTAAAATAGAGTATAAATAAAATAAATGTAACTAGAGTTACATTATGATATGTTCTAGATCTTGCAGGTTGAATAATTAATGCCTTATTTAAAGGCAGCAGGAAATGCTTATACTAGTCATGTTACTCACATCAGTAATAGCCTTCTTGGCCTTTTCCTCTGCATTTCTTGCTTCTTGGACAGTGTCATCAACTTCACCTTGGAGCTGAGAGATGTCACTCTCAAGCTTCTTCTTGGTGTTGATCAGGCTGGTATTCTGAAACATCAGTAATATTTTAGCTGATAGTAATATAAATTGACATTGTAAATATAAAGCTCATTGGAGAAAAAAATCTACACATGCATTGTTTTTGATAAAGCAATAATACAGGAAACATATATATTTAATAAAATCTTCTTATTAACCTGGGAGTGCAGCAGCTGCACACGTTCACTGGCATCAAGCAATTCTTGCTCTGCCACTTTGCGGCCTCTCTCTGTCTGTTCCAGGGCAGCCCTCATTTCCTCAATCTCAGCCATCATGAGGGTGTTCCTGCGCTCCACCATGGCAACCTGTTCCTTCATGTCCTCCTGTCCTCTGATAGCATCATCCAGGTGCAGTTGGGCATCCTGATTAATACAAGGGGGGAAAATCCTTTTAGAAATTGAATATGATATATCCAGGTCTAACGAGAGCTTACATTAAATAATGTACCTTGAGTTGTCCTTGGACGTTCCTCAGTTGTTTCTGGGCCTCAGCAGCCTGGCGGTTGGCGTGGCTCAGCTGGATTTCCATCTCATTGAGATCTCCCTCCATCTTCTTCTTCACTCTCAGGGCATCATTCCTGCTCCTGATCTCAGAATCAAGAGCGCTCTGCATTTGGTCAACAATTCTCTGGTTGTTTCTCTTCATCTGCTCAATTTCCTCATCCTTCTCAGCCACCTTTCTTTCCACTTCTGATTTGACCTGGTTCAACTCCAGCTGCACACGAAGGATCTTGGCCTCCTCATGCTCCAGTGTGGCCTGTTAATAAGATAAGCACCGACAGGTTCATTCTTAGATGGTTGACTTGTTCATGGGCCATATGTGTGTGAATAATTATTTGATTAACATCAGTTTACCTATGGAATAAATAAATAACTTTTGGTAGTATTCGTCACATCAATAGTGTATATCATTTTAAAATGAATAGATTTTTTGTTCAGAGTAGAGTTTTTTTCACTTGTTACTCTTTTGAAAGTGGTGGGTTAAAATTAAAATAAAACTGTTCTTAGGAGGCAATTAGGAGATAAGGCTTGAATGGTTACCATCTCAAATTAATAACTATTGCCATAATTGCTGCGAACCACTGCCCCTTTTTTCCCCCTGCCTTATTTCTGCAGACCGCGCTTCCCCCACTTCGCCAGTCGATACTCGCCCCGCCCACCCCTGGACCGCACTTCATGCTGCTTTCTTTGTTTGAGCCCCTGCCCCCCCACAAGGCTGTGCATGGCACTGCTCTTTCTGGTAGTTGTAATGCTAGAACCAGTGAAGAGCCATTTTCTCCTGGTACTCATTATTTACTGTAAAATATAAATGCATTAATTTAGTTTAGCCTCTCACTTTTCACTTCTACACCTGCTGCATTTCAGAATATCTGAGGTGTTGTTTTCGATTAGCTGATACAGATTATTGTAGTCATACACTGTTGTAGTCCAATTGTGTAAAAAGTACTGCCGATTGTATGCCAGGTACCTCAGCCTCCTCCAGTGCAGTCTGGATTTCAGACTTTTCTGTCTCTGCTTGTTTCTTTGCTTTCTCCAGCTCGTGGATGGTCTTTCCAGTCTCACCAATCTGTTCAGTGAGGTCTGAGATCTCCTCTGTCATTAAAATAAGTGGAACAGCAATTGAACACAACAACACATCACAAATCAGAAGGGCATATAAATACATAATTTAATATGAATAGAGATCTGAATGATAAAAAGTATTTTTTGTATGTGTATTATTGCAAATACAGTATTTGTTGTCATGTGTAACAGCTAATATTTTTTTTTATTTGATGGTTTCTAACTTACGCTGCAAGTTCTTGTTCTCGCGCTTAAGGGTCTCAAGATGATCCAGAGCCTCTTCATAGGAGTTCTTCATCTTGAAAAGCTCAGTGCTTAGAGAGCGAGACTCTTTCTGAGCCGCCTCCAGCTCTGCCTGGCCCTCCTCAAACTTCTGCTTCCATTCTGCAAGGACCTGTCGTAATATGTTATTATGGCAGTAAAATATGTAGCCAAACATGAATTTCAATTCCTCATTATGCAAACTGATGAATTATTGTTTTTGTTTTCATCTTAGCATCTTTGTCAAATTTCCCAAATTATTGAATACATATTTAATCAATTTTATTGTATTCGACTACGTACCTTGTCAAAGTTCCTCTGTTTCTTATCAAGGGCAGCTGCTTGAGCGTTTGCTCTCTCCACATCAATCATGAGGTCTTCCACCTCACCCTGCAGCCTCTGCTTGGTCTTTTCCAGTGAGGCACACTTGGAGTTCACAGCCTCAATCTGTTCCTCAGCATCTTGCAGGCGCTGGGCAAGCTTTTTCCTGTGGGAAGATAGGATGATTAGAACAGACATTTAACTTTACATAATGTTTATGTAGCTAAATCCTCAACACTGTTAAGTAAACTGCGAGAACTAACTTGGACTCCTCAAGCTCCTCAGTGCGCTGGATGGCGTCAGTTTCATATTTTGTTCTCCACTGAGCCACTTCACTGTTGGCCTTGGACATTCCACGCTGAAGTTCAGCCTTGGCCTCCTGCTCCTCCTCATATTGCTCCCGGAGCAGGTCACAGTCATGGCGGGCTGATTGTAAAGCATGAGCCAAAGCACTCTTGGCCTGAAGGGAAAATGAACATATGGAGACATAAATAATATATATAATTTTACTTATATAGGCTATAATGAGTATAATACTGGCGTCCTGTACTGGATGTGTTCCTGCCTTATACCCTATGCCTGCCGGGATCGCCTCCGGCTTCCCCACGACCCTTACCAGGATAAGCAGTTTCGATGATGGATGGATGGATGGATGAGTATAATATTCTACTAATGAAAGTTTCAAAAGAATACATCACCTTGGTTTCTTCTTCCATATGCCTCTTCAGCTCCTCAATTTGTTGAGTGTAGGCCTGTTTCCCTCTTGTCAGTTGGGATACCATAGCTTCTTTCTCTTCCAGTTGGCGTGCAAATTCACCTAATGAACAAATAATACTGATATTAATGACTTTAGCTTACAATAGCAATAAAAAAGTAAATCAATACAACTTAGTATTTGATTGACATACCATTCTCTGTTTGTAGTCTTGCTTTTTGTGTATTGATGTCATTCATCTGGCGCAAAGTCTCATCACTTTTAGCCTTGAGTTCACTGAGTTGGTCCTCCAGAGTACGACACATCTTCTCTAGATTTGCCTGTCGTTTGAGATTATAATCAATATTCTTGAAACAATTAGAATGTATATGTATGTTATACTTGGAACTGACTGGGTAATTCTTTACCTTAGACTTGGCTACAGATTCCATGTTGCTGGAGAGGTCATCGATTTCCATTTTGTATTCGCTCTTCTCCTTCTCCAGCTTCTGCTTGACACGCTGAAGGTTGTCAATTTGTTCTCCTAATTCTGCCATGCTGTCGGCCTGCTTCTTACGGAGGGCAGCAGCGGTGGCCTCGTGCTGGAGAGTCGACTCTTCGAGGTCGCGGCGGAGCTTCTGGAACTCAGCTTCACGTTTCTTGTTCATCTCAATCTGAGCGGAAGTGGCACCACCAGCCTCTTCAAGCCTTTCACTGATCTCCTCAAGTTCCCTGGAAAGATCAGCCCTCTGCTTCTCAGTCTTTGCACGAGCAGCACGTTCAGCCTCAATTTCCTCTTCCAGTTCCTCAATTCGAGCCTAGAGTAAGGAAAAGTGTGAATAGATAGGTTGAAACAAGTGATAATAATCAAAGAAATGTCAATTTAAATATTTAAATTTGAAATGCATGCCTGGAGCTCCTTAATCTTCTTCTGCAGCTGAGCACCCAGAGCTTGTTCATCTTCAATCTTGCTGAGAAGCTGGCTAGATTCAAAGTCCTTCCTGTGATGTGCCAAATATATTTGAAATAAGTATTTTTACTTCATACTTTTACAAAATTGTATTCATATTTATTATTAATTCCTACTTCTTGATCTTCTCATCTGACTGTTGTTTGTCATTTTCCAGATCCATTATGGATTCCTGGGCTAGTTTCAGATCACCCTCCAGCTTTCTCTTGGCCCTCTCAAGGTCCATTCGGAGTTTCTTCTCTTGCTCCAGTGAACCCTCCAGCTTGAAAAAGAGACAGAAATAAAATGTTTTGAATAAAATTAATGAAGTGTCAGTTATTTGTTATGAAGTTGTAGTTGGGTCTCCAAATCTATTTTGGACCTATGACTTACATCATCCACTTGTTGTTCAAGCTTGGTCTTGGCTTTAGTCAGAGTGTTGACTTTGTCTTCCTCTGCTTGCAGATCATCCAGAGTCTGCTGGTGTGACTCTTGGAGGGCTTTCTTCTCCTTGGTTAACTTGGCAATGCTCTCATCCTGAGTGGCCATCTCTTCAGTAAGGTTTTTTACCTATAGGAGTTTTATTAAACAGACATAATGAAGACCTCTTTCTGATGGTGCATGTTTCTTTAAAATGTTAATTTCTTAAAATGTACCTTGTTTTCTGTGGCGTGTTTCTCCTTCTCCACTTTGGCCAAGGTGAGCTCTAAGTCATCAATGTCTTTCTTGAGCTCAGAGCACTCATCCTCCAGTTTCCTCTTCTTGGCAGTCAGCTCAGCGTTCATTTCCTCCTCATCCTCCAGTCTCTCTGTAATCTCCTTCACTTTGGCCTCGAGCTGGATTTTGTTCTTTATCAGTCCTTCACATCTTTCCTCAGCATCTGAGAGATTCTCAGTTTCCTGTTGATTAAATTACTGAACATTAGGAAATACAAAATGTTGCTATAAAGGTTCTTACTTTCATTTCTATTATATATTCAATGTTTTTTAAGTTTAAATAATATACAGTGTAACAGTTGGAAATACATTATAATTGTACTAAGACTTTTACAGTGTAACTATTCCCAATACCATATTTGTTTTGTATTTTTTCATATTGTCCAAAGCAGCAATATGCTTACAGCTTGCACTTGTAGCACCAGGTCATTCTTTTCCTGCAGCAGAGACACCATTTTCTCTTCAAGGTCCTTTCTCTTGGCTTCTGCCTTTGCCAGATCTTCCTTGCATTTCACAAATTCTTCCTTCATGTTGGCAAATTCTTTCTCCGCTTCTGCGCTCTTCAGAAGTGGCTTGATCTTGAAGTACAGCTTCATCCATGGCCAGTGTTTCACATTCATGAATGAGCGGATGTTGTACTGGATGGTGTAAATGGATTCCCTGTAGGAGAGATGGTTAGTTGTGCTTAGTAACTTCATAAATAATGCAACATATCAAAGAGGTGGGCAAGAGTAAAGCTGTAGTGACACATATAATAAAATTACACATATACAATCATGTTAGATGGAAAATATGGTTTCATAGATTTTATACAAGTTTTTATCATTAAGGAAAATTATTTAACAATTACGCTTGTTCTTAGATATTTATTCGGTATGTACGTTTTTGTCTTCATCCATAGCTTGAGAAACCATTTGATTCTAAGTTTTGAAATATGTTGCCACATTTTCCTGTTACCTCCTTTCCATCATTTTTTTGAACTCCACTCTCATCACGAAACCACGGCAAAGTGCCTGAGTACAGGTGATCAGTGCAGCCAGTTTTTCATCTCGCATCTCCTCAAGTGTACCCAGCAGGCCAGCTTTAAAGAACACCTGTAATTGAGGAACCAGAAGAGATTATGACTTATGACTTTATCATCACTTCTTTCTTGCTGATATACTTCAGTCATACTGCAATATTATTTCTGTGTACATTATGTAGAACTCATTGTCCACTTGATTGGTTTTCATATTGTGTTTTTTCATTGCTTTTCAATGTAAATGATAAATAATAATTACACATTATAGTCTTTGAATATTCCTGAGAGTCTAATGATTGTGCTTTTTCAATATATTGTTTGTATATATTTATATTTTGTATTGTTTCAACAACCAGTGTTTACCCTTTTTGGTCAATGTAGATGGAATTGTCCCACGCAGACATACTTTACGGATGCCTACCTTGGTGTGCCCAAATTTATACTGAGTGTGATCTACATCGATGGATCCCAAGAGCTTCTCTGAAGCTTTCTTGCTGTCAATGAACTGACCCTCTGGGATGGCACTAGCATTCAATACTTTGTATCTATTACAATATGAGAGAGAATAAAGTAGACCTTTTTGACACACAATAGGACAATATATATATAAGTATCTGTATATCTTCAGTTTGATCTTCTAATATTGTATTTTTCAGTACCTTTGCTTGAAGTCTCCGTAGAGGATTCTGCTTGGGAAACCTTTTCTGCAAATTCTGATACCTTCTAGCACACCATTGCACCTCAATTGGTGGATAACCAGGAAGTTTTCCATGAGACCTAGAATGACAATTAAATGTTAACAGTAAATAAAATCAGAATTGTATGTATTCAAATACAACAGTTTACTTGGATATGAATTATGTAAAGCATGTAGACAGCACCTGGTGTCTTTGATTCATTGGGAATCAAGCAACGCACAAAGTGAGGATGTGTGCTCCTCAAGTTAGTCATCAGCTTGCCCAAGTTTTCCTGTGTTGTGACAAGAGGACAAATTGATTAAATGCATTGACATAGTTTTCAAATGTTTTATGTTGCAACATAATTTACTTGTTTAATGGGGAAATAGGAGACTCAAGAAATATAGTCAATAGTAAAATGTTTACCCTGAAGAGAGCAGACACTGTCTGAAAAGAGCCGCCCTTCTTCTTGCCACCTTTCTTTCCACCACCGGCCTCTGTTAAAACAAATAAAATGATCAGTTATGTCAGGGCAATTCCTAAAATTTAAATAAGGATTTTTGTGAGAATGTAATACAAGTACATCACCTTCAGGTCCTCCATGGCTGGCATACAGATGAGCCAGCAGTTTGACAGAGGATTTCTGGTACAGCCCCACCACAGTGTCATTCAGGGGGTCCTTGTTCTTGTCCAGCCAGCCATTGACATTGTAGTCCACAGTGCCAGCATAGTGCACCAGGGAGAAGTGGGCCTCAGCCTTGCCTTTGGCAGGCTTGGGTTTCTGGAAACAGTTGGATTTCCCAAGATGTTGGTCGTAGAGCTTGTTCTTGAAGGTTAAGTCTGATGCCTTGGGGAACATGCACTCCTCTTCAAGGATGGAGAAGATGCCCATGGGCTGTAGAAATTTTAGGAAATTGATTAGAGAGAGAGAGATAGATGTAAAATTGTATTCATACATAACACTGGGTATTTTACCAACCTTCTCAATAAGCTCAATGCAGGCAGCCAAGTCCATACCGAAGTCAATGAACTCCCATTCAATGCCTTCCTTCTTGTACTCTTCTTGTTCCAGTACAAACATGTGGTGGTTGAAGAACTGTTGCAGCTTTTCATTGGTGAAGTTGATGCACAGCTGTTCCAAACTGTTGAACTATTCAAGATAAATTGAGAACAGCATTGTGTATGTTCATACAGCAGTTCATACTTGGTAATATAAAATTCTGCCCAGTTGTATGTAGCCAGAGAAAACACAGTTTTCCAATTTATTTTTTGAAAACCAATATGGAAATCACATTAAATCTTCAAATATCTTTTTCGATTAGATCATTTATTAAAACAAAATAATATTACTCACATCAAAGATCTCAAATCCTGCAATATCCAGCACCCCAATGAAGAACTGTCTTGGTTGCTTGGTGTCCAACATCTGATTAATGCGGACAACCATCCACAAGAACATTTTCTCATAGACTGATTTAGCCAGGGCACCAACTGCATTGTTGACCTAGCATAACAGAATTACATTTACACAAAGCAGGTCAGAATGTAGCACATTTCACAGCATGGATAAACTCTGAGGAAGATATATTAGTGTCTGAATACCAGACTTCCATACCTGTGGAACAGTCTGCCCCTTGGTCACATACTCATTTCCGACTTTCACTCTGGGGAAGCACAGGGCTTTGAGCAAGTCAGCTGAGTTCAGGCCCAAAAGGTACGCAATCTTATCAGCCACTGAAACCAAAAATAGCAAGTCAGGTATTGTCATAAATCACTACATTGTATCCTAGATTGTGTCGGTTTCAAATCCAGATCATGACTTTCTTTGACTATAGGTGGACGTTTATGGTGGATCCAAAATTAATGACCGACAGTGTCTTCTGTTGAGTAGAGTTCAGTGCAGTATGACATCCAAAGTTCCTTGTAAATGAGCTGCTGCTGCTTAGTCCCTATGTGAGTTGAGATTATGGAAGTTCTATTAATGAAGCTACAGGGTTCATTGAGAGGTCTCCAGGTTATAGGAACCCTTGACAACTTTATTTGTTTTCCAGTCTACATATTCCATGTCAAAATTAAGAAATGTATGAAAACCAAAACATAAATCTGAAGTTTACCCTCAGTGCCATCAGGTTCAGCCTGCTCCTCACGTTGTTTCTGCTTGAACTTCATATTACCGTGGTGCATCACAGCACCAGTCAGCTTGTAAATGCCTGTTTTCTCCTCACTTGTAAACCCCAGAATATCAATGGCAGTCTAAAATATTAAACATTAGATAATAAATAAATAAATAAATAATAATAATTAAATATTACAGCTTCTACCTGATTAGCTAGTTAATAGCACTTACATCTGTGGCAACCAGCTCCTCTTTGTCATCAATGCTGGCCACAGAGATCTGACCCTGGCTGATCATAGGGAAGTCATAGGGATTGGTGGTGATCAGAAGCATGTCTGCATGAAAGAAAAATATACATGTTTCAAATACAGCAACTGACATTATAGGAAGGTTTCATTATCTCTATTCACTCATTAAAATAAAAGATCTTACCAATAAGCTCAGGCTTGTGGTTGGTCATGATCTGATAAAAGATGTGGTAGCTCCTTTCATCAGACAGCTGGAATGTTACTCTGGACTTCTCCAGCAAATCTGTAAGATTTCTTTTAATTTTAATTTTGTTACATTTTTAAAGATTAAAACATTAATGTTTTAGGAGAAATAAAATTACTTACAAGTCTCAATATCAGCAGAAGCTAGTTTTCCTGTAGTTCCAAAATGGATTCTGATGAATTTACCCTATTTGAATAAAATAAGACAAAATTCAAATACTGACCATGTAAATGGCAAGCACTTCATTTATTATTTGAGACTAGCATTTGATTTTTGACTTACAAAGCGAGAGGAGTTGTCATTCCTCACTGTCTTGGCATTACCAAAAGCCTCCAGCAGAGGGTTGGCTGAGATGATTTGATCCTCCAGGGTTCCCTATGAAGGACATTAGACCATTAACAAGGGTGTTAAAGCTGGGCTCTCCTAAACTATTCACCCAACATAAGGAACACTATCTAACCTGCATTTTGCCAGGATCTGGAGCTTTCTTTTCCCCAGACACTGCGATTGTCGCAAAGTACTGGATGACACGTTTCGTGTTCACAGTCTTTCCAGCACCAGATTCTCCACTGGGGGCAAAACAAAACAAGAGTTAATCTCATGTCCTTCTAGTGCAGGAGGAAATAAATAAATACATACTGAAGTAATCTTACGTAATCAGGACGGACTGGTTCTCACGATCTGTAAATACATATGAAATACAGCTTAAATAAGTACTTAAGTTTCATGGTTCAATTCAAAATTGTTATTGAGTGTACAATTAGAGTGATTTGTACAGTATTTACCAGTGAGCATGTTCTGATAGGCATTATCAGAGACAGAGAAGATGTGTGGTGGAGCCTCCATGCGCTTTTTGCCTCTGTACGCTGTCACAACTTCTGGGTTGTACACTGGGAGCCACTTGTAGGGGTTCACAGTTACACAAAACAGCCCAGAGTAGGTCTGAAATAGTATAATTCAGAACTTCACTACACAATTCAGATGTATTCAACGATACATTTATGATTTAATTAATGAGTTTTTTTTTTTTTTACCCCAGTTTCATTGACTTACGTAGATCATCCATGCTGCGTAACGCTCTTTGAGGTTATACAGCACAGAGGCTTCATTGAGGTGGGTCATCATCGCCATGTCCTCAATTTTATCAAACTTAGGAGGATTCATGGGGAAGACTTCATCTTCCTTAACTGTTAGAGTCTGAGAGACAAAGTTGTGCTTATTAAGTAGACTAGTTCACCTGGATGAATGAAAAATAAGGCCTTTTGCAATCATACCATAGATACTACTTACTTGGCCTCCCTCTGTTTTTACAGTGGCTTTGCCCCCTTCTTTGCTCTGGAGAGTACCTTTAAGGTACAACTCCTTGGGCTCAGACACAAACACAGCAGTTTTAGCATCAAAGGGTTTGTTCTGAGCCTCAATTCTCTCCCTCTCAGGCTTCCTCAGGTATATGGCAGCCGGGCCAAAAACGGCCATCTCCGCGTCTGTACTCATGGTGGCAATTTGCTGTGGATTTAAAGCATACAGTTACCAGACACCAGGAATTGAAACTACAGGAGTCAAATACAAAAAGCTTGTAATTCGAGCAAGCTCTACACCATCTAATTCAGAGATCAATCCTAATATGTTGTGGTATATTGAGATGAGAAACAGATATTGCAAAGGAGATATCTAACAACATTTAAACTGCTTTCACATAAATTGGGAGTACAGAAGATAGAATTGAAAGACAAGGTGAATAAGTCTGTACTTTAATTATTTCTCTGGTTAAAAAACACATTGGTGTTGAAGTCATCTGAACAATTTTGAAATACAAGATAAAATAGAAGATTTCATATACCTTTTATCTCATGGTATGTTACACTTTCCAAGTTTTCCTATCGTTGTCACAATCCTATTTACTATAATATATTATTATTTTATACAATCTGATGTCTTAAATAATCAATAAACTAGTATGTTCTTTGTTTATGTTTTGAACTTAATTACTTTCCATTACCTATAGATGTGACTAGCAGAATTTCAAGTACTGTCACAATAACACTTAATTTGCTTTATTTTAACTAGTGTTTTCTTTTCTTAATAACTTTTTACCTTTCAACCAAGCACAGGAAGATAGTTGGAAACTCCACACCACTGCAAAAATAGATTAGAAAACAGTGTTAGAATCCTTTTTATCATATGGAATCTTTTGCTCACATCAAAATCAGTTTGACGGATAGTTTAACGTAAATGTAAAAAACCCTTATTTTTTAATCCTATTGCTCAAAAGTGAATGGAATTGGTGAAAACAACAATTTTTTTTACATTTTTAATTTATAGCATAGTTATAATTACAGTAAAGTATTGAACAGGGCTCATTTCCTTGTATTATTTATTGTATAGTGTCTCTGCAGTGCCCTATTAATTCTATTGAAGGTACAAATCATCATCTAGATTGGAAAGCATCTTACCACTACTTGGAACCTGATTGCTTCTCTAAGGAGTGGGAGGGTCACAGGAGCTACTTTTATTGAGAGCCTTTTGCTAGCTAAGCAAAAAGCTCATCTGTATTTGGTCATGTAACACTGAACCATCTCTCATTAGACTACATTAAAGCTTGCCACACCAAATTTAATTTTGGATCAAGTTGCTTTTTATGGTAATGATGATAGGATTAATTTTGCCTCATTGCCAGATAATGTGAAATTAATATTCTAAGGATGCTTTTAATTATTGGTTGATTTGCTCCACCTCTTGGATGGTGTGTGTTTTACTAAGTCATGTTAAACAAATCAGCATTTGCTCCTTGTATTCGTATGAACATCTTCAGCTTATCTTAACTATAACAATTTGCCAGTGTTTTGGGACACAACCACTGGCTTGAGGAATAAAATATCTAGAAAATATAAGATAGAAAACCAATGTTTGCATTCCTAAAGCATAGTTTTACTGTACTGGAACACAAGGTGTTGATTGCTGCTGTGTTAAGAAGATGGTACTTTTCACATTAGTTTTCTCATTGATGTTAGACTGCAGTGGTCCTGTAAGAATCTCCTGATCCCTTTAATTGTTGGATATAGTTGTACAACCTAGTGTTGAAAACCATTTGTAATTCTTGAGAATAAGTCACAGTTGAGTTCCTTCCTGATATGCCTCACATATGGTATATGATGTTTAATCTGAGGTAATCAAGTTTAAAAAGCATTCAAATAATTTGCACTGAAAAATAGCATAGATAGGAGCTGAGTTGAATGAAATGTGATGTTATTTAGCTTTGGATGGGAAGGAAGTCTAAACTACAAAATAATCAAGAAAAATATAAAAAAAAATCAAATGTGGATACCTTATATACCTTATATATATACACACACACATATACATACACAGTGAGGGAAAAAAGTATTTGATCCCCTGCTGATTTTGTACATTTGCCCACTGACAAAGACATGATCAGTCTATAATTTTAATGGTAGGTGTATTTTATCAGTGAGAGACAGAATAACACCAAACAAATCCAGAAAAACGCATTTCAAAAAAGTTATAAATTGATTTGCATGTTAATGACGGAAATAAGTATTTGACCCTTTCGACTTATTACTTGGTGGCAAAACCCTTGTTGGCAATCACAGAGGTCAGACGTTTCTTGTAGTTGGCCACCAGGTTTGCACACATCTCAGGAGGGATTTTGTCCCACTCCTCTTTGCAGATCCTCTCCAAGTCATTAAGGTTTCGAGGCTGATGTTTGGCAGCTCGAACCTTCAGCTCCCTCCACAGATTTTCTATGGCATTAAGGTCTGGAGACTGGCTAGGCCACTCCAGGACCTTAATGTGCTTCTTCTTGAGCCACTCCTTTGTTGCCTTGGCTGTGTGTTTTGGGTCATTGTCATGCTGGAATACCCATCCACGACCCATTTTCAATGGCCTGGCTGAGGGAAGTAGGTTCTCACCCAAGATTTGACGGTACATGGCCCCGTCCGTCGTCACTTTGATGCGGTGCAGTTGTCCTGTCCCCTTAGCAGAAAAACACCCCCAAAGCATATTGTTTCCACCTCCATGTTTGATGGTGGGGATGGTGTTCTTGGGGTCATAGGCAGCATTCCTCCTCCTCCAAACACGGCGAGATGAGCTGATGCCAAAATGCTCGATTTTGGTCTCATCTGACCACAACACTTTCACCCAGTTCTCCTCTGAATCATTCAGATGTTGGCAAACTTCAGATGGGCCTGTACATGTGCTTTCTTGAGCAGGGGGACCTTGCAGACGCTGCAGGATTTCAGTGCTTCACGGCGTAGTGTGTTACCAATTGTTTTCTTGGTGACTATGGTCCCAGCTGCCTTGAGATCATTAACAAGATCCTCCCGTGTAGTTCTGGGCTGATTCCTCACCATTCTCATGATCATTGAAACTCCACGAGGTGAGATCTTGCATGGAAACCCAGACCGAGGGAGACTGACAGTTATTTTGTGTTTCTTCCACCTGCGAATAATCGCACCAACTGTTGTCACCTTCTCACCAAGCTGCTTGGCGATGGTCTTGTAGCCCATTCCAGCCTTGTGTAGGTCTACAATCTTGTCCCTGACATCCTTGGACAGCTCTTTGGTCTTGACCATGGTGGAGAGTTTGGAATATGATTGATTCCTTCTGTGGACAGGTGTCTTTTATACAGGTAACGAGCTGAGATTAGGAGCACTCCCTTTAAGAGAGTGCTCCTAATCTCAGCTCGTTACCTGTATAAAAGTCACCTGGGAGCCAGAAATCTTGCTGATTGATAGGGGATCAAATACTTATTTCCCTCATTAACATTTAAATCAATTTATAACTTTTTTGAAATGCATTTTTCTGGATTGTTTTGTTGTTATTCTGTCTCTCACTGTTAAAATACACCTACCATTAAAATTATAGACTGATATTTTCTTTATCAGTGGACAAATGTACAAAATCAGCAGGGGATCAAATACTTTTTTCCCTCACTGTATATATACATACAAATAAATAATCACTGATTACACTGATGGATGAAGGTCTGCACAGATATTTTCACCATGCATTGCATTGGCTCCACCCATTGCCATTTTATAATCTTCACTTTGTCAATGTAAAATCACTGATCAAAATATAATGTATTGTTTTCGTAAGTTTGTTTTATTTATTTTTAATTGGCATACCTCACAGAATAATTCATTAACATTATTTAATTGTAGACAAAATATGAAAGGATACTATCAAACAACTGATTTGAGCGCAAGTTTTATGATAAGCTCAAATGAAAGTGGGCAGCAAAAATTACAAATTTCATGAATCAACAAATTTCCAGAAAGATGAGTCATTCTCCCATGTGAAATAAAATAGTACACCTGCCACTGTGATTGAGTCTTTTATGTTCAAATTCAAACAGAGTGTATGACACCTTTGGGTGTTATGGTGATGCTGTCTCATGAAATCCTGAATGTAACTTTCTGTTTTCTCAGCTAATCTTTGCCTGCTAAACTACAAAGTGCTGGTGGCTCCTATTGGTGCTTAATAATAGCTCATAATTAAAATTGCAAGATGTTGCTTCTAATACTGATGTAATCCTTTTAAAATGCAGAGCACTTCTAAACGTAACTTAATATAGTTGAAGATTTGAAAGGAATGAAAATATTACATTTGATACTTATTTTAATAACTATAATTACAGGAATATCAGATGTGTACCTTTTATACATGTCTTGCAATTGCTGACAGACATGCATGTGTATTGCAAGATATAAGCAGTTCTCCTAAAGTAAATACGATTAAGGTTTTGCATTTTTGTAGTTGCAACTCCTTTAAGAAAGAAAACCCTGTTTTGTAATCTTCTTTCAGTCGACACATTAATACTTGAAAACAGATTTTATTACAGACACATTAAATGCCATCTGTATGTTAACTATGCAATCCACTGATACTGGAGATGGATCCTGTCTGGGTGGCTGTGGAGGAGTCCAAAAATGCTAGTGGTTAATTTTCAGAGTCTTTGCCAGGTAAATGATATAGCTGACTAGCTAACTAGAAGGTTCTCAAAACTTTTCCTGTTCTCTAAGGGTACTCCTGCTAGGACATACATACAGACAGACATACATACATACTACATACAGTCTGCTTCTGGGAAAGAGCCAGGCTGTTTTGTAATACTGTTCATTTTGGATGATGCAATGTTCAGTGGTACTTTTGGAGTTAACAGTGGATAAAAGTGAATATGAGGTTTGGATTAAGTTCAGTAAAGCCCTTTATAATCAATAGTATTTCTTATCGGGCTGCATCTTTCCACATCATTGTGTATGAACAGCTGTGATGAGCTTGTCTATGGAGGCTTATAGCAAAAAGAGGTGAGATAACTGATAAGGTCAGGTTTCTTACAACTTGGAGAGTGTATGTATTAAGCAAAAGATGTATTTAAATCCCTGTATTATGAAGGAAAACACAAGCTTCCAAAGCTTTAATTTGTGTTCTAAATATACTTCAGTTAATGCTGAGCTCACACATTATTTTTATATGAAGGTTCAGGCATCCTGCCTCAGTAAATTACTCAGCAGATTGATATTAATATGCTAGATTGATTTTGCAGCAGCTTGTTATTTATGACTCATAATTACTGAAGGTGACCAATGTAAAGGTGGCAATAAAAGTAAAATTTGACAGTGATCTGAATCAGGATCTGACAAAATCCTGATTATATGCATTTGACCACAAGCCCTTAATTAAATTACATTAAGTGGATGTACTGTAATAGTATATAAAAGTGACAGTTCCATATATAGAAAATATTCTAGAATTTTCTAGAAGCTGTGAAAGAGCTTTGACCATGAGTGCCTTTCATCTGTGCTTTAGGTGTTCACTGAGCACTGAACAATTAAATTATAAAACTTTCCACTAATTGTAGACTTGATGTTCTTTTACATTTTTGTTTTAATCTTATGGTCAGAAATATATGGCTTTTTAAAAATTCCTGGAGATATATGTATATATGTTGAGATCATTGTGAAATAATCATTATTATATAGGCCTAAAATGTATGATACAACTTATTTTATAAGACATTTATTTTTCTCTTTAGTGTTTTACCTTATTGTTTTTTATTTTTGTATACATTAAATTTGTTCTGGAATTTGTTTTATGTCGGTGTTTCCATGGCACCCAGTGGTGTTTTTCGCTTTGTTTATTTTTTATTTTTGTACTGATAAATGCTATACTTGTTCCTGCAAGTGTAATTGGTATAAGCAATTGGTTGTGTTAATTGTAGCTTTGCTTTTTCTGATAAGAATAATTCATCAAATTGATTTGTGCAATCTTCCTCTGTCTGAAAGTGTTGTTAGGAATAATACACATCTGTAGTTCTATATATTAAGAGAGACAGAATAGCAAAGACATTATACTACTACAGGCTGATTCTGTTTAAATAACATTTGATTTCTTCCAAGTTGACACAAATCAATGGTGTTATTTTATTACAGCTAATTTAAGACCACATATAGAGATTGATAAATGGTGTATTGGTACTAGCTGGAAGTAGATTCTGTATTTTGGGGGATAATTCACATTATCTGTAGTATACGCCTATATCTTTGTTTTGTTTTTCTGCAGTATCTTGTACTTCTCATTAAATAAAGTTGTAAGTAATTCAGCCATAAAATACTCTACTCTGATTATTAACCAACATGGAACTGTATGTGTGACATTGTTTTGTGACAACTATGTACAATAACTGTTTAAGGTGCCTAGATCAACTTAAACTATCAACTAAGCTATCTGTATCTTGATAGGAGATTATATGTGGGTTTAGTTGAAACTTCAACTAGAAATACTAATAAGAAATATTATTATTATCATCAACTTATTTAAAAACAAATACTGTATTAAAACCATCTGTCTATATATTTGTCTTAGTGCAATCAAGTGTGGTGACAAAACAATAGTTAAAGTAAAATTGAAATAGAACGCAGAAGGTGCTGGAAGTTGAAAAACTGGCCATTCGTTGCTTATGAACTTCCAGGGACAGCTGCAGCTGAGGAAATACAGTGCAAATGGCTTAGCTAGAGTGGCTCTTATATTGGCTTCAACATGTTTGTAATTTGAAGTAATTCCATGAAAGCAGGAAGGAATATGCAAGTGAACTATTTTTATTCAGTGCTAAATAAGCTTGAACACAATAAGATTCATATTGTATGACTCTTTTGGAGTACACACACTGATTTCCTTCATTCTTCTGCTTCTTTGCCCTTTTAAAACAAACAAACAAACAGTATTACTTTGTCAGAATTTTCTCAAGCTCTGATTAACATATCAAAATATTTACTTTGATTCACTTACAGTGGGGGAAAAAAGTATTTGATCCCCTGCTGATTTTGTACATTTGCCCACTGACAAAGAAATGATCAGTCTATAATTTTAATGTTAGGTGTATTTTAACAGTGAGAGACAGAGAAATGCAGAAAAATGCATTAAAAAAAAGTTATGAATTGATTTGCATGTTAATGAGGGAAATAAGTATTTGACCCCTTCGACTTAGTACTTGGTGGCAAAACCCTTGCAGGCAATCAAAGAGGTCAGACGTTTCTTGTAGTTGGCCACCAGGTTTGCACACATCTCAGGAGGGATTTTGTCCCAGTCCTCTTTGCAGATCCTCTCCAAGTCATTAAGGTTTCGAGGCTGACGTTTGGCAACTCGAACCTTCAGCTCCCTCCACAGATTTTCTATGGGATTAAGGTCTGGAGACTGGCTAGGCCACTCCAGGACCTTAATGTGCTTCTTCTTGAGCCACTCCTTTGTTGCCTTGGCTGTGTGTTTTGGGTCATTGTCATGTTGTCACGACCCATTTTCAATGCCCTGGCTGAGGGAAGGAGGTTCTCACCCAAGATTTTATGGTACATGGCCCCGTCCATCGTCCCTTTGATGCGGTGCAGTTGTCCTGTCCCCTTATCAGAAAAACACCCCCAAAGCATAATGTTTCCACCTCCATGTTTGACGGTGGGGATGGTGTTCTTGGGGTCATTCCTCCTCCTCCAAACACGGCGAGTTGAGTTGATGCCAAAGAGCTCGATTTTGGTCTCATCTGACCACAACACTTTCACCCAGTTCTCCTCTGAATCATTCAGATGTTCATTGGCAAACTTCAGACGGGCCTGTACATGTGCTTTCTTGAGCAGGGGGACCTTGCGGACGCTGCAGGATTTCAGTGCTTCACGGCGTAGTGTGTTACCAATTGTTTTCTTGGTGACTATGGTCCCAGCTGCCTTGAGATCATTAACAAGATCCTCCCGTGTAGTTCTGGGCTGATTCCTCACCGTTCTCATGATCATTGAGGTGAGATCTTGCATGGAGCCTCAGACCGAGGGAGACTGACAGTTATTTTGTGTTTCTACCATTTGCGAATAATTGCACCAACTGTTGTCACCTTCTCACCAAGCTGCTTGGTGATGGTCTTGTAGCTCATTCCAGCCTTGTGTAGGTCTACAATCTTGTCCCTGACATCCTTGGACAGCTCTTTGGTCTTGGCCATGTTGGAGAGTTTGGAATCTGATTGGTTGATTGCTTCTGTGGACAAGTGTCTTTTATACAGGTAATGAGCTGAGATTAGGAGCACTCCCTTTAAGAGAGTGCTCCTAATCTCAGCTCGTTACCTGTATAAAAGACACCTGGGAGCCAGAAATCTTGCTGATTGATAGGGGATCAAATACTTATTTCCCTCATTAACATGCAAATCAATTTATAACTTTTTTGAAATGCGTTTTTCTTGATTTTTTTGTTGTTATTCTGTCTCTCACTGTTAAAATACACCTACCATTAAAATTATAGACTGATCATTTCTTTGTCAGTGGGCAAACGTACAAAATCAGCAGGGGATCAAATACTTTTTTCCCTCACTGTTTGTATGATTATGTCCAAGGTCTATATGAGAAATAATGAATAACTTATTATTTAGGCTAGTATAAAAAAATACAGATCTATAGTCACAAAGCAATTATTGTTACATGCACAAAAAAGTGACAAAAAAATGAAATTATACAGAGCATAACCATATACGTGATTGATATTTATTTATTATGTTTTACACAAGAATATATATATGAGCTAACTGTTAAAGGAATGTATTTCCTTCTCAGAGTGTTCTTCTAATATTTCAACTCACTTTAGAGCTCAAATCGCGGCTCTTGGCTCTGAGCTTGGGATTCTGCGCCTTCCTGAACTTGGAGAGATGGGCATTGGCTTGTTCTTCCTGAAAGAGTAAATTGTATATTAAATGCATGTGTAACATCATTTCATAGATTAAAGGAGGAACCACTGAAATTAAGCTTACAGCCTCCTCTTGTAAGCCTTCACTTTGAGCTGCAGCTTGTCAACCAGATCCTGGAGTCTGTTCACATTCTTCTTGTCCTCCTCAGCCTGCAGGCAATAACATTACACACGCTGTATTATTGCAGAAATGGACTTTTTGTATATCAGTGTATTTATTGGTTATATTTGATACATTACCTGGTAGGTGAGTTCCTTGACTCTTCTCTCATATTTGCGGACACCTTTAATGGCATCGGCTCCATGTCATTGCTCGGCTTCCAGTTCATTTTCCAGCTCACGCACCTAGAAATCAATCTGAATGTAAGTGTGGAGCTCTTTATTGTATTTCTGTAATGGTGAATCAATTCATATCAGCAAATTTACCCTGGCCTCCAGTTTCTGGAGCTGCTTCTTTCCACCCTTCATTGCCAGCTGCTCAGCCTCATCCAGACGGTGCTGCAGGTCCTTCACTGTGACCTCCAGGTTCTTCTTCATTCTCTCCAGGTGAGAGCTGGTGTCCTGCTCCTTCTTCAGCTCCTCAGCCATCATAGCAGCCTGAAATTGTATTGTACATGTTTTAGGATTATTTAAGATTTTGGAAGTGACATTACCGCAACTGTAGTTTATACTGGTATTCATCACCGTATTACCTAAAATAGCTACTCACATCAGTAATAGCCTTCTTGGCCTTTTCCTCTGCATTTCTTGCTTCTTGGACAATGTCACTCTCCAGCTTCTTCTTGGTGCTGATCAGGCTGGTATTCTGAAACACCAGTAAATATTTTAGCTGATAGTAATATAAATCGACATTGTAAATGTTCAGCTCATTGGAAAAAAAAAAATCTACACATGCATTGTTTTTGATAAAACAATAATACAGGAAACATTTATTTTAAATATAAATATAAATATAAATATAAAATTGTCTTATTAACCTGGGAGTGCAGCAGCTGCACACGCTCACTGGCATCAAGCAATTCTTGCTCCGCCAATTTGTGGCCTCTCTCTGTCTGTTCCAGGGCAGCCCTCATTTTCTCAATCTCAGCCATCATGAGGGAGTTCCTGCGCTCAACCATGACAACCTGTTCCTTCATGTCATCCTGTCCTCTAAGAGCATCATCCAGGTGCAGTTGGGCATCCTATTCTTTAAGAAACCAAATGCCCCATGGGAATTTACATAAGTCATTGCTACAGGCTCCATACCTTGAGTTGTCTTTGGATGTTCCTCAGTTGTTTCTGGGCTTCAGCAGCCTAACAGTTGGCATGGCTCAACTGGATTTCCATCTCATTGAGATCTCCCTCCATCTTCTTCTTCACTCTCAGGGCATCATTCCTGCTCCTGACCTCAGAATCAAGAGCGCTCTGCATTTGGTCAACAATTCTCTGGTTGTTTCTCTTCAGCTGCTCAAGCTCCTCATCCTTCTCAGCAATCTTTCTATCCACTTCTGATTTGATCTGGTTCAGTTCCATCTGGACACGAAGGATCTTGGACTCCTCATGCTCCAGTGAAGCCTGTTATTACATACATTGGATAAAACCATTTTATTTGAACTGTTGGTGGGCTATGTGGGGTGTTCATGAATTGATCATTTAAATTTGAAACTATATTTATGGATAGTACAAAACAAATCTTTTGAGGTGAATACAGATGTATTTGTAGAAAACATGGCTTTCAAAGAGAAGTCTGCTATAATTTTGCATTGTATTTTTAGTACCTCAGCCTCCTCCAGGGCAGTCTGGATTTCAGACTTTTCTGTCTCTGCTTGTTTCTTTGCCTTCTCCAGCTCGTGGATGGTCTTTCTAGTCTCACCAATATGTTCAGTGAGGTCTGAGATCTCCTCTGTTATACAGACAAGGAGATCAATGTTGTAGCACTTTTTCTTAATTGAATTTTCACAAAAATGTTTTCAAAATTACACTAGAGTTGCTGTTCTGTGTTATTACTTACTCTGCAAGTTCTTGTTTTCTCGTTTAAGAGTTTCAAGATGATCCAGAGCCTCTTCATAGGAGTTCTTCATCTTGAAAAGTTCAGTGCTGAGAGAGCGAGCCTCTTTCTGAGCCGCCTCCAGCTCTGCCTGGCCCTCCTCAAACTTCTGCTTCCATTCTGCAAGGACCTGTAATTATATATTGTAAAACTAATACATTATTTAACCAAAAGTTCCTCTGTTTTTTATCAAGGGCAGCTGCTTGAGCGTTTGCTCTCTCCACATAAATCATGAGGTCTTCCACCTCACCCTGCAGCCTCTGCTTGGTCTTTTCCAGAGAGGCACACTTGGAGTTCATAGCCTCAATTGATTGTAAAGCATGAGACAGGGCATTCTTTGAAGAGCCTTGAAGAGAAAACAACCATACACAGAATAATAATTAAATAACACATTCAATAGCATATCTTACATTTGGGTGAAAGGGATTATTCTGATATCTAATTCTGCCTTCCTATCAGCATTGTTTTGGTTTATTAATACAGCAGCTTCAAGTTATACTTCATATTTAACTTCTCAATTAAACAAGCTCATTCTAAAGGTGTCAGCATTTAGTAGGATACATTAATCATCAGCCAGAGCATTCCCGTTATGATACAAAAAAGTTTGGTTATTTTTTAACTTAATTTCTTTTCCTGATTTTGGCAAGTTTAAAATGTGATATCTCTGCTTTAATTGAATATGTAAACCAGGTTATAATTTTAAAACTTTGTGTATAACAACAATTTTGCTAAACTAAAACAAACTTTTTAAGTGGCTTGTTTTACTGTCCTATGAGCACTAAAAACATTTAACGTGACTTTTACAGATGACAAACCTTTACTTCCTCTTCCATTTGCCTCTTAAGCTCCTCAATTTGCTGAGTATTAGCCTGTTTTCCTCTTGTCAACTGGGATACGAGAGTTTCTTTCTCTTCCAGCTGACGAGAAAATTCACCTAAGAAAAAAGCGATTTATAAAATCTTACTTCTGTTTCTTGAACTATGAAACTGCACAGTACATTCAAATGGATACACTTACCATTCTCTGTTTGCAATCTTGCTTTTTTGAGGTCATTTTATGAGGTCATTTATCTGGCGGATGTTTTCATCAATCTTACTATTCAGTTAACTAAGCTGGTCTTCTAGAGTATGACATATCTTCTCCAGATTAGCCTGTGATTACAAGATCATTTATTATCTGTATTACAAATCAGAAACATGGAATAATTTTTATACTAAGAAAAATGTCAATCTACCTTAGACTTGGCTACAGACTCCATGTTGCTGGGGAGGTCATCGATTTCCATTTTGTATTCACTCTTTTCCTTCTCCAGCTTCTGCTTGACTCGCTGAAGGTTGTCAATCTGTTCTCCTGATTCTGCCACGCTGTCGGCCTGCTTCTTGCAGAGGGCAGCAGTGGTGGCCTCGTGCTGCAGAGTCGACTCTTCAAGGTCGCGGCGGAGCTTCTGGAACTCAGCCTGAGTGACCATCTCTTCAGTCAGGTTTTTCACCTAGATAGTTTGAATAAACAAATTGAATTATCACATCTTTTGTTATTCAAAATCTTACGTAGATCATCCATGCTGCGTAACGCTCTTTGAGGTTATACAGCACAGAGGCTTCATTGAGGTGGGTCATCATCGCCATGTCCTCAATTTCATCAAACTTGGGAGGATTCATGGGGAAGACTTCATCTTCCTTAACTGTTAGAGTCTGAGAGACAAAATTGTAGTTATTAAGCATACCAGTTCAGGTGGATGTAGTATAATTAATGCTTTTTGTTTTTTTCTAGATACTACTTACTTGGCCTCCGTCAGTTTTTACAATGGCTTTGCCCCCTTCTTTGCTTTGGAGAATACCTTTAAGGTACAACTCCTTGGGCTCAGACACAAACACAGCAGTTTTAGCATCAAAGGGTTTGTTCTGAGCCTCAATTCTCTCCCTCTCAGGCTTCCTCAGATATATGGCAGCCTCGCCAAAAACGGCCATCTCCCCGTCCGCACTCATGGTGACAGTTTACTGTGGATGTAAGCATACAAGAAGGTGACCACATTGGAACTGTATCAGTTCCTCTAGTCCTGTGAAATATATTGTGAATTTAAGGTTTTTGGGTTATGGCCAAAAGTTAATGGCATATTTTGTCTTATGGTACTAATAAATACGTCAAACTACAATACAATCTGCTATAAAAATCAATAAAATATACGTCCTGATTTATGTATTGTTTTTGTTGTTGCTATTTATATATTGCTCATTGAAATTATATATATTGTGAAGGATTAGGTTCCCTGTTGGGTCAATAATCTGTACATTTACACCACCAGATAGAGTTGTGGACGCCGGGGCGGGTCTTTATTGAGAAACAAAACAAACAAACAAAAACCTAGCCCATCTCTGGGCCCTTAAATACACTTCAAAAATGAGAAACAACTGTCCAGGGACAACTAGATCTGTTTACCCTGTAAAAGAAAACAAAACTTTGATTTACTCCACTGTGTTTGTCTTTGATCCTTAGTCTCTCCCCTTGTACTCTCTTCACAACCCCCTCTTTGTTTCCCCCATGTGCTTAAATACTTCTCCCCAAGTGTATTCAATTATTGCATTAGCCCAATTAGATTATAACCAATTATAGCCTGGAGAGGCCCTACCAAGATGGCCGCCCCATCTTCAGCCTCCTTGCCCTTCCTCCACCCGCAGGGTCCCAGAGCCTCCCACTCCACCTCTGGGAGTGTACACTCCATCACAATCTATATATATATATATATATATATATATATATATATATATATATATATATATACAGTGAGGGAAAAAAGTATTTGATCCCCTGCTGATTTTGTACGTTTTTCCACTGACAAAGAAATGATCAGTCTATAATTTTAATGGTAGGTGTATTTTAACAGTGAGAGACAGAATAACAACAAAAAAATCCAGAAAAACACATTTTAAAAAAGTTATACATTGATTTGCATGTTAATGAGGGAAATAAGTATTTTTCTGGATTTTTTTGTTGTTATTCTGTCTCTCACTGTTAAAATACACCTACCATTAAAATTATAGACTGATCATTTCATTGTCAGTAGGCAAACGTACAAAATCAGCAGGGAATCAAATACTTTTTTCCCCCACTGTATATATATATATATATATATATATATATATATTGTTTATTTAGTTTCTACTGTTTGAAGTCAAATAGTTCAGTATGACATTCGTTTTTTTTTAAACCAGAAATGTTCTTACCTTCCTTGGCAGCAAGCACAGGATGATGATTAAGTACTCCACAGCACTGCAAGAAACAAAAAGAGAAAGTACACATTCTTACAACGTGTTGTTAAGATGTTAATGGACCTTGTGTTTTCCTGTGTAGTATCTTTACATCTGGGAATGTATCACTACCCTCAGTTATCAACAAAATGTGAGCAAGAGGAGTGAAACATTTACTCATGTTCTCTAACAGGCATATACCTGGGATTCTTTAAATAGGAATTTACCACTTTTCCTAGTCAGTTAGCATTTGTCAGATTACCACTTGACAGACTTCTCTTGGGAGGCGATAGGCTCTCATGAGCTGCTTTTATTGAGATAATTGTGCCAGCTAAGCAAAAGGCTGTGCTCTATTTGGTCATGTAACACTCAACCAGTCTTTCATCATATATACATTATCACTTGCTGGCGATGATTTAAATTTGGATCAGATTTTTCAAATGATAATAATGACAGCATTAAATTTGTCTCAGTGCCAGAACATGTGAAGTGTATTCTTGATCATGATCAAATGATCAGTCTATAATTTTAATGGTAGGTGTATTTTAACAGTGAGAGACAGAATAAAAACAAAACAATCCAGAAAAACGCATTTCAAAAAAGCTATAAATTGATTTGCATGTTAATGAGGGAAATAAGTATTTGAGCCCTTCGACTTAGTACTTGGTGGCAAAACCCTTGTTGGCAATCACAGAGGTCAGACGTTTCTTGTAGTTGGCCACCAGGTTTGCACACATCTCAGGAGGGATTATGTCCCACTCCTCTTTGCAGATCCTCTCCAAGTCATTAAGGTTTCGAGGCTGACGTTTGGCAACTCGAACCTTCAGCTCCCTCCACAGATTTTCTATGGGATTAAGGTCTGGAGACTGGCTAGGCCACTCCAGGACCATAATGTGCTTCTTCTTGAGCCACTCCTTTGTTGCCTTGGCTGTGTGTTTTGGGTCATTGTCATGCTGGAATACCCATCCACGACCCATTTTCAATGCCCTGGCTGAGGGAAGGAGGTTCTCACCCAAGATTTGATGGTACATGGCCCCGTCCATCGTCCCTTTGATGCGGTGCAGTTGTCCTGTCCCCTTAGCAGAAAAACACCCCCAAAGCATATTGTTTCCACCTCCATGTTTGACGGTGGGGATGGTGTTCTTGGGGTCATAGGCAGCATTCCTCCTCCTCCAAACACGGCGAGTTGAGTTGATGCCAAAGAGCTCGATTTTGGTCTCATCTGACCACAACACTTTCACCCAGTTCTCCTCTGAATCATTCAGATGTTCATTGGCAAACTTCAGACGGGCCTGTACATGTGCTTTCTTGAGCAGGGGGACCTTGCGGGCGCTGCAGGATTTCAGTCCTTCACGGTGTAGTGTGTTACCAATTGTTTTCTTCGTGACTATGGTCCCAGCTGCCTTGAGATCATTAACAAGATCCTCCTGTGTAGTTATGGGCTGATTCCTCACCGTTCTCATGATCCACGAGGTGAGATCTTGCATGGAGCCCCAGATCGAGGGAGACTCACAGTTATTTTGTGTTTCTTCCATTTGCGAATAATCGCACCAACTGTTGTCACCTTCTCACCAAGCTGCTTGGCGATGGTCTTGTAGCCCATTCCAGCCTTGTGTAGGTCTACAATCTTGTCCCTGACATCCTTGGACAGCTCTTTGGTCTTGGCCATGGTGGAGAGTTTGGAATCTGATTGATTGATTGCTTCTGTGGACAGGTGTCTTTTATACAGGTAACGAGCTGAGATTAGGAGCACTCCCTTTAAGAGAGTGCTCCTAATCTCAGCTCGTTACCTGTATAAAAGACACCTGGGAGCCAGAAATCTTGCTGATTGATAGGGGATCAAATACTTTTTTCCCTCATTGTATATATATATATTTAGCAGACACCCTTATCTAGAGATATACCGGTAAAACCGAAAATTTTGCTCCACAGTTATCAGTATCGGTATTAGACCTCAAAAAACTGTATCGGTTGGAATCAAGTCTATTCAGTCAGGGGTCATGATTTAGGGTCATGATTTAACAGTACCTGCCTATATGAAGATTCATGGTTACTTTGTTACTGAGAGCTGCACGGACAGTGGTGATGAACTCATCTACATTTGCGGATTTCAAAAGGAAATAAATGTTATTTTAAACCGTCAAAAAATCTACAATTAGGGGGATTATGCATATTTGTGATCTACTATAATGTATTAAAATAGTTTAAAGGTAGTTACAGTGCATCCAGAAAGTATTCACAGCGCTTCACTTTTTCCACATTTTGTAATGTTACAGCCTTATTCCAAAATGGATTAAATTCATTATTTTCCTCAAAATTCTACAGAAAATAAAAAAGAAAGAAGTTTGTTGGAAATCTTTGCAAATGTGTTAAATAAAAAACAAAAAAAGCACATGTACATAAGTATTCACAGCCTTTGCTCAATACTTTGTTGAAGCACCTTTGGCACCAATTACAGCCTCAAGTCTTTTTGAGTATGATGCTACAAGCTTGGCACACCTATTTTTGGGCAGTTTTTCCCTTTCTTCTTTGCAGGACCTCTCAAGCTCCATCAGGTTGGATGGGGAGTGTCGGTGCACGGCCATTTTCAGATCTTTCCAGAGATGCTGAATAGGTTTCAAGTCTGGACTCTGGCTGGGCCACTCAAGGACATTCGCAGAGTTGTCCTGTAGCCACTACTTTGTTATCTTGGCTATGTGCTTAGGGTCGTTGTCCTGTTGGAAGATGAACCTTTGCCCCAGTCTGAGGTCCAGAGTGCTCTGGAGCAGATTTTCATCAAAGATGTCTCTGTACATTGCTGCATTAATCTTTCCCTCGATCCTGATTAGTCTCCCAGTTCCTGCCGCTGAATAACATCCCCACAGCATGATGCTGCCACCACCATGCTTCACTGTAGGGATGGTATTGGCTAGGTGATAAGCGGTGCCTGATTTCCTCCAGACATGACGCTTGCCATTCAGGCCAAAGAGTTCAATCTTTGTTTCATCAGACCAGAGAATTTTGTTTCTCATGGTCTGAGAACCCTTCAGGTGCCTTTTGGCAAACTCCAGGCAGGCTGTCATGTGCCTTTTACTGAGGAGTGGCTTCCGTCTGGCCACTCTACCATACAGGCCTGATTGGTAGAGTGCTGCAGAGATGGTTGTTCTTCTGGAAGGTTCTCCTCTCTCCACAGAGACACGCTGGAGCTCTGTCAGAGTGACCATCGGGTTCTTGGTCACCTCTAACATGCACTGTTAACTGTGGGACCTTATATAGACAGGTGTGTGCCTTTCCAAATCATGTCCAATCAACTGAATTTACCACAGGTGGACTCCAAACAAGTTGTAGAAACATCTCAATGATGATCAGTGGAAACAGGATGCACCTGAGCTCAATTTTGAGTGTCATGGCAAAGGCTGTGAATACTTATGTACATGTGCTTTTTCTGTTTTTAATTTTTAATAAATTTGCAAAGATTTCAAACAAACTTCTTTCAGATTGTCATTATGGGGTATTGTATGTAGAATTTGAGGAAAATAATGAATTTAATCAATTTTGGAATAAGGCTGTAACATAACAAAATGTGGAAAAAGTGAAGAGCTGTGAATACTTTCCGGATGCACTGTATTCTGAAAATACAATGCAATGGTTTGTTTTTGTTTTATTAGCCTTTTTATTTTGCATCAATTAATGCTGAGTTAACAGAATACTTTTTTAATATGAAGGGCTGTGCTTCAGCAATGCAGCATCAAAAGTTTACTTGTCAGTAATAGATTTATATGCTGCTGGTAATTTGCAGCATCATATTTCTTAAGTCTTGGGAATGGGTGACCAGTATAAAAATGGCACTCCTGTTGAAAGTGATCTTTAATGGCTCTGATTTTGGATTTGTGACAAAATAATTTCCATATTTACTTGAGAACATGCATAAAATTTTCCTCTCTTTGCCAATAAGTAAATGATATTATATACAAATGACTCTGGCAAATGACACTTCCCAATATAGAAACACATTCTAGTGTGATGACTAGTGATTATCATTCTATATTCCCTTTATAAAAGCTGTGATGAGAAGTTTAGAATCCTTTTACAAGTTTACAGCTGTGCTTAGTGTCCTCACAGGTTGCTTATTTGATCTACACTCTTATTGTAAAATAAGAGCAATATTGGTATTAAATGCATGTTATTGCATTATATGATACTGTTTAAAATTAAATTAAAGTTTGTGTTTAAACTCTTTTTCTATTTTTCATCCAGGTAATGATCATTCCCCTACATCATTTATCTTGGAAGGTAAGTTATTTAAGATAATTGCAGTTTAACTTAATGAGAAACATCTTTTGCAAAAGCAAAAACTTTGGACATCTCATGAGATGGTGCTTTCTGTTAATTTGTAAAATGGTGTTATATACATTTCTTCTTCTACTACATTATTATTATTTTTTAATTATAGGAAAAATCGGATTCAATTTGATTGTGACATTACAATGTTCAAAAAACTGCCAGGCAAGGATTAATCTTCATAGTAATTAATATAGATTTGATATGAATATGTCATGAAAGGAAATATTTAGTAAGGACTAGAGAAATGATTACATCCCATACTACTACATAAACATGAAGTTTGTCTTGTTTCAGTTTGTATTTTGATTTGTGATGGGATTCTGTCTATCATGAGGTGAATAATATTTTTTAATTATGTAGTATTTTAATTGAATTAACACCTAGGGTTTTATAATGGTTCCTAGGTGTGTATGCAACTAATGTACTGCTTCACAATATTTGAAAATGTTTCCTGTGATGATTTGTGTGTATTTTATATATATATATATATATATATATATATATATATATATAGATAGATAGATAGATAGATAGATATTTCATGAGTCCTTTATGACATTTGTTTTCCATGCACATACTACATCAGTTCATGTGTATACAGGGTTGGTTTGAGTGCACACTATCTAGTGTATATTTGAAGCATACAATGTTGACGAGTATAAACTGTGGGTGTGTGCAAATACAAACAATATAGATCTTGTAAAATATATATGTACATTATACTGGTTTGTATACATACTGTGTTGGTTTGTTTGTGTGTTAGTTAAAGTATTAGTCTGAGCTCATACTATCTTAAATAATGTTTGTTAATGTATACCATGAATGGTACTGGTTAATGCATACAAGTGTCTTGCTTTGGGTGACCTTGACTTCCAGAGGAGACATACCACAGAGAAGCCAGGGTGGGCTCTCTACCAACCAGTAGAACAGGAGGGGCAGAATGTTGTTCTTATTTCTAATGTTTCATGTTAATTATTTTTAAAGTATTTATATGAACATGTTTACATTATGTGAACTTCTGTAAGGCATGTCTCATTGGGAAGCCTTTCTAGTGCCAATGATTTGTAGCCTGGATTGTAATAGTCAACATAATCAGTATTCTCAAAGAAACTCTTTCTGTCAATTTTCCTTTGTCCAAATAGCTCATTGTTGTCATGGACATGCATAAATGGGAAGAAACACAGAACTGACATGACCCAATAATTTACTTAATGATAATAGGTTGATGATCCTTCCAAATACATGATATTTATTGGGAGGCCAGTGATAGTTCAACATGATGTGTGGCTGTATACACTTGTCTAGGCAAAATCTCTATTTTTGATCTATCTTGCCGCCCACAGCCCTTCTCATGGGTATATGCAGTCTAACCTGAGAAAAAAAATGGAAACCATTCATTAGCCAGTAGGAGAGCAAATGTGTGAATTGTAATACAGCACATTAAGAGATGTCCGCATGCTCCTCAACTTCTTCCAGCTCATGCTGTGCCTTCCTGAACTTGGAGAGATGGGCATTGGCCTGTTCCTCTTGGTATGGAGAGGGCAATCAGATTAAAGAAGAGAGACCTAGGGCCAGATTAAATCAAGACTTTGACCCACCCGTTAATTGAAAACTACAGAACTGTACTTTTTTGCAGCTTCATTTTCAATAAGATGACACTTTCTTCTAATCAGAAATGTAACTGCTATGATGTACAGGTTTGTAGTCTGCTATTAGCGGGTGGGTCGAAGTTTTGATTTAATCCTGCCCCTAGTTTCCTTCCATATCATGTCCTGTGTCATATAATGTATGAAAACAGTATTTTGGCATTTATTTGCATTGGTCTTTATGTAGAGCTTAATTTACCTTGTTACTATATAGTTTAGCTTCCTTTATTTCTGTATATAATTAGCTTAGTAAGCACAGCAGATACTGATACTTATAGGGTGCTATCTCAAATAATCCAAATGACACTTAGAACAGGGCCAAATGACTGGAAGACAGCAAATGTCATACCAATCCACAAGAAAGGGGAAAAACTGAGCCAGGAAATTACAGACCAATCAGTCTCATGTGCATTACTTGTAAAATGCTGGAAAAAGTTATTAAACAGAAAATAAAGGAGCATCTTAATGAAAATCATATTCTTGGAGATAGTCAACATGGGGGAGGCAGACAATGTCTTACTAATTTATTAGAGTTCTTTGAACATGAAACTGCAGCTGTGGATCATGTGAAAGCATATAATATGATATACATAGATTTTCAAAAAGCAGGGTAATGTAATTAGATGTTGAACTGGTTGATGTATAGGAAACAGAGGGTGTCGATTAGAGGAGTTCCTACATGTGTATTTAACCTCTCGTAAAGACAGTATAAGTGTTTACTTATTTTACGCCCATCGTTATATTACCTGGTAGGAGAGCTCCTTGACTCTTCTCTCATATTTACGGACTCCTTTAATGGCTTCAGCTCCACGTTTTTGTTCAGCTTCAAACTCATTCTCCAGCTCACGGACCTAGAAATCGTAACAATTATTATCAATCATTTATCTTTTTTCCTTGGAAGTACGATTACATCAGAATGTGTATTTACCCTAGACTCTAGTTTCTGGAGCTGCTTCTTTCCACCCTTCATTGCCAGCTGCTCAGCCTCATCCAGACGGTGCTGCAGGTCCTTCACTGTGACCTCCAGGTTCTTCTTCATTCTCTCCAGGTGAGAGCTGGTGTCCTGCTCCTTCTTCAGCTCCTCAGCCATCATAGCAGCCTGAGAGATGAATGTACAGGAATGTATTTATCTGATTGATGATACAGTCAATGAAGGCTGATCTTACTCATAACAATACATGTTCTCTCAGCTTTTATGCCTTCATTGTATTTGTTGCTGTCCGTTTAATCTTGTTTAAATTAAATTATTAGCTAATAAGCAAGATGTCATCTGACTGTTTAAATATAACACTAAATATATTGGAAGATTAAATTGAAAATTGTGTGGGTAATAAGCAATAGCCTTCTTGGCCTTTTCCTCTGCATTTCTTGCTTCCTGAATAGTGTAATCAACTTCACTTGGAGCTGAGCAATGTCAGTCTCAAGCTTCTTCTTGGTGTAAATAAGACAGGTATTCTGTAATATAAGTAAGTCATTGAGTTTCCTCATTACTCAGAAATGAAGTTAATTTCATGATTCATAAAGTTTTTTTTTTTTTCTTGTCAACCTGAGTGCAGCAGCTGCACACGCTCACTGGCATCAACCAGTTCCTGTTCAGCCACTTTGCGGCCTCTCTCTGTCTGTTCCAGGGCAGCCCTCATTTCCTCAGTCTCAGCCACTATGGCAACCTGTTCCTTGATGTCCTCCTGTCCTCTAAGAGCATCATCAAGGTGCAGTTGGGCATCCTGATATAAAAGAAGAAAAAGTGTGTAATTTTATGTTTTCTTCCAGAAACCAAATGCCCAATTACATAACTCTTTGCTACAGGTTGAGTTGTCTTTGGACATTCCTCCGTTATTTTTGGGCTTCAGCAGCCTGGCGGTTTGCGTGGCTCAGCTGGATTTCCATCTCATTGAGATCTCCCTCCATCTCCTTCAGTCTCAAAGCATCATTCCTGGTCCTGACCTCAGAATTAAGACTACTTTGCATTTGGACAATTATCTGGCTATTTCTCTTCTTATGCTCAAGATTCCTGGTGCATTCCTGGTGTTCTATTGGGAAATTATCTTTAGTACAAGTGTGTTTTTATATTATACATAATAAAACTGATTATGATTAAGTATATAAATAGATTAAACAAATGAATACAATTAATGCATACATTATATCATAATAGGTGTATTCATAACTTATAAAAGGTTCGGGGCAGTTCACATATCTGATAATAAAATAGGGGAAATATTGTATCAGGATATTCTGAAATTACCTTTTGAAAGAATATTTCTGGAATAGTTGATTTTCAAAGTACAACTGATTTATTTAAAGGTGTTTGAGACTGAAAAGATGTTTAGTACCTCAGCCTCTTCCAGTGCAATTTGAATTTCAGACTTTTCTGTCTCCACCTGCTTCTTTGCCTTCTCCAGCTCGTGAATGCTCTTTCAGTCTCACCAATCTATTCAGTGAGGTGAAGCATGAAGCAGCGTTTAACAGTACTTTAGGGCTAACTATGGACAAAATTAATAAGAGGAGTAGATAATGTTCAGTACGTGCCTTTCCACGGCACAGTTTGGCCGTGACTTCCGGGTCGACTACGGCGCACTCGGAGGCCCGCCATTTCACTGGGCGCCGCCGCAATCGCTGCCGCGTCCAGAGATCCCCCACTCCGGCGTGTGACGGGGGGTGACTACGGTCCTCGCTCCTGGACGGCTCAGGTGTGGCCCTATGGGGCCCCTGAGGTTACAGTCTGGAGTTGTGTTGCCAAGGCCCCCTAGCGGTGCACCTCGGGGCAGGCTCCCTTATCAGCTCGCTGCCTCCTCCCTTGCAACGGTTTTGTTATACAGTAACACCTCCCCCTTGGGCAGTGCTTCCGACTTGAAAGATAATGATAGGTTGCGAATGCAACCCCGGTTATCTGAAAAAGGAAGCACTACCCAAGGGTTGCAAGGTCGCGCGGGAGTCCTGGCTCCCGGCAAAAGAGGACGAACCTGCACTGACGTCACGTTTTATAGAACAGGAAGTGGGAAGGGACCTGTTCTGAGTGACACGCGCAGGGGCCAATGGCAGCTTTGATAGAGTGACGTTTCGACCGGGTTCCTACGGAAGTGCGCAGAAACCCCTCCCCCTTGGGCAGTGCTTCCTTTTTCAGATAACCGGGGTTGCATACGCAACCTATTGATTTAGTATGAGGGGCCGTACAAGCCATTATTCATTCTGGGCTTCTCACATACATACATTCTTCTTTCACATACATATATTCTCGCACTCTCACATACATACATTCTCCTTTCACATACATATATTTTCGCACTCTCACATACATACATTCTCCTTTCACATACATATATTTTCACTCACACATTAATACTTTTGTTCTCATGCACATGCAGTCAATGTATACATGTAATATTATATATAATATATGGATGTAAGAAGAGAATATATGAATGTAAGAGCAGAATGTAGGCATGTGTGAGAGTATAGTGGAAACGGAAGGCAGGTCATTTATCGCGCTGTGATTGGCTGAGAAGCTTGTACTGGGTCATGTTCAGGTCACGGTCAGCGTGGACGGTTAAAATTAGCACAGAAATACAACTTGTACGTGCAAAACTATACTTACGTTTTTTATTTTACGCTTACAATTCAATTCTGCGCTCGTTCAATCTCGTTTACGCATGTGCAGTTCTCTCTACACGCTCGCAGATCTTTTTGACTGTTTTCACACGGACTCAAACACAGCTTGGAGATCAGGCATCCTAGATGATCACCACACTGTCGATCTCCATTCTCGTCACACATGGCGGACCACACGGCAGCAGAGGCAGTCTAAAAAAGCTTTACATGGTTTAATGTGCTTTAAGCATAACCATTACTTAGGCACACCCTACTATGAATAAAGAATGGATATGTTTTTACTAACATAAACAATATGATTATGACCTTAGGCTCTGCGTATATTAATTCACTTAAGGTGAATATCACTTAATGTAGAAAACGCTCAACGTGACTTACTGTATTAAAACAGAGCCGTGTACGTCCCATCTATACATGACAAGACTGACACTTTCCAAACTGTTACACAAAAGATTGGATGTTTAAAATGACATTATAAGCATAACTGTCTTGTCTTTTCCAAGCCCTATTGTATTTTAGCCAAGCTGCATTGTGCTTAATGTGGTTTACTGTACTTAATAATAACCATTGATATCCAGATTTAATAAATGACAAGACTGACGTGAAGTTGATATTGACTGTGTTAAGTTAAACGCCTCTTCATTTGTATAGGCCTGGTAGGTGCGGGTCTTGTCCTTAGTAAAGCTGGATCTAAGTGCTTCACTTAATAACCAATAACCACATATAAGCTTTCAATATGAAGCACAATTCACACTTCGCTACAACAAGGCTTAACGAGATACTTTTGCTTTTAATATCAATTTGAACATTACATATTGTCTATCAGCCTGGGTGGTGCCAGTCTAGTTAATTATAAAGTTTGAAAATAAATGGTTACATTTTAAAGTCCAGTAAAACACAAGTTCAACATTAAGCACAATTACGTCTGGGTTGGGCTTAACACGACACTTTAAACATCCAATCCTTTGTGTAACAGTTTGGAAAGTGTTAGTCTTGGCATAAACCACGTTAAGCTTTTGTAGACTCTGCCTCTGCTGTGGTCAGCCATGTATGTATGTATGTGAGAGTGAAAATATATGTATGTGAGAGGAGAATATATGTATGTGAGAGTGAAAATATATGTATGTGAAAGGAGAATGTATGTATGTGAGAAGCCCAGAATGAATAATGGCTTGTACGGCCCCTCATAATTTAGGCTTGATTTTGCACAACACTTTTGCTTTTTCTGTTTTTGTTCTTTTATTATATATATTTGTTCTTGGAGTAATAAGTTAATTTTATTTTGTTTGACAGAGCTCTACTAATTTTCAACTGCTTGAGTGTGTATCTTGTGAATATTGTATAATAATCATTACCAAAATGTGTACCATTTACAAATATTATTTCTGTGATTCTATTTCAGATTGTGGGAACTGTGGCACTCTTTTCCCTTTGTCTTCTCATCTTGAAAGGTAAGATATTTATCCTACTAAACATAATGTAACAGTATAGCAAAAGAGTGTTAGATTAGGAATTTCAGAACTATGGTATCTTATTGTCCAGGATGGGAAGCCTGAGGTTTTACAGATACAGTCTAAACAGGTGCGCATATTGGTCAGGGACTGCTCAGTTCAGACATCTGTGGGTTGGTTTGGGGGGGTACAGCCAGTCTTTTTAGTACAGGAAATATATAGTGGATAGTGGTCTGGAGGGGATGTAGGGAGAAATGAGAATGCCAAGGTGACAGGCTGCAGTCTGGTCATAGCAATGAAACTTGCTATTGTGTGCCTCTTGGAAGGAGAAAACTGATTTTTTTTTTTTAATTGAATTATGATAAGGTGCCGCTCCAGGCTGTTCTGGCTTTTTACCCACTTACGGTAGGAAAAATACTCTGAATGTAATAGTTACTGTTCCAAATGTACAAGATTAATCAGAAGAGAAAACAACAAAACAAGAAACAGTGGAAAAACAAAAAGGTTAACAGGCACCAGCAAAGTGTGTTCATTAATTGAAGCGGAGAACTAAACACAGTCCCATCACACCTGATCATCTCAGTTGTTATTCATTGTTTTCGGAAGTAACCATAAGGGAGTACAGTAAAGTTTTTCTCCATCCCATAAAAGGGAAAAAGCAAACACGCCTCACTATCTTGATATACTCCAGCAAATTTCTCTCTCTGCTCCACCATCCACCCTTTTTACCTGCATTCCATTTCCTTTCTGGCACCTCCATCAGGTTGTTATAAAGCTTTTTTTTAAGAAGGTTAGTTTTTTTAAAGTTAAACTCTGTCTATTGTTGACTTTCAAGTGTGGTCCAAAGATATTGTGCTAGATGTGCAAAATATATTATACCCATCAGTGTACAGAACACCAGGTGGATACTGTAGGGTGTGCTTGCTCCATAACATATACTTTTCTTGATTGCGATGTCTTTGACTCCATGTTTAGGTTTCTCTATGTTACTTTTAACGCACCAGTTTATTTAATTACCATTTATATGATAACTAGTTTTTCTAATTAGTTGAAGTCTAATGTCTTCATTTCTTATTTGTGAGTAACTATCAAATTATAACTCTCGAATGAGTGGCTGCAGGGACATCTAGGGCAAAGCAGCTGAATAACAGCTGAAAAAAACTAGTAAGACAAATCACAGGGCCCTAAGTATACAGTAACCTATACAGTAACCTCTACATCAGTGGTTCCCTACCCTGATGGTTTTTGTTCCAACAGAGCTCTCGGTTACTTAATTGAAGTAATAATTTGATTACATTTGACTTACACTTGAAATTGTGTAACTGATAAAAAGTTGGTTCATTTATAAGATATTTATACAATTAAATGTACATGTAAAGATGTAAAGATGTAAAGAAATGTGTGATTTTTAGTGTTGAGGGAATAGATCCAATAGTTACATATTTTTCTAAATACACAATGTTCAGATGTATTATTTTCTTATGCTTGTGCATTGCTCGTCAGATCATACAACACATTTTCTATTGGATTGAGGTCTAGAGATTGTAATGGTGAATCAAGAACATGGATTTTGCCTTTCATTTGGTTAAAGATTTAAATGTTGGATTAGGATTATTATTCTGCTGGAAGAGTTGCGTCATGCCATTGGAATTGTTTATATTTATGTCAAACCTATATAGAAACATTTTACTAAATATGATTTATCTCAGATGATCCCTCGCCACTCTAGCTACAGTAGGCAATTTAGTAAAAGCCCCTTAATCAGCCCCTGGGTCATCGACTGTGTACCTTCCACAGTCTGTGTCTCTGTTGCACTCTGTTGTGTCTGCAAGGCAGCAAGGTACAGTACATCCCACACTGAGCAGCACTTTACTACGGTTTGTTAAAAAATCTTTTTGTATGCATTTAACTTTATCTGGCTTGTTGAGGACATGAAAAAAAAGCACCTCTGGTTATCTCATGATCACGACATACCAACTAGTTTATCACAAGATAAATTACCTCCTGTTAACTCGTGATCACGACATAAAGGGCCGTTATGTCGTGATAACAAGTTAATGTTACCTCTCGCTATCAGAGAAAGCTGAAGTTAAGTCATTTTCATGAGACAATGCTGAGATTGGTGCAGTGCTGAGTCAACACAATCGGGTTTATTGAAGGACTACACATCAAAGGAGTGTCCACCCTATAACTGGCGACACAGGGTCTTTAAATACTCTAGTCAATTATTCAATTAAACATGAACTGCATGGGACTGGAGGGGGAGAACACAAAACGTGCAAATGTGATATAGGTGTATTTAATCAAAGTAAGTAATCAAAGTGAAAAACGCACAGTGGACTGAGACCGCTACATATGTAACAGTTAAAACTATAAAACCATACACAAACAATGTCATGCTTATCAAAAGGGACCACTGTGCGGTGATTCAGACCACTTGGTCCAAGTGGTCTGGACTTCAGCAAGTGTACACAGATGAAGGCTTAAAATATATAATTTCAAGCAGCCATAACTATACTCAATGGTTAACAGACATAACCCCACTATTGTACGGATTAAAAATAACATGGAAAAGCATAAGAATTATAGTAATAGCAATAAATATGTAAATAACCAACGCATGTGAAGAACCCTACTCAGGATTTGAGCCTCGTTCATTGAGCGCTTTCCCCCAAGGTTGTGTTCAGCCCGCTATACCACAACACATAACCTTTCTCTAAAAGTGGTTTAATGCTGTTCTGAGGGGTTACATCATGTAATGTGTTCATTATGCAGAATGAGTGTATTTATGAATAGGCACATGTAAAATATGCTAATATGAACATGTGTATGATTATTATAATTGTAGTTTGGATAGTTTTTATGAGTTGTGTCAAGAAAACTGAAACAAATGCCACAGACCAATCTGTCGAACCCCTACTGGCACCGCGAACACACACTCGGACATCGGGCACTTTTGAGTGACCAATTAACCTGAACCGCATGTCTTTGGACTGGGTAGAAATGGGAGGAAACCAGAATACACTTAAAAAAGAAGCAAGATACGGAACAAGTAAATATAACGGCCCGTTATGTCGTGAGCACAAGTTAACAGGAGGTAATTTATCTCATGATCACGACATAACAACTCATTATGTCATGATCACGAGATAACCAGAGGTGCTTTTTTTTTTTCATGTCCTCAACGAGCCACCGTATTATCTTGCTTACTCGGTGCCAGTTTGAAGCATATATATTGTGACGTTTTCTTTTTTTTTGGTTCTTTTTTTGTGTTCCATTTTTAATCAGTATGCAATCGGCTCAAAACTATATTTAAGGATATGTAGGCGTTGCTGTTTTATCTATCATACTATTGTTTTATAAGTCAGTGACAACATGTGTCTATAAATGTGTTTTTACAAAAATGCAAAATTATTATTAAAAAAACTGTAAACTATTTTTGTGTACAGCATAAATTCCTGTCAATCATTTTACTTTTGGCACTTTATTATTATTTAAGTGTTCAGGTGCTTTCATGCATTTCAATTCCTAAACTTAAGTTAGCAGAGAAAAAAGTAGAGCTCTTGTAATACTGCTGACTACACATACAGTTGCCTCCAGAATTATACACATACGTTATTCACAAATGGAAGTGCACATTCAGTATTTGTTGCATAAATGAATGACTACAGTACTATTTTCTGACATTCAGTATTGAACTATTCAAACATATATTTGTCTACCATATTGCATATTTGTTAAAAAATTTGTTTCAAAATTATTCATTGTTATTGCTTTGTACGTTTTCCTGCCCCAAGTATTGCACAATAGCTGGACTGAGACCTAATCGCTGAAATACTGATTTTAACTCTGAAATATGGACACTTGTTGTCTAATTTGATTAATTGATTCTACAGAAATGGGAAAATATGTATTAATAAGTAATGTATGATTTATTGATGTGGATAATGAGTTTATGAGAAAGAACAATGCTTTTGGGTGGATTATTGTTTTAGGGGGGCTCTGACAAGTTTAATTGGGCCAAAATATCATCTGGCAAGTTATGAATATATAAGTGAGGGTCCCACTCTATGTTTGGCAATGCGTGTGGCATTAGAAAATAAGCCTCACTTACTTTGAGCCTATTATATAGCTGGTCTAAATGCATAAAACAAAGAAGCTTGAATTCAAAATGTACTCCTGTTAATTGAGGCCATGAAGGAAACTGCACAAAAGGTGCATGTCAATTAGAAAGTCATAATGACTTTGAGATTTTAAAATGGAAAAATATACAAATGTCTCTTCTTTGCTGCACTACCAGTAACCATGGCATGTATTAATACATCAACCTTGTATAAATTTACTGACAAAACAAATTATTGTTTGCCAGCATTTCATTTGGTAATTTCAGAACACTTCCAAAATGACACGAAAGCGCAAGCGAATAACATAATAATAATAATAATAATAATAATAAAAAGAAGAAGAAGAAGAAGAAGAAGAAGAAGAAGAAGAAGAAGAAGAAGACGGCACAAACAGAAATAATGGTGCAAGTAAACTATTTTTATTTTGTGCTCACAGAATTGCAGGTAGTGCGATTCATAGAATTTGAATCTATGGGCTTCAAAGATGTATCTGTCCTTCATTCTGCACTTTTCTCCTTTTAAAAGAAAGTAGCAAAATGGATTAATTAATTATATATAGTTTTTTGTGCAATCTGTAATTTCCTTGTGGTTGATTTCAAAGAAAATAATTGTGTTGAATCTTGGTATTGAAAGGGACATTATTAAAATTAAACTGAGCATTTCCTTAATCATTTGATAACTATCATAAAAGTGGGTTCTGGTTTAAATCCCTCCCTGTCAAGGTTTTTGTAGGGCAAATATATATGTTTTTAATGTTCCTTTCAAAATACATGAAGGATTAAAATTCATAACTTGTTCATAAAGTTAGTATTGGTTTCCATTTTAGTATTCAACCAACCATTAAGTTGCTCAGCTCTCAACTTGTTGACCTGAGTCTACACATTTTTACTTCATAGACTTCAGTTAATGGAAAATACCTTGCCAACATCTCGGCTCTTGGCCCTGAGCTTGTTGACCTGGGATTCAGAGATGTCTGCACGCTCCTCAGCTTCCTCCAGCTCATGCTGCACCTTTCTGTACTTGGAGAGATGGGCATTGGCCTGTTCCTCCTGGAATGGAGATATAAAAATGATAAGCATTAAGATGAAAGAAGAGTACAGCAGTTGCTGATTCATTTTTGTGTGACATTTTATTTCCCTCTACCACATCTAATCATTTACCACCATTTAGGCTCTTAATTACCACTATAGAAGAAATAAGTAGATTTGAATTATTCAATGTACTCACAGCCTCCTCAGCCTGTCTCTTGTAAGCCTTCACTTTGAGCTGCAGCTTGTCAACCAGATCCTGGAGTCTGTTCACATTCTTCTTGTCCTCCTCAGCCTGCAGAAACAACAGATGACTCGTTCTTAATTTCAATAACACTTGTGTATTTAACCTGTCTTAAAGACAATACTATGTATACTATGTGACAAAACTATGATGTAGTTACTTTTATGTCCATCGTTATATTACCTGGTAGGAGAGCTCCTTGACTCTTCTCTCATATTTACGGACTCCTTTAATGGCTTCAGCTCCACGTCTTTGTTCAGCTTCAAACTCATTCTCCAGCTCACGCACCTAGAAATCATAACAATTATTAGCAATAATTTATATTTTTTTCTGGAAGTAGAATCATATAAGAATGTGAATTTACCCTGGCCTCCAGTTTCTGGAGCTGCTTCTTTCCACCCTTCATTGCCAGCTGCTCAGCCTCATCCAGACGGTGCTGCAGGTCCTTCACTGTGACCTCCAGGTTCTTCTTCATTCTCTCCAGGTGAGAGCTGGTGTCCTGCTCCTTCTTCAGCTCCTCAGCCATCATAGCAGCCTGAAAGGTGAATGTACAGGAATATATTTTTCTGATTTATGATACAGTCAATGAAGGCTGATCTTACTCATAACAATACAAATGGAAACAATTGCAAAAATGGTGTAACAATAATTATATGTTTTCTTAGCTTTTTTTGCTTCATTGTATTTTTTGCTGTCAATTTAATTTTGTTTAAATACAAGTTGTTAGCTGATAAACAGGATGTCATCTGACTGCTTAAGTAAAACACTATGTACATTTGAAGATTAAATGGAAGATCGTTTGGATGATCAGCAATTTGACCCACATCAGTAATTGCCTTCTTGGCCTTTTCTTCTGCATTTCTTGCTTCCTGGATGGTGTCATCAACTTCACCTTGTAGTTGAGCAATGTCACTCTCAAGCTTCTTCTTGGTGTTAATAAGACTTGTATTCTGTAAAAACAAAGTATGTCATGTAGTTTATTCATTACTCAGAAAAAAGTTTTTAAAAAAAGATTTTAAAATATTATTAATTAAACCAAAAGACTATGGAGTTGTCTTGTTAACCTGGGAGTGCAGCAGCTGCACACGCTCACTGGTGTCAACCAGTTCCTGTTCAGCCACTTTGCGTGCTCTCTCTGTCTGTTCCAGGGCAGCCCTCATTTCCTCAATCTCAGCCATCATGAGGGTGTTCCTGCGCTCCACCATGGCAACCTGTTCCTTCATGTCCTCCTGTCCTCTAAGAGCATCATCCAGGTGCAATAGGGCATCCTGATTTTAAAATAAGTAAAATGATTGTAATTTTCTTCCAGAAACCAAATGCAAAATGACATAACTCATTGCTACAGGCTCCATACCTTGAGTTGTCCTTGGATGTTCCTCAGTTGTTTCTGGGCCTCGGCAGCCTGGCGGTTGGCATGGCTCAGCTGGATTTCCATCTCATTGAGATCTCCCTCCATCTTCTTCTTCACTCTCAGGGCATCATTCCTGCTCCTGATCTCAGAATCAAGAGCGCTCTGCATTTGGTCAACAATTCTCTGGTTGTTTCTCTTCAGCTGCTCAAGCTCCTCATCCTTCTCAGCAATCTTTCTGTCCACTTCTGATTTGATCTGGTTCAGTTCCAGCTGGATACGAAGAATCTTGGACTCCTCATGCTCCAGTGAAGCCTGTTATTAAATACATTGGATAAAACCATTTTATTTGAACTGTTGGTGGGCTATGCTGGGTGTTCATGAATTGATAATTTAAATTTCAAACTATATTTATGGATAGTACAAAACAAATCTTTTTATACAGATGTATTTGTATTAAACATGGCTTTCAAAGAGAAGTCTGCTATAATTTTGCATTGAATTTTTAATACCTCAGCCTCCTCCAGGGCAGTCTGGATTTCAGACTTTTCCGTCTCTGCTTGTTTCTTTGCCTTCTCCAGCTCGTGGATGGTCTTTCCAGTCTCACCAATCTGTTCAGTGAGGTCTGAGATCTCCTCTGTTTTACAGACAAGGAGTTCAATGTTGTAGCACTTTTCTTAATTGAATTTTCACAAAAATGTTTTCAAAATTACACTAGAGTTGCTGTTCTGTGTTATTACTTACGCTGCAAGTTCTTGTTCTCGCGTTTAAGAGTCTCAAGATGATCCAGAGCCTCTTCATAGGAGTTCTTCATCTTGAAAACCTCAGTGCTGAGAGAGCGAGCCTCTTTCTGAGCCGCTTCTAGCTCTGCCTGGCCCTCCTCAAACTTCTGCTTCCATTCTGCAAGGACCTGTTATAAAAAAAATGAAAAGCTTCCAGATATTTATTCGAATTTTAGTGTGTTTCTCAATATTCAGACTCATGTTGTATTGAATTTTCTCAGAAAATGAGGACTTCCTTGGTTTATAAATCTATAATCAAACGTTTCACCTTGTCAAAGTTCCTCTGTTTCTTATCAAGGGCAGCTGCTTGAGCGTTTGCTCTCTCCACATCAATCATGAGGTCTTCCACCTCACCCTGCAGCCTCTGCTTGGTCTTTTCCAGTGAGGCACACTTGGAGTTCACAGCCTCAATCTGTTCCTCAGCATCTTGCAGGCGCTGAGCAAGCTTTTTCCTGTGATAGGATGATTGGATCAGGCATAGAACTTAATAATGTTTATGTAGGTAAATCAACAACAACACTTAAGTAAATTGCAAGAACTAACTTGGCTTCCTCAAGCTCCTCAGTGCGCTGGATGGCATCAGTTTCATATTTTGTTCTCCACTGAGCCACTTCACTGTTGGCCTTAGACATTCCACGCTGAAGCTCAGCCTTGGCCTCCTGCTCCTCCTCATATTGCTCCCGGAGCAGGTCACAGTCATGGCGAGCTGATTGTAAAGCATGAGCCAGGGCACTCTTGGCCTGAAGAGAAAATAAACGTATAGAAAAACATATAATATGTCCATATGTTGGCTATGATGAGTTGTACTAGGTCATGGTAATGGTGGCAATCTTCTAACATTACCTTGGTTTCCTCTTCCATATGCCTCTTCAACTCCTCAATTTGTTGAGTATAGGCCTGTTTCCCTCTTGTCAGTTGGGATACCATAGCTTCTTTCTCTTCCAGTTGGCGTGCAAATTCACCTAAATGGAAAATTTTAAAGGATGGAGGAAAGAGGTGTATCTGGTACTGCTTTATGTGTTAAATGTATTTCTTAAAGTACAATATATGTAAAAACCAGTCATACCATTCTCAGTTTGCAGACGTGCTTTTTGACCACTGAGGTCATTTATCTGGCGTGTGTTTTCATCACTCTTAGCCTTGAGTTCACTGAGTTGGTCCTCCAGAGTACGGCACATCTTCTCCAGATTAGCCTGTCATTGAGATAATAAGCAATATTCTTGTATCATTAAGAATTTGTATATGTATGGTTATACTTGGAACTGACTGGGTAATTCTTTACCTTAGACTTGGCTACAGACTCCATATTGCTGGAGAGGTCATCGATTTCCATTTTGTATTCGCTCTTTTCCTTCTCCAGCTTCTGCTTGACCCGCTGAAGGTTGTCAATCTGTTCTCCTAATTCTGCCACGCTGTCGGCCTGCTTCTTGCGGAGGGCAGCAGCGGTGGCCTCGTGCTGCAGAGTCGACTCTTCAAGGTCGCGGCGGAGCTTCTGGAACTCAGCTTCACGTTTCTTGTTCATCTCAATCTGAGCAGAAGTGGCACCACCAGCTTCTTCAAGCCTTTCACTGATCTCCTCAAGTTCCCTGGAGAGATCAGCCCTCTGCTTCTCAATCTTTGCACGAGCAGCACGTTCAGCCTCAATTTCCTCTTCCAGTTCCTCAATGCGAGCCTAGAATAAGGAATGGTGTGTATAGATAGGATGAAACAAGTGATAATAATTAAAGAAACATCAATTCAAATATTTCAATTTTGAATAAGTACCTGGAGCTCCTTAATCTTCTTCTGCAGCTGAGCACCCAGAACTTGTTCATCTTCAATCTTGCTAAGAAGCTGACTGGTTTCAAAGTCCTTCCTGTGAAGTAGAAAATATTTCTTAAAATCAATCCCTTTAATAATAATAAATAAAAAATCTTCAATGTAATTTTTATTTTTATTTAAGTCTTACTTCTTGATTTTTTCATCTGACTGTTGTTTGTCATTTTCCAGATCCATTATGGATTCCTGGGCTAGTTTCAGATCACCCTCCAGCTTTCTCTTGGACCTCTCAAGGTCCATTCGGACTTTCTTCTCTTGCTCCAGTGATCCCTCAAGCTTAAAAAGGAAAATAAATTATATTTTAATAGATTGAGTGAACTGTCAATTCTTTGTTATTAGGGTCTAGTTGGCTCTCCAACTTACATCATCCACTTGTTGTTCAAGCTTGCTCTTGGCTTTAGTCAGAGTGTTGACTTTGTCTTCCTCTGCTTGAAGGTCATCCAGAGTCTGCTGGTGTGCCTCTTGGAGGGCTTTCTTCTCCTTGGATAACTTAGCAATGCTTTCATCCTGTGAGGTCATCTCTTCAGTCAGGTTTTTCACCTAGAGGAGTTTGAATAATCCGTCATTATCAAATTATCAAATTCTCGATATATCTGAATTTCTTATGTTTAAATGCAAACCTTATTTTCTGTGGCATGTTTCTCCTTCTCCACTTTGGCCAAGGTGAGCTCTAAGTCATCAATGTCTTTCTTGAGCTCAGAGCACTCATCCTCCAGTTTCCTCTTCTTGGCAGTCAGCTCAGCGTTCATTTCCTCCTCATCCTCCAGTCTCTCTGTAATCTCCTTTATTTTAGCCTCAGCCTGGATTTTGTTTTTAATCAAGCCCTCACATCTTTCCTCAGCATCACTGAGACCCTCAGCTTCCTGTTAAAATATCAGTTACATTTCTTTAATTTTAATTTCCATATGGAATTGGTACAGACATCCAATGATGTTTCTGATGTGGATTTGATATTGTGCAGAGTACCTGAGTTATATTATACTAAAACTAAATACATACTGTGTAGTGTAGTTTTAAGGCAATGCTTACACACACACATTTATACAATATTATTTCATATTGCTCAAAGCAGCAGAAATGCTTACAGATTGGACTTGTAGCAGCAGGTCATTCTTCTCCTGCATTAGAGACACCATTTTCTCCTCAAGGTCCTTTCTCTTGGCTTCTGCCTTTGCCAGATCTTCCTTGCACTTGGTAAATTCTTCCTTCATGTTGGCCATTTCCTTCTCTGATTCTGCACTCTTCAGAAGTGGCTTGATCTTGAAGTATAGCTTCATCCATGGCCAGTGTTTCACATTCATGAATGAGCGGATATTGTATTGGATGGAGAAGATGGACTCTCTGCATGAATGAGTATATGTTGTGTCTGTTTAGCAACTTAAAAATACACAATTTTATGTTACAATGCTATGGGATTGTAGTGAAGACATTCCTATTAATAATTATTTAATTTTATTTCTCAGCATACAACAATTTTCTTTAGCTTTTCCACTAGTTTCTTTCAAGTCATCTCTGCAGTTTTTTGTATTATTACACCATAATGGCCTTTTCTTTTTAATTAATGATTCATATTCAAGATTGCTGTCAATGTTTTATCATGTATCTATGTCTCAGCAGCTGATTGAATAAGATGTATCTCATTTGAACAGTTTTCTGTAGGTTTTATCTACAGTGAGGGAAAAAAAGTATTTGGTCCCCTGCTGATTTTGTACGTTTGCCCACTGACAAAGAAATGATCAGTCTATAATTTTAATGGTAGGTGTATTTTAACAGTGAGAGACAGAATAACAACAAAAAAATCCAGAAAAACGCATTTCAAAAAAGTTATCCATTGATTTGCATGTTAATGAATGAAATAAGTATTTGATCCCCTATCAATCAAAGTTAATGATCTCAAGGCAGCTGGGACCATAGTCACCAAGAAAACAATTGGTAACACACTACGCCGTGAAGGACTGAAATCCTGCAGCGCCCGCAAGGTCCCCCTGCTCAAGAAAGCACATGTACATGCCCGTCTGAAGTTTGCCAATGAACATCTGAATGATTCAGAGGAGAACTGGGTGAAAGTGCTGTGGTCAGATGAAACCAAAATCGAGCTCTTTGGCATCAACTCTACTCGCCGTGTTTGGAGGAGGAGGAATGCTGCCTATGACCCCAAGAACACCATCCCCACCGTCAAACATGGAGGTGGAAACATCATGCTTTGGGGGTGTTTTTCTGCTAAGGGGACAGGAAAACTGCACCGCATCAAAGGGACGATGGACGGGGCCATGTACCATCAAATCTTGGGTGAGAACCTCCTTCCCTCAGCCAGGGCATTGAAAATGGGTCGTGGATGGGTATTCCAGCATGACAATGACCCAAAACACACAGCCAAGGCAACAAAGGAGTGGCTCAAGAAGAAGCACATTAAGTTCCTGGAGTGGCCTAGCCAGTCTCCAGACCTTAATCCCATAGAAAATCTGTGAAGGGAGCTGAAGGTTTGAGTTGCCAAACGTCAGCCTCGAAACCTTAATGACTTGGAGAGGATCTGCAAAGAGGAGTGGGACAAAATCCCTCCTGAGATGCATGCAAATGTGGTGGCCAACTACAAGAAACGTCTGACCTCTGTGATTGCCAACAAGGGTTTTGCCACCAAGTACTAAGTCGAAGGGGTCAAATACTTATTTCACTCATTAACATGCAAATCAATTTATAACTTTTCTGAAATGTGTTTTTCTGGATTTTTTTGTTGTTATTCTGTCTCTCACTGTTAAAATACACCTACCATTAAAATTATAGACTGATTATTTCTTTGTCAGTGGGCAAACGTACAAAATCAGCAGGGGATCAAATACTTTTTTCCCTCACTGTATATTATACCTATTGTCAAATTTAAGTCTTTGTTTTACAAAACATTACAAATGTACAATTACCTTCTTTCCATCATCTTCACAAATTCCTTTCTCATGAGGAAGCCACGGCAAAGAGCCTGCGTGTTAGTGATGAGCGCGGCCAGTTTTTCATCTCGCATCTCCTCAAGTGTACCCAGCAGACCAGCTTTGAAGAACACCTGTAATCAATGGTAGATATTATGCCTTTGTATATTTTCCATCACATATTATTTTTGATTGTGCCCAATATATGTATATACCATGCATTTTTGCATGCGGTCCTGCTTATTACTATTGTTTTTTATAACATGTTGTGTCATATGTCACCCCCCCATTGAGATTTTTGGTCAGTGTTGGGTGAGTGGATGTGGAGTTTTATTACACTGACAAGCAATATTTGTGTGCTTTTTCCATTGTTTGACACCTACCTTAGTGTGTCCAAATTTATACTGAGTTTGGTCTACATCAATGGATGCCAAGAGCTTCTCCGAACATTTCTTGCTGTCAATGAACTGACCCTCTGGAATGGCACTGGCATTCAATACTTTGTATCTGTACAAGGGGTCAATAATATAATTTGTATTAATATTGTGTGTATACATATATATATACACCGATCAGCCACAACATTATGATCACTAACAGGTGAAGTGAATAACACTGATAATCTCATTATCATGGCACCTGTCAGTGGGTGGGATATATTAGGCAGCAAATGAACATTTTGTCCTCAGAGTTGATGTGTTAGAAGCAGGAAAAATGGGCAAGCGTAATGATCAGAGCAACTTAGACAAGTTCCAAATTGTGATGGCTTGATGACTGGGTCAGAGCATCTCCAAGGAAGGAAAAGCGGTCGTACCGGCGACAGGGTCATGGGCGGCCAAGGCTCAATGATGCACGTGGGGAGCGAAGGCTGGCCCGTGTGGTCTGATCCAACAGACGAGCTACTGTAGCTCAAATTGCTGAAAAAGTTAATGCTGGTTCTGATAGAAAGGTGTCAGAACACACAGCGCATTGCAGTTTGTTGCATATGGGGCTGCGTAGCCGCAGACCAGTCAGGGTGCCCATGCTGACCCCTGACCACTGCCGAAAGCACCTATAATGGGCATGTGAGCATCAGAACTGGACCACGGAGCAATGGAAGAAGGTGACCTGGTCTGATGAATCACGAGTTCAAGGTGATGACTTGGCCTCCAAATTCCCCAGATTTCAATCCAATCGAGCATCTGTGGGATGTGCTGGACAAAACAAGTCTGATCCATAGAGGCCCCACCTCGCAACTTACAGGACTTAAAGGATCTGCTGCTAACATCTTGGTTCCAGATACCACAGCACACCTTCAGAGGTCTAGTGGAGTCCTTGCCACGACGGGTCAGGGCTGTTTTGGGACCTACACAATATTCGGCAGGTGGTCATAATGTTATGGCTGATTGGTTTATATATATATATATATATATATATATATATATATATATATATATATATACAAATGTGCTCAAATTTGTTGGTACCCTTACAGCTCATTGAAATAATGCTTAATTCTTCCTGAAAAGTGATTACATTAAAAGCTATTGCATCCTGTATACTTGCATACGTTTGGTATGTCATAGAATATAACAAAGAAGCTGTGAAAAGAGATGACTTATTGCTCATTCTACAAAAGATATTCTAAAATGGCCTGGACACATTTGTTGGTACCCCTTAGAAAAGATAATAAATAATTGGATTATAGTGATATTCCAAACTAATTAGTTTGTTTAATTAGTATCACACATCTCCAACCTTGTAATCAGTCATTCAGCCTATTTAAATGGAGGAAAGTAGTCACTGTGCCATTTGGTATCATTGTGTGCACCACACTGAACATGGACCAGAGAAAGCAAAGGAGAGAGTTGTCTGAGGGGATCAGAAAGAAAATAAAAGACAAGCATGGTAAAGGTAAAGGCTGCAAGACCATCTCCAAGCAGTTTGATGTTCCTGTGACATCAGTTGCAAATATTATTAAGAAGTTCAAGGTGCATGGAACTGTAGCCAACCTCCCTGGGCGTGGCCGCAAGAGGAAAATCAACCCCAGGTCGAACAGAAGGATAGTGCGAATGTCAGAAAAGGAACCAAGGATAACTGCCAAAGAGATACAAGCTGAACTCCAAGGTGAAGGTACGTCAGTTTCTGATCGCACCATCCATTGCTTGTTGAGCGAAAGTGGCCTCCATGGAAGAAGACCCAGGAGGACTCCAGTTTTGAAAAATAAAAAAAAGCCAGACTGGAATTTGCTAAAAAGCATATTGACAAGCCACAATCCTTCTGGGAGAATGTCACATCAGCTCTATGTTCGCAGCTGAAAAAATGAAGCTTTCAAAGAAAAGAATATCATACTTAAAGTGAAACATGGAGTAGGCTCAGTTATGTTTTGGGGCTGCTTTGCTACACCTGGCACAGGGTGCCTTGAATCTGTGCAGGGCACAATGAAATCTTAAGACTATCAAGGTACTCTGGAGCGAAACATACTGCCCAGTGTCAGAAAGCTCTGTCTCAGTCGCAGGTCATGGGTCCTCCAAATGGATAATGACCCAAAACATGTAGCCAAAAGCATCCAAGAATGGATAAGAACAAAACATTACACTGTTCTTAAGTGGCCTTCTATGATTCCTGATCTGAATCCTATCGAATATCTATGGAAAGAGCTGAAATTTGCAGTCTGGAGAAGGCACACATCAAACCTCATTGAGAGCTACAGAAAATGTTTGATTGCAGTGATTGCCTCTAAAGGTTGTTCAACAAAATATTAGGTTGAGGGTCCCATTATTTTTGTCCATGCCATTTTCATTTGTTTTATTATTTACAATATTATGTTGAAAAACAAAATCAAAAGCAAAGTCTGATTTCTATTAAGTATGGAATAAACCATGGTGGATGCCATTGATGCCATTTTGTAATTTTCAAATTATTTCAGAGGAAATTGTGCATTCTTCATTTTTTGCGGAGGGGTACCAACAAATTTGTGCAAGTCTGTATGTATATCTCATGTATATATCATAAGAATATAAAAGTATATTTTATCTCAAAGTTCACATACATTTGGAAGCTACTATACATTATAGATTATATCTGGACCCTTATTGAGGCTTAAATTAACATTGATTTAGTAAGACAATGCAAGTCTGCATTCAACATTGTTCTTGACAAATTAGTGATAAAATAAGAATTGTGTTATGGTCAATTTTGTTTCTATTAAAAACATAGTTTTACATATTTCTAATTACATGACATTTACTCCCTTTAAGAGAGTGCTCCTAATCTCAGCTCATTACCTGTATAAAAGACACCTGGCTATAAACCTATAAAACAATGGAAGTGGTCGGCTGTGGTTTTACTGGCTGATAGAGATGTTTACATGATCAAGGAACTACTTATGAGTGATCAACTCATAACTCAGCAAGATTCAGTCGACACTCCAGACAGAGAAATGCAAAGGCCAATCTAAACCCTGCTCTTGGACTTCAGGTGTGAACTGGTCTAAGAGATAAGGACAATTGAGCAAGAGTGTTTATATACATTTTTGACTGTTCTATATGACAAAGAGATGGTTCTTCATTATTAAAGTACCACCCAAAAGGGATGTACCTAGGAAGAAAAATGGTAATAAGATAAAATCCAATAGTATAAAATGTACTCAGCTTCATGCACAATTAGAGTCACATATTCAGACCTTCCTTTCCTCTCTGATACTCCACTGTAGAGGGGCTGTGCCCACGTGTTCTCCCAGTAGAATCAGGTAAACAAGCTTATTTCTACCACTGTAAATGCTGGTATTCCCTTTACTGTCTAATGCAATTGATAGTAGGCCTATACATGTCATATCTGTATTCTAGAATCAACAAATTTTATGTGGATCTGTGCTTATTTTAAAATGTAACTACTTATCAAAAAGATGATACATTTTTCCCTACAAAACTTACACATATAAAGTATTATATTTACATTTTAGATGCAAGTTAGCATTTTCAGTACCTTTGCTTGAAGTCTCCATAGAGGATTCTGCTTGGGAAACCTTTCCTGCAAATCCTGATACCTTCTAGCACACCATTGCATCTCAACTGGTGGATAACCAGGAAATTTTCCATGAGACCTAAAATGAACATTAAATGTTAATAGTAAAACAAATACCCAAAGTATATGTGTTGAAATGCAACAGTGCACTTTATGTAAAGCATGTTGACAGTACCTGGTGTCTTCGATTCATTGGGAATCAAGCAACGCACAAAGTGAGGATGTGTGCTCCTCAAGTTGGTCATCAGCTTGCCCAAGTTCTCCTGTGTTGTGACAAGAGGACACATTGATTAAATCCTGTTACAAGCTGTTTTGTTTTAAATGCTCTTTTAATCGTTGCTGTTTTGTGAAGAAATAAGCATAGATTTTTTTTACCCTGAAGAGACAAGACACCGTCTGAAAGGAGCCACCCTTCTTCTTGGCACCCTTCTTTCCACTCTCTGTTAAAATGAATAAAAAGTCAGTTCTGCCAGTTCTTAAGATTAAATTAAGGATTTTTGTTTCAAAACAGAAAAACTAGATCACCTTCAGGACCTCCATGGCTAGCATACAGAAGAGCCAGCAGTTTGACAGAGGATTTCTGGTACAGCCCCACCACAGTGTCATTCAGGGGGTCCTTGTTCTTGTCCAGCCATCCGGTGATGTTGTAGTTCACGGTGCCTGCATAGTGCATCAGGGAGAAGTGGGCCTCAGCCTTGCCTTTAGCAGCCTTGGGTTTCTGGAAGCAGTTGGTTTTGCCAAGATGTTGGTCGTAGAGCTTGTTCTTGAAGGTTATGTCTGATGCCTTGGGGAACATGCACTCCTCTTCAAGGATGGAGAAGATGCCCATTGGCTATAGAAGTTTTAGGAAATTGATTAGAGAGAGAGAAAGATGTAAAATTGTATTCATACATAACACTGGGTATTTTACCAACCTTCTCAATAAGCTCAATGCAGGCAGCCAAGTCCATACCGAAGTCAATGAACTCCCATTCAATTCCTTCCTTCTTGTACTCTTCTTGTTCCAGTACAAACATGTGGTGATTGAAGAACTGTTGCAGTTTCTCATTGGTGAAGTTGATGCACAGCTGTTCCAAGCTATTGTACTATGTAACGAAATTATGATTTATAATACAGAACATGCATATATTCACATGAATTAAATATAACCATGCAAGGTATTAAGAATAAGAATGACTTAAGAAACCCCTACCTATTAACAATCAATGAATGATTTACTTACATCAAAGATCTCAAATCCAGCAATATCCAGCACACCAATGTAGCTCTGTCTGGACTGCTTGGTATCCAGCATCTGGTTTATGCGGACAACCATCCACAAGAACAATTTCTCATAGACTGATTTGGACAGGGCACCAACTGCATTGTTGACCTAAGATGCAATTAGATTAATGTGAGTTCTGGGATATATAAATTTCAGAATAGGTCAGCAGCAAAGAGATGAATGTTTCAAGTTTTTACCTGAGGTACAGTCTGCCCCTTGGTCACATACTCATTTCCGACTTTGACTCTAGGGAAGCACAGGGCTTTCAGCAAGTCAGATGAGTTCAGGCCCAAGAGGTATGCAACCTTGTCAGCCACTGAAATCATGAATAAAGTGGTAATAATACCTCACACTTGTGAACTGTAAGAAAATAAATAACTGATGCACAAGAAATATCACTTTGAATTGTAACTTAAGTCTGAAAGATTTGTTCTGAAAGGAACGTACTTGGTAAATAACAAGGATAATATGTAAATCTATTGAGATCAGACCCATGAGCTTGGAACTTTATCAGCCACTGGTAAATGTAAGAAAAAAATAGTTTTATGTTGAGATTTTTTAAAGTTGATTTCATACAACAGAATGTTTATTGTAATGTAGTTCATATTTTGTGGACTAGATCAGCTTGCCTTGCTTACGTGACTAGTATAATTTTCCTTGTAAATGAGAAATCTCATATATACAAGTTATAATAAGGTAACTTGTAAATCTGAAGTTTACCCTCAGTGCCGTCAGGTTCAGCCTGCTCCTCACGTTGCTTCTGCTTGAACTTCATGTTGCCATAGTGCATCACAGCACCAGTCAGCTTGTAGATGCCCATTTTCTCTTCATTAGTGAAGCCCAGAATATCAATGGCAGTCTAAATGATCAGAAATATATCCCATTAGTAACAGGAATAACACATTACAGATATACAATTATTCCCTGATCAGAAGAACTTACATCTGTGGCAACCAGCTCCTCTTTGTCATCTATGCTGGCCACAGTGATCTGACCCTGGCTGATCATAGGGAAGTCATAGGGATTGGTTGTGATCAGAAGCATATCTGGGGGGAAAAGGAAACAACAACAACAAAAATTATAAAATGTCTGCAATTGGTTCAAATGTGAACCGTGTTAATGAAATCATGGTTTGTCCTACCAATGAGCTCTGGCTTGTGGTTGGTCATGATCTGATAAAAGATGTGGTAGCTCCTTTCATCAGACAGCTGGAATGTTACTCTGGACTTCTCCAGCAAGTCTGTTTAAACACAAATTGAGTTGAAGGTAACTGTTGTATTTTTAAGTATTTAATAAGACATTGAAATAAGATAAAGTTCAAGATGAAAATAACTCACAAGTCTCAATGTCAGCAGAAGCCAGTTTTCCTGTGCTTCCGAAGTGAATTCTGATGAATTTACCCTTTACAAAACAAGACAAGATATGATTATATTCATGTATTTACATCACGAGTGAAGGATGAATGTATACTTTTGAGATATTAAGCCATTTACTTACAAAGCGAGAGGAGTTGTCATTCCTCACTGTCTTGGCGTTACCGAAAGCCTCCAGCAGAGGGTTGGCTGAGATTATTTGATCCTCCAGGGTTCCCTATGGAGGACATTGGATCATTAACAAGGATGAAACAGCTGGGTTTTCCTGCCATTCATTCACCATCAGTAATATTTCTAACCTGTATTTTTCCAGGCTGTGTCTCCTTCTTTTTGTCCCCGGACACTGCGATTGTCGCAAAGTACTGGATGACACGTTTCGTGTTCACAGTCTTTCCAGCACCAGATTCTCCACTAAGGGCAAAACAAAATAAGAGTTAATCTCATGTCTTTTTATTGCAGGAGGAAATAAACAAATACATAATACATGAATCTTACGTAATCAGGATTGACTGGTTTTCACGATCTGTAAATAAATGTGAAATATTGGTGAAATAAGTACTTAAACTTTATGGTTAAATTCAAAATTGTTATTGAGTGTACATTAAGAGTGATTTGTACTGTATTTACCAGTGAGCATGTTCTGATAGGCATTATCAGAGACAGAGAAGATGTGTGGTGGAGCCTCCATGCGCTTTTTGCCTCTATATGCTGTCACAACTTCTTGATTGTACACTGGGAGCCACTTGTAGGGATTCACCGTTGCACAAAACAGCCCAGAATAGGTCTGAAATTAACATGAGTTAATTGGTACAATCACCCTGTATTAAGACAACATTGCAAAGTTTTTTTTTTTAATGTTTTCTTACGTAGATCATCCATGCTGCGTAACGCTCTTTGAGGTTATACAGCACAGAGGCTTCATTCAGGTGGGTCATCATCGCCATGTCCTCAATTTTGTCGTACTTGGGAGGATTCATTGGGAAGACGTCATCCTCCTTGACTGTGACAGTCTGACAAACAAAAGTTAAATCATGAATAGCATCACAGAATAAATGGATGTCCTCAATAATTATGTTTTTGTAGCTCCTACTTGAGAATACTTACTTGGCCAGCCTCAGTCTTGACAGTGGCTTTGCCCCCTTCTTTACTTTGGAGAACACCTTTGACGTACAGCTCCTTGACATCAGTTACATAGCAGGCAGTTTTGGCATCAAATGGTCTGCTTTGTGCTTCTATTCTCTCCCTCTCAGGCTTCCTCAGGTATATGGCAGCCGGGCCAAAAACAGCCATCTCCGCGTCCGTACTCATGATGACAGTTCACTGTGAGAAAACGGACAGCAATATTACACTGTACAGTCATCCACATTCCTTTATATGTGTGTGATTTGTTTCTTAAACTGAAATACTTTAAAATCACATTGTTTGAGATACTTAAGTGACCAGATTTTCCGTGTTCACTTTTCAAGACCAGATTGTTTTTGCTTGTGTGTTAAATTTGTACATCTTCAAATCACATTATTGCTGGAGAGACATTCTGTTGAAATCCAGGTCGTTTGAAAAATCTGTCCTTTTTAAAAATGGTCATATACTGTATACTCTTATATATGTTATATATATTAAAACATGTTTGACATGAAAGCATGCTAGTTGAGCACTTAAGGTTTTCCTCATGCTTGTATGATACATATGCAACATATTTTAACAATAGCTGTTAGGATTATAATAGGATTATTGGCCAAAAAAGTTTAAAAACTAAATATAAGTAATGCTCCATGTGGAATATGTACCAGAAAACCTGTTAGCTCATATTTTTCACCATAAGATTTTTGCACACAAATAGGTACAGTGTTTGTGATAGTTCTACAGTAGTTAATTTACTGTAAATCTCATACCTTCTTTTACACCAGCCTCAGGAACTTTAATGTTAAATTGTGTCCACCACTTTAAAAAGAAAACAAAAAACAAACACTGATTCCTCCTCAGTACAGTATATTGTAACACATGCATTGTTTATTTTCAAAACAAACATAAGCATCATAAACATAAACATCAGCTAATTGTCATAGATTGTGCCTATCAGTTAAAAGACATCTAAGGACAAATTTATTATTTCTGTATAAAAGTCACAAAACAGGAAACAAATACAAATGGAACGGAGACTTACCACTCGTTGGAAACTTGGCAATGTTCTCAATGTACGGACGCTTGCTGGAGCTGATTTTATAAAGATCTTTTTTGCCATAGCAGCAAAATGTTCTTCTATATGTGGTCATGTAATTCTGTTTAGATCTCATTAGGTCACATTGACTTTTAAATCTGTCTCATGTTTTTTCAATTGTAAAGTGATAGCTTTACCTTACTTGATCTTGCAAGATCAACTAAGCTAAGTATCCCATGCGTCATTTTACTCAGCCTCAGCTTTTGGTACAATGCATTGTGCATTGTGCATTGTTCAATTCACTACAATTTTACCTGAACAATTAAAATAAAATACAATCTTGAAACTGTAATTCTGAACATCTAGAATAAAAGTTCTGAGAAGATCAGAGAAACTACTGGATTGAATGAAAGATGTAATGTGTTCACGGAGGCAAATCTATTAAGATTTTTACTTGAGAGAAAATAAACAAAGACTATATCTATCATGTCATTACATGCATAGACATTTATAAAAAAAATCAAGGCCATGTCAGTGTTTGACTTCATCGACAGATAAATGGTGTGCCTTGATGGAATATGCTACGTGGTCAAGTAAAAGTAAAGCATCCAGTTACTTGCCAAGTAATTATGTTTTGTTAAACATTTTCAACAACGTGACGGTTGAACACAAACAACATTAAAATGTCAGATGCTTTCACATGTTCATTTTCCTTTGCATGGATTTTAATTTGGAACTGAGACAAATTCTTGAGAATATTTTTGCAACTGTCCTAAGATCACATTATCCTGCCATAACTACAGCACTAATTAGGACAGTTCATTTTATATTACTGCAAGCTATGTGAATGTAGAAGAGTTCTGCTTGGGGTGATTTCCATTATTTTGGATTAAGACACTTTTCTTTGGTGAGTTGACTTTTTTCTTTATTAACATTCCAAAGTCTTGATTCTAGTTAATAAATTGAACTGGATATTGAGAGAAACAGTAAAACAAGTTTGGTTCACTGTACAAGAAACATGGAATTATAGACAAGAAGTTGCATTTACATTTTTGGTAAAAACAAATCTAAGGATTTCTCCTTCAACCTCATGCAAATGAAGTATGGTGTTTTTAATTTAATTGGTGACTGGGTCAAACATTTGATTTGGTCTATGTCAAAGTTTTCCCTACTTTGTCAGTTGTATGATTAAATTGTTACACAAAATATGGTTCATATGTGTTTAAGTGAAAAAATATATATCTTCAGTTCTGACATATTAACAACTTTTGACAATTAAATGTCTTAGTCACCAAAAACTGGCTGTTGACAAAAGTTATTAGGGTTTCAGGTTATGTTTTCTGATATTTATAATGGTGTTGGAAACAGCTTTGATGTAATTCTGCTAGTGTTGTGGAAACCAGGCATAAACAAATATAAGAGTGCGAATGTGTAACTGGTAATACAGCAAAAAACTCGTAAATAAGAAGTCCAGTATATTCACACATACAAGGTCAAATGTGATAGTGCTTACACAGCATTCACCTGTTTGTTCTCAAGTATCAAAAATGTGCCTATATTTATTGCTCTTCAGCATGTTTATATATGACTGGGAACATACCCAGGATATCAGTTTTTGGGGAAAGGTCTGTTTTTTGGATTTGTCCCAAAACCTGTAGAGTATTTAGTCTATTTAATACCCATAAATAGCATGTCTCCTGCCTTAAAAGGAAAATTAGTAAGGGAAAGCTTAAGTTAGAGTGTAATCAACCCAAATATAGCCAACTCCATTTCTTCAATTTAGAGAAGCAGTAGTTCAGTGTCTGTGAGTGCCTGCTGTTTCCCTGGTCATCTGATTCACACTCCAAGGTATAGATCTACTGCACAATGTGAATGCAATTGCTATGTAACCAAAACCTATGCTAAAATCTAATTTACATCTTCTTCATACTAAATAGGAAACTTTATAATTAAATACTAAGTTCATTCTAGGATAACTTGTTTTATTGGTTGTTTGTTTTCATGTCTTGTACATTTATTATTAATGTTGTTGTTGTTATTATCTTTGCTATCTTCTGTATGTTGCTATTGTTTTTGTTTTATCTGGATGCTTCGTGTTGTCTCTCTTGATAAGGTTTTTGACTATATCACTGATATTCACACAGGTGAAAAGCATGCTTATTGCATAGAAAAGGTGGAGCCAAGTGTATTGAAGCTCTCTTGACAAAGGACTTGGGAAGGAGGATGTCAACCAGCTTGAGGTACGTTTATGAAGGACAATAATCTTCACTAACTATATATTTCTGAAACTCCTTTCTGAACTAGTCAATGAATCAATAATCAGTCAATAATAATGAACAGCTGAGCTACTAATATCATTCATTATAATATTAATATATACTTATACCCGGGTGAGGGTGTCTGCTTAGAAATACATAATAATCATAATAATAATTGTCATCATAATTAATGTTGTAGATTATTTGGGGCTTTAATAACTGAGGAGAAAAATGAATTAAAGGTTTTAATTACAATGTTTTATAAAGAAGGACCTACAAATTATTTATATTTGTACTGTATAAAATAACGCTGATATAAATAGCAATCAAACAACATGGTCCTATTTGAACTTTCAATAACAAGTTAAGCAAGGTCAGCACAATAAGTCCACTCACCTTAGAGCCCATTTCACGGCTCTTGACTCTCGATGCTTGTTGACATGGGATTCAGCGATGTCAGCACGCTCTTCAGATTCCTCCAGCTCATGCTGAGCCTTCCTGAACTTGGAGAAATGGGCATTGAGAGAGAGGAATTGGGATGTTCCTCCTGAATTGGAGGCATACAAATGATAAGCAATAAGATGAAGATAAGAGATATAGTTTCCTTCATTACCATGCCATCTGTCAGATAACACATTAAACCAATTATTTTGGCATTTATTTGCCTTGTCTTCATATTGAGCTTTAAGGGGAACTAGCACACTGACTAGTTTGATGGGTCTTTAAAGAAAATATTCACACAATATTCATAATACCTGCATTTCTTTACCTGGGACTTTGTTTCTCATTTTCAGAAATTATATATAGAATACAAAAGTTATTTATTAGTTCTTGACTAATACAAAAGTTAATGATTTGAGAAATAAGTCGTCTTCTCGAAAATATCATAGATTTGTAATTTTGTTTTCTTCTGCTTGGAGGAGTTGCCTAAAGTGACGCCCAACTCATACGAGCATTGCCTAGAGATGTTCGCAGTGTGTGTGAACCTTCCGAAGGCCAGCTGTGGCTACACGTTAGTTAGTACAGACCAAAGCTGTCTTAATTCTGATTATTTACATGATCCCATTTATACTTTCACCTTGCATTTTACTGATCATTGCCTAGTTTTCTTTGAAACAGTACACTATTCTGTACCATATCCCAGGCTGATTTATTAAGTTGATGCTTGCTTTACCGGCAATACAATATTCTCCTACTGATTTCTGACTAACTTAGTGCTTCTGGTACCATAAACAAAAGGGCCTAAAGATACTGATTTGTAATGTAAGGCCTTTGTCTCAACTAATAGCTGAAGACCACTATACTAGTGATGAATCTGATTTAGACGATTCATATACGCATCTACATTTGCACATATACTATATTAAGTTTGTATTATATTTAAATATCTTGCTCCTGAGTAATGCATATTCTGGTTAAGTGCATAATGTCACGGCGGTCCCAATGCTATGCAATTATCCGGAGACAAGTTATAATTTACTTAAACTTATCCTTATGAACTTGTTACAGTAGTGCATCATAGCGCTGGGCAGCTTGTAGATGTCCATTCTCTCTTCAGGAGTGAAGCCCATGCCAGTCTGAAGAATTTGAATTATTATTCCATGTTATAGAAAAGCAAGGATTTTACACTCAGCATTTAATTTATTAGTAAATAGAACTTACTTCCCTGGAATCGAGCTCCTCCTTGTCATCAATTAAATTAGCTCCTGACTGACCATAGGGAAGTCATGAAGATTGCTATACACTTGAAACTTTCTCTGCCATTCTCATTGCATGTTTCAGCAATGCCAAATGTTGTCTAATCATAGTGACTAATCATATATATATATATAAATAATCATATATTAGTGTTGTTTTTATGTTCTTTGATATGTTGTTTGTTATGCTTCTTAATTTCCCAACACATGTACCCCAAGTTACCTAATTTCTAAGGATTTTACAACAATTTGCTTTTGTTTTCACATTTTTGTGCACTAAAAACAGAAGATTGCATATTTGACGTGTGCTGTTAATTTGCTTCAATTAATGCCGAGTTAACAGAATACTTTTTTAATATGAAGGGCTGCGCTTCAGCAATGCAGCATCAAACATTTACTTGTCAGTAAGAGAATTATATGCTGGAGGTACTTTTACCAGTGTGATCTCTCATTGATCTTATTCTGGATTTGTGACAAAATTATTGTCATATTCACAACATGCATTAAAATATTTCCCCTTTGCCAGCAAGTAAATGATATCATATAAAAATGACTCTGGCAAATTACAGTTCCCAATATAGAAACACATTCTAGTGTGATGACTAGTGATTATCATTCTATATTCCTTTTATAAAAGCTGTGATGAGAAGTGTACTATCCTTTCTGAGAGCCTCTTGGTGCTGCAAACTCCTTACAGCTGTGCCTCACGGGTTGCTTTCAACACTTTCCTCTCTGAAACACTTTTCTTATTTTACAAAAAAAGAGTTGTGCTTAATTAGACACTATCTTATTAAGCAACACTCTTTTTTGTAAAATTAGAACAAATATTGGTATTAATTGCATGATATTATATGGTTCAAATAGATTTTTAAGTCACCTGAAATAGTTGTGTTTTAGGTCTTTCTATTTTTCTTCCAGATGATGATCATTCCCCTGAATCTTTTCATCCCGGAAGGTAAGTTATTAAGCTAATTTCAGTTCAACCGTGTGACTAACAAGTGGAAATGTGCTTACATATTGCAAAGGACAAAACATTTTCTGAACATCTGATGAGCTGGTGCTTTATTTTAATTTATTGCATTGCATTTTCAGATTAAATTTTATTGTGATATTACAACGCTAAAAAATGTTGCAGACAATGATTCATTTTCATAGTAGTTAATGTAGATTTGATATTAAATAAGGAAGCAAATGCAGTACTTTGTCATGACTACAGAATTTATCAAATCCCATACTACTTTATGAAGAAAGTCTTAATTTCCAAGGGTCAAGTTTCTTAAGACTCAATAGCTATTTAAATGACTGAACACTTCTGTATTACAGTCAACTTAGTCAATTGTGCAGCTGCATACACTCCACTGATCAGATGGGCACAGGCGGGCAGCGCAGTTTCTAAAGTTCTTTACTTAGTAAAGTTCTTTAAAGAATTCTTCGTACGGCTCAATCTCCTTCTCCCAGTTTAACTCTTCTGTTGCCGGCAAAGACTTAGTTGGTTTCCAGGTCCGGTTCTGGCAACAGAGCTACAGGTTGAGTTGTGGCAGCGAGTTACCGGTTCAGGTGAGAGAGAGAGAAAGTGCTGTGCGTTACCTATTATGCCTTCAGATCATAGGCGATTGGTTCTTGAGTTTGCGAGGTTGGATTTGTGCCAGCCCCCAGTTTCCTATTGGGGGAGGCTCGATTTATGCCTGATGCCAATCCATGCCATGTTTTGGAATGTTTTGTCTGGGTTCGTAGCTCTGTTTCGGGATTTCGGCTCTTGCCCGCTTCAAAAGGGGTTTATGACCTCCAGGCCCTATTCCCCAGACATTTTCACAGCAGGGATTCCAAGCTATTTGGCCCATTCTAGGTGAGCCATACTCCCAAGACTGTCACTTTGACGTAGAACAGTTAATGGGCCGATGAGCTCAGGGATTCTGGTAACCCTGGCGGATCTGATTGGCCACCCCGGGTGCCACCCCAAAATTTAATTCGCTACTGATTGACATCTCAGGTCACGGCTTTGTTGAAAGAAGCGTTTAGTTTGACATTTGGCGGCGCATTTTTCAAACCGAGGACGAGGAAGACAATATTAACGTCGGTTGCGAGATACAGAATAATAATTAGACGAACGTACAGAAGAATAAGAGAGTATTTCCACAGCTCCACAAGCTCTTTTCGCGATTGGTGAAAACATCAGATTTAAAGTACGTTTTAAGGTTTAGGTTTAGGTTTCCTGAACAACTTTTATGAAAGTTGAGTCGCTGTGTAAGTTAACGCTAGATCTTTGGCTCCATTAACAGACAGTTAATCACAAAAGAGGGATCGGTTCCTAATTTAGTTTAACATTACGTTCACATCTGTGCTAGTAATATACGCATCCAGTGCAGTGTGTAAGTTACAGTACACGCATGTTTAGCTAATGTGGGGTAACTATAGGCTACAGCTGTCAGTGTTCAGCAAGTTAACATTTAGCAATTTGAAATCCATTAACTCAGTTAGATTTTTGTACTTGAACTCAAAACAAATAATTGTTATTATCAATCTGTTAACGTTACTCAAAAGATAGCCCGTTTGCTATCGTAAATGTGTAAGAAATTATATCTAGCTTATGTACTGCAGAGTAGGGCTAGCCATGATCTAACTCAGGGGTAGTCAGTAGGCGGCCTGCGGGCAAATCCGGACCGCCAGGCGCTTTTGACTGGACCGCGAGAATAATATTAATTAACTTTTTATAATTTTTTTTATGTAATGTTACGGAGGTGTGTTGCACTCAGTGCTTGTTATTGTGTGGAACCCAGTCGCAGCAATTCCTGGTTATTAGCCGATAGGGTGTGATGTATTAATATGGATGTCCTGATAGTCAGTCAGTGAATTATTGCGCACAGATGGCCTGTTCGGTGTCTCAGTACACGGTCTGCCCTGGGGCAAGAGCGGCACTTTGTACTGTCAAAAACACAACACAAAAACAGGTATTCGGTTTTCGTGATTTGTCGCATCGTTTGTCGTGTGGACAGATGTCAACCTCGCATCTATAATATAAAAGTACACACAAATGACCTGGGGGGCACAGTGCAGATGCATATTTCTAGCAGTGCACACATCCTCACCAGTTTCAATCACAGAGACCCACCAACACAGATCTGTGATTGACAAGCAACAGAAACCGCGTCTGGTTGCATATATGATGTCGGTTGATGTGTGATTTTTCGCTGGTGATGTGTGGTTGTGATTGTGAAGCAAAGATGTTTGATTCAAAATCTGCCTGATTTCATGGGGATTTTGTGCTGTTTTTTGACTTCGAAATGACTCAAAATCCCGCATTTCAGGTCTTCAGCTGTCAAAATCTTATGGGGGACCCCCAGACCCCCAGCCCTGAATTACTCAATCCTCTTTGCCCTCATTTTTCAACACTGATTTTGTGCAGTGCACAGTAGACAAAGGGAAATGGTAAACACTTGAATCTAATAAAACACAAAATGCTTGAAAGTTTCTATTATGTTTATCTATATGACTACAATAATCTTTAACAATTAAAATTTAAGTGGTCTGAAACCGTTTTAATACTAATGTTTACATTTATTTAAACATTTTTGTACTTTGTTAAATGAATGTACTAAATATAAGCAACGGGGATATTACTAATTCACAGAATTTTGTGTGTGTGTTGGAAAGGGTCATTTGAAGGTGTGACCCCCCACCAATGTCTGGACCTTTACTATACCTTGACCAAGAAATTTGGACTTTGACACAAAATAATTGACTACCCCTGATCTAACTGGTAATTTAGGATTAATTAAGATTGAGATTGGACTAAAATGTGGGTAATTGGATGCTTAGATGTAACCATAGTCTGTCTTATTTTTTCATAGGGCCAATTAAACACGAAAAGAAAGGGAGAGATATCAGACTTTTAAAATAAACTACGCAATTCATGTAACACACAAATGCTATCATATCTCTTTGGTGCTTGAGCTTTATTTTCTGAAAATATTTTGGTTGTTCAACACTTATAGACCCAAATTATACATTCATGATAACAGAGTGACCCAAGTCTCTCCAGTATGTGAGTACGGTACTCTGTGTGTGCGTGTGTGTGTGAGAGAGAGAAAATGAGCTGCACTTCCAAGGTAGAGACACTGACTATTCATAGCATGTTAAAGAGTTCTAGTGAAGTAACCCTTTTGGACCACACTATCTGCCACATTGAAGAACTCCGGGTTTAGTGAATTATCACTTCTACCTCTAATCAGTAAACATAGGATTCATTCATGCTCCTTAGATGTTTTCTGTTGTAGCGTAAGGTACACTTATAAATTTCAATTAAAGAAGTGAATTTATAGTATCACCTTATCACGAATCCTGGAATCTTGTAGAACTCAATTTCTGTAATAATTGGACGCAGACACCAATTCCAAAGATATAATTTGTCAAATTTATTCAAAAACAAAGACTAAATGTAGCACTACACTAATTATACAAAAGGGAAAAACTAATTAAAATTCAACTCTAGATCAACAAATCAAAGACAAATCACTTCCGTGACCAAATCAAAGACCATGGGATTGCATATGATATCACACAAATCGTTAAACAAAAAAGGTTATAAACACATTGACTACAATACCGGTTAGTAAGACGAAGGTGAGTCTCTCATTAGTATTGTTAGTCAGACATTAAATAACTACGCAGGTTAGTATTTATGTCAGGTAACTTCTCGTTATATATATATCAGTCTCATTTACGTTTAGGTGCCGAGAAAGATCCTATCATTACTTGTTACCACAATTTCCCTTAACTGATTATTATTCAATGATTAAGGATAGGCAGGGCCACCAATAATCTAACGTCTATTAACTTGTGTCAATTTCAGACTAAACAGTTAAACAGGAATGAGAAGATATTTCTCGGCGTTGACAGATTTTATTTCTAAAATTATCAACAAAACAGTTTAATGCAACACACATTTATATTTAAGAAAACGAAATGATATTACACATTCTAGAGTTATGAATCACAGATTAACATTCCTAATTGATTTCTCAAATGTCATGAATCATGAACTCCAAAGTGTTAAACTTATCTGAACTTCGTAACAGAGAGGCCTCTCTGGCTTCGGGCTCAGATAACAGCACACGGCACGAGGTCCATGTGGTTTGGAACAAAGGCAGTCCGGTTCGGCTTTGTCCAAGAACTTCCACTCAGTCGATGCACCTGGAAGTTGGGGTTTCGCGAAAGTAGAGTCTTTTCCGAACAGATTTTCAACTGGTTTGAAGGCTCCAAGTTTGTGCACAAAATCTTCTTGGCAAGCAGGGTTTCCACTGTAGTTACTTGAAGGCAAGGTCTTTGAGGAAAGCAGGGCCCTGTTTGTTCCAAGGGTCAAGTTTCTTAAGACTAAAATAGCTATTTAAATGACTGAACACTTTCGTATACAGTCAACTTAGTCAATTGTCCAGCTGTAAAACTCCACTGATCAGGTGGGCACAGACGGGCATGCGCAGTCTGTAAAGTTCTTTATTTAATAAAGTCCTTTAAAATAATTATTTGTACGGCTCAATCTCCTTCTCCCAGTTTAACTCTTCTGTTGCCGGCAAAGACTTGGTTGGTTTCTGGTTCCGGTTCTGGCAAAAGAACTACAGGTTGAGCTGTGGCAGCGAGTTACTGGTTCAGGTGATAGAGAGAGAGAAAGAGACTCTGCGCTGTTCTTTATAGTCTGTCAGATCAATAGATGATTGGTTCTTGAGTTTTTGAGATTGGATTTCGGTTTCAGCCCCCAGTGTCCTATTGGAGGGGGGCTTGATTTATGACTGATGTCAATCCATGCCATCTTTTGGAAATGCCGGTTGGCCCGGGTTCGTAGCTCTATGTCGGGATTTCGGCTCTCGTCCACTTCAAAGAGTTTTTTATTACCTACAGGCCCCTTTCTCCAGACATCTCATAGCAGGATTCCAAACTATTTGGCCTATTCTCGGTGCCATCCTCCCCAAAACTGTCACTTTGATGTAAACCAGTTCCAAGCTGATGAGTTAAGGAAATCTGATAACTTTGGGGGGGAGAGGTCTTCTTTAGATCAGTGCTTCAGCTCAGAGCTAAAATGCTCTTATCAAAATACACCCAACATAACGCTACACTGTCATGGTCTATGGACCCCCTGAAGTAGCCTTGGCCACCCCCTGGCCACCCCATGTATAAAACTCTAGTTCCACCACTGAGGGAGAAGTCTTCTTTAGATTAGAGCTCCAGCTCAGGGCTAGAATGCTCTTATCACAATGCACCGCCCCCCCCCCCCCCTTAACGCTACATTATTATTATTAAATCACTTTGCGCCTTACTTTTTGATAGCATTTTTTCATCCCAAAGAATCCTTATACTATTTGTATATATTAGAGAACTCTCTTCATCCAACAATTCCCTCTAGAGGCAAAATGCAGGTAAGCACACTTCATAGCAAATAAAGTTGAGAAGTGAGAAAGTACTATATAATGTATTTATAGGTACACACCACTCTTCCAGTCCATCATATGAGCAACTTGTAAAAAATGTAAAACTTACCAAACAATAGCAGGTGTCAAGCTTTCTCGAGTTAGTCCGGATGTGTCGTGTCATAACTGGTTCCCTTGTATTTATTGATGATGTGACTGCTGACAAAAGCAGCAGGATGAATTCTGAATAGTTTAGGGCTATATTATCTGCTCAGATTCAGCCAAATGCTTAAAAACTCATTAGACGGCGCTTCACAGGGCAGATGGACAATGACCCGAAGCATACTGCAAAAGTAACCAAAGACTTTTTTAAGGTGAAGAAGTGGAATGTTCTGCAATGGCCAAGTCAATCACCTGACCTGAATCCAATTGCGCAGCATTTCACTTGCTGAAGACAAAACTGAGGGCAAAACACCCCAAGAACAAGCAGGAAGACAGCTGCAATACAGGCTTGGCAGAGCATCACCAGAGAAGAAACTCAGCATCTGTCCACCCAATTTGGATGTAACTACCCTCAAATTAAAGATGAAAGTCCACATTTAAAGCACATATTGATTGTTTCCTTTCAAATCCATGGTGGTGGTGTACAGAGCCAAAATACTATTTATTAGGTGAAGCATTGTACATATATTAAAAACATACAAAACATTTAATTCTCACGATTATTATTATTTTTTAAATCCAATTCTAAAAATAATTTCTTAGAACATTAAAATGCTGAAATAAATCAGAACAAGGAAAGAAACTCAACATTATATGAAATTAAATGTATTAAATGAAATTATGAAAAGTGAAAAGGAAACCAAGAGAACAACTTAATACAAAACAGTCTCTGCATTGTTGAATGAAATGGATATTGCATTAGACAAAAACAAATAAACAACAAAAACTATTAAACAAAACAATGCAACAGAAAAACCATCAATTAAGGTCAAAAGTTCAATACATTAAAAACCATTAAAAATCATTTTTAAAAACAATCAATATATTAATAAGAAGATAACAGCACTTGGACTCGGGCTCCAGCAGGGGGAGTATCTGTCCCCGGAGGTGGGATCCAACATGGAATTGTAAGCTCCCCCAGATCAAGGATTTTCCAGTTCTTAAAGGCTTCCTCCTTGCCAATCTCCAGATTGACATGGTCTTTCGCCAGGTTCATGCCCCTCCGTGCGATGCATTTCAGGTCTGACTCCTGCTTATTGAACAGTCAGATGTTCCGTCCCTCCCACAGGGCCTGTTTCACCATGCAGACGACACACCACCAGCACCTCAGAGTAGTAGATGACAATCCTCTGGCCGGTCCATACAGGATCTGCTGGGTGGTCGTCCACGCAGAAACATCAAACCTGTGGAGGAGCGGAAGAAACAAGAGCCAGACCCTGCACATAAAGGGGCATTCCTTTTGCAGGCAGCCCTTGTAGGGGCAGGTGTCAACCAGGGCTAAGCCTCCAACTAAGGGAGACACCAACTCACAGCCATCCAGTAGACATCTTTCTGCGTATTTGTGAGGCAAACATGCGTAGCATTAGCCTAGATATTTCTGTAGGTTTTGGGAGGAAAATCTTCAAAGCCAGTGAGGCTTTGTCGAGGCCTACTTCGAGTGCGAAGGCTCGGAGCACCCTGTAGAACAGCGGGGGATCCCACAATCCAAATATTTATGGACCTAAATGTATTTACACTTTTGCTGATGTCTGGTGTGGTGCCTTGCCTAGGAGGGATACAGCAGTACAGCACCGGGAGGCATCGTCCCTCCCTGGATCCCAGGGAAGGTGAATTGAACAGCAGCGCACGTGTCATACAGTGTACCCGTGAGTGGCTCCCGTCCTCAATAAAGCAGGAAGCAAACTTACAAATTAAATGTACTAATTAATAGAAAGTAAAGATAAAGCTTAAACTTATTTAATGTATACTGAACAGCAATTACTTTGGAAAGTTGCCTCATGAACAGGCCCTATATATGCAAGGGCTTAACAGGCCTCGAGCCCCGGGACCCGAGCCAGCAAAGGGGCCCATGCAGCTTGAGGCAAATTTGTTATAAAGTATTCTATATCAATGTCGTCTTTGCTCTTGTGTGTGCGCAGCCACCTGCCAGCCTGCAATGATTTTGGGGGAGGGGCGGGAGCAGAGAGGTGCAGATTTTTAATCTGGGCCGGTTGATTTCCCACTGGCCAGGGTTAAAACATTTTTTTTTAATCTATGATTGTGATTTGTGCCCATGCTGCTATTGGCGCTATACATGGAAATTCGTGGAGAAAAATCCTAAAAATAAAGAAGTAACATAACATAGTAACACAACAAGTAATAATATATATATCAGTACAATGCCTAATAATGATATGCATTCTATTTTCGTTTAGTACATTTCGCATTGCCTAATTAGGCTCCTTGTGCTGTCACTGTTAGTCCTGCCTTCAACAAGTAAATTACCCAATCAGGCGCTTCATATATGTCCTGCATCCAAAAGGCATGTAACCAATCAGACATCATAGAGCTGGTATCAGATTCGAATTATTACAAATTACACAAAACTGGGAAAATGTAATAATGGAGTAAAGTAAGATACCGTTTTATATATTTTATATGTTTACATTTTGCATTGAACAAATACTGGTATTAATAACTGTACGTATTGCATTTCCATTGTGTTTTTGTTGTTCCAATGTACACTATTCAACATTAATTTTTAAAAGTTTAAATAGGCTAGAGTATAGTTTCACTATCAAATATGAACAGGTGACTTTGTTGGTAGGCTTACAGAAAAACATATTTAACGTTTCTCCAATCCGGCAAACATGCATTTACAGCTTAACTAAACTCGGGAAGGGAGATAGAAAACAAAAATAACTAGAAGTTGCATGCAACTTTTAAGGCTTCTATGTTGTATCAGTAGGTTTCAGATTTGAGCAGGCATTTGTAGTTTAAATGCATGTGTTATTAAATGTGTAATTTTCAATTTCACTGTAGTATAGATTTGCGGTTTTCATTTTTTTCATTTGAAGTATGTATTCTAAGTCAGTGGACTTCAGTATTAATTTCCTCATTGCTTGCTTCAATGATCTAAGGTACTATGTAAGGTGTATTTTTCATTTAATTCTAGCATATATGTGTGGATTTCATTATTGTGTCATTCAAGATACAGAATGCAATTGACAGATTTGGCCACATGCTGGAGGTAGAGGTCTACATAAGGAATGTCATGATGTGGCTAAAATGTGAAGTTGTCTTTTTGATTGGTGTACAGCAGCCGTGTTATATTTCCTATCAAGTTGGCTCCATCAGTGTTGATAGATCTTTGTACTAGTGTTACCCACTGAAAATTTAAGGACATTAGGCCATTCGATTATGTAGATATTCACTGCTGGATGTGACATGGCCTTAAGCATTGTGGCCACCTCACTGTGTCACCATTGGTGACAAAACTCACCATAATCAAACATAACATTGTCATTTATTGGTGAGTTTTTGAATATGTCTTCTGGGAGTTTTGGGGGGTCAAAGAAATACGCGTATTTTGCATACATGCATAGTCATTTGCTTGTGGCTGCCTTGTTTTTGCACACAGTCACTTGCCTCTTGCACATTTGATACATTGCAGGATCTATGTAATACATGCTCAGTTTCAAAGCACTGGCCTTTTTAGTTCCAGAGCAGTAGCCATTTTCATATTCACACATGGCCACATGTTAAATCCAACATTACGGCTTAACCGTGTACCCCACAAACGTAATTCTACGGCGTAGTGTGTTACAAAGCTGCTTGGCGATGGTCTTGTAGCCCATTCCAGTCTTGTGTAGGTCTACAATCTTGTCCCTGACATCCTTGGACAGCTCTTTGGTCTTGGCCATGGTGGAGAGTTTGGAATCTGATTGATTGATTGCTTCTGTGGACAGGTGTCTTTTATACAGGTAACGAGCTGAGATTAGGAGCATTCCCTTTAAGAGAGTGCACCTAATCTCAGCTCGTTACCTGTATAAAAGACACCTGGGAGCCAGAAATCTTGCTGATTGATAGGGGATCAAATACTTATTTCACTCATGAACATGCAAATCAATTTATAACTTTTTTGAAATGCATTTTTCTGGATTTTTTTTTTATTATTCTGTCTCTCACTGTTAAAATACACCTACCATTAAAATTATAGACTGATCATTTCTTTCTCAGTGGGCAAACATACAAAATCAGCAGGGGATCAAATACTTTTTTCCCTCACTGTATGTGTATTTTGCATATGTGCACAGTCATTTGCTTGCACATTTCATAGATAGCAGTATCTATGAAATACATGCACAGTTTCAGTTTTGTACACATGCCTTTGGCTAGATCTTCAACCACATTTGTCAAAATCATTGATAAAACGAGATGGTTGCCATGCGCCAATCAAATTTCAGCAATGCTGAAATTGCATAACGTGTCATAAAGAGCAGGTTTGAAGTACATTAGAATGTGTTAGACTGTGTTTGTACTGTGTAGATGTGTACTTGGCCCCCTGCATTGCTGCTCGCAGCTATATTATTATTATTATTATTATTATGACGATGATGATGATGATGATGATGATGATGATGATGATGATGAGGTTGGTTTATGTCGCCTATTATTAGTACATATTTATTTTTTCATCTCGGAGCACTTTGTGGTAGGAACAGCCATAAGGCATTGTGGTTGAAAGTGTAAAAGTTATCCAGGTATCGTTTTCACAGAAATGCCTAAACATGTGCTGTTGATGTTTGTCTAGTCAGACTGGGCTGGGAGTGAATATGGCAGCTGTCGCCAATTAGTTTGTGAGTGAAATGAATGACACTGTCCCAAGATGAAGGTGAAGACACTTACAAGCCATGACAATTACACTTTTGTATGGTTTTGTTAAATTAACAATGAATTACCTATATCAGTGTGAAAAAGATACATTGAAATACATATAACATATTTGAATGCTGGAAAAATATTGTAATACTTCAATATTCTTTTCCTTTGTTTTCCTGTAGGTGGAAGCACTGAGGCATTGTAGTCCGGCAGCTGGGAAGGCCGATGGCCAATAATGGCAGTACCACAGCTTAACAAATTAGAAGAAGCACTTATAAGGTAAGTTGGTTCCACAAATTGATGGAAAACCATTATTTTATTTACATAGGTAGTCAAAAGTATTCACATCCATCATTTGAAAGTATATTATTCAGTGATTCGATATTGTATAGTTCTAGTAATAATGGAATATATATATATATATATATATATATATATATATATATATATATATATATATTCCATTATTACTATATATAATACTATAATATATATATATATATATATATATATATATATATATATTCCATTATTACTATATATATATGGTCAGGTGACAGCACTCACACACAGGTGAACAGCTTCTAAGTCTCCTGAAACTGTCCAAAGTGTTGTGGATTGTTGTAAGGGCAAGGTTAGTTGGGAGTGATTATTATTGTGATCTAGCATTGAACACAATTATATTTTAGCAAATTACAATATATCACATTATTTCTACATACAATTACCAATTTAAACCAGACTCAAAAATACTGGAATTATTAGCTTTACCAGCCTGTTTTTTAAAAGATGGTTAATGTTCCAGCTGTCACCTCTCAGAACCAGGCAAGGTAAAGCAGATTGTAATTAGGACAGGTGTGCTGTTAAACATTGCTGGATTTGATCTATAAAGCACTATAGGGAAACAACCACAGAGATACTCACATCACAGAATAAATTCCACAAAGACAGGAAGAAGGATGCAAGTACACTTTTTATTTAGTGCTGAAGTCAATATTTACACAATAAGATTCATATTGTATGAATCATTTGGGTACACACACTTGTTTTCTCTTCATTCTGCTGCTTCTTTGACCTTTAAAAGCAAACAAACAAACAAGCAAATAATGGAACCATGCAGATGTGTTTTTTATACCCATATTTGAAACAGAAACATATTTTTGGACTACTTTCATTTATGCAAATATAAAACATTTTTAGAGATCTATAATAAAAGTGAATAATTGTATGGGCATCACAGTTGTTAAACTGATTGGTTTACACATCCTTCTGTATTAGTACAAGTGTAAATAAGTAAGCAGTGTAAGTAAAATCTATGTGATTTCTCTGTTCTGTCCATCATATTTGTAACTTTTAGCTCAGTATGTCTGAAGCCAGCAGAGTGCTGTTTCAGGGTTTCAGGATGTGACGTTGCATCACTTATCAGATAGCCAAACTCACAGGCATCAAGAGCATCTCGAGCATTAACATCTTCCTATAGTATAGTGGTAATAATAACAATAACAGTAATAATAATTATAATAATATTAGTAATTAATATGAATAACAGCTGTGAACTAGCATTTCTTAATTGTTTTTCTTCAAAATGCAGCAGATTACACATTTTTACTTAATGGACTTAAATTAATGATGAATACCTTGTATTGACCTGTATACTATTCATATTCCCGTTGTAAAAAATAACCCTGATATGAATAGCAAGAAACAAAGTGATCTCGTTTTTATTTCCAATGGCAAGTTAAGCAAGGTCAGCACAATAAGTCCACTCACCTTAGAGCCCATATCACGGCTCTTGACTCTCAGCTTGTTGACCTGGGATTCAGAAATGTCCGCACGCTCCTCAGCTTCCTCCAGCTCATGCTGCGCCTTCCTGTACTTGGAGAGATGAGAATTGGCCTGTTCCTCCTGGAATGGAGATATAAAAATGATAAGCATTAAGATGAAAGAAGTGTCAGATAATGCATGAAACCAGTTGTTTTGGCATTCATTTGCGTTGCTGTACTCAACTTTTTGCAGAAAGGTTTAGATTTCTTTATTTGTGTATATAATTAGCTTAGTGAGTACAGCAGCTACTGATAATTTTTTGTGTGAAATTTCACTTCCATTCTGCAACGTGATCACTCTTGTCATTTAGCACCCTTTAGTGAATGAGGCTCTTAATTAACACTAAAGAAGAAATCAGTAGATTTGAATTATTCAATGTACTCACAGCCTCCTCAGCCTGTCTCTTGTAAGCCTTCACTTTGAGCTGCAGCTTGTCAACCAGATCCTGGAGTCTGTTCACATTCTTCTTGTCCTCCTCAGCCTGCAGAGACAACAGATGACGCATACTTAATATAGATCATACATGTGTATTTAGCCTCTCGTAAAGACAGTAATTGATGTGGTTACTTATTTTACGCCCATTGTTATGTTACCTGGTAGGAGAGCTCCTTGACTCTTCTCTCATATTTACGGACACCTTTAATGGCATCGGCTCCACGTCTTTGTTCAGCTTCAAGCTCATTCTCCAGCTCATGGACCTAGAAATCATAGCAGTAATTAGCAATAATGTATCTTTTTTTCTGGAAGTAGAATCATATAAGAATGTGTATTTACCCTAGACTCCAGTTTCTGGAGCTGCTTCTTTCCACCCTTCATTGCCAGCTGCTCAGCCTCATCCAGACGGTGCTGCAGGTCCTTCACTGTGACCTCCAGGTTCTTCTTCATTCTCTCCAGGTGAGAGCTGGTGTCCTGCTCCTTCTTCAGCTCCTCAGCCATCATGGCGGCCTGAAAGGTGAATGTACAGGCATACATTTATCTGATTTATGATACAGTCACTGAAGGCTGATCTAACTCATAACAATACAATTGAAACAAATGCAAAAGTGGTGTAACAATAATGATATGTTCTCTCAGCTTTTATGCCTTCATTGTATTTCATGCTGTCAGTTTAATCTTGTTGCAATACAAGGTGAGATATAGGAAGTTAACTGACTTAACACAAAGTACATTGGAAAATTAATTGGCAGTTCCTTTGGGTGATAAGCAATTTGACTCACATCAGTAATTGCCTTCTTGGCCTTTTCCTCTGCATTTCTTGCTTCCTGGATGGTGTCATCAACTTCACCTTGAAGCTGAGAAATGTCACTCTCAAGCTTCTTCTTGGTGTTAATAAGACTGGTATTCTGGGAAAAAGTAAGTCATTTAGTTTCTTCATTACTCAGAAGTAACGTTCATTTTATAATGAAAAATGTTCAAATTTTAACTATGGAGTTGTGTTTTCAACCTGGGAGTGCAGCAGCTGCACACGCTCACTGGCGTCAACCAGTTCCTGTTCAGCAACTTTGCGGCCTCTCTCTGTCTGTTCTAGGGCAGCCCTCATTTCCTCAATCTCAGCCATCATGAGGATGTTTCTGCGCTCCACCATGGCAGCCTGTTCCTTCATGTCCTCCTGTCCTCTAAGAGCATCATCCAGGTGCAGTTGAGCATCCTGATTTAATATAGAAAAAAATAATATTTTTTCTGTTTTCTTTTAGAAACAAAAGGCCCCATGGGAATTGACATAAGTAATTGCTACAGGCTCCATACCTTGAGTTGTCCTTGGACGTTCCTCAGTTGCTTCTGGGCCTCAGCAGCCTGGCGGTTGGCGTGGCTCAGCTGGATTTCCATCTCATTGAGATCTCCCTCCATCTTCTTCTTCACTCTCAGGGCATCATTCCTGCTCCTGATCTCAGAATCAAGACTAGTTTGCATTTGGTCAAGAGTCCTCTGGCTGTTTCTCTTGCACTGTTCAAGCTCCTCATCCTTCTCCGCAATCTTTCTGTCCACTTCTGATTTGATCTGGTTCAGTTCCAGTTGGACACGAAGGATCTTGGACTCTTCATGCTCCAGTGAGGCCTGTTTTTAGAAACAGATGCATCATTTTTTTATATTTCTGACCTGCTAATGGGAACTGATGTTGGGTACGAACATGTACTGGTACTATACCTAATAAAATTGAACATGAATATATAAATAAATTAATAAAATGAAGAAATACATTATATAATAATAGGTGTATTCACAAGTTATGGAAAGTTCAGTAATGTTAATGTATCTGATCATAAAATGGGGAGGATATTTGATCAGGAAATTCTGAAATTATCTTTAAAAAGAAATACCGATGTATTTCTGGAAGAGTTGAATTTCAAAGCAAAACAGTTTTTTTGAAGGTGTGTGAGATTGAAAGGATGTTTAGTACCTCAGCCTCTTCCAGTGCAGTTTGAATTTCAGACTTTTCTGTCTCCAACTGCTTCTTTGCCTTTTCCAGCTCGTGAATGCTCTTTCCAGTCTCACCAATTTGTTCAGTGAGGTCTGAGATCTCCTCTGTTGCACATACAAGGAGATCAACAGCAGCACATTTGATATGCATGTACAAATAGTTATTTAAAATTCTATAATTCAAAATTCAATACTGTAGTTCAATATATTTTCCATGTTATTACTTACGCTGCAAGTTCTTGTTCTCGCGTTTAAGAGTCTCAAGATGATCCAGAGCCTCTTCATAGGAGTTCTTCATCTTGAAAACCTCAGTGCTAAGAGAGCGAGCCTCTTTCAGAGCCGCCTCCAGCTCTGCCTGGCCCTCCTCAAACTTCTGCTTCCATTCTGCAAGGACCTGTTATAAAAAAAATGAAAAGCTTCCAGATATTTAATCGAATTTTAGTTTGTTTCTCAGTATTCAGACTCATGTTGTATTGCATTTTCTCAGAGAATGAGGACTTCCTTGGTTTATAAATCTATAATCAAACGTTTCACCTTGTCAAAGTTCCTCTGTTTCTTATCAAGGGCAGCTGCTTGAGCGTTTGCTCTCTCCACATCAATCATGAGGTCTTCCACCTCACCCTGCAGCCTCTGCTTGGTCTTCTCCAGAGAGGCGCACTTGGAGTTCACAGCCTCAATTTGTTCCTCTGCATCTTGCAGGCGCTGGGCAAGCTTTTTCCTTTGGGAAGATAGCATGATTAAAACAGGCATAGAACTAAACAACAACGATACTTATGTTAACTTGTAAGAACTAACTTGGACTCCTCAAGCTCCTCAGTGCGCTGGATGGCATCAGTTTCATATTTTGTTCTCCACTGAGCCACTTCACTGTTGGCCTTGGACATTCCACGCTGAAGTTCAGCCTTGGCCTCCTGCTCTTCCTCATATTGCTCCCGGAGCAGGTCACAGTCATGGCGGGCTGATTGTAAAGCATGAGCCAGAGCACTCTTGGCCTGAAGAGAGAATAAACATATATATAAAAAAATAATAGTAATTGTCCAGTGAATTGTAATTGGTCATTGTACTGGTGGAAACTTTCTAACATTACCTTTGTTTCCTCTTCCATATGCCTCTTCAGCTCCTCAATTTGTTGAGTGTAGGCTTGTTTTCCTCTTGTCAGCTGGGATACGAGAGCTTCTTTCTCTTCCAGTTGGCGTGCAAACTCACCTAAATGAAAAATTGTTGGTTGGAGGAAAGAGGTGTATTGGGTAATGATTTATATAGTTAATGTATTTCTTGATGTAAAATGTATGTATAAAACAATCATACCATTCTCAGTTTGCAGACGTGCTTTTTGACCACTGATATCATTAATCTGGCGTGTGTTCTCATCACTCTTTGCTTTGATTTCACTGAGTTGGTCCTCTAGAGTACGGCACATCTTCTCCAGATTTGCCTGTCATTGCGATAATAAGCAATATTCTTGTAAGAATAATAATTTGTAGGTGTATTGTTAATTTTGGAATTAACAGGGTAATACTTTACCTTAGACTTGGCTACGGACTCCATGTTGCTGGAAAGATCATCAATCTCCATTTTGTATTCACTCTTCTCCTTCTCCAGCTTCTGCTTGACTCGCTGAAGGTTGTCAATCTGTTCTCCTAATTCTGCCACGCTGTCGGCCTGCTTCTTGCGGAGGGCAGCAGCGGTGGCCTCGTGCTGCAGAGTAGACTCTTCAAGGTCGCGGCGGAGCTTCTGGAACTCAGCTTCACGTTTCTTGTTCATCTCAATCTGAGCAGAAGTGGCACCACCAGCCTCTTCAAGCCTTTCACTGATCTCCTCAAGTTCCCTGGAGAGATCAGCCCTCTGCTTCTCAATCTTTGCACGAGCAGCACGTTCAGCCTCAATTTCCTCTTCCAGTTCCTCAATGCGAGCCTAGAATAAGTAATGGTGTGTATAGATAGGCTGAAACAAGTGATAATAATCAAAGAAACCTCAATTAAAATATTTCAATTTTCAATAAGTACCTGGAGCTCCTTAATCTTCTTCTGCAGCTGAGCACCCAGAGCTTGTTCATCTTCAATCTTGCTGAGAAGCTGGCTGGTTTCAAATTCCTTCCTGTGATGTGCAAAGCATATTTGAAATAAGCCCTTTTACTTAGTACTTTTATAAAATATGATATAATGTCATGTTTCTTTTAATACATTCATACTTTTTGATCTTCTCATCTGACTGTTGTTTGTCATTTTCCAGATCCATTACAGATTCCTGAGATAGTTTCAGATCACCCTCCAGCTTTCTCTTGGACCTCTCAAGGTCCATTCGAAGTTTCTTCTCTTGTTCCAGTGAACCCTCAAGCTTAAAAAGGAGATAATATACTTTTACAATTGAATTTAGTTATTTCATTTTATGTCATGTTATGTCAGTTATTTTATTATGAAGGTCTATTTGGCTCTCCAACTTACATCATCCACTTGTTGTTCAAGCTTGGTCTTGGCTTTAGTCAGAGTGTTGACTTTGTCTTCCTCTGCTTGAAGGTCATCCAGAGTCTGCTGGTGTGCTTCTTGGAGGGCTTTCTTCTCCTTGGATAATTTAGCATTACTTTCATCCTGTGAGGCCATCTCTTCAGTCAGGTTTTTCACCTAGAGGAGTTTGAAAAATCCATCATTATGTAAACATCTTTCAAATTCTCGATATATCTGAATGTCTTATGTTTAAATGCAAACCTTATTTTCTGTGGCGTGTTTCTCCTTCTCCACTTTGGCCAAGGTGAGCTCTAAGTCATCAATGTCTTTCTTAAGCTCAGAGCACTCATCCTCCAGTTTCCTCTTCTTGGCAGTCAGCTCAGCGTTCATTTCCTCCTCATCCTCCAGTCTCTCTGTAATCTCCTTTATTTTAGCCTCAGCCTGGATTTTGTTTTTAATCAAGCCCTCACATCTTTCCTCAGCATCACTGAGACCCTCAGCTTCCTGTTAAAATATCAGTTACATTTCTTTAATTTATTTTTGATATGGAATTGGTACAGACATCCAATGATGTTTCTGATGTGTTTTTTATATTGTGCAGCGTACCTGAGTTTCACATTATACTAAAACAAATTACATACAGTGTAGTGTAGTTTTAAGGCAATGCTTACACACACACATTTATACAATATTATTCCATATTGCTCAAAGCAGCAGAAATGCTTACAGATTGGACTTGTAGCAGCAGGTCATTCTTCTCCTGCATTAGAGACACCATTTTCTCTTCAAGGTCCTTTTTCCTGGCTTCTGCCTTTGCCAGATCTTCCTTGCACTTGGTAAATTCTTCCTTCATGTTGGCCATTTCCTTCTCTGATTCTGCGCTCTTCAGAAGTGGCTTGATCTTGAAGTACAGCTTCATCCATGGCCAGTGTTTCACATTCATGAATGAGCGGATGTTGTATTGGATGGAGAAGATGGACTCTCTGCACGAAAGAGTATAGATTTGATCCATTTAGCAAACCTAAAAATACACCCGTTTTATGTCATAACACTATTGGATTGTAATGAAGACTTTCCGATTCATAACTGTATTTCTCAGAATACAGTTTTCCACTATTGTCTTTTAAGTTGTCTCTGCAGTATGTTGTACTATTAAACCGTAAGGTCTTTTATTTTTAAATCATGATTCTTATTCAAGATTTTAGTATTGTTTTTATCTTTGATCTATTTCTCAGCAGCTGATTTAATAAGTGAATAAATAAATAATTTGAACAGTTGTGAAGGTCTGTAACTTTTATATCTATTATACCTATCATCAAGTTTAAGTGTTTGTTTTTCAAAACTTTACTAAAATGAAGAATTACCTCCTTTCCATCATCTTCACAAATTCCCTTCTCATGAGAAAGCCACGGCAAAGAGCCTGCGTGTTAGTGATGAGTGCGGCCAGTTTTTCATCTCGCATCTCCTCAAGGGTACCCAGCAGACCAGCTTTAAAGAACACCTGTAATCAATGGTAAATGTCAATACATATTTGCAATTGTGGCCAATGTATATAGATTGCATGTGGTCCTGCGCAAGCCAATTATTCCTGTTGTGATTTTTATAAAATGTTGTGTCATATGTCACCCCCTCATTGAGAGTTTCTGTCAATGTTGGCTGAGTGGATGTGGAGTTTTATTACACTGACATGCAATACAGCAAATCGTATGTGTGTGTTTGTTCCCTTTGTTAAACACCTACCTTAGTGTGTCCAAATTTATACTGGGTGTGGTCTACATCAATGGATCCCAAGAGCTTCTCTGAACATTTCTTGCTGTCAATGAACTGACCCTCTGGAATGGCACTGGCATTCAATACTTTGTATCTGTACAAAGGGTCAAAATAGGTGATTTTGTGATCCCTTATGTTAATGTACATGAATTAGAACATAAGAACATGAGAAAGTTTCCAGACAAGAGGAGGCCATTCGACCCATCATGCTCGTTTGGTGTCCATTACTAAGTGATCCAAGGATCCTATCCAGTCTATTTTTAAATGTTCCCAAATTTTCAGCTTCAACCACATCGCTGGGGAGTTTGTTCCAGATTGTGACTACTCTCTGTGTGAAGAAGTGTCTCCTGTTTTCCATCTTGAATGCCTTGAAGCCCAATTTCCATTTGTGTCCCCAGGTCTGTGTGTCCCTGCTGACCTGGATAAGCTCCTCTGGTTTAATGTGGTTGATGCAATTCATGATTTTGAAGACTTGAATCAAGTCCCCACGTAGTCTCCTCTGTTCCAGGGTGAAAAGGTTCAGTTCCCTCAGTCTCACTGATTAGGACATTCCCTTCAGACCTGGAATAAGTCTGGTTGCTCTCCTCTGAACTGCCTCTAGAGCAGCGATATCTTTCTTGAAGTGTGGAGCCCAGAGCTGTACACAGTATCCAGATGAGCTCTAACTAGTGCATTGTACAGTCTGAACATTACTGCCCTTGTTCTCAATTCTACACTTTTGACAATATACCCTAACATTCTGTTTGCGTATTTTATTGCTTCCCCACATTGTTTGGATGGAGAAAGTGAGGAGTCCACTTAGACTCCTAGGTCTTTCTCATGCGTTACTTCATCTAGTTCTATTCCTCCCATAGTGTAATTATAGTGGATATTTTTGTTACCTGCATGTATTACCTTGCACTTGTCCACATTGAATTTCATCTGCCAGGTGTCGGCCCACAACTGAATATTATCAAAGTACCTTTGAATAACCTGTGCTGCCGAAATTGTATTATTGAATTATTGTATCTGGACATCGTACCCGGAAATCTTATATTTAAACTTATACATATGAAGTCTATATTTACAATTTAGATGTAAGATAACATTTTCAGTACCTTTGCTTGAAGTCTCCATAGAGGATTCTGCTTGGGAAACCTTTCCTGCAAATCCTGATACCTTCTAGCACACCATTGCACCTTAACTGGTGGATAACCAGGAAGTTTTCCATGAGACCTAAAATAAAAATTACATGTTAATACAAAACATTTCCTGAAGTTAGTGTATTACTATACAACAGTGTACTCAGGTATGAAATATGTAAAGCATGTTGGTTGTACCTGGTGTCTTTGATTCATTGGGAATCAAACAACGCACAAAGTGAGGATGTGTGCTCCTCAAGTTGGTCATCAGCTTGCCCAAGTTCTCCTGTGTTGTGACAAGATGACACTTTGATTAAATGCTGTTACATGCTGTGTCTTTTTCAGTTTTGTTTTTAAAGGTTGCCTCTGTAATGTTGTAACATTGTATAATGGTTTAATATTGTTTCATGAGGAATTGAGACTTCAAAAATATATTAACAAAAATATATTTTTTACCCTGAAGAGACAAGACACCGTCTGAAAGGAGCCACCCTTCTTCTTGCCACCCTTCTTTCCACCACTCTCTGTTAAAATAAATAAAAAGTCAGTTTTGTCTTAAAATGAAATTATAGATTTTTGATTTAAAATGAATAATCTAAATCACCTTCAGGTCCTCCATGGCTGGCATACAGAAGAGCCAGCAGTTTGACAGAGGATTTCTGGTACAGCCCCACGACAGTGTCATTCAGGGGGTCCTTGTTCTTGTCCAGCCATCCAGTGATGTTGTAATCCACAGTGCCGGCATAGTGCACCAGGGAGAAGTGGGCCTCTGGCTTGCCTTTGGCAGGCTTGGGTTTCTGGAAGCAGTTGGTTTTCCCAAGATGTTGGTCATAGAGCTTGTTCTTGAAGGTTATGTCTGATGCCTTGGGGAACATGCACTCCTCTTCAAGGATGGAGAAGATGCCCATTGGCTATAGAAGTTTTAGGAAATTGATTAGAGAGAGAGAGATGTAAAATTGTATTCATACATAACACTGGGTATTTTACCAACCTTCTCAATTAGCTCAATGCAGGCAGCCAAGTCCATACCGAAGTCAATGAACTCCCATTCAATTCCTTCCTTCTTGTACTCTTCTTGTTCCAGTACAAACATGTGGTGATTGAAGAACTGTTGCAGTTTCTCATTGGTGAAGTTGATGCACAGCTGTTCCAAGCTATTGTACTATGTAACGAAATGATGATTATTTATAATACAGAACATGCATATATTCACATCAATCAAATATAACAATGCAAGGTATTAAGAATAAGAATGACTTAAGAAACCCCTACCTATTAACAATCATGAATTATTTACTTACATCAAAGATCTCGAATCCAGCAATATCCAGCACCCCAATGTAGCTCTGTCTGGACTGTTTGGTATCCAGCATCTGGTTTATGCGGACAACCATCCACAAGAACAATTTCTCATAGACTGATTTGGACAGGGCACCAACTGCATTGTTGACCTAAAATGCAAATAGCTTAATGTGAGTTCTGGGATATAAAACAATTGAGAGCATTTCAGAATAGGTCAGCAGCAAAGAGATGAATGTTTCAAGTTTTTACCTGAGGTACAGTCTGCCCCTTGGTCACATACTCATTTCCGACTTTGACTCTGGGGAAGCACAGGGCTTTGAGCAAGTCAGATGAGTTCAGGCCCAGGAGGTAGGCAACCTTGTCAGCCACTGAAATCATGAATAAAATGGTAATAATACTCTTAACTGACACTTGCAATGTGTAAGAAAAAACAAAAACAAGACTAATGAAAACACAAAAAATATCACATATATTGTCATTTGTGTTGAAAATTATATTCTGAAACTTACATTTTAATATCAATTAAATTAATTCTTCAAGGCACGTACTTGGTAAATGACAAGGATATTATGTTAATGTACAGAGATTAGACCCATGAGCTAGACAGGGTTTTCAGCCACTGGTAAATGTAAGAAAAAAATGTGTTTAATCTTGAGATTGATAAAAGTTGATTTCACACAACAGAATGTTTATTGCAATGTAGTTAATATTTTGTGGACTAGATCAGCTTGCCTTGCTTACGTGACTAGTATAATTTTCCTTGTAAATGAGAAATCTCATATATACAAGTTATAATAAGGTAACTTGTAAATCTGAAGTTTACCCTCAGTGCCGTCAGGTTCAGCCTGCTCCTCACGTTGCTTCTGCTTGAACTTCATGTTACCATAGTGCATCACAGCACCAGTCAGCTTGTAGATGCCCATTTTCTCATCATTAGTGAAGCCCAGAATATCAATGGCTGTCTAAATGATCAGAAATATATCCCATTAGTAACAGGAATAACACATTACAGATATAAAATTATTCCCTGATCAGAAGAACTTACATCTGTGGCAACCAGCTCCTCTTTGTCATCTATGCTGGCCACAGTGATCTGACCCTGGCTGATCATAGGGAAATCATAGGGATTGGTTGTGATCAGAAGCATGTCTGGGGGGAAAAGGAAACAACAACAAAAACATATATAAAATGGCTGCAATTAGTTCAAATGTGAACCTTGTTAATGAAATCATGGTTTGTCCTACCAATGAGCTCTGGCTTGTGGTTGGTCATGACCTGATAAAAGATGTGGTAGCTCCTTTCTTCAGACAGCTGGAATGTTACTCTGGACTTCTCCAGCAAGTCTGTTTAAACACAAATTGAGTTGAAGGTAACTGTTGTATTTTTAAGTATATAATAAGACATTAAAATAAGATGAAAATAACTCACAAGTCTCAATGTCAGCAGAAGCCAGTTTTCCTGTGCTTCCGAAGTGAATTCTGATGAATTTACCCTTTACAAAACAAGACAAGATATGATTATCTTCATGTATTTACATCAGGAGTGAAGGATGAATGTATACTTTTGAGATATTAAGCCATTTACTTACAAAGCGAGAGGAGTTGTCATTCCTCACTGTCTTGGCATTACCGAAAGCCTCCAGCAGAGGGTTGGCTGAGATGATTTGATCCTCCAGGGTTCCCTATGAAGGACATTGGATCATTAACAGTTTCCTAAGCCATTCATTCACCATCAATAGTATTTTCTAAGCTGCCAGTAGTGGAATACCCATCTAGAGCACCGGGAGAATTCCCAGTTGGCCTGTCAACCTGCAGACCCATGGGCCAGAATAAAGATATCTGTAGCTGTTTTCACACTACAACATCAAATCCCGGGTTGAGTGGACTCTGGGCGGGACGGGGTGACTCACCCCTGAGTTCAGTCTTCCTTTCATTCACAATTGCCCTGCGCTACAATACAAGGGGTTACGATTCACATTAACGTTTTTCAACCCGAGCTGTAAGTTCACCCAGGCTTCAGAATTTAGTCTCAGGATGAAAATGACAATGTGCATGAACTTGATTTTTGGGTCTCCCGATTTCAACTGTAGCAGCTTATTTCTCCCAGCCCGTTCGACTGGACCGGCCCAATGGTCAAATTAAACTTTCCACATTATCAAATGTTATGATTTTGTATACGCAAAATGATGTAATGGAATTATTTTACCAATCACAGTTGTTAGTAAAGAAAAGTGAATAGCTGCTTCGCTGCAAGGAAATATGAATATAATTTACAAAAGAAATAAGCTGATTTGAGACTTTTCGGGGTGGAAATATGTATTTCAACTATGTATTTCTGCTGATCAGTAGTTTCTGTTTCTAACCTGTATTTTGCCAGGTGGTGGTGCTTCCTTCTTCTTGTCAGTTGACACTGCGATTGTCGCAAAGTACTGGATGACACGTTTCGTGTTCACAGTCTTTCCAGCACCAGATTCTCCACTGAGGGCAAAACACAGAAAGTGTGAATCTCTGTCCTTGTAGTGCAGGAGGAAATAAATAAATATGTAATAAATGCATCTTACGTAATCAGGACGGACTGGTTCTCACGATCTGTAAATACATATGAAATAGAGCTGAAATAAGTACTTCAGTTTCATGGTTAAATTCAAAATTGTTATTGAGTGTACAATTAGAGTGATTTGTACAGTATTTACCAGTGAGCATGTTCTGATAGGCATTATCAGAGACAGAGAAGATGTGTGGTGGAGCCTCCATGCGCTTTTTGCCTCTGTAGGCTGTCACAACTGATTGATCATACACTGGCAGCCACTTGTAGGGGTTCACAGTTGCACAAAACAGCCCAGAGTAGGTCTGAAATCAAATATTACGTATTTAACGGAAAGCTGATATAAAGACAACATTAGCGCGTTTTTTAGTGTTTCATGTTTTCTTACGTAAATCATCCATGCTGCGTAACGCTCTTTGAGGTTATACAGCACAGAGGCTTCATTCAGGTGGGTCATCATCGCCATGTCCTCAATTTTGTCGTACTTGGGAGGATTCATTGGGAAGACGTCATCCTCCTTGACTGTGACAGTCTGACGAACAAAAGTTAAATCATGAATAGCAGCATGGAATAAATGGATGTCCTCAATAATAAGCTTTTTCTTACTCTTACATGATAATACTTACTTGGCCAGCCTCAGTCTTGACAGTAGCTTTGCCCCCTTCCCTACTTTGGACCACACCTTTGACATACAGCTCCTTGGCATCAGTTACATAGACGGCAGATTTGGCATCAAATGGTTTGCTCTGAGCCTCAATCCTCTCCTTCTCAGGCTTCCTCAGGTATATGGCAGCTGGGCCAAAAACGGCCATCTCCGCGTCCGTACTCATGATGACAGCTCACTGTGGGAAAACAGACAGCAACTATCTTTATATATGTGTGCTCTGTTTTTTAAACTGGAATACTTTCAAATCACATTGCTTGAGAGACAAGGTTTTGCTGATATACCTTCTGATATCAGTTTCTCAACATGCGTAACTCTTGGATCACTTAAAGTTTTCCACATACTTGCATGTTTCTACATGAAATACACACATAATACTGCACATATAAAAGGTGTTTTTAAGAATATTTAAGAATAGGTAATTATTGGTTAAAAATTGTAAGTATTACTCAATAGGAAACATGTACGAAAAGTTGTTAGCTCATCTTTGGAACAGTGAGAGTTTTCGTGACTCTTGTACACTAGATTATTTACTCTAGATGTCTTACCTACCTTAACACCAACCCCAGGAATCTGAATGTTAAATTGTGTTTACCACTGAAAAATAAGGAAGAATTGATTAAACATTTGTTTTACAATATATATATATATATATCACAAAATAGGATATAGACATAGAAGAGTTGGTTACCACTAGTTGGAATCTTGACAGTCTTCTCTATGAGTGGAGGCTTGCTGAAGCTCATTTTATAAAGATCAATTTTGCCAACGCAGCAAAATGCTCTTCTATATTTGGTCATGTAATTCTGTTTAGATCTCATTAAGTCACATTGCCTTTTTAATGTGTCTCAAGTTTTCTGTTCTTGCTGTAAAGAGATAGCTTTACCTTACTTGATCTTGAAAGATCAACTGGGGTAAGTTTCTCATGTGTTATTTTACTTAGCCTCAGTTTGTGGCAATAAGCATTGTTAAAGTCCCTACAATTGTTTTAACCAACTAAACTAAAATATAACTTTGCTCAAAATTGTAATCCTGCGAATCTTTACAAAGAGGTCATAGAAACTACAGGAATAAATGAAAGTAATGTATTATGTCATTATGTCAAGGCTGCATACGTGTGAAGGAGTGTGTACTGTTGTTACTGTGTATTATTATTTATTTTTTAATGATGCACACTGATTCTTTTATTATTATTATTATTTATTATTTTTTATGATAATTATTCACTTCAATGTGAAAGGTTATCTTTTCAGATTGTAGGTTATTCTTAAATTAACTATGTATCAACAGCAACATTTTCTTTATAATGTATTATATTATGCTTCTACATTCATAGATATATTCATATATATATATATATATATATATATATAGTATTGAAAGGCTCCTTGACACTGTTTAACTTCATTGACAGATTAAATGGTTTGCCTTAATTTACTGTGCTGTGTGGTCACGTACAAATGAGGCATCTTCAATTACTTGCCAAATTCAAACTGATATGTCGGTCATAATTTTCAACAGCATTATTTGGAACAAGTCTTCAAACATAAGAACTTAAAAATGTCACTGCCAGCAGCCTTCACATGTTGATATTGCTTTGCATGGATTTTAAATTGGATCTGAGACAAATTCTTGAATATTTTTGTGCTATGATCATGTTATCCTGCCACAGCACTAATTAGGACAGTTCATTTTATAGTATTGTTAGCTAGGCAAATGTAGAAGACTTCTGCTTGGAGTGAAAATCCTTTTTCATTATGATTAACCTATTATGATTCGTAAGTAGTTTTCTTTTTCTTTATTAATATTCCAAAGTCTTTGTTTTAGTTTTGTCCTGGATGTTGAAAGCAACAATAAAACCATGATTTGCTGCTGAATTGTTGACTGGGGGCGGTGGGGGGACGTTTTCATACAGCAGGCTCCCGCAGTGTCTCATTGAGAAAGAGGGCACATATGGAGATTCCTATTGCGAAGCTTATATTGAGCAAATCATCTAGTCTATAGCCTTGAGTGCAAATGACCAACATTCTCCAAGAGCTTCTTAATATCAATATTCCTTTGTTCTAAGATGTCACTGTTGTCATCTGATGTCCATTATTGGTAGGAAACTTACTGTTATAGAGTATGTTGACTATTCATCCAAATTCATCATACTAAACCCAGCTTATTGGGCTTCCAGTGATAGTTCAACATGATGTTTGTCTGTATATAGTTGTCAAGGCAGATTCTTTCTTATGTTCTTCTATTTCTACATTTTCACATCACACTTCACATGGCAATATGTAGTACAACTGATCAGAATCAGGCTACACCTGAAAAGACATGAGAATAAAGGGAATAAAGCAATGGAAACCAGGTTTAAACAAGTATAAGAATGCAAGAGTATAATTTATAATAGAGCAAAATCCTCATAAAGATGTCCAGCACATTCATACATACTTGGCATATGTGACAGTGCTTGCACAGCGTTCCCCTGCTTGTTCTCAAGTATCAGAAATGTGTCCCTGTTTTTATTGCACTTCAGCATGTTTTTTAATTGACTGGAAACTTACCCAGGACAAGGTCTGTTTTCTGGATTTGTCCCAAACCTTTGCAGTATTTAAAGAAAATACATAAATTATATGTCTATGGGTTTAAAAGGAAAATTAATAGGGTGAAGCTTAAATTAGAGTTGTGATCTAATCTCAGATAGAGCCAAGTGGAGGTTGTGATTTCATCTTAACTTCAATTTAGAGAAGCAGTAGTTCAGTGTTTGTTCAGAGTGCCTGCTGTTTCCCTGGTAAGCTGATCCACACTCCACGGTATAGGACACCAATACTCATAGCAATGTAACCAAATGTAAGCTAAAAGAAAAACTGTATGCTACATCTTCTTCATACTTTTAAGAAAATCTTATTTTTTGTTGATAATTGTGTTTGACTTTGCATACTATTCATTTAAAACAAAGTTCATTCGGGGGTCTGACGATCTCTGTTTTCATGTATTGAACATTTTATTATTATTATTATTATTATTATTATTATTATTATTATTATTATTATTATTATTATTATTATTATTATTGCTGTCTTTGTTGATATTGTTTAATCGTGATCCTTCAAGTTCTCATGCGTGGACATCAAGATGTGGTACTTATTAATTTTTAACAGTCCTCTCTCTTAATAAGGTTTTTGACAATATCACTGATATTCACACAGCTTTTTCATGCTTGTTGCATAGAAGAGGTGGAGCCAAGTGTATAGAAGTTTTCTGGACAAAGGACTGAGTTAGGAGGACTTCAAGCAGCTTGAGGTAAGTTTATGAAGGACAATAATCTTCACTAACTAAATCTTTCTGAACCTCCATTCATTAGAGAAATAGGCTACATTTGGATGATATCGGATGCATGCTGTCCAAACTATTAAACCACTCACAATACATTACTCAACATCCCTCAGAAATGCATTTGCAATTTACACTGGTATCACTAAATCCAATTAGGGAAGGATTAAGTCTATATTGTAGAAGGGACCAGAGGAATGCTTTAACAAATATATTTCATGATTGAAAATAATTGTATATGATTATTATTTTTTTTCTTGTGTGATAGATTAAAGTTGGAAAGCAGTAATAGTTACCAACAACAGGGAAAAGTGTAACTTTTTTTTAACAATAATGAATAACTGAGCTACTAATGTCATTAATTTTAATAATAATGTATACTTATGCTATTGATGAATAGCAGTACATAACCAATGCAAATGCTGCATAAGAGTAATGTGAACAGAAACATAGGTTTTAAACTGTGACATTCGTATTATATGAATCTCAGAGGAACAGATAGTCATGTTGCTTCTACTTAGATTGTTTGGCTTATAAAAATGAAAAAGTATAGAAAAATCGAATATATATTACAGTAGACTCTTGATTATCAGACACTGCAATGCCAGATTCTTGAAATAACATCTCTACTATTTCATTAGCTGAATGTTTTACTAATGGAGCTGCTCCAAACTCTATTTGTGTCTTTGTATGAGAAAATATCTATGTTCTAAAACAACAAGTTATACAATCTGCAGGTTCTCTCCTTACGCACTTGCAATGCATCCTTTGATGTTCACAAAGATATAGGTTTCATGTTTGAAGAGCTACCACAATGCAGCTAGGCTCAGTAAATAGCACAAAGCCTCATCGATCAAACATTTATGATGTTGCTGTACCGAGATATTCAAATTGTATTTACATAGATGTAGACATCTTTATGACATGTGTAGGGCACTATTAAATCTGTGTTGCAGAAAATTTTGACAGAATCATGGAATTCAAGGGGAAGAAATTTATGTATTTCTAGCATTACTATTAATGTATGAAACACTTATGCTTGTAAAAAAACAAATACAGAAAAAAATTGAACATTCAAAATAATTAAACGGATTTCATAGAGGACTACATGTGTATGAATAGAAAGGATTTAGTTAAGAAAATTGAGTTTGTTAAAGAACAAAACAATAATTTGATCATTTGTAGTAAAGCATGTATAGTAAAAGTCCATACAGAGACACACTCACTTAAACAGGTTTGAAAAATCCTTAAGTTATTCATTTATGCCAAAATCTCAGGGTGTACAGTTAATCCATGTCAGATAAACCGCACACAGAAAATGTAGTCTACTGTAATTACAATGCATATTGAATTCTTAGCATACATTTTATGAATAAGGAAATATAAACTATTGTTTTTTCTATTGTCAAAATATCCCTGATATAAATAGCAGGAAAACAAATCTGTCTATTGTGTAAATCATAATTTACAAAAAGATATCAAATAGTCCCCAGTTGTTTAACTAGTGCTACTTTGTTTGTTGTTGTTGAAAGAAACAAGCATGTCCACTTTTTTGTTTGTTTGTTTGTTTGTTTAAGCTGGCTGCCTCTAGGACTTTGACATGATCTTAAGAGCATTTCATTTTGGTGGATTTTAATACTTTCCTTTGGATTCCAACTGCATAATTTTCAGATATACTCCACCCAAACACTGATTATGCAGTGTTTCTGTCCTGCAAACATCGAGTGCCAAATGTAAAACAGGGCACACTTTTTTAGAGTGTCTTTTTTCACACATTTAACTTAAACCTTGTGTTTTTTTCCACATTTAGTAAATAATTAAGCTGTGTTGTCCACATTTATAAATATTTTGTTTATTTAAATAAATACTTAAATAAATGCTAAATCTTCATTTTAGAAAAATAAATATTTATTGTTTGATTACATATTTAACTAAATCCAATCTAAGTCACAACATATATACTTTTAAAATAAATATTTAGTCTAAATATAAATGTAAATGTTAAATATAAATGTTAAATGTGGAGTTTGCAAAATAAATATATAGCTAACATGCAAATCCAGCCTCGCCCCTCTGGTCAGTCAGCCTCCTGACCAGAGGGGCGGGACTGGATTTGCATGTTAGCTATATATTTACTAAACGGCTTAAGTATTTCCTAAATGTAAAAAAATAAATTAAAAAATAGTGCGCTGTTGTCCATTTGGCGCCCCATACACCATGCCTTCGAAATACTGGGCAGGGGTGAGCAGGTTAACTTAATTTCCAGCCCTGCATCGAATACAGCAAATAACAGCTCAGTAGAATATGGTAAAACAATTTAACCTTATAATTAGAAGTCTGCCTTTCTGGATGTTGACATCGTAAATTGAGCAATAACATCGTTGAAATTCATCTCCATGACTAGATCAGAATCAATGGTCATTCTCTTTTTGTCTAAGAAAGCTACTTATTGCAGGAATTTTTTTTCAGCAAAGCAGTGGTTTTAACATCCCTATCCCTATTCAATTTAATTTTAGCTGCCCCGCTGGCCTACAATTAACATCCATTTTGACACTTCTGTTTAAATTGCATGTGTATGGTAGCTCACAAATTTACTGATACAAAAAAACCTATAAGACACCTGCTCTTGTCTTGTCCCAACCATATCACTCTGTAAACCAACCACAACTATTTTAATACAGTTTTTATTGGATGAAGGCTAATTGTGGGAATCAGTGGCGTCGTTAGACCAGGGCTTCCGGGGCTTAAGCCCTGGGTCTTTTTGTACTAGCCCCGGGTCTTTTGATTTGTACTCCGATTATTTACCATAACGGCATGACGGAAAACATCGTCAGCAACCACCCCTCCCGCTCTTACTGGAGAAAGCAAAAAATAATCGAGATCAGGGGATATTCATAAAACATTCGGGGCTGTACCCCCCTAAAACCTGAAGTCTAGGGTCGCCCCTGGTGGGAATCGAAGCAAACCGATCTAGTACACACACAAACCAATATAGTACGCACACAATCCAACATAGTACACACACACACACACTTCGAATAACGCAAAGAAAATAAGTTGAAATTTATGTTTAAACAACGCAATACTAATGTTTTAGCTTAGGAAATCAATATTTGGTGGAATACCCCTGATTTTCAATCACAGCTTTCATGCATCTTGGCATGCTTTCTGCCGTTTGCCATTCTTTTTGTATGTCACTTGATGTCATCCTATGGTTGTTGAGTTTAATTTGAATGAGCTGGCGGTCATCCCGCTCAGTGGAGAGTCGTTTTCGCCCTCTGCCGGTCTGTAGCTTTGTTGTCCTAAATGTCTGCTGCTTGACCTTGTTCTTATGAACCGCCGTCGTTGAAATTTTAAGGATGGAAGCATTGCGACGTTCACTGTATCCCTCTGCCAGGAAAGCCAGAATTGAACCCTTCTTTTCCTCACTCAAAACTTTCCCTTTCAACTCTTTTGGCATGGCCAATAGTTAATTTTTTATTCCAATTACTTTTGAGGTACTACTAGCACTGTTTTTGCCATCCAGCTGGTCCTATTGCAAGAGGATAGTGATGACCACAGCAGTGGTTTTCATACTTTTCCTCATTAAATAAGATTTTGTTCAGGTGATCACCTAATCAGTACCTCATTCAGTAGAATGAGCTGTGCCTGTGTTGGAGATGCTGATTTAAGAAAGATTTGCAGTGGTCTCTTAATTTTTTCCAGAGCTGTATATATTATTATAAATCAAACGTAGAGCAGTGGCCCACTCAGGTCCAAACAGACCGGCCCACCAGGGATTCTCCTTTTACATTGGCCATGGGCTACAATACACAGGTTACGATTTACATTAATGTTTTTGAAAGGTGAGCGCTCATCCTGGATTGGAAAGCTCAACCCTAGTCTTCAGCAGGGGTGTGTTCACCCCAGCCATCAGTATGTCGTCTTTGGCTGAAAAGGACAATGTGAAAACACTTGATTTTCGACCCAAGGTCACCACAGGTTCAACTGTCGAGTGTGTAAACAGCTTATGTTTTTTTCTGCTCAGCCAGTTACTTTAGACCCTGGCTGAGTCTGATCCGTCTTATTCCTACCACTAGTGTTACACGAGAGTACAAAATTGAACATGTCATTCTCTATTATATATATATATATATATATATATATATATATATATATATATATATATATATTATTTATTTATTTATTATGAATTGCCTAACGACATCTGTATGAAATGTGTTATTGGCATGTTTTTACCATCCCCCCTACGCTCTTGATTGGAACAAAGACACCAAACAGGTGTACATAAAGTATATAAACAAATATTATATTGTGTTCTTGGTTGTCTGATATGTTCATTGTAACATATCAATAATGTCTGCATGCATCTGTGGGTGTTCATGAGAGTCTGAATGGGTAGGTGTCATTTTTTAAAAGGTACATGCTGTGGCCTTGTTTGGGTTTGCATTTCATTCTCTGTCACAACCAACAAAACATGGGTTATTTATCATTTCTTTCTGATGTTTTGCTGCTGTAGACTTGCATAAAAAGGTGTCACAGTGAAACAGTGAACAGTGAATTTGTTAACTAAGTAAGGTGCTTGAGATCTCTGGTCGTGTTCGTATAGCGCAGATTTCTGGAGTTCTGTGCTGCTCCACCAATGGGAACTGTGGAAATCTGCGCTTCCCAAATACTCAATGACCCATCTCTACACCACCTCTAACCTCTGAGAACCAGGCAAGATAAACCAGATTGGAATAAGAACAGATTTTAAAAGCTGATGGGAGTGACCTATAAAGGACAGCAGGGAAACACACAGAGATGCACACAACACTGAATAAATTCTACAAACACAGGAAGATAGGATGCAAGCACACTATTTTTTTATTGAGGACTGAAGTAAACTTTTACACTATCAGATTCATATTGTATGAATCCTTTGGGTACACATACTTGGTTTTCTTCATTCTCCTTCTTTGACCTTTTTCAACAAAGATACAAACAAAGAAACAAAGTAAAATAATTAATCAATATTTAAGATCTATACAAAAGTGAATAATTTAAGGGACAACAATCAGTTTCTAAACCGATCGGTTTATATGTCCTTCTGTATTAGTGGCAGTGTAAATAAGTATGCAGTGGAAGTAAAGAGTGTTAGGAAAGTCTCTGTGATTTCTCAGTTCTGTTCTGTTCAGTTCTGATCATATTTGTCATATGATGCCTGAAGCCTGCGGAGTGCTGTTGCAGAATGTGATGTTTCATCACTTATCAGGCAACAGAATGCAGAAAATGTAATAAATACATTCAGTGGTGCTTTTAATGTTAACATCTTCCTAGAACAGTAGTAATAATGAAAAGGAGCAGCAGTGTGGAGTAGAGGGTCATGGGCTCAATCCCAAGTTGGGGACACTGCTGATATACTCTTAAACAAAGAACTTTACCTAGATTGCTCCAGTAAATACCCAGCTGTGTAAATGGGTACAATGTAAAAATAATGTTGTATACTGTAACGATTGTAAGTCACTGTGGATAAGGGTGTCTGCAAACAAATCAAGTAATAATAATAATTATTATATTAATAATAGTAGCTGTGAGATAGCATGTTCTAAATAGTTTTTCTTCAAAATGAACAATCATGAAGATAGTAATTTTGTACTTAATTGACTTAAATTAATGGCAAATATATTTCCAAGTACCTTGACCTTGTAAAAAATAACCCTGATATGAATAGCAAGAAACAAAGTGATCTCGTTTTTATTTCCAATGGCAAGTTAAGCAAGGTCAGCACAATAAGTCCACTCACCTTAGAGCCCATATCACGGCTCTTGACTCTCAGCTTGTTGACCTGGGATTCAGAAATGTCCGCACGCTCCTCAGCTTCCTCCAGCTCATGCTGCGCCTTCCTGTACTTGGAGAGATGAGAATTGGCCTGTTCCTCCTGGAATGGAGATATAAAAATGATAAGCATTAAGATGAAAGAAGTGTCAGATAATGCATGAAACCAGTTGTTTTGGCATTCATTTGCGTTGCTGTACTCAACTTTTTGCAGAAAGGTTTAGATTTCTTTATTTGTGTATATAATTAGCTTAGTGAGTACAGCAGCTACTGATAATTTTTTGTGTGAAATTTCACTTCCATTCTGCAACGTGATCACTCTTGTCATTTAGCACCCTTTAGTGAATGAGGCTCTTAATTAACACTAAAGAAGAAATCAGTAGATTTGAATTATTCAATGTACTCACAGCCTCCTCAGCCTGTCTCTTGTAAGCCTTCACTTTGAGCTGCAGCTTGTCAACCAGATCCTGGAGTCTGTTCACATTCTTCTTGTCCTCCTCAGCCTGCAGAGACAACAGATGACGCATACTTAATATAGATCATACATGTGTATTTAGCCTCTCGTAAAGACAGTAATTGATGTGGTTACTTATTTTACGCCCATCGTTATGTTACCTGGTAGGAGAGCTCCTTGACTCTTCTCTCATATTTACGGACACCTTTAATGGCATCGGCTCCACGTCTTTGTTCAGCTTCAAGCTCATTCTCCAGCTCATGGACCTAGAAATCATAGCAGTAATTAGCAATAATGTATCTTTTTTTCTGGAAGTAGAATCATATAAGAATGTGTATTTACCCTAGACTCCAGTTTCTGGAGCTGCTTCTTTCCACCCTTCATTGCCAGCTGCTCAGCCTCATCCAGACGGTGCTGCAGGTCCTTCACTGTGACCTCCAGGTTCTTCTTCATTCTCTCCAGGTGAGAGCTGGTGTCCTGCTCCTTCTTCAGCTCCTCAGCCATCATGGCGGCCTGTAAGGTGAATGTACAGGCATACATTTATCTGATTTATGATACAGTCACTGAAGGCTGATCTAACTCATAACAATACAATTGAAACAAATGCAAAAGTGGTGTAACAATAATGATATGTTCTCTCAGCTTTTATGCCTTCATTGTATTTCATGCTGTCAGTTTAATTTTGTTTAAATACAAGTTATTAGGTGAGATATAGGAAGTTAACTGACTTAACACAAAGTACATTGGAAAATTAATTGGCAGTTCCTTTGGGTGATAAGCAATTTGACTCACATCAGTAATTGCCTTCTTGGCCTTTTCCTCTGCATTTCTTGCTTCCTGGATGGTGTCATCAACTTCACCTTGAAGCTGAGAAATGTCACTCTCAAGCTTCTTCTTGGTGTTAATAAGACTGGTATTCTGGGAAAAATTAAGTCATTTAGTTTCTTCATTAGTCAAAAGTAACATTCATTTTATAATGAAAAATGTTCAAATTTTAACTATGGAGTTGTGTTTTCAACCTGGGAGTGCAGCAGCTGCACACGCTCACTGGCGTCAACCAGTTCCTGTTCAGCAACTTTGCGGCCTCTCTCTGTCTGTTCCAGGGCAGCCCTCATTTCCTCAATCTCAGCCATCATGAGGGTGTTCCTGCGCTCCACCATGGCAGCCTGTTCCTTCATGTCCTCCTGTCCTCTAAGAGCATCATCCAGGTGCAGTTGAGCATCCTGATTCAATGAAGAAAAAACATTAAAATGCAGTGTTTTCTTTCAGAAACAAAAGGCCCCATGGGAAATGACATAAATAATACCTTGAGTTGTCCTTGGACGTTCCTCAGTTGTTTCTGGGCCTCAGCAGCCTGGCGGTTGGCGTGGCTCAGTTGGATTTCCATCTCATTGAGATCTCCCTCCATTTTCTTCTTTACTCTCAGGGCATCATTCCTGCTCCTGATCTCAGAATCAAGACTAGTTTGCATTTGGTCAAGAGTCCTCTGGCTGTTTCTCTTGCATTGTTCAAGCTCCTCATCCTTCTCTGCAATCTTTCTGTCCACTTCTGATTTGATCTGGTTCAGTTCCAGTTGGACACGAAGGATCTTGGACTCTTCATGCTCCAGTGAGGCCTGTTTTTAGAAACAGACGCATCATTTTTTGGTATTTCTGACCTGCTAATGGGAACTGATGTTGGGTACGAACATGTACTGGTACTATACCTAATACAATTGAACATGAATATATGAATTAATTTAAAAAATGAAGAAATGCATTATATAATAATCGGTGTATTCACAAGTTATGGAAAGTTCAGTAATGTTAATGTATCTGATCATAAAATGGGGAGGATATTTGATCAGGAAATTCTGAAATTACCTTTAAAAAGAAATACAGATATATTTCTGGAAGAGTTGAATTTCAAAGCAAAACAGTTTTCTTGAAGGTGTGTGAGATTGAAAGGATGTTTAGTACCTCAGCCTCTTCCAGTGCAGTTTGAATTTCAGACTTTTCTGTCTCCACCTGCTTCTTTGCCTTTTCCAGCTCATGAATGTTCTTTCCAGTCTCACCAATCTGTTCAGTGAGGTCTGAGATCTCCTCTGTTACACATACAAGGAGATCAACAGCAGCACATTTGATATGCATGTACAAATAGTTATTTAAAATTCTATAATTCAAAATTCAATACTGTAGTTCAATATATTTTCCATGTTATTACTTACGCTGCAAGTTCTTGTTCTCGCGTTTAAGAGTCTCAAGATGATCCAGAGCCTCTTCATAGGAGTTCTTCATCTTGAAAACCTCAGTGCTGAGAGAGCGAGCCTCTTTCTGAGCCGCCTCCAGCTCTGCCTGGCCCTCCTCAAACTTCTGCTTCCATTCTGCAAGGACCTGTAATAAAAAAAATGAAAAGCTTCCAGATATTTAATCGAATTTTAGTGTGTTTCTCAATATTCAGACTCATGTTGTATTGAATTTTCTCAGAGAATGAGGACTTCCTTGGTTTATAAATATATTATCAATTTTTTCACCTTGTCAAAGTTCCTCTGTTTCTTATCAAGGGCAGCTGCTTGAGCGTTTGCTCTCTCCACATCAATCATGAGGTCTTCCACCTCACCCTGCAGCCTCTGCTTGGTCTTTTCCAATGAGGCACACTTGGAGTTCACAGCCTCAATTTGTTCCTCTGCATCTTGCAGGCGCTGGGCAAGCTTTTTCCTTTGGGAAGATAGCATGATTAAAACAGGCATAGAACTAAACAACAACAATACTTATGTTAACTTGTAAGAACTAACTTGGACTCCTCAAGCTCCTCAGTGCGCTGGATGGCATCAGTTTCGTATTTTGTTCTCCACTGAGCCACTTCACTGTTGGCCTTGGACATTCCACGCTGAAGTTCAGCCTTGGCCTCCTGCTCTTCCTCATATTGCTCCCGGAGCAGGTCACAGTCATGGCGGGCTGATTGTAAAGCATGAGCCAGAGCACTCTTGGCCTGAAGAGAGAATAAACATATATATAAAAAAATAATAGTAATTGTCCAGTGAATTGTAATTGGTCATTGTACTGGTGGAAACTTTCTAACATTACCTTTGTTTCCTCTTCCATATGCCTCTTCAGCTCCTCAATTTGTTGAGTGTAGGCTTGTTTTCCTCTTGTCAGCTGGGATACCAGAGCTTCTTTCTCTTCCAGTTGGCGTGCAAACTCACCTACATGAAAAATTGTTGGTTGGAGGAAAGAGGTATATTGGGTAATGATTTATATATTCAATGTATTTCTTGATGTAAAATAAATGTAAAAAAACAATCATACCATTCTCAGTTTGCAGACGTGCTTTTTGACCACTGATATCATTAATCTGGCGTGTGTTCTCATCACTCTTTGCTTTGATTTCACTGAGTTGGTCCTCTAGAGTACGGCACATCTTCTCCAGATTTGCCTGTCATTGCGATAATAAGCAATATTCTTGTAAGAATAATAATTTGTAGGTGTATTGTTAATTTTGGAATTAACAGGGTAATGCTTTACCTTAGACTTGGCTACGGACTCCATGTTGCTGGAAAGATCATCAATCTCCATTTTGTATTCACTCTTCTCCTTCTCCAGCTTCTGCTTGACTCGCTGAAGGTTGTCAATCTGTTCTCCTAATTCTGCCACGCTGTCGGCCTGCTTCTTGCGGAGGGCAGCAGCGGTGGCCTCGTGCTGCAGAGTAGACTCTTCAAGGTCGCGGCGGAGCTTCTGGAACTCAGCTTCACGTTTCTTGTTCATCTCAATCTGAGCAGAAGTGGCACCACCAGCTTCTTCAAGCCTTTCACTGATCTCCTCAAGTTCCCTGGAGAGATCAGCCCTCTGCTTCTCAATCTTTGCACGAGCAGCACGTTCAGCCTCAATTTCTTCTTCCAGTTCCTCAATGCGAGCCTAGAATAAGGAAAGGTGTGTATAGATAGGTTGAAACAAGTGATAATAATCAAAGAAACCTCAATTAAAATATTTCAATTTTCAATGAGTACCTGGAGCTCCTTAATCTTCTTCTGCAGCTGAGCACCCAGAGCTTGTTCATCTTCAATCTTGCTGAGAAGCTGACTGGTTTCAAAGTCCTTCCTGTGATGTGCAAAGCATATTGGAAATAAGTCCTTTTACTTAATACTTTTATAAAATATGATATAATGTCATGTTTCTTTTAATAAATCATACTTTTTGATCTTCTCATCTGACTGTTGTTTGTCATTTTCCAGATCCATTACAGATTCCTGAGATAGTTTAAGATCACCCTCCAGCTTTCTCTTGGACCTCTCAAGGTCCATTCGAAGTTTCTTCTCTTGTTCCAGTGAACCCTCAAGCTTAAAAAGGAGATAATATACTTTTACAATTGAATTAATTTATTTCATTTTATGTCATGTTATGTCAGTTATTTTATTATGAAAGTCTATTTGGCTCTCCAACTTACATCATCCACTTGTTGTTCAAGCTTGGTCTTGGCTTTAGTCAGAGTGTTGACTTTGTCTTCCTCTGCTTGAAGGTCATCCAGAGTCTGCTGGTGTGCCTCTTGGAGGGCTTTCTTCTCCTTGGATAATTTAGCATTGCTTTCATCCTGTGAGGCCATCTCTTCAGTCAGGTTTTTCACCTAGACGAGTTTGAATAATCCGTCATTATGTAAACATCTTTCAAATTCTCGATATATCTGAATTTCTTATGTTTAAATGCAAACCTTATTTTCTGTGGCGTGTTTCTCCTTCTCCACTTTGGCCAAGGTGAGCTCTAAGTCATCAATGTCTTTCTTGAGCTCAGAGCACTCATCCTCCAGTTTCCTCTTCTTGGCAGTCAGCTCAGCGTTCATTTCCTCCTCATCCTCCAGTCTCTCTGTAATCTCCTTTATTTTAGCCTCAGCCTGGATTTTGTTTTTAATCAAGCCCTCACATCTTTCCTCAGCATCACTGAGACCCTCAGCTTCCTGTTAAAATATCAATTACATTTATTTAATTTATTTTTGATATGGAATTGGTACAGACATCCAATGATGTTTCTGATGTGTTTTTTATATTGTGCAGAGTACCTGAGTTTCACATTATACTAAAACAAATTACATACAGTGTAGTGTAGTTTTAAGGCAATGCTTACACACACACACTTATACAATATTATTCCATATTGCTCAAAGCAGCAGTGATGCTTACAGATTGGACTTGTAGCAGCAGGTCATTCTTCTCCTGCATTAGAGATACCATTTTCTCTTCAAGGTCCTTTTTCCTGGCTTCTGCCTTTGCCAGATCTTCCTTGCACTTGGTAAATTCTTCCTTCATGTTGGCCATTTCCTTCTCTGATTCTGCGCTCTTCAGAAGTGGCTTGATCTTGAAGTACAGCTTCATCCATGGCCAGTGTTTCACATTCATGAATGAGCGGATGTTGTATTGGATGGAGAAGATGGATTCTCTGCACGAAAGAGTATAGATTTGATCCATTTAGCAACCTAAAAATACACCCGTTTTATGTCTTAACACTATTGGATTGTAATGAAGACTTTCCTATTCATAACTGTATTTCTCAGAATACAGTTTTCCACTAGTGTCTTTTACGTTGTCTCTGCAGTATGTTGTACTATTAAACCATAAAGGTTTTTTATTTTTAATTAATGATTTTTATTCAAGATTTCAGTATTGTTTTAATCTTTGATCTATTTCTCAGAAGCTGATTTAATAAGATGTATCTAATTTGAACAGTTGTGAAGGTCTGTAGGTTTTATATCTATTATACCTATCATCAAGTTTAAGTGTTTGTTTTTCAAAACTTTACTAAAATATAGAATTACCTCCTTTCCATCATCTTCACAAATTCCTTTCTCATGACAAAGCCACGGCAAAGAGCCTGCGTGTTAGTGATGAGCGCGGCCAGTTTTTCATCTCGCATCTCCTCAAGGGTACCCAGCAGACCAGCTTTAAAGAACACCTGTAATCAATGGTAGATGTCAATACATATTTGCAATTGTGGCCAATGTATATAGATTGCATGTGGTCCTGCGCAAGCCAATTATTACTGTTGTGATTTTTATAAAATGTTGTGTCATATGTCACCCCCTCATTGAGAATTTCTGTCAGTGTTGGCTGAGTGGATGTGGAGTTTTATTACACTGACATGCAATACAGCAAATCGTATGTGTATGTTTGTTCCCTTTGTTAGACACCTACCTTAGTGTGTCCAAATTTATACTGGGTGTGGTCTACATCAATGGATCCCAAGAGCTTCTCTGAACATTTCTTGCTGTCAATGAACTGACCCTCTGGAATGGCACTGGCATTCAATACTTTGTATCTGTACAAATGGTCAAGAATATTATTTGTATTATTACTGTGTGTATTATATTAATATAATTTTAAGAATATATCAATATATATTATCTCAAAGTTCACTTACATTTGGCAGCTACTATATATATATATATATATATATATATATAAATATATAATTGACCATTCTTCCACTTCTCTATGGAGAACCTCTTTAGGTTTTATGGCTTGCTTATGGTCTGCTTTTATCAGTTCATAACACACATTGTCTATTGGATTGAGGTGTCAAGTGTCACATCTTCACTCCACCCTACATCAGTTTACCACCAGAGGTCATCATCACATATACTAATACTAAACCCTGTCTCTCACATTTCCCAGCACCATGATCAATCATCCAATGAGCATTCCTCTGCCCAGTATATACCACTCTGTTCTGTGGACACTTTGTGAAGTTTTGTCTTCTCTTGAGAGTCATTGTTGAGCATTATGGCAATCCTTGTAGTGTCCTGTGTGTTGACCTTGTTGTTCCTGACTATCTCTCTTGTATTTCCGTTTGCCCAATGAACTGACTCATGGATTGTCCTTGTTTTCTGCTTTTTGGGTTCCCCCTTTTTGGATTGTTTGCATTTCTCTCTTCTAACTAGTGAGCCTGCAATAGAATCCACCATCCCTGTCCCCGAGGTTGTTACATCGAGATTGCCGATCAAAATAGGTGATTTTGTGCTCCCTTAAGTTAGTATACGTGAATTAATGTACCTAGACCAGTGGTTCCCAAACCGGTCCTGGGGGACCCCCTACCCTGCTGGTTTTTGTTCCAACAGAGCTCTCAATTACTTAATTGAACCCTTAATTGAACTAATAATTTCCTAAATCAGAGAATTTTAATTATTTTAAACAGTAGGGGTTTTAAGTTAAGTATAGAATTATATTAAAAAATTTATTGAAGAAACAACTATTTTCTTACACAACTTAAAAAGTAAAATCTAAGCAGATTGTTAAGTCAATTAAGGTTCAATTAAATAATTGAGAACCCGGTTGGAACAAAAACCAGCAGGGTAGGGGGTCCCCCAGGACCGGTTTGGGAACCACTGACCTAGACACTATACCTGGAAATCTCATATTTAAACTTATATATATGAAGTCTATATTTACAATTTAGATGTAAGTTAGCATTTTCAGTACCTTTGCTTGAAGTCTCCATAGAGAATTCTGCTTGGGAAACCTTTCCTGCAAATTCTGATACCTTCTAGCACACCATTGCACCTCAACTGGTGGATAACTAGGAAGTTTTCCATGAGACCTAAAATGAAAATTACATGTTAATACAAAACATTTCCTGAAGTTTGTGTATTACTATACAACAGTGTACTCAGGTATGAATTATGTAAAGCATGTTCTTAGTACCTGGTGTCTTTGATTCATTGGGAATCAAACAACGCACAAAGTGAGGATGTGTGCTCCTCAAGTTGCTCATCAGCTTGCCCAAGTTCTCCTGTGTTGTGACAAGAGGACACATTGATTAAATGCTGTTATATGCTGGGGGTTTTTCAGTTTTGTTTTTAAATGTTGCCTCTTTAATGTTGTCACATTATATCAGTGGTCTCAAACTCAATTCCTGGAGGGCCGTGTATGCTGGTTTTCATTCCAACAGAATCCTCAATTACTTAATTTGTCCAATTCATTTTTCAATTTGACATTTAAAAAACATATTGTGATATATTTTACAGTTGATGATCTAAAAGTGCATTTGATTCAAGGTACAGTTGCTTATACAATATCCCTGGGACGGGAAAGGTGTTTAAATGTTTCTAGCTAATTAAACAATTAGACCAATTAAATCATTGAAGAAGCTGTTGGAATGAAAACCAGCATACACACGGCCCTCCAGGGATTGAGTTTGAGACCACTGCATTATATAGTAGTTTAATGTTGTTTCGAGAGGAAATAAGAGACAAAAAAATACATTAACAAAAATGTAGGTTTTTACCCTGAATAGACAAGAAACCGTCTGAAAGGAGCCACCCTTCTTCTTGCCACCCTTCTTTCCACCACCACTCTCTGTTAAAATAAATACATAAGTCAGTTTTATCTTAAAATGAAATTATAGATTTTTAATTTAAAATGGTTAATCTAAATCACCTTCAGGTCCTCCATGGCTGGCATACAGAAGAGCCAGCAGTTTGACAGAGGATTTCTGGTACAGCCCCACCACAGTGTCATTCAGGGGGTCCTTGTTTTTGTCCAGCCATCCAGTGATGTTGTAGTCCACAGTGCCAGCATAGTGCACCAGGGAGAAGTGGGCCTCAGCCTTGCCTTTTGCAGGCTTGGGTTTCTGGAAGCAGTTGGTTTTCCCAAGATGTTGGTCATAGAGCTTGTTCTTGAAGGTTGTGTCTGATGCCTTGGGGAACATGCACTCCTCTTCAAGGATGGAGAAGATGCCCATTGGCTATGGAAATATTAGGCAATTAATTAGAGAGAGAAAGAGATGTAAGGTTATGTATAAATAGAGCTTTAACTATGGTATTTTACCAACCTTCTCAATAAGCTCAATGCAGGCAGCCAAGTCCATACCGAAGTCAATGAACTCCCAGTCAATTCCTTCCTTCTTGTACTCTTCTTGTTCCAGTACAAACATGTGGTGGTTGAAGAACTGTTGCAGTTTCTCATTGGTGAAGTTGATGCACAGCTGTTCCAAGCTATTGTACTATGCAATGACATTATGGCTATTTATAATACAGAACAAGCATATATTCACACTGAATTAAATGTAAACTATAGACATACAAGGTATTATGAATACGAATGACTTAAGAAATCCCTACCCATTATCAATCAATTAATGATTTGCTTACATCAAAGATCTCGAATCCAGCAATATCCAGCACACCAATGTAGCTCTGTCTGGACTGCTTGGTATCCAGCATCTGGTTTATGCGAACAACCATCCACAAAAACAATTTCTCATAGACTGATTTGGACAGGGCACCAACTGCATTGTTGACCTAAAATGCAAATAGCTTAATGTGAGTTCTGGGATATAAAATCATTGAGAGCATTTCAGAATAGGCCAGTAGCAAAGAGATGAATGTTTCAAGTTTTTACCTGAGGTACAGTCTGCCCCTTGGTCACATACTCATTTCCAACTTTGACTCTGGGGAAGCACAGGGCTTTGAGCAAGTCAGATGAGTTCAGGCCCAGGAGGTATGCAACCTTGTCAGCCACTGAAATCATGAATAAAATGGTAATAATACTCTTAACTGACACTTGAAATGTGTAAGAAAGAACACAAGAAATATCACTCTTTTATAAAGTATATCACTGTAAATTGGTATTTGTGTTGAAAATGTTGTTCTGAAACTATCAGATATCAATTAAATTCATTATTCAAGGCACGTACTTGTTAAATGATAAGGATAGTATGTAAATGTACAGAGATTAGAGCCATGAGCTAGGAAACTTTTTCAGCCACTGGTAAATGTAATAATCTTGAGACTGATAAAAGTTGATTTCACACAACATAATGTTTATTGCAATGTAGATAATATTTTGTGGACTAGATCAGCATGCCTTGCTTATACGAATCACATCATGTTCCTTGTAAATGAGATATCTCAAATATACAAGTATAATTATAATAAGGTAACTTGTAAATCTGAAGTTTACCCTCAGTGCCGTCAGGTTCAGCCTGCTCCTCACGTTGCTTCTGCTTGAACTTCATGTTGCCGTAGTGCATCACAGCACCAGTCAGCTTGTAGATGCCCATTTTCTCTTCATTAGTGAAGCCCAGAATATCAATGGCTGTCTAAATGATCAGAAATATATCTCATTAGTAACAGGAATAACACATTACAGATATACAATTATTCCCTTGATAGAAGAACTTACATCTGTGGCAACCAGCTCCTCTTTGTCATCAATGCTGGCCACAGTGATCTGACCCTGGCTGATCATAGGGAAATCATAGGGATTGGTGGTGATCAGAAGCATGTCTGGGGGGGAAAGGAAGCAAAGAAAAAAAGATTATAAAATGCCTGTAATTGATTTATAGGTAAACCTTGTTAATGAAATCAACAAAATGGTGTTTCTCCTACCAATGAGCTCTGGCTTGTGGTTGGTCATGATCTGATAAAAGATGTGGTAGCTCCTTTCATCAGACAGCTGGAATGTTACTCTGGACTTCTCCAGCAAGTCTGTTTAAACACAAATTGAGTTGAAGGTAACTGTTGTATTTTTAAGTATATAATAAGACATTGAAATAAGATAAAGTTCAAGATGAAAATAACTCACAAGTCTCAATGTCAGCAGAAGCCAGTTTTCCTGTGCTTCCGAAGTGAATTCTGATGAATTTACCCTTTACAAAACAAGACAAGATATGATTATCTTCATGTATTTACATCAGGAGTGAAGGATGAATGTATACTTTGAGATATTAAGCTTTTAACTTACAAAGCGAGAGGAGTTGTCATTCCTCACTGTCTTGGCATTACCGAAAGCCTCCAGCAGAGGGTTGGCTGAGATGATTTGATCCTCCAGGGTTCCCTATGAAGGACATTGGGTAATTAACAAGAATGAAACAGCTGGGGTCTCCTAAGCCATTCATTCACCATCAGTAGTATTTTCTAAGCGGCATTTTGCCAGTAGTGGAATACCCATCTGGGCCTGTCAACCTGCAGACCCCTGGGCCGTGGGCCAGAATAAAGATATCTATAGCTGTTTTCACACTACACCATCTAATCCCGGGTTGGGTGGACTCTGGGAGGGCCGGGGTGACTCACCCCTGAGTTCAGTCCTGCTCCCATTCACATTTGCACTGCGCTATAATACACGTGTTACGATTCACATGAACATTTTTCAACCCGAGGTGAGCGTTTTCTCCCAGGTTGGAAATCTGAACCCTAGTGTCTAACACAGGCAAGTTCATCCCAGCTTCAGGATTTAGTCTCAGGTTGAAAATGACAATGAGCTTAAACTTAATTTTTGGGTCTCCTAATTTCAACTGTCTAGTGTGAAAGCAGCTTATTTCTCCCGGCCCTTTCGACTAGACCAACCTAATGGTCCAATTAAACTTTCCACATTATCAAATGTTATGATTTTGTGTATGAACAATTATGTAATGGAATTATTTTACCAATCACAGTTGTTAGAAAAGTAATATGAATACCTGCTTCACCGCAATAAAATATGAATAAAATGTACTAAAGAAAATAAGCCGATATCGGTTTGAGACTTTTCAGGGTGGAGATATGTATTTCAACTATGTATTTCTACTGATCAGTAGTTTCTGTTTCGAACCTGTATTTTGCCAGGTGGTGGTGCTTCCTTCTTCTTGTCAGTTGACACTGCGATTGTCGCAAAGTACTGGATGACACGTTTCGTGTTCACAGTCTTTCCAGCACCAGATTCTCCACTGAGGGCAAAACACAGCAAGTGTGAATCTCTGTCCTTGTAGTGCAGGAGGAAATAAATAAATATATAATAAATGCATCTTACGTAATCAGGACGGACTGGTTCTCACGATCTGTAAATACATATGAAATAGAGCTGAAATAAGTACTTCAGTTTCATGGTTAAATTCAAAATTTTTATTGAGTGTACAATTAGAGTGATTTGTACAGTATTTACCAGTGAGCATGTTCTGATAGGCATTATCAGAGACAGAGAAGATGTGTGGTGGAGCCTCCATGCGCTTTTTGCCTCTGTAGGCTGTCACAACTGATTGATCATACACTGGGAGCCACTTGTAGGGGTTCACAGTTGCACAAAACAGCCCAGAGTAGGTCTGAAATCAAATGTTACATATTTAATGCAATAGCTGATATTAAGATGACATTAGCATGTATTTTTAGTGTTTCATGTTTTCTTACGTAAATCATCCATGCTGCGTAACGCTCTTTGAGGTTATACAGCACAGAGGCTTCATTCAGGTGGGTCATCATCGCCATGTCCTCAATTTTGTCGTACTTGGGAGGATTCATTGGGAAGACGTCATCCTCCTTGACTGTGACAGTCTGATGAACAAAAGTTAAATCATGAATAGCAGCACAGTATAAATGGATGTCCTGAATAATACTTTTTTTTTTCTCGTACATGATAATACTTACTTGGCCAGCCTCAGTCTTGACAGTAGCTTTGCCCCCTTCCCTACTTTGGACCACACCTTTGACGTACAGCTCCTTTGCATCAGTTACATAGACGGCAGATTTGGCATCAAATGGTTTGTTCTGAGCCTCAATCCTCTCCCTCTCAGGCTTCCTCAGATATATGGCAGCTGGGCCAAAAACGGCCATCTCCGCGTCCGTACTCATGATGAAAGCTCACTGTGGGAAAACAGACAGCAACTATCTTTATATATGTGTGCTCTGTTTTTTAAACTGGAATACTTTCAAATCACATTGCTTGAGAGACAAGGTTTTGCTGATATACCTTCTGATATCAGGTTCTCAACATGCGTAACTCTTGGATCACTTAAAGTTTTCCACATATCTGCATGTTTCTACATTAAATACACACATAATCCTGCATATATAAAAGGTGTTTTTAAGAATATTTTAAGAATAGGTAATTATTGGTTAAAAATGGCAAGTATTACTCAATAGGAAACATGTACAAAAAATTGTTATCTCATCTTTGGAACAGTGAGAGTTTACGTGACTGCTGTACACTAGATTATTTACTCTAGATGTCTTACCTACCTTGACACCAACCCCAGGAATCTGAATGTTAAATTGTTTACCACTGAAAAATAAGGAAGAATTGATTAAACACTTGATTTACAATATATATATATATATATATCACAAAATAGGATATAGACATGGAAGAGTTGGTTACCACTAGTTGGAATCTTGACAGTCTTCTCTATGAGTGGAGGCTTGCTGAAGCTAATTTTATAAAGATCAATTTTGCCAAAGCAGCAAAATGCTCTTCTATATTTGGTCATGTAATTCTGTTTAGATCTCATCAAGTCACATTGCCTTTTAAATGTGTCTCAAGTTTTCTGTTCTTGCTGTAAAGAGATAGCTTTACCTTACTTGATCTTGAAAGATCAACTGGGGTAAGTTTCTCATGTGTCATTTTACTTAGCCTCAGTTTGTGGCAATAAGCATTGTTGAAGTCCCTACAATTGTTTTAACCAACTAAACTAAAATATAACTTTGCTCAAAATTGTAATCCTGCGAATCTTTACAAAGAGGTCATAAAAGATCATAGAAACTACAGGAATGAATGAAAATAATGTATTTACAGATTAAATGTAAAGATTTATGTCATTATGTCAAGGCTGAATACATGTGAAGGAGTGTGCAGTGTATTATTATTATTTTTTATTGATGCGCACTGATTTTTTTATTATTATTATTATTATTATTATTATAATTATTATTATTATTATTATTATTATTATTATTATTATTATTATTATTACTCACTTCAATGTGAAAGATTAGGTTTTCAGAGTGTAGGCTATTTTTAAGTATAATTATGTATCAACATTATGTATATAGTATTGAAAGGCTCCTTGTCACTGTTTCACTTCATTGACAGATTAAATGGTTTGCCTTAATTTACTGTGCTGTGTGGTCATGTACAAATGAGGCATCTTCAATTACTTGCCAAATTCAAACTGATATGTCGGTCATAACATGCTTTGGAACAGGTCAAACACGAACAACTTAAAAGTGTCACTGCCAGCAGCCTTCACATGTTGATATTGCTTTGCATGGATTTTAAATTGGATCTGAGACAAATTCTTGAATATTTTTGTGCTATGATCATGTTATCCTGCCACAGCACTAATTAGGACAGTTCATTTTATAGTATTGTTAGCTAGGCAAATGTAGAAGACTTCTGCTTGGAGTGAAAATCCTTTTTCATTATGATTAACCTATTATGATTCGTAAGTAGTTTTCTTTTTCTTTATTAATATTCCAAAGTCTTTGTTCTAGTTTTGTCCTGAATGTTGAAAGCAACAATAAAACCATGATTTGCTGCTGAATTGTTGACTGGGGGCGGTGGGGGGACGTTTTCATACAGCAGGCTCCCGCAGTGTCTCATTGAGAAAGAGGGCACATATGGAGATGGAGGGGATGTCCTATTGCGAAGCTTATATTGAGCAAATCATCTAGTCTATAGCCTTGAGTGCAAATGACCAACATTCTCCAAGAGCTTCTTAATATCAATATTCCTTTGTTCTAAGATGTCACTGTTGTCATCTGATGTCCATTATTGGTAGGAAACTTACTGTGATAGAGTATGTTGACTATTCATCCAAATTCATCATACTAAACCCAGCTTATTGGGCTTCCAGTGATAGTTCAACATGATGTTTGTCTGTATATAGTTGTCAAGGCAGATTCTTTCTTATGTTCTTCTATTTCTACATTTTCACATCACACTTCACATGGCAATATGTAGTACAACTGATCAGAATCAGGCTACACCTGAAAAGACATGAGAATAAAGGGAATAAAGCAATGGAAACCAGGTTTAAACAAGTATAAGAATGCAAGAGTATAATTTATAATAGAGCAAAATCCTCATAAAGATGTCCAGCACATTCATACATACTTGGCATATGTGACAGTGCTTGCACAGCGTTCCCCTGCTTGATCTCAAATATCAGAAATGTGTCCCTGTTTTTATTGCACTTCAGCATGTTTTTTAATTGACTGGAAACTTACCCAGGATAAGGTCTGTTTTCTGGATTTGTCCCAAACCTGTGCAGTATTTAAAGAAAAGACATAAATTATATGTCTATGGGTTTAAAAGGAAAATTAATAGGGTGAAGCTTAAGTTAGAGTTGTGATCTAATCTCAAATAGAGCCAAGTGGAGGTTGTGATTTCATCTTAACTTCAATTTAGAGAAGCAGTAGTTCAGTGTTTGTTCAGAGTGCCTGCTGTTTCCCTGGTAAGCTGATCCACACTCCACGGTATAGGACACCAATACTCATAGCAATGTAACCAAATGTAAGCTAAAAGAAAAACTGTATGCTACATCTTCTTCATACTTTTAAGAAAATCTTATTTTTTGTTGATAATTGTGTTTGACTTTGCATACTATTCATTTAAAACAAAGTTCATTCGGGGGTCTGACGATCTCTGTTTTCATGTATTGAACATTTTATTATTATTATTATTATTATTATTATTATTATTATTATTATTATTATTATTATTATTGCTGTCTTTGTTGATATTGTTTAATCGTGATCCTTCAAGTTCTCATGCGTGGACATCAAGATGTGGTACTTATTAATTTTTAACAGTCCTCTCTCTTAATAAGGTTTTTGACAATATCACTGATATTCACACAGGTTTTTCATGCTTGTTGCATAGAAGAGGTGGAGCCAAGTGTATAGAAGTTTTCTGGACAAAGGACTGAGGTAGGAGGACTTCAAGCAGCTTGAGGTAAGTTTATGAAGGACAATAATCTTCACTAACTAAATCTTTCTGAACCTCCATTCATTAGAGAAATAGGCTACATTTGGATGATATCGGATGCATGCTGTCCAAACTATTAAACCACTCACAATACATTACTCAACATCCCTCAGAAATGCATTTGCAATTTACACTGGTATCACTAAATCCAATTAGGGAAGGATTAAGTCTATATTGTAGAAGGGACCAGAGGAATGCTTTAACAAATATATTTCATAATTGAAAATAATTGTATATGATTATTATTTTTTTTCTTGTGTGATAGATTAAAGTTGGAAAGCAGTAATAGTTACCAACAACAGGGAAAAGTGTAACTTTTTTTTAACAATAATGAATAACTGAGCTACTAATGTCATTAATTTTAATAATAATGTATACTTATGCTATTGATGAATAGCAGTACATAACCAATGCAAATGCTGCATAAGAGTAATGTGAACAGAAACACAGGTTTTACACTGTGACATTCATATTATGTGAATCTCAGAGGAGCAGATAGTCATGTTGCTTCTACTTAGATTGTTTGGCTTAAAAAAAATGAAAAAGTTTAGAAAAATCGAATATATATTACAGTAGACTCTTGATTATCAGACACTGCAATGCCAGATTCTTGAAATAACATCTCTACTATTTCATTAGCTGAATGTTTTACTAATGGAGCTGCTCCAAACTCTATTTGTGTCTTTGTATGAGAAAATATCTATGTTCTAAAACAACAAGTTATACAATCTGCAGGTTCTCTCCTTACGCACTTGCAATGCATCCTTTGATGTTCACAAAGATATAGGTTTCGTGTTTGAAGAGCTACCACAATGCAGCTAGGCTCAGTAAATAGCACAAAGCCTCATCGATCAAACATTTATGATGTTGCTGTACCGAGATATTCAAATTGTATTTACATAGATGTAGACATCTTTATGACATGTGTAGGGCACTATTAAATCTGTGTTGCAGAAAATTTTGACAGAATCATGGAATTCAAGGGGAAGAAATGAATGTATTTCTAGCATTACTATTAATGTATGAAACACTTATGCTTGTAAAAAAAAAACAACAGAAAAAAATTGAACATTCAAAATAATTAAACGGATTTCATAGGGGACTACATGTGTATGAATAGAAAGGATTTAGTTAAGAAAATTGAGTTTGTTAAAGAACAAAACAATAATTTGATCATTTGTAGTAAAGCATGTATTGTAAAAGTCCATACAGAGACACACTCACTTAAACAGGTTTGAAAAATCCTTGAGTTATTCATTTATGCCAAAATCTCAGGGTGTACAGTTAATCCATGTCAGATAAACCGCACACAGAAAATGTAGTCTACTGTAATTACAATGCATATTGAATTCTTAGCATACATTTTATGAATAAGGAAATATAAACTATTGTTTTTTCTATTGTCAAAATATCCCTGATATAAATAGCAGGAAAACAAATCTGTCTATTGTGTAAATCATAATTTAAAAAAAGATATCAAATAGTCCCCAGTTGTTTAACTAGTGCTACTTTGTTTGTTGTTGTTGAAAGAAACAAGCATGTCCACTTTTTTGTTTGTTTGTTTGTTTGTTTAAGCTGGCTGCCTCTAGGACTTTGACATGATCTTAAGAGCATTTCATTTTGGTGGATTTTAATACTTTCCTTTGGATTCCAACTGCATAATTTTCAGATATACTCCACCCAAACACTAATTATGCAGTGTTTCTGTCCTGCAAACATCGAGTGCCAAATGTAAAACAGGGCACACTTTTTTAGAGTGTCTTTTTTCACACATTTAACTTAAACCTTGTGTTTTTTTCCACATTTAGTAAATAATTAAGCTGTGTTGTCCACATTTATAAATATTTTGTTTATTTAAATAAATACTTAAATAAATGCTAAATCTTCATTTTAGAAAAATAAATATTTATTGTTTGATTACATATTTAACTAAATCCAATCTAAGTCACAACATATATACTTTTAAAATAAATATTTAGTCTAAATATAAATGTAAATGTTAAATATAAATGTTAAATGTGGAGTTTGCAAAATAAATATATAGCTAACATGCAAATCCAGCCTCGCCCCTCTGGTCAGTCAGCCTCCTGACCAGAGGGGCGGGACTGGATTTGCATGTTAGCTATATATTTACTAAACGGCTTAAGTATTTCCTAAATGTGAAAAAATAAATTAAAAAATAGTGCGCTGTTGTCCATTTGGCGCCCCATACACCATGCCTTCGAAATACTGGGCAGGGGTGAGCAGGTTAACTTAATTTCCAGCCCTGCATCGAATACAGCAAATAACAGCTCAGTAGAATATGGTAAAACAATTTAACCTTATAATTAGAAGTCTGCCTTTCTGGATGTTGACATCGTAAATTGAGCAATAACATCGTTGAAATTCATCTCCATGACTAGATCAGAATCAATGGTCATTCTCTTTTTGTCTAAGAAAGCTACTTATTGCAGGAATTTTTTTTCAGCAAAGCAGTGGTTTTAACATCCCTATCCCTATTCAATTTAATTTTAGCTGCCCCGCTGGCCTACAATTAACATCCATTTTGACACTTCTGTTTAAATTGCATGTGTATGGTAGCTCACAAATTTACTGATACAAAAAAACCTATAAGACACCTGCTCTTGTCTTGTCCCAACCATATCACTCTGTAAACCAACCACAACTATTTTAATACAGTTTTTATTGGATGAAGGCTAATTGTGGGAATCAGTGGCGTCGTTAGACCAGGGCTTCCGGGGCTTAAGCCCTGGGTCTTTTTGTACTAGCCCCGGGTCTTTTGATTTGTACTCCGATTATTTACCATAACGGCATGACGGAAAACATCGTCAGCAACCACCCCTCCCGCTCTTACTGGAGAAAGCAAAAAATAATCGAGATCAGGGGATATTCATAAAACATTCGGGGCTGTACCCCCCTAAAACCTGAAGTCTAGGGTCGCCCCTGGTGGGAATCGAAGCAAACCGATCTAGTACACACACAAACCAATATAGTACGCACACAATCCAACATAGTACACACACACACACACTTCGAATAACGCAAAGAAAATAAGTTGAAATTTATGTTTAAACAACGCAATACTAATGTTTTAGCTTAGGAAATCAATATTTGGTGGAATACCCCTGATTTTCAATCACAGCTTTCATGCATCTTGGCATGCTTTCTGCCGTTTGCCATTCTTTTTGTATGTCACTTGATGTCATCCTATGGTTGTTGAGTTTAATTTGAATGAGCTGGCGGTCATCCCGCTCAGTGGAGAGTCGTTTTCGCCCTCTGCCGGTCTGTAGCTTTGTTGTCCTAAATGTCTGCTGCTTGACCTTGTTCTTATGAACCGCCGTCGTTGAAATTGTAAGGATGGAAGCATTGCGACGTTCACTGTATCCCTCTGCCAGGAAAGCCAGAATTGAACCCTTCTTTTCCTCACTCAAAACTTTCCCTTTCAACTCTTTTGGCATGGCCAATAGTTAATTTTTTATTCCAATTACTTTTGAGGTACTACTAGCACTGTTTTTGCCATCCAGCTGGTCCTATTGCAAGAGGATAGTGATGACCACAGCAGTGGTTTTCATACTTTTCCTCATTAAATAAGATTTTGTTCAGGTGATCACCTAATCAGTACCTCATTCAGTAGAATGAGCTGTGCCTGTGTTGGAGATGCTGATTTAAGAAAGATTTGCAGTGGTCTCTTAATTTTTTCCAGAGCTGTATATATTATTATAAATCAAACGTAGAGCAGTGGCCCACTCAGGTCCAAACAGACCGGCCCACCAGGGATTCTCCTTTTACATTGGCCATGGGCTACAATACACAGGTTACGATTTACATTAATGTTTTTGAAAGGTGAGCGCTCATCCTGGATTGGAAAGCTCAACCCTAGTCTTCAGCAGGGGTGTGTTCACCCCAGCCATCAGTATGTCGTCTTTGGCTGAAAAGGACAATGTGAAAACACTTGATTTTCGACCCAAGGTCACCACAGGTTCAACTGTCGAGTGTGTAAACAGCTTATGTTTTTTTCTGCTCAGCCAGTTACTTTAGACCCTGGCTGAGTCTGATCCGTCTTATTCCTACCACTAGTGTTACACGAGAGTACAAAATTGAACATGTCATTCTCTATTATATATATATATATATATTATTTATTTATTTATTATGAATTGCCTAACGACATCTGTATGAAATGTGTTATTGGCATGTTTTTACCATCCCCCCTACGCTCTTGATTGGAACAAAGACACCAAACAGGTGTACATAAAGTATATAAACAAATATTATATTGTGTTCTTGGTTGTCTGATATGTTCATTGTAACATATCAATAATGTCTGCATGCATCTGTGGGTGTTCATGAGAGTCTGAATGGGTAGGTGTCATTTTTTAAAAGGTACATGCTGTGGCCTTGTTTGGGTTTGCATTTCATTCTCTGTCACAACCAACAAAACATGGGTTATTTATCATTTCTTTCTGATGTTTTGCTGCTGTAGACTTGCATAAAAAGGTGTCACAGTGAAACAGTGAACAGTGAATTTGTTAACTAAGTAAGGTGCTTGAGATCTCTGGTCGTGTTCGTATAGCGCAGATTTCTGGAGTTCTGTGCTGCTCCACCAATGGGAACTGTGGAAATCTGCGCTTCCCAAATACTCAATGACCCATCTCTACACCACCTCTAACCTCTGAGAACCAGGCAAGATAAACCAGATTGGAATAAGAACAGATTTTAAAAGCTGATGGGAGTGACCTATAAAGGACAGCAGGGAAACACACAGAGATGCACACAACACTGAATAAATTCTACAAACACAGGAAGATAGGATGCAAGCACACTATTTTTTTATTGAGGACTGAAGTAAACTTTTACACTATCAGATTCATATTGTATGAATCCTTTGGGTACACATACTTGGTTTTCTTCATTCTCCTTCTTTGACCTTTTTCAACAAAGATACAAACAAAGAAACAAAGTAAAATAATTAATCAATATTTAAGATCTATACAAAAGTGAATAATTTAAGGGACAACAATCAGTTTCTAAACCGATCGGTTTATATGTCCTTCTGTATTAGTGGCAGTGTAAATAAGTATGCAGTGGAAGTAAAGAGTGTTAGGAAAGTCTCTGTGATTTCTCAGTTCTGTTCTGTTCAGTTCTGATCATATTTGTCATATGATGCCTGAAGCCTGCGGAGTGCTGTTGCAGAATGTGATGTTTCATCACTTATCAGGCAACAGAATGCAGAAAATGTAATAAATACATTCAGTGGTGCTTTTAATGTTAACATCTTCCTAGAACAGTAGTAATAATGAAAAGGAGCAGCAGTGTGGAGTAGAGGGTCATGGGCTCAATCCCAAGTTGGGGACACTGCTGATATACTCTTAAACAAAGAACTTTACCTAGATTGCTCCAGTAAATACCCAGCTGTGTAAATGGGTACAATGTAAAAATAATGTTGTATACTGTAACGATTGTAAGTCACTGTGGATAAGGGTGTCTGCAAACAAATCAAGTAATAATAATAATTATTATATTAATAATAGTAGCTGTGAGATAGCATGTTCTAAATAGTTTTTCTTCAAAATGAACAATCATGAAGATAGTAATTTTGTACTTAATTGACTTAAATTAATGGCAAATATATTTCCAAGTACCTTGACCTTGTAAAAAATAACCCTGATATGAATAGCAAAAAACAAAGTGATCTCGTTTTTATTTCCAATGGCAAGTTAAGCAAGGTCAGCACAATAAGTCCACTCACCTTAGAGCCCATATCACGGCTCTTGACTCTCAGCTTGTTGACCTGGGATTCAGAAATGTCCGCACGCTCCTCAGCTTCCTCCAGCTCATGCTGCGCCTTCCTGTACTTGGAGAGATGAGAATTGGCCTGTTCCTCCTGGAATGGAGATATAAAAATGATAAGCATTAAGATGAAAGAAGTGTCAGATAATGCATGAAACCAGTTGTTTTGGCATTCATTTGCGTTGCTGTACTCAACTTTTTGCAGAAAGGTTTAGATTTCTTTATTTGTGTATATAATTAGCTTAGTGAGTACAGCAGCTACTGATAATTTTTTGTGTGAAATTTCACTTCCATTCTGCAACGTGATCACTCTTGTCATTTAGCACCCTTTAGTGAATGAGGCTCTTAATTAACACTAAAGAAGAAATCAGTAGATTTGAATTATTCAATGTACTCACAGCCTCCTCAGCCTGTCTCTTGTAAGCCTTCACTTTGAGCTGCAGCTTGTCAACCAGATCCTGGAGTCTGTTCACATTCTTCTTGTCCTCCTCAGCCTGCAGAGACAACAGATGACGCATACTTAATATAGATCATACATGTGTATTTAGCCTCTCGTAAAGACAGTAATTGATGTGGTTACTTATTTTACGCCCATCGTTATGTTACCTGGTAGGAGAGCTCCTTGACTCTTCTCTCATATTTACGGACACCTTTAATGGCATCGGCTCCACGTCTTTGTTCAGCTTCAAGCTCATTCTCCAGCTCATGGACCTAGAAATCATAGCAGTAATTAGCAATAATGTATCTTTTTTTCTGGAAGTAGAATCATATAAGAATGTGTATTTACCCTAGACTCCAGTTTCTGGAGCTGCTTCTTTCCACCCTTCATTGCCAGCTGCTCAGCCTCATCCAGACGGTGCTGCAGGTCCTTCACTGTGACCTCCAGGTTCTTCTTCATTCTCTCCAGGTGAGAGCTGGTGTCCTGCTCCTTCTTCAGCTCCTCAGCCATCATGGCGGCCTGTAAGGTGAATGTACAGGCATACATTTATCTGATTTATGATACAGTCACTGAAGGCTGATCTAACTCATAACAATACAATTGAAACAAATGCAAAAGTGGTGTAACAATAATGATATGTTCTCTCAGCTTTTATGCCTTCATTGTATTTCATGCTGTCAGTTTAATTTTGTTTAAATACAAGTTATTAGGTGAGATATAGGAAGTTAACTGACTTAACACAAAGTACATTGGAAAATTAATTGGCAGTTCCTTTGGGTGATAAGCAATTTGACTCACATCAGTAATTGCCTTCTTGGCCTTTTCCTCTGCATTTCTTGCTTCCTGGATGGTGTCATCAACTTCACCTTGAAGCTGAGAAATGTCACTCTCAAGCTTCTTCTTGGTGTTAATAAGACTGGTATTCTGGGAAAAATTAAGTCATTTAGTTTCTTCATTAGTCAAAAGTAACATTCATTTTATAATGAAAAATGTTCAAATTTTAACTATGGAGTTGTGTTTTCAACCTGGGAGTGCAGCAGCTGCACACGCTCACTGGCGTCAACCAGTTCCTGTTCAGCAACTTTGCGGCCTCTCTCTGTCTGTTCCAGGGCAGCCCTCATTTCCTCAATCTCAGCCATCATGAGGGTGTTCCTGCGCTCCACCATGGCAGCCTGTTCCTTCATGTCCTCCTGTCCTCTAAGAGCATCATCCAGGTGCAGTTGAGCATCCTGATTCAATGAAGAAAAAACATTAAAATGCAGTGTTTTCTTTCAGAAACAAAAGGCCCCATGGGAAATGACATAAATAATACCTTGAGTTGTCCTTGGACGTTCCTCAGTTGTTTCTGGGCCTCAGCAGCCTGGCGGTTGGCGTGGCTCAGTTGGATTTCCATCTCATTGAGATCTCCCTCCATTTTCTTCTTTACTCTCAGGGCATCATTCCTGCTCCTGATCTCAGAATCAAGACTAGTTTGCATTTGGTCAAGAGTCCTCTGGCTGTTTCTCTTGCATTGTTCAAGCTCCTCATCCTTCTCTGCAATCTTTCTGTCCACTTCTGATTTGATCTGGTTCAGTTCCAGTTGGACACGAAGGATCTTGGACTCTTCATGCTCCAGTGAGGCCTGTTTTTAGAAACAGACGCATCATTTTTTGGTATTTCTGACCTGCTAATGGGAACTGATGTTGGGTACGAACATGTACTGGTACTATACCTAATACAATTGAACATGAATATATGAATTAATTTAAAAAATGAAGAAATGCATTATATAATAATCGGTGTATTCACAAGTTATGGAAAGTTCAGTAATGTTAATGTATCTGATCATAAAATGGGGAGGATATTTGATCAGGAAATTCTGAAATTACCTTTAAAAAGAAATACAGATATATTTCTGGAAGAGTTGAATTTCAAAGCAAAACAGTTTTCTTGAAGGTGTGTGAGATTGAAAGGATGTTTAGTACCTCAGCCTCTTCCAGTGCAGTTTGAATTTCAGACTTTTCTGTCTCCACCTGCTTCTTTGCCTTTTCCAGCTCATGAATGTTCTTTCCAGTCTCACCAATCTGTTCAGTGAGGTCTGAGATCTCCTCTGTTACACATACAAGGAGATCAACAGCAGCACATTTGATATGCATGTACAAATAGTTATTTAAAATTCTATAATTCAAAATTCAATACTGTAGTTCAATATATTTTCCATGTTATTACTTACGCTGCAAGTTCTTGTTCTCGCGTTTAAGAGTCTCAAGATGATCCAGAGCCTCTTCATAGGAGTTCTTCATCTTGAAAACCTCAGTGCTGAGAGAGCGAGCCTCTTTCTGAGCCGCCTCCAGCTCTGCCTGGCCCTCCTCAAACTTCTGCTTCCATTCTGCAAGGACCTGTAATAAAAAAAAATGAAAAGCTTCCAGATATTTAATCGAATTTTAGTGTGTTTCTCAATATTCAGACTCATGTTGTATTGAATTTTCTCAGAGAATGAGGACTTCCTTGGTTTATAAATATATTATCAATTTTTTCACCTTGTCAAAGTTCCTCTGTTTCTTATCAAGGGCAGCTGCTTGAGCGTTTGCTCTCTCCACATCAATCATGAGGTCTTCCACCTCACCCTGCAGCCTCTGCTTGGTCTTTTCCAATGAGGCACACTTGGAGTTCACAGCCTCAATTTGTTCCTCTGCATCTTGCAGGCGCTGGGCAAGCTTTTTCCTTTGGGAAGATAGCATGATTAAAACAGGCATAGAACTAAACAACAACTATACTTATGTTAACTTGTAAGAACTAACTTGGACTCCTCAAGCTCCTCAGTGCGCTGGATAGCATCAGTTTCGTATTTTGTTCTCCACTGAGCCACTTCACTGTTGGCCTTGGACATTCCACGCTGAAGTTCAGCCTTGGCCTCCTGCTCTTCCTCATATTGCTCCCGGAGCAGGTCACAGTCATGGCGGGCTGATTGTAAAGCATGAGCCAGAGCACTCTTGGCCTGAAGAGAGAATAAACATATATATAAAAAAATAATAGTAATTGTCCAGTGAATTGTAATTGGTCATTGTACTGGTGGAAACTTTCTAACATTACCTTTGTTTCCTCTTCCATATGCCTCTTCAGCTCCTCAATTTGTTGAGTGTAGGCTTGTTTTCCTCTTGTCAGCTGGGATACCAGAGCTTCTTTCTCTTCCAGTTGGCGTGCAAACTCACCTACATGAAAAATTGTTGGTTGGAGGAAAGAGGTGTATTGGGTAATGATTTATATAGTCAATGTATTTCTTGATGTAAAATGTATGTATAAAACAATCATACCATTCTCAGTTTGCAGACGTGCTTTTTGACCACTGATATCATTAATCTGGCGTGTGTTCTCATCACTCTTTGCTTTGATTTCACTGAGTTGGTCCTCTAGAGTACGGCACATCTTCTCCAGATTTGCCTGTCATTGCGATAATAAGCAATATTCTTAAAAATAATAATTTGTAGGTGTATTGTTATTTTTGGAATTAACAGGGTAATACTTTACCTTTGACTTGGCTACGGACTCCATGTTGCTGGAAAGATCATCAATCTCCATTTTGTATTCACTCTTCTCCTTCTCCAGTTTCTGCTTGACTCGCTGAAGGTTGTCAATCTGTTCTCCTAATTCTGCCACGCTGTCGGCCTGCTTCTTGCGGAGGGCAGCAGCGGTGGCCTCGTGCTGCAGAGTAGACTCTTCAAGGTCGCGGCGGAGCTTCTGGAACTCAGCTTCACGTTTCTTGTTCATCTCAATCTGAGCTGCAGTGGCACCACCAGCTTCTTCAAGCCTTTCACTGATCTCCTCAAGTTCCCTGGAGAGATCAGCCCTCTGCTTCTCAATCTTTGCACGAGCAGCACGTTCAGCCTCAATTTCTTCTTCCAGTTCCTCAATGCGAGCCTAGAATAAGGAAAGGTGTGTATAGATAGGTTGAAACAAGTGATAATAATCAAAGAAACCTCAATTAAAATATTTCAATTTTCAATGAGTACCTGGAGCTCCTTAATCTTCTTCTGCAGCTGAGCACCCAGAGCTTGTTCATCTTCAATCTTGCTGAGAAGCTGACTGGTTTCAAAGTCCTTCCTGTGATGTGCAACGCATATTGGAAATAAGTCCTTTTACTCAATACTTTTATAAAATATGATTTCATGTCATGTTTCTTTTAATAAATTCGTACTTTTTGATCTTCTCATCTGACTGTTGTTTGTCATTTTCCAGATCCATTACAGATTCCTGAGATAGTTTAAGATCACCCTCCAGCTTTCTCTTGGACCTCTCAAGGTCCATTCGAAGTTTCTTCTCTTGTTCCAGTGAACCCTCAAGCTTAAAAAGGAGATAATATACTTTTACAATTGAATTAAGTGTCAGTTATTTTATGAAGGTCTATTTGGCTGTCCAACTTACATCATCCACTTGTTGTTCAAGCTTGGTCTTGGCTTTAGTCAGAGTGTTGACTTTGTCTTCCTCTGCTTGAAGGTCATCCAGAGTCTGCTGGTGTGCCTCTTGGAGGGCTTTCTTCTCCTTGGATAATTTAGCATTGCTTTCATCCTGTGAGGCCATCTCTTCAGTCAGGTTTTTCACCTAGAGGAGTTTGAAAAATCCGTCATTATGTAAACATCTTTCAAATTCTCGATATATCTGAATGTCTTATGTTTAAATGCAAACCTTATTTTCTGTGGCGTGTTTCTCCTTCTCCACTTTGGCCAAGGTGAGCTCTAAGTCATCAATGTCTTTCTTGAGCTCAGAGCACTCATCCTCCAGTTTCCTCTTCTTGGCAGTCAGCTCAGCGTTCATTTCCTCCTCATCCTCCAGTCTCTCTGTAATCTCCTTTATTTTAGCCTCAGCCTGGATTTTGTTTTTAATCAAGCCCTCACATCTTTCCTCAGCATCACTGAGACCCTCAGCTTCCTGTTAAAATATCAATTACATTTATTTAATTTATTTTTGATATGGAATTGGTACAGACATCCAATGATGTTTCTGATGTGTTTTTTATATTGTGCAGAGTACCTGAGTTTCACATTATACTAAAACAAATTACATACAGTGTAGTGTAGTTTTAAGGCAATGCTTACACACACACACTTATACAATATTATTCCATATTGCTCAAAGCAGCAGTGATGCTTACAGATTGGACTTGTAGCAGCAGGTCATTCTTCTCCTGCATTAGAGATACCATTTTCTCTTCAAGGTCCTTTTTCCTGGCTTCTGCCTTTGCCAGATCTTCCTTGCACTTGGTAAATTCTTCCTTCATGTTGGCCATTTCCTTCTCTGATTCTGCGCTCTTCAGAAGTGGCTTGATCTTGAAGTACAGCTTCATCCATGGCCAGTGTTTCACATTCATGAATGAGCGGATGTTGTATTGGATGGAGAAGATGGATTCTCTGCATGAAAGAGTATAGGTTTTATGTATTTCGCAACTTAAAAATGCACCCATTTTATGTCATAACACTATTGGATTGTAATGAAGACTTTCCGATTCATAACTGTATTTCTCAGAATACAGTTTTCCACTAGTGTCTTTTATGTTGTCTCTGCAGTATGTTATACTATTAAACCATAAGATCTTTTACTTTTAATTCATGATTCCTATTCTCCTAGGGCTCTGGACACATAACTGGAAGGTTGTGGGTTCAAATCCTGGGTGGGGCAGTGCTGTTGTACCCTTGAGCAAAGTACTTCAATTAGATTGCTTTAGTAAAATGCCCAGCTGTATAAATGGGTACAAATGTAAGTTGCTCTGGATAAGAGCGTCTGCTAAATGACAAATAATGTAATGTAATCATTGATCTATTTCTCAGCAGCTGGTTCAATAAGATGTATCAAATTTGACCAGTTTTCTGTAGGTTTGTTTTTCAAAACTGTATTAAAATATAGAATTACCTCCTTTCCATCATCTTCACAAATTCCTTTCTCATGACGAAGCCACGGCAAAGAGCCTGCGTGTTAGTGATGAGCGCGGCCAGTTTTTCATCTCGCATCTCCTCAAGGGTACCCAGCAGACCAGCTTTAAAGAACACCTGTAATCAATGGTAGATGTCAATAAATATTTGCAATTGTGGCCAATGTACATAGATTGCATGCGGTCATGCACAAGCCAATAATTACTGTTGTGATATAATTTTATAAAGTGTTGTGTCATATGTCACCCCCTCATTGAGAGATAGAGTGTATGTGGAGTTTTATTACACTGACATGCAATACAGCTAATCGTATGTGTGTGTTTGTTTCCTTTGTTAGACACCTACCTTAGTGTGTCCAAATTTATACTGGGTGTGGTCTACATCAATGGATCCCAAGAGCTTCTCTGAACATTTCTTGCTGTCAATGAACTGACCCTCTGGAATGGCACTGGCATTCAATACTTTGTATCTGTACAAAGGGTCAAGAATATTATTTGTATTAATATTGTGTGTATTTTATAATATTAATGTAATTTTAAGGATATATACATTTATATTATCTCAAATTTCACATACATTTGGTGGCTACTACACACACATATATATATATATATATATATATATATATATATATATATATATATATATATATATATATATATACTATGTCTATATAATTGATAATTCTTCCACTTCCACAGCTTGCTTATGGTCTGCTTTTATCAGTTAATAACACAAATTTTCTATTGGATTGAGGTGTCAAGTGTCACATCTTCACTCCACCCTACATCAGTTTACCACCAGAGGTCATCATCACATGAATACTAAACCCTGTTTCTCACATTTCCCAGCACCATGATCAATCATCCAAATTTCATTTCTTAAATCCCATGTGCACTTGTTCCATCCTCCTCCTCCTCCCATTGGTCCAGCACTTACAACCACTGTTACCTGCCTCCTTCTGCCCAGTATGTTACCCCTCTGTTCTGCAGACACTTTGTGAAGTCTTGTCTTCTCTTCAGAGTCATTTCTAGGCATTATGGCCATCTTTGTAGTGACCTGTGTGTTGACCTTTGCCTTGTTGTTCTTGACTTCCTCTCTTGTATCTCCCTGTTTGCCCAATGAACTGACCCCTGGACTGTCCTTGTTTTCTGCCTTTTGGATTCCACCTTTTTGGATTGTTTGCATTTCTCTCATCTAACTAGTGAGCCTGCCATGGGATCCACCATCCCTGTCCCCGAGGTTGTTACATCGAGATTGCCAATCAAAATAGGTGATTCTGTGCTCCCTTAAGTTAGTATACGTGAATTATTGTACCTAGACACTGTACCTGGAAATATCATATTCAAATGTATACATATGAAGTCTATATTTACAATTTAGATGTAAGTTAGCATTTTCAGTACCTTTGCTTGAAGTCTCCATAGAGAATTCTGCTTGGGAAACCTTTCCTGCAAATCCTGATACCTTCTAGCACACCATTGCACCTCAACTGGTGGATAACCAGGAAGTTTTCCATGAGACCTAAAATGAAAATTACATGTTAATACAAAACATTTCCTGAAGTTAGTGTATTACTATACAACAGTGTACTCAGGTATGAAATATGTTGGATGTTGACAGTACCTGGTGTCTTTGATTCATTGGGAATCAAGCAGCGCACAAAGTGAGGATGTGTGCTCCTCAAGTTGCTCATCAGCTTGCCCAAGTTCTCCTGTGTTGTGACAAGAGGACACATTGATTAAATGCTGTTATATGCTGGGTTTTTTTCAGTTTTCTTTTTAAAGGTTGCATGTTTAATGTTGTCACATTATATAGTGGTTTAATGTTGTTTCGTGAGGAAATAAGAGACTACAAAAATATATTAACAAAAATTGTTTTTTTACCCTGAATAGACAAGACACCGTCTGAAAGGAGCCACCCTTCTTCTTGCCACCCTTCTTTCCACCACCACTCTCTGTTAAAATAAATACATAAGTCAGTTTTATCTTAAAATGAAATTATAGATTTTTAATTTAAAATGGTTAATCTAAATTACCTTCAGGTCCTCCATGGCTGGCATACAGAAGAGCCAGCAGTTTGACAGAGGATTTCTGGTACAGCCCCACCACAGTGTCATTCAGGGGGTCCTTGTTTTTGTCCAGCCATCCAGTGATGTTGTAGTCCACAGTGCCGGCATAGTGCACCAGGGAGAAGTGGGCTTCAGCCTTGCCTTTTGCAGGCTTGGGTTTCTGGAAGCAGTTGGTTTTCCCAAGATGTTGGTCATAGAGCTTGTTCTTGAAGGTTGTGTCTGATGCCTTGGGGAACATGCACTCCTCTTCAAGGATGGAGAAGATGCCCATTGGCTATGGAAATATTAGGCAATTAATTAGATAGAGAAAGAGATGTAAGGTTATGTATAAATAGAGCTTTAACTGTGGTATTTTACCAACCTTCTCAATAAGCTCAATGCAGGCAGCCAAGTCCATACCGAAGTCAATGAACTCCCAGTCAATTCCTTCCTTCTTGTACTCTTCTTGTTCCAGTACAAACATGTGGTGGTTGAAGAACTGTTGCAGTTTCTCATTGGTGAAGTTGATGCACAGCTGTTCCAAGCTATTGTACTATGCAATGACATTATGGCTATTTATAATACAGAACAAGCATATATTCACACTGAATTAAATGTAAACTATAGACATACAAGGTATTATGAATACGAATGACTTAAGAAATCCCTACCCATTATCAATCAATTAATGATTTGCTTACATCAAAGATCTCGAATCCAGCAATATCCAGCACACCAATGTAGCTCTGTCTGGACTGCTTGGTATCCAGCATCTGGTTTATGCGGACAACCATCCACAAGAACAATTTCTCATAGACTGATTTGGACAGGGCACCAACTGCATTGTTGACCTAAAATGCAAATAGCTTAATGTGAGTTCTGGGATATAAAATCATTGAGAGCATTTCAGAATAGGTCAGTAGCAAAGAGATGAATGTTTCAAGTTTTTACCTGAGGTACAGTCTGCCCCTTGGTCACATACTCATTTCCAACTTTGACTCTGGGGAAGCACAGGGCTTTGAGCAAGTCAGATGAGTTCAGGCCCAGGAGGTATGCAACCTTGTCAGCCACTGAAATCATGAATAAAATGGTAATAATACTCTTAACTGACACTTGAAATGTGTAAGAAAGAACACAAGAAATAAACACAAGAAATATCACTCTTTTATAAAGTATATCACTGTAAATTGGTATTTGTGTTGAAAATGTTGTTCTGAAACTATCAGATATCAATTAAATTCATTATTCAAGGCACGTACTTGTTAAATGATAAGGATAGTATGTAAATGTACAGAGATTAGAGCCATGAGCTAGGAAACTTTTTCAGCCACTGGTAAATGTAATAATCTTGAGACTGATAAAAGTTGATTTCACACAACATAATGTTTATTGCAATGTAGATAATATTTTGTGGACTAGATCAGCATGCCTTGCTTATACGAATCACATCATGTTCCTTGTAAATGAGATATCTCATATATACAAGTATAATTATAATAAGGTAACTTGTAAATCTGAAGTTTACCCTCAGTGCCGTCAGGTTCAGCCTGCTCCTCACGTTGCTTCTGCTTGAACTTCATGTTACCGTAGTGCATCACAGCACCAGTCAGCTTGTAGATGCCCATTTTCTCTTCATTAGTGAAGCCCAGAATATCAATGGCTGTCTAAATGATCAGAAATATATCCCATTAGTAACAAGAATAAAACATTACAGATATACAATTATTCCCTTGATAGAAGTACTTACATCTGTGGCAACCAGCTCCTCTTTGTCATCAATGCTGGCCACAGTGATCTGACCCTGGCTGATCATAGGGAAATCATAGGGATTGGTTGTGATCAAAAGCATGTCTGGGGGGAAAAGGAAGTAAGGAAAAAAAGATTATAAAATGCCTGTAATTGATTCATAGGTAAACCTTGTTAATGAAATCAACAAAATGGTGTTTCTCCTACCAATGAGCTCTGGCTTGTGGTTGGTCATGATCTGATAAAAGATGTGGTAGCTCCTTTCATCAGACAGCTGGAATGTTACTCTGGACTTCTCCAGCAAGTCTGTTTAAACACAAATTGAGTTGAAGGTAACTGTTGTATTTTTAAGTATATAATAAGACATTAAAATAAGATGAAAATAACTCACAAGTCTCAATGTCAGCAGAAGCCAGTTTTCCTGTGCTTCCGAAGTGAATTCTGATGAATTTACCCTTTACAAAACAAGACAAGATATGATTATCTTCATGTATTTATATCAGGAGTGAAGGATGAATGTATACTTTGAGATATTAAGCTTTTAACTTACAAAGCGAGAGGAGTTGTCATTCCTCACTGTCTTGGCGTTACCGAAAGCCTCCAGCAGAGGGTTGGCTGAGATGATTTGATCCTCCAGGGTTCCCTATGAGAGGGTTGGCTGAGATGATTTGATCCTCCAGGGTTCCCTATGAAGGACATTGGATCATTAACAATGCTGAAACAGCTGGGGTTTCCTGCCATTCATTCACCATCAGTAGTATTTTCTAACCTGCATTTTGCCAGTAGTGGAATACCCATCTAGAGCACCGGGAGAATTCCCTGTTAACCTGCAGACCCATGGGCCGTGGGCCAGAATAAAGATATCTATAGCTGTTTTCACACTACACCATCTAATCCCGGGTTGGGTGGACTCTGGGAGGGCCGGGGTGACTCACCCCTGAGTTCAGTCCTGCTCCCATTCACATTTGCACTGCGCTATAATACACGTGTTACGATTCACATGAACATTTTGAGCGCTTTGTCCCAGGTTGGAAATCTAAACCCTAGTGTCTAACACAGGCAAGTTCATCCCAGCTTCAGGATTTAGTCTCAGGTTGAAAATGACAATGAGCTTAAACTTAATTTTTGGGTCTCCTAATTTCAACTGTCTAGTGTGAAAGCAGCTTATTTCTCCCGGCCCTTTTGACTAGACCAACCTAATGGTCCAATTAAACTTTCCACATTATCAAATGTTATGATTTTGTGTATGAACAATTATGTAATGGAATTATTTTACCAATCACAGTTGTTAGAAAAGTAATATGAATACCTGCTTCACCGCAATAAAATATGAATAAAATGTACTAAAGAAAATAAGCCGATATCGGTTTGAGACTGTTCAGGGTGGAGATATGTATTTCAACTATGTATTTCTACTGATCAGTAGTTTCTGTTTCTAACCTGTATTTTGCCAGGTGGTGGTGCTTCCTTCTTCTTGTCAGTTGACACTGCGATTGTCGCAAAGTACTGGATGACACGTTTCGTGTTCACAGTCTTTCCAGCACCAGATTCTCCACTGAGGGCAAAACACAGCAAGTGTGAATCTCTGTCCTTGTAGTGCAGGAGGAAATAAATAAATATATAATAAATGCATCTTACGTAATCAGGACGGACTGGTTTTCACGATCTGTAAATACATATGAAATAGAGCTGAAATAAGTACTTCAGTTTCATGGTTAAATTCAAAATTGTTATTGAGTGTACAATTAGAGTGATTTGTACAGTATTTACCAGTGAGCATGTTCTGATAGGCATTATCAGAGACAGAGAAGATGTGTGGTGGAGCCTCCATGCGCTTTTTGCCTCTGTAGGCTGTCACAACTGATTGATCATACACTGGGAGCCACTTGTAGGGGTTCACAGTTGCACAAAACAGCCCCGAGTAGGTCTGAAATCAAATATTACGTATTTAATGGAAAGCTGATATAAAGACAACATTAGCACGTTTTTTAGTGTTTCATGTTTTCTTACGTAAATCATCCATGCTGCGTAACGCTCTTTGAGGTTATACAGCACAGAGGCTTCATTCAGGTGGGTCATCATCGCCATGTCCTCAATTTTGTCGTACTTGGGAGGATTCATTGGGAAGACGTCATCCTCCTTGACTGTGACAGTCTGACGAACAAAAGTTAAATCATGAATAGCAGCACGGTATAAATGGATGTCCTGAATAATACTTTTTTTTTTCTCATACATGATAATACTTACTTGGCCAGCCTCAGTCTTGACAGTAGCTTTGCCCCCTTCCCTACTTTGGACCACACCTTTGACGTACAGCTCCTTTGCATCAGTTACATAGACGGCAGATTTGGCATCAAATGGTTTGTTCTGAGCCTCAATCCTCTCCTTCTCAGGCTTCCTCAGGTATATGGCAGCTGGGCCAAAAACGGCCATCTCCGCGTCCGTACTCATGATGAAAGCTCACTGTGGGAAAACAGTATGCAATATAATGAAAAGACAGGTCATTCTTACAACTGTCTTTATATATGTGTGTTCTGTTTTGTAAACTGGAACACTTACAAATCACATTGTTTGAGAGACAAGGTTTTACTGATGCACCTTTTGAAATACATTTTTCTTTTGCTTGTATTGCAAGATATAAAATCTTATTACATAAAATGATATTACTGCTTAAGAGACATTCTGCAGGCATCTATTTAAGCATTTCCTTTTTTATATTGTTATTTTACAATGTATACTCTTATATATGTAATGTATTAGAACATGTTTTATATGAAAACATGATTAACCAGAGGAGCACTTCTTCGTGTTTGCATACCACTTCAGATTAAATACATACATACATTTTATTTTACAATATTTTAAGAATAGGTTATTTTATGGGTTAAACCATTTTTTTTATGATTGCATAGTAGATTATTTACTGCAAATTTCCTACCTTCCTTGACACCAACCCCAGGAACTTGAGTGTTAAATGATGTCAGTCACTGAAAATTAAATAGGAAATATTGATTATTCCTCCTTGGATTTATGTCTACTGTAACTCATGCAATGTTTATATTCAAGAGTCAATTCATTTTAATAGATTGTGTTTATCAGTTAAATGACGACTGAGGACTAATTTAATAATTCTAATAATAAGTCACAAAACAGGAAAACGAATAACTAGAAGACACCTACCACTTGTTGGAATCTTGACAATCTTCTCTATGAGTGGAGGCTTGCTGGAGCTCATTTTATAAAGATCAGTTTTGCCAAAGCAGCAAAGTATTCTTCTACATTTGGTCATGTAATTCTGTTTAGATCTAATTAAGTCACATTGCCTTTTAAATGGGGCTCATGCGTTTTCAGTTGTGAAGTGATATCTTTACCTTACCTAATCTTGAAAGATCTTCTGATACTGTGCAGTGTGCAATGTTCAAGTCCCCACAAAGTGAACCTATAAATATATGTATATTGAAAGTAAATAACATTTTTGGTTGTTAAAGTGTATAGAAAATGTAAATAAAAATGCAGCCACGTAGTGAGAAGGGGGGGGGGGGGTCACGTATACATATGTTGACATATAACGTTATTTCTGTTAAATGAGCAATTACTATTTGTCTTTAATGGATAGTGTTGGATTTCCATCACGTATTCTTAAAAATATTTAAAGGAATAACCATTACAGTAATGTAAACAAATGACAAGGTTGTTAAATGAACACAGCACATTTGATTGCACTAAAGATATGTTTCTACTAATTAAGAAATGTAAAAAACAATACATCTGAGACCGGACTGAAACTCGAGTTTTCCACACCAGACTCCCGTGACCCAACCACATCACTATGGCCCATTTGTTAATATAAAGCTTAATTGAAGAGCAGGTGATTTCGTACCATAAATACGTTTCGAGTGAAAAAAAGCTTAATATTTTAATTTTTAAAACCTAGAATAAAAGTTCTGAGAAAATCACCGAAACTACAGGGTTGTATGAAAGAAGTAATGTATTCATAGAGGAAAATCTATGAGTATCATATATATATATATATATATATATATATATATATATATATATATATATATATATATATATATATATATATAGTCATCCTTTGACATTGTCAGCAGATAAATTGGTAATATGATTTAATATGTTGCGTGGTCAAGTAAAAGTAGAGCATCTACAGTTACTTGCCAGCTTCAAACTGATGTGTCGGTCATAATGTTGCAACAGCATGACTTGTTACAGGTCAAACGCGAACAATATAAAAATATCGCCACCAGCAGCTTTCACATGTTGATTTGGATTGGAAACTGGAACTGAGACCAATTATTTTGAATATTTCTGACACTGCTAGGATCACGTTATCTCGCCATAACTACAGAACTAATTAGGACAGCTCATTAGATATTACTGCGAGCTACACGATTGTAGAAGAGTTCTGCTCCGAGTGATTTCCATTATTTTGGATTATGATGAATTTATTATGATTGGTAAGTTGATATTTTTTATTTATTTACGTTCAAAAGTTTAGGTACTACTACTTACTAAATTGTACTTAAGGGCAGCAGTATAGTTCACTATATGAGAAACATGGAATGATAATTAAGAAATTATATTTACATTTTCAGTTAAAATATTTGTATACGTTTTACTGGTATTGAGATCTTAGGATTCATGCTTAAACCTCATTAAAATCAGCTGCAAAAACAGTTATTTTAATATAATTGATTAGTTGGTCAAACATTTGATTTGGTCTAGGTCTAATAATTGACCTTGTCAATTGTACAATTAAATTGTACCATTTTGTTTCCCTCCTATAAATGTGCCTTCATTTTACCATATGGCAACCATGAAAGTTACATGTATATCAGAAGTTCAGAACAGGAGCTGAAGTTTCTTTGCTACATATGGGTATTAAAACTACGTGATGGAATTCTAGAATGATTTAAAGTAATGCAAAGACTTGGGATTAAGCCAAATCCATGATTAATTTCTGTACAGTGCTGTACAATTTGATGCAGGTGAAGACACTTAAAAGCCAAATCAATTACCAGTCAATAATGGTCGTTTTGGAGGGCGCTTTTATGCAATAATGATATCACTGCTATGTGCTTGCAATATATATATATATATATATATATATATATTATACTATTATATTATATATATCAACTATTTGATTGCAACAATATATATATATATATATTTCTTTTGTTTTCCTGTAGGTGGAAGCACTGAGGTATTGTAGACCAGCAGCTGGGAAGACTGAGAGAATGGTCAATGCTGACAGCGCAACAACTCAACAAATTAAAAGACCTTATAAGGTATGTTGGTTCCACTATTTGATGAAAAAAGTTAAACCTTTCATGTTCCATTCACATCATCAACATCAAAACCATTCACTTTATTTTAGTTCAGGGGAAATGTAAAAACATGCCATATCTTAGTAGTGCTGTGTGATTTTGGAGTCAGATGACAGCGCTCAAATACAGGGGTGAACAGCTTCTAGGTCTATTTAATTTAGGAAATTAAGTTGGCAAACTCTAGTTTTACATCAGATGTGTAGTTTTTGAAACACAGTGATATCAACCTACCAGAAGAAGTCAGAAGAAATAAGCAGTTAGAGAACATATTAACCAACATAGTTTAATTAAAAAGGCAAATGTTTAAATCACAAATGTTTCTAATAATGTTACATTTGTTCAAATTGTTTTATTTTATATTGTAAACAGTAATCTAAAACATATGAGTGTAATGCTGGCAGTGGTATACATAAACAGTTTTATATTCATATTAATTGGTAGAGTTTTGTTCTATTGCTTAGTGGAGACATGAGTTTAGACGAGGCAGATCATGTCTTACTAATTTATTAGATTTTTTTTAACATGCAACTGCAGCTGTGGATCAGGTGAAAGCACATGATATGATATACTTAGATTTCCAAAAGGCTTTGATAAGGTTCCACACCAAAGACTGATCCTCAAATTGGAAGCTGTAGGCATTCAGGGTAATGTAAGTACATGGATTATGAACTGGCTGATGTATAGGAAACACAGGGTGTCGATTAGAGGAGTCGCTTCTAACTGGAGTGAGGTTGTTAGTGGAGTTCCACAGGGATCAGTACTAGGACCTTTGCTTTTTCTAATCTATATTAATGATCTGGACTCTGGGATAGTTAGCAAACTTGTCAAATTTGCAGATGATACTAAAATAGGTGGCTCAGCAGATACAATCTCAGCAGCACAGGCTATTCAAAGGGACTTAGATAATATTCAGTTGTGGGCTGACATCTGGCAGATGAAAGACTGAGTAATACCATTAAATAACATATTTTCTAACACAAACTGAAACAGAGAATATACATGTCCCACAAAAGCTTTGAATTGGCCAAAGTGTTGTGGTCTGTTGAATGGTTAAAGTTAGTTGGGAGCAGGGTTACCAACCATCTTAATTTCACCTTGTCCGTAAATCTGTAAAAAAGTTTGACAGTCTGCAAAAATGTCCCATTACTACTACTTCCTTCATTGCTACATTTCTGACTGCCATCAAACTTTCCTCTGGTGAAGAGAGTAGATAGGTCAATGTGCCTGACAATCAAAAGTGTGAACCAATCGACTACACACTTAATATCAGACAAACAATAGTTAACGGCATCCAAAATGGATATGTATGGACAAAGATAACTGTAAAAATGAATACAGTATGTGGTGCAAAAAGTAATTTTCTATTGCTTCTGGTGGTGTTAGGGATGTGTGGAGCCATACCAGCATGAAGCATGATGCAGTTTCTAAAGCTAGGAGACAGAGGTCAGGAATAGCTCATTTCCTTGTAAAAGAGGCTCCTAAGAACAACAGTTTGAATAAATAGGTAACCGAAACAGAATTGAAAATGTTTAATTTTGTAAATTTTTAACAATGTACCTTTGGATGATGTGAGTGAATGCATCAGGGACTGGTTTTCTGACTCAAAAATAGCTAAAGTTGTCAGGTGCAAAAACCAGAGGTGTATGAACTTGATAAAGATGGACATCAGAAATCAGCTGTCAACAGAAATGCTGAATGGGATATTGACAATGAAAACAACAGTGAAAGATAGCAAAAACTTCTGATGGTAAATGATAAATGCTGCAAATATTACCATATATGACCACAAAAGCCAACAGGGTAGCTGCACAATAGGGTGAGTATATATGTTTGGGTTTTCATTCTTTTTAAGACCAAAATAGGAGTGTCATTAAAAAATAGGACATGTCAGTAAAAATAATTCCAACTTAGTCAATCATGTCAGTAAAACTACACATTTATGTTTGACAACCCTGGATGGGAGTGATAATCGTTGTTATGGTTGATAGGGATGTGTTAATGGGCCAGACTCAAAAAACCTGCACATCAATATTTTTTATAAGATAAAAAACAAACAGCAAATGGTCCAGATGTCACCTCTCAGAACACTCCTGGATTTGATCTATAAAGCACTATAGGGAAAACCACAGAGATACTCACATCACAAAAGAAATTCCACAAAGAGAGGAAGAAGGATGCAAGTAGGATGTTTTTTATTTAGTGCTGAAGTCAATATTTACACAATAAGATTCATATTGTATGAATCTTTTGGGTACACACACTTGTTTTCTCTTCATTCTGCTGCGTCTTTGCCCTTTAAAAACAAACAAACAAAGAAATTAACAAAGCAAATCGTTAATCCATTAAGATTTCTGTGCTTGTTATAGCTATATTTAATAGAAAAAGATATAGAAAGATTATGTATTAATTTTTGCAAATATTTGAAATTATAAAAAAATATATTTTAAGGACAAGTTTCTAAACTGATTGGTTTACATGTTCTTCTGTATTAGTAGGAGTGTAAATAATTAAGGAGTGTAAGTAAAGTCTCTGTGATTTCCCTGTTCTGTTGATTATATTTGTAACTTTTAGCTATATATATCACAAATCATGGTGGATGTCTGAAGCCTATGGAGTACAAAACCAAATCAAGTAATAAATGTGTTCAATAGTGCCTTCCTATAGACATAATAATAATAATAATAATAATAATAATAATAATAATAATAATAATAATAATAATAATAATAGCTGTGAAATAGCGAGTTTAACATATTTTTACTTAATTTAGTTCAATTAATGGGAAATACCTTGCCAGCATCACGGCTCTTGGCCCTCAGCTTGTTGACCTGGGATTCAGAGATGTCTGCACGCTCCTCCGCTTCCTCCAGCTCATGCTGAGCCTTCCTGAACTTGGAGAGATGGGCATTGGCCTGTTCCTCCTGGAATGAAGATATAAAAATGTATGAACAATAACATGCCTTGTGTCAGATAATACATGAAATCAGTTTTGTTTTACATTTATTTCCATTGGCCTTTATATAAATTGAACTTGCTAATGAATGATTTAGCTGACTTTATTTGTGCAAATAATAAATGGCCAATTCATTTTCATGTGAAAAATGTCACTTTGCCTCTGCAAAGTAAATGAGGCCTTTAATTACCGCTAAGAAATAAGAAAATTAAATTTTACTCACAGCTTCCTCAGCCTGTCTCTTGTAAGCCTTCACTTTGAGCTGCAGCTTGTCAACCAGATCCTGGAGTCTGTTCACATTCTTCTTGTCCTCCTCAGCCTGCAGAGACAACAGATGACACATACTTAATATAGATCATACATGTGTATTTAACCTCTCGTAAAGACAGTACTTGATGTGGTTACTTATTTTACACCCATCGTTATGTTACCTGGTAGGAGAGCTCCTTCACTCTTCTCTCGTATTTACGGACACCTTTTATAGCATCGACTCCACGTCTTTGTTCAGCTTCAAGCTCATTCTCCAGCTCACGCACCTAGAAATAATAACAGTTATTAGCTATAATATATGTATATATATGTATATATGTATATATATATATATATATATATGTATATATATATATATATATATATATGTATATATATATTTTAATGGCAATCAAAATATGTCAGATTGTGAATTTACCCTGGACTCCAGTTTCTGGAGCTGCTTCTTTCCACCCTTCATTGCCAGCTGCTCAGCCTCATCCAGACGGTGCTGCAGGTCCTTCACTGTGACCTCCAGGTTCTTCTTCATTCTCTCCAGGTGAGAGCTGGTGTCCTGCTCCTTCTTCAGCTCCTCAGCCATCATGGCAGCCTGAAAGATGAATGAACGGGAATGTATTTAGTTGGTTTATGATTCAATCAACAAAGGCTGATCTTGTTTTCCTTCAAAGAGTTTTTATAATTAAAAATAGAGCATGAACAAATATATCCCTTTTACTGCAAATATATATCTGCTTATCCAGATAGTGTTCTGTTTCAGATAGTGTTTGACAGTTTGACTCACATCAGTAATAGCCTTCTTGGCCTTTTCTTCTGCATTTCTTGCTTCTTGGATGGTGTCATCAACTTCACCTTGGAGCTGAGCAATGTCACTCTCAAGCTTCTTCTTGGTGTTCATAAGACTGGTATTCTGGAAAATAAAAGCAATTTAGCTTCCTCATTACTCAGCAAGATATAATTTTATCATAAAAAAATGTAGATAATTTAACTTAAACAATATGGAGTTGTCTTGTCAACCTGGGAGTGCAGCAGCTGCACACGCTCACTGGCGTCAACCAGTTCCTGTTCAGCCACTTTGCGGCCTCTCTCTGTCTGTTCCAGGGCAGCCCTCATTTCCTCAATCTCAGCCATCATGAGGGTGTTCCTGCGCTCCACCATGGCAGCCTGTTCCTTCATGTCCTCCTGTCCTCTGACAGCATCATCCAGGTGCAGTTGGGCATCCTGATTTTACAAAAAGTGTAATTTTGTGTATAGTTTGAGAAACAAATGCCCAATAATATTTAACTTTAAAACTCATTGCACTTTCTTTTATAAATCAAATACCACATTGGAACTGGTAATACTATTTGATAGATATTGTGTACCTTGAGTTGTCCTTGGACGTTCCTCAGTTGTTTCTGGGCCTCAGCAGCCTGGCGGTTGGCGTGGCTCAGCTGGATTTCCATCTCATTGAGATCTCCCTCCATCTTCTTCTTCACTCTCAGGGCATCATTCCTGCTCCTGATCTCAGAATCAAGAGTGCTCTGCATGGAGTCAACAACTCTCTGGTTGTTTCTCTTCAGCTGCTCAAGCTCCTCATCCTTCTCAGCAATCTTTCTGTCCACTTCTGATTTGATCTGGTTCAGTTCCAGCTGGACACGAAGGATCTTGGACTCCTCATGCTCCAGTGAGGCCTACATATTCAACATAAAAAATTGAGAGGGATAAGCACAACATTCCGGAATATATCACTTTACAAATGATAACCATATATTAAATTACAACATTGTTGTACCTCAGCCTCCTCCAGTGCAGTCTGGATTTCAGACTTCTCTGTCTCCACCTGCTTCTTTGCCTTCTCCAGCTCATGAATGCTCTTTCCAGTCTCACCAATCTGTTCAGTGAGGTCTGAGATCTCCTCTGTTAAAAAGACAAGAAGAACAGCATAATAACACAATAATAAAACCTCACATGAAGTTTTCATAATTCACACAAATGCTGAGAAATTTTAAAATATTCATATAGGTCAAAAAATAAAATTGTTTTTTATTGTTTTTTTTCCAATATATAGGACTTACGCTGCAAGTTCTTATTCTCTCGTTTAAGGGTCTCAAGATGATCCAGAGCCTCTTCATAGGAGTTCTTCATCTTGAAAAGCTCAGTGCTGAGAGAGCGAGCCTCTTTCTGAGCCGCCTCCAGCTCTGCCTGGCCCTCCTCAAACTTCTGCTTCCATTCTGCGAGAACCTGTTATCATATTTTATAAAGGCATACAAGATTTGAGTTGGACATCAGTGTGTGTTTCTCAATATTCAGATTTATGTCTCAAGGTATGAAGACTTCCTTGATAAATAAGTATATCATTAAACATTTCACCTTGTCAAAGTTCCTCTGCTTCTTGTCAAGGTTGGCAGCCTGGGCATTTGCTCTCTCCACGTCAATCATGAGGTCTTCCACCTCACCCTGCAGCCTCTGCTTGGTCTTTTCCAGAGAGGCGCACTTGGAGTTCACAGCCTCAATTTGTTCCTCTGCATCTTGCAGGCGCTGGGCAAGCTTTTTCCTTTGGGACGATAACATGATTAAAACAGGCATAGAACTTAATAATGTTTATGTAGGTAAATCAACAACAACACTTAAGTAAATTGCAAATTACTTGGCTTCCTCAAGCTCTTCAGTGCGCTGGATGGCGTCAGTTTCGTATTTTGTTCTCCACTGAGCCACTTCACTGTTGGCCTTGGACATTCCGCGCTGAAGTTCAGCCTTGGCCTCCTGCTCCTCCTCATATTGCTCCCGGAGCAGGTCACAGTCATGGCGGGCTGATTGTAAAGCATGAGCCAGAGCACTCTTGGCCTGAAGAGAGAATAAACATATATATAAAAAAATAATAGTAATTGTCCAGTGTTGGCTGTAATGAATTGTAATTGGTCATTGTATTGGTGGAAACTTTCTAACATTACCTTTGTTTCCTCTTCCATATGCCTCTTCAGCTCCTCAATTTGTTGAGTGTAGGCCTGTTTTCCTCTTGTCAGCTGGGATACCAGAGCTTCTTTCTCTTCCAGTTGGCGTGCAAACTCACCTACATGAAAAATTGTTGGTTGGAGGAAAGAGGTGTATTGGGTAATAATTTATATATTCAATGTATTTCTTGATGGAAAATATATGTAAAAAAACAATCATACCATTCTCAGTTTGCAGACGTGCTTTTTGACCACTGATATCATTAATCTGGCGTGTGTTCTCATCACTCTTTGCTTTGATTTCACTGAGTTGGTCCTCTAGAGTACGGCACATCTTCTCCAGATTTGCCTGTCATTGCGATAATAAGCAATATTCTTAAAAATAATAATTTGTAGGTGTATTGTTATTTTTGGAATTAACAGGGTAATGCTTTACCTTAGACTTGGCTACAGACTCCATGTTGCTAGAAAGATCATCAATCTCCATTTTGTATTCACTCTTCTCCTTCTCCAGCTTCTGCTTGACTCGCTGAAGGTTGTCAATCTGTTCTCCTAATTCTGCCACGCTGTCGGCCTGCTTCTTGCGGAGGGCAGCAGCGGTGGCCTCGTGCTGCAGAGTCGACTCTTCAAGGTCGCGGCGGAGCTTCTGGAACTCAGCTTCACGTTTCTTGTTCATCTCAATCTGAGCTGAAGTGGCACCACCAGCCTCTTCAAGCCTTTCACTGATCTCCTCAAGTTCCCTGGAGAGATCAGCCCTCTGCTTCTCAATCTTTGCACGAGAAGCACGTTCAGCCTCAATTTCCTCTTCCAGTTCCTCAATTCGAGCCTAGAGTAAGGAAAGGAGTGTACACATAGGCTGAAACAAGTGATAATAATCAAAGGAATGTCAATTCAAATATTTTAGTTTTAAATGTGTACCTGGAGCTCCTTAATCTTCTTCTGCAGCTGAGCACCCAGAGCTTGTTCATCCTCAATCTTGCTGAGAAGCTGGCTGGTTTCAAAGTCCTTCCTGTGATGTGCAAAGCATATTTGAAATAAGCCCTTTTACATAATACATTTACATAATATTTAATTTCATATATCTTTTAATCAGTTCTTACTTCTTGATCTTCTCCTCTGACTGTTGTTTGTCATTTTCCAAATCCATTACGGATTCTTGGGATAGTTTCAGGTCACCCTCCAGCTTTCTCTTGGCCCTCTCAAGGTCCATTCGGAGTTTCTTCTCTTGCTCCAGTGAACCCTCAAGCTTAAAAAAAGAGAAAAAAAATATATATTAATAAAATGAATGAAGCGTCAGTTTTTTATGAAGTTGTAGTTGGCTCTCCAACTTACATCATCCACTTGTTGTTCAAGCTTGGTCTTGGCTTTAGTCAGAGTGTTGACTTTGTCTTCCTCTGCTTGCAGATCATCCAGAGTCTGCTGGTGTGACTCTTGGAGGGCTTTCTTCTCCTTGGTTAACTTGGCAATGCTCTCATCTTGAGTGGCCATCTCTTCAGTCAGGTTTTTCACCTAGAAGAATTTTAAAAATCAGACTTAATGAAGACATATTCCAGATGATGGAATTATAATTTACAACACTTTTGTAAGATCAAACCTTATTTTCTGTGGCATGTTTCTCCTTCTCCACTTTGGCCAAGGTGAGCTCTAAGTCATCAATGTCTTTCTTGAGCTCAGAGCACTCATCCTCCAGTTTCCTCTTCTTGGCAGTCAGCTCAGCATTCATTTCCTCTTCATCCTCCAGTCTCTCTGTAATCTCCTTCACTTTGGCCTCGAGCTGGATTTTGTTTTTAATCAGGCCTTCACATCTTTCCTCAGCATCACTGAGACCCTCAGCTTCCTGTTAAAATATGATTAAAATAACAATATTAATATTGTATCTTCATACATATATTTATACAGAATAAAAAAAATGACATAACTCCTTGTTTCCCTGTTCCCTGTTGAAAATGTAATAATTTGAGTTTCAGTTGAATGTATCATGTTAAATTAATGCTTACAGACTGGACTTGCAACAGCAGGTCATTCTTTTCCTGCAGCAGAGACACCATTTTCTCTTCTAGGTCCTTTCTCTTAGCTTCTGCCTTTGCCAGATCTTCCTTGCACTTCACAAATTCTTCCTTCATGTTGGCAAATTCCTTCTCAGCTTCTGCGCTCTTCAGAAGTGGCTTGATCTTGAAGTACAGCTTCATCCATGGCCAGTGTTTCACATTCATGAATGAGCGAATGTTGTATTGGATGGTGTAAATGGATTCTCTGTAGGAGAGATGGTTAGTTTTGTTTAATAACTTCATAAAGTATGCATCATATAAAATAGGTGGACAGGGTTAAAGCTGCTGTACTACAGAAAAATAAAATAAAGCTACATTGGATATGTTATTTAGACAACATATTGTAAAGTGGAAATATTTAAGAATCATGTTTTGCTGTATACATTCTTAGATACGTATTTGTCATATAAAATGTTAGTATTTTCTTCCTCCACAGTTTAAGAAACCATTTGATTCTAAGTTTTGAAATGTTGCCACATTTTCCTGTTACCTCCTTTCCATCATCTTTTTGAACTCCACTCTCATCACGAAACCACGGCAAAGTGCCTGAGTACAAGTGATCAGTGCAGCCAGTTTTTCATCTCGCATCTCCTCAAGCGTACCCAGCAGACCAGCTTTAAAGAACACCTGTAATTGAGGAACAAAAAGCAATTATGACTTTATCTTCACTTCTCTGTTGCTCATATACTATAACTATCATACTGCAATAGTATTTCTGTGTAAATTGTGGAGAAGTGCTTGTCCATTTGATTGATGTTCATATTGTGTTTTTTCATGTACATGATAAATAATAGTTACACATTATAATCTATGATTATAATGATTGTGCTTTTCAAGATATTGTGTGTGTATATGTATATATTTAATAGTTTCAACAACCTTCCTGTCAGAGCAGTTTTCCTTGAATGTCCCTTTTGTACACTTAAGAATCATGGAAAGTGCATTTTGGGAGAGAGCACAGGTGGAAAGAGTTATAAAAAAGCAATTTAGATCAAGTGTACATTTTATTATGCAAGACTTCTGCAGCCAATTGTTTTCTCCTCTGCTCTAGGTCAAGTGTTTGCCCTTTTTGGTCAATGTAGTTAGATTTGTCCCTGCAGACATATTTGTCACATACTGTGCTTATAGGTGCCTACCTTGGTGTGCCCAAATTTATACTGAGTGTGATCTACATCGATGGATCCCAAGAGCTTCTCTGAAGCTTTCTTGCTGTCAATGAACTGACCCTCTGGGATGGCACTAGCATTCAATACTTTGTATCTATTACAAAATGACAGAGAGAATAAATTAGGCTTTTTTGACACCCATGGCCTATATATTTTAGTATAATATGTATATATCTTTAGTTTGATCTTCTAATATGGTATTTTCAGCACCTTTGCTTGAAGTCTCCATAGAGGATTCTGCTTGGGAAACCTTTTCTGCAAATTCTGATACCTTCTAGCACACCATTGCACCTCAACTGGTGGATAACCAGGAAGTTTTCCATGAGACCTACAATGAAAATTAAATGTTAACAGTAAATAATACCTGAAGTATATGTGTTAAAACTCAACAGTTTACTCAAATATGAATTACGTGAAGCATGTAGTCAGTACCTGGCGTCTTTGATTCATTGGGAATCAAGCAGCGCACAAAGTGAGGATGTGTGCTTCTCAAGTTGGTCATCAGCTTGCCCAAGTTCTCCTGTGTTGTGACGAGGACAAAAATATTAAAATGTGATGACATGGTAAAATTAATTATTCTTGCATTTTGTTTCTCTACAGTTATTGAGAATTTGAATTGTTTGCAGTTTGTTTTAATTTAGTGGTCTAATTCTGTTTCTACAGGAAATACAACAAGGACAATAGAAAGTTTCCAATACAAATAGAAATGAATAGCAATAGAAATGTTTACCCTGAAGAGTGCGGACACAGTCTGGAAAGAGCCACCCTTCTTCTTGCCACCTTTCTTTCCACCACTTGCCTCTGTTCAAATATATAAAAAGCTCAGTTATGTCAGGGCAATTCATAATATTAAAATAAGTTATTGTGATAAGTTTTTGTAAGAAAACAGAAAAACTTAATTACCTTCAGCTCCTCCATGGGTGGCATACAGATTAGCTAGAAGTTTGACAGAGGATTTCTGGTACAGCCCCACTACAGTGTCATTCAGGGGGTCCTTGTTCTTGTCCAGCCAGCCATTGATGTTGTAGTCCACAGTGCCAGCATAGTGCACCAGGGAGAAGTGGGCCTCAGCCTTGCCTTTGGCAGGCTTGGGTTTCTGGAAACAGTTGGTTTTGCCAAGATGTTGGTCATACAGCTTGTTCTTGAAGGTGGTGTCTGATGCCTTAGGGAACATGCACTCCTCTTCAAGGATGGAGAAGATGCCCATGGGCTGTGGAAATATTAGGCAATTGATTAGAGAGTGAAAGAGATGTAAGGTTATGTTTATACAGAACTTTACATGTGGTATTTTACCAACCTTCTCAATAAGCTCAATGCAGGCAGCCAAGTCCATACCGAAGTCAATGAACTCCCATTCAATTCCTTCCTTCTTGTACTCTTCTTGTTCCAGTACAAACATGTGGTGGTTGAAGAACTGTTGCAGTTTCTCATTGGTGAAGTTGATGCACAGCTGTTCCAAACTGTTGAACTATGTAATGATATTATTGTAATTTAAAATTTACAGAATTTACAAGTTTGTTTTAATATATAAGCTTTTGCTATTCAAGGTATTCAAATTAAGAATGAAACTTACGTTTCACATAATTATTAATGAAAAATTAAATATTTACTTACATCGAAGATCTCAAATCCAGCAATATCCAGCACCCCAATGAAGAACTGTCTGGGCTGCTTGGTGTCCAACATCTGGTTAATGCGGACAACCATCCACAAGAACAATTTCTCATAGACTGATTTGGACAGGGCACCAACTGCATTGTTGACCTTAGAAGCAAAAGGATTCATGAGAATTTGTATTTGTTTTAATGGTAATGAGCATTTGAAAATGTGTCAGCAGCAAGGAGACAGACCTAAGATGCACTTAGATGCATATGAGTTAAGAATTGATCAGTAGCAAGGAAATTAAGAGATTTTAAGTTTTTACCTGAGGTACAGTCTGCCCCTTGGTCACATACTCATTACCGACTTTGACTCTGGGGAAGCACAGGGCTTTGAGCAAGTCAGCTGAGTTCAGGCCCAAAAGGTACGCAACCTTATCAGCCACTGTAATCACAATATAGAATGTTACTAATACTCTCAACTGACACATGCAATGTGTAAGAAAACAAAAAAAAATGGACATTACAAAAATAAAATACATTCTTCCATGCATGTACTTGGTAAATGACAAGGATAATATGTAAATCTATTGAAATCAGACCCATGGGCTTGGAAACATTCTCAGCCACTGATAAATATAAATGGAAGATCTTGAGATATATAAAAGGTTATTTCGCACAACAGAATATTTTGAGCAATACTCATATTTTGTGGACTAGGTTAGCACTCCTTGCTTATATGATTCTTCACAGAACAAGCTGAATATGACCTATATAGTGAGAAATCCTTTATGTATAAGTTATAAAAAGGTAACTTGTAAAACTGAAGTTTACCCTCTGTGCCGTCAGGTTCTGCCTGCTCCTCACGTTGCTTCTGCTTGAACTTCATGTTACCGTAGTGCATCACAGCACCAGTCAGCTTGTAGATGCCCATTTTCTCTTCATTAGTGAAGCCCAGAATGTCAATGGCAGTCTAAATGATCAGAAATGTATCTTGTTAGTAATAGGAACAATACATTAAAAATATGACAATGTTCCCTGATCAGGAGAACTTACATCTGTGGCAACCAGCTCCTCTTTGTCATCAATGCTGGCCACAGTGATCTGACCCTGGCTGATCATAGGGTAATCATAGGGGTTGGTTGTGATCAGAAGCATGTCTGGGGGGAACAAACAAAGAATAAAAGGTTTGAAAATGCCTGTAATTGGTACATAGGTAAACCATGTTAATAAAATCAACAAAATGGTGTTTGTCCTACCAATGAGCTCAGGCTTGTGGTTGGTCATGATCTGATAAAAGATGTGGTAGCTCCTTTCATCAGACAGCTGGAATGTTACTCTGGACTTCTCCAGCAAGTCTGTTTAACACAAGATGATTGTAAGGTAACTGTTGTAATTTTAACTATATAATAAGCCATTACATTAAAAAAGAGAAATGTTAATTTTATAAAAAACTCACAAGTCTCAATGTCAGCAGAAGCCAGTTTTCCTGTGGTTCCAAAATGAATTCTGATGAATTTACCCTTTACGGAAAAATACATTATATAATATGATCATGTATTTACATGAAGAGTGAAAGATGAAGGTATACATTTTAGAAGTTAAGCCTTTGACTTACAAAGCGAGAGGAGTTGTCATTCCTCACAGTCTTGGCATTACCGAAAGCCTCCAGCAGAGGGTTAGCTGAGATGATTTGATCCTCCAGGGTTCCCTGTTAAGGACAGTGGATCATTAACAATGCTGAAGCAGCTGGGGTTTCCTAAGCCATTCATTCACTATAAGCAGAATTTTCTAACCTGCATTTTGCCAGCTGCTGGTGCCTCCTTCTTCTTGTCCCCAGACACTGCAATTGTGGCAAAGTACTGGATGACACGTTTCGTGTTCACAGTCTTTCCAGCACCAGATTCACCACTGAGGGTAAAACATAGAAAAAGATAATCTCATGTTGTTGATGTGCAGGGGAGGAAATAAATATACAATTTGACATGTATTGGATAAGATTTAACTCAAACTTACGTAATCAGGACTGACTGGTTCTCACGGTCTGTAAAGAAAAAGAAAATGATATGTGTATGGTGAAAGACATTGTTAAATCTTGTATTCAAATGATATGTAAGGGTGTGTTCTGATGAAGAGACTTGTGCATACCAGTGAGCATGTTCTGATAGGCATTATCAGAGACAGAGAAGATGTGTGGTGGAGCCTCCATGCGCTTTTTGCCTCTGTAGGCTGTCACAACTTCTGCATTGTACACTGGGAGCCACTTGTAGGGGTTCACAGTTGCACAAAACAGCCCAGAGTAGGTCTGAAATCAAATGTTACATATTTAATGCAATAGCTGATATTAAGACGACATTAGCATGTATTTTTAGTGTTTAATGTTTTCTTACGTAAATCATCCATGCTGCGTAACGCTCTTTGAGGTTATACAGCACAGAGGGCTCGTTCAGGTGGGTCATCATCGCCATGTCCTCAATTTTATCGAACTTGGGAGGATTCATTGGGAAGACGTCATCCTCCTTGACTGTGACAGTCTGATAAACAAAGGTTAAATCATGAATAACAGCACGGAATAAATGTATGTCCTGAATAATAATATATTTCTTGCTTCACTTGATAATACTTACTTGGCCAGCCTCAGTCTTGACAGTGGCTTTGCCCCCTTCCTTACTTTGGAGAACACCTTTGACGTACAGCTCCTTGGCATCAGTTACATAGCAGGCAGTTTTGGCATCAAATGGTTTGTTTTGAGCCTCAATCCTCTCCCTCTCAGGCTTCCTCAGATATATGGCAGCCGGGCCAAAAACGGCCATCTCGGCGTCTGTACTCATGATGGCAGCTCACTGTGAGAAAACAGTATGCAATATAATGAAAAGACTGGCTACTCTTATAATCGTCTTTATATATGTGTGCTTTGTTTTGTAAACTGGGACATTTTCAGATCACATTCTTTGAGCGACAAGATTGTGCTGATGCACTTTTTGAAATCAGCTTTCTTTGGCGTGTACGTGAAGTGTAACATCTTGCAGTACTGCTTGAGGAATATTCTGTTGAAGTCCATGTAAACCTAGTACTATTTACAATTGTTGTTATATCCTGTGTGTGTGGAGCATTTACCTCTTTACACTATGCCCTAGAATTCTAGATTAGATTGCAAACCTGACAGCATGTCATGCAAAAATGAATCAATATTATTCTTGACGCTTGTATGATTAATATATTATGTATGAGCTGTTGTTAAGACTTTACATTTGAATTGAAACAGCATAGGTTTGGGCGGCAGCAGGAACACATATGGTTTTATAAATACTAACATTTACAGCAAAACAAGATTGTATTTGTTTTTACACAGTGCAGTTATTCAATCGCCACATAGTTGTGTGTGAATTAAATGGCATTTTAGTACCTCTAGTGTAGTTTGATTGCATGTGCATGTGTTACCATATAGCTAACCCACGCTTGATGGCGTGTGTGCGCACAGTCTAGTGTAGCACATGTAAAGTCAATCGCAGTGCTTTTTGTCCAGATCCCTGCAAGCTACACACCCGGATCCTTGCGAAGGTCCCTGGGGCAATGAGACCGTTTCTCTATGCTGCGCAAGGTAGAGCAACAGGGCAACAATGCGTGCGGGCAGAGAGGGTTGGGGATGCAGGTGGCTACCGGACAGTGGACAGTATTACTGCTGTCCTGATGAGAAAGCAAGGAAATCTGCGGTAAAAAAGGCCTGAGCGCCAGATAAGCGTTTGAGGCTATTTCCAGCTTTGAAGAAACTCGGATTTCTGCCGTGCTCGTCTTCGAAGAGGAATTGACCACGTATTTACTCGGTAAGTACCATGCATATGATTTCTCATGTAGTAGTTTCAATAATTGCTGCATTTCCACCGGAATTATTATACATTCGATCAACTTGGGGATTGAATTTGTTATACTCTTTTCTCCGTATGCACATATATTGTATCTGTTGCTACGAATGTCTGTTTCTTAATCTGTCAGATCTTAAATTAAGTTTAATACGTATTCATGTATGCCAATCAAGTGAGTGAATTACAAACGTTGTCTTCGCGTTTGCAAACACTAACGCCATTGTCAAACATCTTGTAAAAAGCAACAGCTGAATGTTTTATTTAGCTTTAAATGTAAATGTACTGCAAAACAGCGCATTATGCAGATATGTATGGTGGGGTTTGTCTGTGCGTTTTATGGTAAACCATAATGTTTAAATAAGTTCTACTTGTACATCTACTTTTATTTAAAAACCAAATACAAAAAGAAAGCCTGGTTACAGACTGTGTTTACACAGGGAGAACCCAGCCTGCCAAAAACTGCCGGTGGCTGAGAAACAAAGTCAGATGGCCCACCACCCAGGCAAGAGCAAGCTGACCACAGGAGACTGCTGCCTTGAGTACATTGACATGTATTTAGCAGTTTAACTTGCTACAATTTGCAAACGAGTATTTTGCTTGTATTGAAAGATTATTACAGGAATGCCTAATATCCTTATAATTATTCTTTGGTTATTTTCAACATGATCTGAAAACGGTACTGTTCTATAAATGCTCATAACTCCTGCATTTTGTATCCAAATGCCATCACATTTGTCAGACAACTTGCAGTTTGAGTGGTGTCTCAATACCAGTTTCTCAGAATACAATTCCTCATATTATATATTACTCAAAAACAATGGTAAAAAGTAATCGCATATACAGTCATATGTAATTGTTGGGTACATGTGATCATCTGGAAATAGTGTTTGTCTGATTATGTGTTTGAGGTATTTAGAGAAAAAATCTGCACCTTATTTGAAAGGTCACACATAATTGTATCCCTTATAATTGTGTCAGTACAGTACAGTATTTACAGTCAAAAACTCATATTTTAGGCAGTCTGATCTTCGTACAAGACACCTTCTCCATTTGTGGAACAGTGCAGTTTTCATGATAATTGTACTGTAGATTATTTACTGTAGATTTCTTACCTGCTTGACACCAACCCCAGGAAGTTGAATGTTAAATTGTGTCCACCACTGGGGGAAAAAACAAACATTGATTCTTCCTGCTGGGTTTGATATCATTTTTCTCAGTCTACTGTAACACATTCAATATTTATATTCAACACAATAAATGTAAGTATCAGCTGATTGTGATTGTGATAGTGTGTCTATCAATGAAGTGACTTATGAGGATACATTTTAAAATTATATAAAAAATCACAAAATAAGAAATGTATGCTTACCACTAGTTGGACACTTACCACTAGTTGGAAACTTGGCAGTCTTCTCTAGAGAGGTTGCTGGAGCTGATTTTATAAAGATCGTTTTTGCCACACCAGCAAAATGTGTCTTCTATATGTGGTCATGTAATTCTGTTTAGATCTCATTAAGTCACATTGCCTGTCTCATTATTTTTTGGGGGGGTTGTAAAGTGATATCTTTACCTTATTTGATATTGAAAGATCAGCCAAGCTAAGTATTCCATATGTTGTTTTACAGCTTTTGGTTTTGTGCAATGTCACGTACACATCTATTAAAATAAAATAAGACAGCTCAGAAGAGTAATCCTGAAAATGTAAAATGAACGTTCTGAATAGGCTGGCGGAACTAAATTATTGAATAATAGAAGTAGCCTTATATATTCACAGAGGAAAACATGTATTCATGAAGAGAAACAAAAAATATATAATAGGAAATCCCCAAAGGCCACATATGGTTGAGGAAGTATGCTCTGTCCCTTGCTACTGTGCATTAAATATTAAAACATGAGGAAAATATTAATAAACATTATTATTATTCATTTCAATGTTGAAAGTTAAGTGTTCAGAGAGGTGTTATTTTACAATGTAACTTTGTAACAACAAAACAATTGTATTACTTATTTGTATATAATCTATATTTACATTTAATGACTTTTTTTTGAAAGGCTCCATGTAACTAGTTGACTTCATCGATATAAAATGGTGTGCCTTGCTTTAATATGCTGTGTGGTCAAGTAAAAGTAGAGCATCTACAGTTACTTGCCACTGTCTGTCATAATTTTCAACATGACTTGTTACCAGTCAAATGTGATCAACATAAAAATGTCACTGCCAGCAGCAATCACATCTTGGAATTGCTTTACATGGGTTTAAAATTGGAACTGAGACAAATTCTTAAGAATATTTTTGACACTGTGCTAGGGTCACGTTATCATGCCATAACTACAGCACTAATTAGAACAGTTAATTGTTTTCTTTACTGTGAGGTAGGTGAATAGAAGTGTTCTGCTTGGGGAGATTTCCAGTCTTTTTGATTATGATGAATTTATTATGATTGGTAAGTTGATTTTTGACATTCTTTTCTAAAGTTCTGAAGTCTAGGTACTAGTTACTAAATTGTACTGGGTGTTAAGCATGGCGTGATAGACAAGAAATCACATTTACATTTGCAGTTAAAATATTTTGAAAGCATCATTTCTATTTTAACTTTAATGATAGATTATACAAGGAGATTTTTTTTTGTAATTTTGTTTTGCTGGTATTAAGATCTACGTACAATGGTTTTTAATGTATTTGGTCAGTAAGTCAAACATTTGACTAGCTCGAAGTTTACCATACTTAGTGAATTGTATGATTTAAGTGTCGGTTAGAGGACAACTGTTGCAGTTTCTAAGAAATATAAAGATGTATATGTAAAGTATGAGTTTTTTCTCTTAAATTCTACCATTTTAGCAACTGGTCACCAAACACTAGCTGCTGTCAAAAATAATACAGCTTCAGGGTTCCAATATGTTCTTTCATGATATACAGCTCTGGAAAAAAATAATAGACCACTCCAAGTTCAGAAATCAATGTTAAGTGGTCTCTTAATTTTTTCTATTAACGCTGTCTTGGAATCAGCTTTGATGTGATTCTACGCTACTCTTAAACTAGTCTATTTTAAATTGAACTAGTCTAGTTCACAGTAGAGTGAGTCTGTAGAATAGGAGAAAATAGTGGAAAAGGGAAACAGATCTCAGAAGTGATCTGAAGAAAAAAAACAGTAAAAACCAGGCATAATCAAGTATAAAGGTGTGTAACTTGTATTACAGCTAAATCCTTGTAAATAACTACTCCAGTGCATTCACACACACGGTAAAATACACCATTCCACTGCTTGCTCTCAAATAACAAGAATGTGTCCCTATATGTATTGACCTTCATCATGTTCCTTAATGTCTGGGATCTTATCCAGGATATCAGTTTTGGGGAAAGGACTGTTTCTGGATTTTTGAGAAAACCTGCACAGTATTTAAAGAAAATCCATTAATAATATGTCTCCAAGTTCTAAAGGAAAATGTGTGTGAGAGTAAGTTAGAGTTGTCATATGTGATAAACCTAAAGTAGAAGTTGTGATTTTCTTAAATCTTCTTTTCCTTCTCCACAAATCAGTGTAACAAATAGGAATTTCTTATTATTTTTTATAACAGATAAGATAACCATTCACAAGAATATTTTCAGATTTTGCCAGATCACCAAAGATGCAATTAGATTAACGACAATGTTTTCGTTTACATGTTGCTGAGAACATGTCACTATTGATCACAGCAATGAGATGCATGTTTGAATATGTTACATGAAGGTACAGTCTGCCCCTTGGTCACAAACGTATACCTGCTCAGAACGTACATCTGTGGCAACCAGCTCCTGTTTGTCATCAATACTGGCCACTGTGATCATATGTGTTGGTTGTAATCAGAAGCATATGTTTGAGAAGACAAAACAAAAGAAGTTAAGAATGTTTTTAGAGTTCTGCTATTGATATGTGAACCATGTTAAATAAGTCATGGTGGGTTTTTTCTTACCAAATGAGCTCTGGTTTATGGTTGTACATGATCTTGGTAGAAGATATGGTAGCTCGTTTCATCAGGAAGCTGGAATGTTACCATGAACTTCTCCAGCAAGTCTGTAAATAGAAACTGAATTTAAGTAATCTGTTGTGTATTGTATATCTATATCTATAATAAGCGGGAAAAAAAAGATAGGGGGAGATAACTCTCAAATCTCAGTGTCAGCAGAAGCCTGAGGTTCTGAAGTGAATTCCGATTAATTTACCCTTTACGGAACAATATTTGATATAATTACAGGTATGTATTTATATAAAGAGCAAGAGATGAACTTATACTTCTTAGAAGTTATATCTTCAACTTACAAAGCTAGAGTTGTCATTTCTCATTGTCTTTTCGTTATCGAAAGCCTCCAGCAGAGGGTCGGTGAGATGATTTGATCCTCCAGGTTTCCCTGTGAAAGACATTGGATCATTAATAAGGCTCTTACAGCTGGGTTTCCTTAAGTTTTCATTCGCCATAATTACCATTTTTCCAACCTGTTTTTTACCAGGCTGTGCATCCTTCTTCTTTTCCCTAGACAGTACTGGATGACACGTTTCCAGCCCCAGATTCTCCACTGAGGGCAAAATACTGAAAACCGTAAACTCTTACCCTTTGCATAAAATGGTGGCACATTTTGGTATTGTCTATTGCATAATATTGTTGCATATGAGCTGTACATACTAAACAGCATTTCTTCTCATTTTATGATTTACTGTCTACTGCAAATATCGAATCTCTCCTGTGACCAGTCTAAGACTGCATATACCGGTATGTACTATATATTATTATATAGAGTAGAGTATTATTACTACTGGTTGAGCTTCCAATATAGAATTTTTTTATATATATACTGCTCACTTGTGCTACAGGGATTTGGTAAAATAGATTAAATTAAGAAAGCTAGAGAATTTGAATGTAATTGGGAAACATAAGTGATTCATTGTTAAAAGAATGTATGTCCACAAGCCAAACTTTTCTACTTAAAAAGAAAATCATCTCTAGATCCATGGACAAGTGTTCCTTTCTGTATGTGCTTCCTGGCAATAACATGTTTTCTTAAGGAATGGAAAGAGAACAGCTCAGATTTTACCAGGAAGACAGACACAGCTCTCTTTGTCTCTGTGAAGTCCAGCAGGGATCAATGGCAAGCCAAATTATCATTTAGAGATATATTTAATTGATTAGAAGATATCTGTAAATCATTTAAAGATATCTGCAAATAATTCCAGATATCTTCAAATATTTCAAGATATCTAAATCATTTAAAGATATCTGCAAATCATTTAAAGATATCTTTAAATACATTTTGAGATATCTCTAAATGATAATTTGGCTTGCTATAGGGATCTGACTAGTGAAAGATGATAGTGATCCTACCATTGCATTTTGCACTTCCCTCCAGAGCCACTGAAGGGTGTAAACTGAAGTTAAACCAAATGGCAAAAGTGAGATTTTCATTGCACCAATCTGGCATGATAGTAATTTCATGCAATCTTCTTTCTTATTTATTTTCATTTCATGTGAAACCCAGATAGTCAATTGAAGTGCTGTGCTATGATTGCTATGAATAGCCAAAACAATATGGAGATTGGCAATAGCTCTGTGAAATGAAGATTGTACCTTTGCAGAAAAGATATCGTTTTAAACAGGAAAACTCCAAAGGCTAAATATGTGAAGCAAAATAATCTGTTGATTACAAACTACCACAATGGCAAGTCATAATTTTCTTTGCCACTATCAGTACATGTATATGGCTGCTGTATTTGAAAAGATAATAACATATCCATTATAATATACGTGGAGACTGTTAGTTTATTAATGTATTAATTCATTCAATAATTATTATTTTTTAACCCGTGTGTATGGCTTGTCTTTACTTTCATAAATATTTGAGCTACATCAAATATAGTACCTTTACTATAGTACCAAATGAAAACAAGCTGTTTGTGCTTGATAATTGAGCACTCGCATCCTAACAATATTAAATACACCTCTAATCTGATATAACATGGTCCTCCGGAGCCAAACAAATCTTGCCGTGTTATTTACAGCTTTTATGCTTTGGCATCGAGCATTTCCGGTATTAATAGTCAATCAAACAAATCTCTACAATGGTTAAATTGTATTGCCTTTAATTTAACAATAGAATTAAGAAATAAGCTTACTTAAAAGATACTGTAGCTTGTTAGAGGGGTGCACACCCTCCACTATTGTTACATGCGGTGTTTATGGGGCATGCTGTATTGCAAACAGTAAATGCTAGTTGCAGAATTTGTCTAACGATTCACCAAATAATTCTGTCAAAAAATTGTATATTTAATAGTAATCACCATAAAAAATAAAAAAATAACATATACAATAATATGGCAGATAGACCTTTAATTAATAAAACAGTACTTTTAACAGCCTGCAGTGGAGTCAACATGAATTCCTCTGTTCAGTTACAACTCACTATTTCACTATTATTTTTATCTATAGCATCTTTCCAATGAATCCACAAGATTTTTAGTAGGATTTAAATATGAGAGCTGCTTGATTTTTGTGTTTTCTAACTAACTATAGTTTTTCAAATATTTAAAATTTTAAGTGATCTTTTAATATTATTTTTTTCTCAGCAAGTGGCTGCATTTAAAAACAAACAAACCAAATAACACCCACTTGAATCAATCTCCTACTTTGAAAATAAAATTAAAGCAGGATAAATGCACACACATGAAAATACAATATATGTGAAATCCACCTTTGGCTTGAAGCATCATGACTTAACGACTTTCATACTGCATGTCAATTTAAATTTGTACTTAAATGCACACCTTCTCAAGATTACATAAAAAGACTATGAAATGCACCTAGTCAGCAGCCTGTTACTATTACATTTCCTGGGACAGAAGTATTAATCAGTTTATTTCAGTTAGTTAACATGTTTAATATTATATCAAGTTAATATGAATTAATGGAACATTTAAGGGCCATATACAGTACATTAGTGTGGCAATACTGTATATACAATTCCTCTATAATAAGGGTATTGTGAAAATCGGGGAACATTTTTGGAAATAGGGGGAAATTGACTCCCTAATGTTTCGGAGAAGCATATGGCAACCCTGGCACCAAAACACAATTGCAAAAGGAAAAACACAATTGCAAAAAGAAAAACAAAAAAACAGTAGAACGCAAATGCAAAAGCAAGAACAGAAATGCAAAAAGAGAAACGTGAAAGGAAGAACACAAATGTAAAAAGAAACAAAAACAAAAAACAGAATGCAAATGCAAAAGGAAGAACAAATGCAAAAAGAGAAACAAAGTGCAGAATGCAAAAGGAAGAACGAAATGAGAAACAAAAACAAAAAGCAGACCGCAAAAGGAAAAACACAAAAAAATTTGAAACACAAAACAAAAAAATATATTTTTTTAGTTCCTTCATCCCCAAGCCGCATTATTTCAAAGCCCACTGCTGTTATGGGCAAGTGTTTATTTCTGATATTAAAAGTCATTTGGTCCCAGAGCTGTTTTTTTGCATTCTGTATTAACAAATATAGGTCTTGATCGTAAATTATCGTAAAGGATCTACATTTGTCGCTCTATACAGTGCACCTCCACTTCTAATTATACTTCCCTGTAAAGAGTTTACAATCAATAGAGTCATTATATTTATTTTGTGTTTTAATTAATGAAGCGACAGTGACATTCAAAATAATCATAATTCCAGGAGCCAGCTGATTTCCGGGTCTCCAATCATACGTATACTTTAAATTGCGAGTTTCTCTCTTGCAGAGAGCACAGAGCAGACAACAGCGAACGGATACCGCTAACCGATAGCAGCGCTTCAGTCCTGTGTGGGCGTGTAGCTTGCCCATAACAGCGGTGGGCTTCCAAATAACGCGGCTGGGGGAAGAAGAAACTATAATACATTTTTCTGTTTCTGTGTTTCTCGTTTTGTTTTTGTGTTTTTCTTTTTGCATTTGTGTTCTTCCTTTTGCTTTTGCGTTCTACTTTTTGCTTTTACATTCTGCTTTTTGCAATTGTGGTTTTCTTTTTGCACTTGTGTTTTGCACTTCAGGGCCACGGATCTTATGCAGTGCAGTGAATATTTAAAAATGCTGTAAATCCGCCCAGCTTTATGTTTTTGTGTTTCGACATTTGAAACAATTTGTTTCTTGAACATTATTATATCCCAATTTGTGTTATAGGTAGAGGTGTATTATATATGTATTATATATTTATATTATATATCATTATATATTTAAATATATATTTTTAAATAAAACCTTCTAAGAATGAAAAACACTCCACCACAATGGAGCTCATACCTTTTTTGCATTCATGTATTTGTAAATTAGGGTATTTGAAAAGCTTATTGATTAAATAGTTTGCCTGCCTTTAATATGTTGTGTTATAAATTAAGAGCACTGCATCTACAGTTACTTGCCAACTTATTCAAATTTTATTGCCAGACATACTTGCCAGCAACATACTTTTATGGCTTATAATTGGCCTTCAGGGAGCAGCTTATAAATTACACTGACCGCAGGCTTCAAATGGCAATCATAAATAGGATTTGTGACGCATTTATAAAATGTTGTACTTGTTAAGTATAGTTCACTGTATATTAAAGGGGGGGGGGGGTTATTGGGTTTAACCAATCAACTCCTGCATATGGCTCCCATTTTTTATATTTTATGTCATGTCTCCAAATGTATACACAATTCCAAATTTGACAACCCCTCATTTATAATAGGTTGTATTATTTATTAAATATATTTTATGTATTTATTAATATATTACAATATTACAGTGCACACACATTTTCATACCCTTAATACATTTTACCAAATGGTTGCAGAGAAGAAATTCAAATGTGCAATCATTTTTGCTCAAATAGATTAAAAAAATATACACATTGAAATCTAACAGCACCGTACAGAGCTTCATATTTTACAATGTTGTGCTTTTCAGAAAACAAAAGGTTTACATTTATTCACACATATAAGTATCTCAAAGTAAAATCCTGCCCAAAATATTCATGGAAGTTAATAGGAAGCTTTGGACTTTTTTTGAAGATTGAAGTTTTTTCCTGGTGCCAAAGTCAAAGCAGGATGGATTGTGGGAATATGAAAAAAAAGCCATTCTTTTCAAAACATGTGGTGTTCTTCTGTGCAGTGTACAGAGTATTAAAAATGTACATATAATTGATGTGAGCAACATAATAAACAATTCACACTCGCTTATATGTAGGCAGTTGGTGCCGATATGTCTATCTTATACCTTAAATATGTGACCTAGTTTCAAACCTTTACTGTATCTTCCACTACACAAAAATATGTCAAAAAAACTAAATAATAAATTTGTATTTTCCTGCATTTTGAATAGTTGGACATGCAGTCTCCCTGTATTAGATACTAATTATAATGATATATTAGTCTTACAAGACATCCCATTTGAAAGCTTACATCATGAGAACCAAACTGTAGCAAACCACCAATATGATTATCATTTTACAAGGACCTCTTTAGACCTTTGCCCAAAGGGTACATGGTTTCACAGGAGGTTTTTCAACAAGAAGAAAAGCAGGGTATCAGAACTCCAGTTACCTATCTATTCACTGGGTGTCCACATGTTGATTGTCCTGCCAAACACAGGACACTAAACCCAGGTTATTAGGTGTCAAATGATTGCTCAACATAGTAAACAGCTTTGCCTGTGTATACAATTTATTAATTTATTAGTATTTTTACAATATAACTCAATGGAAGATGGTATACATTTTAAATTATTACAGTATATGGTTTGTTGACGGAGCTAAAGCAATACCTATGTTAAGAATGAAGAAAGTCCTTTTTTATAATCTGCAACTGAAACATGAACAAATTAATAAGTTACCATACCAGAATTCATCACCAATTCCCTGGCCAAATATTACTGTTAATTTATTAATAATACAAATAATAATCATATGATGATAATCTTTTATTGAGTACAGGCCACCTGGTATCATAAGATGTAGTTTAGTAGTTAAAGACCTAAACCACGACCAAATCTGATATGAAATGTGGGAGTTTAATTGCATTTGTAATGTAGTAAAATCTGTGTAAATAATATTTATTAATTAATTTTGTATGGTACAGTCTGATAGTGCTTGCACTGCATTCGTCTGCTTGCTCATTGGTATCACATTTAAATATGTCCAGTATTTATTGCTCTGCAGCATGCTTTCAATAACTGGGAACTTACCCAGTGAACCGTATTAGTTTATCACACAATAAATGTCATAGTTACACTATTTCATTCTGCGGATCTAGTTCTGGATTTGTGTCAAAAATTCTAGACTACCACTAAATAAGATCTCCCTGTGCCAAAATTATAAGGGACACCTTACATTAGAGTTGTGATCATGCCAAATATGGACAGGATATGTGCTGTGGCTGTGGAAAACATTTTTTTTTTATTCAGTTTAGAGAAGCCGTAGTTCAAAGCCTGTTAGTTCGGTGCTGTTTGCTTGGTAAGTTGCTCTGCACTCTGCCTTATATGATGTACTGTATGTTTTTTGTAACAACCTAACATCTAAATTTAATGTAGAAAAATAATTGTGATAGTTTGCTATATGTATTGTTATGATGATGATGATGATGATGATGATGATGATTTATATGATTATAAGCACATATACTTTCTATGAATTATTTCCTCTTTAGTAAATATATTTTAATGTGTGACTAGGCAGTCCACATGGCTGTAGATAAACAGTTTGTATATCAGCCCGACAGGGTACTTTTTTTGTTGTTGTTGTTGTTGACAATATGTATCTCAAGAAATTAAAAAAATACGTCTTTTTTGATATTTATATTTATTTTCGCTTTGAGAAATGTTACCATTTCTTTCTCTCTATTATGGTAAGCATAATGTAAAATGCAAAGCTGTGTGTGTCTATAAGAAAGTATTGATTATCTTAAATACTTTACACAAAAGTAATTTGTGGTTTTAAATTCTGATATGGCAATGTCAGTAAAAACCTTTCTAAAAACAAAGAAAAGAAACTTCAGGGGTCAATAAATATGAGATGTACTGATCATGTAAATGTTTAATGCTTGACTGCCCTCTGGTGGGTTGATTTGCCTGGTAGTTTGTGTCTTGCTGGTTATTGTCAGGAGAAAATATTGACATTGCATATCAATACCTCTATCTTACAGTTTTACAGTTTTTGTAATCCTTGCTGACAATTTTATATTGGCAAACATGGAGTGCATGCTGTTTATTTTATTAAAAAATAAGCCAATGTCTCAATATAATTTGTGACTGTATTATCATTTCAGGTCAGAGACAGAGCCACCTTTATTCAGCATCAGTGTGGATGATGAAGCACAATGTGTAAGGTCAGTGTGAAAAGCACAATACTCTTAAAACCATGCCATGTGTGCTGTTGAATTAATACAAGTTGTATATGCTGAATGGAAAAGTTTTTGATGTACAATCTTTTTAAACCACTCATTAGATGTTTATCCATATGTCTCAGAAATGTGTTTTGCAGTGGATTGTACTCCTGTTTCACTTAATTATATTGAAGGATGAAGAGCAAAAGATGCAGAAAAGCACATGTAGGGCCTTTATTATTACTTTAGTTAGTAGGGGATTGTCTTGTTTGAAGATCAATTAATATTAGTTCAGACTAACAAATTAACACTTATTTCATATGGTCATTGCAATATAATTAATTGCAAATGAAATGCGATATCTAGGCTACCCCAGAAACAGGTTTTGCTTTTGAAATGGAATTTCTCTCTCTCAACGTAAAAGAAAATAGAGGCAAAACAACAAAGTGCTGGATGATATGCATATTTATTCACAAAACAACATAAGAGGTTTTAAACATTGAAATTCATATTGTATGAATCTCAGGAACAGTCAGTCATGTAGCTCCTAACTCCTACTCTGATTCTTTACCCTGTTTAAAATGGAAGAAAAAGCAGTGATTAATTACAATGCATCTTTAAGACTTTAAAACTATATTTATATTGCCATACAAAATATTGATAGAAATAGCAAAACATACATCAAATGGCATCTCACTTTATAAATAGGACACTATAAACTATTTGTATTCTTTTCCTGTTAAAAAACTAAAATGATATGAACAATCAAATAATTGCTCTTCAGCACGAATCTTAACTTTCACTAGTGCCTTCCTATAGAAATAATAATAATAGCTGTGAAACAGCGATTTTAGCACATTTTTACTTAATTGAGTTCAATGGTAAATACCTTGCCAGCATCACGGCTCTTGGCCCTCAGCTTGTTGACCTGGGATTCAGAGATGTCCGCACGCTCCTCAGCTTCCTCCAGCTCATGCTGAGCCTTCCTGAACTTGGAGAGATGGGCATTGGCCTGTTCCTCCTGGAATGGGGAAATAAAACATGATAAACCGAAAGATAAGAGAAGACAGACCCAGTTTCCTTTTGTCAGGCATTACATGAAAATCATTGTTTTGGTATTGATTTTAATGCATTTTTATGTCAAAGGAATACAATATATATATAATTTTAGAAGCCTTCATTTGTAGACTTTAACTTACCCCTAAAGCAATAAATAGATTAAAAACAAATGATTTAACTCACAGCCTCCTCAGCCTGTCTCTTGTAAGCCTTCACTTTGAGCTGCAGCTTGTCAACCAGATCCTGGAGTCTGTTCACATTCTTCTTGTCCTCCTCAGCCTGCAGAGACAACAGATGACACATTCTTAATATAGATCATACATGTGCATTTAACCTTTGGTAAAGACGTTACTTGATGTAGTTACTTCTTTTATATCCATGAAGATATTACCTGGTAGGAGAGCTCCTTGACTCTTCTCTCATATTTACGGACACCTTTAATGGCATCGACTCCACGTCTTTGTTCAGCTTCAAGCTCATTCTCCAGCTCATGGACCTAGAAATCATAGCAGTAATTAGCAATAATGTATCTTTCTTTCTGGAAGTAGAATCATATAAGAATGTGTATTTACCCTAGACTCCAGTTTCTGGAGCTGCTTCTTTCCACCCTTCATTGCCAGCTGCTCAGCCTCATCCAGACGGTGCTGCAGGTCCTTCACTGTGACCTCCAGGTTCTTCTTCATTCTCTCCAGGTGAGAGCTGGTGTCCTGCTCCTTCTTCAGCTCCTCGGCCATCATGGCAGCCTGAAAGATGAATGAACAGGAATGTATTTATTTGATTTATGATTCAGTCAACAAAGGCTGATCTTGTTTTCCTTCAAAGAGTTTTTATAATTAAAAATAGAACATAAACAAATATATCCCTTTTACTGCAAATATATATCTGCTTATCCAGATAGTGTTCTGTTTCAGATAGTGTTTGACAGTTTGACTCACATCAGTAATAGCCTTCTTGGCCTTTTCTTCTGCATTTCTTGCTTCTTGGATGGTGTCATCAACTTCACCTTGGAGCTGAGCAATGTCACTCTCAAGCTTCTTCTTGGTGTTCATAAGACTGGTATTCTGGAAAATAAAAGCAATTTAGCTTCCTCATTACCCAGCAAGATATAATTTGATCATAAAAAAATGTAGATAATTTAACTTAAACAATATGGAGTTGTCTTGTCAACCTGGGAGTGCAGCAGCTGCACACGCTCACTGGCGTCAACCAGTTCCTGTTCAGCCACTTTGCGGCCTCTCTCTGTCTGTTCCAGGGCAGCCCTCATTTCCTCAATCTCAGCCATCATGAGGGTGTTCCTGCGCTCCACCATGGCAGCCTGTTCCTTCATGTCCTCCTGTCCTCTGACAGCATCATCCAGGTGCAGTTGGGCATCCTGATTTTACAAAAAGTGTAATTTTGTGTATAGTTTGAGAAACAAATGCCCAATAATATTTAACTTTAAAACTCATTGCACTTTCTTTTATAAATCAATTACCACATTGGAACTGGTAATACTATTTGATAGATATTGTGTACCTTGAGTTGTCCTTGGACGTTCCTCAGTTGTTTCTGGGCCTCAGCAGCCTGGCGGTTGGCGTGGCTCAGCTGGATTTCCATCTCATTGAGATCTCCCTCCATCTTCTTCTTCACTCTCAGGGCATCATTCCTGCTCCTGATCTCAGAATCAAGAGTGCTCTGCATTGAGTCAACAACTCTCTGGTTGTTTCTCTTCAGCTGCTCAAGCTCCTCATCCTTCTCAGCAATCTTTCTGTCCACTTCTGATTTGATCTGGTTCAGCTCCAGCTGGACACGAAGGATCTTGGACTCCTCATGCTCCAGTGAGGCCTACATTTTCAACATAAAAAATTGAGAGGGATAAGCACAACATTCCGGAATATATCACTTTACAAATGATAACCATATATTAAATTACAACATTGTTGTACCTCAGCCTCCTCCAGTGCAGTCTGGATTTCAGACTTCTCTGTCTCCACCTGCTTCTTTGCCTTCTCCAGCTCATGAATGCTCTTTCCAGTCTCACCAATCTGTTCAGTGAGGTCTGAGATCTCCTCTGTTAAAAAGACAAGAAGAATAGCATAGTAACACAATAATAAAACCTCACATGAAGTTTTCATTATTCCCACACATGCTGAGAAATATTAAAATATTCATATAGGACAGAAAATGAAATAGTTTTTTATTGTTTTTTTTTCTAATATATAGGACTTACGCTGCAAGTTCTTATTCTCTCGTTTAAGGGTCTCAAGATGATCCAGAGCCTCTTCATAGGAGTTCTTCATCTTGAAAAGTTCAGTGCTGAGAGAGCGAGCCTCTTTCTGAGCCGCCTCCAGCTCTGCCTGGCCCTCCTCAAACTTCTGCTTCCATTCTGCGAGAACCTGTTATCATATTTTATAAAGGCATGCAAGATTTGAGTTGGACATCATTGTGTGTTTCTCAATATTCAGATTTATGTCTCAGGGTATGAAGACTTCCTTGATAAATAAGTATATCATTTCACCTTGTCAAAGTTCCTCTGCTTCTTGTCAAGGTTGGCAGCCTGGGCATTTGCTCTCTCCACATCAATCATGAGGTCTTCCACCTCACCCTGCAACCTCTGCTTGGTCTTTTCCAGAGAGGCGCACTTGGAGTTCACAGCCTCAATTTGTTCCTCTGCATCTTGCAGGCGCTGGGCAAGCTTTTTCCTGTGGGAAGATATGAAGATTAGAACAGACATAGAACTTAATAATGTTTATGTAGGTAAATCAACAACAACACTTAAGTAAATTGCAAGAACTAACTTGGCTTCCTCAAGCTCCTCAGTGCGCTGGATGGCGTCAGTTTCGTATTTTGTTCTCCACTGAGCCACTTCACTATTGGCCTTGGACATTCCACGCTGAAGCTCAGCCTTGGCCTCCTGCTCCTCCTCATATTGCTCCCGGAGCAGGTCACAGTCATGGCGGGCTGATTGTAAACCATGAGCCAGAGCATTCTTGGCCTGAAGAGAAAATAAACATATATATATATATATATATATATATATATATATATATATATATATATGTATATAAACACATATTTAAAATACTTGTCAATATGCTGGCCATGATTCATTGTACTATGTCATGTTAATGGTGTCAACTTTCTAACATTACCTTTGTTTCCTCTTCCATTTGCCTCTTCAACTCTTCAATTTGTTGAGTGTAGGCCTGCTTTCCTCTTGTTAGCTGGGATACGAGAGCTTCTTTCTCTTCCAGCTGGCGTCCAAATTCACCTAAATGCAAAATTGTATAGGTTGGAGGGAAGAGATGTATTTAGGTATTGCTTTATATCATTATTTTATTTTTTAATTTACATTATAAGTAAAAAACAGTCATACCATTCTCAGTTTGCAGACGTGCTTTTTGACCACTGAGGTCATTAATCTGGCGTGAGTTCTCATCACTCTTAGCCTTGAGTTCACTGAGTTGGTCCTCCAGAGTACGGCACATCTTCTCCAGATTAGCCTGTCAGTGAAGTAATAAGCAATATTCTTGTATCATTAAGAATTTACATGTGTATTGTTATACTTGGAACAAACAGAGTAATTCTTTACCTTAGACTTGGCTACAGACTCCATGTTGCTAGAAAGATCATCAATCTCCATTTTGTATTCACTCTTCTCCTTCTCCAGCTTCTGCTTGACACGCTGAAGGTTGTCAATCTGTTCTCCTAATTCTGCCACGCTGTCGGCCTGCTTCTTGCGGAGGGCAGCAGCGGTGGCCTCGTGCTGCAGAGTCGACTCTTCAAGGTCGCGGCGGAGCTTCTGGAACTCAGCTTCACGTTTCTTGTTCATCTCAATCTGAGCTGCAGTGGCACCACCAGCCTCTTCAAGCCTTTCACTGATCTCCTCAAGTTCCCTGGAGAGATCAGCCCTCTGCTTCTCAATCTTTGCACGAGCAGCACGTTCAGCCTCAATTTCCTCTTCCAGTTCCTCAATGCGAGCCTAGAGTAAGGAAAGGAGTGTACACATAGGCTGAAACAAGTGATAATAATCAAAGGAATGTCAATTCAAATATTTTAGTTTTAAATGTGTACCTGGAGCTCCTTAATCTTCTTCTGCAGCTGAGCACCCAGAGCTTGTTCATCCTCAATCTTGCTGAGAAGCTGGCTGGTTTCAAAGTCCTTCCTGTTATGTGCAAAGCATATTTGAAATAAGCCCTTTTACATAATACATTTACATAATATTTAATTTCATATATCTTTTAATCAGTTCTTACTTCTTGATCTTCTCCTCTGACTGTTGTTTGTCATTTTCCAAATCCATTACGGATTCTTGGGATAGTTTCAGGTCACCCTCCAGCTTTCTCTTGGCCCTCTCAAGGTCCATTCGGAGTTTCTTCTCTTGCTCCAGTGAACCCTCAAGCTTAAAAAAAGAGAAAAAAATATATATATTAATAAAATGAATGAAGCGTCAGTTTTTTATGAAGTTGTAGTTGGCTCTCCAACTTACATCATCCACTTGTTGTTCAAGCTTGGTCTTGGCTTTAGTCAGAGTGTTGACTTTGTCTTCCTCTGCTTGCAGATCATCCAGAGTCTGCTGGTGTGACTCTTGGAGGGCTTTCTTCTCCTTGGTTAACTTGGCAATGCTCTCATCCTGAGTGGCCATCTCTTCAGTCAGGTTTTTCACCTAGAAGAATTTTAAAAATCAGACTTAATGAAGACATATTCCAGATGATGGAATTATAATTTACAACACTTTTGTAAGATCAAACCTTATTTTCTGTGGCATGTTTCTCCTTCTCCACTTTGGCCAAGGTGAGCTCTAAGTCATCAATGTCTTTCTTGAGCTCAGAGCACTCATCCTCCAGTTTCCTCTTCTTGGCAGTCAGCTCAGCATTCATTTCCTCTTCATCCTCCAGTCTCTCTGTAATCTCCTTCACTTTGGCCTCGAGCTGGATTTTGTTTTTAATCAGGCCTTCACATCTTTCCTCAGCATCACTGAGACCCTCAGCTTCCTGTTAAAATATGATTAAAATAACAATATTAATATTGTATCTTCATACATATATTTATACAGAATAAAAAAAATGACATAACTCCCTGTTTCCCTGTTCCCTGTTGAAAATGTAATAATTTGAGTTTCAGTTGAATGTATCATGTTAAATTAATGCTTACAGACTGGACTTGCAACAGCAGGTCATTCTTTTCCTGCAGCAGAGACACCATTTTCTCTTCTAGGTCCTTTCTCTTAGCTTCTGCCTTTGCCAGATCTTCCTTGCACTTCACAAATTCTTCCTTCATGTTGGCAAATTCCTTCTCAGCTTCTGCGCTCTTCAGAAGTGGCTTGATCTTGAAGTACAGCTTCATCCATGGCCAGTGTTTCACATTCATGAATGAGCGAATGTTGTATTGGATGGTGTAAATGGATTCTCTGTAGGAGAGATGGTTAGTTTTGTTTAATAACTTCATAAAGTATGCATCATATAAAATAGGTGGACAGGGTTAAAGCTGCTGTACTACAGAAAAATAAAATAAAGCTACATTGGATATGTTATTTAGACAACATATTGTAAAGTGGAAATATTTAAGAATCATGTTTTGCTGTATACATTCTTAGATACGTATTTGTCATATAAATTGTTAGTATTTTCTTCCTCCACAGTTTAAGAAACCATTTGATTCTAAGTTTTGAAATGTTGCCACATTTTCCTGTTACCTCCTTTCCATCATCTTTTTGAACTCCACTCTCATCACGAAACCACGGCAAAGTGCCTGAGTACAAGTGATCAGTGCAGCCAGTTTTTCATCTCGCATCTCCTCAAGCGTACCCAGCAGACCAGCTTTAAAGAACACCTGTAATTGAGGAACAAAAAGCAATTATGACTTTATCTTCACTTCTCTGTTGCTCATATACTATAACTATCATACTGCAATAGTATTTCTGTGTAAATTGTGGAGAAGTGATTGTCCATTTGATTGATGTTCATATTGTGTTTTTTCATGTACATGATAAATAATAGTTACACATTATAGTCTATGATTATAATGATTGTGCTTTTCAAGATATTGTGTGTGTATATGTATATATTTAATAGTTTCAACAACCTTCCTGTCAGAGCAGTTTTCCTTGAATTTCCCTTTTGTACATTTAAGAATCATGGAAAGTGCATTTTGGGAGAGAGCACAGGTGGAAAGAGTTATAAAAAAGCAATTTAGATCAAGTGTACATTTTATTTTGCAATACTTCTGCAGCCAATTGTTTTCTCCTCTGCTCTAGGTCAAGTGTTTGCCCTTTTTGGTCTATGTAGATGGAATTGTCCCACGCAGACATACTTTACGGATGCCTACCTTGGTGTGCCCAAATTTATACTGAGTGTGATCTACATCGATGGATCCCAAGAGCTTCTCTGAAGCTTTCTTGCTGTCAATGAACTGACCCTCTGGGATGGCACTAGCATTCAATACTTTGTATCTATTACAAAATGACAGAGAGAATAAATTAGGCTTTTTTGACACGGCCTATATATTTTAGTATAATATGTGTATATCTTTAGTTTGATCTTCTAATATGGTATTTTCAGCACCTTTGCTTGAAGTCTCCATAGAGGATTCTGCTTGGGAAACCTTTTCTGCAAATTCTGATACCTTCTAGCACACCATTGCACCTCAACTGGTGGATAACCAGGAAGTTTTCCATGAGACCTACAATGAAAATTAAATGTTAACAGTAAATAATACCTGAAGTATATGTGTTAAAACTCAACAGTTTACTCAAATATGAATTACGTGAAGCATGTAGACAGTACCTGGCGTCTTTGATTCATTGGGAATCAAGCAGCGCACAAAGTGAGGATGTGTGCTTCTCAAGTTGGTCATCAGCTTGCCCAAGTTCTCCTGTGTTGTGAAGAGGACAAAAATATTAAAATGTGATGACATGGTAAAATTAATTATTCTTGCATTTTGTGTCTCTACAGTTATAACATTGAGAATTTGAATTGTTTGCAGTTTGTTTTAATTTAGTGGTCTAATTCTGTTTCATACAACAAGGACAAGACAAAAATAAAAGAATAGAAATGTTTACCCTGAAGAGAGCAGACACAGTCTGGAAAGAGCCACCCTTCTTCTTGCCACCTTTCTTTCCACCACTTGCCTCTGTTCACATATATAAAAAGCTCAGTTATGTCAGGGCAATTCATAATATTAAAATAAGTTATTGTGATAAGTTTTTATAAGAAAACTGAAACTCAATTACCTTCAGCTCCTCCATGGGTGGCATACAGAAGAGCCAGCAGTTTGACAGAGGATTTCTGGTACAGCCCCACAACAGTGTCATTCAGGGGGTCCTTGTTCTTGTCCAGCCAGCCATTGATGTTGTAGTCCACAGTGCCAGCATAGTGCACCAGGGAGAAGTGGGCCTCAGCCTTGCCTTTGGCAGGCTTGGGTTTCTGGAAACAGTTGGTTTTGCCAAGATGTTGGTCATACAGCTTGTTCTTGAAGGTGGTGTCTGATGCCTTAGGGAACATGCACTCCTCTTCAAGGATGGAGAAGATGCCCATGGGCTGATGAATTTAAAGAAAGCATGATATTAGAAACCAAACTGAGAATATCAGAGAGAATAAACATGATATTTATGAATGAATTAAAGGGTTTTACACACCTTCTCAATAAGCTCAATGCAGGCAGCCAAGTCCATACCGAAGTCAATGAACTCCCAGTCAATTCCTTCCTTCTTGTACTCTTCTTGTTCCAGTACAAACATGTGGTGGTTGAAGAACTGTTGCAGTTTCTCATTGGTGAAGTTGATGCACAGCTGTTCCAAGCTGTTGAACTATGTCATGAAATTATTGTAATTTAAAATACAGAATATACACGTTTCTTGTATATATATAAGCTTTTGCTATACAAGGTATTCAAAATAATAATGAGACCTACAAGTCCCCAAATTATTAATGAAAGATTTACTTACATCGAAGATCTCAAATCCAGCAATATCCAGCACCCCAATGAAGAACTGTCTGGGCTGCTTGGTGTCCAGCATCTGGTTAATGCGGACAACCATCCACAAGAACAATTTCTCATAGACTGATTTGGACAGGGCACCAACTGCATTGTTGACCTGAGAAGCAAAGAGATTCATGAGGATTTGTAATTTGTTTAATGGTTATGAGCATTTGAAAATTTGTCAGCAGCAAGGATACAGACCTAAGATGCACATAGATGCATATGAGTTGAGAATTGATCAGTAGCAAGGAAATTAAGAGATTTTAAGTTTTTACCTGAGGTACAGTCTGCCCCTTGGTCACATACTCATTACCGACTTTGACTCTGGGGTAGCACAGGGCTTTGAGCAAATCAGCTGAGTTCAGGCCCAAAAGGTACGCAACCTTATCAGCCACTGTAATCACAATATAGAATGTTACTAATACTCTCAACTGACAGTATAACAGTCCAAGAACTATCACTGCAGATTATTATTTGTGTCTGAAAATGTAATTCTGAGATACATTTTTGACATTATTATTATTATTATTATTATTATTATTATTATTAATAATAATAATAATAATAATAATAATAATAATAATAATTTCTTAGCAGATGCTCTTGTCCAGGGTGACTTACAAAATATAAGAGCAATACAATGTGCAATAATACAGTGCAGTTCAAGGCATAATACATTCTACAAATTTAGAATTTACAGAAGTGTATTTGAGATATACAGTAAACAATATATAAGGTTTTACATCCTAGATTGTCAAAATTGCAGACACATTGAAAATGAAATACATTCGTCAAGGCATGTACTTGGTAAGTGAAAGGATAATATGTAAATCTATTGAAATCAGACCCATGGGCTTGGAAACGTTCTAAGCTAATGATTAATATAACACAATTTTATGATGGATCTTGAGATACAGCTCTGGAAAAAAATAAGAGACCACTCCAAATTCAGAAATCAATGTTAAGTGATCTCTTATTTTTTTCCAGAGCTGTATAAAAGTTTATATTGCACAACAGAATATTTTGAGCAATGCTCATATTGTTTGGACTAGGTCAGCACTCCTTGTTTACATGATTCAAATCCTTTTCCGGTCAAAGAAAATGTCGTCTAATCTGGAAATTAGATGGATGGGCTCTCCTCAACAGGGACCAATCGAGGGTTACCTGCATATATCCATCAGGATTTGATTTGGGTTATTGGGTAGCCATGGAAGAATTGCATTGTTCTAAGAGCATTTCTTCCCATTTACTTTGTCTGCTTTCTTGCTATCAGATCTTTGTCCTTGCCTTACCTTTGTAGTGAGAAATCCCATATGTTATAATAAGGTAACTTGTAAATCTGAAGTTTACCCTCTGTGCCGTCAGGTTCAGCCTGCTCCTCACGTTGCTTCTGCTTGAACTTCATGTTACCGTAGTGCATCACAGCACCAGTCAGCTTGTAGATGCCCATTTTCTCATCGTTAGTAAAGCCCAGAATATCAATGGCAGTCTAAATGATCAGAAATGTATCTTGTTAATAATATGAAGAATAAATTAAAAATATGACAATGCTCCCTAATCAGGAGAACTTACATCTGTGGCAACCAACTCCTCTTTGTCATCAATGCTGGCCACAGTGATCTGACCCTGGCTGATCATAGGGAAATCATAGGGGTTGGTTGTGATCAGAAGCATGTCTGGGAGGAAAAGGAAACAAATAAAAAAAAGATTATAAAATGCCTGTAATTGGTACATAGGTAAACCTTGTTCATGAAATCAACAAAATGGTGTTTGTCCTACCAATGAGCTCAGGCTTGTGGTTGGTCATGATCTGATAAAAGATGTGGTAGCTCCTTTCATCAGACAGCTGGAATGTTACTCTGGACTTCTCCAGCAAGTCTGTTTAAACACAATTTGAGTTAAAGGTAACTGTTGTATTTTTAAGTATATAATAAGACATTGAAATAAGATAAAGTTCAAGATGAAAATAACTCACAAGTCTCAATGTCAGCAGAAGCCAGTTTTCCTGTGGTTCCAAAATGAATTCTGATGAATTTACCCTTTACGGAACAATACATTATATAATATGATCATGTAGTTACATGAAGAGTGAAAGATGAAGGTATACATTTTAGAAGTTAAGCCTTTGACTTACAAAGCGAGAGGAGTTGTCATTCCTCACAGTCTTGGCATTACCGAAAGCCTCCAGCAGAGGGTTAGCTGAGATGATTTGATCCTCCAGGGTTCCCTGTTAAGGACAGTGGATCATTAACAATGCTGAAGCAGCTGGGGTTTCCTAAGCCATTCATTCACTATAAGCAGAATTTTCTAACCTGCATTTTGCCAGCTGCTGGTGCCTCCTTCTTCTTGTCCCCAGACACTGCAATTGTGGCAAAGTACTGGATGACACGTTTCGTGTTCACAGTCTTTCCAGCACCAGATTCTCCACTGAGGGCAAAACATAGAAAAAGATAATCTCATGTCCTTGAAGTACAGGGGAGGAAATAAATATATAATTTGTCATGAATTGGATAAGATTTAACTCAAACTTACGTAATCAGGACTGACTGGTTCTCACGGTCTGCAAAGAAAAAGAAAATGATATGTGTATGGTGAAAGACATTGTTAAATCTTGTATTCAAATTATATGTAAGGGTGTGTTCTGATGAAGAGACTTGTGCATACCAGTGAGCATGTTCTGATAGGCATTATCAGAGACAGAGAAGATGTGTGGTGGAGCCTCCATGCGCTTTTTGCCTCTGTAGGCTGTCACAACTTCTGCATTGTACACTGGGAGCCACTTGTAGGGGTTCACAGTTGCACAAAACAGCCCAGAGTAGGTCTGAAATCAAATGTTACATATTTAATGCAATAGCTGATATTAAGATGACATTAGCATGTATTTTTAGTGTTTAATGTTTTCTTACGTAAATCATCCATGCTGCGTAACGCTCTTTGAGGTTATACAGCACAGAGGGCTCGTTCAGGTGGGTCATCATCGCCATGTCCTCAATTTTATCGAACTTGGGAGGATTCATTGGGAAGACGTCATCCTCCTTGACTGTGACAGTCTGATAAACAAAGGTTAAATCATGAATAGCAGCACGGAATAAATGGATGTCTTGAATAATAATATTTTTGTTGCTCCTACTTGATAGTACTTACTTGGCCAGCCTCAGTCTTGACAGTGGCTTTGCCCCCTTCCTTACTTTGGAGAACACCTTTGACGTACAGCTCCTTGGCATCAGTTACATAGCAGGCAGTTTTGGCATCAAATGGTTTGTTTTGAGCCTCAATCCTCTCTTTCTCAGGCTTCCTCAGATATATGGCAGCCGGGCCAAAAACGGCCATCTCCGCGTCTGTACTCATGATGGCAGCTCACTGTGAGAAAACAGTATGCAATATAATGAAAAGACTGACTACTCTTATAATCGTCTTTATATATGTGTGCTTTGTTTTGTCAAGTGAAACGCATGGTATTAAGAAAATAATATGTTTTTGTTAATCCATTTAACCCTGCACATGTATCAACATGATTTATAAAATCAACCAACAACATACATTTAATTGGCTTTTTCTCCACCTAAATCAGACAAATATCCCTCAATATGGTATAGGTAATACATGATCTGCTGGGCTTCTAATAATTTTTGCCATTATTCAATATTTCTATATGTAATCATGCTCAACTTGTGGAACCCACACCTACAGTTTTCCTCATACTTATAGGTTGGTTATTGGTGATGTCTTACCTTGATGACACCAACCCCAAGATCCTGAATGTTAAATTGTCCAAACCACTAAAAAAAAAAAAAAAAAAAATGGCAATCATTTAACCTTTTCTGTTTGGAATTTGTTTTTTTTTGTTTTTTTGTAATGCACATGGTCGATGTTTATATATAGAACACTACTAATTACCAACTGATACTGCTTTTGCAGCAGTCTGATTGATAAACACACTCAATTCAAATTGACCATGCTTCATGCTAGATGATGGATGATACTAAAGCAAACAAGCAAATATACATTAAAATGTCATGATGCTAGACTATATCTTAGTGTTGCCCATTTGTAAGCACAACACGTTTTCTCCATTTCATTACTATTTCATTTATTTTTTTTGTGTTTAAATTATGTATTACTTATATCAGTTATGTTTATGGAAACCACCACTACTTAAGGACACATTTTAAATATGAGTAACAATATAACAAAATATCTAAAGCAGCAGCTTACCACTAGTTGGAACTTGGCCGGCTTCTCAGTGAAGTGAGGGTCTTACTGGCACTGCTTTTATAAAGCTGCTTTTGCCAACCAAGCATAATGCTCTCCTATATTTAGGCATGTCTTTCTGATCGTTATCATTTTCTACTCTGCATGTACATTTGGCTTGTAAACTAATATGTGTTCAGTGGCAGATTAAATTGGGCAAATAGGTGGAAGGTACTGTGTAATTTTCACGTAATTTACCTCACCACACAGGCAATACAGTATGCAATTAAAATATATAAGCACTACAGTCCAATGCATTTCAGTTGTTTAACTGGAAAGGGCATTATTATGGGATATGTTTTATACTAAGCTTATACATCTTAATTTGTTTATTTGTAACATGTTATGGGGTTTCAGTTCTGGTTACCAAAAGCATATAAGGTACAGTAATTATTTAAAATACAATTATCTAACAAGGTGCTCTGAGATAATGATGGTTATACCTGTTGTATATCCACCTAATCTCTGCAAAATTTCATATAAAATACCCTGAGATGTTATAAACTATAGCTAGGGAATCTCACACTGGGTAGAGTTGAGAAAAACTAGCATTATCAATGTCAATTCAATCTTTACATGACCATCGAAACAGATTCAACTAAGGGGATAAAACAAGTGAGTTGATTACATATAGGTTCTGTACTGAAGATTAGAATGCACTCAGCTACAGTACACTTTTGTTTTACATAAGCTAATATCAAATAGAGTAAGAGGCACAGAATGCTTTTCTCATTAATAAACGTTCATATGTTATTTTCACTTGCTGTGAAGTTACATGAATGTATAGTAGGTGACATATGATGCATCTATCTGGGAGGCAGCATTTCAAATGTCTGCAGTTTTAAAATCCCCTGCAGGATATAAGCAGTGAAGCACTTAATATTGAAGATAAAAAAAAAGTGTTTGTGTGTATATATAATATAGGACATTTTAATATTTTGTATTGAAACAAATATTGCATATGTTTTAACACTATATATTTTTAAAGAGTTGCTTATTTGTGAATGTGTTCCCTAATCCATGAAACAATATTGTTGCCTCAAGATTTTTGTGTAATCATGACACCTAGCATATGTTGTTACACATCAAAATGGAAATGTCTTAAACATTTTATATCTAAGGTATATTCATTGCTTTTCCTCAGTCAGCATGTATCTAACCTTCTTGTAAGTTAGCTGCAGATGTTTAATTTCTTCCCTTGTGAATCATTCATGACTGGAAAAATCCAACAAAATTTTTCTCTCTCCAAAGCCCATGCCATGGCACTTTATAAATGCCCTCAAGAGTTGTAAAACTAGAGTACAGTACTACTAAAAGATGCAGCTTCTATTATTGAATGTATGCTGTCCACTTCCCTCAAGCTCTCATCACTGGATAGACTTGATTTGGAAGGCTGGTTCCAACTTGGATTTTTAATATAATTTTGGGAAACATCATGCATTCATCGTACAACTTTTGGACTTCCCAACAGTGCCCCTAAAGGGACATGGTGTAATATTAAAATAGAAAGAATAACTAGTGTGCATGAGATACTGTTCCCTTAACAGTATGCTGCATCTGTCAGTTGTAGGAGCATGATCAGGTTCATGTAGCATTTGTTGAAAAATGTGATGTATTGACAATGCAGTTAAACTTAAATTCCAGTAAAAACTATGTTCTTAGTATTTCGTGAAAATTACACTGTATATGACATAGTTAATCGTTACTAAAATGAGGTGTATGTTTTACTTGCTTTATATATGTTTTACTTACAGTACTGTGCAAAAGTTTTAGGCAGGTGTGAAAAAATGCTGTAAAGTAAGAATGCTTTAAAAAATAGACATGTTAATAGATTATCAATTAACTAAATGCAAAGTGAGTAAACAGACAGACAGGGGTTTCCAGATGTGCTGTCCAAGCTCTTTTGAAGAAACACAAAGAAACGGGCAGCATTGAGGACCGTAGACACAGTGTCGGCCAAGGAAACTTACTGCAGCAGATGAAAGACACATCATTCTTACTTCCCTTCACAATCGGAAGATGTCCAGCAGTGCCATCATCTCAGAACTGGCAGAAAACAGTGGGACCCTGGTACACCCATCTACTGTCCGGAGAAGTCTGGTCAGAAGTGGCCTTCATGGAAGACTTGCGGCCAAAAGCCATACCTCTGACGTGGCAACAAGGCCAAGCGACTCAACACTGCATGAAAACACAGGAACTGGGAGTCCAAATTTGAAATAATTGTCTGTAGCAGAAGGCAGTTTGTTTGCTGAAGGGCTGGAGAGCGGTACACGACTGAGTGTCTGCAGGCAACAGTGAAGCATGGTGGAGGTTCATAGCAAGTTTGGTGCTGCATTTCTGCAAATGGAGTTGAGGATTTGGTCAGAATGAATGGTCTCCTCAATGCTGAGAAGTACATGCAGATACTTATTCATCATGCAATACCATCAGGGAGGCATCTGATTTCCCCCAAATTTATTCTGCAGCATGACAACATGGCCCCCACAGAGCCCTGATCTCAACATCATCGAGTCTGTCTGGGATTACATGAAGAGAGAGAAGCAACTGAGGCTGCCTAAATCCACAGAAGAACTGTGGTTAGTTCTCCAAGATGTTTGGGCCAACCTACCTGCCGAGTTCAGAAACTGTGTGCAAGTGTACCTAGAAGAATTGATGCTGTTTTGAAGGCAAAGGGTGGTCACACCAAATATTGATTTGATGTAGATTTTTCTTCTGTTCACTCACTTTGCATTTAGGTTTATTGATAAATATAATCTATTAACATGTCTATTTTTAAAAACATTCTTACTTTACAGCATTTTTTCACACCTGCCTAAAACTTTTGCATAGTACTGTATATTACTTCCTGTAATTGAGACTCCAGGCCAGATTAAAACAAAACCTTGACTGCTGTAAGAAAACTACAAACCTGTACTTAGTGCCGGCTCATTTTTTTTTTTGTCATTGTCTATTCGGTTAATAAAAAGTACAAGTGTGTATTGCTAGTAGCGGGTGTGTCAAGGTCTAATGTGCTGTCTTGTAAATTAATTCACTGCTTCTACAGTTTCTTGGCAACATCAGATGGTCATGTCAGACATACTTTCCAGCAACATACATTTGTGACTTGCAACTGGCCTTATGTGAAGTAACTAAAAATGTAATTGGCAGCAGCCTTCACATGTCGATCTTAAATTGGATTTGTCTTTTACATTAGGATGACCCAAGTGAGTGTAGGAAATAGCTGGTCTTGAGCTCCATAATTTTAACTTATTTATTTTTAATAATATAACATGCAACCTTCATTCATAAATGCAGTTAAAGAACATTGTGGTGAACAGCTATAATGCACATATACTTCAGTACCTAAGGGAACATGTACTTTTAGGTTATTGATAGAGCACTAGCCCAAAGTGCAGGAGAAAAGTGGACGGAATTGTACTCATTATTGTTGTATCATCTCCAGTGGTGTAGTCAAGTGCATATGGAGGTATACGCTGTATGCCCACACAAATTGAAGTTATTTTGCGTATACCCTTCTATAATATTTTAATACAGACACATGCATGGGGGGGGCGGAAAGTCTTCAAAAACTGCCCTATCCCCTCCAGGTCAAGAAATCGCCAGATCCCCACCCCCGTCAACAAATCGCAAGCACTCACCCAGTCAACATCGCCAGCACCCCCCCGCCAGTCCACAAATCGCCAGTATATTAGAGTATACCCCCCTCTTAAGTCACTACTACAGTGTTGGGGAGTAGCACCTTATCATCTACATAGTATTAAAAATACCACAGGTTAAGCTCTGCCACTGTACTAATCCGAGTTGACTAATTTAACTAATGATTTAACTAATCATAACTAATTACAGAAGTGGAGACTTACATTAACTGTTACGATTATTATAACATTAATTAACAATAATTGAATTCTACTTCAGTCTTACAAGAGATTTCCCCTTAGAAAAATTGTACTATGCAAAAAAAATATATACTAATAAACACATGAATTTGTAGCTATCTGCCCTAATGATTAACAATGGTGCCCATAGAGCATGCCATGCCTATTGCAATGGGAGGCTCATCACTTGACCTGGCTACTCACTGGATATGAACATGTTGGCTATACTTCCAAACACATGACATTAAACCCAGGTTACAGGACATTCAGTGCTTGTTGAACATGGTAAACAGGTAAGCATGTGGTAGCATCGATTAATTAGCCTAACTCTAATGTAATCATGGAAACACAGCACTTGGTTTGTTGGCAACACTAAAACTATAAAACATGACTAAACTAATAAGGTGCCATTCATTGGCTATTCACTGGTCAAAAATGCTATTAATTAGTTCATAAGTTTCAGTTGTTTCCCACTTGCTTTACTAAGATGAGGCAGAAAATTCGAATTAAAATTACTGAATTTAATGGAATTTTCTGTCACTTTGATGGATAAATAATGTTAAACAAACATGTTGCTTTATGAGAAAGAACATACATTACATAAAATCTCTGTTTAAACAAAAAATGTCCATATGTTTTATAGTGTAAAATCTGATAGTGCTTGCACAGCACAGCACTCCTCGGCTTGTCCACTGGTATCATATGAATCCCATATTTATTGCTCTGCAGCATCCATTTACTGACTGGGAACCTGCCCAGGGAACCATATTAAATTATCACTCCATAAATGTCATACATGCATAGCATTTCATTATGCAGATCTGTTTCTGTATTTGTGCCAAAATTTCTCAAAGCTTGCCATCAAATATATCTCCCTTCGCCAAAAAGGAAATTATAAGTGACAGCTTAAATTAGAGTTGTACTTATGCCAAACATGGGCATGATCTTTGCTGGGATGATGGAGAGCATTTTATATATTCATTTTATAGAAGCAGCAGCTCATTGCTTTTGAGTGACTGCTGATTGCCTGGTAAGTTGCTCTGATCGGCACATTGTATAATCCACTACATAATTTTTACCAGTTTAATTTAACTTAAGGAAATATTGATGACAGAGTCAGTCCTCTAGTTTGGCGAATGTTTGGTATATTTATTATTTGTAGTAACAGTAGTAGTATTGCTTAATAACAAATTAAGTTGATTATATTTAAATGTAATGTCATTGCAGACGATTTTTTTTTTCCTGCAGATATTTCACATTTTAATTTTTTCCCTCAATTTCTTTAAGCATAGTGTAATGTCAAATGTTGAAAAGTAATGCCTAGATGAATAACAATGTATTGATCCTTCAACTTGGAACAAGTAATATATGTTTGGGTTCAAAGTAACAAAAGTGATTATTAGTTTCCAGTAACCTCTTTTACAAATATATCTGAATTTGTGCCCATGGTAAGCATATTTATACAATGTGATTCTGCATGGCTGTATTTATATCAAAAACAATATTTTGTTCCAGAAAATTATCTTCCTATATCTCTTACAAAAAAATCCTGCAGTAAATCCTACAGAATTTTCAGACCATTTTCCTTCAGGACTCTTGTACAATTCCTGCAGGAATCCTGTAGGATTTTTTCATAAGGGATCTCTTAATCTAATCTTTTATCAGATACATTTAAAGTATATATAATATTATTGTGTTATTAATTGAATGTAACACTTTAATATAATGCAAATGTTCATATTTATTTAGTTATCAGAAAGGTTTTGTTTGTTTTTTAAAGAAGATGTTAAGAAAATATCTTCAGACCAGAAATGATCATGCAAATGGTTGCACTGCCATCTTGTGGGTTGCAGTTGATTTGCATCCCAGTTTGTGTCTTCCTGTTTATTTTCTTGCAAATACAGAAATTGATATTGTGTATCAGTAGCTCCAGCAGGACAATGATGCAAAGCATCAGGCCAAAGCTACTCTGGAGTGGCTTATGAATAAGAAAGTTAATGTCCTTGAGTGGCCCATTCAAGGTCCTGACTTGAATCCTATTGAAAATCTGTGGAAGGATTCGAAAACTGCTGTCCATAAGTGATACCCGAGCAACTTGAGAGAGCTTGAGCAAATCTGCCGAGAAGAATGCAGGAAAATTGCACCAAGACATACTTAGTCGAGACTTACTCAAAAAGACTCGCAGCTCTAATTGCTGCCAAAAGTCCTTCCAGCAAATATTGAGTTGATGGATCTGGATACTTATGCAAAAAACATATTTCATTTTTCTCCTTTAGTTTTTTCTGACATTTAATGTAACTTATATTACCCTCAGAAGTCTTCCATTCAAGCATTAATGTTTTGAAACAAAAAGCATAATTTTGTAGTTTTACAAAATGGGGCACCATAGGAAGGGTATGCATACTTTTGCAAGACACTGTAAGTACTTATGTGCATGTGCATATTATGTGCAATTTGCCCAGGTGAGCCAGTTCAGCTGCACCTGAGAAAAAGCAATGAAAACAAGTTGTTTGGAATTTGAATGTTTGGGATTTAATTGAATTTTAAATACAACAAAATCATTAATCAACATTAACTTTTCCAGCACCTCGATAAAAACATGGTATCTGGAAAGGTGCTGTACTGCTTGCACAGCGTTCCTCCGCCTATTAGATGGTATCAGATTAAAACTGTTTCTATATATATTGCTCTGCTCCATGCTTGTAATGACTATGAGCTGTTACTGGATATCACTATGGTGATCATGATGGTCATGGTGTATTCCCTTTTAAATTATTTGTTTCTTGGTTATGCAGGATATTCAGTAATATCCATAAATAATACCTGGCTAGGCAAAAAAGGGAAATCTAACATTACACCTTAAGGTACACAGCTGTCCCAAATAAAGTCAAGCTTTGCCTGGAGAGAGCCACTTTGTTTTCTTATATTTCAGGTTGCTAGCTAATACTTAATGATTTTCCTGAACTAATTCAAATACATTTGCTATGATTTACATTTTAACTAGAAACCTGAAATACAGGAAAATGTTGAATTTGTGAATAACATTTTTAAAATGTATGTACTATCTTATTTTACATTATTACATTATTTTACATTATTTAGATGATAAGTGAATCAAACCTTGATAGCATACATCTAGTTTTGAGAAGTTGAGGTGATGATGTTCTTACATAATTTGTTTAAATGTTGCTTAAATTAAGTGGAAAAGATGCAATATGAATATAAACTTCAGCTAAATATGTGTAATTTCCAAAAAACATGTATTTTACCTGCTGTAGCTTTTGTGGGGAGGACACACAGGAATCAAATCCTGCTTAATATTCTTGCCTAATTTAATGGTGGCTTGCTTCCATGATTTTCCAGTGCATTTGGGATATTGTTGTGATGTATTTTTAGCTTTGTCTTAATCAGGTTAAATTATGGTATTTCTGTTTTGCACACAGGCAAGCTTGTTGCATTGAAGAGCTAGAGTGAAGTGCATCGAACCTCAGTGGATGGAAGATATCCTCACTGGCACCCAGCTTGAAGGTATATTTACTATATCCTATAGGGTTATAGAGAAGAGTATTAACTAATGAGGACCAGTACAAGAGATTTGCCCTGGAGATGAATGGCATTGCCCCCAAACTAGTATATATACAGTACTGTGCAAAAGTTTTAAGCAGGTGTGAAAACATGGTGTAAAGTAAGAATGCTTTCAAAATTAGACATGTTAATAAATTATATTTAACAATAAACTAAATGCAAAGTGAGTGAACAGAAGAAAAGTCTATATCAAATCCATATTTGGTGTGACCACCCTTTGCCTTCAAAACAGCATCAATTCTTCTAGGTACACTTGCACAAAGTCAGGGAGTTTGTAGGCATATAGTCAGGTGTATGATTAAACAATTATACCAAACAGGTGCTAATGATCATCAATTCAATATGTAGGTTGAAACACAATTATTAACTGAAACAGAAACAGCTGTGTAGGAGGAATAAAACTGGATGAGGAACAGCCAAACTTAGCTAACAAGGTGAGGTTGCTGAAGACAGTTTACTGTCAAAAGTCATACACCATGGCAAGACTGAGCACAGCAACAAGACACAAGGCAGTTCTACTGCATCAGCAAGGTCTCTCCCAGGCAGAAATATCAAGGCAGACAGGGGTTTCCAGATGTGCTGTCCAAGCTCTTTTGAAGAAGCACAAAGAAATGTTGAGGACCGTAGACGCAGTGGTCGGCCAAGGAAACTTACTGCAGCAGATGGAAGACACATCATGCTTACTTCCCTTCACAATCGGAAGATGTCCAGCAGTGCCATCAGCTCAGAATTGGCAGAAAACAGTGGGACCCAGGTACACCCATCTACTGTCCGGAGAAGATTGGTCAGAAGTGGCCTTCATGGAAGACTTGAGGCCAAGAAGCCATACCTCCGATGTGGAAACAAGGCCAAGTGACTCAACTATGCATGAAAACACAGGAACTGGGGTGCAGATAAATGGTAGCAAGTCCTCTGGACTGATGAGTCAGAATTTGTTCACAGAAGGGCTGGAGAGCGGTACACGAATGAGTGTCTGCAGGCAACAGTGAAACATGGTGGAGGTTCATAGCAAGTTTGGTGCTGCATTTCTGCAAATGGAGTTGGGGATTTGGTCAGAATGAATGGTCTCCTCAATGCTGAGAAGTACAGGCAGATACTTATCCATCATGCAATACCATCAGGGAGGCATCTGATTTCCCCCATATTTATTCTGCAGCATGACAACGACCCCAAACATACAGCAACAGTCATTAAGAACTATCTTCAGTGTAAAGAAGAACAAGGAGTCCTGGAAGTGATGGTATGGCCCCCACAGAGCCCTGATCTCAACATCATCGAGTCTGTCTGGGATTACATGAAGAGAGAGAAGCAACTGAGGCTGCCTAAATCCACAGAAGAACTGTGGTTAGTTCTCCAAAATGTTTGGGCCAACCTACCTGCCGAGATCCTTCAAAAACTGTGTCCAAGTGTACCTAGAAGAGTTGATGCTGTTTTGAAGGCAAAGGGTGGTCAAACCAAATATTGATTTGATGTAGATTATTCTTCTGTTCAATCACTTTGCACTTTGCATCTATTTTTAAAAGCATTCTTACTTTACAGCATTTTTTCAAACCTGCCTAAAACTTTTGCACAGTACTGTGTGTATATACACTCACCTAAAGGATTATTAGGAACACCATACTAATACTGTGTTTGACCCCCTTTCGCCTTCAGAACTGCCTTAATTCTACGTGGCATTGATTCAACAAGGTGCTGGAAGCATTCTTTAGAAATGTTGGCCCATATTGATAGGATAGCATCTTGCAGTTGATGGAGATTTGTGGGATGCACATCCAGGGCACGAAGCTCCCGTTCCACCACATCCCAAAGATGCTCTATTGGGTTGAGATCTGGTGACTGTGGGTGCCAGTTTAGTACAGTGAACTCATTGTCATGTTCAAGAAACCAATGTGAAATGATTCGACCTTTGTGACATGGTGCATTATCCTGCTGGAAGTAGCCATCAGAGGATGGGTACATGGTGGTCATAAAGGGATGGACATGGTCAGAAACAATGCTCAGGTAGGCCGTGGCATTTAAACGATGCCCAATTGACACTAAGGGGCCTAAAGTGTGCCAAGAAAACATCCCCCACACCATTACACCACCACCACCAGCCTGCACAGTGGTAACAAGGCATGATGGATCCATGTTCTCATTCTGTTTACGCCAAATTCTGACTCTACCATCTGAATGTCTCAACAGAAATCGAGACTCATCAGACCAGGCAACATTTTTCCAGTCTTCAACTGTCCAATTTTGGTGAGCTTGTGCAAATTGTAGCCTCTTTTTCCTATTTGTAGTGGAGATGAGTGGTACCCGGTGGGGTCTTCTGCTGTTGTAGCCCATCCGCCTCAAGGTTGTACGTGTTGTGGCTTCACAAATGCTTTGCTGCATACCTGGGTTGTAACGAGTGGTTATTTCAGTCAAAGTTGCTCTTCTATCAGCTTGAATCAGTCGGCCCATTCTCCTCTGACCTCTAGCATCAACAAGGCATTTTCGCCCACAGGACTGCCGCATACTGGATGTTTTTCCCTTTTCACACCATTCTTTGTAAACCCTAGAAATGGTTGTGCGTGAAAATCCCAGTAACTGAGCAGATTGTGAAATACTCAGACCGGCCCGTCTGGCACCAACAACCATGCCACGCTCAAAATTGCTTAAATCACCTTTCTTTCCCATTCAGACATTCAGTTTGGAGTTCAGGAGATTGTCTTGACCAGGACCACACCCCTAAATGCATTGAAGCAACTGCCATGTTGATTAGATAATTGCATTAATGAGAAATTGAACAGGTGTTCCTAATAATCCTTTAGGTGAGTGTATATATATATATATATATATATATATATATATATATATATAGTGTGTTGTGTGTTTACACTACTAAATTGTGTTGAAAAAATATTTAATATATATGGGAAGACAATGTAGAAGGGGAAGATTGCTTGAATTCATATATTTATATTGAAATGCAATACATAGTATATAATCCTATGAGTTTAGGAAGGGAAAGCAGTCATAATGGTATATCAATGGTAACAAAAACATGTGACATTTGTTCATAATTCTTCATCAGTTACTCTCTTTATTGTTTTGATATAATAATTAGGTTATTGTTGCTTTACTCACTTCCCCCCACAATACATTTTCAATATGGTTGCATCTCCTCATGAGTGTAAATGTTAATATCCTTGAAACTGTCATTGGAATTCAAATCTAAAATAGGATGAAACTGTAACTTTGGAGACCAGCTTGTTAAACCCAGATTTGGAGTTTATGTCAGGCAGTCCTCTGTGTTCAATGTGGAGACAGTAATACACATAAATGCATTTGCACTGTAAACCAATGGCAGGGGTACAAGTGGAAGAATTTTACTTTACTCACTCAAATGATATTGGATACTGAAACGCTGTTGTTGTTTATAATCCATAAATTTGTACTCAAGGAAAAATAATAGTAGGTTTTCATGGTGCCAAAACTAGTAGCATCATCCTTTTTGAGATAGAACTTTATAGAATGATCGACACAATGACAAAGGAATGGATAGAATGCACATTTATTCAGTAAACAAACAAAGCATCTGTTAAACATTGAAATTCATATTATATGAATCTCAGAGGCACTATCACTCATGTGGCTTCCATTACTCTGATTCTTTGCCCTGTGGAATAAAAGGAAATGGAAAGCAGCAATTAATTTCAATAATAATGTATCTTTAAAAAATCCCAACTAATTATATAATGTATAAACTAATGTGTTCCCATGAAAGGGAAATATCACAAATAAGTTATAAAACATCTAATGTTAAGTTCTCTTCTCAAACAGTTCTGTTCTAAAGCCATTTTAAAATAATATGTTTCAACTCACCTTAGAGCCAAAAAAGCAACTGCTTAAACATACACTTTCAAAAGCTATTTTAATATAATAAGTTTCATCTCACCTTGCTGCCAGCATCACGGCTCTTGGCCCTCAGCTTGTTGACCTGGGATTCAGAGATGTCCGCACGCTCCTCAGCTTCCTCCAGCTCATGCTGTGCCTTCCTGAACTTGGAGAGATGGGCATTGGCCTGTTCCTCCTGGAGTGGAAATACCATCATTATTAGTAAAAGGATTATGAAAAGTTACAGTTGCCTTCACAACCTGGTTCTAGTGTTAGAAAACTGGGAAGAGAAATAATGTTCATGAAGTTGATTTGTATTGCTTATGTCAGATTTACTCACAGCTTCCTCAGCCTGTCTCTTGTAAGCCTTCACTTTGAGTTGCAGCTTGTCAACCAGATCCTGGAGTCTGTTCACATTCTTCTTGTCCTCCTCAGCCTGCAGAGACAACAAATGACACATTCTTAATATAGATCATACATGTGCATTTAACCTTTGGTAAAGACGTTACTTGATGTAGTTACTTCTGTTATATCCATGAAGATATTACCTGGTAGGAGAGCTCCTTGACTCTTCTCTCATATTTACGGACACCTTTAATGGCATCGACTCCACGTCTTTGTTCAGCTTCAAGCTCATTCTCCAGCTCACGCACCTAGAAATCATAGCAGTTATTATTTATTTTCTTATGTCTTTTTTGAATGGCAGTACAATTATGTCAGAATGTGAATTTACCCTAGACTCCAATTTCTGGAGCTGCTTCTTTCCACCCTTCATTGCCAGCTGCTCAGCCTCATCCAGACGGTGCTGCAGGTCCTTCACTGTGACCTCCAGGTTCTTCTTCATTCTCTCCAGGTGAGAGCTGGTGTCCTGCTCCTTCTTCAGCTCCTCAGCCATCATGGCAGCCTGAGAGATGAATGTACAAGATTATATCTGACCCAGTCATTCAAGCTTACTATTTGTAATAACTTATAATATTTGTATTGTATTTATTGACAATTAATTGCTGAGAAAGGTAAGGAATGTATATTTCATGACTTGATCACAAACATTTGATGCAAAAAGATTAAATGGTAGATCTTCCAGAAAGGCATTTTCACTGACAGGTTGAATAAATCAGGCAATGTCCAAAGTCAGTAGGAAATGCTGATACTAATCATGTTACTCACATCAGTAATAGCCTTCTTGGCCTTTTCTTCTGCATTTCTTGCTTCCTGGATGGTGTCATCAACCTCACTTTGGAGTTGAGCAATGTCAGTCTCAAGCTTCTTCTTGGTGTTTACAAGGCTGGTGTTCTGGGAAAAACCAAAAGATTGTTTTAGATTTCTGAGTCAGAAATACATTCTCATGAATACATCATAATCTTGAGATTGCTCTATCAACCTGGGAGTGCAGCAGCTGCACACGCTCACTGGCGTCAACCAGTTCCTGTTCAGCCACTTTGCGGCCTCTCTCTGTCTGTTCCAGGGCAGCCCTCATTTCCTCAATCTCAGCCATCATGAGGGTGTTCCTGCGCTCCACCATGGCAGCCTGTTCCTTCATGTCCTCCTGTCCTCTGACAGCATCATCCAGGTGCAGTTGGGCATCCTGATTAAAAAAAGAAAAAGTGTAATTTTATGTTTTCTTTCAAAAACCAAATGCCTCATAGGAACCGACATAACTCATTGCTACAGGCTCCATACCTTGAGTTGTCCTTGGACGTTCCTCAGTTGTTTCTGGGCCTCAGCAGCCTGGCGGTTGGCGTGGCTCAGCTGGATTTCCATCTCATTGAGATCTCCCTCCATCTTCTTCTTCACTCTCAGGGCATCATTCCTGCTCCTGACCTCAGAATCAAGAGTGCTCTGCATTGAGTCAACAACTCTCTGGTTGTTTCTCTTCAGCTGCTCAAGCTCCTCATCCTTCTCAGCAATCTTTCTGTCCACTTCTGATTTGATCTGGTTCAGCTCCAGCTGGACACGAAGGATCTTGGACTCCTCATGCTCCAGTGAGGCCTACATATTCAACATAACATATTAACAACAACAGGAAGAAATATTAACATAAGATCAAAATAATAATTTTACAACTCTATTTCACACTTTATAATTTAGAGTGTGAGAAAAAAGAGGGGAATTATGGTAATAATGCCTGTACCTCAGCCTCCTCCAGTGCAGTCTGGATTTCAGACTTCTCTGTCTCCACCTGTTTCTTTGCCTTCTCCAGCTCATGAATGCTCTTTCCACTCTCACCAATCTGTTCAGTGAGGTCTGAGATCTCCTCTGTTATAAATAGTGGAGTAGCAATTTAACACAACAGATCATTAATCAGAAGGGCATATATAGCTCTGAATGATAAAAAGCTAATTACTTAATATTATTGCAGAAAAAGTATTTGTTATCACGTGTAACCTTTTGAAATATTTTTGAAGTATTTTCTAACTTACGCTGCAGGTTCTTGTTCTCGCGTTTAAGAGTCTCAAGATGATCCAGAGCCTCTTCATAGGAGTTCTTCATCTTGAAAAGCTCAGTGCTGAGAGAGCGAGCCTCTTTCTGAGCTGCCTCCAGCTCTGCCTGGCCCTCCTCAAACTTCTGCTTCCATTCTGCCATTACCTTATTTCAGAATTAAATAGTATTAAAACATCAATTTTAAAATATATATATATAAAAAATATATATATATCTCAAGAGATGAACAACACTGTTCAAATTAATTGTTCACCTTGTCAAAGTTTCTCTGCTTCTTGTCAAGGTTGGCAGCCTGGGCATTTGCTCTTTCCACATCAATCATGAGGTCTTCCACCTCACCCTGCAGTCTCTGCTTGGTCTTTTCCAGAGAGGCGCACTTGGAGTTCACAGCCTCAATTTGTTCCTCTGCATCTTGCAGGCGCTGGGCAAGCTTTTTCCTTTGGGAAGGTGGGGTGATTAGTAGAGGTTTAGAACTTAAATGCATGTATGTACATTAACTACAAAACTATTAAATCAATTTTGAGAACTCACTTGGACTCCTCAAGCTCTTCAGTGCGCTGGATGGCGTCAGTTTCGTATTTTGTTCTCCACTGAGCCACTTCACTGTTGGCCTTGGACATTCCACGCTGAAGCTCAGCCTTGGCCTCCTGCTCCTCCTCATATTGCTCCCGGAGCAGGTCACAGTCATGGCGGGCTGATTGTAAACCATGAGCCAGAGCATTCTTGGCCTACAAGGAAAGGAAAGTAATTCTTAGACATCTTGCTTTACCAGTAAAATACTGAATGTATATATGTGCAATTTTTATATTAATGCTAGAAATATTTTGTGACATTTTTGAAATCTTAAATAAGTTATTTTATGGTTTACCTTTGTTTCCTCCTCCATTTGCCTCTTCAGCTCCTCAATTTGTTGAGTGTAGGCCTGTTTTCCTCTTGTCAGCTGGGATACCAGAGATTCTTTCTCTTCCAGTTGGCGACCAAATTCACCTAAATTAGATATAGCAGTGGTTGATGTTAAATTTTGTTTTTGGTGTCCTTTGCTTTGAATATAACCATATGTATTATATAAAAATATTTATTTAAAAAATCATACCATTCTCAGTTTGCAGACGTGCTTTTTGACCACTGAGGTCATTAATCTGGCGTGAGTTCTCATCACTCTTAGCCTTGAGTTCACTGAGTTGGTCCTCCAGAGTACGGCACATCTTCTCCAGATTAGCCTGTCAGTGAAATAATAAGCAATATTCTTGTATCATTAAAAATTTACATGTTTATGGTTATACTTGGAACTGACTGGGTAATTCTTTACCTTAGACTTGGCTACAGACTCCATGTTGCTGGAGAGGTCATCAATCTCCATTTTGTATTCACTCTTCTCCTTCTCCAGCTTCTGCTTGACACGTTGAAGGTTGTCAATCTGTTCTCCTAATTCTGCCACGCTGTCGGCCTGCTTCTTGCGGAGGGCAGCAGCGGTGGCCTCGTGCTGCAGAGTCGACTCTTCAAGGTCGCGGCGGAGCTTCTGGAACTCAGCTTCACGTTTCTTGTTCATCTCAATCTGAGCTGCAGTGGCACCACCAGCCTCTTCAAGCCTTTCACTGATCTCCTCAAGTTCCCTGGAGAGATCAGCCCTCTGCTTCTCAATCTTTGCACGAGCAGCACGTTCAGCCTCAATTTCCTCTTCCAGTTCCTCAATACGAGCCTAGAGTTAAGAAATGTATGTGAAGATAGTCTGAACCTAGTGATAATAATTTTAAACAATAATCATCAATGTAAATATTGCAATTTTAATTGCATACCTGGAGCTCCTTAATCTTCTTCTGCAACTGAGCACCCAGAGCTTGTTCATCCTCAATCTTGCTGAGAAGCTGGCTGGTTTCAAAGTCCTTCCTGTGATGTGAAAAATTTATTTGAAAAAAGTCCTATTACTTTATACTTTTATAAAATTTGATCTGAAAATATAAATGTATAAATTCTTACTTCTTGATCTTCTCCTCTGACTGTTGTTTGTCATTTTCCAGATCCATTACGGATTCCTGTGATAGTTTCAGGTCACCCTCCAGCTTTCTCTTGGCCCTCTCAAGGTCCATTCGGAGTTTCTTCTCTTGCTCTAGTGATCCCTCAAGCTTTTAAGAGACGTGGAAAGATATACATTGACTGAAATTCATCAAAATTATGTACGAATAACAATCTTCATGGCCCCCTGACTTACATCATCCACTTGTTGTTCAAGCTTGGTCTTGGCCTTAGACAGGGTGTTGACTTTGTCCTCCTCTGCTTGAAGGTCATCCAGAGTCTGCTGGTGTGACTCTTGGAGGGCTTTCTTCTCCTTGGTTAACTTGGCAATGCTCTCATCCTGACTGGCCATCTCTTCAGTCAGGTTTTTAACCTATGAAGGTTTACAATATTACAACATTTGTTAAGAATTTCAGGTTGAAATTATCAGTTGAACTTGTACATGTTTTTTTAAAGAAGTATGAATTAAACTCTTACCTTATTTTCTGTGGCATGTTTCTCCTTCTCCACTTTGGCCAAGGTGAGCTCTAAGTCATCAATGTCTTTCTTGAGCTCAGAGCACTCATCCTCCAGTTTCCTCTTCTTGGCAGTCAGCTCAGAGTTCATTTCCTCCTCATCCTCCAGTCTCTCTGTAATCTCCTTCACTTTGGCCTCAAGCTGGATTTTGTTTTTGATCAGGCCCTCACATCTTTCCTCAGCATCATTGAGACCCTCAGCTTCCTGTTAAAATATAATTAAAATGACAATATTTAAATTTAATCGTCATACATACATTTGTACAGAATCAAAAATGACATAATTTAGAATTTCTCTGTTGAAAATGTAACAATATGAGTTGCATATTCATATACAGTTGAATGTATCATATTAAAGTAATGCTTACAGACTGGACTTGCAAGAGCAGGTCATTCTTTTCCTGTAGAAGAGACACCATTTTCTCTTCAAGGTCCTTTCTCTTGGCTTCTGCCTTTTTCAGATCTTCCTTGCACTTCACAAATTCTTCCTTCATGTTGGCAAATTCCTTCTCTGCCTCTGCACTCTTCAGAAGTGGCTTGATCTTGAAGTACAGCTTCATCCATGGCCAGTGTTTCACATTCATGAATGAGCGGATGTTGTATTGGATGGTGAAAACAGACTCTCTGTGTGAAGGCAAGTCATGCATTTAGTTTTATTATTGCATTAGGAGAAAATACATGTATTTTCAAAAGTATGCTTGTCTGTATTTAATTGTTAATGCAGCATTTATTTATTTTCTTAGGCCCAAGTCTACACAATGCAATGCAATATTCTGTTGTTACAATTATCCTAAATTTGATCTCTTGAAAGTTACCTCCTTTCCATCATCTTGACAAACTCCTTCCTCATCAGGTAACCACGGCAAAGAGCCTCAATAGCTGTCACCAGGGTTGCCAGTTTTTCATCTCGCATCTCCTCAAGGGTACCCAGCAGACCAGCTTTAAAGAACACCTGTGTTTGAATTAATGAGATGAGCCACGGCATTGTCAGAGCTTGGTCTTTTCCGCTTTTGCATGACATATTTAATACGTTTTCATATAATCTATACAGTTTATTTTCTTTAGACTATTTCAAGGTCTAAAGAATATATATATATATATATATATATATATATATATATATATATATATATATATATATATATATATATTTAATTAGTGTAGTTATCTCTATTTTGAGTGCTTCTGTATGCTTTGTGTTATGAAAAATGGAAAACTAAATGTTCTGGGATAGGGAGTGTTCCTGAGCAAGGTTAATTGACACATACCTTGGTGTGCCCAAATTTATACTGAGTGTGATCAACATCGATTGATCCCAAGAGCTTTTCAGAAGCTTTCTTGCTGTCAATGAACTGACCATCTGGGATGGCACTGGCATTCAATACTTTGTATCTGTAAAAAAGAAAGAGAGAAATATATATCATATCATATAAATACTAATATATATATATATATATATATATATATATATATATATATATATATATATATATATATATATATATATATATAATACTAATACTATAAATATATAAATATGAAACATATATATGTAGCATTAATAGATGTAGGTTTATGAGACATTTAAGAAGTTAAGGAAGACAGCAAACCTCTGCTTGAAGTCACCATACAGGATTCTGCTGGGGAATCCCTTTCTGCAGATTCTGATACCTTCCAGCACACCGTTGCACCTCAGCTGATGGATAACCAGATGGTTTTCCATAATTCCTAAAATAGCAGTGAGATATTAGATATAAGTAATGTCTGACCTTGGAAATCAATTGAAACAAGTCAGCTACACCACACATTATATATAAGTTACACTTACCTGGAGTCTTTGATTCATTGGGAATCAAGCAGCGCACAAAGTGAGGATGGGTGCTCCTCAAGTTGGTCATCAGCTTGCCCAAGTTCTCCTGTAATGGGAAAAGAGTGCAGATTTGTGAAATGGGGAAAACACAGTTATTGCAGTTTTCTTCTCATTCTTTTCCTTTTTTTGGTTTGGGACTTGAATCAGTTTGGAATTATGAATAATTTCTTACACCTAATTTGTGCACGAAATAAGAGGTATACATCATAGCCATATATTAATAGAAAGTAAATATTTACCCTGAAGAGACAAGACACCGTCTGGAAAGAGCCTCCCTTCTTCTTACCGCCCTTCTTTCCACCACCGCTGGCATCTTTAAACACAAACATGAAAGGTCAGTAATTCCTGGGCAATTCATTAATTTCAATGAAGGATTTGAATATGAAACATTGTTACCGTCAGCTCCAGCATGGGTGGCATACAGCAAAGCCAGCAGTTTGACAGAGGATTTCTGGTACAGCCCCACCACGGTGTCATTCAGGGGGTCCTTGTTCTTGTCCAGCCATCCGGTGATGTTGTAGTCCACAGTGCCGGCATAGTGCACCAGGGAGAAGTGGGCCTCAGCCTTGCCTTTGGCAGGCTTAGGTTTCTGGAAGCAGTTGACTTTACCAAGATGTTGGTCGTAGAGCTTGTTCTTGAAAGAAGTGTCTGATGCCTTGGGGAACATGCACTCCTCTTCAAGGATGGAGAAGATGCCCATGGGCTGATGAATGTAAAAAAAGCATGATATTAGAAACCAAACTGAGAATATCAGAGAGAATAAACATGATATTTATGAATGAAGTAAAAGGTTTTACACACCTTCTCAATAAGCTCAATGCAGGCAGCCAAGTCCATACCGAAGTCAATGAACTCCCATTCAATTCCTTCCTTCTTGTACTCTTCTTGTTCCAGTACAAACATGTGGTGGTTGAAGAACTGTTGCAGTTTCTCATTGGTGAAGTTGATGCACAGCTGTTCCAAGCTGTTGAACTATGTCATGAAATTATTGTAATTTAAAATACAGAACATACACATTTCTTGTATATATATAAGCTTTTGCTATACAAGGTATTCAAAATAATAATGAGACCTACAAGTCCCCAAATTATTAATGAAAAATGAAAGATTTGCTTACATCGAAGATCTCAAATCCAGCAATATCCAGCACCCCAATGAAGAACTGTCTGGGTTGCTTGGTGTCCAGCATCTGGTTAATGCGGACAACCATCCACAAGAACAATTTCTCATAGACTGATTTGGACAGGGCACCTACTGCATTGTTGACCTGAGAAGCAAAGAGATTCATGTGGATTTGTAATTTGTTTAATGGTAATGAGCATTTGAAAATTTGTCAGCAGCAAGGATACAGACCTAAGATGCTCATAGATGCATATGAGTTGAGAATTGATCAGTAGCAAGGAAATTAAGAGATTTTAAGTTTTTACCTGAGGTACAGTCTGCCCCTTGGTCACATACTCATTACCGACTTTGACTCTGGGGTAGCACAGGGCTTTGAGCAAATCAGCTGAGTTCAGGCCCAAAAGGTACGCAACCTTATCAGCCACTGTAATCACAATATAGAATGTTACTAATACTCTCAACTGACAGTATAACAGTCCAAGAACTATCACTGCAGATTATTATTTGTGTCTGAAAATGTAATTCTGAGATACATTTTTGACATTATTATTATTATTATTATTTATTTCTTAGCAGATGCTCTTGTCCAGGGCGACTTACAAAATATAAGAGCAATACAATGTGCAATAATACAGTGCAGTTCAAGGCATAATACATTCTACAAATTTAGAATTTACAGAAGTGCATACGAGATATACAGTAAACAATATATAAGGTTTTACATCCTAGATTGTCAAAATTGCAGAGACATTGAAAATGAAATACATTCGTCAAGGCATGTACTTGGTAAGTGAAAGGATAATATGTAAATCTATTGAAATCAGACCCATGGGCTTGGAATCGTTCTAAGCTAATGATTAATATAACACAATTTTAAGATGGATCTTGAGATACAGCTCTGGAAAAAAATAAGAGACCACTCCAAATTCAGAAATCAATGTTAAGTGATCTCTTATTTTTTTCCAGAGCTGTCTAAAAGTTTATATTGCCCAACAGAATATTTTGAGCAATGCTCATTTTGTTTGGACTAGGTCAGCACTCCTTGTTTACATGATTCAAATCCTTTTCCGGTCAAAGAAACTGTTGTCTAATCTGGAAATTAGATGGATGTGCTCTCCTCAGTCCTCAAGGACCAATCAAGGGTTACCTGCATATATCCATCAGGATTTGATTTGGGTTATTGGGTAGCCATGGAAGAATTGCATTGTCCTAAGAGCATTTCTGCTTTCTTGCTATCAGATCTTTGTCCTTGCCTCACCTTTGTAGTGAGAAATCCCATATGTTATAATAAAGTAACTTGTAAATCTGAAGTTTACCCTCTGTGCCGTCAGGTTCTGCCTGCTCCTCACGTTGCTTCTGCTTGAACTTCATGTTACCGTAGTGCATCACAGCACCAGTCAGCTTGTAGATGCCCAATTTCTCATCATTATTAAAGCCCAGAATATCAATGGCAGTCTAAATGATCAGAAATGTATCTCATTAGTAATAGGAAGAATAAATTGAAGATATAAAAATGCTCCCTGATCAGGAGAACTTACATCTGTGGCAACCAGCTCCTCTTTGTCATCAATGCTGGCCACAGTGATCTGACCCTGGCTGATCATAGGGAAATCATAGGGGTTGGTTGTGATCAGAAGCATGTCTGGGGGGAACAAACAAAGAATAAAAGGTTTGAAAATGCCTGTAATTGGTACATAGGTAAACCATGTTAATAAAATCAACAAATTGGTGTTTGTCCTACCAATGAGCTCAGGCTTGTGGTTGGTCATGATCTGATAAAAGATGTGGTAGCTCCTTTCATCAGACAGCTGGAATGTTACTCTGGACTTCTCCAGCAAGTCTGTTTAAACACAAATTGAGTTGAAGGTAACTGTTGTATTTTTAAGTATATAATAAGCCTTGAAATAAAATAATGTTAATATAAATAACTCACAAGTCTCAATGTCAGCAGAAGCCAGTTTTCCTGTGGTTCCAAAGTGAATTCTGATGAATTTACCCTTTACGGAACAATACATTATATAATTATGATCATGTAGTTACATGAAGAGTGATAGGTGAAGATATACTTTTTAGAAGTTAAGTCTTCAACTTACAAAACGAGAGGAGTTGTCATTCCTCACTGTCTTGGCGTTACCAAAAGCCTCCAGCAGAGGGTTAGCTGAGATGATTTGATCCTCCAGGGTTCCCTGTTAAGGACAGTGGATCATTAACAATGCTGAAGCAGCTGGGGTTTCCTAAGCCATTAATTCATAGTATTTTCTAACCTGTATTTTGCCAGGCTGTGCCTCCTTCTTCTTGTCTGCAGACACTGCGATTGTTGCAAAGTACTGGATGACACGTTTCGTGTTCACAGTCTTTCCAGCACCAGATTCTCCACTGAGGACAGAACAGGAATATAGGAATGGTTAATCGAATGCCCTTTTTTGTGCAGGAGGTAAATAAAATATATAATTTGAAATGTACTGGAGCAAAATTATCTCAAACTTACGTAATCAGGACTGACTGATTCTCACGATCTGTAAAGACACATTATATGTTTAAGGTAAAATGCATACTTAAATATGGTATTCAAATGATATGTAAGGGTGTGTTCAATTGAATAGACATGTACATACCAGTGAGCATGTTCTGATAGGCATTATCAGAGACTGAGAAGATGTGTGGTGGAGCCTCCATGCGCTTCTTGCCTCTGTAAGCTGTCACAACTGATTGATCATACACTGGGAGCCACTTGTAGGGGTTCACAGTTGCACAAAACAGCCCAGAGTAGGTCTGAAATCAAAATGATTTTTTTAGTGCAAAGTGTTGATATTATGACAATGTTGCAAATGTTTCTCCTTTTTTAATGTTCTCTTACGTAGATCATCCATGCTGCGTAACGCTCTTTAAGGTTAAACAGCACAGCGGGCTCGTTCAGGTGGGTCATCATCGCCATGTCCTCAATTTTGTCGTACTTGGGAGGATTCATTGGGTGGACATCGTCCTCCTTGACTGTTAGAGTCTGTAATGGAAACATTGCATTTTGTAAACATTTTCTTTTAAAGAGTACATTTATAAATTAACAAACAAATAAATACATAAATAAGCCATGTATAACTAACCTCCCCCTTCTCATTCTTGACAGTGGCTTTGCCCCCTTCTTTACTCTGGATGACACCTTTGACATACAGCTCCTTGGCATCAATCACGTAGCAGGCAGTTTTGGCATCAAAGGGCTTGTTCTGAGCCTCAATCCTCTCCTTCTCAGGCTTCCTCAGGTATATGGCAGCCGGGCCAAAAACGGCCATCTCCGCGTCCGTACTCATGGTGGCGATTTACTGTGGGTTTACAATACATAATTAGGTGACCAAACTGGTACAGTCAGTTCCCCATTTTTCTGTGTATGTATGTGGAATATAGTATTATTTCATAGGTTTTGGAAGGTTTTGCTGAGATTATTTTTTTATATATATATTATTTATTTATTGGGGTCACAGACAGGATAATACTAATTTCCATCCAAAATGTCATCCTTTCCAAATATGAAATTCAGGTAGATCATTTTAAGTCTTCTCAAATTATACAATGACAAGACTTTTGTTAAGACTGAGAACGCTCTAATAGTCAAATCAATTTTCGTATGAAGGTGATTGTAATGATTTGGAATGCATAATCCACAATCTTTTTTCTAAATAAATGTCTTCTTTGGATCTGTTCAGCTATTGGGATTGTTAATGTATTCTTTCTTTACTGTTTATTTTATCTACCATTTTAATTTCATAATTTCTTGCTAATGTCTTTCTTGTATGACTTTTATGATATGACATGGACAGCACATGTCCTAGGGTATACCCATCAAAACTTCAAAAGTTGCACAGAAAGGTAAAATAACCCAAATTAATTCAAAAAATCTAACGGTAGTAACAAGAATATGCAGCCCCCAGCACTACTGATTCCATGTGACTGTCTGAATTGTGTTCTGTTTTGTATTACTGATATTATTACTAAAATGTAAAATGTTAGCGAAATGGCCCTATTTCACTTTAAGAAGTCTACACTGTACATGACTTCAGACTACAAGGTTGTCTCTGCAGAATTCACACTGCTTACTATTCTAAATGTCTGGTCCTGAATGTGTAAGAGAGTCTAGTAATATGAAAATCAGACATCACCTTCCTTGACAGCAAGCGCAGGAAGAGGTTGGTTAATTAACCTGCAGCACTGCAGAGAGAGAGAGTGGAGATTGTTATGTTCACACAAAATAGACTTATTCTGCCTTCTAACTTCATCCTACTCATAATGGCATGCACAGATAATGTAAGTACTCCGTCTTCGAAAACATTTTTGGTGATTAAAATAATGCCTTCCTTATTTCAGACGGCCTTGTGAGACTTGTAATCAACTAGTAATGGACAGTTTATTGTGTATATATATATTTTTAATTATGTTCAGTAAAATATAATTGTGTAGCCTTTTCACTAAATCATATCTCTTATTCGAGGCCTTTATCATTGTTCATTATGTATAAATCATCGGATGTATTAAAAGAAATAAGAATAAATACAGATCCAGTTACTCATTATGTCTTTGCTGAAGCTAGAACTTATCAAACAAAAGATACTTGAGCAACTTACCACTTGTTGGAAGACCTCTCAGTGATGGGAGACACATACTGGGGCTGCTTTTATTTAGTGTGCACATGCTAACCAAGCAGAACTGTCAACTGTATATGGTCATGCTTTGCTGTTGTAGTGGCATGGGTATCAATTAGCATTTTCTCTCTTGCTTTAATTTTGGCTCATAGCTTTACATTAGTCATTACAGTCCTGTATCGTTATTACTTTGCGTGAATATGTTCAGATATGTTATGATATCTATTTCTCTAAATGCATGCTTGCTTACTTATATAGAATGGTATTGAATATGCTATACAGTCAAATACAATAACCATAGCTCAATGACATAATTTGATGTTTCAATTTAGTAATTTTAACATTAACCTGGAGGAATGCTTTGTTTTTAATGTAGTTCATGTACTGCATATGTTTCTTTTGATTAATCATGTAAGTGTTCTTATTTTGTTTGACTTTTCACATTGATCACAGAAATTACATTGAACAGTATTCACTTAAAGTTGTTTAGAGCAATTTTTAAACTAGTTCCGTAAAGGACTCATAAAGATTTTGCTAAACATACAATGAAGCAGAGTTCATGTGCTGCAAATATGTTTTAAATAAGAGATACAAGGACATATTTTACTATTATTAACACAAGCTTCTTTCAGAGAACAGGAATGAAGCACAGTGAGCTGATACAATGCAATGTTTTTATTTTGTATGGGTTTATAGCATGTATTGTAAGACATTATGATAATTATTTGTACTTGTAACATTACTGCAGTTAATACAGTAATATGGTAACAGAGCTGTGGGCAATGTTGACTACTGTGCAAAATGTAGTTCTGTCTAAAAATAGATGGTATCTAATCTATTCAAATGTCAGCTGTTTTCTTTAGTTCTGCTGAAACGCTTTCCAGCATTTGTTTTCAAATGTCTGATATGACCCTTGTTTTTGTATATTCATACTTTGTTTTGTATTATGTTCATGTCATTTTTCAAAGAGAAATCCTCATTTGGGGTTGAAAAGAAAAACCTACATCCCACATTCGTGTTTCATGTAGTATGATTGATGAGATCTACTACATAGATATGTTTCCTTTGGTTTCAGGTTTTGAGTGTGTATAGCATATTTGTGGAGGATGTAGTTTCACTTAATCAAGATATGTCATGGTGTTACTGATTTCTTCACAGGTCAAAGACATGCTTGTTTCATTGAAACACTGGAGCTGAGTGTATTCAGCAAATTCATCTGCTGGGAGTGAAGGTCTCTGGGAAGGAGGGTGATCTCACTGGCAGGCAGCTTGAGGTAAGTTTATTAACCACAGTAAGTACTGGGACATTTTACAGAAATAATTAGTAAGTGACACATATTATGGTGTATTGTGTCCAAACAGGAAAATATGAATGTATATATACAATTAATTTAATTATATATACACATACATGTTTGATATTGGTACAAAGGAAATTTGATATATATAAATCAAAATTTGAAATCTATTTTGAAGTTACATATTTATTAGGTCTGTCAGTGGATTAAAATATTTGATCAGTTAATCAGTGGACATTAGTTGATTCATCGTTAGATTAATCAGGTACTTATTAAAATAAGTGTAATAGTATTTAAGTGGTTGTGCCACACAGTAATACTTATAATAAATACTATGCATTGATATTACAGTATAACAATGCTGAACGGGAATGGTAAAAAATAATTTAAATGTATATTTAAAAAACGCTAAATTATTATAATCTGAAAACTAAATTATAATCCCTACAGCAAACGGGTGTTTTGCTCGCAAATAATACTGTAAACTACTCACAACGCCCTTATAAGAAAAGCATTGCTTACAAATTAAACAGAAAACCTTTCCTTTGTCTTCAATGTTTCCTTCCGAATGCAGTTTGAATCCAAAGCATAATGTAACACTAGAAATTGGTTTGACCGATTTAATTTTAATTACTCTGTGTTCCAGAATACACTGTGCATACCCATTTGCGACTTTTCCTAAATATATGTATTAAATATGCCTAATGTGTTTTAGCTGCATAAACGCAAAAATAAATACATCATAAACATGTTTAACTAGAATAGATTATAAATATAAATCCTACAGTCTTTCATGTGCTTGAAGAACACACATTGCATATCAAGTGTCTTCTCACAGCTGTACTCAGATTGAGTGGACACTGAGTGATTACATCCGCAAATAAACACTTGTTTCATTTATTAGGTTTGACTGTGCAGTGTACGTGTTTAGAAAAAATAAGCACTTTGATGTTATTTATAGCAGTAATTGTAATGTTTTATGTTCATATTTCCATTTAAATAGCCTACTCCATTTGTGCTAGTTTTATAGCACTGTTTGCCTTTTATTATGATACCACAGCGTTTTAAGAGCTGTCTGCTAAAATTAGCGGTTTTGGCTCGTAGGTAGTTCGAAAAGTTGGCGCTTCTAGTGTTAACTGTTAGAGTGAAACTGCAATGTATATCAAACTTTTACATATATATATATATATATATATATATATATATATATGTGTGTGTGTGTTTAATTGTATACATTTCAAACTTCAATGTATGAATATCAAAATTCAATATATATTTTAAACTTTAATATATATATACATACACTTGAATTTAAATTCTAATACTCATATACAATAATCTGAAAACTAAGATGTATTAACCAAGATCTGATTAGATTTTGGTCCAGTTCAAACACTAAACAAACAAATGGCAGCCCTTCTGACATCTTGTTTTTTGCTACTTTTGCCATATCATGTTTGTGTGCACAATCCTGCCCAAACAAACTAATATTTTTTATCCAGAATTCTATGTGTTATGGTTTGGTCAAGACCTGATTTTGAGTTTGGCCAGTTGAACCTGTAATCAAACAAGTGGCAACATTTTGACATGTTGTATGCACTATTTTTGTCCCATCACCTTTGTACAGCTTACAACTCAAAAACTATTAGAGCTTTTTAAATGTCATTTTAACCACAATTGCTATACATATTGGCCATGTCTGATAGCACAGGTTTGGTTCCATTTCTTGACTAGTCAATGCTTTGCAATTTCATTAGCTTGTAGCAGCCATTTAGAATTTTGGAATAATTAATATACACAGTAAAACAGACAACATTAAGGAATAAGAGGAGATTTGAAAAGTCTAATAGAATCCCTTACTACAAACTTCGGTGCTTTATCATTACATCATTATCATTACTCATGGGTGTATTAATGTATTTGAATAATAAAATAAAGGTAAATCTTGTTTTTGTAATGTTCATTGTAAAGTTCCTTGTAAAGGCTAGGTCTGGCAGGAGTTTTCTTTTCAAACTTAGAATTTTATAACATTGGCACTATAAGCCAAGGGACAGAATACAAATGAAACTGTCTTAATTCCTTAACATGATGATGTATACTAAAATGCAGCCTTTTTTAAAGCCATCAAGGCTAACTAAAGTAAGCACATAGTAGTTGGTTTTCAGTGAGCCAACACCAGAAGCATCTGGCTTTTAAAATGGAACATTTATCAGAATACAAAGGCAATGACAAAGTATGGGATAATTTTCACATTTATTCACAAACCAAGCAAGCACATTGAAATTCATATTATACAAATCTCAGAGGCACAAACGGCTACATTGCTTCTACTCTTCGGAATCTTTACCCTGGAGAAAAGAAGGGGGAAAATGCAGTGATTAGTTTCAATGCATCTTAAAAAGTGCAATTTTGTTTTTTAAATGAAGAACAAAAAAACAGAAACACTTTATTTCTGTGCCATGAAACAGAAATAGCAACAAAAAAAGCAACTGCTTAAACATACACGTTCAAAAGCTATTTTAATATAATAAGTTTCATCTCACCTTGCTGCCAGCATCACGGCTCTTGGCCCTGAGCTTGTTGACCTGGGATTCAGCGATGTCTGCACGCTCCTCAGATTCTTCCAGCTCATGCTGCGCCTTCCTGAACTTGGAGAGATGGGTATTGGCCTGTTCCTCCTGGAAAGGAAAAAACATACATATAAGTAAAAGGATTATGGAAAAGTACAGATATTTTAATAAATGAAAGCAGATGATGATGAGTTTCCTTATGGTCATTAGTCTGGGAAGACAGAATTGCATTATCCTTTTAAAAAGATAATAGAAAAATAAAGGAAATTGTGTCAGGAAAAAAAATAGAACATATAAACATATATTTCACTACAATGTATTTGTAAACATACAGAACAATGAACAGAGAAACACAGTTTAGGTAAAATTAACTAATTATACATGTTAATAAATATGTAAACTAATATCACAATTATCACAATTTAACTCACAGCCTCCTCAGCCTGTCTCTTGTAAGCCTTCACTTTGAGCTGCAGCTTGTCAACCAGATCCTGGAGTCTGTTCACATTCTTCTTGTCCTCCTCAGCCTGCAGAGACAACAGATGACACATACTTAATATAGATAATACAGTGAGGGAAAAAAGTATTTGATCCCCTGCTGATTTTGTAAGTTTGCCCACTGACAAGGAAATGATCAGTCTATAATTTTAAACAGCAGGGGATCAAATACTTTTTTCCCTCATGTGTATTTAACCTGTCTAAAAGACAATATTATGTATACTATGAGACAAAACTATAATGTAGTTACTTTTATGCCCATCGTTATATTACCTGGTAGGAGAGCTCCTTGACTCTTCTCTCATATTTACGGACACCTTTAATGGCATCAACTCCACGTCTTTGTTCAGCTTCAAGCTCATTCTCCAGCTCACGCACCTAGAAATCAGAGCAGTTATTAGCAATCATATTTATTTTCTTAGGTCTTTTTTTGAATGGCAGTAAAATTATGTCAGAATGTGAATTTACCCTAGACTCCAGTTTCTGGAGCTGCTTCTTTCCACCCTTCATTGCCAGCTGCTCAGCCTCATCCAGACGGTGCTGCAGGTCCTTCACTGTGACCTCCAGGTTCTTCTTCATTCTCTCCAGGTGAGAGCTGGTGTCCTGCTCCTTCTTCAGCTCCTCAGCCATCATGGCAGCCTGTAAGATGAATGTAAAGGATTATATCTGACCCAGTCATTTAAACATTATTTTAGCTTCATGTAAAGATATAAGAAATAAAACCAGTGTTTTTTTAAATATCTTGTATTTATTGGCTTTTCTTTATAATGAATTGCTGAGAAATGTGAGGAATATATTTTCTTGACTTGATCAAATAATTTTGGTGCAGAAAGATTAAAAAGTAGATCTTCTAGAATGGCATTTTCACTCACATCAGTAATAGCCTTCTTGGCCTTTTCTTCTGCATTTCTTGCTTCCTGGATGGTGTCATCAACTTCACCTTGGAGCTGAGCAATGTCAGTCTCAAGCTTCTTCTTGGTGTTTACAAGGCTGGTGTTCTGGAAAATAATATACATACTGTTTTAGTTTTTTGAATCTCTTAGAAATACATTCTCATGAATACTTAACTATTATAAAATAATTATAACTATCAACCTGGGAGTGCAGCAGCTGCACACGCTCACTGGCATCAACCAGTTCCTGTTCAGCCACTTTGCGGCCTCTCTCTGTCTGTTCCAGGGCAGCCCTCATTTCCTCAATCTCAGCCATCATGAGGGTGTTCCTGCGCTCCACCATGGCAGCCTGTTCCTTCATGTCCTCCTGTCCTCTGACAGCATCATCCAGGTGCAGTTGGGCATCCTGATTAAAAAAAGAAAAAGTGTAATTTTATGTTTTCTTTCAAAAACCAAATGCCTCATAGGAACCAACATAACTCATTGCTACAGGTTCCATACCTTGAGTTGTCCTTGGACGTTCCTCAGTTGTTTCTGGGCCTCAGCAGCCTGGCGGTTGGCATGGCTGAGCTGGATTTCCATCTCATTGAGATCTCCCTCCATCTTCTTCTTCACTCTCAGGGCATCATTCCTGCTCCTGACCTCAGAATCAAGAGTGCTCTGCATTTGGTCAACAATTCTCTGGTTGTTTCTCTTGTTCTGTTCAAGCTCCTCATCCTTCTCAGCAATCTTTCTGTCCACTTCTGATTTGATCTGGTTCAGTTCCAACTGGACACGAAGGATCTTGGACTCCTCATGCTCCAATGATGCCTACATATTCAAGATAACACAATTTCAATATCACTTTGAGATTGTATCCAATTATTTTTTGATACGATTGTTTTACAACTCTTACATTCAACTCTGCTATTCTTACAAAAATATTTATATAAAATATCTGTACCTCAGCTTCCTCCAGTGCAGTCTGGATTTCAGCCTTTTCTGCCTCAGATTGTTTCTTTGCCTTCTCCAGCTCATGAATGCTCTTTCCACTCTCACCGATCTGTTCAGTGAGGTCTGAGATCTCCTCTGATACATAAACAAGTGAAACAACAATGTAATGCAACAGTGCACAGAATTGTCTAATCTCAGAAGAACTTTTCTTCATTTATGAATATATCAGTATGCATTTAAATGTTTAAAGGGCTCTGAATGACACAATGCAACTTGTGTGTGTGTGTGTGTGTGTATATATATATATATATATATATATATATATATATATAAACCACTAACCATTTGTTATCTTGTATAAAAACTAATAAGATAGATTTTTGTTTGGTTTTGAACTTACGCTGCAAGTTCTTGTTCTCGCGTTTAAGGGTCTCAAGATGATCCAGAGCCTCTTCATAGGAGTTCTTCATCTTAAAAAGCTCAGTGCTGAGAGAGCGAGCCTCTTTCTGAGCTGCCTCCAGCTCTGCCTGGCCCTCCTCAAACTTCTGCTTCCATTCTGCCATTACCTAAGTTCAGAATTAAACAGTATTAAAACATCAGCTTTATAAAAGAAAAAAATAATCTAATGAGATGAACAACACTGTACAAGTTAATTGTGCACCTTGTCAAAGTTCCTCTGCTTCTTGTCAAGGTTGGCAGCCTGAGCGTTTGCTCTCTCCACATCAATCATGAGGTCTTCCACCTCACCCTGCAGCCTCTGCTTGGTCTTTTCCAGAGAGGCGCACTTAGAGTTCATAGCCTCAATTTGTTCCTCAGCATCTTGCAGGCGCTGGGCAAGCTTTTTCCTGTGGGAAGATGGGGTGATTAGTACAGGTTCAGAAATATACATCAACAATTAATCTATTAATTAAATTGATGAAAACTAACTTGGCCTCCTCAAGCTCTTCAGTGCGCTGGATGGCGTCAGTTTCATATTTTGTTCTCCACTGAGCCACTTCACTGTTGGCCTTGGACATTCCACGCTGAAGTTCAGCCTTGGCCTCCTGCTCCTCCTCAAATTGCTCCCGGAGCAGGTCACAGTCATGGCGGGCTGATTGTAAACCATGAGCCAGGGCATTCTTGGCCTACAAGGAAAGGAAAGTAATTCTTAGACATCTTGCTTTACATGTAAAAAACTGAATATATATATATATATATATATATACAATTTAAACAGCAGATTAAACTATTTTAAACTAGACAGTTTACCTTTGTTTCCTCCTCCATTTGCCTCTTCAGCTCCTCAATTTGTTGAGTGTAGGCCTGTTTTCCTCTTGTCAGCTGGGATACCAGAGATTCTTTCTCTTCCAGTTGGCGACCAAATTCACCTAAATTAGATATAACAGTGGTTGAAGTTAAATGTTGTTTTGGGTGTACTTTGCTTTCATAATAATTATATTAAAATATATATTTTCAAAATCATACCATTCTCAGTTTGCAGACGTGCTTTTTGACCACTGAGGTCATTAATCTGGCGTGTGTTCTCATCACTCTTTGACTTGAGTTCACTGAGTTGGTCCTCCAGAGTACGGCACATCTTCTCCAGATTAGCCTGTCAGTGAAATAATAAGCAATATTCTTGTATCATTAATAATTTACATGTGTATTGTTATACTTGGTACAAACAGGGTAATTCTTTACCTTAGACTTGGCTACAGACTCCATGTTGCTAGAAAGATCATCAATCTCCATTTTGTATTCACTCTTCTCCTTCTCCAGCTTCTGCTTGACACGCTGAAGGTTGTCAATCTGTTCTCCTAATTCTGCCACGCTGTCGGCCTGCTTCTTGCGGAGGGCAGCAGCGGTGGCCTCGTGCTGCAGAGTCGACTCTTCAAGGTCGCGGCGGAGCTTCTGGAACTCAGCTTCACGTTTCTTGTTCATCTCAATCTGAGCAGAAGTGGCACCACCAGCCTCTTCAAGCCTTTCACTGATCTCCTCAAGTTCCCTGGAGAGATCTGCCCTCTGCTTCTCAATCTTTGCACGAGCAGCACGTTCAGCCTCAATTTCCTCTTCCAGTTCCTCAATACGAGCCTAGAGTTAAGAAATGTATGTGAAGATAGTCTGAACCTAGTGATAATCATTTTAAACAATAATCATCAATGTAAATATTGCAATTTGAAGTGCATACCTGGAGCTCCTTAATCTTCTTCTGCAGCTGAGCACCCATAGCTTGTTCATCCTCAATCTTGCTGAGAAGCTGGCTGGTTTCAAAGTCCTTCCTGTGATGTGAGAAATGTATTTGAAATAAGTTATATTACTTTATACTTTTATAAAATTTGATTTAAAAATATAAATGTATAAATCCTTACTTCTTGATCTTCTCCTCTGACTGTTGTTTGTCATTTTCCAGATCCATTACGGATTCTTGGGATAGTTTCAGATCACCCTCCAGCTTTCTCTTGGCCCTCTCAAGGTCCATTCGGAGTTTCTTCTCTTGCTCCAGTGATCCCTCAAGCTTTGAAGAGATGAAGAAAGATATACAATTTATTCACTGAAATCCATCAAAGTTATGTATGAATAAAAATCTTCTTGGCCCTCTGACTTACATCATCCACTTGTTGTTCAAGCTTGGTCTTGGCCTTAGACAGGGTGTTGACTTTGTCTTCCTCTGCTTGCAGGTCATCTAGAGTCTGCTGGTGTGCCTCTTGGAGGGCTTTCTTCTCCTTGGTTAACTTGGCAATGCTCTCATCCTGAGTGGCCATCTCTTCAGTCAGGTTTTTCACCTGTATGGGTTAATCAAATTAATACTTTTTTATGAATATCAGATGGTGAAATAATCATTTGAACTTGTACATAGTATTTTGCATTAACAAAAGTATACATTAAACTCTTACCTTGTTTTCTGTGGCGTGTTTCTCCTTCTCCACTTTGGCCAAGGTGAGCTCTAAGTCATCAATGTCTTTCTTGAGCTCAGAGCACTCATCCTCTAGTTTCCTCTTCTTGGCAGTCACCTCAGCGTTCATTTCCTCCTCATCCTCCAGTCTCTCTGTAATCTCCTTTACTTTGGCCTCAAGCTGGATTTTGTTCTTGATCAGTCCTTCACATCTTTCTTCAGCATCATTGAGACCCTCAGATTCCTGTTAAAATATTATTAAAATAACAATTTAAATTTTATCTTCATACATTGGTACATAATTAAACATTGACAACTCAGAATGTCTTTCTTGAAAATGTAACAATAATGAGTTTCAGTTGAATGTATCATATTAAAGTAATGCTTACAGACTGGACTTGCAAGAGCAGGTCATTCTTTTCCTGTAGAAGAGACACCATTTTCTCCTCAAGCTCCTTTCTCTTGGCTTCTGCCTTTTTCAGATCTTCCTTGCACTTCACAAATTCTTCCTTCATGTTGGCAAATTCCTTCTCTGCCTCTGCGCTCTTCAGAAGTGGCTTGATCTTGAAGTACAGCTTCATCCATGGCCAGTGTTTCACATTCATGAATGAGCGAATGTTGTATTGGATGGTGAAAACAGACTCTCTGTGTGAAGGCAAGTCATGCATTTAGTTTTATTATTGCATTAGGAGAAAATACATTTATTTTCAAAAAGTATGCCTGTCTGTATTTAATTTTTAATGCAGCATTTATTTATTTTCTTAGGCCCAAGTCTACACAATGAAATGTAATATTCTGTTGTTACAAGTGTCCTACATTTGATCCTAAAAGAACTCTTGAAAGTTACCTCCTTTCCATCATCTTGACAAACTCCTTCCTCATCAGGTAACCACGGCAAAGAGCCTCAATAGCTGTCACCAGGGTTGCCAGTTTTTCATCTCGCATCTCCTCAAGGGTACCCAGCAGACCAGCTTTAAAGAACACCTGTGTTTGAATTAATGAGATGAGCCACGGCATTGTCAGAGCTTGGTCTTTTCCGCTTTTGCATGACATATTTAATACGTTTTCATATAATCTATACAGTTTATTTTCTTTAGACTATTTCAAGGTCTAAAGAATATATATATATATATATATATATATATATATATATATATATATATATATATACACTCACCTAAAAGATTATTAGGAACACCTGTTCAATTTCTCATTAATGCAATTATCTAACCAACCAATCACATGGCAGTTGCTTCAATGCATTTAGGGGTGTGGTCCTGGTCAAGACAATCTCCTGAACTCCAAACTGAATGTCTGAATGGGAAAGAAAGGTGATTTAAGCAATTTTGAGCGTGGCATGGCTGTTGGTGCCAGACGGGCCGGTCTGAGTATTTCACAATCTGCTCAGTTACTGGGATTTTCACGCACAACCATTTCTAGGGTTTACAAAGAATGGTGTGAAAAGGGAAAAACATCCAGTATGCGGCAGTCCTGTGGGCGAAAATGCCTTGTTGATGCTACAGGTCAGAGGAGAATGGGCCGACTGATTCAAGCTGATAGAAGAGCAACTTTGACTGAAATAACCACTCGTTACAACCGAGGTATGCAGCAAAGCATTTGTGAAGCCACAACACGTACAACCTTGAGGCGGATGGGCTACAACAGCAGAAGACCCCACCGGGTACCACTCATCTCCACTACAAATAGGAAAAAGAGGCTACAATTTGCACAAGCTCACCAAAATTGGACAGTTGAAGACTGGAAAAATGGTGTTCCTAATAATCCTTTAGGTGAGTGTATATATATATATATACACTCACCTAAATGATTATTAGGAACACCATACTAATACTGTGTTTGACCCCCTTTCGCTTTCAGAACTGCCTTAATTCTACGTGGCATTGATTCAACAAGGTGCTGAAAGCATTCTTTAGAAATGTTGGCCCATATTGATAGGATAGCATCTTGCAGTTGATGGAGATTTGTGGGATGCACATCCAGGGCACGAAGCTCCCGTTCCACCACATCCCAAAGATGCTCTATTGGGTTGAGATCTGGTGACTGTGGGGGCCAGTTTAGTACAGTGAACTCATTGTCATGTTCAAGAAACCAATTTGAAATGATTCGACCTTTGTGACATGGTGCATTATCCTGCTGGAAGTAGCCATCAGAGGATGGGTACATGGTGGTCATAAAGGGATGGACATGGTCAGAAACAATGCTCAGGTAGGCCGTGGCATTTAAACGATGCCCAATTGGCACTAAGGGGCCTAAAGTGTGCTAAGAAAACATCCCCCACACCATTACACCACCACCACCTTTGGTAACAAGGCATGATGGATCCATGTTCTCATTCTGTTTACGCCAAATTCTGACTCAGACATTCAGTTTGGAGTTCAGGAGATTGTCTTGACCAGGAACACACCCCTAAATGCATTGAAGCAACTGCCATGTGATTGGTTGATTAGATAATTGCATTAATGAGAAATTGAACAGGTGTTCCTAATAATCCTTTAGGTGAGTGTATATATATATATATTTTAATTAGTGTAGTTATCTCTATTTTGAGTGCTTCTGTATGCTTTGTGTTATGAAAAATGGAAAACTAAATGTTCTGGGATAGGGAGTGTTCCTGAGCAAGGTTAATTGACACATACCTTGGTGTGCCCAAATTTATACTGAGTGTGATCAACATCGATTGATCCCAAGAGCTTTTCAGAAGCTTTCTTGCTGTCAATGAACTGACCATCTGGGATGGCACTGGCATTCAATACTTTGTATCTGTAAAAAAGAAAGAGAGAAATATATATCATATCATATCATATCATATCATATAAATACTAATATATATATATATATATATATATATAGATATATATAAATACTAATAATATAATTAATTAAGCATTAAAAGATGTAGGTTTAGAAGAGATTTAAGAGGTTAAGGAAGACAGCAAACCTCTGCTTGAAGTCACCATACAGGATTCTGCTGGGGAATCCCTTTCTGCAGATTCTGATACCTTCCAGCACACCGTTGCACCTCAGCTGATGGATAACCAGATGGTTTTCCATAGTACCTAGAATAACAGTGAGATATTAGATATAAGTAATGTCTGACCTTGGAAATCAATTGAAAAAATATCAGCTACACCACACATTAGATATAAGTTACACTTACCTGGAGTCTTTGTTTCATTGGGAATCAAGCAGCGCACAAAGTGAGGATGGGTGCTCCTCAAGTTGGTCATCAGCTTGCCCAAGTTCTCCTGTGATGGGAAAAGAGTGCAGATTTGTGAAATGGGGAAAACACAGTTATTGCAGTTTTCTTCTCATTTTTTCCTTTTTTGGTTTGGGACTTGAATCAGTTTGGAATTATGAATAATTTCTTACACCTAATTTGTGTGGTTTATACCTTTTCTATACGAAATAAGAGGTATACATCATAGCCATATATTAATAGAAAGTAAATATTTACCCTGAAGAGACAAGACACCGTCTGGAAAGAGCCTCCCTTCTTCTTACCGCCCTTCTTTCCACCACCGCTGGCATCTTTAAACACAAACATGAAAGGTCAGTAATTCCTGGGCAATTCATTAATTTCAATGAAGGATTTGAATATGAAAACATTGTTACCGTCAGCTCCAGCATGGGTGGCATACAGCAAAGCCAGCAGTTTGACAGAGGATTTCTGGTACAGCCCCACCACGGTGTCATTCAGGGGGTCCTTGTTCTTGTCCAGCCATCCGGTGATGTTGTAGTCCACAGTGCCGGCATAGTGCACCAGGGAGAAATGGGCCTCAGGCTTGCCTTTGGTAGGCTTGGGTTTCTGGAAGCAGTTGGTTTTGCCAAGATGTTGGTCGTAGAGCTTGTTCTTGAAAGAAGTGTCTGATGCCTTAGGGAACATGCACTCCTCTTCAAGGATGGAGAAGATGCCCATGGGCTGATGAATGTAAAGAAAGCATGATATTAGAAACCAAACTGAGAATATCAGAGAGAATAAACATGATATTTATGAATGAAGTAAAAGGTTTTACACACCTTCTCAATAAGCTCAATGCAGGCAGCCAAGTCCATACCGAAGTCAATGAACTCCCAGTCAATTCCTTCCTTCTTGTACTCTTCTTGTTCCAGTACAAACATGTGGTGGTTGAAGAACTGTTGCAGTTTCTCATTGGTGAAGTTGATGCACAGCTGTTCCAAGCTGTTGTACTATGTAAAAAGAAGTGTGTTTGTTTCATTAAATGGCCTTTACATTGGCTGCAAGTCTTAATGTACTCTATTGCAGTATTTTGCCAATCAGATTTAATTATAATTAAAAGATATCTGTTCAGTCTAAGTTCTTCCAAATATATATATATTTTTTTTTATTTCAGGTGTGTTTGAAGCAGAACACACATTTGGAATAGATATAAATACATTTTGCAAATATCCACAAATCGGTAAGATAAATATAATGAACATATAATTACTTACATCGAAGATCTCAAACCCAGCAATATCCAGCACCCCAATGAAGAACTGTCTGGGCTGCTTGGTGTCCAACATCTGGTTAATGCGGATGACCATCCACAAGAATAATTTCTCATACACTGATTTAGACAGGGCACCAACTGCATTGTTGACCTAAGATGCAATTAGATTCATGAAAATATGTTAATGTCCACTTGTTGAGAACATTTCAGTATTGGCCACAGCAATGAGATGGATGTTTGAATATGTTACCTGAGGTACAGTCTGCCCCTTGGTCACATACTCATTTCCGACTTTCACTCTGGGGTAGCACAGGGCTTTGAGCAAGTCAGCTGAGTTCAGGCCCAAGAGGTATGCAACCTTGTCAGCCACTGAAAACATACAGAATGTTACTAAGACTCTAAAAGTATACAGTATAAATAATTAATGTAATGGTATTTTAAGATTCATCTTATAAACTTGTTGTTACGAGTATGTTACTAACACTCTTAAAATATGTGTTATATCTGATATAAACTAATGTCAATATTAAACTAAAGAATATAAAAATTCACCGCCAATCATAATTTAAATACCACCTTCATAGTGAGAAATCCATGATCACATGTATATACAATATAATATAAATATAATACAGTTGCTTGTAAATCTGAAGTTTACCCTCTGTGCCGTCAGGTTCTGCCTGCTCCTCACGCTGTTTCTGCTTGAACTTCATGTTACCGTAGTGCATCACTGCACCAGTCAGCTTGTAGATGCCCAATTTCTCATCATTATTAAAGCCCAGAATATCAATGGCAGTCTAAATGATCAGAAATGTATCTCGTTAGTAATAGGAAAAATAAATGTAATTTATGACAATGCTCCCTGATCAGGAGAACTTACATCTGTGGCAACCAGCTCCTCTTTGTCATCAATGCTGGCCACAGTGATCTGACCCTGGCTGATCATAGGGAAATCATAGGGATTGGTTGTGATCAGAAGCATGTCTGGGGGGAAACAATCAAAGAATTAGCAAAGGTTGTAAAATGCCTGCAATCGGTACATATGTGAACCTTTTTTATTAAATCAACAAAATGTTTTTTCTCCTACCAATGAGCTCAGGCTTGTGGTTGGTCATGATCTGATAAAAGATGTGGTAGCTCCTTTCATCAGACAGCTGGAATGTTACTCTGGACTTCTCCAGCAAATCTGTTTAAACAGAAGTTGTGTAAAGGTAACTGTTGTATTTTTAAGTTCATAATAAGCCTTAAAATAAAATAATGTTCAAGATAAGAATAACTCACAAGTCTCAATGTCAGCAGATGCCAGTTTTCCTGTGGTTCCAAAGTGAATTCTGATGAATTTACCCTTTACAAAACAAGACATGATATGATTATAGCCGTATGTTTTAATGAAGAGAAAAATATGAATATATACTCTTCATTAGCAAAAGTTAAGCCTTCAACTTACAAAGCGAGAGGAGTTGTCATTCCTCACTGTCTTGGCGTTACCGAAAGCCTCCAGCAGAGGGTTAGCTGAGATGATTTGATCCTCCAGGGTTCCCTATGAAGGAAATTGGATCATTAACAATGCTGAAGCAGCAGGGGTTTCCGAAGCCATTCATTTACCATTAGTCATATTTTCTAACCTGCATTTTGCCAGGCTGTGCCTCCTTCTTCTTGTCTGCAGACACTGCGATTGTTGCAAAGTACTGGATAACACGTTTCGTGTTCACAGTCTTTCCAGCACCAGATTCTCCACTGAGGGCAGAACGGGAATATAATTTAGTGCTGGAGATAAATAAAATATATAATTTGAAATGTACTGGAGCAAAATTATCTCAAACTTACGTAATCAGGACTGACTGATTCTCACGATCTGTAAAGACACATTATATGTTTAAGGTAAAATGCATACTTAAATATGGTATTCAAATGATATGTAAGGGTGTGTTCAATTGAATAGACATGTACATACCAGTGAGCATGTTCTGATAGGCATTATCAGAGACTGAGAAGATGTGTGGTGGAGCCTCCATGCGCTTCTTGCCTCTGTAAGCTGTCACAACTGATTGATCATACACTGGGAGCCACTTGTAGGGGTTCACAGTTGCACAAAACAGCCCAGAGTAGGTCTGAAATCAAAATGATTTTTTTAGTGCAAAGTGTTGATATTATGACAATGTTGCAAATGTTTCTCCTTTTTTAATGTTCTCTTACGTAGATCATCCATGCTGCGTAACGCTCTTTAAGGTTAAACAGCACAGCGGGCTCGTTCAGGTGGGTCATCATCGCCATGTCCTCAATTTTGTCGTACTTGGGAGGATTCATTGGGTGGACATCGTCCTCCTTGACTGTTAGAGTCTGTAATGGAAACATTGCATTTTGTAAACATTTTCTTTTAAAGAGTACATTTATAAATTAACAAACAAATAAATACATAAATAAGCCATGTATAACTAACCTCCCCCTTCTCATTCTTGACAGTGGCTTTGCCCCCTTCTTTACTCTGGATGACACCTTTGACATACAGCTCCTTGGCATCAATCACGTAGCAGGCAGTTTTGGCATCAAAGGGCTTGTTCTGAGCCTCAATCCTCTCCTTCTCAGGCTTCCTCAGGTATATGGCAGCCGGGCCAAAAACGGCCATCTCCGCGTCCGTACTCATGGTGGCGATTTACTGTGGGTTTACAATACATAATTAGGTGACCAAACTGGTACAGTCATTTCCCATTTATTCTGTGTATGTGTGTGGAATATAGTATTACTTTTACATTTTGTGAAGAATCTCCTGCACAAAATCCTTGTATGAATCTCATTTTTATGAGATGGAATGCATAATCCCCTATCCTGATTGTGATCAAGTTCTAAATATATTTGTGCTTTAGGTCTATGTTAAACAATAGTATGAAGTCTCCAGCACTATTGATTCCATGTGACTGGATTAGTTGTGTTCTGTTTTGTATTAATTGAACTATTACTTCCTATGTAAAATAGCATACACCTCACACTATTTCACAGTCTATACTGTCCATGTCTTTAGACTCAATTGCCTCACTGATTTTAATTGTCTGAAGCTGAACATGTAGACCTTACCTTCCTTCACAGCAAGTGCAGGTAGATGATGGTTAATTCACCTGCAACACTGCATAGAGAGAGAGTTGACCATTATTATCACACAAAATACATTAATTTTGCATTAAAACTCAAACATGCTCAGAACGGAACACACAAATCATTTTGCTATCTAGTCAATTAATTAAAGCCTTAATGCTTTCCTCATTTCAGACAGCTCTCTACTGAAATATTTGTTTTTGATGCCCATGGCATTTTTGAAATTACAATCTATCCATGATTTATATTAATAAGCCAGACAGAGAAAACGTAGTTACTGAATGGCTTTATTATTTCGAGTATTATATGCCTGTACATGTTTTTAAATAAAATGTATTGTATATAGTTAAATCTATAGCTTTTTAATCATGTAATATTTCTTATATCAGACATCTGCTCATTATAATCTATTTACAAATCATCTAAAGTGTTTTGAATTAAGAATAAATACAGTCCCATTCATTCCTTATGAGTGTGTGACTGTTAGGACTGATCTTGAAACAACTTACCACTAGTTGGAACCCTTCTCAGTGTTGGCCTAGGGTTTCTAGCCCTGCTTTTATTGAGAGCAAATGTGCTTACCAAGCAGAACTGTCATCTGTATAAGGTCATGTCTAGCTTTTGTTATGGTTCCACAATGATGCTCATTAGCATTTATGTTTTTGGTTTAATTTTAGCCCATGGGTTTACATTGCCCAATATTGTCCCCCCAGCTCATATCTTTGCCTGAATATGGTCCGATGCTATGCCATTTGTTGCTAAAACTGTTTATTTCAACGTAAACAATAATCCATTTACCAAAACATTGTTAGATGACAAACGTTCAAGTCTATTTTTAATTACAACCTTTAACACTGATGTGCTCCTTCATTAAAATAACATCTTAATTTAATCCTCAAAGAGCTTTAATGATAATTAGGAACTTAAATTGTTTGAACATTTGTTCCATAAATCAAAAATATTAAGCTTTTCTAAAATATATATATGGTATATATATATGGTGAAGCATACATATTTAATATATGTATATTAAATCAGAGAACCGATATTGTTAAATAAGCTTCAGGCACATACATTTTATTATTACAGTTGATGCATTGCAAAATGTTAAGTCTCCTAGTTTGTTTTCATATCTGCAGGATACATGGCCATAAGGAATAATTTAATGTCTGCAATTAATACAGTATAAAACAGTGACACAGGTGTGGGAAATGTTCTGCAGTATTTTGTTCTACATAAAAACATTCTACAAGATCTATAGAGGAAGCTATCACATGGATCTCAAGAGATGAAAAAAGACCCAGAAGAAGACCAGATAAAAGATATGAAGATGTTATAATAATGTTTGAAGGCGTGACCTGGAAAAGAGAAGCTATGGATTGAAGCAAGTGGAAACATCTTGGGAGTCCTTCATCCAGCAGTGGATCGATATAGGCGGAAAACAATGGTGATGACTGTGAAACACAGACTGGGTCCAGCTTTACAGGAATCCATATCCTCATGATCTCTCAATTCAAATGTAACTTGGATAATTGAATTAATCATGACTCAACAGGTGCTGCTTAATGGCGTAATATCAAGTGACAGCTGATAGAAAATGTATAACACAGCTGACCCATACCTCCTTGGCTTGACTTTGAATGAGTGCAGCATGGAAGCCAGAAGTGCTAAGAAGATATATGGCAATGGGAAAACTGCCAAATACAGTATGATATGATCTTGCACAGTTGGAGCATTGGGTTTATTTGTTTTCAGAGTACAGAGTTTTTATTTTTCATTTTTTTTATAAGAAATCTTCCATACATGATTTACCTCAAGCCTGATATTTAATATGATAATATTTTTGTCAGGAGTGTGAACAATTACGTTGCTGTGAGATCTACATTTAAAACTGCCCTTTCTTTCTGTCAGTTTATACATTAATTATCTTTTGTTTTGGCGATGGACATGCTTGTAATAACTGTGATACTGGAGAGGTTTGGAGAGTGATAATATGAAATCAGGATACCTTACATTTATGTACAATCTCTCATCCCAAATAATTGTAAATGATCCCCCAATGAAGTACAGCATCCCCTAGGGGTGTTGCACAGGAGCCATTTAGCACCAATCAATTTGTACATATGTTTAAAGGAGGGAAAAAAAACACCCCATGATGTTGACAACAAATGTACTGTCAACCATGCTGTATGAATTCCAGAAATATATTGATGATAGTTACAGATGTTTTCATACATCTATTCACAAGCCCAGAGTCATACATCAGCTGGGGAACAGCATTGAAACTGAATCACTGACGATCTCCATGGAGCCAAAGGAACAGAAATTAGAAACCGGAGGATCGTGTTGTATTTCTGGTGGACGTATTATAATAATGCTTCTGTCAACACTGATGCAGACTGGTTATTCCCACAAAAACAGTTCCTGTCATGTCATTGTGTGGTTGTGAGAGGATTATACTGGGAAGTTGTTCTGATGACACATTTTCTGGAAGTGAGACTCAAGCCTGAGGATTGTTATCACAAGCCAATATACTGTGATTCCTTTGCAACGCCATTCCCCACGTAATGCATGACTCGAGTGGGTGAATAAAAATATGATAAATTATTGTAATCACGTTGGAGATTTCAGGATTATAGACAGCAGAGGGATCAGCGATGGCAAGGGGTGCACTTGTCGTCACATGGTCTTCTGTAACCTAATAAATTGACATGATGACATACACCTACATGGTGCCAATGCCCTTGGACTCCTAGTGAGGTTTTCTCAGCGGGTCTTAAGTGCTTGTATTACGTGAGGAATTGAAAACAGTTGTACTGGTTACAAAAACTGTAATCCTCAGGCATGCATGTACTGTAATGAATTAGAAACTCTCTTATTTTTATATTTTAACTTTTTTGGAACATATTTCTAAAACTTTCAATAGTTTGCTTAACCTTATTCCACAAAGGTTTCACGTTGAAGTTTTGGAAATGTATGCCATGTGTCCCTAAGTTCATTTACAGCTGACTGCATTTGCAATATTTTAGCACATAATATCATTTTAGCACATAATAATCTCATTGCATTTCACTAATTTGTGTTGTTATGCGTGGTTTTTGTAAGCCCTCCTTATTGTCTCATTGAAAACTGCAAATATCATGTTCTTTTCTTTCTATCCTATGTGTAATGACCATGTATTAATATTTGCAGTTACCTACTCACAAGTGATAAGTGAAGACACATGTGTGTCCTCTGAGGTCATTATCTATTAGCCAGAATCTATTTTCCCCTGCACCTAATATGGGAATGTTTTCAAGCCATTGAACTCAACAAGAAAAAGTCGCCAAAATTATCACCTTTTGGTTTCACTGACAGTCTTCACCTGGTGATGGAAATCAGCTTTTACATGTGTCCATTTAGACCATTCCGAACAATTCCACAATACAGCAATACATCTGAGGTTTATGGATGTTTCAAATCTGCACGTTTTAACCCAGAAGCAAAGATTTGTAAATCGAAGTCTTACTGATCATACGGTCACACTTTAATTGTTCGACGTGTTTGGAGGCTTTGAGCATAACATCCTTTTCAATGCAGTGGTCTATTGCAAGTGTGAATATTGGCAGTGTGCTTTTGGTACTAAGAACTAAATTGTAAAAAGGGCTTATAAACCTAGGTTATGCAAAATATTTTAGGATTTGTTTCCCACTCATTTGAACCTGTTCCTATATACCTGGCATTAACTTTGTATTAATTGTTAATTATGTGAGATGAGCTTATTACCCTTCTATTAATATGATAGAATGAAATAAGTGCACACCATACACACAGCATTGCAAAATTAAACAAAGTAAAATTGTGTGTTATTAAATGCAAGGCAGGTACAGAGAGTAAACCATTACTCCAAGTCTGTGACTACAGTATGTAAGGTTTTTCAATAAATTACCTATATTCATTGTAAAAGGAAAGACTGTATCTTGCTGATCTAAACTGGATTTTGATACAGGCCCTTTTGCAGATATTTGAGGATTTGCAGACATAATATTATTGTAGATTAACATAGCAGAAGTACCAATAATCCAATTTGTCAATTTAAGTCTTTAGTGTAGTTAGTTACTGAGAAAGGGCTAGTCTATTTAATCTGTTCTGAAAGTTTTTCAATTTGTATTTTAATACAACAGTTCTAGGGCAACAGCTTGCTATAAAACCTGTTTTCATTTTGAACCTGCTGATTAAATGTGCCACGTATGTTACTATTTTAAAATATTTGTATTAAGTTGCACATTTCAATATAATGGTATTTCATATCACATTTATATGGCAGGGAACAAATTCAATCTCCTGTTTTCCTCTCATCTCTCCTTTCATTCCTACAGAAAGGATCATTCAATTTGAATGCAGCTGCCTAAAAGGCCACCTCTGCCACACTCTCACTTTCTTGCACCGTATCAAATGAAACTTCTCCGACAGATTTGTTATGCATCAGCATGTTCCTTTATGTGTGCTGCTCTCAGAAGACATCTATTTACAGGCTTCTACATATAGAGCAGCCAATAAAAGTAAAACTTACTTCACTCCACTTGAGGAGTGATCTATTGCTGGATTTGGTTTCAAAATATTCAAAATATTTTTATTGCCTGGACATGTGTCAATTTGCAGATGATCCCTAAAGCCCCTAATAGTTCCTTGGTGTGGATGGTTAATGCCAAATATAGGGAAAAGTTCCGGTTACTTGCAAGTGCTTCTGTTTTTATTTTGTGAAAGCCAATGTGTGAGTCTCATTCATTCTTTGCCAACCACCGTGGCAAGTCTGGGACTAGCTCAGCTTCATAATGTTATTTCTCATTTGAGCCTCAGTCGCTTAGAGCAGCTGGGAAAGTGAAACATATCTATTCAGATCAGCAATGAATGTCTTTTTTTTTTTAATATATTAGAATTTGTCAATCTTATTTTTTTTTTTAAAGGTTTCCATGAATTAATTTTGTTATTTATTTTATTTACAGGTCTGTGGGGAAACGAACATTACCATTTAGACTACATATCAGGTGAAGTTCAAGGTTTGTACTAGTGATTTTATTCCATAATTATTTAAACTACACCATATATAACTAATAACTATCATGCATTATGTCCTAATCTGCACTTTCATATAATTTTAACTTGCAAAGAGAACATTATCTCTTATTTTTCTTATTGTTTACATAACATTGCCATATGTGGTCTTAATGTAGTGATGAGTTTTTGAAATGATTTTGAAGCAGTATTTCTACAAAACAAATTAATTACTAGTGCATGCATTATGTTTGGTACAGCAGGCTAATACATCCCCTAAAGATCGTTGAAATATGCATGGGCACGAGTTTGCATTTGTATATATCAAAAATAGGAATATGTAATGTCATGAATGAATGCATGTTTGTGACTATATCCAGAACACACATGTTTTAATGTAAGGTAACACAGGTTAATGGTTGAATAGGTTGTGTGCCTGTTGTCTTTTCTTTTCTGCTGCAAATAAAATTAACTTCAAAATCCAAATTTCAAGAGTAATACAAACAAAAGTAAAAACAGAGCTAAAGTAATGATGAAGAAATGTGTATATATTGTAACAAACACATTTGATTGAAAGCATGTTTTACTCATCACTAACTTTTTTTTTTTGGTTGATCAAATATTTAAGAAATATTTTATTTTAAATAAAATCTATGTTTGCTGTGCATCTGTTAAGCAGTGACTTATGCCAAATTAGCAACATCTCAAGGCATAGAATAATATGAACAACTACTATAATTTATTTAGAAAGGCACTAAGTGGCTTCTCATTTGTGTCTGTGTGTGTAGAACTGGCAAAAGAGTATTCTCAATACAAGGATAACAGGAGAGGAAAAAAGATTAATTATAATGCCAACAGGAAGTTCAAACTTCTAATGCTGATGAAGAACCTAACAATTAATCCTGTAGTTTAGGAAATCAATAGGAATAACATGCCGACAAGATTTAGTTGCAGTGAAAACCTAGGCAAGCACTATTACAAGTAACGTGTTACACTATCCTCTTACAGACTTCAAAGCAAAGCACTGTAAGAAAGAAGTCTGACATTTACTCCATATCGGAACATTGTTATATATATTCTAGGAACTGTTTATTTAACTTTAAACCAATCTTTAAAAAAAGTATAGAATGACACCAGAATGCATAACAATGACAATCAAAATAAGAATATAACACATTTCAATATTTTCCCTCTTGAAAAGAAAATGTGTACAAGATGATAGTTAACTTATTAAAGGGACAGTAGGAAAGGCTGAGTGGTGTTCCTTTCAAAGGGTTCTAATATAAGAATTTCTAGCATTAATCACTTAACTTCTGACATGTGATCCCACTAAATATTTCACTGAACCGCTAACCACTTCATCCTGCACAGTTCTCAGGTTTCTTGCATTTCAGTTAACCTTTGAACTGTGGCCACTTGTGTTAAGGGGTAAACTGGGAATCACTGATATGTAATCCCTTCTCAGAAATTGGCATCTAGTTCAAGAAAGTGTTGCTTTTTACAGTGTTTTTTGAAAGGAATATGATTATGTGCTGCACATCAGAGGAGAATCAAGAAAGTTCCCTTTTCCTATCCATCTGCAGTGTTAGCAATTTCTGCTACGTGTTTGCAGAATGCATATCCAAAGCTAAAATGGTTTTCTGTTCGAAAATGTAATCAAAAAATATTCTTCTACATTTCAGTACACAAATATAGTATATGCACCTACACTTTCATCTTACCATTACATGCAATTTCACAGTTCAATACTAAAAATGGAAATCGCTCTTGCTCCACTAGATGGCAACTGCTTCAAACCATGAACCTTTTTCATGTCTTTTTTCTGAAACCATTTTCAGTTCAACTCTATTTGAAGTAAACATCATTCAGTATATTTAGTTTGTTGCTTTCTTTAACAAACTAACCTGTTACAACAATGGTGTTGAATTTCGGCTTTTGGGTGACCCAAACAGTCAATTTTTTTTTTTTTTAATTATTATTATTTTTTAATCATATTTTTTAGATTTGGTCTGTGGTTCTGAAGGCAATATAAAGAAGCAATATTAATGATTTGCATATATGTAAAAATACAACTCTACTGTCATTGCATTATGATATTATTTGATAAGCTGAGATTTCTTCTGTGGGAATAGGTGATGAGTTATCAAATGGCACCTTTCTTGCCAAGGATGGTGTGTCCTGGAGCTGTTGCAGGTGAGGGTGTGGTTGACCAGCAGACATGGGAAAGGACCTTGTCGTGGTTCTGTTGCTCACAATCCCACTGATTGTGCCAACGCTTTCCCTTTTAAGATCTATTCACACCAGGCCAAATACAACACACTTATAAAATCAGTATCTGGCTTTAAAAAAAATACAAACATCCACAGCATTCACACACCTGGATGTGACAGCTTGATGTCACAATAGCCTTGAGTAATGTAATTGTACATATTAAAAATGTAATATGCAAGTCATTTGTAGAGCTAGAATAGCCCAAATTGCTTACATTTTTAAACATTGCACCATTAAGTAACTTGTAAAGTAAAATGCAATGCATCTTATCATTTTGTCCTAGTGCATTGCATTAAATTTGATCAAACCGATTTGGTCTTCGGTTATGTGTCAATTACATTTATTTCAGTGTGAATAGGTCTTTGATGTGAGTGAAAAATGTGTCCAGTTATGAAAATAATGCATTATAAAATGTAACTATATTGTAGAAAGAACTACTGAAGTTAAAAGATTATTGTTTTATGTTGTGATTTGCTGTAGTTGCAACAGCATATAAAGGTCAAGCATTTACATACAAAAGGAGTGCAAAGAGAGGCTGCATGTTAGTGACACAGAGGAACAAAATGATATTCGGGCAGTGAGTGTCCAAACCCTACAGATGGGGAATGTGTGGCGGTTAGAAATACATTCATTTCACTTTTTTAAATTGCTTTATATGTACTGAAGAGTAACTGGTAATACTCTTACTGAATAACAGGTACTGAACAAAAACTACAGAAGCAACTTATTTTGAACATGCTTTATTTGCATTCACTTGAAATGCTACACCTAGAACTACAACTGTAGAAATTCATATTGTATGAATTTCGTGCAGGTACACCCTTACTGTTCTTCTACTCTTCTCCTTCCTTGCCCTTTGGGATTGAAAGAAAAATAGCAAACTGTCAAGCTTATTTGTGGTAATATAGAATAATCCAAAACCAAACTCTTAGCCTTTTATAATTATGCATCTCTGTTTTTCTTTTTAACTGCCTGTGTTGCAAGAAATACTGCTGTCTTGGTAAATCAATCAAACTGTTACTAGTGCTTTAAAGCCAACAACAACAATAATAATAATAATAATAATAATAATAAACAATCAAATGCACAATTTTTTGCCACTCTACCTCTCTCTCTTTCAAAGTGAATATATCTCAGAGTGAAACAGCAAGAATTGTTGATTGTAAGCAGTATGGCTGAATTATTTGTTGTCATTAGTTTTTTTTATACGTTATGAACGCCACTCACCTTGACTATCTCACGGCTCTTAGCTCTCAGCTTGTTGACCTGGGATTCAGCGATGTCCGCACGCTCCTCGGCTTCCTCCAGCTCATGCTGCACCTTCCTGTACTTGGAGAGATGGGTGTTGGCTTGCTCATCCTGAAAAGATTAAAAAATACAATAGGACTCTTAATGAACAATGTGAACCCCTTGTACATGATGACTCCATTCTTAGTGTGATCATATGGCTCCAATTAATGGACACCAAGACATTTTGAGAGTGGAGGAGAGAGTGGTTAATTTTCCCTTCATCTGAAAGACATTCACTTTGAATTCAATCTTGCACAATATACTATATTATTGTTACCTAAATATCACATGCAAAGAACAGGAGAATGCCCAGATGCTCACTCTTGCTGCAACCAATTGGAAAGACTGAACAACTGATTTGATCTGGAGACTAGGTTTTATATGCAATGTATTCCTTAAAATTGATAAGATAAATGGTTGATTTTATGCATTCATAACCATTAACAAAATATGTAGTATGAATTAATACGTAACCAATGTTACATAAGCTTTTACTTCTTAATAATGCTGTGCAGTGAAATTAAGCAACAATGCACGATTCAACTGATTTATGTCTTTCAGTTTAAAGGCAATTGTACAATCCTGTCCTGTCTCAAAGTGTCATTATGGAGCCACATGGTCTATACTCTGGATGCCATTAAATTCACTGGAGCAATCAAGAAAGGCAACAGTGTCATAAAGACAAGCATTACTGTTTGATCTAGGTGGATAAATGCCTTTCCTTTCTGGACTGTTACTCTGCATTCAAAGATAATTATATATCCGAGGAATTAAAGTGAATAATAAATGTTAATAAATACAGAATGCAAAAATAAAAGAACTCACAGCTTCCTCAGCCTGTCTCTTGTAAGACTTCACTTTCAGCTGTAGCTTGTCAACCAGATCCTGGAGTCTAACAACGTTCTTCTTGTCCTCCTCAGCCTGTAGGGAATAAAATAGATATATAAATATAAATAAATTGTACATGTATTCATATAATACATTTTTATAAATAACAATTGCATTAGTGAATCTGCGTTATATTTATGCTGCTATACCTGGTAAGTAATTTCCTTCAGCCTTCTCTCATATCTGCGCACTCCTTTAATGGCCTCAGCTCCACGCCTTTGTTCGGCTTCCAGTTCATTTTCCAGCTCACGCACCTGTAATTGATTATGATATCTATTAGCCTGCGTTTATTTTTACCTATTCTATACATATCTGAAAACAAATTGTACGATCACTCACCCGAGCCTCCAGTTTCTGGAGCTGCTTCTTTCCACCCTTCATTGCCAGCTGCTCAGCCTCATCCAGACGGTGCTGCAGGTCCTTCACTGTGACCTCCAGGTTCTTCTTCATTCTCTCCAGGTGAGAGCTGGTGTCCTGCTCCTTCTTCAGCTCCTCTGCCATCATAGCAGCCTGTTGGACCAGTTGGACCAAGAGTTGTTTTGAGAACATTGTAGGATTAGCAACATATTTGTGTGGCATATTGCTGAAGTGTAAAACCTACATCAGTAATAGCCTTCTTGGCTTTTTCTTCTGCATTCCTGGCTTCCTGGATGCTGTCATCAACTTCACCTTGCAGTTGAGCTAGGTCAGCTTCAAGTTTTTTCTTTGTATTGATAAGACTTGTATTCTGCAATGTTTTAAAACAGGTAAATTGTAATATTATGATTTTCTATAATTAAATTGTTCAAAAACTTGCAAGGTGAATTCCTATCAACCTGGGAGTGCAGCAGCTGCACACGCTCACTGGCATCAAGCAATTCTTGCTCAGCCACTTTGCGGCTTCTCTCAGTCTGTTCCAAGGCAGCTCTTATTTCCTCAATTTCAGCCATCATGAGGGTGTTCCTGCGCTCCACCATAGCAAGCTGCTCCTTAAGGTCCTCTTGGCTTCTTAAGGCCTCATCTAGGTGAATTGTGACATCCTGCATGAAGAGGTGAAAATTTTAATTTAACAGGTCTCTGAAATTGAAGTATACTATGCCCTGTCAATTTGACTAGCTTTTTATGTAGGATTGCCATGTACCTTAAGTTGTCCTTGGACGTTCCTCAGTTGTTTCTGGGCTTCAGCAGCCTGGCGGTTGGCGTGGCTGAGCTGGATTTCCATCTCATTGAGATCTCCCTCCATCTTCTTCTTAATTCTCAAGGCATCGTTTCTGCTCCTGATTTCTGCATCAAGTGCACTTTGCATATGATCGATAACCCTCTGGCTGTTTCTCTTCATCTGCTCAATCTCCTCATCCTTCTCCGCAATCTTTCTGTCTATTTCAGACTTCACTTGATTCAATTCAAGCTGGATACGAAGCATCTTGGATTCTTCATGTTCCAAAGATGCCTATTTACAAAAAGAATGTATTACTTATTTTGTGAAAAAAGAAGGTTGGGGATTTAGTTCTATGCAACCATAATCAGCAGCTCACTCTCTAAGTTACCTCAGCTTCCTCTAAGGCCGTCTGAATTTCAATCTTTTCCAATTCCACCTGCTTCTTGGACTTTTCGAGCTCATGGATTACTTTCCCGTTTTCCCCAATCTGTTCACTAAGGTCTGAGATCTCCTCTGCAATGACATTGATTATAATAATTTCTTAATAACAAACACTACCATATCAGCACATATATGTAGAAGAAGGGAAAACATACGTTGTAAGTTCTTGTTCTCTCGTTTTAGTGTTTCAAGGTGATCCAGCGTTTCCTCATAGGAGTTCTTCATCTTGAAAAGCTCAGTGCTGAGGGAGCGAGCCTCTTTCTGGGAAGCTTCTAGCTCTGCCTGGCCCTCCTCAAACTTCTGCTTCCATTCTGCCAGAACCTGAAAGCATTATATGCATATGCACACATCAGTAAAAACTAATCCTAAAATGATTTCAATGTACTTTATTTGCATCAATGACGGATAAAGGATGCGTACCTTGTCAAAATTCCTCTGCTTCTTATCAAGGGCAGCTGCTTGAGCGTTTGCTCTCTCCACATCAATCATGAGGTCTTCCACCTCACCCTGCAGCCGCTGCTTGGTCTTTTCCAGAGAGGCGCACTTGGAGTTCCCAGCCTCAATTTGTTCCTCAGCGTCTTGCAAGCGTTGGGCAAGCTTTTTCCTTTGCAGATAATGGTTAGAATAAATAAAATACTTTGAGATATTTAAACATGGTATAGGTCTAAAAAAGCAGTTAGTGTCTAAAATTGATATTTTCATTTTAATTAAGTAGCTAAAGTATGAGAACTAACTTGGCTTCCTCAAGCTCCTCAGTGCGCTGGATGGCGTCAGTCTCATATTTTGTTCTCCACTGAGCCACTTCACTGTTGGCCTTGGACAGTGAACGCTGCAACTCAGTCTTGGCCTCCTGCTCTTCCTCATATTGCTCCCGGAGCAGGTCACAGTCATGGCGGGCTGATTGTAAACCATGAGCCAGAGCATTCTTGGCCTGAAAGAAAACAGAGGGAAACTTAATTACGTCCATGAAGAGTCGAAAAAATCCACAGAGAGAGATGCACTTCCAATTAAAGTTTGGAAGTACAGGAGTATTTTAGACAACTAAAATGCCACTTTCCGTAGGCTCTTGGCCAGACATAAATATTGAAATTATAAATTATATATATATATATATATATATATATATATATATATATTAGATAGATAGATAGATAGCATATATATATATATATATATATATATATATATATATATATATATATATATATATATAGATATATATATTATGATAAACATCAGCAGCCTATAGTGATCCACTGCTGAAGGCCTCCCCAAGTTGTTTGAACTAGCTTCAATCTTATTTCATCTTCCCATCTTTTATGTGGTGTTTTTTTAATCTCCTGGGATCCATTCCCCCATAATATACAGTACTGTGCAAAAGTTTTAGGCAGGTGTGAACAAATGCTGTAAGAATGCTTTCAAAAATAGACGTGTTAGTAGATTATCAATTAACAAAATGCCAAGTGAGTGAACAGAAGAAAAATCTATATCAAATCCATATTCGGTTTGACCACCCTTTGCCTTCAAAACAGCATCAATTCTTCTAGGTACACTTGCACAAAGTCAGGGAGTTTGTAGGCATATAGTCAGGTGTATGATTAAACAATTATACCAAACAGGTGCTAATGATAATCAATTCAATATGTAGGTTGAAACACAATCATTAACTGAAACAGAAACAGCTGTGTAGGAGGAATAAAACTGGGTGAGGAACAGCCAAACTCAGCTAACAAGGTGAGGTTGCTGAAGACAGTTTACTGTCAAAAGTCATACACCATAGCAAGACTGAGCACAGCAACAAGACACAAGGTAGTTATACTGCATCAGCAAGGTCTCTCCCAGGCAGAAATGTCAAGGCAGACAGGGGTTTCCAGATGTGCTGTCCAAGCTCTTTTGAAGAAGCACAAAGAAACGGGCAACGTTGAGGACCGTAGACGCAGTGGTTGGCCAAGGAAACTTACTGCAGCAGATGAAAGGCACATGCTTACTTCCCTTCACAAACGGAAGATGTCCAGCAGTGCCACCAGCTCAGAATTGGCAGAATTGGCAGAAAACAGTGGGACCCTGGTACACCCATCTACGGTCTGGAGAAGTCTCGTAAGAAGTGGCTTTCATGGAAGACTTGAGGACAAAAAGCCATACCTCTGACGAGGCAACAAGGCCAAGTGACTCAACTATGCATGAAAACACATGAACTGGGGTGCAGAAAAATTGCAGCATGTGCTCTGGACCTCTGGAGATTTGGTCAGAATTAATGGTCTTCTCAATGCTGAGAAGTACAGGCAGATACTTATCCATCATGCAATACCATCAGGGAGGCATCTGATTGGCCCCAAATTTATTCTGCAGCATGACAACGACTCCAAACATACAGCGACAGTCATTAAGAACTATCTTCAATGTAAAGAAGAACAAGGAGTCCTGGAAGTGATGGAATGGCCCCCACATATCTATTAACATGTCTATTTTTGAAAGCATTCTTACTTTATAGCATTTTTTCACACCTGCCCAAAACTTTTGCACAGTACTGTATCTATATATATATCTATATATATATATATATATATATATATATATATAGTTGTAGAATCTACAACTGTACCAACTATTCAAATTCTGAGTGAATTATTTATGCAGAAAACCACACCTTTACTTCTTCTTCAAGTTGCCTTTTTAGTTCTTCAATTTGCTGAGTGAAAGCAACCTTGCTTCTTGTCATCTGACTGATCAAGGCATCCTTCTCTTCTATTTGGCGGGAAAACTCACCTAATGGGAAATAATTTCAAGATTTGTATCAAATGCACTATAACGATGTACAATATAAGGTAAACAAGTCATTTGAAATGTGTCATACCATTCTCTGTCTGAAGCCTTGCCCTTTGAGTAGTGATTTCATTCATCTGACGGATATTTTCATCGTGCTTTGCCTTGAATTCACTAAGCTGGTCCTCCATAGTACGGCACATCTTTTCATAATTTGCCTGTAAATAATAATTTTAAAAAGTTTTACAACAGGTCATCTTTTTGTTTTAATTCTTTAGTGAAGTAGGTGCTCACTACCTATTTACCTTTGATTTAGCAACAGACTCCATGTTGCTGGAGAGGTCATCAATCTCCATTTTGTATTCACTCTTCTCCTTCTCCAGCTTCTGCTTGACTCGCTGAAGGTTGTCAATCTGTTCTCCTAATTCTGCCACGCTGTCGGCCTGCTTCTTGCGGAGGGCAGCAGCGGTGGCCTCGTGCTGCAGAGTCGACTCTTCAAGGTCGCGGCGGAGCTTCTGTAACTCAGCTTCTCGTTTCTTGTTCATCTCAATCTGAGCCGAGGTTGCACCACCAGCCTCTTCAAGCCTTTCACTGATCTCCTCAAGCTCTCTTGCAAGATCAGACCTTTGCTTTTCGGTCTTTGCTCGGGAAGCACGCTCTGCCTCAATTTCCTCCTCAAGCTCTTCAATGCGTGCCTATTAAAACCACAAGAACAGCATGTTTTATACATTTTTTTAGATGTAAACCTCTAACCATACTTTTTTTCTTTCAGAAATTACCTGCAGCTCCTTAATTTTCTTTTGAAGCTGGGAACCCAATGCTTGCTCATCCTCAATTTTACTAAGCAGCTGACTTATTTCAAAGTCCTTCCTGTTAAGGGGAAAAACATTTTGCAGAATAAGTAACTTTCCGATCTGGATTTTCATTTCAGTGATCCTCCGACCAAGTCCAAACAGTCTTACTTTTTCAGTCTTTCTTCCATTTGCTGCCTGTCATTTTCCAGATCCATTATGGATTCCTGGGCTAGTTTCAGATCACCCTCCAGCTTTCTCTTGGCCCTCTCAAGGTCCATTCGCAGTTTCTTCTCTTGCTCCAGTGACCCTTCAAGCTATAAAATAGAGGGAGGGCATATATACCTTATATTCAGCAACTACTAAGTTTCATACATTTGTTCTTTACCTTGAGTTTGTGGATATTTTTTTAATATATTTGTTTTATTATAAAACAAAGACTTAACTGAATTGAACCACTAACTCTACTACATGTTTATTGTCACCTCTGTAGTGTAAAACTAATTATTGCATGCTAGCTCACGTAGCTGACATTTGAGAGAATTCAAACAAAAACCTCCTTTTGATGTTGTTAATGGCCATGTGTGATGGTGGCCCACTGGTGTCAGCATGTGTGTTGATGACTTATCCTGTTACTGAATCAATAATGAGCTTGAAAATTATGTACTGTTTCACTTACATCATCCACTTGTTGTTCAAGCTTGCTCTTGGCTTTAGTCAGAGTGTTGACTTTGTCTTCCTCTGCTTGAAGGTCATCCAGAGTCTGCTGGTGTGCCTCTTGGAGGGCTTTCTTCTCCTTGGTTAACTTGGCAATGTTTTCATCTAAATTGGCCATCTCTTCAGTTAGGTTTTTAACCTAAGATGATATAGACATTATATATATTTAGACAGATATAAATAGATTAATTATCTTTTAATTCATTTTGAGTTAATGTAATACTTTATAATACATTATAATTGACTAGTCAGACCTTATTTTCTGTGGCGTGTTTCTCCTTCTCCACTTTGGCCAAGGTGAGCTCTAAGTCATCAATGTCTTTCTTGAGCTCAGAGCACTCATCCTCCAGTTTCCTCTTCTTGGCAGTCAGCTCAGCGTTCATTTCCTCCTCATCCTCCAGTCTCTCTGTTAACTCTTTAATTTTAGCCTCAAGCTGAATTTTGCTTTTGATCAGGCCCTCACATCTTTCTTCAGCATCAGAGAGATTTTCAGTTTCCTAGAAAGTGGTTGTATGCATCATTAAAATACTAACAAAAGAATGAATGAGCAAGATGGGGTTGAATTTCTTACAGTGTTCTTGTGCAAGTTATTTCTACAGATATTTTTTGTGAGGCCAATGATGTGGGATGTCCTGCAAGACAATATGAGGCAAAATGTCTACACCCAGTGTAATTAGTCAGCAAAGTGTGCTCCTGGGAACTTTGGGGAGTTGTTACATTTAATCATTCTGGAATGCATTGGCTTTAGAATTGAATATGCAACTTTAGTTGCAGTGTACATTGAACAATTTACTTACAGCCTGGACTTGCAATTGCAGGTCATTCTTCTCCTGTAGCAGCGTCACCATTTTGGTTTCTAGTTCCTTCCTCTTGGCTTCTGATTTCGCCAATTCTTCCTTGCACTTTGCAAATTCTTCCTTCATGTTCGCAAATTCCTTCTCGGTTTCTGCACTCCTTAAAAGTGGCTTGATCTTGAAATACAGCTTCATCCATGGCCAGTGTTTCACATTCATGAATGAGCGGATGTTGTATTGGATGGTGAAAATGGACTCCCTAGACAATGCAAAGAGAATAAACAAAATAACACAATTAAATAAATTAATTAAATAAATCATACCATTATGTTTCTGATGTCAGGCAATCTTCAAAGTGTGTTGTACATCTTAAATACTGTTATTTACCTCCTTTCCATCATCTTTTGAAACTCAACTCTCATCAAGAAACCACGACACCTAGCCTGGGTGCTGGTTATGAGAGCGGCCAATTTGTCGTCTCTCATCTCCTCAAGAGTGCCCAACAGACCAGCTTTAAAGAATACCTGTAAACACATATAAAACATTTGCAAATATATACTTGTAATACGTTCATCTTCAATTGAGTAAAATATGTAGAACCTGGAGTGAACCTTAATGTATATATTAAGTGGAAAGTAAAGATAGTTTGAATTTCAATTGATAAGGTGTTTAATGACAATATTGCAGGGTAGAATACACCTATCATACACTGGAGCAAAGGAGAAGTGTTGATATCAGTTATCTGGCCTTAATTTATGAGAAATGAGAAACCTACCTTGGTGTGTCCAAATTTGTACTGAGTGTGATCTACATCAATGGATCCCAAGAGCTTCTCTGAAGCTTTCTTGCTGTCGATGAACTGACCATCTGGGATGGCACTGGCATTCAATACTTTGTATCTGCGAGAATCATTAGGACGGATGTATGTTATACATTTTCACCATACTTTGACTATAATGGAAATAATAAAAATAAAAATTAATAATTAAAAATAGTCACATAGCTTTTGTAAACAATACCTCTGCTTGAAGTCACCATACAGGATTCTGCTGGGGAATCCCTTTCTGCAGATTCGGATTCCTTCCAGCACACCATTGCACCTCAGCTGGTGTATAACCAGGTGATTTTCCATTGCCCCTAACATTAAAATAAAATAAGTCAGGGAGTAATGTAATGTCTTTAACATTTGTATTTACTTTTAATTTCAGTTGTACTTAAAAATCCATCCATTCAATTTAGTTTATGACTAAAATAAATGCTATTATCTTTACTATTAATGTATGTGTTTGTAGGTAATTTACATTATTGCCACTGTTGTTATGTTACTTTACCTGGTGTCTTGGTCTCATTGGGAATGATGCAACGGACAAAGTGTGGATGGGTGCTCCTTAAATTGGTCATGAGCTTGCCCAGGTTCTCCTGGCAAGGGGCAGGTAACATATCACAGAGCATGTATTAGTAAAAAGAATAAATATATATAATCACAACAAGAAGAGGAGATCTATGAGAGTAAAAACTTATAAGATTACAGAAAAAAAATACTTTGAGAACTACTTTTCATATTATTTTACCTTATTATTATCTCAAAGGTGATTTTAGCACACCCACACACAGAGTACTCACCCTAAAGAGAGCAGATACTGTCTGAAAGGAAGAGCCCTTCTTCTTCCCACCCTTCTTTGATCCACTACTTTCTTTACAGAAAAAAAATAATAATAATAATTTCAGACAAATAAAATATTTTAAACAAATATGATATAATCTCATCATTCATCCTACTTCAGGAATAACCCATTTTTACATGGTTTTTTTTAAAGGTCAAATTTCATTGAAATTTCAAATAACATACAAAACAAACAAAAAACATACAGAGAGATACATCTCAATATATTACATATATTATTGTTTGTGATAAGAAAAACCCTACTGATTTAGATAAAATAATAATGTACATCTTCGTGAACTCGAAACATTTATAGGGTTCATACAATTGGTACAGAACACACAAAACCATAGTATTCATAATAATAACAGTATCCATTTTTGTATCTGGACTAATGTCACTTTTGTATTTTGTAGTATGAATTAATAGTTCTGTTTTGCCAAGGATTTGACAAAAACTTTAAGCATGAAACTGACACATATGTTCAGATGTAATGGAAATAACATACATTTTGTCTCAGGAAAAAGCTATAAGCATATACAGCAAAAGCAACAATATACATTAATATAATAACTGATAGCTCTAAATGTTGCTGTGTAGATCTTGTTCAACTTAAATATAAATGTATTTTTCTCAAACAGTCAAATTGCATTTTGTTTGATATTCTTGAAAACCAAATAGCCTTCAGTTGGAAGTGTATAAAAACATTACACTGTAAAATCAAACTCACCTTCAGTAGAAGAATAGGTGGAATAGAGTAAACACAACAGTTTCAAGGCAGCCTTCTGGTACAGCCCCACCACGGTGTCATTCAGGGGGTCCTTGTTCTTGTCCAGCCATCCGGTGACATTGTAGTCCACAGTGCCGGCATAGTGCACCAGGGAGAAGTGGGCCTCAGCCTTGCCTTTGGCAGGCTTGGGTTTCTGGAAATTGTTGGATTTGCCAAGATGTTGGTCATAGAGCTTGTTCTTGAAGGTTGTGTCTGATGCCTTGGGGAACATGCACTCCTCTTCAAGGATGGAGAAGATGCCCATGGGCTGATGGATAGAAATGTATGTATAAATAACAATGTCATAATTACATACATACATAAAGATGTAAATGTGAATTTATGTGATTTTGTTGTTCTTTCTCTTTTTTTTTCTTCAATGCATGGTTGGAAAATTCCTACCTTCTCAATAAGCTCAATGCAGGCAGCCAAGTCCATACCGAAGTCAATGAACTCCCATTCAATTCCTTCCTTCTTGTACTCTTCTTGTTCCAGTACAAACATGTGGTGGTTGAAGAACTGTTGCAGTTTCTCATTGGTGAAGTTGATGCACAGCTGTTCCAAGCTATTGTACTAAATTAAGAAAGATAAGAACACAATGTATTGTGTATCCAGTAAATTAATGTTTTTACATGCATTTCCCCCCCCCCTTCAGTAATGGTTGATTATGCCTATTTTTATAGTACTACTCACATCAAAAATCTCAAATCCTGCAATGTCCAGGACACCAATGAAGAACTGTCTTGACTGTTTTGTGTCCAACATCTGGTTGATACGAACGACCATCCACAAGAACATTTTCTCATAGACAGATTTGCCCAGGGCGCCGACTGAGTTATACACCTAAGAATGATTAAAATGTGATGAGTGACATTCACTTTAAATTTGTCCTTAACAATTATGGGTCGTTCCGGCTTAAACACAGTACCTGCTGAACAGTCTGCCCCTTTGTCACATACTCATTTCCGACTTTCACTCTGGGATAGCACAGGGCTTTGAGTAAATCTGCCGAGTTCAGACCCATAAGGTACGCTGCTTTGTCAGCCACTGAAACACAAACACATACATTATACACGTGTTCATTAACTTACAGGCCTTCCAACTTTCAAGGAAATTTGTGGGAAGCCATCACTTTACAATATGATAAAGTCTGTGAAGTGCCATACTATAGCCCAGCATTTCAGGGATATGATCACAAAAGATAGTTACACTTATCCAATGAAAACATTTACCCTCAGTGCCATCAGGCTCAGCCTGCTCTTCACGTTGCTTCTGCTTGAACTTCATGTTGCCGTAGTGCATTACAGCACCGGTCAGCTTGTAGATGCCAGCTTTCTCCTCTGCAGTGAACCCCAGAATGTCAATAGCACTCTAAGGGAACAAGGAAAAGTATTCAGTGACTTCCAATGATGTACACTGGGTAATAAGCAGCAGCCAGCAAACACTACTTACATCTGTGGCTAGCAACTCCTCACCGTCATCAATACTGCTGACGCTGATCTCCCCTTGACTAACAAAGGGATAGTCATAGGGATTGGTGGTGATGAGAAGCATTTCTGGGGAAACAAGCAAACAACAGAGATATAAATGTACACCATTGCTTTCCAATTGTATCATTAATTATCACCAATAAAAACTCTTCAGCGAGTCTGCCAGAAATAGAAGATGTCAAAATAAGCAGCTACACATTCTTTTGCTGTCTAAATTAATGCTGTCTGTTTAGTGTAGTCTGCTGGGAGCTTTCTGTTAAAATGTGTTGAAACAAGCTCTTAAAACAATCCCCAGAATCTCTTTGCAATTGATTTTCATTGTTCCTCCTGTCATAATATTGCAGGTAGTATAAAGTGATCTAAATGCTTGTGAAGATACCTTTGTGTGTACAGGTTCTGAAAGTTCAATTAGCATGGTAAAACTATTCCCATACCTATGAGCTCTGTTTTTTTGTTGGACATAATCTGGTAAAATATATGGTAGCTTCTTTCTGCTGAAAGCTGGAATGTCACCCTAGACTTTTCAAGCAAATCTGTAAAAAGAAAAAGACAAATTAGCCATGTATAAATACAGTACATAAAGTTAAGTATTAAATTTGATTTAAAATTATATTATGACTAATGTATTGAAAAAAAAAACTCACAGGTTTCAATATCAGCAGAAGCCAGTTTTCCTGTGGTGCCAAAGTGGATTCTGATGAATTTACCCTTAATTAGACAGAGCAGAGCAAGGGAATTAGGCATAGGAATCACCTCATCTAGGAAAGCAAGACTACGTGCTACATAGAACTTACAAAGCGAGAGGAGTTGTCATTCCTCACTGTCTTGGCATTACCAAAAGCTTCGAGCAGAGGATTGGCTGAAATGATTTGATCCTCCAGGGTTCCCTGTAACAGATAATGTTTAAAAATGTAATCTTTGAAGATGAAAAAAAATCAGATGAGGAATGTGGCAAAAATATCCATATTTATTTTTTCCTTGCCTGCATTTTGCCGGAAGTAACCACCTCTTTTTTCTTGTCCCCAGCCGCTGCGATTGTCGCAAAGTACTGGATGACACGTTTTGTGTTCACAGTCTTTCCAGCACCAGATTCTCCACTGAGGGTTAAAATACACACAATAGATCAATAGGATAAATTGGAAATAATGTTTTTCAGCTGTTAGATGTCACTCAAATCTAACTGAAATTGTAATAAATCAGGTACTTACGTAATCAGGATTGACTGGTTTTCCCTGTCTGCAGAAAAAAATAACAATTTATTGCTGTTGAGTCCTTGCTAAAGCTTAACTCTATTACCATGAACTCAGTTGTTCACACATTGCTTGTTTACAGTGCTGATGCCTGTTGTTAAGCAATACACCAATTAGGTGTTTCTATATGAACAGTTTTATGCAACAAACACTAATTTGTACAATTCATATAATACATGCACCATGCTGCATTAAAGGGAATGTACCTTCAACAGTCTGATTATTTGTAAGTGATACATACCAGTTAGCATGAACTGATAGGCATTGTCAGAGATGGAGAAGATGTGAGGAGGAGCTTCTTGGCGTTTTTTTCCTCTGTACGCTGTCACAACTTCTTGATTGTACACTGGGAGCCACTTGTAGGGGTTCACAGTTACACAGAAGAGCCCAGAGTAGGTCTAGAACATAGCACAAATATAACATTACCACTAAACAGTATTATTATAATTGAAAGAGGAAGCATGTAAGTTCACTGAATGAAGACTTACGTAGATCATCCATGCTGCGTAACGCTCTTTGAGGTTATACAGCACAGAGGCTTCATTGAGGTGGGTGAGCATCGCCATGTCCTCAATTTTATCGAACTTGGGAGGATTCATGGGGAAGACTTGATCTTCCTTAACTGTTAGAGTCTGAATATTTAGAAAGGAAAAAAGAAAAAGAAATGACTTAAAGCACTGAAAGGTATAGGTAATCATTGTGATGATAATGATGCAGGCGCGGTTACATTTTTTGATGTCAGAAGGGTACTTACTTGCCCGGCTTCAGTTTTCACGGTGGCTTTGCCCCCTTCTTTGTTCTGGAGAATGCCTTTGACATAGAGCTCCTTGGGTTCGATTACGTAGACAGCCGTTTTGGCGTCAAATGGTTTGTTTTGCGCCTCTATTCTTTCCTTTTCAGATTTGCGCAAGAATTTGGCAGCTTCGCCAAAAACCGCCATCTCCGAATCCGAACTCATTGTTGCAGCTCACTAAAACAAATTAGGCATAATGCAGACACTCAATGAAAGGAAATTAATGTTATGTTGTGTGATGCGAGTATCAGTCAGTAATGTACATTCCCATGTTTTTACTTGATATATTACTACATTGATAGCATTTTAGTTTGTATATTGTATTATTAGCTTAAGGATTGGAAAGCATATTCACAATAAATGCAATCTCCCTTAATTATGAAAAATTAAAGAGAATACATACCTTCCCCGATGCCAGGCAAGAAACTAGGGAAACCCAAACTCTGGAATACAACAATTAAACAAAATTAAACATTATTTCTACCCTACAGTGTTACAGTTATTGCAGGTTATATTTAGTATTAAAACTTTTTGCAACTTAGACAGTTTTACCAGTTAGAGTATTAATACATATTAATGCTTTGTGAATATATAGTGGATTATTCTATCTGTACTTCATTTAGCAACTGATATAATAAATAAAGAAATAAACAATGTACTATAGAATAAGTTAAAGTTTTGTTATTGGGTTGCACTATGTATTATTATTTACAATTTATTTATAGATGTATGTATTTGTTTTGCAATCTCATTTGACCTGTTTCAGTTGTCTTACCAACAGAGCAACAGTTCATCAAGCATGGCCCTAACAGAAAGGAAGGCCTTTTATAAGGCATAGTTGGGCCAGCATCAAAGTTGACCTCTATATTTGGTATTAAACATCTCGGGGGGGGGGGGGGCATATCACATGCACCAATTATATTCTTCCAATTTATAATAGGTTTTATAGAAGCTTATGTAGTCATGAAGATATTTTAGAAAGTTTGTCATAAATCCAGATTAGAGAGCAAATGTGCTTCTGCATGTGATGTCACTCTAGTGTTTAGGGAAGTGCACTCCCAGCGTTGGTACTGTAGTTCATTTTCCACAGGGGGATGCTCCACTTAGTGAGACGCCTGCTGTCACCCTGACTGCATCTTCAGTCCAGTGCAGCATCAGTTACGTTTTAGTGTTAACAGCTGAAGTAAAGGAATCGAAATGCTGACATTTTTGCATTTTGAAGGAACCCAAACTTAATTTTCAGAATGTCTTCACAGAATCGGTATTGAATTCTGAGGTCTTAATATATTTGTATGTATTTTTTAAACGAGATATAAATTATAATTTGTACAATTACCACAAGGTAAGTTATTGAAAAGTATTGTTTAATAAATTAAGTAATTCATTATATTGATTGAATTCATGTTTATACCAGATGTTAAAATAAATCCTATGTTTATATTATACCTTTACACACATACAAGCAATAATTATAGTTAAGCTATACTACCCTATATTTCTACATCATATGCCTTTATTGGAACACCTTTTGAGAAATGTCCTCGAAAATTGTAATTTGGGTTCTGTATTAGAATAATAATTTGGTACCAATAGCCTATGCCTTTCATCAAATCACCCACCCTTTCATCACTTTCTATTTCAGAAGGTAGACAAAATGTGCCAAGTGAAATGATCAAGATAGCTCATAAATATGACTACAGTATCTTCAAGAAGGTTATGTGACCTCCTTCATGTCAGCTATCAAATACTCTGGTCCTTCTCCCTCAAAAATGGATGGTATGCATTGGATGACACCACTGTCCTCTCAGTTTTGGCTGCATCTCTTGTCAGCTGCCTGTTGTAGATTTTGAAGACGCTGCCATGAGTGCTTATCCAAGGGAACCTTTATAGAATCGTTACTTCTAAGTGTATAGTCTGTCATTTAATATTTGCCTTAGACATAGGCTGTCGCCATGTATTCACTACCCGAATAACAAGAGGGTAAAAATAATCTGATCATTAACATTTTTAATAGGGACTAATGGCTCTAGTTAGTTTAAGACCTACTCTGACATGCATCTCCTGACAGTAATCTTTTTATATTATTATTATTATTATTATTATTATTATTATTATTATTAATTTGCCAGAGTACATTCAGTTAATGTTTTTTTGGTTGTCTTTTTGTTCAGATGTCTAAAATTTGTTCAGGGGTCTGTTCTTCATATGTGGTTTAACAAATTCAGGCTAAATTGACATATCCCAGATTGAGCTCATGCACTAACTGATATCCGGGATTTTCAGTTCTTCCAACACTTATCTCAGATTTAATTAGCTCATTAGTTTAAGACAGACGATGCTCATCGAGGATAAGTTCACGTTACCGTTTGGATAATAAAGGATGATCAGTGGTGCTGAAACTGTGATTTGGCGATCGCAAAAGAGAATGCTGCCTGTTTCAGTGCTACTAAACAGCAGCTAATCATGCAAGGGTATGAGGAGGCATAGGTCATGATATTGAATAAAGCGAGGGAAGAAGCCTGGCAAACAATAGCAAATACAGACAGTGGACATTTTATTAGGTACACCTGCTTGTTAAATCGATTTTGGTATGTTTCTGCTCACAATCATGAACTAGAACCACACACACACTCTTAGTTTGGGGGATGGCAGAATGGATTGCTATGAGAAGCAATCTGCAATGAATTCCAGTGCTTAGCTTTTCACTTAGTGAAGTGGAGATCCTGGGATAAATTGAATAGATTTTTTTCCATGGAACTATTGTGGTTGCCATGATGACATTTGCTGGTGTTGTTTAATATCTCTGTGTTGAATTGTTATTTTTTGTTGTTCTCTGATCTTTAGAGTTACTGATTACTTATTGCCTCTGTTGACTAGAGCCTACTGAAGGCTATATGACAGTGTCTGTTTAACCTTTCCTCTCCCTGTGTCTCGAGGTCTGAAGCTGGGCCAACAGGAGGCAAGTAGCTGAGCAGCACAGCCTGTAATGGAGAGAGAAGCCCTGGTGGAAAACTACTGTCTGAACACATGCAGCCTTTCCTATCCTCCTGAAAGCCCAGGCCTACGTGGCTGTGGTCTGCACGGACACGCCGTCCATGGCCAGGGTGGAAAAACTGCTGGATGGCTTCTGCAGAGCACCAGGGGCTGCTGTGAATAAGGCCAAGAGTGGGGTCTACCTCTCTCAGGCATGGCCCGCCAACCGTGTTCCTTGTGAAACCGGCCATCAAGGTAATGGGGATCATGATCCACGAGACCAACACAGGCACCTGGAGCTGGGAGGAAGCTTTATCGAAAGTACAAAGGAAGATCCATGGCTGGAGCACAAGGACCTTGATGATGACTGGTAAGGTGCTGGCCATAAAGGCCATCCTCTTCCCTTATCCTTCTCTACATAGGCATGATATTTCGCCCAGACAAGAATACTGCTAAATCGATTGACAGAATTATATTTAGGTTTGTCTGGAGGAGTAAAATGGAGAGGCTGAAATGAGTGCAGATGGTGAAGGGTGCCCTGGATGGAGGTAGGGGGGTCCCTGACGTTGTGCAACTTATCAAGGTGCAGGGGCTGGCGTATGTGGTTAAGAACATCCAGGCTGCTGGCAAGAAAGTGAGTTTTATGAACCGCTTTTTCTTTGCCAGCAGCCTGAGACCATTCAGCTTCTGCACCATGGATAACACCAGGCCACACTCGTGGGATCCCCCGCTGTTCTACAGGGCGCTCCGAGCCGTTGCACTTGAAGTAGGCCTCGACAAAGCCTCGCTGGTCTCCTGGGACTACAAGACCATCTGTAGTCAGATGAGATCTACCCAGGAGACCAGCAAAATTTAAGATTTTCCTCCCAAAACCTGCAGAAATATCTGAGCTATCGCTACGCACGTTTTCCTCACAAATACACAGAAAGATGTCTCCTGGATGACTGTGAGTCAGTGTCTCCCTACTCGAGTGTTCATGTACAGAAGGGGTTTAGCCCTGTTTGACACCTACCCCTACAAGGGCTGCCTGGGAAGGGAGACAGAGGCTCATAATTTTAAGGACTGCCCCTCTGCGTCTGGCTCCTGTTCTGTCCGTTCCTCCACAGGTTTGCCGTACCTGCGCAGACGACTGCCCAGCAGATCCTGTATGGACCAGCCAGGGGCTTAACATCTAGATCTCTGAAGTGCTGGTGGCGTGTCGTCTGTACAGTGAAACAGGCCCTACAGAAGGGACGGAACATTTGTCTGCTTAACAAGCAGGAGCTGGACCCAAAAGTCATCGCACGGAGGGGCATGGTCCTAGTACAAGACCATGTCAATCTGGAGATCCATCAGAGGGGCAAGGAGGAGAAATCCAAGATCTGGGGGAGCTCAGGATCCCATGATGGGATACCACCTCTGGGGATAGATACTCGTCCTGCTGGAGCCTGAGTCCAAGAACTTTTATTCTCTTAAGAAATTATTGTTTTTTAAAACAATTTTAATTGTTTTAAATGTATTTTGAACTTGTTTGATTTTTTATTTATTTGTCTGTTGCATTCTTTAAAAATGCATTAGATTGTTTTTGTTTGGTTCCTTTGTTGTTTTGTTATGCTTTTTGTTTTGTCTATTGCATTTACCATTTAGTTATTCGATGCAGCAGATTGATTTTTATTTAGAAACTTTGCTACTTTAATTTAGTTAATTTTGCCTTCATTGAACACACTCAATCACTGTTTGTTTTGTGCTCTTGAAAATGATTTATATTAAAGTTTTTTTTAATGATTTTAGAATTTAATTGATTTTAAATTTTGAATGGTTTTTATTTTGATGTTGTAAAATACAAAAACAAATAAAAGTATCCTCCTGCTTCTACTTCTGTTTCCCGCTCACCTGCAGCTTCCTGCCCACCTGCTGGACAGACAGCTCTTCTGGGATCAATCAGATCTCAGTCCCGAATCATATACATGTGAACAAAGGGCATCCAATGTATTAAAAGTATGTGAATAAGTAGACATTAAGATGTTGATCACATAAAACAACAGAGAAGACAGGGACAGGTCAATGTTGAACACAAGGTCTATAAAACAACTTGCTGTTTAAATATTACTTTAGGACTATAATAGATCAAATAAATTGTACACATTCTTAAATAATGGAGTTATAGCAAAGAGTGCCACATAGCATCAACAGATTTTGCATCATCTGGTGTATACAGCATAGTTCTTGGTGTTTATTTTAAAACTTTACTGTTTCCTTTATTCGTGATGTTGTAAGCTAACAATCAATTTTAAAATGTAGCATCTCACTGCCTTGTACATCCAAATGGTAAATAACTAAACAATAGAGCTGTGTACTGTACTGTAAATGTGTACTGACGAATTCACTTTTGTTTTACACGTTTTGTGTTAATGTTTTTTTCTTGCAAGAATTCATTTAATTTCATTGGATGTCAAAATCAGATGATGCGTTCAAGCATTTCATCAGTCATGTGAACTAAGTCTGAAGATAGCCAATAGCGTTATTATCGCATATTGTAATATTATGAAAATATATCTCTGTAAGAAGAAGATGTAAAAGGACGCAATATTTTGTACCAACCACAGGTAAGTTTGTTGTTTTGTTAAGAAAATGTACATTTAAGAAACAGATCAACGTGGTCGTTGTAGGAGAACACATTTTAACTTTCTAATCTTTCCAAAATGAATACAGTAAACAAAGTGCTTAATTTGAATTCCTGATTTTAAACACCATCACACCCCTTTCGGTTAACCAACACAACACTTCCATTTTTCTCGGTGATATTAGATATAGAGAGACAAGCAGGTGTAATAATAAACATAAATGCTGCTGCGGAGGGTTATTAAAAAAAGACTGGCTAAAGAGTCATATCATGCAGAATCTGGAAACGTGTATGGTAGATTATACTTGGTTTACATTCCTGCAGGCTCTTTATTAGCCCCTTAGAGATAGATAATGAAGTGTGATAGAGCAGCAGAGACAGATGGGATGATTTCACCACCTAGACAGGTGTTTTAAATACTCTTCTCTTCGAAGCCAAGTTGTACTTTACATTACAACATTGAACAATGCACAAGGGACTCGTTGCTCAAGTCGACAACATAGCAGTGCATGCTCTTTGAGTCCAGGTCAGTGTCAGTAACAGCACCAGGGGGGAATCAGTTAACTGCTAATTCTATGTGGAGACTCCCTTATAATGAAAATACAGTGAGGTGTTAAATTGTATGCCCTTATGACTTTCTGTTTCTCCTGCAAAACAGAACATGTACAATATATTTTTACAGTTATTGCTTTAAATCTGTGAAAATCTTGTCAATAGCCTACATTGTGCACTACCTATTTCTGCAACAGCAAACCTACTTGAAACCAGATTCATATATTCCATGACTGATAGCGGTTAAATATTTAGTCCAGTTTTTAAGATCTGTGTATCAAGGATGTGATATTGTTCAGTGCTGAATCTAATATCATTTGTTCTTTTGTTGGTTTAAAGTTTCCTGTTATTGCTGTCAAGCCCTCCTTGTTGATGGAATCTGTGAAATATACACTCACCTAAAGGATTATTAGGAACACCATACTAATACAGTGTTTTTGACCCCCTTTTGCCTTCAGAACTGCCTTAATTCTACATGGCATTGATTCAACAAGGTGCTGAAAGCATTCTTTAGAAATGTTGGCCCATATTGATAGGATAGCATCTTGCAGTTGATGGAGATTTGTGGGATGCACATCCAGGGCACGAAGCTCCCGTTCCACCACATCCCAAAGATGCTCTATTGGGTTGAGATCTGGTGACTGTGGGGGCCAGTTTAGTACAGTGAACTCATTGTCATGTTCAAGAAACCAATTTGAAATGATTCGACCTTTGTGACATGGTGCATTATCCTGCTGGAAGTAGCCATCAGAGGATGGGTACATGGTGGTCATAAAGGGATGGACATGGTCAGAAACAATGCTCAGGTAGGCCGTGGCATTTAAACGATGCCCAATTGGCACTAAGGGGCCTAAAGTGTGCCAAGAAAACATCCCCCACACCATTACACCACCACCACCAGCCTACACAGTGGTAACAAGGCATGATGGATCCATGTTCTCATTCTGTTTACGCCAAATTCTGACTCTACCATCTGAATGTCTCAACAGAAATCGAGACTCATCAGACCAGGCAACATTTTTCCAGTCTTCAACTGTCCAATTTTGGTGAGCTTGTGCAAATTGTAGCCTCTTTTTCCTATTTGTAGTGGAGATGAGTGGTACCCGGTGGGGTCTTCTGCTGTTGTAGCCCATCCGCCTCAAGGTTGTACGTGTTGTGGCTTCACAAATGCTTTGCTGCATACCTCGGTTACGAGTGGTTATTTCAGTCAAAGTTGCTCTTCTTCTATCAGCTTGAATCAGTCGGCCCATTCTCCTCTGACCTCTAGCATCAACAAGGCATTTTCGCCCACAGGACTGCCGCATACTGGATGCTTTTCCCTTTTCACACCATTCTTTGTAAACCCTAGAAATGGTTGTGCGTGAAAATCCCAGTAACTGAGCAGATTGTGAAATACTCAGACCGGCCCGTCTGGCACCAACAACCATGCCACGCTCAAAATTGCTTAAATCACCTTTCTTTCCCATTCAGACATTCAGTTTGGAGTTCAGGAGATTGTCTTAACCAGGACCACACCCCTAAATGCATTGAAGCAACTGCCATGTGATTGGTTGATTAGATAATTGCATTAATGAGAAATTGAACAGGTGTTCCTAATAATCCTTTAGGTGAGTGTAGGTATCAAAATGTTTGTGGTTTTCCATTTAAACAAATAAATGATGCACTGGACGGTTGGTGCTGCAAATGCTTTATTGACTACAAGTAATAAGGAGCTCTACATGAATGCCAAACAGTCATTAATGTAACATGATTATACACCTTTGAGTGCTTTCTTACATCTTCAAATGCCACTCTTCAACATTGATCCCTCTCTGTAGAAGTAAACAAAACAACCTTAAATGTCTCATTTTTATACAGTGTTTGCTTATAATATAACTTGTATCTGTGTGCAACTAGTTATTTAATCTTTGCTTATCTACATTTTGATTAGACTTTACTGTGAGCAAAGAAATAAAGTGAAAGGATTTACATTGTTCTTTTACCTTGGAACCAATGTCCTGACTCTTAGCCCTGAGCTTGGTGACTTGGGACTCTACAATATCTGCCCTCTCTTCAGCTTCCAACAGTGCATGCTGCGCCTTCCTGAACTTTGACAAGTTAGTACTGGCTTGATTCTCCTGTCAACAAACACAAAAGCAAAAAGGAATTGGGGAAATAATTGTTACAACCTGTTGACGTCTAGTTATGCCGTTGCAATAAGTAGGACAACTCAACCATTCTACACAGTCTACGATGCAATCAGATTACTATGGCATTCATGGAAGTTAAAGGGCAAGCTGATGATGCTATGTCACTTACACTTGACAATTTCAGATTATAACTATTGTGCACATTCTAGGATTTCAAGAATTAGTGAGTGCTGTGGTTTTTGAGAAGCCATTCTCTGGGGAGTTTAGGATTCTAAAGGATTACTCAATCTTCTAGCTATATAAATAACATGGGATACCAGGAATTGGCCCAAATCTAGCTGCTCAGACGTATTGAGATCCTTGGCCCCCATATACTTACTGCCTATTCAGAATGCCATTCAGCTATTCCCACCTGATATGTGAGCTCTTTGACTTGTTTTTCATATTTATGTACACCTTTGATCGCTTCCAGACCACGTTTCTGCTCTGCTTCAAGCTCATTCTCCAGTTCTCTAACTTAAAAGGAAAGCAGTTACATTGTCAGTGAAACAAATCCAATGAAACAAACTAAATAGCCTTCCAAAAGCCAGTTGGACAAGTGTATTCTTCCTTACCCTGGCCTCCAGTTTCTGGAGCTGCTTCTTTCCACCCTTCATTGCCAGCTGCTCAGCCTCATCCAGACGGTGCTGCAGGTCCTTCACTGTGACCTCCAGGTTCTTCTTCATTGTCTCCAGGTGAGAGCTGGTGTCCTGCTCCTTCTTCAGCTCCTCAGCCATCATGGCGGCCTGTCCAGAAAACAAATGCTGATTTTGACTTATATTAGTTCATATTGTATGGTCAAGTACAATAGCTTAATATTCATGTGAATTTATTGCATGATCACCACAGCAATAAGATAATTTAGCAGAGGTTGAAATAATGAATAACACTAAAATTTGTAAATATTTCATTCCCTATGGTTGAAAATAACTCTGTTCATACACTAGTGATGGCTTTTTTCAGTTTCTCATCAGGATTGCTTGCTTCTTGAAGTGTCTCTTCAGCTTCAACCTGTAGCTGAATGATGTCTGATTCCAGTTTCTTTTTGGTGTTGATGAGGCTTGTGTTCTGTAAGGGTTTTTTAAGAAAGATAGAATTCAAGTTAATTGTGCCTGTCAACAAGCTGTGTGGGTTTCAGCACTATGAGAATGAAGAAGCTGGATTCTCTCACTAGCATCTGTCAGCTCCTGCTCAGCCAGCCTGTGGCTTCTGTTCGTTTGCTCCAGCGTGGCCTTCATTTCCTCATTTTCAACAAATAAGGAGAGTGTTTCTGCTTTCCAGAATGACTAACTGCTCTTTCAAGTCCTCTTTTCCACACAGGGCATCATACAAATGAATTTGAACGTCCTGAAATATTCATAAGTTCTTTATAAATTAGAGAGGAAATCATTGGTGGCTGCTGTTATGTTCTGTTATCTCTATTATGCTGAACTAGTTCTCTGAACATTTTTCTTGGAGAACACTTTCAGACTTGGTTATACCACTGTGTGTGTATACTCAGTGGAATGTGGCCTCCTGTAAACATTGTAAGTGACACTGGATAAAGGCATCTGCCAAATCAATACACAAAAATGATACTAGAGTTCATTTCACAAAACATATATTGTCAACTTCTGAGATCTCGGTTAAACCATAAAAACAGAGACGACAGCTCTGTTCAGATCTGTGTTCATGATTGCTAGTGAAGACAGAGGTAACACATTTTGAGCTGAGCTTGCACTTTATGAAGGTGATTTTGTGCTTCCGAAGCCTGCTGTTGTGCGTGGTTCAGCTGGATCTCCATGTCATTCAGGTCACCCTCCATCTTCTTCTTCAGTCTCAGCGCATCATTCTCAGCATCCAGGGAGTTCTGCGTCCGGTCCAGGATCATCTGATGATTCGTTTTCAGCAGACCAATCTCCTCTTCTTTGTCGGCTATCTTTTCATCAATTCTTGATTGTGTTTCATTTATTTCCAGCTGAACATGTTGGATTTTGGCTTCTTCATGTTCCAGAGAAGACATAAAAATCCCCCAAAAAACAGAAGTTATATCAATCATGTGAACTGGTGCTTCATTGTGATATTTTGATTGATGCTTTTTAATATTTATTTATAATGCATGTATTTATGCATGTTCTAATGTAAATACTATATATATATATATATATATATATATACACTCACCTAAAGGATTATTAGGAACACCATATTAATACTGTGTTTGACCCCCTTTCACCTTCAGAACTGCCTTAATTCTACGTGGCATTGATTCAACAAGGGGCTGAAAGCATTCTTTAGAAATGTTGGCCCATATTGATAGGATAGCATCTTGCAGTTGATGGAGATTTGTGGGATGCACATCCAGGGCACGAAGCTCCCGTTCCACCACATCCCAAAGATGCTCTATTGGGTTGAGATCTGATGACTGTGGGGGCCAGTTTAGTACAGTGAACTCATTGTCATGTTCAAGAAACCAATTTGAAATGATTCGACCTTTGTGACATGGTGCATTATCCTGCTGGAAGTAGCCATCAGAGGATGGGTACATGGTGGTCATAAAGGGATGGACATGGTCAGAAACAATGCTCAGGTAGGCCGTGGCATTTAAACGATGCCCAATTGGCACTAAGGGGCCTAAAGTGTGCCAAGAAAACAACCCCCACACCATTACACCACCACCACCAGCCTGCACAGTGGTAACAAGGCATGATGGATCCATGTTCTCATTCTGTTTACGCCAAATTCTGACTCTACCATCTGAATGTCTCAACAGAAATCGAGACTCATCAGACCAGGCAACATTTTTCCAGTCTTCAACTGTCCAATTTTGGTGAGCTTGTGCAAATTGTAGCCTCTTTTTCCTATTTGTAACGGAGATGAGTGGTACCCGGTGGGGTCTTCTGCTGTTGTAGCCCATCCGCCTCAAGGTTGTACGTGTTGTGGCTTCACAAATGCTTTGCTGCATACCTCGGTTGTAACGAGTGGTTATTTCAGTCAAAGTTGCTCTTCTATCAGCTTGAATCAGTCGGCCCATTCTCCTCTGACCTCTAGCATCAACAAGGCATTTTCGCCCACAGGACTGCCGCATACTGGATGTTTTTCCCTTTTCACACCATTCTTTGTAAACCCTAGAAATGGTTGTGCGTGAAAATCCCAGTAACTGAGCAGATTGTGAAATACTCAGACCGGCCCGTCTGGCACCAACAACCATGCCACGCTCAAAATTGCTTAAATCAGCTTTCTTTCCCATTCAGACATTCAGTTTGGAGTTCAGGAGATTGTCTTGACCAGGACCACACCCCTAAATGCATTGAAGCAACTGCCATGTGATTGGTTGGTTAGATAATTGCATTAATGAGAAATTGAACAGGTGTTCCTAATAATCCTTTAGGTGAGTGTATAGCTTTCTGTATAATGTTTAATGCACTGTTCAAACAACAATACAATATGTATATCTGTATGTACATTTTTAGGATAGCACCTAGGCTCACATCAAACATTTCAAACCCAGCAGTGTCCAGAACCCCAATTAAATGCTGATGGGGAAGTTTTGTATCAAACTGTTGGTTGATCCTTGCCACCATCCAGAAAAACAGTTTCTCATAAACTGCTTTTGAAATGACTCCCATGCCATTGATCACCTACAGAATGACGGAACGTTATGCCTTTTACAACAGTCATTTTTGAGATGTACAGTCTATTGAATATTGCAAAACACTCTCCTACCTGCTGCACAGTCTGCCCCTTGGTCACATACTTGTTCCCAACCTTGACTCTGGGGTAGCACAGAGCTTTGAGTAAGTCAGCAGAGTTCAGGCCCAACTTTATCAGCCACTTTATCAGTCAATGCAACAGCTATTTTACCAAAAATATGTATACATTTATTTAAAAGCTGTACACTGTACAAGTGGCTTGTGTGTGTGGCAGATTTCTAAAGCAAATATCTGGCATCAATCAATACCTTCTGTTCCAACTGGTTCAGCTTGCTCCTCTCACTGCTTCTGCTTAAACTTCATGTTCCCATGATGCATCACAGCAACTGCTAGTTTGTAGATGCCAACCTTTTCTTCAGTGTTAAAGCCCAGGATATCTACAGCTCTCTATAACATGTAATGTAATTTCAGATCTAAATATTAGATACCGCTAATGTAAACCATGTAAGTCAAGGATATGCAGCTAAACCCACTAATTAATGGTCAGGTTACCAAACACCTTGTGGTTTAAAAGACGTGGGAGTGAAGGATTGGAGTGTTGTTGTATAATTCCAGATAATTCTTTGGCAGTTTTTCTTTCCATAGTGTTTGCTATTTTGCTATTTAATTTACTCACATCAGTGGCCAGTAGTTCCTCAATAGTACTTCAATTATTAAATTAAACTAAATTAAAAGTACCATAAACACATTGGTTACAATGGTTTCTAATCTTGTGAAGACACTTACAGGCTATATTAGAATTCATCATAAGAAGGATGACACATAAATGTGTTTAAAGGATAACAGGTAGCTTGAAAAGTGCATATGGTATGTGCTAAACAGGATATGTATATAGTGTATTTTATCTTTGTGAAACAACTCAAACCACAAACATGTGAGTGAAATGTATACAGCATTCTCCAAGAGGAGAGAAATGTATTTCTGTACTTTAATATATATCTGTACTTTGTGTACTGTGTAGCCATTACATACTGACATTGTAATCCCTGGGCATTTGTCACAGAATTTAGGGTCTCAGAAGTTCATTACAAATTAATGACACATCTGTGTTCATTAAAATACTGATTATCATAATTAATTAAATTTAGACATTTGTTAGTTTGGTTTTGAACGAAACAAAATACCAGCCCTTTGCATTTTAAGAATATGAGAGCAGAGAATAGACTAAAAATAACTAATTGCTAAAATAAGTGACATATTTAAATCTTAACTGCATTCCAGTCACATTAGAATGTGTTTTAGTCAAAATGATTGGCTGGTGATATTCAGTTTTTCTAATAGATTCTGCAGACTTCTGTTTGTGACAGTACTTTGTTGATAGAGTTTAGAATAATTTTCTATTCTCTATACTTTAAATATAACTGCCTACTTTTACTAATCCTTCTACTGATCATATAACCTATGGCATTTCCTTAAGAATGATCTATTTCTGCCAGCGACTGTTCTGCCTCACTAAGAGTTTAGAAACTGATCGACACATGGTGGGCATTCTTTGGTTCTTTGGGTCTTAAGAGAGTGCAGCTGTCACGCTCAGGAATGTTTTCATACAGAGGAGAAAAGGTTATTTCTAATCTTCTGACTTTGTGGAGTTAGTTAGCAAGGTCTCTGTTGAGATTTCTGCTTCTGTATAAGGATCTATCAGTCTACTAGGATAATCAGTAGTTTGAATGTTTTGTTGAAAAAGTTTACCTTTTATGCACAATCAAAATAATGATCCTTTCACCTGAATTCCATGTGTAAAATTAAGCAATATTCGGCTTTGTTTTGTTTTAATACCTGCATCCTTGTTGAAGTCTGATCCTTCTTCTTGGTAGGGTCACCAACTGCAGCGATGGTGTATGACACGCTTTGTGTTCACTGTCTTCCCAGCGCCAGATTCTCCCCTTTGAAAAGAATATCATCAAACATTTGAATTATAAATACATATTTATATTGAATGTATGTTAACAATGTACGTATACTTACGTAATCAGAATAGACTGATTTTAACAGTCTGTAAAAAAACAAAAAAGCACATAACTAAATATTTAAAGTCATCCAGTAACCCAGTGTTGCACAGGTAAAAAATGTGATTGAAAATGTTTCTCAGCTTAGAAATAACAAATATAATCATTCCATTGCTCAGAATCCATTTAGCCCTGTAATGTAATGTTGATTATGTGTGCTCCTGTTTTATTTTTATCACTGATGTCTCTGAACTTTTTATTATTATAAGTTAAAATCAGTATATTAAAATGAGTATATAAAGAATGCATGTGTGTGTGCAAATATTGTTGCATATTGTTGCAAAATGGAAACAATATGCTATAATGACCTTTGATAAAAAAAAGGGGACAGTACCTGTTAGCATGAACTGGTAGGCATTATCAGAAATGGAGAAGATGTAGGGGGGGACTTCCTGACGTTTCTTGCCTCTGTATCCTCCAACAACCTCTGGATTGTACACTGGCAACCACTTATAGGGATTGACAGTGACACAGAAAGTCCAGAGTATGTCTGAAATGACACGGAAGTGAAGTTGTTACTTCAGTCACTTTTCATAGTGGTTAAAAAAAAGAACAGCAGATGAGCTTCAACTCTAATCACTACATTTACCCTAGGTTTTTACACAAAGAAAAGGTATGGCAGTAAGTACTCCCTTTGGAAAAGAATGACCTTAGTACACTTAACACATGTGCATTGAAACAGTAATAGGAGTCATGTGACACAGTGGAGTGCTACCAAAGTTTATCACTTCCAGTCTGCTGAAAAGTATTTAGGGATTTACATTGTGTAGGTGTTTTAAGACATTCACTGTTGCAATGAAAGGGTTAAATAATATTATATTTTTCTGAAAATATATCTAAACAATATAAATCATAATAAGAAAATTTGGTAGAAGTGGAAATGTCGTATTATGGCAAAAGGGATGCAAAAAGTACAGGACATTTCAAATATATACTGATCACTCCATAGTCAGAAGGAAACAGATGGCTGCAGCTTTAAGTAAATAAAAAGGTACCCTTCTTACCTGTTTGTTGACTGCACAAGGTCAAAGAGCAGCTAGACGTTCATTCAAGGTTCTGAAAAAAAGTGAACTACAGAATTGTGAAGAATTTTAAATAGGACAGTATCCTTTAAATTAGCTGCCCATTTTTATATAAGACATTTAAACTCCTATATGCAAGATCATGTACACAAATGTAAAGAGGACCTGAAATAAGTACACCCTTTGGTCCTGAATTTTTGCATGACCTCTTTTGTAATAGATACATTGGGTCACCTTGAAATCCTTTCAATTGTAATTCCAAAAGCTGTTCCATTAAAACTAATGACATCTAAAGACACAAGATTAGATTACTTTGTTTCTGACATGACACGTCTAATTTCCTGGGCTCATGGATGATTAAGGCATCTGTGGCATTTTTTTTTACATTACATTCATTATTACTTTGATTTATGTACTCTCAGCAGGCTGTTATGATCAGATAAGGACGTATACAGTACAAATTATCTTTTTTTAATTTCAGTTTGTTCACTGCCACTTGACATGTCTGTCATTGTGTTCATTATTATTATTATTATTATTATTATTATTGTAAGTTGGTATGCTTCCAAAATACACCTCTGTATATATGGGGAGAGTTAAGAATGATTAAGAATAATCCCAAAGAAAGCCTTTCAGGGCCATTAAAAGCCCTTCAGGGGCTTTATATAAATTATATAATTCCCCACATTAATTGAATCAAAGAGTGTGTGTCATGGACAGCTCAATCAAAAGGAGCAGAGTCCAGTGTGCTGGTCAATGGATTTAAAATACTTTATCAGGAGTGTGTAATATGAAAATGACAATTCGTATGATCTGTTTGGATTTATTTTATCGCCTGGAATGGCATTTTAATAATCCATTTGATGTAAATATGATTTTCAATACTATATGCCTACTACTGCCTCCAAGTATAGTTTTAAGTCGACATTTAATATACATTACTTCAAGAATGATTTTCCTAAAACAGTGCTGGCATTAAGCACTGGCTTTTCAAAGTCAACCATAGTGTAATTTCAAATAGTATTTATTTTTTCATCTCTAGATTCCTAGTCATAGACTATTTAATGACCCTGAAATATGTGCAGCATTATTGCAGAAGGAAATTGGAAGTCTGATTGAAAAGATTAAGCAAATCACTTGGCAACCAACAGCAGCAAACCGCACAACTGGAGACTGCTTCATCAAAGGCAGTTTTTATTACAGCTGAGAGATAGCTAACACAACACACCAACACTTTGACAAAGCATCTGCTGCACATTAAGGTTATTCCATGAATCTAATCAAATTTAACTATTGTGCACTGTAACGTCATTGTCAAATTCCTGCAAATGTATTTATTTATTTTTGTATAGCCTTTGTGGCAAAATTGTATATACCATCCCAAATACATTTTCTGTTGGTTAAGGTTTGTATTTGCTTTCACAGTCTGTGGTATATATAATTTCTCTAATCTCCTACTTATGATTTTATCAGTTATTGCTTATATAGGCACTCAGGAACTCATGTTGAGTGTTTTATCTTCTTAAAGAGGCTCACTTTTTTTTTTTTTTTTTACTGTCAAGTCTCTCCCAGGTTATATCATGTGTAGCCCTGGTGGACACCCTTGGAGTCTGTGGTGGACCTTCAAAGACATTAAACAGCTTTCGTATGTGTCAAAGGCAGATTCAACATTTGCCTGTAACTTTGACCTTTTCATGTTGGAGCTATGCATATCCTAGTGGTGCATATAATATAATTATTGTCCGTAATACTGTCTTGTAACCATGCTTTAATAGAATTCCTACCTATTTTTGGAAGGAAGTTAGGATATTGCTCAATTTAAAATGTCACAATTACTTATGTAAATAGTGACATGGAAAAAAAAAATGCTTTGTTTGCTATGCCAAGACTGAAAATGCCAAGAGTTAACTTTTCTAACGGGACACCTGCAGTCATGAGAGATACACTATTGTAATACTTGTGACATTTCCTTCAGACATGGCAAGAATATTGGAGTATGTGTTTTTAGAGATCATTTACATAATGGCATTTCAAAGCAGATTAAATAAGTGCTAAAATATGTACCGTGTGCAAATTAATTAAATGTGACTTGCCCCCACCACTTGGCCTCTCACCTGTTGTGTTAGACACATATAATTATCATCTTCTTGTTGAATTTAGAATTTGCTGTCTGAAAAACATATTGTATTTCATTATTTTTTACCCAGTTATTTTATAGTCATTATTATAACTTAAAAATTCTATCTGAATTTCCTGTCCCAAGCATTATTTCCAACAGTAGGAGAAATTATGAAGTCGTGGGCTACAAATTAAATAACCCCAGCTGTAAATGTAGTAAGCAAGTGCAAAAGTTATTACATGAAACCTAATCATTAACCGGTACAGCAGCTGTATGTTCACTTGCATTTAAATGCAGAAATGTAGAAATTAACTGTAAATTTAATAAGGGGTGTATGTGCCGTGCAGTATTGAAATCTGAAGCTCATTTATCAATTGGAGGGAGAGATTCTAAAATAATTGAACATGAACGATTAAACAGAAACTTTCATCTCTTGTTGCCTCCTGTGCTCTCTGATAAATGAATGCAATAGTAAGGCTTACAACTCTCCTTTAAAGCAGTGGCTGCTTAAAGAATAGCATTTTGTTTGTGGCGAAGGGGAGGTTATGTGAAAACGTCTACAGTCTACAGCAGCAAGATAATGACTTCTTTAAACAAAACTTTAATTTGAACATAAACATATACAGTTAGGTCCATAAATATTTGGACAGTGACACAATTGTCATCATGGCTCTGTACGCCACCACAATGGATTTGAAAGGAAAAAAAAAACGTCAAAAAAACAAGCAGGAACTAAAGACAGCTGCAGTGCAGGCCTGGCAGAGCATCACATGGGAAGAAACCCAGCATCTGGTGATGTCTATGGGTTCAAGACTTCAGGCAGTCATTGACTGCAAAGGATTTGCAACCAAGTATTGAAACCACACAGTTTAATTCATGATTATGTTAGTTTGTCTAATTATTTTTGAGACCCTAAATTTGGGGGGACCACATATACAAATGGGTGTAATTCCTACACCGTTCACCCAATTTGGATGTAACTACCCTCAAATATGAAAGTCTACACTTACAAATCTTGATTGTTTCCTTTCAAATCCATTGTGGTGGTGTACAGGTGGTGTCCAAATATTTATGGACTTAACTATATATGCTGAAAAGTAGAATGTTTTCACTTAACTTTTCCAAAAGCAGTACCAAAATCCCTATTGAGTTTAAATTCAGGACTAACTGACATCTCCAGAAAGTTTAACAAAACATTCCTAGGAAATTGAATCACCTGAGCCTTCTCTTTAACATTGACTTCTGATGTCTTGTGGAAAGATTTCATGATATTCTCCTATAAAACCCCAGAGATGTAATTTATGATGCCACATACATGGCATCTGCTGTCATTGCCTTAATACATTCTACTCTATCCCTGGAAATATATTGTAGAAATCAAACTTGATACCTGGTATTAATGCTAAGATGTCTCATCAGTGCCAAGACGTAGACAGCCATTCCAAAGACTTGGAGAATAAAATTATATCAGTTGCCACTTTTAAGATTCCCTTGCAGTTGACCCCCTCATTGCTGTACAGATGAGCATCATATTGACCTGCCATACATATATACATACATACATACACAGCCTACATGGTTATTTAATATTATTAATTCTGATCGTATAAAATTAATATGTAATTGTTAGCTGTTTATTGTAAATAAATGCTACTTACAATTCATCCCTATGGTGAGATTTGGAAAGTCAATATTGTAAAGGGTTGTCAGAACAAATTTGTCAAAAATTAGTGTATAAGAACACCAAGGAATGATTATGGTTTAAGAACCTCAGTGTAAACCTTTTTCTTCTTTCCATGTGTAACTGTATTTGTTATGGACTGCACACTATTACAGGATGATAATATCCCAATTTAAGGGCTACTGGCCCTTGTTTCTGACAGAAATGTGGGAGAAGTTTAAATTATCGATAATTGTCGATTTCTGTCAAAGTAAAACTTGTATTCTCTGAGTTATAAGTATCTGAACCCTCATATTGCAGGCTATCATTCAGATCAGAATTAGGCCACAACTGAAGCCTTACAATTGCAAGCTTTATGTATTGAACAAAGAGTAAAAGGCCCATATACCATATAGATTATCTGTTAATAAGCCTCTTCTGCAAATGTATTAATTCACTGCTAATGCAATAATATGAAGCCCTTATCTCAAGCTGTGACAGTAATATAATGCACACTTGTACATAGAATTATCTATATTGGCTAATGTACAGAGATCCAAAGCAGCTTGAATTAATGTAATATTGCACTTGCAATCATTTGAGCATCTTTAAGGGTGTAGAGCCCTTTCTGGGTCCGGTTTTCTCTGTGTTTAAAAATGCAGTGGAAGATGGCCTTTGTCCAGTTGTCGCCGTTAGTTGGCATTAGGAGTGAAGTGCCATATAACAGATGGCAAGAGCTTCAAATAAATTGTTTGGGTGGCACGAGAACCTTTAGGATGAGGCCATTCTTTCTTTCCATCCCTTCATCTCCTCGTACCAAGGGTCACATTGTAACAACCTCCTCTATTTACATTTACCAAAGCAAGTGCAGTACAATGTCCTTATTATGCTGATGGACACCTCTTCAGAACAGTAGCAAATTGTAACGACTGAAGTATGAATGTTCAGCTACCATTTAAGGTTAGTACGATCAAGCCTCCTGACTTTTCCAAAACATAGAAATGGTTTTGACTGTTTTGATAAGAAGATTCATTAAGTGTGGGTTTTTTTTTTGGAAATGGATCATAAGTTTGACTCTGAAGGTACTTTGGTGGACCCAGAAAAGATCATATTTGTGAGTCTATGTGTGTATATTACAATAAATCATGAATATTACAATTTAAGCAACAAACCATATTCTTAAAGAACTTAAACTCCTTCTTTGTAAATTGTATTAAGTCTTGGGACATACTATTTTAACTATTGGAATGACAAAATAACAAAGTAAAAATGAAGGCACTGAAGGCAAAACAAATACTTCATTATGGGGAATTAATGGAAAAGTACCAGAATGGTATGTGTTTTTTTGTTGCAGTAATATCACTGAATTATTAATTTACTGTTCACAATAATTAAATACATGGTTTATTTCATAATAGGTAACCTGTACAGTAAATGTACATCAAACAGATGACTAATATGTACAATGGCAAGAAAGATTATATAGTGCTTTTGTTTCCTTTGTAATGTTGTGTATATGTAGAATGTTGTATGGTAGTGTCTGTAAAACCATGTAAGATGACTTGGATAAAAGCATCTGCTCATTATTATTATTATTATTAATAATAATAATAATAATACTAATCAACAACAATACTAATAAGGTGACATATTAAGTAATTCAATGTTGTTTAAAATTTTACTTATTTTAATTTATATTGACAAATTGACTTTGTGTAAGCATACTATTTCTTGACGATGTTTGTGTGGCACACTATTCACCATGTCTGTATGAAATTCCTGTAGATGCATCTCTAGTCACTGTGCTGAAAATATATTGGATATTTTGTAAATTCCCTCTGAAAAAACAAAATGCACTATATGACACCGAACAGTTAATATTTAGGTTTAAATTGTTTCATTTGTTGAACAAAAGTCTTTGAATTTTAAATATACTTTGTCTTCAACTAAGATTTTACTGTAATATAGTCTGAAATGTAAAAAGCCATGACAACCTGTGTGGTTTCCAATAAATATGGTTATGTAGTGAAACTTTGATGTTAAGTATTTCTGTTTTACTTTCTTATTGTTTTTGTTTGCATAATTATAGGTTTTTGCCTAATGATTTTCACAACACAACTTGCTTGGCATAGTGTCCATTGTACAATTATTATAAAGGGGGATATACTGCATTTTCCCTAAATAAAAAAATAATTTATTTATTTCTTAATTTGAGGCTGTATAACAAAATCTTTAAACAAAGGTGGTCTTAATTGGTGGTCAGGATTGAATTACCAAGATATGTGTATATATATATATATATATATATATATATATATATATATACACACACATACACACACCTTTAATAGAACACATATCCTTATTTGTTCCTATAGTATTATCTTCTTAAGCAACACAGCCCATATTACCGTTCTGTCCCCCAACATATCTTGACGTATAGCCAGAAACATCACCACAACAGGGGCCTTCATTTATAGGCAAATTGTTGTTGATTTATTGGTCAGTAAATAAGTGTCATCTGAACATATCTGAATAGTTCCATCCAAGATGGGATTAGTTTCCCATATTAAAACCATCTGGTCTGAAGATGTATCAAGGGGCTTATACTGGCCCCTTCTGACAAGATAGGGTATGACTCAAATTCTTAAGAGGGCAATCTTCTCTAGGAGGTTACTTTAAGGCTGCCAAAAGAATTCCAAGGAGCATTTCCCACATTCCCTAAGGATCAGCTTTCCTATGCAGAATACAGCATGAGTCCCCAATGAAAATGGATCTGAGCTTCACAGGACACACTGAAAAAAGCCAAGGACAGGCCAGCTCAATAGCCAAGGTGTTGCCTTTTCTAGTAATGACGCTCAGCTGACTTCTTTCATGTTGTTGACACTAAGATAGGAGGCCTATTTTAAACACAGATCTTATGGAATTCTCAATTTTCCTAGTTGGCAGAATAATCGTTAGAAACTTTTCGATAGGCTTTTGTTTATCCATTTGTTTTTCTGACAAGTTTAATTTCAATCAATTTATTTCCTTGCAGAGCTAAACTACAAGTTACCTATGTAGCACTATATATTCTCTTCTGCAACAGCAATTGACACAGTCACAAAGGCTGATCAATAAAATGTATAACATCCTTTAAAGGAAAGTGATCTTTATTGTACTTTTGTGAAGAAGACAATAAAATGTATTTTCCCCCACCCACTTGATTAATACAGAAAAAAACAAAGATTTATGTTTAGGAAGAAGCCCGACATGGGAGAGTTCTCTGCGGTTTGTACTGATCTCTTTTGACAGGTTTTGGTATTATGCCTCTAAAGCATGGAAAGTTTGTTGGAAATTAAACAGATGCTTTTTAAAGATACCTTAGCATGGCTGCCCACATTCCCAGGAGGTCGTCTTTCCCCTGGAGAATGCAGCAGGGGTCCCCAGTGTAAGAAGATATTTTCTGCACACTTTAGGCTGAATCATATCTGGGACGAGACAGGAAGGTTGGTGGCCAAGGTGAGGTAACTTCTCCCTTTATAGACAATATAAGCCCTCAAGTGTGATAAAACATGGCTCTCCTCATGTTCCAAGAGCAGCTAACAATAACTGCCCTTTTTATCCCAACCCATAACCCACATTTGTAAGTATGGTGAATATCCTGTTTAGCCCTTATGAAAAACAACATTCCCCCAAAATGTACTGCTTGGGTCGAATGGCCTCCTCTCGTTTGTAAACTTTCTTATGTTCTAATGTGAAAATATGCACTTTAGAGGGCTTCGGCTGCATATAAATTGCTGATTAACTATATATGTATAAATATATATGTGTGTGTGTATGTATATATATATATACACAACAGGCTGCTGGTGATGATATTGGTGCACACATACAACTAAAATAAGTTACTGTGTTGTATATAAGAAGAAACCTTGTATTTCCTGCATTTATTCTGCCACTTTACATGAACATAAAGAAAATCAATAGCGCCCCCCCATTGTTATGAATGTAACTGCACTGCACTGTTGTCATGCACCTATTTCCTTTGGAAATCCAATAGCATTGAATTTAATTCCTTTCTTCAATGGTAGAATACAGTTTTGACCTATAGTCACATGTAAAGAAGCAGTTTCCATGACTGAAAAGGGCACAAGCGATCATCTTTAATCACAGATGTCTCCAGAAGACGTTCCAAGTCAGACACTCCCTTCTTGGGCGACGGCATAGTGTGAAAGAGCAGCTGATGACAGAGTTGGCTGTCTTGGAATGCTGGGAATAAACATCCAACACCTGTCTTTCAAGCAGTGCTTCATAAATGTTCCATGAATGCATTCTCCATCATTAAAGTATCACTCACACTAAGAAGTTGATCATGCTTTACATATTAGCACAGGTATGACTGTATAAGGAAACTGAATGCACAGCTGTCTGTTGACCATTGCTGTTAGACTCTATACAACCGTTAAGCTTTATTCTGAAATCTGCTTCTAAGAAAATTAAAGTTATATTAAAACTTGTTTATAGGCACGTCCCCAGCAAAACCTTACAAATTATTACACAAATCAATTAATATGAATAAATTAAAATGGAAGTCATTTTGGTATATACCAACTGGCATGAAGTTGAATTGACATATCTTTAGTGATTGTATGACTTGGCAAAAATGGATGGTGTAAAAACTAATCATATTCTCTCAATACCAATTGTTTTTTCTTTCTGATATATGTGGTTTATGAACTGAAACTATAGAATCTTCACATGCACATCTTTAGAAAGCCATCCAGATGCTCAGAATATGTAAAGAAAGCACAATTAAATATTTTGAATGTGGTCATAAGAAAATATTAAAAAATTCAAGGTCAGCTGAGATAACATTTTTCAGAATTAAGAGCCACTGACCTTGGGGAATACTTCATAATTAAAAGATTCCTAAAGCTTTACCTTATTTTTGTAACTAGCATTAACTATTAGAAAGTCATATGCTCTAAAATATTTACCACTGGGCTCACTGGGCTTACAGTATCCATTAGTCCATTAAATAATCCATTAAATAAACTAAGTGTTAATTAGTTGCCTTTCATTTTTATTTTTTCATACTCAAACTCGTACTCAAACTAAAAAGGTCCATATAGTATCAGCAAACACACTTAACAAGTGCCTTTGATTGGCATCACATACACTTTAAACCTAATCAGTTTAGTAACAGATGGAAGCTTCTTAAGGCTTATGTGTAAATGTCGCTTGAGTTTTAAATTATTCAATGTTCTAAATAAAGCTGCAGCAAATGCAATTGTCTGGCAGGAAGTCTGTCACAGAGATATTAAAAAAAAATGTATTGTTTTTATTGACAGCAGTAGACTTTTGTACTGATTCTGTACTGCATTTTGTATGCTTGAGTGAAAAAATGAAAAACACTTTAATGTATATTAAGAAAAACAAATATGGAAATTGAAAATCAGAAATAATGTGAAATAACCATCATACATAATTGTTCCATAATTTATTTCCTTTTTGTAAGACAGGAAATAATGTATTGTGAATGGCATTTGAGATGTGGAAATTGTTCAAACTGGAATATTAACCTTCTTTCAAAAAGCACATGCCCCCCCAATCAGTGTTTTTAGGTTAAGGAAGTTGACAAACCAGCCTACATGGAGTTGGGAGTAAGGGGGATATATGTGCATGATTATGCGACTTGAGAGAGAACAGCCTATTTCTTCTGTTTATATTGTCTCATATATGAAGCTATTGAAGTTGCAATTTCTGCACTTCTCTTGTTCTGCCCATAATATTCCACAAATTCCCCATCAGGGTCCACCAGATACATGATTATTGTGTGGTCCACCTATTATATAAAAAAACAAAAAAAAAACAAAAAAAAGTATTCATAATCAACTAAACAAAGCTAAAACACGAAAATCTCACCTTACTATACAGGACTGTGCCCTAACCCTCAGATAATATGAATCAATACATAAATTGTATAGATCACACTTGTTATAAGTGTGAGGAACTCATTTTTAAACTGACCATTAATTTATTTCTTTAAATACTGAAATAAACACATTTCTATTATAATGATCTCTTCTGTCATAAATACTTGAACTAAATGTGACATGAGCAATTAACTATACTTTTAACATGTCGTTTCACCTGGAGAATGTGAAGATTACAAACAGAACCTGTATTTTATTTTTAGCAATCTTAATACATTCAATTAGTTAATAAAACAAGAAGGCCTTATACCTAGAGCTTTGCTGACAAGTTATTAGAGTGAGAGACTATTTTATAAACAAGTAAAACAACTAGAATTAAGCCGTTTGAAAACTTACAATGTAATCATTGTCTTCGTCTTTCGGCCCTTGACTGTGATATACTCTGTAAACTCTGGACACTGCATCCACTTGTTCAGTTGTCCCAGTCAATCCAATCAGCTTTGGAGAAAACTCTGAAAGTGGCCGACACATACAAAAAAAAAAGGAATATGAACCTCACAAATTCATGACTCTTTCTTGAGGTTTATTACAGGACTGTTAATATTCATGAAAACATTTTGATGAAAAATTAAGAAATACCATCTTCATTGACATTCGTAATGACATGCATCTTTGGAGATTGTGCTCTGCTACTTTTAAAAATATACACATTTGTAATTTTGCCATTTCCAAGCAAGTCCATTATCCACAAAACACTAACAACTTTACCCTTTACGTATCTTGATATGGCCTCTGGGGTATCCCTGTCTGGGTCAATGGTGACGAACAGGGGAGTTACATTTGGAAGCGAAGGTATTCTGTCTACAAAAAAAAAGAAAGAAAACGTAATACAAACTCGTAGGTCTATTTTATGCCACTGGATGGCTCTTAAAAATGTGTATCTATTGCCATCAAGTGGCAGTCTGATGAAACTTCATCTGGATTAAACAGAAAATCACCAAGCTTTCATAATGTTAAAATGCATCAAAAAACTAAAACAAAAATCAGCTGTGAATTTCAGATTAAAAAACAACCAATCCAGTTAAACAGATAATTATAATAGACTGGTTTATTTGTTTAATTCCAGTATTATTTCAGCATTTCAAATGAGAGATTTCTTAATGTGAATCTCCTGTTAATGGGAATGACATTTGCCCAGCTTTTACTCATTTCACTCAAATACAAATAATTTCACTTCTCTCTCTAATGTAGTTTGTCTTTAATTATATAATTTCTGACATCGAATAAGCATATGTTTTCTAATGATCTAAAATACTTGATATTTCCCATTTAAATCAATATTCTAGCATTTTATAAGGGATGCATTATACCCCACCTCAAAATCAATCAATAAATAAATAAATAAATAATAATAAAAAAACGTATTGGCAGTTTAACTAAGTTTAAGTAATATGAAAGAGTTTGCATTTAACGTTGGTTAAATTATTTCCCTATTAGAACCTGCGTTCTCAGATAAATGTCTTAAAATGAACCACGAGATAACTTTCCCAAGGTCTTCAGGCCCTTGAAAGGGAGCAGTGTTTTACCTATCTCATCCACTGCTTCAATCATTTTCTCCAGCTCGTCGGGACAGATGTCAGGGCAGTGGGTGAAGCCAAAGTAGATGAGAATCCACTGGCCCAAGAAATCTTCACTTTTCTTTGGCTGATTGTTGTGGTCAACGAGAGAGAAGGGACCTCCCAGAGCAGCCTTCCCCAAAGACTTTGTCCTTTTCTGTTCAATTACTACAACACACACACACAGTTAACTTTGACTGACTGACAGAAAAATAGGCAGCAAATTAAAACAAACATATCCGCGTCATATGTGATGCCTTCCAGATATTGCAGACACTATTCCAACAATGATGCTGTCTGTGACTGCATCCTCAGAATTGCTCATTTTGTGTTTGCTTTAGCCATGATGTTATCATATTTACCCAATAACATTTTTGGATGCACCAATAGCCATATGAATTAAATACTGAAAATACAGTTCCATAGCTTCAGCTCAAGTACATCCTAAATAAATGCTGTATGTTCTTTAGGATATCATTTGGTTTATTTTGGGCTTACTTTCTTCTTTTTCTTTTTTGAAGTATTTCATTCCTGCCAGAATTGTGCCACCAATTGCAAATGTCAAAGCCAAAGATTTCCATGTCACAGGCTACTGGAAATGAGGAAAAAAACACAAGAAAACAGGATCATCATTCAATTTTCAATTATGTTAAAGAACTATAGTGTATGTAGAACTGATGTTGTACATAACAAGCGCTTCCTACCCCAGACTTGCTCGTCTTGTCTCCAGATGGAGGTGGCGGGCGCAATGAGGAGAGACACCGAGCCCCATGATGCTGTGCGGAGTGTGGCCCTGTACTGCACAGGGTGGGGGTGGAGGACCTGACCTGTTCATCACAAATACAAATACCCTCACCAATTTCTGGGTACAAACACGGCGTACGCAACATCAAAGGGTGTTAGGGCACATGCCTGGCTCTGGTACACATTATCCAATGACGCTGCCAGGTGTTAATCAGACAGGGGTCGTGAGATACGAGATGCATTATCCCACAGCAGAACTAAAAACTTTATATCAGCAACGGTAGAAGATACACCTCACCTCAGCCAGCAAGAGTCAGTTTCCACGTTGACTTGACATCAAGTCAGACACTCTTTATCAGAGACGTACAGTGCACTAACATGGGTAGTTATTAAAACAAGCCTGTGTCGATTTGTTCTTCCCCATTATTTATATCGTGTGCCGTTTACAACTGCTCAAGTTAAAGTATCGACCTACCAGTCCGTGGAATCGGTTCAACGAAATGACACAGCAAGCATTTCTAATCGGTGTACATCTGAATGTGTATAGGAAGTCTGTGTTGTAGGTCTTCCGTATGACAGCGTGGTGAAACCCTCGTAAACGTAAACCCAGGTTACTACTGACTGACAGAAAGGCAGCCGCCATGTTGTGTTTCTGACCTTCCGTGTTCACCGCGACTTCCGGTGCAACAGCAAAACATGTTCGCAAATGCGCCCAAATCCGTCGTTCCGCCCTTTTCATTTTGTTGTGACCGAACTTTTTCTTTGTCTGTTTTGGTTTATTTTAATACGAATACATTAACGTTGCTGTATCTGCCATTGACGGTTTTCCTATATATTTAAGACGTTTGGTTGAGATTGACAAGCTAACGTTTTCAATTATAAAGGCAATCCGTGGGGACCTGTCTGCTACAGGATGTTTCGTCATCTGACGTCACTTCGAGGAACTTAATTTGAGCTGTTTAGATAAGGTTTTGTTTGACATAAATACACAACAACATTTTAATGTTTAAATTAAAATGGCCTTTTCGTAACAGTTCCGTTGCCGAAGGTAGGTTTTTCAGGTAAGTTACGAAATTAGTCTTTATTTGCTGAATCATGGATTGTACGTTGTTGGCTGCATTCCACAGGCTGATCATATAGACCTATGCTATACACAAAACAGTGTACATGTAGATTGTCTCTTTGTTATTTAATATTTGAAGAATGAAGGGAGTCTACAACCTATATTATGTAAATGTACAATGTAGGCTATTTGTACAGTAACCTATCAATCTTATGTATTGCTAACTTATTTTTGGATCATATAATGGATACAGTTCTGACTTAAACATATATATTTCTCCCAGTTATTATGGTTTTGATTATTGCTTTCCAGGTGGTGGGCCACAAGTGGGAGATTCACAGACAACCTAGGGACAAAAATGGATGACAATATACAGCCTTTGTTTACATTTGGAGTCATTGCAGATATTCAGTATGCAGACATTGAAGATGGCTTTAACTTCCTGCATACGAGGAAACGATACTACAGGAACAGTCTTAGTTTACTGCGCAGAGCTAATGAAAAATGGAGTAGAGAGGCAGTCCAGCCCATCTTTATTCTGCAGCTGGGAGACATCATTGATGGGTTCAACAAGCAGCACAATGCATCAGAAAAGGCCCTTGAGACTATCATAAATGAGCTGGAAAAAAGCAATGCCAAAATACACCATATATGGGGCAACCATGAATTTTATAACTTCAGTCGGGAAGATCTGATGAATTCTGTGCTTTACAGCAAAATCTCAGAAAGTGACCTAGATGAGGTCATTGTGGAAAATGGCATTGAGCTGAGTTATTCGTATCATTTCAGCCCTGTTCCTAAATTCCGCTTTGTGTTGCTCGATGCATATGATCTGAGCCTTCTTGGAAGAAAAGAACCAAGTGAAAAGTATTACCAGTCACTGAAAATTATACAAGAGCACAACAGAAATGAAAATCTTAACCATCCACCAGGTAATATGGTGGGCTTCACAAGCTCATATGAAGTATTGCATTGATTACGTCATGCACATAAATCCCCAATAGGCATTTGTTTTGCTAGCCATAAAGAAAGTTTCATTTTCATGTCATTATTTAGTTAAGTGCACTAGTTACAAGAACATTATAGAAAATTTGGCATTTAATGATCCAGAATCCAGTTATGGTCTGATTGGTATGGTTACAAGCTAGGCTGATTGTTGAAAGGCGTTTCTAATGTTTCTGGGTCTTTTCTTGCTCATACAGGACATGCAGGGATGGAACGGCGTTTTGTTCAGTTCAATGGTGGATTCAGTAAAGCTCAGCTTGAGTGGTTGGATAAAGTACTTACCTTCTCTGACAATAACCTTGAAAGAGTCACAGTTATTAGTAAGTGCAATTATTAAAATGCATGTTATTCAGCAACTCCAGTCATTATTTTCTAGATTTTTATTTTATTGTATTTGGGGAGGCTGGAGGGGTATTCAGACATTTAGAATGCAATCTTTTTTTGTCTTTTGCATATAGGTCATCTGCCCATACATCCACACTCCACAGATCCTGTCTGTCTGGCCTGGAATTATGATGAAGTACTTTCAATATTGCATTCACACAGGAGTGTTGTGTGCTTCATGGCGGGACACGACCATGACGGCGGCTACTTCCTCGATGAATGTGGGGTGCATCACCTCACTTTTGAAGGGGTGATTGAAACCCCACCTGATAGTGATGCATTTGGCACGGTGTACGTATATGAAGACAGGATGATTCTTAAGGGCAAAGGAAGGGTTTCAGACAGAGTCCTTCTGTATCCATGACTCTGTTTCACTGACAAGAGGTCTCCCTTCCCATTTGTAATAGTGTTATTTATAAAGCAAAAATATGTTTGAAGAAAACTCGTGAGAAGAGAAAAAAAAGACAGGGAGAATGCTTTAGTTAAATCCTTATAGATCTATGAAAAATACATTTTTGTTAGTTTAAATAATATTCTATTTTTTTTTCAAATAGGATATATAGGTAGGACTATGTGATGAGGTTTTGCACATTTTAATTGTATAATGAAGTGTTACGTTTAAATATTTGTAGACTTCAGGAATTGCATGTATGTGTGGTAAACATACATTTTAAGAGGATACATGGATATATGTTCTTGCACTTTGTGTTTTTGGAAATAATTTATTAAAAACGTGATGGACTTTTTAAACTGTGCAATGATTATAGAGCTGGCACTGAATGATTATTGAAAATGCATTATGTACTCTACATTATTAATTTGTAGTACAATTGTGTTTAGAAGTTAGAAGTTGTAAGAGCAATGCAGTGTACAATATCCATTGCATGATTATCCCTTATAAATGTAAATACACTATATTCAACCAGTAATTAGTTGTGTTTCCTACCAAAACAATCACTATTTTTAAATTACAAATCTAATTATTTTACCTGTTTTTGTGATGGCCTGGAGAACCTCCATCTACAAAGGAACCTTGTCAAAGCATGTCATTTCCATTAAGGCAAAGGGAATGCTCTTAACTTTACAATTAGACTGCAGTGAGTGCACATTTTTACATTTTTCATAACTTTAGTGGTTTCTGCAGTTTTAAAAGAAGTGCCTACTTCTCTTTAAATCATAACAATGGTACTATTGTGTTTGTGTTCCTGTTTGACAGTGTTATTTAAAAAAGACAATCCAGTTTATTAAAAAAATTACATTTTACTGTTGTTGACAAAATACAATGATTTAAATCCAGTGCTTCTGTCTGGAACATGTATGCATCCACAACATATAAAGACTTCAAAAGCCATTTCAACCATAGATTGATTCCACTGAATTAGTTATAAAAATAAAAAGACTGAAAGAAAATTATATATTTCTTTCAAATACTGGTTGGCATTTAAATGTAAATATACCACTGACATATTCACTTAAACTCCCTGCTTATTCTTAATACATTTTTGTATTTCTTGTTCAACATTTGTGACAAGTCCATTGTATTTCTTATCAGCCAAAAAGCACCCTAATGGGATGTCTTCAAAGAACAGCATGTGAAATGTTAATTCTGTAGATTATTTGAGAATTGCAATGCATAGTCCAGAAACAAATAGGCTACTCAGTGGCCCTGAAAGCTGATCACAAATTTTGCACCAATAAAACTTGAATGGATTAAAACAACTCAATCTGCTAACTGAAACCTATCCATTGTTTTGGGGTTTTATAAACTTCTACTTTCCTTCTGAAATGTTGTATTGCAAGCTTTTCCTGCATGTTATGATGTACATGTTTTTCATGTTTTTTTTCCCTGGTTTTAGCTAATTTTGCACCTTAGGGGGGATCTATTAAAAAAAAAAAAAATGAAAATATTCTCCTACTGATTTCAACTTTTAAATTAACACAAAACTTGGCATATAGTTTATTGTGAATAGGTGTGCGGTTTAATTATGATTACATATGGACATGTGTAGTGGTGTAAACAAACAGTCTGGTCCCATTTATCCTTCTCTTGTGGTCTAAAGTGCAGTTTTACAATGTGATGGCCAAGAGGTCCTCAGTTCCTTGTTGATGTAGTAGTACAGCCATGTCATAAATGGGAATACTGTGATGCTTATCGCTGTGTAAAGTCTCAATCCTCCAATGGGATTCCTACAATGAAAATCGGATGACAATATAGTGAAAGCTAACCATACATACTTTTCCACCTCAATCTTGAAGGAACTTCCTTTATTAAAATGGATGCAAATGTGACATTGGCCAATATTATCAGTAGCTAATTATCAGACAACAAAGGATATTAAGAAACAAATTAAACACTTTGACTTGTGTAGAGCAAATGAAGTACTGTATTTAACTACCGTAGCACTGACTACAAACATTTACAATTATCAAAATGATATGCTTTTGTTTTGAAATTGTAATTGATGTAAATGAAAAATGTCTCACCTCCCTGAATGACGACACAGGAGCAGCCACACAGTTATCAATAGTAATCCAGAGAACTCTCTGAGAGAACAGCAGGAAGAATAGAAGGTAAAGTATTTAACAAAGGTGAGGTGGATTACAAGTGAAACCTAGTGTTTGGCGCCTGTCATTAGTAATAATAATGTGTAAATAAAGGGACTCGTTTTGAAATCTTATCTGTACAACGTAAATTATAGTGACTGCTACCTTCCTTCTTCTTTCTGAAGGACATCCTTGGTACTGCTTTTGTACAGAGACCACCCCAAAATGCCAGCTACAGCAGAACAAAGGAGTGTATGCAGATCAGAAAGTCTTCTCCAAAGTAATGTCTCTGAAAGACAAATTGAACATGCATTGTGGCATTGTTATTTATTTAAAGGAATGAAAAATATTCAGTTATATTAAGCAAGAAAGTTCAAGTATTCATTTGACTTATAACATGCAATGGTATGGTGCCTGGGTATCATACCTGTAATCTGAGGTTTAGCACTTATCATAAAACACAAACAAGCTGGGATGGAATATGCAGCCTGTGAAGACAAACACATGTAATAGTAGTATGACAATTCAACATTTTCATAGTTAAGTCGGTAGGTGTCACTATATATCTCCAGTATTACATGTTATCTGTATAAAGAAAATACTTTTGTCTGAATAATTAACAGCATACTGAAGCAATGCATTTAAATACTCACCATCCATATCCCAGCATCAGGGTCATTTATCTAAAATAAAAACCATAGTTATAGCATATTCTTTTTGCTAAATGGCAATAATAAACTAATACAAATGCTTAAGTTGTATGCCATGGAAATAGATTGTATTTGTTCATTTTATTGGTCAGTTTATTTTTTTCTTAATTTGCAGACTTGTGCTTGAAAATGTAGTAGTAGGCACAACTGTACAGTATTTCAACAAAAGCAGTTCAAAGTGCCTGTCAAAAAAAGTGGTACGAATCTCCTACGTTTACTAATACTTACCTGCACGTATGCTGCTAAGACAAAAAAGAAACACATACATATATTGCACGTTCTCCATAATATCTGAAAACAGCCAGAACCCTCAATCTGAGTTTTTGCGGAGTCTTTAAACTGATCTTTCTGGCTCATTTCTCCAGCTCGTACTTTGTCCAAAGGCAACTTTCGGGCTCAACACGATCACGTGAGCAGTGGGTGGCAATGCACGCTGGGATTTGTAGTTTTCCACGTGAGAGGGGCAGAATAAATGTGTTGCACATCATATCTTTAAACAAATGTCGAAATAAAGCAGGGGCATAGCAGTGCATTCATTGCATGTACTTATTGTTAACACAATCAAGGTTTTGAAGAACAAAACAGTTTATACATTCGTCGGCAGATAAAAATGTAATTTCTCAAGGTTTAAAGCACAACAGATGCCACAGTAACAGCTATAAACTCAGAGCTACATTATATAGCAGCAGTAGTAGTACATTAAAATAACAACCTAAAACGACAGTACATCTTTTATTAAAGCAGCCTACAAATTCGGATATATTAATAACTCTCACATTGAAGGTACATGAACGCATGTCCTTCTGCGTTGCTGTGGCTGTAATGCACCACGTTGCTAATTTATGCCAAATCGCAGAAGTCTTTTCAGAGTTGCTTTATTTTTGGAGGCACTGACGACGTGGGCGGAAATGGCCGCTTGGCGCTCCGCTTGGCCAGCGCTGGTGTTGTGTGTGTAGTGCGGATCTCTGAAGCTAGGTGTCCCGTGTCTGTAGTGGTTTACTGAAATGCAGCCTGGTTTTTTTTTTATTATTATTGTAAAGCGGATACTGCTATGTTGAGTTTCGTAGCTAGGTGTCCTTCGTGTTTCTAGGGTGTTTCGGACTGAAGCAGACATAGCTAGTGCTATATTGAGTTGTGAAGCTAGGTGTCCTGCCTGGAAAGGGTGAAGTTGCTCACTGCATTGCAGCCTCAGTGCTGCTGCTGCTGGATTCAAACACACCACAATGGCGACTCCCAGCCCCAGCACCAACTCCACCACCTCTTCCAGCAACAACAGCAATAACGCAGGATCTACATCCACATCCCACCACCACCAGTCCCAATCTCAACACATAACGACAGTCAGCAGCATGCAGGGTAAGTGCAGCACAGGATCAATCCTGTACATATTGTTTATTTGGCCGGAATGACTGGAGAACACGATTGGTAAAGTAGTCTTTGCCACCAGTCCTGCTGCACCGTAGCGATGCAGTGTGCATTTCCTTATCGCCACTGGATGTAGGCCTCTGTGTTTAGGAAGCTTTTAATTTGTCCCTCCGTGGCATTTCTTAAAGCCAGCAGATCGCAAGAGACAGATGGGTCAGAAAATGTTTTATTTCAGTGACACATCCGTGTTTGTGTTGGACGGTTTTCACTGAGGGGTTTGTACATGCCCATAGGCCTGAAGAAATAGTCTAGTTTTATACGAGAGCTTGATGTTTTTAAAGCTGTTATTCTTTTTCAATCCTTGTGTGGTATACTGTGAATGCAACCTATACATACACACATATGTTCGATAATACTGTTATACACAAGCCAATAAATTATCGATTTTGTGTGTGTGTGTGTGTGTCATGTCTCCCTTTTATTCTTATTTTATTATTTTTTGCCAAGGCCTTAACTCCATGCAGTCAGTAGTCCAATTCAAACGTCCATTCACACACTACAGAATTGTGCAAGGTTCCAGATAGCAGAATTGTAGTATGCGTTTAAGGCTTTGCATTGCATAATCAAGTTATACAAATGTAGCAATGTTTGCCGAAATAACGCTTGGTTACATTATTGCAGAAATAGTATAAACTCTAGTCCTACAAGTTATAACGAAATTAATAACACTTTTTAAAACGCACATTGTGCATTATTCCTCGGTTTATATGACACGCATACTTACCCTCATCAAAATGAATCGCCACATAATACAACGCGATTCATGACATGATACGCCATGATGATCTAGTAGTAGGTGAGATGAATGCAGTCATAGTTAATAATACATGTTGCATGTATACAATAAATGAAATGTTTCGTTTAAACCTTGCAGAGACCAACACGTGCTGGAGATGTCAGAATGAAACAGGTACTCTATTATCTATTTTTATAGGAATGTGCCAATATAGAAACGGTTTGTGAGTGCATTTAAAATGTGTGTTTGAGAGAATAATACGCCTGAATGAATTCAGTGTACCTTTAATGGTTGGAAGATCTTACTGTTTATGTAATACCAATAGTACATTCCTTGTATTAAAGAAACAAAATAACCTTATTGCATTCCAGGAGAAATATAGTTTAACGTGGAATAATACTTGAAGGGGCATATTTCTATTTTAACCAGACAGTTAAAATGTCATCTTAACCCTTTCTTACTGATTGATACTTTAAACAAGTACTAATTTAAAGTATGATACCAGGTTTGCATGAGTTTAAATAGATCTTTGCAGTATTTGCACAGCTGTACATGACTGTAGTACAGACTGCAAAATACTGCTGTTCAAGTAGGGTTGAGATAAAAATGCATTCATTATCCACATCAAAATTCCTGTTATGCATATGTGTTGTTATGTGAAAGTAATGTAAGCAAAATTGCATGCATCTTGTCAATCATGCAATATTGGCAAGTGATTGTACCTTCATAACTTCTTGTTTTTGTGCACTTATAAAACATGATGAAAAATTGTAAGAACATGACAGTACTCCTTAATTATTTAGTAGGAAGGTAAGAAAATACTATTGGTGAAGACCCCCATGTAATGTCTGGCAGGAATATTTTTTTCCCTCTGTGCTTTTTTTATTATTAGGCTGCCATGCACAAATTGCTGGAAGCCTGTTGTTTTTTTTAGGTTTTTTTTTTTTTTTTTTTGCCAAAACTTCAAATGCCCCTAAAATGCTCATGCATGAATGAAAACTCACGAAACTTGCAAGTGTTGTAGATAATGCTAATACCTGCAAATGCAGTGACAGCTACACATACCGGTCACATGTTGCTGCTGCCATATTGTGTTTTGCAGCAACGTTAGAAATCCTATGGAAATCTTCTCCAAAACCATATGTCATGTTCAACCTACTTCATACTCATGCATACCTTTTGCCCCACTATTACGCTTGTTCATCAGAAGTTGCTCGGTCGCACGCTTTGACCACCATGTTGCATTCTCTGATTCAGCCTACGGTGCCTTCTACTCCATGCCACTAATACCCACTGTGCCACAAATTGGCATGCATGACACTAGTATAGAGTCCTACCGAGGTTGTTAAATGCGAGTAGCCCCAGTGAAAAACATGGGAGCTGTTGGCCAATGAAGAAAAACGAATGCACTGCGTCACACACGTTACACATTTCCTGCACAGTGGAATACAGTACACACATGAAACTCTGCACATATGTGTATGCCTGTGCCTACACAAAAAAACCTTAAGCCATATTCAAAAATTCACCAAACTTGGTACAATAATAAGTGACTATGTTATGCTCGATTGTGGTGAGTTTTGTCACCATTGGTGACACGGCATGGTGGCAAATTGTTACAAGAAGTCACTTATGGCAGCACATATCTTCAGAACTATAAAGTCTAATATACTTACATTTTCAGTGATTAACACTAGTATAAATATCTGTCAAAGTTGATGAAGCCAAGTCAAACATGGCTGCTGTACACCAATTCAAATTACAGCTTCACATTTCAGCCACATCATGATATTCCTTATTTTGTCCTCTACCTCCATCATGTGGAGAAGTTTGGAAAATGTATTCTGCATCTTGAATGACACAAGAATGAAAACTTCACATATATGGTAGAATTAAGTGGAAAAATACAGTTGTACCTTACATAATTGAAGCATGCAATCAAAAACGTGGCTTCAAGTCCACTGAGATTGAAATACACAATTCAAATGACACAAGAATGAAACCCTCAAATGCATACTACATTGGATTGAAATTGAAAATTACGCATTTAGTAACACAAGCACTTAAACTATAAATGCCTGCAAAAATCTGAAACCTACTGATACAGCTTGGAAGCCTTAAAAGTTGCATGCAACTTCTAGTTATTTGATTTGTTTGTCATTTAGTTGCACTTAATTTAATTTTTCATTAATGGGAATGGAGGAGGGCTGTGATATTTCATAACATAATGGTTAATCTTTATAGTTGATTAGAATCTCCTAGGAATTTTGCCAGACCTTGCAGCAATGCAAAACGTCAAACTGAAGAGTGTAAGAGTGAAGGGGCTAGTGCTGTATGACTGTGGTGCAAACTTATATAATTGTATCTCTCATACAAATCACATGAATGGGTGAGATCTGGTGCCCAGGACACAGTAAATGGACTGATGAACACAAATACTGAATTTCAGTCCTTGCCTAAAATGCAACTTTCCCACTTCCTTCTATATTCACAGTTGATGAAACATTCATATTTCTGTGACCATGCATCTGTGATCATTGGAATTGTAACATGCAGTGACAAAGTAACTCTAACTTATGGCTATTGTAAACCTTTTCATAAATGCCCACGAATTTGAAATATTTTAACTGCAGAATACAGTAATGTAGGGTTCTTCATATAACCATTTAGCCATTTAAATGGATCTGCAGAAATCATATCTAGCCTGTATTGAACAACAAGAACCACAAACAAGGCATATTTAAACCTTCATTTATATAGTAGTTCATCATGTATTGTGGTTATTGGGGTATCTCCTGTATCTGGAAAGTAGCATTTCTAAGAAGACCCTCAAAGTATTTCCCCTAGGAAGGGAAGTAACTGGGTTCAAACTGAATTGGCATAGAAAAGTCTGTGAATGGAATATGCAGTTGGGGATTAAAGGTAGTATTTTCTCCTCTCAAAATGAATGACTCCCAAAAAGGATGTTCTGGGCGTATAGTCGGAAGTCTGTTTAAGCTCTCAATGTAGTTGTAATTAACTAACATTAAAGTATTGTTGAACTGCTTTGATATGACCCCCTAGGGGATCCATGAAGTCTGTGGCTGATGCTCTCTGGGTCGTGAACCACTAGGAAGTGAAAAAGGTGTGCCCTTTATTCTTTATTCATTCTCATAAATTACATTTTGTGACGGGGACAAGCTCAGTCCCACGCCTGACTTCCACCATACCAAGCATAAGTATCCGGCAACCAACTTGTCATCCCAGGATTCATTGCCACCCCAAACACCACCTTTGCAGCAGCTCATTGGCTCATTCCAAAATCTCATAGTGGGGGGGGTCCAATGGCCCCATCCTCATGGCCATGTCATTGTTCATTCAATCAAGTGAATATAGTCCAAAATGAGCTCTATTTACCTTCTGCTATATAAGTGTATTTGAGTCTAAACTCCTGCATTTGTGATTCCAGTAACCTGCAAGTTGTCTGAATTCTGGCAATATCCTGCCTTAGGTTAGTATGGTAAAATATCAGGGCATATTGTGGCAGAGTTGAATTTTCAAGCTTTGTTTGCGTCTCCTCATGACCTCTTCCTGTCATGATTTTCTTTCTTGCCCCTACCAACCCTCAAGTAGCGCTTGCCTGCTGTTTGAGAATGCTGGCTAATGCCAAACGGTTGTGTAGTGTCTGAAGTTTTGTAGTACTCCCATTTCTTATTCACTGAAAACTAATATGACATCTTTGTCATTTTTAGGGGGAGTGGGTCTTATACTGCTAGGGAAGCTGTTCTTTAGTTGGAATGTTGTATGGTTGGTTTTGTGTTTTTATTTTGTATGTTACAGTACCTACTAAACTGAAGATGGAAGCACTACTTTATTTTTTTGTTTTTGCGAGGTGGTATATAAACCTTAAGTTCCTATGTACAAGTACTTTTCTATATGTAATGTTTTATTCAGTTTCATCATTGCAGATGTAGTCTTCCTAATTCTGTTTTTCTATGTATTTTTTTCGATTTACTATAATTTTCTTCCTCTTGCAATGTGTAGTAACTAATCCTGTGTAACATGAAGTTCTGCTTAGACCTTATGTGTTAGGAGCTGTTTGAAATCTCTGGCTTGGTTGTTGAGCTGTGGGGTATTTTATTAATTCATATTAATTGCACATTCTAAAAGTATGATTTTGGTTATTTTATTCCATTCAAATACATTTTTTTTTTAAATCTTAATTGTCTCGCTACACAATTTCATGTCTGTCATTATTGAGACAAGAAAGCAAAATTCTGTAATTCTGTTCTATAAATGATAAATCACATGTTCATTATTTTATTGTTTTGGGGGGAGGAGTGCTGCATTTGAGATCTATACAGTATTGATCCAGTCTTTGCTATAGGCCTGTAGTGCTGTGTTTTGTCCTATTATTTTGACTTGCCTGTAGTTAATCAAAATCCATTTTGTTAGTCAGCATTTTACTTTATTATAAAATCTGTTCTCGAAGATTCTCACTTACCAAACATACTTGATTGATTGTACATGCGGTGTTATTTTTTGGCAAAACAGACTTTTTGAGAGAGAGTACAAAGTACTAGGTTTTTCAAGGGTGTTTAAAGAAAGCAATACAATACTGGTGAAATATGAAATGTATTGTGGAAACCATGTCTTTTTCTAATATGGATTGAAATCAGTGACCAATATTCCATGTGTTTCTCAAGGCAATCAAAAACCTAAGAACAAAATAAAACAAATGTATGGGAGAGAAATCATTTTGACATGTATGCCTCCTCACTCTTTATGCATTCTGAAATTCTCATGAATACAGTTAGGGTTGAATTTGCACAAACCCATCTTTGGAAGACAGTGATGTTTTTTTTGTTCTGAAGTTCTTGCTTTTAATCCATTAAAATTGTCTTACTCAGCAGCATTCGTTTTCCTCCTGCATCATTCTGCATGCCTGTCAAACCAAGTTAGCTGCCAGATTTTTTTTTCTCCCTCTTACAGCATAGCTCATGAATTGCAGTAAAGCAACATTAACCAGTATGCACTTGAATTGTGGTAAATGTGCTCTTACTTTTGTCCTCTAAGAGGTTTTTATTTTCCCTTGATTTATAGTTTCAATTCATAGGTAAGTTTCCATACATGTTTATTACATGAAGGCAATTAAAATTAGACATGTTCTGTCATTAGCTCAGCTGTACTTACCAGATATCCAGCATAATTTCTACACTTACAAGGTCCACATGCTTTCTAGTTATCTTTTACCTTTGTTTAGATATGAAATAATTGTCCAGCTGGTAAATACATTATATGTTTATTTTTAGCAGTGTTTATGTAAGGGGATGCAGATAACTCTACATTACTAATGAATGTCTTCAAATTTAGCATTGGAAAATCATAAAAAAAAAGTATAGCGCTGAAGAGGTAAGTGGAGTGATTAACATCTTATAAAAAAAAATAGCAATGAGTTTAACCTTTTTAAGGTAGTGTCTGCATACTCGAGCGCTGTCAAGGTAATCCCTCACTAACCATACATTTTGCTGTAGGGCATTAGGGAGGGGATAGAAAGATGTCCCAAGTAGGTAATATGTGCTATTCAAAATAGTTGTGACTGGACAGTTGGGCCTGGCTGCCAGTCTTGGGTGTCTGCAGGAACGAGCACATTCCTGTCCCAGTGGTCAAAGTAGGGAAAATCAAGCCGGGATAACGTGGTTTGCATTAGGGACTATTATAAAACAGATGTGTCATGAAAGACCCTGACCATACCAACTTCAATGGGATACTCGAAATGTGAAATGGTAATTAGCATTAGTAACTGCAGATTTGTTTATTTTGAAATTGACATTGGAGTAAATATGCCTCTCCTTTAACTGATATTTTACAACCTGAGATATGTTAACCTGTGGTTCAGTGTAGTGCCTATCAACCTTACCTAATAAGCAAAACCTCAGTATTCAGTTTAACTTTTTCATTGAATATTCTTTCTGTGGGATCCACTGTGACCCTGGTATTTGTCAAGGTACATTGAGGGTGGAGTGGACTAGATTAAGCTTTGATGCCATTAGGCTACTTCACCAGTCCAGAAGGATTACAGCTTAGATATGAAACGGTGTATATGAGCTTTGCCTCTTTTCTGTATACTTAGTATTAGCCACTGACTTTTGCTTTCCTTGGACATTATCAGTTTTGTTTGAATAGTCATTTGATCTTTCCTGCAGCCCCCATGGCACTACCACAGTGTCTCATTTATTTAATGACAAGGCATTTTAAAATGAATTCCCATTTTCACTGTCTGCATGCTATTGCTCTGCTCAGTGGTCAGCCACTATAGTCACATTTTTTGAAGAGCTGCAATTGAAAAACATTGCCTTGACACTCAGACTACATACTACACCCCATGACTCATAAGCTCCCAAGATTTGATTGCACTTGGAATTTGCATGCATAACAATGTTAATTATTTGTAAGGGTAATATTGATATGAAATGGTGGTTGGTGTATGGACAGTTAATTATAAAGACATCTAGTTTACATAAAGGACTGAATTGTTTTGCTTGCATTGCAGTACACTACGTTTATTTTTTATTTTTGTCTTTGAGAATGGTACTATTTAAAGAGGCATGACCATTTTTTGAGTGTATGAAGACTGTATAAGTGCATGTTTATTGTTTTAGGACCAGCATTAGACTATAAACTGTTATGGACTAAATTGTGTGTGTATACACGTCATATTGCGTTTTAGCTCTCCAAGTAGTTCAAGTAGTATAATATCTAATTTGTATTATAATAAGCACATTATTCAGTTAGTTTTGTCGGCAAATAAGGAATTATGCATTATCCAGGCTTGTGAATCTACCAGCTATTGTAACACAAAAAACATGAAGTGACGATTTGACCAGGTCAAAATTCTCAGGTTTGCCCACTGACCAATTCAACTTTTATGTATAATTACATACTTCAGAAATAGTAGGAACAACTGATGCCAACTGAGTTCCTGATAGTGACTGAATTGAGATGTCTACAAATCATTTGCAAATGTTTGTCATATACTTCGAAATGTTTTTAACTTAAGTGGTTAATGGTTTGTGAAAATAACCCCCTCAAAGCATGAATATCTTTATAACTGTGTATCCTTATAATGGTCTGTCTTCTTTTTTTGTGGCTGTCCCACCATGAATGCCTGGTATCATCTCTACAAGGTTGGGGATCAGAAAGAGATTTTTTTGAATGGTTTTGTCTGCCTTTGACTCTTTGACATTTCTTCCATTCTGTACGAAATACTATTCACTTCAATATCGATCGAGATAATAATCAGGACAGTGTAATGATTTCTGCTTCCCAATTCGTCTAAAGTCAGATTTTATTGAACTGTTTTGCCATTTATCCCCCCTCCACCACCATGGATCAGCCAAAAAAACGTTAGAAAAAATAATTTGATCAAAACTTTTTCTTTCTCCCCTTCTCTCTTGCTCCCACCACCCCTAACCTACCCGACTTGGCGCTGAACAATGGTGAGATCTTGCTAGTAAATTACTTATCTGTTTTCTTTTTAATCATCTTTGCTTCCATTGGTCTGGTTTATGACTTTCTTTGTACAGTGTTTTTCTTTTATTACTGTCTTTTCATTTTTTATTTATTTTTTATACAACACACAATAAAATAACACATCCACTTATTCTGATGTTCTTTCCATCATTTGTATGCCATCTACTCTGTACTTTTTAATTCCTACATGTAAATTCTGTGACTGTATTCCCCATTCTAAAGAATGAATGTGAAGGACTTTCAGTCACCAGGATTTTTTATTTTTTTATTTTTTTTGTAATTCAACTTTTGGTGCATTATTTAGAAGAGTTGGGGAATCTGCATTGCCAAGCCTGTGTGCAGTTCAGTTGTTGTATAGACCTCATTGTTTAGTAAATTTAGTTAGTTATTTGTTTGTAAAATATGCTCTGGACTTGGCATAAAATTGACATTTTGTATAATCGGAAGGAAGGAAGAAACATTACAGTTGTGCACTTCACAAATCACACAAGTCCTGTTAAGTGACTAAAGGGACTGGTCATCAAAAAGCCTGCCGTGCAGTTACTGACTTGTTAATCTATTATTCCTCTGGGGTAGAATTGGCAAACATTAAGTTTCAATAAGTAGCTCAAAGCCATGGATGTTACAGTGCTCCTAGCTGTATTACAACTGCTAAAGGTTTAACATTGTAATGTCTTAGTAAGTCAGAGTAGGACTAAAAAATTGATTAACTTAAAATTCCACATGGAAGCCTTACACCTACAGCCTGCCTAGAAATATATATAGAAATATATCTTCATTTTTGTGTGTTTTCCTCCCAGACCTCAAGGGAAGTAATTCTTATTTTATTTCATTCTCTTCATTTTCTATATTGTTCCCTTTACTCCTGATATTCAAGGATTTGCTGAAAGACATATAACTGTTCCAATGACAATCTTTTGGACAGCATAATCATACAAAAAGAAAAATGGCACTGACTGTTAGGCTAGAATTCATTTTGTTTCCCAGTTTGTTTGCATGGGCCATCAGATTTCTGTGCACCTTTCTGCATTATATATAGAAGGTTTGGTTTTTCTGTACCTGTGCTATTTCATGCATCAATGCAGTGTTACTTAAGTATAACTTGTGGCGCATTAAAAAGGGACATAGATGCATGAAGCTAATCAAGTTATAAAGTGATTTGCTATTCTGGCTTTTTCGTAGAAGTATTTAGGAAGCAGCTCCTGACTCATTCCTTCTCTTTGTCACTGTAGGATTTCTAAAATTAACCAGTAACTGCAGAAAGTAATACTTAGGCACGTATAGGCAGCAATACTATGATATAATTATAATATTATGTATTAATCGTGATGTTTGCAGTTTTTGGAAATGTCATGTGTCTGCCCTGTGAAATCTCAGGTCCTATGGGTTTTCTACTGTGCAAGAATATGGTTCAAGGGTCAGAGCTCCCTTTTCTTGCTCCAAAGTAACCGTGTTTATGACATTGACCAGATAGGCCACACATCCCAAGTAGGCAAATGTCTTTACTGTGAGTGGACTATTGTCTATACAGTTACTAGAGGGTTACATTTATAAAATGTTTGCTTATTATTTTTTTGAATGCTTTAATTCACACTGCTTCCCTGGTTTCACTTTCCAAAAGCAACATCTGTATGAGGTTTTTGTTAGATAAATTGTGTGCCTGTCAGCTGGTAATGTTAGCAAGAACAGATGTGTACTTTTTTTTTTTTTTTTTTTTTTCTGCCCTTAGAGATTAGTCTATGATTTCTGGTATTTTTGGTGATAAATACAGGGCCCAAAACATAAATCTTCACAATAAATTGCCAACATGGTTAACTGAACCAGGCAGTGACTGTACAATGGACGATTTTGTGAAATATTGAATATAATGGCCAATAAAATCCTTATATTGAAGATATTTTATTCGACTCTGAGATTTGCACTCTACTTGTATAAAGCTGTAGCTGAAAGTATTCTTGCCCCTCATTGGAAACCATGTTTCATTTAGTTTGATACATATTGTGATAAACCTATACTTGTTTATCTATTGTCTTTTTAGAGTTTTTTTTGAATACTGCTTCTGCCTGGATAAAACTAGAAATTCCAGTTTACTAAACTGAGTTATTAAAAATATAGTGGCAGTCAAACCTTGCCACGCCCAATTTTAACTCCATTTAATCAACGGGTAACTTTTCTGTAGGCTGAAACACACTATTCAACAATCTGAAAATATATGGCTGGTATAAAACAAACCGTTTAATATGTAAACTAAATTAATCACCAAATAACATTGTTTTAAGTAAAGGGTGTTCAGTAAATAAATGTATATGTTTGATTCCATGTCTCATGCCTGAATTCGATTGGTTAAATATTTCCTTTAGAAAATACTTAAATAACAGGGATTTTCTGAAATGCACTCAGAGCAGTGGAAGCTGTAACCTCATTGTTCTGTTAAATGTCTATGCTTTCTAAAATTCTTGATTGTAAGAAACCACCCACAGAGATGTGACTCTGCATACAGACATGTCTTAAAGTGCAGCCCATCTGCATTCTTGTTACATGAGAGCTTTTTATTTAATACCAGAATGTTTAAATGAGTTATGAACTGGTTTTGAGAAGATATTTGTGGATGAGGGGGGCGTGTTGTCTTTTCTCCCAAATAGAAGCAGTAACCAACCTTTCTTTTCTTTATTCTACCCTCATTTTTGGGATCGTTTGTTTTTCATTTTTCAATATTGTGCAACTAGTGTTTGTTATAGTAGTCATGATTATTATTATTATTATTATTATTTTTTTTTTTTATTCTTTTAATATAACTAATGTCACATGAGTATGTCTATGCATATATTTTTTCAAATTTTAAATGAATGTGACAACTACCAGTTTGGATGAATTCTTCTGAACGACTGGTCAACAAGAATAGTGAAAGCATTTTTTAAGATTACACCATGTTGAGAAGACCATTGAAGAATTACCTCAATTTGTTCAGGTTTCATAGTAGTTTGTTTTAACAATATAACCAGGAAATACCAATGATACACAATAGAAGAGTGGAACATCTGATTTAAAATAAACATTTAATAAAAAAGGTTAATCTTTTTTGTCAGATAGCCTATTCTTGCACCATCAGCCAGTCTTTATATTTTATATAAACTGTTTTGAGTTTATACATTTTTCATGCCACACCAGAATGTGGTACTACTGTTTTGACAAAAGTCTGTGGAGAATAGCTTAGTGCAGAAGCTCTCTTATTTAGAGGATTCTGGAGAAAATAACCATAATATACTGTATAATATGTAGGTTACCCTGTTAGATTCCATTTTTTAAATGTGACTTTAATAAAGTTCAACAGAATTAGCTCTGTCGTATGAACCAGTATTTTTGGTTATTTTTCTAATGTGTTAAATGCAGCAGCATGATTCTATTTAGTAAATATTTGTGGTTTCAAACAGAATTGTTTTGTGGTTTGTTTTCCCCTAAAAGCACACGAGCACATTTACATAAGCAAAAAGCATACCTACATTAAAAAAAAAAAAAAATGTTTTCTTTCCACCTTAGGGTTTCAGATAAACCTCTCTGGAGTTCCCCAAAGTAAGCGAAGTATTTTATTTTACTGTATCAACCCTTTTGTCTTTCTGTCTGACAGCCTGGTATGGGGAATCTGTCCACTGTCGTTTCTAACTAACCCAAAGGAGAATGGCGTGGTTAAGAGCTTCCATTTACCACAAGACATTGGAAATTATATTCATACCAATATCCGAAATGCTTGCGTCACAAGCTAATTTCATTGGTGGCTACACTTAAGAACAAAAAGCAAGCAAACAAAACAAATCAAGTTGAAATGCAAATATTTAATTCATGGTAATTAAATTAATGTATACTTGCTGCACGAAATGCTAGTTAGCTCTTTTGTTGTCGTCGTTGTTGAAGTAATGGAAGCTCTACCTGAATTATTTTTGCACTTTTTTTCTTGAAGTACTAACCAGCAAGGCTGTTTGGTTCTTGTCACAAAGAATGTATTTGTTTTTCTTCCTTTACACTTATTTATTTTTTATTTTTTTAAATTCACAACATAAACTTGGCATGAGTGCTATACTTACCACTGATAAGTTTAAATTGAAACCATGTAGGACGAAGCAGTACTGTACAAAGCCCTGCTGTTCGAAAAAGTCAGCTTGGCATGCTGCTGTTGGAGGAAGAACAATAAAATGCATTCTTCAATAAGACGTCACATCGCAGCTTCGCCTTTTGGGAACTTTTGGAGTCTGAATGTTTTCATGGCTGGGGCCTACAATATATTGTTTTGAGCAGTGTTCTCTTGCATTTCTGAAGATGCTGTCTAAACCTGTCATTGATAACTGGTGGTTGTCCTGAGGTTGTCTTGTCTTGCCTTGACAAGGCTCGTCTCTCTTTAGTCAGCTGATTTTCAAACACAGCAGCGTCATGGAATTTGAAAAACATCTTGAGATAATTGTTTGGTATTTATATCGATATCCGTGCACAATTCAGCTGCGTTAAACCAAAAAACACTTATTGGCAATATGCTTTTAGTCATTAAAATGTTTCATACTCCGATCTAGACATTTTTGTAAAGATGTATTGTAGTCCTGCTTCTTCATTGAGTTAGACTAAGAAAAATATAATAACCAGCTGAATGTTTTGGATTTTTCTTTAATATTGCAAACTACAGTATATGATTTCAGATATAACTTTTTTATTTCAAGATTATTTATGTTGTCATGTTACCTTTGAATACACTTTATATTTGGTTACCTGAAAAAACTACCTTTTAAGATGTTCAATTTAATTTAAGATGTTTTATTTACTTTACTTTATTTATCAGATTGCCATGGTCATAGTCTTGTTTATGTCTTGACCATTTTCCCCATTGATGCACTGAAAACACTGAACATCAGCACAGAGTTAAACACAATTAAACATTCTGAGGAGTTTATAGAGAGAGAAAATATAATCATAATCATGATGTTTAATCTGCATTCCCTCTAAATAGGTTTTGGCATTACAATTAATGTGGTCATTATTTTAAAATTAAACATTGGAGGAATTGAATAGCAAATTCTGAATATATCCTTATTCATTTCCAAGTTGGGCCATGTGTTTCAAATATGGGAGTAAACAAATTTGAATGGTTATTTTTCAATTCGCCGAAAAATACAATGAATGTGAAAGTAGGATAAGTAAATTGCAAGAAATATTTTTCAACAGTGACATTCCAGTAATTTCCAGTTTACCAACATTTTAAGGTAAAAATAGATGTATTTGACCATTTGTATTTATTTATTTTATTGCATTCATTATTTAATGGGCAAAACAGACCCCTTTATCTGAGAACAGTAGCAGAATTAAAAACTGGAAAAATGAAAATGATCTGCTTAAATTAGGTTTGTGCCCTTGAAAAATATTGTTCAAAACCCTCATTAAGCAGTCAATAATAATAATAATAATAATTAGGTTAACAATTTTTTTTCTTGTAGTTGAATTCTCATTGATTAGCAGTGTGTGCTTTGTGAATCAAGCTGATGGTAAATCATGCTGATTTTAAAAAGCTTGGTGTCAGAGATCTACAGGACACAGGTCTGGATGTAATTGTTTTATGTGATGCAGTAGAATTTCATTTTAACTGATGGATACAGTGACCTGCAGAGTAAAATATTCCATGTAACTGTTAATAAATTGACATTAGGTGTTCCTAAAATCCCTCCACTTTCAGAACATGGCCTTATTTTGTACGAGTATGTTTCTTTATGGTGGGTGACTTTTTCTGTTGAATTGTTTTGTTTCATGGACAGTTTTAGGCAAACACCAATTCAACAGCAAGCATAAACTCTGAGACTACTCTAAGTGCATATTATGTGGTGACTGTTGCAGGCCGGACACATACATTGTTAAACTGCTGTTGAGCAAAAATCGCACAGTTGACTAGACATGCAAAATGCAGCGAAATGTTGCTGAGTGTTCGTTCTGCTGATCTTTTTTTTAAAAAGAGGGCACTGCTAAGCTTAAATACCAGGTTTGCTTTAGGTGCTCCTAAAATGTTTTAAGACTCCATGTTAAAGAGAAACACAATAGGCAATTGTGCCCATGATTAGAAAACTGGAACATGAATTTATAAGTGTATTTTCACAGCTGTTATAGAGTGAAACTTCTGCCTTTTTAATGACAATCACGTTTGGTAGGAGGTCTTTGTATGATTGGGTATCTTTGTTAAAGAGTTAATCCATCTCGGCATCGGACTAAAGGATTACTAATATGTATATATATATTTTTTCTATTTTGAGCCTTTTGCCCACTCCTCCACTTGCCTTCACAATTGCGTTGTTAGATTGTTTACAGACAGAAGTTATAATTTGGAGTTAATATTCCCCAGTACCAAGACTTCCAGTTTAGGAAAGGAAAAGAAAACAAGAAATTAGTTTGGGAATGGAATGTTCTGTATTCCATTCGTATCTCGTCTTTAATTTTCTTTTCTTTTTTTCTTTTTTCTAAACCTGTATGTTTCAATCTCTGGTTTACTGTCTTTCACACACACATGTTCTCCACTATTGCCAGATATGAAAATATATTCCAGCTGCACAACACCTTTCTTTCAACATTTAGTAAGCTCTTTGTTCATGTATTCAGATGTCATGTAGACAAGGGTAACAAGCATTGAATACATGGAATATTTTGTTGACTTATTTCAAATATCCCACAGCATGTTAAACCTGTATCTGCTATGCAGTTGGAGTCGTATTTTAATCTCTAACCCCCCCACTGCCTCCATTAATTTCATTATGCTGTGTTTTTGTGCATGTCAGTGTTTTTGTTTGTTTCACCATGAGCCAGCAACAGACAAACCCTACCTAGAGCAGACTGTTCATTATGGTTTCCATAGGTTTCCTGTAGTCTATATTGCTGTGCCCCTCCATAAATTTTGAAACGCATGAGCACTGACTAGAATGTAAGTGTTAAGTCCTTGACACCATAACATCTGCCAGGTAGCTGTAGAATGTGTTTATGGAAGGTGTCAAAAGCCATGTTGGAAGTGGCTCCAGGTCAAGTGAGCAAGGAGGTCTTTCTTGCGAGAATGTCTTGATATCCCTTGTTTTGAGGAAGAAACTAAAATGTACTACATGTTTTTATATTCATTAGTTTTAAACGGTATGCAAATACAATTAATTGTCTGAAAAACTGTTTAGACCAAGTCCGCTTCCACCAAACCATCTTGGTACCTAAGGAAAAAGCCCTATCCCACACTGCAGTTTACAGTTTTTATTTCAGCATTTTCTAGAAAGGTTTCTGATGTGCATTTACATTTCTTGATAGCAATGGTACTTCCTGGAGGAAAGACCGTAGTGTCCACCTTGAGGTCATATTTTAGATGCTGAAAAGCCGTGTGGAAAACCATAGGTTGTGAATGTCCAAAACAATTTACATGACCATTTCTAGTAGGGCTTGGCGATATATCGAGTTTTTGCGATATACACGATGTATTTTGTGCGAAATTAGGACGTTATAAAATGCTTATATCGCGAGTATCGAGGTTTGTCTTTTTTGTGCAAATGTATGTATAGCTGCAGACCCGGAAACCATGGCATGTGCGAGGCGTAACTATGTTTTAATGCAGCCAATCACTTTGCACGAAATGCCTGTCAAACTTTCTGGCCAATCACTTGCAGAATACAAATATAATATATATATATAATATATTTATTCGGCCAATCGCCTTCCTCATTTATCAAAATAAGGCGGGAGAAGGAATGAAGAGGAGAGAGCAAATGTATCTCCGTGTTATGCTACAATCTAATCATTTGTGTTGATGTTAGTAAATTAGTAGTTTTCAGGTCCTTAATCAGGCGATCCAACTGCTTATAAATTTGCATGTTTATTTTACAAACAGACGGTCCGTGGAATTACGATCAATGTTACACTCGCTATATTTAGATTTCATTGAAAGCAATGGAAGTTAATAAACAAAATAATAGTCATTAAATGTTTGAATTACACTAAAACCAGAAGCGAATGCGCATATATACACATATATGCGCACACACACGATTTAAGCTAACCCTGCTAACACAATGTTGCCACAACGTTGTAGCATGTATGTTAGCTGGGAAGCGGCACCCCTGGCCAAACATATGTGAGTGAAAAAAATAATAACCAAAAGAAACTTTAATGCACAAGCGCACACGTTGCGCCCCGCACTCATCGCTGGCTGAACTCGATCCGCAAGCACCGCCACCCCCCTAATTTAGCTGTGTAATTTGTATTAAATTAAAGAATAATGCAGTTTTTTTGCATTTTAATAAACTGAAAAACAATGTAAACAAATGCAGAATGTTTCATTTTCTTTTGATAAAGATGGTGAAGGGATACAACTTTTGTTATTATTATTATAATAACTATTGTGTAATAACGCGTGCTGTACCGGTAAGCAGAATTGAAACGCTGCAGTCAGAGGAGAAATGTCTCTGTCTAGCAGATGTTAATGGGCCACTATAAATCTGGATGTTGTAAATCTCCCTGAATCTGTACCATTTTACAGCGCATGTGTTGCGTGATTACTACTACTTGTGTTATTGTTATGTGACAGTAAATGATAATGAGTTTGTGTGTGTGTGTATATATCTATATATCCTATAACAACAACACAAGCAATAGTTATCACGCAACACTTGCACTGTAATGTGTTGCATTCTGCAAATATTTACCATGACCATTGGTATTTGTTGTTGTGATATTATTTTTAAGTCATATCGCCCAGCCCTAATTTCTAGTATAGGTTGTAACCGTTCACCTTTTTTTGCGATAAAGAACTAAGTAAATTGGAATTTTTAAAATTAAAAATCAAATTTGTTAGCGGTTTGGTGACATACCTTGTTAATCAGCAATAAATCATCCCTGATATTTTTTGTAAATTGTGGTAATCCCTTTGTCTGGGTGACATACAATCATTGTATAGTGTGTCTGGTTGTTATGCAATGTACTAGACACAGCTAGGAATAATGATATGCCCTGTGAACCTTTTCCTTCTCTTTCTCTCAGGTAAACGCAAAGCACTGAAGTTAAATTTTGCCAATCCTCCAATTAAAACACCTCAACCAAGAATTTCTTTCACCCCCCCGGGAGCTCCTTTTCAGAACCCACATATGTAAGTAGAGCTCCATGAACACAAACTCAAGTTGCATCTTTTAAATTGTTTTCCAGGTACTTTTCAGAATAAATTGTTTATTCCCTTTCATTCTAAATATGTGTGATAAAGTGGAGAAAGCTTTAATCTAGAAATGATGCATGCTAGTTATATTAGGTCATTACTTCATAGCCAAAAGTCCATTAGGAAATATTTGGGTCATGATGTAAAATGCTGACGGTGTCATGAAACGAGTATTTCCACTTTAAAAGGTTTCCTGGAGGTTTGCATACTGTAAGGTCCTGTTGTCTTTCCTACATACATTTTAGAAAGTGAAAAAGCACTTCTGGAATTGGAACCAGAGTACACATGGGTCTTTCAAAGGTTAAATGTATTTGCTGTCTGTTATCACACAACTTTCCCCTGACTTTCCATCATACCATACGGATGGCAGTGGTCATAAATCTGTTGTGTGGGAAGGTACCAGATCAGTTGGAAAACCGTTCAGATTGTCCTTGGTAGAAATCCCATTTCTTTATAGTTTTATTCAGCAAGGCTGCTGAAGCAAAAGGTTGAAATATGGATTTTATTTGATTGCTGTAAGGTTATAACCAATACCTTTTTTTATTTTTTTTATGTGTATGATCACTCTTTAGAATATAGCCTATGCTTTCAGTCCATTATTAACACTTTTTTTTTTTCCCATTTTCTCCTATTTTTGAGAACCATTTAAAGATTATTCCTGCAGAAAAATACCAGTGTTTTACAGTTGTGTAATTGACCATTCAAAACATTTAATTGAATGGCCAAGTCTTCATTCAATGCAGCAGTTATAATTATTTTGTTTTTTTTTAAATTAAGGAACCGATTCAGGAGGCAGTCAAATGCATATTGCTGTGGGCTGACAGAATATGTATGAGTTATGTAAAGAACAGAAAGTTTTTTAAGGAAAGAAAAGTATGCTGTTCCAGTGTTTTATTCTGAAGCAAATGGCGGATTAAACATCAAGATGTATGTAATCGACTTTCAGCTATCAAAATAATGTGAGAAGATAGTCTTTAGAAATTACATGATAATCTTTAGCTCTCAACTTTGAAATATAATTCCTTTAAGTGTTATATACTACATCACTTTCACAAACAATACAGAAAGCATTCCTTAATAGGCATAGGTGGCGTTTCTTTTTTTTGCCTGCCCCCCAACCCCTTCAAATTCTAAGAACTGGCCCCCTATATCTTTCCAGGTGCTTGCTTTAGACACTGGCAGTTTTAAACTAGAATACAATGCCTTGATATGTAAATATCCATACACAAATTTAAAAAAGAAACAATCATGCATCACATAGGACCATAAATTACAATTCAAAGACTGGAAAATATATTGTTAAACATCACCGCGTACTGCTTTGTTTTAAGATGTGTATGTTTTGTTTTAGTTTTGCTTCCCCATTTTGCTCTTCATAGATTTTCCAAACCTGTACATGTCATCTAATCCAAACACTTTCAAGGTGTCTTTATCCTTGCAGGGGCTTGTCTTCAAGTGAGACATCACTCTGTTGACAAATCCACCTGTAGCTCCTGTGTTTGTTTACATTTTTCCAGCCATTGCAAGTCATTATACAGACTGTAGTTTCAAGGACTCAGCCCACTGCATGAATTCAAACTCACATCTTGAAAGTTACTGCAATGGGGGGGAAAAAGCACTATGTACACAGAAATGACAGGGATATTTTTTTTTAATGAATGATATATTTAATTTCAGAAAAAAACATTTGTTTTCATACTCGGTTACCACGAGAAATGTAATTGAGTTTCTGTTGATGCCCGTTTTAAGAAATAAGAAAACCCAGAAAAGGAATTATTGTGAATTGTGTTACTGAACCTAGTCTGTAGATTGCTTATCTATCTATCAGATTGGGTATCCTCCAAACTTCTTAGCAAAAATTGTTCTCTTTTGTGGCACTGGCAAATATCGCTGACTATAGTATTTGGACAAAAATAGAGTAAAATGTAATAAAATACAACAAATATTCAATAGAGCCTCATAAAATAGGTGTCTTTCAGTTTTTCCTTCCTTTGAAAATTAGGTCTTATTTGATCTGAAGAACTACCTTGTGACTAGCTACAGTAGGAAATGTATAGCAAGGGAACTTAGAAATAATGCAGCTGCAAGGTATTCTTTTTAGAATGATGAATCATCTGGAAGTGTGTATTGGGTGTCAGACAGAAGCTTAAAAAATTATTTGTGCATAAACAGGGATTTTGGAAAAGATTCCCAAGCTAGTCCATTGACAGGAAGTCGTGCAAATAGCTTTATTTAGGTGACGTACTGTGAGGAATTCACAGTGCTTGTTTTCTTTCTTTTGCAAGCAGGGAGCTTTTGTCAACACTACATTTCCTACTGCACAAGCTACATTGCTGTACAGGTGTTGCTTAGTCTTATCAAAAATGTAAAAGGACAAGACATGTTTTTTCATTCTTAAGGTAGACAGATTTTAATCCTGCTCAAGACTTAATTCTGTTAACAGCCAAGAGTATTAGACACACATTCAGTGCTTGTAAATGCATCACGTCCTGTTTAAAATGTATTAATTTATTGTTTGTCAACATGACATGTTTTGTAGATTAGTAGTAGTGCAGCCTTCCCTACATCAAATAATTGTGATTTTTAAAATCATCAAAGGCCCCTATTTCCTGTCAACTTAAAGCCAGACACTCTCTGGGTATTGAAATCCTAGGGGTTGACTATATTAAAAGAAAAAAAAAAATGTTCCAGTATAAAGAGCATGTTGTAAAAGCTTAAGTGTATTGTGGTTAAAACCAGTTGGACTTCAGGCTTCAAAGCCACAATGTGTGTGGCTGCTTCTTCACCCCCCACCCCATGTTCACCCCATTAGGGGATCTTCTAATATATAGATATATGCACATCCTTTGCTGAGTTAGAATGTATAATGACCTATCCAAATACAGAGTTAAAATGATCTCAACTGGGAGACTCTCTTCTAGGCATGTGTGTTTTAATATAGTGCGTCTGGATGAGTGCTTTTGTTATGCAGTGGCTTGTACAGCTTCTGTATTCCCTCTGGCAAGGAATTTATTGACAGTCTGCTGATGTCTACAAATGCAAAGTACTGCTAACTGACCTGTAGCGTTGGAAAAATGGGACGCTTGCATAAAAAAAAGAAAAAACTATGACTCCAACTCCCCTCGACACTCACACAGGATATAATTATTTTACATTTGAACTCTCATGGCGACAGCCCTTTAAGTTCTCTAAAGACCTTGTGAACAATGAATTTCTCTCTTCTCTTGGTTCTTGATTGAACACCTAGCTCACTATTCTCTGTATAAGGAGTTATAGAATGACACCTCTTTGGTCACAATTTAACTGTTTAATTGTATGGAAGGAAAACAATTTTATCTTGTGTTTTTAAAAAAATATATATATTCTGATACAATATAAAAAAACTGACATTTACTTTTCCCTGTGTACCTTTCATTTCCAGAGAGAGGCTGCGCACGCACAGTATTGAATCTTCAGGCAAGTTGAAGATCTCTCCAGAGCAACACTGGGATTTTACAGCAGAAGACCTCAAGGACCTTGGGGAAATTGGACGTGGTGCCTATGGATCTGTAAACAAAATGGTGCACAAGCCAAGCGGAAAGATAATGGCCGTAAAAGTAATCCCGCTTTTATACAATCACTTTTTTGTATTATTACCTTGATTTCCCCAGTGACTGAAATGGGGGGAAGTTCTAGTGATTATTCCACTTGCCAATCATGGGTCATTTTTGTCAAATAGATGCATGAAGGGAATGGGTCCTGAAAAGTGTTTTTCGTCATGTTTTAGGACAAAATCCATCTGGATTGAAGAACGTTGTGATTTAATGACAATTTAAATGCAGTCACTGGACCAGCTAGCTTATTTTTACTAACCTTATTTTTGGTCAGTTAGTTAATTGTGCTCTTTAAACCATTGAATATTTATATGAAGATTATTAAAAAAGCTTTCTCAGTAATTGCATAAAGATGATATTCCTACTTAGAAATGCACACAGTAACCTTTGATAATCACATTTGAAGTATTTCACCTATTAGCATTTAACAGAGCATTGAAATTGCCAAGCTATACGATGATAGATGGTTGTGGGATGCGTCAGTTTGGGTATACTTCTTTAATTACCAATGTAATACTGTGTCATGTAAAATTGATGCAGAATAAAGAATACTTACTGGTGGAGCCAAAAACCAAGGTAGACAATTTACTAAAAGGCCGAATCCTACTCTTCCCCCAGGGAGAGGAGACTGTGCATCTCAAAAAATATTTAATGGAAGCTCAGATTTATTTATTCTATTTAATTGGCTATGACAGGATGAAAACCAGATCTCGGTTTTTACTTAACTGAAAATGAAGGCAAGTTTTGTATAAAGCTTTGTGTGTGTATGCATCATGCACTGCTGCAGACCTGTTTCCCACTGAGATTCCACATTTTATTTGTCTGCTCTTTCTTACAGAGGATTCGATCAACCGTTGATGAAAAGGAACAGAAGCAGCTGCTAATGGATTTAGATGTAGTGATGAGGAGTAGTGATTGTCCATATATTGTTCAGTTTTATGGGGCTCTTTTCAGAGAGGTAAGATTTCTACCTGCAGTCTTTTTTGGAGAGAAGAAATGATGAGCACTAAAATATAAATCCTTTATTTGAATCCTTTTGTGTCTTTCCTCAAATATTCATGAAGTTTCCCTATATACTTTTGGTGGTATGATTTGATCATTGTTTATGACTGGAACTTCCATTTGTGTCATATTGGGGTGATTGCACAGAAATTCAGCTAACCCTTCACCTGGCTATATCTCTGGTTAACCATGCCTCCGGGTGCTGTCTGGTTATAACCCGTAAATGGAACGGAGGATTTTGTTTCTGTAAACTTGATTCAGACGGAAAATAATTGAAGCAAAACCCAGTCGTGTGGTTTGTAGATGTGAAAAACAGAACACAGTCCTGTCAGACCACCAAAAAAATTCCCTCAGTAGTAAAAGTCTAGGTTATATGAGGATGTGGTTTTGGTACGATAGCCACAAGTTAATGTAACGTGCTTCATTTGTGCTTGATAATTAGGTTCTTACATTTTTATTGTCTGAATGCATACTTTTGTCTTTTAGGGTGACTGTTGGATCTGCATGGAACTCATGTCTACCTCGTTCGACAAATTCTACAAATATGTATATTGTGCATTAGACGATGTGATTCCAGAGGAAATTTTAGGAAAAATAACATTAGCTGTGAGTGGATTCACAGATCTTTATTTTATATTGTTTTTTTTTCCTCATTTGCTCCAGTAAAATGCAATTTTGCTGTATGTCAACTTGTTATAAACTGCCAATGTGATATATTTTTTTCCAACCATATTTAGAGCTAAGCATTTAATTAAAGCATTCATGACTTTGTATTCCTTCTTTTTTTGTTTTAGACTGTGAAAGCACTTAACCACTTAAAAGAAAACTTGAAAATAATTCACAGAGGTGAGTCATTTGTGTTGGTTTGTGGGTGGAGGGATGCAATCCTTGCTAATGAAAATGTTAGTGAGAAACAATCTTCATGCAACAATATGTTCTCACTAGAATATTGAGAGGTTGAACCTACTTAAAACGACAAGAAAAAGCTTTCGAAAAAATTGTCTATTTTGAGTTTCTTGTAGTCTTCTCTGTCATTTATATATAGTTCTATGTTTAAGCAATATGAAAATCTGTATTCACCATTATTTTAGTATTAATGTAGTATATTATTTAGCATTTGAAGTCTTTATATTATTAGAAAACTGATGAAGGCTTCTGTATATATTTGAGACCAAGGGTCATCCAATTTAACATCTGATGTTTGAAAAATAGTTAATTAGATTAATTCATGGATGACCAAACTCAGTTTTAGAATGATAATTTGTACTGCCCTTGGGGTTTCATATCAATTAAAAGTTCAGAGCTGTCTTGAATTGTGTCCCCGGATCTGGCCCTGCTATTTATTGCTTCCTTGCAGCACACACTGGGGGGCACTCATTGTCCTTGGTGTGCATACGTCTGTTCCTTACAATGTGAAAGCGTTATCCTGTTACTTCACAGAACACGGTCTTCACACAAGAACAGCTTGGAATGTACAGAGCAGGCAAAAGCTTCAAGCTACGTGGAATAAAAATCTTCCCTTTAGTGATATATTTTTCGTTTGTTTTAATGCAAGACCTATGTATTATTTATGGTAATTTGCATCTGACCCCCCTATGCTTTATAAGAATATTGCAGCACATGCATCGTATCCATTCTTAATTGCCACGTCAATGTCATAGTCAGGAGAAAAAATAATTCTCCCTTGTAACTTTTTTGTATATTTTGTTTCTTGTTTCCCCTCATTCAGACATCAAACCTTCCAATATTCTCCTGGACAGGAACGGCAACATTAAGCTCTGTGATTTTGGCATTAGTGGACAGCTTGTGGACTCCATTGCCAAAACTAGAGACGCAGGATGCAGACCTTACATGGCGGTGAGTCAGTGGGAAACAGAGCCTGTGGACTAATTTTGATTTGGATGAAACATGTGATTGGAAAGCCTTCTGCTGCACATTTCAATATCCATTACAGCATCCTATGATCTCTTTTCCATTACAAACACTGGGTATATATATATATAGGTATTGTAAATTTCACACTTAAACCATGTTGTGTGTGTGTGTGTGTGTGTGTGTGTGTGTGTGTATATACATTGTATTTTTAATTTAAATTGGTGATGAGTACACAAATAAAAAAAAATGTACAATAACAAATCTGGGAAATTTAATGTGTCTTCAAGTAGGTGAAATGGAGAGGGAAGAGGATAAAAGGACCCCCCTTTTTCAAATTTAGTCACAGAAACACCTCTTCCTTCAGGTCCACTCTAGCTCTTGAAGGATTGCCCTTTGACCTTCTCTCAGAGCAGCGACCAATGTGGAATGGTTTCAATAAGGCACTGTTAACATACAACAAGAACAACCTGATGATCCGAGTTAGTCTGAGACCAGGCAGCACTGTTTGCAGTCTTGTAGTCTTGCAAGGACAATGAATTGCATCTCTGACTAAGAAGTGACATAACACCTTGTGGCAGTAAGGTTAGGCATCGAGACAAAATGACATTGCTTATTACAAGGTCAGTGTAGTGCTCTGGAGTGCTTGGCCAACAGATTAAAATTTGTATGAAAATCACATAAATGATTCACTCTTGTAATTTACTATGCACTACCCTGCCTCCATCTTCGTGGTCTTTTGTTTTGAAAATTGTATAGTTTTGCTTCTCACAAATTTAAGGAAGGATGCAGGAACATCCTGGATTTTGATAATGTTAAATTAGTTTGAGATGTCTACAATTTTTTGTTGTTGTTTTTTTTGGGGGGGCAGGGGGCGGTGCAACCTAATTTCCTCAAACATCCTGCATATCCAGTTTGTGAATGCTTGAATTTTCAATCCTCATTTTTCACCCCTAGTTATACTTTCCTTTTCTCAGTTTTGTTATAGAGTTCACACATTTACTTTTTAGCAACATTTCTTAATGATCAGTTCTACTGTATAATATATATAAGTGTTGTATGTTGGTAGTTTAGGATGAGCTCCATTTGGGATTAAATTCTAAATAATTACATTAAAATGGTTATGACTGTTGTTGGTTTCTGGTGATTCTGGTGATGGTATTAATGACACAGCACCAAACCTCTTGCCCATTAATAAGATGCATTTAAGTCTGCAACTTATGCTCATAACTGTTCCTTCTCAAATCTTTGGAATGGTTTGTTCTGTTCATTTAGAGTTTTGAATATTGTTGTCTGGTTCATGGTCTGAAATGCACAAGCTGACTTTCCTCTAAGTGTTCAAAAAGTTTACCCTGGTTTCAAAGCAGTGTGTAATTTCAGTCTCTTAAAAGATTGTCACTTGGCTACTTCTAGTATCACATACTGTAATGTGCAGGTGATATGGTTTGACATTATTCCAGATCTCTGCACTGCTAGTCAAGCACTGCCATGAGCTCAGGGCTTCGTCACTGAAACTGTATATATATTTTTCCTCTCCAAGCTTGTTGACTCGTGCCTGGAGTCCCCTCAGTTTCCATGCTAAATTTGGTAGTACTCTGACAAAGCAGGGCTTCTCCAACACAACCCAACCTCATTCATGCATCTTTCAGAATGAAGTAGTTTGGTTGTTCCCAGAGCAGTGAGCTCACAGCATAGGAATGCGAACCACATCAGTACGTTTCTGGCTTCCTGTTTCTAATTTGAAAATAGCAGTCTTGCTCATTGCTTGGCTACTGTTCTGTCTCTAGATGGTTTAACTTTGAACTGAAGTGCATGTGCCCTTTCGTTTGTTTGTTTGTTTAGATTTTTGAGTAACGTTTCAATTATGCAAAACGTATTTTTCTTTAAAAGGAGATTTTGTAGGTCTTTCCAAACATGTTGAAATCTGTCATCATAGCTGAAGTCACAGGTCCTTTTGTTCTCACCTTGAAAAACATATAACGGATATTATGTCATTGTTTTTTTTTTTTTTTTTTTTTTTCCCTCATATTTTGATTTGTACTATAATATATAGGCCAAGAGTTGAGAAACAAAAAGTGCACTACAGATTGACTGAGGGTGACCAGAGAATGGTTGGTTCATCTCTCATTCCTATCCCTGCACTGATAGCAGCTTTCTCTGTAAATATTCCCTAGGTACTGCTAACCTCACGTCTCTGATGCGCCATGGCCAGTCTAGGGTTTATTCCTGTTAACTGAAGTGCTGTTCAACTAGTGGGGGCGTAGGTCATGTTGGATATATTGGTTAAGGGAGCTTTTTTTTTTTTTTTTTTTTTTCTTCTCCCCGAACAATTACTTACTATCTAGAATGTTTTATTACAAACTTTACCTTCAAATCCAGATACTACTTTTTTTTTTTTTTTCTTGGTCTGAAACCATATGGTCTGCAAGCAATATCTAAAGTTCATAGATAGGCAGTTATGTGTTCAGGCATAGAACAGATTTCTAATCCACAAAGGAGAGAAAATAACCAACAGTTTCTTGCTCTATCCAAGTCAGTTTGTGCATTATTTTACACTTCCAAACTTCTGGCCTACAGTGTATCTGTGTTCAGAAATCCTGATATACACCTGCATTTTCTTTGCTTAATCAACTTGTTGTTGCATTATGTTAAAAGTATGAATACATCTTGATTCCAAGATAAGCTATCTGTTATTATAGTATAAATAAACATCACATGTTAGGAAATTCCAGGGGGGAAATGCCATTATAAAGAATATATGCTAGTTGCCAGGGAAAATACTAATATTAAAATACTAATATTTACATAGAAATATGCTTCATATTTATTACACTAATGATTTCACACAGTGTTGAATAAACACTTACCTTGAGGGTAATAATGCAACACTACAGATTTTATTAAAAATACATTTTTGAAAAAATAAAATGGTGACAGTGAGTTAATACCTTGCACTCTATTTCACACAAAAAGATAGATGTGGGTAAATAATTGAACATCTGGTTTTAGGTTAATGTCTGTAGAACTATGTAGTTTACATTTCAATATTTTTTATGCCAGTTTGTGTTTTTACTGGGCAAATGTTAATGGAGTTGTGGACAAGATACTTCTACTGGTTTGGTGTCCAAATTGTCAACAGTCAGCATACACAGAACCCATAGACCCCCTTTTTACTGGAACAGGTACTTTAGTTCAGAATGTGGCCTAATTATGTTTTTATATTTGTATTGAATGTAGAAATGGCATTATTCCAAAACGCATGTATTGCTGCATTAGACAATGACATTACTGTTTCATATGATGAACAAGATGATGCTGTTTCTGAGAAAATTAGCAGTGTTGCTTTAATAATCTGTGGCATTTCTGTCTGCAACTGCCAGCACTTCAGAACGTCAACTTGTTTTCAATGACAGCAAACGTACTGTTGTGGATTTAGTTTCAATCTGTGTTCCTCTGTGTTAGTGACTCTTTGATTTTAGCTTTTGCTTGCTTTGATCTGAAGAGCATGGATAGAAATTCTTAATCTTTGAAGGCTTGACTGACAAAATGTTACTTGATATTTTTTTCTTTTCTTAAAAAAGTTATATAAAATGCCTTGGCATTAAATGCATACTTTACTTTAATTTAGCCTACATGCATACATAATTAAAAGTACTGGATTTATGCCAGAGTATGTCTGCATTGTCATTTTAATTTGATTGTTTTTATTTAGTCTTGGCAGAAAGGGAAAGTCTGCTACATTGATTTAGTGGCTGTACCAAGGAGGGATTTAAAAGTGTAACACTGCCAGTGGCATGGACAAGGCTGCTGAAACTTCTCTCTGTGCTGCATCCAAACTGGACTATAGATTTAGAATGTGCAGACATGACCTAAGATTGGAGTACAAGTCTTTGAGCGTGGGTTTGTTCAGACTGATGTAATGCTCTAAGATTAGCTGCCAGAGGTCCCATACTGAGAATGACATCACCGCCTAATTTCAGCTTATGAATGAGCAAGAGGAGGTAGTTTCTCAGCCCGAATCACTAGAGTATTCAAATGACATCATTGGCATCCCTTTGATTCAGTAGTTTTTGCTCAGAGCTTAGGTATTTCAAATTATTCTGTACGCTGCTGATGTAACATGTGTAGAGTAAAGCCATGCTGCTTTTTTTTTTTCACCTCTTCTTTTTCTTTTCTTTTTCTTCAAACTTCACAGCTACAGCTGGACAATCACTGGTCTGATAAAATTAGCAGCAGTTGTTGCTGTTTGCATTATTTACAAACTATTTAAGCGAGTCTATTGAAATATTCTACAGTAAGGTTTCTTTTGTTTCGTTTTGGAACACCACTTTTTTTTTTTTTTTTTTTAACACTACTTCTTCCTTATGGAATCCATATCACTTTTTTTTTTTTTACCATTAGCATGTTTTGTAGTATTTTGAGCTGTATTGGTAATTAAAACTGTTTCAAATGCCTTAAGATTTAGTAAATTTGAGGCATTTTTAAAATTAGTTTTTAATTGAAGAAAACAATCTTGGATCTATTATGTATATTGTTTGTAACATGCGTTTTGCATCAGAAGACTGTACAGAGACCCCCCCCCAGACTAGGTGGAATTTATCCATTAACCCCATTCACACTGAAACAATTGCCAGCGATTTGCCGGCAAGGTCTGTGTTAATGGGTCATTGCAAATCATTGCTGGCAATTTTCCAGCTAAGGTCCTAGTCAAATTCCTGGCAATTTGCAGGCAACGTGTCTGTGTTAATGTAGCCGGAATATGATTGCCGGCAAATTCAGCATCCAGTACTTGCGTGTCGATGCAGTATGTCAACTAACTGCCGTGACCAATCAGAATAGGGGCGCCTTTTTGCGACCACAACATGACAAGGTTAAGCCACCTTTGACCAAGAACTTGTGACCGTAACGAGAAATGTACCGGGTTGTTAGAAATGGCGGAGGTTGCAAATCATATAGTTGGAGCAATTCTGAGTGTTATTGATGAACCAACAGGTTTGCATATGTATTGCTAACTATTGTCACAAATGTCAGAAGTTATGTACTAATAAATCATACAAAATATATTATCTCTATACAGGCAATCGTGTTACCCCCCCCTCACACTGGGTTCGTTTCAAACTAAACTGGTTTGTTTTCTTTGAAATAATGTATCAGTCAGTGTGCTGCTGTTCCCTTGCCTTGTGTACAAATGCGCTCAGTTCGTAACTCGGGGTCATTTTCATGATTCACTTCCATGTTTTCTCAGGACTCCGATCATATTTCAATAATAAAGTGAGCTCGGTTCCTTTTTGTATTAATAAAACACAGGATATTTACATTTTACATGATTAGTACATATAAGAAATGGCAGCATAACGTGTACAATAACAAATACATATTACTACATTGTATTGTTTACTGTATATTTCCTATACACGTGTATATGTGTAAATTTGATTTTGTAAATTGCATTATGCTTTGAACTGTACTGTAGTTTTGCACTTTATATTGCTCTTATTTTTAAGTCGCCCTGGATAAGGGTGTCTGCCAATAAATAAATAATAATATAGACTGCAATACTACATGTAGTCTAACACATTTGACTACTTCTGATACCACCAAATAATACATGGGTGTGATCACGTTGTGCAGAATGTGCGCAGACCTGACCAGCAAAGCAATTCATTTTCATGATCGTATGACAACCATCTGAATAGGGACCGCATCCAACTGTCTATTTAAACACACTTTATGCAGTTATACAGAACACAACAATAGGCTACTGTATTTGTGAATATTATAATCAGCATTGCGCTGCCGAATGGTGATTGTTTTAACTATATAAAAATATTCAATAACACAGTAGTGTGACGTCTCCTAAATATCCATCTCGGAGTATTTTACTGCTACTGCCATATCTTTTAAAAGGGGAAATGATCGCGCTTGTACAGACACGTCCAGAGTGTCAGTCCGGGTCTCCTCTCCAGATCCACGGGCTTCTGTAATGTCTCGTCCCCAGGGCCACAGCGCTCTTGCCGGCAGTCTCTGTTTTCTGTGTGAATGCATCCTTGCCGGCAATTTTCAGGCATTCAAACCCAGTGTGAATGGGGGGCAACGGGGAAAAAAGCAGGCAAACGTTGTCGGAAAATTGCCAGCAAATTTCCGCCAATGTTTGCCTGCTTTTTCAATGTGAATGGGGGTATTGTTTCAGTTGGTGCTTGCATTATGTGGTACTTTGTATGTATTTCTGAGCTGCTCAATCTTATTGGGCAGGATTCTGTAATTTTCATGCATTTGCAATTAGTGCCTGATTCACCAAATGGTAGATTGGTCCCCTTTCTAGTGAGACATTGCATAAGCCCCTGAAATACAGGCAGCTCGGAAAATATCATGGCATCCCAAGTTAGCGGTTTTTGCCTTGGAGGTCATCCAGCTGATGAGATCACTTGGTGGAAGGAATGCATGCTGTAGTTACTCAGGAGTTTCCCTTTGCATCCATGGCTGCTGATGTCATCTTAATACATTTTCGTTTTCTGCCTTTTTCTGTACAGTGAGTCATATCCTTGTAACGCAGACCCCCTGTCTGGGGCTCGTCAGCAAAATTTGGATGATTTGTGGATGATTTTGGATGATTGGAAAAAACTTTCCTTTTTTTTTTTTTTAAAGGCTAAACCGAGTTACAAATTGTAATTCCTCCAAAGTGAACGTAAAGAGCCATAAATATGAGGCAGGTTTTTTGAGGGCAGC